>NW_027325356.1:20527581-21777581 GCF_036924035.1 Leuresthes tenuis
CAATTTCATGTGGTCCTGTAAGTTTCCAGGAACGGCTGGCATTTCCCCCCTCGCTCCTTCATATGCAGGCCTGTCAGCGGAGCTGAGAGGGGAGCAGGTTCACAGGGAAAAAAGAAAGCGTGAGCCTCCCACTGAATGACAGTGTTTGTGTGTGCTGCCGCTGCTAGGTTACTGCTCTTCTCTTTACATTACCTCTCACGGTGTCTGCGCTCCGTCAGTGTACAAAGAGACATCAGAGCCTTTTTTTTTTTTGCAGCTGTTAGAAGTAGTTTGTTGCCATGTTGTGCTGCAGTCTACAAAACAAGTTATTTTGCAGTGTCGGGAGTTGGATGTGTAAGATAAGTTTCTGTTAACTCATTCCACCGTGATTCCGTGGACTTTTTCATCATATCGGTGCGTAGATTAGTCTCTCACCGCCCAGTCACCTGACATGTTGAAATGAAAGTATGAAAGGCTCCGTCAGAAAATAATTCCTTCAAAGACTTTCAGTTTCTAACTGCCACATTCCTGTCTTACCATTTGTTCTCAGTAGATATGTAGGTCATAGGTAAATGGGTTATAGTGGATTTGCATGTGTGAACTGTTGAGGCGGTTGGGGAGATTTTCCAGAAAACGGATAGAAGCGAACTGTCTAAAATGTTGACAACTCAGAGTGTATTACAGTTTAAACATGAAAAAAATCATACAGCAACTATAGATTTGTCCCCACTGCTCCATTGCCATGTTCTAACTCAGCTCATTTATTGCCTACATCAGAGATTTTGACTCATTAAACGAGGAGGATCATGCCGCCAACCTCCAGCTGGCTTTAGACATCAGCGAGCGGGAATTTGGGATTCGACCGTTCACATCTGTGAATGAACTAAGCGCCGATGCGGAGCTGGACAAGACGAAGATGACCGCCTACTTATCCAGGTTCTACGAACTCTTCAGAGGAACACCTCTACCTGCATCAGGTGCACTTCTCTCTTCTGTACTGAAGCCTGCTGTGATGGTACTGTCTCTATGCTCTTATTTGGTTGTAGTTCTTATTTATTTTATCTTTCGTGGAGGGTTAAAAATTTCCCCTGATGGATCCTTTCAATCAAGTCTAGTTGTATGACAGGATTGTGTTTGTGTACCAGAGCTATGGACTGTAGTTCAATGAGATTCTTGATAAAGCTTCTGGTTTCTCGCCATAGTACTCAGATATATGAAAAGTTAACATAAAAGGGAGAACACGTCTGACGTTACGCGACGTTGTTTAAACTCTCTCCATTATTTGTTCTACTTTAGATTCCAGAAGAGTGGATGAAAACAATGAAGATTATCCCTCCAAGGAAGTCAGGAATAAAAATAATGTGCTCAATCTTTCGCTGCCCAGGAAACGGGTGCCAAAGGTAACTCCGCCTTCAGGTGTTTAAATCTGATCTACTGAGCATGGCAGATTTCTCCCGACTGTTATCTGCATGTCCACCTGATTTATTTATCTATTAATCACTGTAAAAATATTGATGGGTAACTGTGTTTCAGGATGAGAAGAAGTCAGACGGCACAGACCCCTTTTACAAAAGAAGGCGAAAGTTCTGCTATTTGGAAGAGGTTTGTTCATATATCGTTCATTAATGCAGCTGTTAGAGCAGCTTTTGATATATCATTGAATTGCTGTGTTTTTGTGTGCTTCTTTTCAGGCCACTAATCTGTCCAGCAATGGCTCTGTAGTGCAAGCTGATCGGGATCCCAAAGAAAATAAAGTGCGCTCAATGGCTACCCAGCTGCAGGCCAAGTTTGAAAATAAGAACAACTTCATCGTCCGCAAAACACAGGTAGAAACACATGAATGAGTCTCTTTTTTTTTTGTGCTGAGAATCCAAGAACAAATTCATTTCTAAACGATGTTGTAGCAACCCATCTATTTATCTCCTTACAAGCAAATATTTGTTGCATCTTTTCTGTGTTAAAACAGCCACTTGAGCTCTTTTCTGTTGTCGTCTGCAGTGTTTTATGCTTTCAGTCCGAGTAAAACTTTATGTTCCTTTTGCTAAGTCAACAAAGTTCTCTTTGTTGTTCCTGTCTCTTAGTCGTTTCAGCTTGTTCTGTTTCTGTGCCCTTTCATTAACATTTCTTCCAATCTTTTGCAAAACCTCAGTCAGACTGTGAGAGGTCCTTACTGCTCCCTGATCTTTACCTGACGGAGAGTCTGCCCATTGAACTCAGGCCTCCGGTCCCACCTAAACCTCCTCCTGTGACACAGGTAGTCTGGAGCTGCACAAATAGCACAAAGGGGTCAGAAAAAGTCTTAAGAAACCAGTGAGGGTCTGTAAAATTTAACATGAAAGGAGGGATGTTTTGAAGCACTCTTATGATGCAGAGTAGATACAGTTCCAGGTGGAAGTTTACGTTCACTCTCATGTCACTCACACAGATGTCATGGAAATATTGGGCTAAGAATTTGAAGCTCAAGTTAGAATTTTTGTGGGTTTTCTGAACTAAACACAGTAAAGGTTACATATACTGGCTTACAAAAAGAGAAGAGAACACACCTTTTTGTTTCCTTTTCATTGTGCTCTTGAGCAGTTGGTAGTTTGAAAATAAAACTCATACGCCAAATAAAAAGCAAGCACAAGTTAAACAAAAGTCACTGTAACGGATCCTTTCGTTCGTATTTAGCTGTTCGCTGTTGACTTGTCAGTTTCAGACATCAGACTGCCTCTCTTATTGTTGATCTCCTGAAGAAAAACCAGTGACATGATTGCATAACCTAAACATCAAGGGGACAGACCCCTGTAATGGATTACCTTTGTGGTATTATTTTTGCAACCCTTGCACGACTAATGTCCGCCATGAGGATACTAAATCAATCTGAAAAAATGTACCATACCTTGGAATTTTTGGTAGTTATCGTGAGGTATGTGTGGCTGGCAGTAAGTGGTCTGAAACCTACAAAACCACCTGTATGATTCTAGATGTGCGGTTAAGGAGCTGTCATGTGTATTATCCCTTTCAGTTTGAAGTCAATATCAGAAAAGCAGCTGAACAATTAGTCCGCCTTCCTCCAAAGACGCTGCCCAAACCCCAGCTCCGGTCTCAGCCCCAGCATCCATTTTCAGTAGTGAAGCTCAGGCATGTTGATCAAACGTTTGCTGAGACGAAGCCCCAGCCTCAGCCTGAGAGTCCAGAACCCCCTGCTTCTCCTCCCTCCCACAAATCAGCTATCCATTTCATGACAAGAGTCCTCCATCGCCTCAAGGAGGTGGATGAACACATCTCTGAGGTGAACGGTATCTCTTGCTTTTCTGTCTGTTTTTTTTCTTCTGTCCTTTTTTATATCATTGAGACTGCTGCATGTTCTGATCCCCCCAAAAGCCCCTGAGCAAATGTTGATTATATATTATGTCCTGATTATACATTTTTGCTTGTGTAAAGTGTAGTCAGATGAAGTCAGCCCCCAATTATCCAAAAAATGGCTAGAGCAGGACTTCAGACCTGGCCCGAGCTGAGACAGACACACACACAGGCGGATTACTGGGCAGTTTGGGTCCTTGTGGGACAAGTTGGCTGGACTGCAGATGGATATAAGCTGTTCTTACCCGCTATTAGCAGCCTTAATCACCATTCTGAATGATTTATTATAGGACTTTTCCAAGCTTTTATTGAGACAAGAGTGGGTGTAATAGGAGTAAACCATTCTAGTTTCTTTTGACAACTTCATAAATGAAAATTCTGCCACATCAATGGAATATTTTACTGTTATTTTAACAAAAATAACATCTATCCTATATTATGGCACATTTGTTAGCTTTAAACCACTAAAACCAACCAATATGCACTCTGTCAGTGCAACATGCTCATAGTGGCCTTTAATATATCAACTTGTGCGAATGTTCCTTTGGAACAGTTCATTTTCAAAATGGTTGAAGTGTTTTTTTCTCAACCCCTCTGAAGTGTTTATCACCATTTCTATTTTATAGCTCACACCCCGGCAAACATTTGTAATCAAACAAGATTTTGTCAAAGATTATTGCAAGAGAAAAACAAACAAACTCGCAGACATCAGAGCACGACCCACTGAAACGTTTGGTTACTCAGCTATTTTGCCAATGCGCTGAGCCATGTCATAGTTTAAGAATGGATAATACATGTTTCTTTGTTTTTGTTTTTATAAATGGAGAAATAAGAAACTTGTTGCCTCGAACTAATGGAGTTTACCAATCATCTTCTCTTCAAACATCCCAGTAGTGTGGTTTTATATCACACCGTACATTTATGCACTGGCCAAAAAACCTGCTGACACACACAAACATCTGGCTTTTGAGTGCAATGGGAAGGAATTTAATCTGCATTCAGAGCCCCCTCAAATGACTCTTCAGTGCTCTTGGGTATCTTATCGGCTCTAGCTCCAATCGGTATTGTTTAAAACTCAACACTAAGGTGCACACGCTAATTTCCAGTGAGGGTACAATGTGCAAACTACAGGTGTAATGACAGGCTCGTGTTCTGTCCGATAACATGGAGTGGACTGGGTTGATGACTTGTATTGCAGCCAGTCAGCAGAGGGAAATTGAGATGTATCAGCCTCATATTTATCTCAATCTTAGGTCATCCATCTTTTTTTACAGTTGATGGTAAAGACCTGTCGGCTCTCTTAACTCTCTTAAATGTCAAATAACGACAGCAGGTAATACGGGAATAATTCAGGTTTGCAACTTTTTGATTTTGCAAACCAAAAAAGTACAGCTTGTGAAGCATTAATGGAAACGGACATAAAAATGAGTGATTAAACAGTAAGTTATTATTATGAATGTGCTTTGAATTATGACTTTGGCTCTCTCCGTTGTTCTAGGCTTTGATTTCTCTTCCAGGAGTGTGTGTCTGTCTCAGTTTTGTGTTCCAGCGCAGTATGAGTAACCACATCAAGTGGGGTGTGAAATTAATGTAATAAGGCAGCCGACGTTCCACACAGCGCAGCTATTGTCTCTGTCTCGGCAATACACTCTTAGATGCCTTTTACTGACAAAGTAGAACAGGAAGGCCTTTGATCACGAAGCGGCTATTGGTCTGCTTAATTTTGGCTAAATGCAGAGGGTTCCACATGTGTTGGTGAGTGAATGTGTCTCGCTGTACTGAGAAGGCGAGACTGATGACTTTTCCTTTTGTCATCCTGCAGAGAAAAGCTCAGACACAACAGGTTAGAGAGTTTCATGCAAAGAGCATTAAGGAAAAAGCTGTTCACCTTAGGGGATTGTTCTCAGGAGACAGCTCTGATGTCCTGAAGGTGATTATCTCTAGCTGGCTCTGTAAACCCACTCTTGTGTTGCGCACTAACTGCCCCTCACAGTGTTTATTTGCATGTTGAAGCATGTCACGTTTTTTCCCCCCCCAGTATAGTTCAAACTTCAGAACAGATTACAGTTTCACAATGTTTGCTCCCGTGGTAAACGCCTCAAAGAGACAGACAATACACATAAAAAGGAATGTTTCTTCTTGTCAGGATTCTTCTTCATCATAAGAGAAAGAAATCTACCAAAGCACTGTGCTTTGCATGAGATTCTTTGCTTCAACTACTGTTTCTGCTTTTAATTACCAGCAGCCCTCACAGACGAAAAGTGTGTTTTTTTTTTTTGTGGTGGCACTTTGTGGGTTTCTCTGCTCCACCCAACCAGCCCGCTCCAGCTAAACAGCCAGATGTTTAGAGCCGCACCTACAGCAGTTCAGTATAGAGCAACATCTCCTGCTTCACAGTTGTAATTCACCCTGAGTGTTTGAACAGAAGCCAAACTGACTTCTTTTCTAAGTTCTTGAAGATGTTTCACCACTGATGTGTTCTGACTGACTGATGGGAGTTGAAGCTGCATGTGTGGGCTGAGTCATTGGCCCAATGTACTTGCACATGAGCACAATGTTGTTTGTTTGTTTGAGACATGATGGGACACGATCATTGAAAAAGAAGCTTGAAATCATAAACAAGGTTTTTTTTTTATGTTAGTGCTCATCTTTTATTTTCTGTCAGTGATTTAATTGTTTTCCTCTTTTTCCCAGGGCGGTTCAGTACGAAGAGTGTTTCCCCAGTCGGGTGACAAGTGTCACTCATGCCAGAAGCGTGTTTACATGGTGGAGAGGGTCTGTGCCGAGGGGCTGTACTTCCACAGAGAGTGCTTTCGCTGTTCGACCTGCAGCTCTGCTCTGCGACAGGGAGCGCAAGCCTTCCACTCAGAAGAGGGTGTGTGACATCAAATGATGAAGCCACACGATATGTATTTAGATCAGCATTCATTTGGTTTTGCTTCCATACTCAGTCCTGACATGTCCTGCAATCTTACAGGGAAACTGTACTGCAAGCTTCACTTTGATCAACGCAACAATAGAACAAACGTGCGGAGGACTCCCTCTCTACGCTCGGTGAGTACCTCTCACGTTTATCCCTTCCACTCTTAACAATGCTATCTGTAAAACGTCTTAACTTCTCCGTTTGGCTCATCCTCTGTTAGAATCATTACGGGGTTCAGGAGCGATGTGCCGCTGATGAAGAAAGCTCACAGTCCAGCGATACAGCAGCCCTGCAGAGTCAACCTGCAGCAGGTACCTGCAGTTCATTCCTCAGCAAACAGCTGAGCTGGCCCCTGAGTGTGACTCGTGCTGTGTGTAACGCTCCCTGGTATCTGTCTCGCCGCGCGCGCAGCGCTGCACAGGCCGTCGTCGGCCACCTGAGAGACAACGCCCAGGACTATACGTTGCTGTATGAGCTATTGAGCATGAGTTTGCCCCTGCTGTTTGTTTTACAAGAGGTACTGCTGCAGATGCACTCGGAGGCTGTGCCTGATGAGCCGAGCTCTTTACAGCCTGCGCTGCTTTGGCTGCAGGAGCAAATCGGGCACAGACTCATCTAGTTCCTCAGCAGGACCCCTGCTGTTAATATTTAACACTGAACATTACTCCACGATGCCATTAAATATGTGGATGTGATGCACATTAGCTGGAGTATGCTCACCTTATTGCCATTTGTAAATGTGTACTAGCACCTTCATGATGTTTACTTATCTTTTATGGTGACACTGTAAGTAGATTTGCCAGTGTTTTCGATGTTCTCACGCACCAGCCAAAGAAGAGACACTGGCAGCTGCTTTTGCAACTTTGTGCAGTTTATTTGGGGCGGTTAGTCGTGTAATGAACGTTTAAGTGAATCATTTTGCTGTCGATTGGATTTGGAAACTGCTCGGCTAGTGTTGAAATGAGGTGAACAAACTGTTTAAAATTGAGTTTCAATACAGATTAATTATACAGACCATTATCAATGTGTTTAAGGCCTTAAAGACTGCTGAGACCTCTAAACATTACTGTAGAGTTGAGACATTTTCAAATTTTTGGGAAATTCCGCCTCACATCAGCTTTTTTTTTTTTTTTAAGGGACAATGACTGAAAAAGTCTATGCTCTTTATCTGTCTTGTCAGCGTAGCAGTAAACTGTTACAGAAGCCCAGGCTCATGTTAACAGTCCTCACCGCACAGGTTTTCTTTTGACTCTACACACGTGCCTGTGCCGTATGTATTTCTTTTTTTAAAGACATGTTGGTTTGCCTGTGTTTAACAGGCATGTTAGCATTTATTTGGTCATTATCTGTTTATGCGTTATGAACTGCTTTCATAAATTTTTGTTTCAATACGTTTTTCATAAATGACACCAAAGAGTCTCTGATACTGTGGACTATACGGAATACTGTGGAGTATTTAGCTTTTGTTTTGCTGCCATCTACTGTTAACTCTGAAAATAGCATGAAGAGAAAATGAGTCACCCCAACCCTTCACTTTTACTTCTCATGTTTACCATTACAAACAATTGCATTTGTATTTGTCGGATTTGCTGTGGACTGTGGAGGCGGTGTGCATGCTGTAATGTTTTTGAATGTGTTTGCCATAATTCCAAAGCTTGTCGTTTTGTTTTTGTTTTTTTTTTTGTTTTTTTTTACAACAAACCTCTGACTGGAAGCCACACGGTGGCTTCCTATTTAGATAAACAATCTAATGATGCTCGTGAAGCACTTTAGATTTAGATTAACTTTAAAGACAATTTGACAGTGATGACTGCAAAGAACACAAGGCCTTATTTAAAGTGTTTACAGTATGACAGCACTTTTTGTTTTGCTCTCACATTTGAGATATTTAGTGCTGGATGACAGAATCTGCAGCATGTGGCATGATCTGAATGTCCTGAATGAACGTGTTTTGACATACCAAAGAATTCTTTTCACTGACACCAACTTGGACTTGTATAGCGTGTACATCTGTGCAGCACGTACAATGATGTCGGCATCAGAGAAGCAACTTTGCTATGAATGTCTGTTTTTGTTTTTCTGCTCTCATAAACATTTTCTTCTCTTGAGCATTCATCTGTTCCAATATCTGTCTTTGTTGTGAGTGTTTGAGTTCCTGTTTTCTCTTTTCACCCAGCTGATGCCTTTTATGAAGCGTGTGAGACAGACGGATGGTTAGGAGAAATGGCATTTTGAAGGTGATCCCCTGCATGGTCACATGGTTGTGTGCCATAAAATGATTACTGACACAAAAGTCAACATTTTCAGGGCTTGAGGTGATTTAAGGTTTGTCTTAACCAAGCTCGTGACTAATGTGTAGCTTCAGTATTTGTCACTGATCCTCGATCTGTCCTGAGAATGAACTCATGCTAACGTTGGATGGTGTGAGACCGCTGCACTCGTAAGGTATGAATGAAGTGGAACTAAATGGTCTGGTCTAATTATTGGACTAACAAATGGTAAAAAGAACAAAACCAAGAATTCAAAACGGGCTTTATTCCAGCTTTTTTCCTTTTGCACTCGGCTGAATGCATTTCTCTCTCTGAGTTTTGCAGTTATAAATCACATTAACCAATAGTTAACAAAAGAATTTCAGCTTTCAAGGTCCAATTCTGGAGCTTTTTAAATCATATCAGAAGCTTTTCTGTGGCAGATAGGCATCTTAATTTCTTTTGGATTCATTGGACCCCCCCTTTCAACAAAAAAGAAACCCAGACGTTTTGAAGGTTAAGAAGGAAGTTTGCAGGAACTTTTTTTGAAACTCCACACCTGCTACTGTACTTGAAGGACCTTGAGGCTAAATGAACTGTTTCTTAGGTTAAGATTTAACAGTTTAGTCATATATACTCTTCAAACTGGTGCTCAATGAGTACTTACAACTGTTGGCCTTGTGAAAAGGGTCAGCTTTTGTTCCTCCAAAGCTACTAATAATCTCAAGTTGTCACTTAAATCAGTTTCTGCCCTGGGCTCTCCCATTTCTTTTGAGTTGTGTCTGAAGATGAGTGAAGAAAAAGAAAGACCAATCAACGATCTATTAATTTATAGAATTATTGTAAGATAAGTTAGAAGTTCTTCATTCATTTGCTGTCACACTATATCTAAACCTTTGTCATTTGGAGCCCGAAGCTGAATGAGAGAAGCAAATAGGTTGATCCAGTAAAGGAGCAGAGATCGCTCCTCTCTTCATCAGAGGGAGCCTTTAATACCATCCTGCAGCTCCAGTGAGGCTGGACTGTGATAAGACTGGGAAGCTTTCTGATATGAATTAAACTTTGGGAACCTACCTTCTCCAGTTTTTAACAGAACCATTAAGTTACTGAGATGCATGATAGTCTTTCAGTAAACCATGCTCTCACAAGACATTTTGTACCACAGAACTTCATCGGAGATCGGTGACTTCAAAACCCTTTTGGGGGTGAGGCAGCTGTAGTCGGGACAGGGCAGGCTCCGTGGCCACTGTCCTCTGGCTGCACCAGCTGGGAACCAACAGCACACCTCCACCCTGACCAGCTTAAGGCCTCGCTGACATGATATGTGATACTATTTTACTCTCAGGACTTGAGATCTACTATTCAATTTGGTGATCTGTCTTAAAGGGGATGTCATTTATGTAATCCCTAACTACAGGCAACTTACACAGAAGTTTTCTTTTCCAGCAGGAAAGCTGGGAACACTGGGTTATTTCAAGAATCGCTCCTCTGTTTTTATCGTAGATGTAATGCCCTTGAGAGTAATAGTTTTCATTCTTTCGAATTCTTTTCACCCTCTTGGGATTCTCAAGTATATGGTTCACCAACAGCGTAGCAGGCAGCCAGAGTTGCAATACTGTGCACCTATCATAATCAAGGACACATAACCAGCGGAGGCCATTTTACATGCTCTCTTTCCAGCCTGTAAAAGATGACACATCTTAGGTTTCCTGCTGAAAACATTGCTGTTTTTCAGTTTTGAGCCAACTCCTCATCCTTCGAACTAATAATTTGAATTAATGAATAAAGAGTTCAAAATGGAGGATGGAAACATATTTGGTGGTGGTGGGGGGGTGGCATCATTTGCAAGTTTTGATATGTTTGGCTACGTTACCACAGTGACCTGACAAAAGCAGCAAATAACCATTTAATATTTCCACACAAATATTCCAGTTTGAAACCACTTAGCATTCTGTGTGCACATGGACTTCAGTTGCTTTTTTGTCTCTTTTGCGAGACAACGCTGCTTATTAAAACAAACTGATTGCATATCTCAGCTTCCTCAAAAGTAAATCGAGATTTAAGAAAGGAAAACAAAACAAAACTAACATCAGTTAGAAACTCTTCAGGAATGCACACTGAGCTCAGGTGACTGGACCTCCAGTGACGCAAAATATCTGATGCGTTTCATGATTTTACACACACAGTTTTGACTGTTTGAGAGGGTTAATCGGACTAAAACAATGACTTTCTATTGTCAAGATGTTAAATTAATAATTATTATAACATACTAATCCAGTACAAAGATGAGCCAGTGTCCTTCCCTTTCATACACTGCTGTCTAGCATGAGGTCTAAATGTGTTCCACAGTGACTTTGGTTTGTGAAGTTTTGTTGAGAAATGTCCCTGAAAATACTAAAATATAAGTTCTTGTCAGCAACTAAAAGCTGTTTTCTGATGAATAGTGTATCAGAGGCATTCTCGTAGAATGTATGTGTTCATTTAACTCAGAAATATACAATATGTTGTTGTCAGTTAACTCTAAAAGTTGAATTTTATGTCTGTCTTTAGATACAACACAATAGTCGAGGTGAACTGAGACAAAAAGCAGCCAAGAGTATGCACATCATCCCTGATGAGTCCTCTTTTCATTTAGAAGCTGCCACAGAAAGGCGGTGTCACTTCTTCTGCTCAGACCTAAACTTTAAGTCGACATTGTTAATGGTGTTGTTTTTATAAAAATAAAATGTCTATGCTGTCTTTGATGAATAGCTTTATTGTCCTCTAAAGCAATTTCTACATTGTTTTTTGTGCTATATTGTTTCTTTTAACTAGTAAATGTAAATGTTGGTTGTGGCCTCTCCTTCACTCTGACTGAAACACACTGACACGGCTTTATATTTTTTTACACTCTTGATGAACCTGACAACATGACCTTGATCAAGTCACAAAAAGTACAGGAAAACTAATTAAACCGCGGTACACCTAAAAAAGTGGCTTATTGTTACATTTCCACAAAGATCAGAAAGCAGCAGTGAAAAAACGTACAAAACGTTTCTATCCAGAGGTTTATGATCACACCATTCATTCAATGTCATGCATATTCTCGGAATAATCAACTTTTAGTGTGGGGATACTGTCCCCTTTATCCTTGTGTGAAACTTTGTGTTAGAAAACCAGGTTTACAAAGTGCATAATAATGTGGAATGTCTGTGCTCGCTTTTTGCTGAACACAGTTGAAGAATGCAAAAAGAGCTCAAACGGCTCAGCTTTCATTGGCTGATAATATTCAACAAGTTTACATGTGAAACACAAAAAGCCCTTGATTCTAAAAAGACTACTTATTGACTGTGTGAATATCTTTGAATCACCTTGTTAATGACAGCTTTCATACAAGAAGAAAATGAAAAGCCAAGCACAAAAAAAGGGTGCATTTATCTCAGGATTTCGTTTACTCTGTGAATGTTGAATAATGTAATTAAAGGATGTAAGCAAATTCCTCAGCACCTAATTATCCAGCAGACTAGATCAACATTAGCAAAAGCACTGGTCATTCGGAACAGCTTGGATGCAGCTTTTGGGTTCATTTTAGGACAGAAGGGGGTGCTGTGTTTTCAGCTCTGATGCTGCATCACTGAGAGCCGCATACAAGAACATTTTAAATTTGGAACAAAATATGTCATCTCGATCGGGTCATGTTTCTGGATGAATCCCTAACTAGGATGGACTAGGAGTGACTGTTTCACATTGTCATTGAAACATTAGATATGATAGCAGCTTTTCAGTTTGAACCTAAAATATTCCTTTCTGACACGATTTAAACGTTCATGGAAAGATTTTCCTGGGACTGATTATTTCTAGATCTGATCGTCTTTCAACAAAAGGGTTTATTTGTATGAATTATATGTTCTTCTCCATCACTGGGAAGTCAAGATTTGGAAAAACGTGAATGCCAAAGGGTTTCAAACAAGTTAAATCTCGCCTGCCTGAACCAGAACATATGTTGAAGTTAGAATTAAGATGAACATGGAAAGTTTGAGCATGTCATTTTGTCAGCGTTGTTTTTTTCCCCCTACAGTTCACTGACTGTTTGAAATGTAAAAATAACACCATCTTCCTGTACCTCAAGCCACATTTAAAAGGAAATGTTGGTGAATCACTGAACTCTCCACAATGAAATTCCCAGGGGTGCTCAGTTTGGCCTCTTCCACTTAGACATTTAAATCAGTGCAGACGCTGTCAGTGGCAGTTGCATGAAACTGGGAATCTAGTGCAGATGAAGCAACTCTTGTTACACATATTACACATAGGGCATTTACATGTAAGAATCACTGAAATATTAGCAGCCAAAGATATTTCTAGATATTTCTCATTTCTAATATTTCTAATGGGAACATATACTGTATAGTGTGCATTGAGATATCAAAGTTTTAAGTCAAACATTCGATTTATATCCATGACGCTCCAAAGGATAGTACTGCTCTGTAACTATTGAAAGTTTGAAAGAAAATTTGAGAAATTAAATTGAATGTTGAGTCATCTGACTCCAAATAAGATTGAGTTCTATTTCCCTCACAATTTCTTAAGAGCTTTTCATGTAACTGGGTTGAGTACGGCAGCTGTACACGAAACATAACCACCATTTGTCTGTCTGTATAGAGGAAATGAGTACTGAACATTTTAAAATCTTCAGATAAAAAACTGAAATTTGAAAGACTTTGCTTGTGTTGAAGGCTGTCCTCACAAAACCTATTTTCTTACATACAGTTCCTGTTGGAGTTTTATTCATATCTAACACATCCTTGCAAATGTTCCAACAAATCTGGTCCACATCGAAGAACGCGCGCCAATTACATGAAAATGAAAATACTTCAGAACGGGGCAATAACGTGTGCTAAGAGGTGAGAATATAAGCCTCCAGGATGACTGTCTTCACCACAAACATTTCTCTAATTATGTGGTGAAGCTCAGAGAGTGTTATTGCGAAAGAGCTCAGTGGGTACGCAGTGTTTAAATAACCCCTATTGAATCAAATAATTCCTTACATTTTTTTGAAAGACATTGAATAAACTATTCTTTAAAAAAACAAGTAGAAATTAGCTTTAGTTTTGAAACAATACGTGAAGTGTTGCTCTCTCACACTCAGTCCTTTCATTTAGTCCTCTCTGCAGAACACAATATGTTTACTGGCTCCTCGTAACTTTTCCATTCCTTTTTTTTTAATTAAATGACTTTTGCTTTAATGCATAAAGAGATGAACAGAAAACAAGTCATACAGTAGCAATGATTAGCTTTCAAGCAACAGAGCAATCAGAGCCTGAAATTGCACTGAAATTACGGAAGCTTTGAAAGTTGATGAAAAAAAGCAGAAAAGCTGGGAAGAGATTAATCTAAAAATACAATGCCATTATTTTTGCACTTTCAAACAAATCATCCTTTTAAACAGTCAAACACAATTCTCCAGACAGAGGAAACACAGCCGACTGAAAGAGTAAATAAACTATTTGAATATTTACTTTTACTTTGAGTAGAAAAACCCTCATCCTTATGACAGAATAAACACCTGGCATTTGAGTGTATTTTCCCCGTAAGTGTTAATACTTCTCAATATACCCATCAAAATACAATCAACCCATAAGCCAGAGCTGCTATCAAACATAAGAGGAATGAGCACATAGCAGAGCATCAGAGAAGATCTGATAAACAACCTCTCACCTCTATATTGACATATGTAACAAAATGACTAATGGCAGCTACTTTAATTCCCCTGACTATCTCTGATACATCTAAGGTCCTGCTGGACACACACGTGGAACAGTACTTGTTGTCTTAAGCTCCTGTTTCAGATGCAGGGAATGTCTAAAAATGAGTTGTTGTTTTTCTTATTGCTCACAAGCATTTGGACAATGTTGAGATTCCAAATCTCTTAAACGAGAAGGTTGGGTAATGTGGCAGCTTTTAAAATCTGGCAACATCAAATCCAACACATACAACATCTTAAACAATGGACAGTTAGTACATATATGTGTTAAATATCGAGCCCACTTATTTAAAACTCCTCATGCAGCCTCACGTTTGTCTCCAAATAAGCCGGTTTGACTCTCTCAGAAAGCACATATTGTCTCTAATAACACACCTTAAAAAAAACACCCGAACAACAGGGAGTCCAAGACAATTGATTTGCTTAATCTAAAGTTTAAATGATCTGAGGAATCGGTCATTTGAAAATGATACCTTTAAACATAGAATCTGTGCTTAAGTATATGTAACACGAATATATATTTCTTTTGATTTGCTTCTTTTAGTTTTACTTTAAAACAACAGTGAATCAAGCTGTCTTTGTGTATAGTTAGTGGCAAAGCCTGAATGATAGAGGGTTTTATTGATTATTATATACATATACATATATATATATATGTGCTGATTGGAAGCATCACCTGCTTTCTTCAAGATCCATCCAAGCCAACATTAATGTGTATAATCAGTTATTTTATGACTTACCTTGTACCACATCCTAACCCACATGTATATATATTTCCCATTTCTTTACTGTATAATTACAAAGATTGCACTTACATAGTTAATAGGTTAAGTCAGCCATGATTATTTTATCAACAGAATGTTTAGGGGAAAAAATTCTAATGAATATCCTTGGCCATCTCTTCTGGGTTTAACTTGAGTGTCACACAAACAGCCGTAATTGCATTTTCAAAATCTAATCAGGAGGCACAAACACGGCAGCCTTCAATACAACCAAAATCCTTCACATTTCAGTGTTATATCTGAGCCAAAAAAATGTCACCAACCTGCTTTAATTTATCCCCTGCTGCCTGTCTGTTAATGTCAACTATGCTGCTGAGTTGAGGGTAATATTTTGACATTGCTTTGGTTTTTGTCGGTTGCAGGTTTGACTAAATTTCCAATTATGATTGCTTACGTGAGCAAGGATTTTAAGATGTTCAGTACTCATTTCCTCTGTATAGACAGACAAATTGTGGTTATGTTTTGTGTCCAGCTGCCGTACTCAACCCAATTGGATGAAAAGCTTGTGACTGTAGTATGTGAACTTGAAAGAGGGGAACAGAAATCAATTTCGATAAAAATGTCATAACACACATTATTACTTTAATTACATTCCACATACATGCAGTTTGCTGGTTTAGAAAGTAAAAGGCAATATAGTTTTGTCAACATAAAACTAGGAGTTTTTTTGTATACTGAATTAAGAAATATAATAGAATAAATCCCACAACATTCTGCAGATGCTTTCATTAACTAATTTCAACATGCTTTAGATCTAGCTGAGAATGTAAGTTTTTCCTGTTTTTGACCTGGCTTTTTCTTTTCTTTTCAGTTACATGTTTGGTGTACAGACACACACTGTAACTACTTACATACGGTGTTTCATATTTTTCTGAGCCTATAAAAAATCTACATAAAACATTTGTTTTCTTCAACTTGAATTAGAATAAGAAGCGACTGTGCTGAACCTTATTGGTTTTTTCTTTTTTACATGCCATGGAGATTTTCATACCTGTGAGATATGAGCAAATCAGATAAGCTGATAAGAGTCAAGAGGTTCAGGGGTGTTCGGCTTCAAAAAGGGTTTGCAGCAGCTTCCTCTTCCTCTGCTGGAGAAGATGAGGTGAGTACATAGACATCAATCATGGCACAAACCTGGAAATCTCTCCCTCATTACCCTTTTGTTTACGTCTGGCCTTGCTCCTCAAAAATCTTGTTTTATCTCTCCTCTCAGAGTTCTCACAATACACTTGAAATCCAACATATAAGTAAAGACACACAAGAGCTGATACGGTGAAAAGTGGGAGGTGAGTGAAACAGGAATGGTTTTAGCTCACAAATTCACAAGAGTAATAGATGCTTTCCACAAGGACGGATGAGCCAGTCAGGAAAAAAACGAGAGAATGCACTTGTGAATGAAAACAATGGATGAGAGGGTGGCGCACCCACCCTCCCCCCGGAGAATTATTATTATTCAAGAATATTAATTCAAGAGGGTGAATAGATGTTACGGTGATACACCAAAAAAAAAAGATATTTCAGGGGACACATTTCAAATCTTTTGATAAGATTACACGTGTGCTTACACAAGACGTTTTGGTTCATTTTGTGGATTTGCTCCGATGAAAAGCTCAGTGTGAAAGCAGCTAATGACGATATTTCAAAGAGCGAAACGGCAGTGACTACAGCACAAGTCTGTGAATAGCTGTTGGAATATATTTTGGCAAGATTAGAAGTATAAGGAGAAAACTGTGATTAACTGCACTGGTACATCTGACTGTAAGGTGTGAGTGTTGAAAGATGTGATGTAACTAACAGCACCACCTGTTTTGCATATTCCTGATTACTCCCTAGTTACTCCTCATGGCTCAGTGGCTATTCTTAAGCAATATCTCACTCATTTTCTTTGTTTGGCAAGTTTCCTGGCTGTCGACCAAATTTCCCCGCCGTGATTTTCCGTCAGTTAATCCTGCGTCTTAATAGCGATGCGCCAGTATCTTGTCTCAGCCTGACACTCATCAGCCAGTCCTCTCCCGTCGCCCTCCACTGCCCAGAGATTAATTTTGGCCTCCGTTTTTTGCCAACAGTTTAGTGTGGATCCCATTATCTTTGATACTGCGTGTCTGACAAGGTCTGAAGTTAGAAAATGCTTTAAGTGTTCAGAAATCAGCCTTCTGCACCTTGAACTGTTCGCATCTTTAAAATTTAGAAAGCTGCCAGATCATACCGAAAACTGAACTTCCAGTTCAGGACTGAGATGCGGATCAGTCTTTATGTGAATAGGCAGGTGAAAACAAACCCCTTCTTCAGAGAAGTTGATACATTTTCTGAAAAGAAGAAAAAAGAAAACTTGCATCCAGTAAATTGTTGATTTATCCTATCTAGCAAAAGAAAAGGACATTATTTTCAGTGTCTTCACTGACGAAAACAAAAAAGTTTATGGAAGTAACAGTATTTTGGAAGATTATCTAATCAGCAGATACATTCGTGATAAGTGTGGGGGTCATAATTGGGAACGATAGGAGAATCTACCAAAGACTCAAAGACTTTTTTTTTTACAGGAGTCGTCATAATAAGAGCTGTTTCAATTCTTGGCGTACTAAGGAAATAAGGTTCGGTGCTTTCTTTAGAATCTCCTATAGCACAAAGGTGATAATATCATAATATATCTCTGATAGCTCTGTCCAGTCATTCCTTGGAGCTGCAGCTTTCAAAGCGATGCTCAATTATTTTAATTTAGTCGAACTAACTGTGATTTGTGTAGGACGGGATGGTAAGGGCAATATGTCACAGCTATATAGGTTTTTACTTTTGTACCTTTCTCTTTCTTTTTCATGTCATGAACTATGATTAATAAAGTAACATTTTATATCGTATCTTATTATATTGATATGTCATGGCCTCTGTGTAACATTAACATTAGGACTGTATTAGATTATGTATCTAAAGCACTTTTTGTGGAATATTTATTGAACAGCTTTAATTTCAGTGCTGCAGACCTACATCACAGCTTAGTGTCAGTGTGGTTGGATTCTCATTCCAGTGAGGTTTTTCAGTATTTCTCCAAACATCTTACCTTAACCCAATCCAATTTCCAGTGAAGTTCACTCTTAGACTTTCTAAGCAAGGGTGGGTCATGGCTCTCCACTTTGCACCAAACTTGATCAGAAAATCAATCAAGTTCCTAAAAAAATATTTTTTCAATTAAAAAGTTATTTGATCTGAGAGCATAATTGAATATAATGTTATCAAATGATTAAGGAAGTCTGGAGCTGTGTAATGGCCAAGGATGGAAACCAGAGTGTTGCCTGAGAAACCATCATGGCGTCACCATCGATATTGTTACGTGGGCACAACAGTACCTTGGAAAACCATTTTCATCCAACAAGGTCCGCTGCTGCATCTTGTTATGAAACCTGGAACTGCATCAACTCCGCTTAGAAACACTGCAGAGTTCTCTGGACGCGCACTCATCTCAGATTAACAGAAAGACAGTAGACGTGTACGTGTTCTGCGGTCTGACGCATCCATGTTTCAGCTGCTTTTGGTCAAAACAGATGCCTGGATATGTGTGATAAAGATGCGAAAGACCGTCCAGTCTGTTATCAGCAAAAGATGCAGCGTTTCCAGTGGTATGGGGGTGCATGATGTATTTTGCACAGACATATTCTACCATCACAAGACGCCTTTTAAGAAAATGTCAGGTAGAAAAGGTGGTCATTACAGCGGGACATTGTCAGACCTCACTCTGCACTAGTTACGGCAGTGTGGCTTCATAAATAGAGAGAGTGTGCGCTTGACTGGTCTCCTTGCAGTCCAGATTAGTCTGCTATGGGAAATGAATGGAGCATCATGAAGAGGAGAGTCAGAAAACAATGGCAGATTGAAGAGCAAGCAAGAATTGACTTAGATTTCTCTGAAATACTCAAGCAATTTTCCTCAGTTCCCAAATGTTTATGAAGTGTTGTTATGAAGGGTGATGTAACTGCAGACCTTAACAGCAACAGGAAATAAGCGACATACATAGCAGGTGTGGGGAGATCCGCGATCAGCAGTTCAGTAGCCTGAATCTGCTGGTGCGGGTCTGGATCCTACTGCACTGCCTGCCCGACAGCTGCAACGTGAAGAGTGTGCGGTTGCAGGAATCAGAGAGGGTCCTGGCCCAGCAGCATACATGGCCATAAGCAAGAAAGAATACTCTTGGTGAATTATAGAAAGTTGGTGAGTGTCTGGAGTCTGCGTCGTGCTTCTTCAGCCATCATAGAAAGAGGTGCCACTGTCTTCCTGCTTTTGTGGTCAATCCTTTGTGTTGTGACCAGATCAGATCCTCATTGTATTGCTTTTTTCCTTAACTAATCAGAATACAGAAGCATGCAAAGTGGGCTTTCCTGATTAAAATCTCTGTTGCTGTGAATAGGTACATGAGTAAAAGATGATTAGATTCGCCGATTTACATATTTCTCCAATGACAAGAGCAGGATTACTTTTACAATGTAGGTTAGAGGTCTTTGGAGGTTTTGCTCTGTCTGTTGCTGAGACCATTCTGTTTTCATCTTCAGCTTTATACAAACAATATGATCAATTCTTCTACACTCTTCATATCCATCCCTATTGATTCTTTCCTATACCAATGAAGCGTTACCAAAAGCAGATATGCAACTTATGAGATCCACCCCCGTGCTTGACAACAGGTGAGTTTTTGGCTCGACACTCTCGCATTTTTTCCTTCAAAAGCACCTTTGCTGATGGGAGAAAATATGTTATATCAGGACTTTTTTTTCCAAATTTAATAACAGCAATTTCTAATAAAACAGGATTTAAAAAAATTAATTAAAAAACTTTCCTCCTCTTAAAGCTTCTTCCTGTTTTGTGGTCAAATAATACTTTTACAGAGTTTTTCTTGGAGGCAGCTTCTGTAGCTGTGGATACAAAGTTTGAGGGGTCTTTGACAGTTTCATTACCCGGCATGTCCTTAAGTTGACTGTGAACAAAGTATACCTTTGACTGACCAGTGAGGGTTCAAAAGCTTGGTAAAAGTCATCTGAGCGTTCACATCTTCATGTGAAAAAGTTTCAGTCCCTTAACTCATCTAAATGATTTACAATGTAAAGCCTCTGTCGTGTCTGCATTTGAGTCAGTTTCAATCAGTTTTAATTTATCTGTGTGACACAGGAACCCCTTTAGTTGAACACTGACTAACTGGCAATTTACCAGAGGGTATTACACTTAAAAAACAAACTTTAAAGTTGAAAGTGACTTTGGGAGATTCAGAAAATCTCCAAACCAAAATCCTTTTAATTTGAACATTCGTTGACTGTTGAGCAGGATTGCACATTCATGAATGTGTACAACAAGATCCATTTATCAGTCTGTGGTGGAGCAATTTCTAAGGATGTCTACTATCACTGGTGTAAGATATGCATAGATTTTTTGAATATTTCCATTTCAAGCTCCTATTCTCCTCTGACTCCAATATTTACAAAGAAAAGTTAGCTGTCTCTGTTGATGCTTCATTCCTTATATTTTTTAACTGGATGTTCATCCTCTGGGAGCTTCTCCTTGTGTCTCTCTTCCTCCTGCTTGAGTGCAAGCATCCCCCATCAGTTCTTAGTGTTTGGTCATGCTATACTTCATCACTTCTGTTTTCATACATTGTCAGACTTACCTCATTCTTAATTCTGTCATCATGACTCAGGTCCACAGGTTTTCCTTCCAGCCTCTTTTCGAGGCAATCAGTCCGATCCTCATTATTATTATAAAACCTTCTCCTTGTCACAGCAGACTAACCTTTTTTTGTACAACCTGCCTCAACCCAATCTCCTCATCTTCATGATTTCATAGGAGCCTCATCAGAAATCTCCACCACCTCCTGATTCTGGTCGAGCCTTTCAGGGTCAAATCACCTCTCCGCTGAGATTATACGTCTAATGTAGTCCAATCGCCAAACAAATATGTTTTAAATTAATCTCTTGCACAATAATAACCTTTGTTCCCTCTCTGAAGCTAATCTCTCTATATTGAAGTGTTAAAAGTGGAAATCTTTAACGTTGGGCCACAGCATATGAATGCATTTGACTTTGAATTTAACTGTATTAAATGAAGAAATACGACACTAAATAGGGAAATCGTAATGGAATTGAATCATGACATTGCATTTAAAAGCTTGATAATCTTCCATGTTGGTTGATATTGCGCATTGTACAAACTAAACACTGTAATATAACCACTTTTCTTTAAGCTCCTGTTCAATAATTAACGGCAGTAGATTTCTGTTAATGCCTCACAATGATTATACAATAATATGATATAAGGACTCAAAGTGGTATCTGCTCTGTCTTTTTCAATACATTTTTGCTGATAGTACTTGAGGTGCCATAAACTCATCACCAGTGTCAGTCAGGTTATGTAGTCTGTTGTGTCCTGCATTACACTTACACTGTGCATTTGTCACACTCTCTCTAAATGAAAGCATGTGCTTCTGCTATTTGGGTTTAAAACTGTTTGCTTTTTGTTTTACCCACAGCAGGGACCATTGTTTTGTGTTACAGTTTTACTTTGAAATACGAACAGGATTTAAAGTCATAATTAGAAGATTTTTGACGAGAAGAAATAATCATTTTGCCTGTGAAACTCACATTTGGAGACACAGTGTGTACCTATTTCATGGATGAATTGACGGGGTTCTCAGAGTTGGTTCCAGTTCACCAGCTGCTCTCAGTTTTGGTTGAGGATACTACCAGAAATTGAGCCTTGGGTGTCTTGCCAGCCTTATCCTCTGACATTTAAGCTGAGATAGTGACAATGCATTTCAATAGCCTATTGTTCTGACTCGCTATCATCAGTCAAGCCCAGGACCTGGATGCTGTGCTTTCTTACTAAAAAGCAGAAAATGATCACCCATAATCAGACATCAGACACCAAGATGTCGTGAACAGGAGCATTTCCAGCCATTAGATATAATTACACTCCTGTATCTGCCTTTATATACCACTGTATTCATATCAAATAAGTCTCTCTGCACTTACTAAGACCATAGTCCTGTCTGGCCTTTTTTTAGGACAACAACAGTTCGCAGAGCAGTTAAGAAAAACACCCTCAGAAAGGTACGCTTGGCACGGCTGAAACTGGGGAAGAGTAGTTTGTCTCTATTAGAGCTCTGGGAACTTGTATGCATTTGCTATTGATTTGTGCTAAGGCCTCAGAACAGAAAAATCTGACAAAAATTATCGATGTTCTCCACTACCATCACAGCTCCCATTGCACCTTAAAAAGCGCACATCTGTTGACTGTGAAAATAGATTCTAAATCTCCTGAGAAAAATTAGACTCTTTTTACATAAACACAAGCGCTAACACCAGAGTTTCTACACGGGTAATTTTTCCTTGTATCAAAATTTAGGTCCAGCAATTTTTTTGTTTTTTGTTTTGCCAGCTGGCAAATATTGAACAACAATGGTGGTGTTTTTCAGAGGCAGGACATAAAGCTGTGCTAGACCAACATGCATTCGTGTGATATCACAAATCCTCTGAACCTCAGATACAATCTGAGTACACATCTGTTCATAATCACATTTTGAACGTTGGTTATGCAACAATCTGTCTTTAATGTCTGTGTCCCACTGGCAGGACCTTTGAAATGAGATAAAAAAGATTTGCAGGTAACTCATGCATGCTGACTGTGATAAAAAGGCCTGCAGCATTAGTGATGTTTTTGTGTGAACATGATTCCATCAAGTAACACAATTCTCAGTCACTCTCCTCTACAGTTCACACCTTTGTGAGTGTATTTAAACAGACGTGTGGTATGCATTTTTTGTTACAGTATTCTAAATTAGCGTTTTTTTTGACAAATACTTTTTAAATTGCACTCGAACAGCACATTTCAGAAAAGTTGGGAAAGGGCCATATTTGCTGTCGTGTTGCATCGGTTCTTCTTTTAACATCCGATCCTAAGTCTTTGCTGAGATGATAAGTTTATGTGGTTTTGAAAGAGATGTTTTCTCATTTTTGCCTGACAATAATTTAACAGCAGGTCCTTTAATGTAAACAGTCCTATGGGTTGTGTGTTCCTTTTAAGCAACACAAATGAAGTTTGTAAACTTTAAAACTATGTCCCTCTGACTCATTTTAAAGTGCATTGACATCTATTATGCACATTCCCAGGCGTGAAACTGCCCTAGAGTCCCTGAGGGGTGGGTGGGTGTGAGATACAACAGTTCACAACTTTGGTTTCCTACCTCGCACCGCTTTTAAGCTTTAGGGATGCTTTACATTTTTCAGGGCTTTTGATAACCTATTTGCGGTCTAGTCAACGTGACAAAAAAATTCCTGTGTATGTCCAAATGTGCAGGCCTCACACAGAGATTTAATTTTATGACAGTAGTGTTACATCCCTTAACTGTAGGGGGAGCCAAAGAGCAAACTAATTTGCCAAATTCTCCAGTGCTGTGTGAAACAGGACTCATATAAGCGTCACCTTGGGGTGGGTGGTGCTGTAAGTGCTGTGCTTTCAACCATGGGCCTTTGTGTAACACAAGACCATCATACTTTCTGTAAATGACACAATATACTAAACTAAAACTCTTCCTTTTTATTTCTTTAATTAGTTTTATTGGGTTAGAAAACTTTTACGATAGTCCCGCCCCCCAACACAACTGTCACCCTCATGAATTCTATTTCGTTGTGTGCCTTGGTTATGTAGAAACATGACACAGTATGACAAAAGAAAGTCATTTTCTGGTAGGATTTTAGAAAAAATCCTCACTTGGTTCGAGTTATGAATCAAAACTACTTGGCTAAAGTTAGAAAATGAAATTAAATTAGAAAATAGTCACAGTTAAATCATTATTTTGGTAACACGACTGTCACTATCATGGATGCCATTTTTTTATCCTTCCCACAGATGCTCTATACTTATTATCTGAACGTGACTATTGGCCATATCTGTCTGCATAAACCAACGCTATATGGGCACATTTTGAGGAATGCAATGCAGGTCTATTTTTTCAGTCCTTCATTGTCCTGCTCCCACAAATATATTTTTCTCCATTTCAAAATTGGATGAGTTGACCTTGCACTATTTTCTGATAAATGAAGGGTTTAAATGATCTGTAAAATCCTATTTGTAATCAAATATTTATTAATATCTAAGCCCAACAAACTGAATAGAAAAATAATAGAAAAGGCAAAAGTCATTGAAAAATATCGGCTCAGATGGGTTCAAACTTGATTCTTTTTATTCACAGTATGCAAAGTAATACCACAGTCATACCTCTTTTTGTGTTTTAGAACATGTAATATTACATTTGGGAGAGTTCGGCATAACACAAAACTTGGGCCTGTTAGGATCTTTAAAGGCAGATTTAAACGAGTGACCATTGTGAAGCCCACAAAGTGAAGCTGTTTACAGTTATTTTGAAACTGCCGTGTTCATAGGACTAACGTTACTTTTGCACACTTTGCTGTGAGGTAATGATCAGTTTCTCCTGTAGATTTCTGCATTGTACTCACAAGTGGTAGTACTTTTCTCTCACATGTAGCATAGATGGCTAACTACAGACTCACTGTTTGACAGAGTTCTGTGTAAGGGATGGGCACCTGGGTGTGTTACAGACAGCACGGCATGCTGCTGCCAACCAGTTTACGCCCATTAAGGTAGATTTGGTTCCATTCAGCCAAGTTTGATTTGATGTAAGCGATTTTGTTCATATCTGACAGTGAAAAGTTGGCCAGCTGATTTGGAAGAAGCAGGCCATTTTATGATAATTTAATGATATCCACTCAAGTTGGTCCATGTACATCGAAGGTTACCATGGTGACCCAAGTCACGCAGCTTCAACGGACCAGGTAAAGTTTGTACACTTGATGAAAAGTCCAATTAGTGATTTAGCAGTGTTTTAACTTTCAGTGGCTGTCTCTTTTTGACCACTGTGGATCACCATGGTAACCTGAGCAGTGTGGCCATCAAACCGGGGAATGATTCAGCGAGTGAGGAATTTTAATTCAGAAAGAAATGTAATTAAATTCAATGGCGTTTTGAGGAGAAATAACTCCGTAGAAGTTTAGATTGTATAAATGTGTGTATGTGGATTTTACAAAGTAATTCTCAGCACAGCAGCCCACAGCTTTTAATCGTGTTCTGATTGTTTTGTTCATTATTTATCATGATGGCATCGTCATCCCGAGAAAAGAAGACATCGTTGGCCTGCTCATCCTTTTTCTGCTTTAACACTTACTGACTTTTACACTTTTCACACGCTTGTTAAGACAACATATTTGTTGCAACTTGCCTGCTGGATGATGCCTCACAGTGCAGTTCCTTTGACATCAAAGATGCCGAAGAAAAACAAGCAGATTGCGAGTAACGTGTGCATTTCAAGATTAGTGCTCACTCTGCCACTTGTGGGGCAATGAAAAAGGACACTAACATGAAAAAAGTAGAGAAAAAAAATTGGGTTGTTGTGTCACCATGGAAACTCTCCTCCCCACTGCATTTTACTGCGAATGGCCAACCATGTTTACTGTGCTTCCACATCTTTCATTTTCATTCTGAAATCATGCAGATCCACAAGGAGCTTTTAAATTGAGACCATCTTTTATCAGTCAGCTTATGTTCAAAAAGATGGGCCAGTCACAATTTAGATCACATGATGTAGATCACAACATTTTGAAATGTTTTTTAAATTGTATGATGCAATGAATATGTATCCATCTACTTTTATATTTATACTTATTTGAGCCACATGATTATAATGTAAAAATATTCCATTTAAGTTCACTATTGAGCAAAAAAGCCCTATTTTCCTTGTGGTGTTGTCCGAGTATATCGGATTTTTCTGTTTAAATGCTTGCTTGTTCAAGTATTGGGGGGAGAAAATAACAACTATATATAGAATATTTGTAACATGATAAAAACACAAGCACTGAAACATAAATGTATGAAATGATCAGAAGCAATATTGGGTGAAATATGGGTTCCCCCGCTCCTTTTCATTTAACCAGTAAGTGGTCCTCACTAGTCTCCCTCTTATCTCTGAATAAAGTTAATCAGTCTGGCTGGCTGAGCAGTCAAAGCAGAGAGCCAGGAGAGCACCTGGCCTTACATGGCTATCTGATTAGAAGAGGTTGCAGGCCAGGCTGAGCCAGACCAGGCCAACCAGTGGCAGCAGCAGGGCAGATCTGGAGTAAAATGAACAAACCAGACTAATTCTATTGCACCATTACCTCCCTCTTATACTGAGCAGGGTCAAATCAAAGCAATGCCATAGCACAGACCAGCCTTATCAAGCCAAGTAACATGAACAAGGACCACAACGGGGAAACTATGCCTTCACCGGTTCAGAACAGTTGATTAGTGTTCTCTGAAGCGTGCTTTTAATGATTAAGCTGTTATTATCTACAGTGTCCCTAAGCTCCCAAATTGACTTATGAATGAAACTCTGCCTTTATACTTTTTCTCAGCTGGAAATAAGGAGGAATGTAGAGAGACACCTCGTGAAAGTTCTACACACACACAGACATATGAAATTAGGATCTGGAGTGTGTTTATCTTTTATCTGTTTTGATTTTTCTATGAAAGGATGATTGTGAAAAAAAGAATTGAAAAAGTATGAAAAAATAATACACTTTGTGTGTGCGTGTATTATGTGTGAATGAGAGCAGTGCAACCCACAGCATGCAGCTGATGTTTAAGCATCAATAGCTACGCACTAAGTAAATCTGGCTTTCATGAGGCAGTGCACAACACATTTAGATGAACATCTTCTTTAGAGTGCAGGGAGTCTTTGCTCAAGTTGAAACAATTCTGGTAACAACGAGAACAGAAACAGCAGCTAAAAATGCACAGAAATCACTGATTTACTTGTTTTTGGAACGTAACACAGTGCACTGACTTCAGTGTTCAACCAGGTCTCACAGCAAAATGTGAAATGGTCAGGGAAAACGTGATCTATTGATTCATGTCCCCAGACACCACTTTTGCTGTTTTTTAAATGGACACAAAAACTATGCAGAGAGACAGCAGGAAACAGCTGTTACATCGCATTTAGGTCCACATTTTCGAGAGCAGAGGGGTTGGGATTGTTGGGAAAAACACATATGCGTGTCAAGCTGTGATAGGACTTGAGTTCAAGCCTCGAGTTGAAGTCCTAAAAAACACAGATTTTAAACTTTATTTTTAAATGTCATTGTGGAATTCAGTCGATTTTACACATTGCAAACTTAATAGCTTAAGTTGGGTAAACATCACAAATTGAGGTAAAACAAACACTGTCATAACTTATTGCATCAAAATGGATTATTTTCCTGGATTTATTGGCTGCAGAGCATGTCTTTTTCACGACTATTTAAGATTTTTCAATGAGATGGAGCTGAATAGATATTTAAGCTTATGATAATATGTGCTACCAGCTCATTCTAAGATACGGTCAATAACATAAAAAGGAAAACAGGTTCATCCTCTCGTTGTCTGGTGCGGTCAGTGTTATCAACCTCTTTCGTATACAGTATATCTGCAGTTATCTGAAATATCAGGTGTACTCGTGCTTAAGAGATTCTCTGTAAACATGGCTGCGTCATCTTAAAATGATAAAAAAAAAGGTATTGAAACACCAGTCTCTAACACACAGTGCACATAATGTTTAATACTTCCTCACGCATTCAGTCTTGCCTCATTTGCCACCTGTACAACATGCTTGTGTGGCCACACCCTGTTACACAACAGCAGAGTGGCAGCGCACAGAGGGCCAATTGTTTTGGAGTAAACAAAAGGTGTCTTTCCTCCTTCCGCGCATGCCAGAATGATATGCAATAGCTGTATAATGAATACAGAGATTGGACTCCCAGGAATGGGAGTGAATGAATTACATTCATGTTTCAGCTGTTATCATTTGTCTCAGTAACCTCCCAAATGCGGCCCCCACATGTTGTAATGGCACCCAAGCTCTCTCGTATGATCTCATATAACACCTTTTCTGAATTCTGAGGCATGATCTGATAAAACTTCAAGAATATATGGTAGCTTCTAAACACTTTTAGCTTCTAAACGACCAGTGTCACATACTGCTTAACTGGAATAATGGATAAGAATCTCACTATTCTACATACAGCTCAGTTTCAATGCTGAACAATTTGCAGGTGATCGCTGCTTTCGATGATGGAACAGCAACTGCTTTGAAATTTTCTACCACTTAACCACGTGAGAAGAGAAAAGAAAAAAAACAGCATGGTGAAAAAAATGCACAGGAAGACGATGCCCTTTTCTAATCTTGCACCTCCTCATGTTTCCTTCTCCCAGCTAAACATGCACAGGCAGATGTTAAAAGCTGTTGATGGATGTCCTCAGAAGAGCAGTCGTCCGTCTTCATACAGCCCTTTCTTTTGAGAGATTGGTGTCAAAACACTGGCTACTAATGGATGACTTGTTCAGACAGGACTGCAGTCTTGCCTTTGACTGTGTTTTCTGTATATCAGTGTTTGAAGTCACACTTGAATATGTGACCAACTTGACCTTTATAAAACGGTTATGAATGTGTTTCTATACTGAGCACACAACAGGAATGGAAATAGTCTAGAAATGCAAACAGCATCAAGAAGTCTTATTGGTTCAAATCTTCCATTAACTGTACAGATTTATTAAGACAAAAACACGTAACACTCAATACTTGACTGTCCATATCTGTATGCTATATGACAAGGAGCTGTAGGCAACAATTTGTTCAACTTCCCAAGTTTCTCCACCCCCAGTGTGCATGAAGGACTGCTTTCAACACCCCCTTCCCTTCCTCCTCCCATTTGAAATGGACCAGTCTTGTGGAGTCAGCAGCTGCCTTTATGTCCTGTAGGAAATCCTACAGCCCTAAGTGGTGAGGACTGAACAAAAGATGTGATTAAAAAGGGAGTGTGTGTCTCAAGGGGAAGTATCAGATGACACAGAAACTAACAAATCACACTTTTTCTGAATTTACATCGTTTGCTCTGTAAAAAAAAAAAGTACAGCTACCAGTTTTATGCTCAAATACTTCTCTTGTTTAATGCCAAGTGAAAACTGTGACTGGTTGTTAAAGTAATCTTGCTTGTTTACGTTAAGTTTGAGTTGGCATTAATAATAATATAAAAAAGTGTTTGTGATGGAAATGGGAACCATACCAGTCCACCTTTCAGGGTGTTTAAAGTTTAATAAACACTTTTTTGCCGTTGTATTGATGCTTGTCATTATTGAAATTTCTTCAAATATCTGCTCTCTTGCCCTTAATGGAAATCAGTCTGTTGTAATATATAGTTTAAAACAACATTCACCGTGTGAATTAATGTATTATCCACCCACCCATTCATTTTCTATGTCCACTTTTTTTGCAGTTCAGGGTTGGCAGGAGGTTGTCCTAACTGCCACTGTGATGATGGGTTACCCATCCATCACAGGGCCAACACTGAGCCATCAACAGCCATGCATCCATGTTTTTGGACTGTGGGAGGAAGCCAGAGTAGCCAGAGAGAACCAATGCATTCATGGGGAGAACATGCAAACTTCACACATAAAAGCACCCGTTGAGATTTGAGCCAGGAAGCCTCTCACTGTGAGGTGGCAATTTTAACCATCACACCACCGTACAACACTGTATGATTCATTATTATATTCAATTAATGTAAATGCAACTTCTTTATCGCTCACTTTTTTCATTTTGAGCTTATCCTAAACAAAAACAGGGGCTACATGGTGGTGTATCAGCTTTTGTTACTGGTAACAAAAATTGCATTGTTACTGGTAATGCAATTCAATAGTTTACCAAAAGCATGCATTCTAATATTTTTGGATTAGATAGATAGATAGATGGTTGCTGCTGTTTTTAATCTGACATCAGGTGAAGAGTTTTACTCATTTAATGCAAGAGGAGCAGTTAAGTGGCAAATAGACTACATATGACACTTTTCTTGTTTTGTTGACCACTTGAATAACTTTTGAATGACATAACACATTCACCCACGTTCTTACAGCAATTCTCTGTCAATACAGTTTTATTCACCTCCTATGTGGTGCTTTTATCCTCTATCATGCACACACCCGCGCACACAGATTAACGCATCAGATGCAATGTGTTTAGTGTCTTTCTCTCTCAGGGACACTTCAACAAGTGGGTTTGGGAAGCCAAGAATCAAACAGCCTTCTGTTACTACTCACCTCGTTCTTGTGTTTCAGTTTTTGTAGTCACAATCTGAAGACGCAGCCAGGTAATGCACGGCCAAAACTGTACCTACACTCTTATTGACACGTATTTCAAAAGTAACCTGGGCTGATAGTTGTAATCTATTTTAATTTTTTTTGTGTAATCCCAAACACATGCAATCCTTTAAACCCGCAAAAAAAAAAAGAGTCTTGGATCATAGTTGATTTAAGTTTATGACGAGAAGGTTGTGAAGCTGTAAAATCGGAGTTCCGTCGTGTCCTTGAAGGCGTCAGCTCCCGGGATGTTTAGTGCCCTCCCAGTCCCCCGCTTCGCTGCTGCCTGCTGCCCAGGCTGGCTGCTGGCCGCTGGGCTCGGGATGACGCCACCTCTCGCTCCGCCCCGGCGCAAACTCGCTCCCTGCGTTCATTTCATTCCTGCTCTCATTCCGTGCATTCTTCGCATCTCTGACAGTGCGCGAAGCGATTTACCTACACCTTCCTGGCTGGCCCAGAAACACCAGAAAAACTTGACATAGTATTCAAAATACTCAGTAACATCACAATATCAAAAGAAAGGGGCATTTGTAAATGAGATATCAATAACGAGGTAAGTTTCAATGGTAGTTGCAGGTATTAAAACTGGTCGTGGACTTCTGTTCAAGGGGGTTAGTTTAGATATTTTGGATAAACTGCACATTGTAGCCATATTGTTGCCATATTTAGGTATTTAGCATATATCCCATTTTTATTTTTTAAAAGAAACGTTAGGTCGTTTGTTTCCTTCGCGTGGATTGATGGCCGCTGTTGCAACAGGGTGCTCACTTTGAACACACTGTTGTAGCCCATGGCTTTGACACGGCAGCGAAAAATCTTTGACATTTTTCACATTTTTTGAAAAGAAGCCTGATCGTACGCCCCTATTAAAAAAAAACCAAAAAAAAAAAAAAAAACCTCAGACGCCGTTTGCCCCGTGTGAAGCAGCGGGGAAACTCGGACTGGGATTCGAGACGAACTAAAAATACACAACACAAATTACAGTTTTTTGGACACGATGACGGTTGAAAACGTTGCCGTTTTCCTCTCCGTAGTTGGCTCAGCCTGGAGTTGTTGGAGATTTCACGGGAGCATTTGTGGACCACCTCGAAGAAAGCGACACGGAGGGGAGACTTGTTGCTTCAGCACGTTTGACGGTGCTGTATTTTTCAGCCGCCATCGAAGTTTTTTTCTGTAAGTAATTTTTTTTGTTTCTATGCTTGTTTGTGATTTGTCTCACCAGCCCGTGTGCCGCTCTCCATGTTGTTACTGTAACTAACCAAAGCGACCGAACCGGAGGGAGAGCTTCGCCGAAACTCTCGTGCTGTTTTCCCGTTAAAGCTCTTCTCCGCCAACTCACTGGGTTGGAAAAAAACAACAACAAAAAACCCCCCAAAACCTACTAATTTGATAGGAAACACCGCAGTTAAATGCTGCTGTACGAGTTCGGCGATAATTTGTGGTGGTTTAAAACTGCATTAAAGGGCCTATCGTGATTTTGTTTGTCGAATTAGCTTGAACTTATATTAGCCGCCTCCGGTTATCCCTCTGTGAAAGATGATGGGAAGGGAAGTATGCCGATTGTTTTTCAATTTGGAGCTGTTTAGTTGACTTTATGGAGCTTTTATTTGGGGATTCCTGTATTGTTGTCTTTTTCCTTCCTCTGCTTTGGGAAATGCATGCTCAGCTAAAACTGAACGCCCCCCCCCCCCCCCCCCCCCGCCCGCCCCCCAACTCAGCTACACACCAACTCTTGAGTGTCAAAAAGTTTTACTCCTGACAGTGATTTCATCCACAAACCTGTATGACTTGTATACCAAACGAAATAAGCTTTCATTGGCTCCAGAGAGATAGATTATATCTATACAGATACAGCTATATGAAGACCTCTTTTGTACCAGGCTTGCCTCCCCTTGTATTTTAAGACTATACACACATAGCAGAGAAATACTCAGGCAGGCAGACAAGCAAATAAGCTCACTGAGAACACAAACAGTGTGCACTAATACAACATTAACACAGTTTTACAAGCTTTAGGACAAACTAAAAATTCTAACAAATCCAACAGGAAACTCCCAACAGCCTCTTCAAGTCATTTCCCATCTTTAAAAACATTAGTTGCATTTATACAAAAAGATTATATTGCCATAATATACAGATGGATGCAGATTCTGACCGCTGTCACTTCTTTTTAAACTTCTTTTTAAAGCTTGACGTTTTTTGCGACGTGTTAGCAGTCTCATTCTGTACTTTTGGACCTCTTGAAAGCCACACACAATGATGCTCATTTACCTTCTTTTTTTTCCTTTTTCTTTAGTAATAATTAATTTGAGGGAAGATGCGTTGGAATAAGGCTGCAGCCTGTTGTTGACTGTATATATGTAACCCGAAAAGTATTATTTCCAGCTTTGATGGAACTCGTGGTGGAAAAGAGGATCAGTGGTTGGATACGTGTTTGATTGACTTTGATTCGGTTTGCGTTTCACAGCCGGGCCGTAGTTTGCATCGCTCTGGTGGTCTCAATGAGTCATTACTTTAGCTAAGGCTTTCAAAATGAGTCCCGGTTTGGTCTCAATCATGCTATTCGATTCAGCTCAATATCTATGGGTGCAGTAGTGTTTCGTGACCGGACTGTCTCTTCCCAAGAAACAAACAAGAAAGCAGAAAGGACCTGCTGTGGGCCACTTTAAGCTTTTGTCTGAAGCCTCACACCTTTTTTTTGTTTTAGCATTGAATTTGAAAGCAGCTGGTCACCACAAGTGCGCAAGTTCTCTGCACTTCTGTAGCGCGCTCTTTCTTTCTCGTCGTATACTATCATGGCAAAAAGACACGAAGGCAATGCGGCATTTTTTCTTTGATTGAAATAATGTACAAGGATTGCTGTAGGTTCCTGGTTGAGAGGTCGACAGCAGTCATGCACAACAGCACGCATGTCACAGTGTAAATCTGCTTGCTTAGACAAATAAAGGAAAAAGAAATAGTTGCTTTGTTTTCAGGTTATGCAACCAGTGGACTTGTTGGACTGAAGCCTGCATAGCATTAGTACAACACTAGCGTGTCGGGTTTGTTCGACTGAGCGAGGCTTTACCTCTAAAATTTGAGTTCTGAATCTGCGCAGTGAGCGTTACCTGCAGGGCGTTGAGGAGAGTGCAACACAGCTCCGGTGAAAGCCAGTCAGCAATTTTCTGTACATTAAGACAAGAAATGGGATTTTTAAGAAATGTCACGGGGATGAATTGCATCATGGTCTACAGAAGCACTGTCTAAACTGTCTGAGTGAGAAAGGATTGTGCCTGTGGACATATCGCCTCATTGTTCAGGTTGTCTTCCCTCACTCTGCCTCGTTCAGGTCAGAGGGCAGGACTGCAGAGAGCGTAGTCTATCTGTGGTGAAGTGTGGACAGAATAATGTGCTTTTGTGAAGCACAGAGTGGACTGTGTTACTTCTTGGAGCCAAATGAGACTTCTTTTCTTCTGTTAACTGTAAGAGAACTGCATTTTGCTCAGATATTTCTTTTTGTCCAGTCTGTTTCTTCACTGGGAGTAAACGGTGCGATTTCTCCTGTCAGCGATGGGGATTTCGTCAGTTTGGCATAATGCATAAGGTCTCATTTTGGGAACCCTTTGCACACAGTAATGGCTCTATCTGACCATAATTACTTATGACAATTGGAATTGTACACCTAGTATAACTTCAGTTACCTGGAATAATAAAGCAACACAGACAGTTGAAATGATACCAAGACTGTTCATTAAAGAGGGAACATAAATTCTACCTCTAATCACTTATTATCGTAATTAGCTAAATTTTGCAGTGACTTGAAATGGTCGCTGACTGTTTTGATAATTAGCATATTAAGAAATACAGTCATTCCCATCTGACTGCAGGAGAGAATCGAGCACAGAGATATATTAAACTTCTCAAGATGGCTTTTAATTTACAAAGAGCTTTTAAATTCGACAAGTATTAGTCAGTAATAGATGTTTTCCTCCTCCTGGAGTTGTAATGTAAACTATGCTCTATGTTCACAACTACATTCATACGTTTGCGCTGAGCTTTATTGTTCTGTTTTTGTCTAGATTTAATGCGAAGAGCCATAAAACTGACACGGTCACAAACTGCATTTCAGATAAAAGCTGTAGGTGTCAACTGATTTGTTTAAAATAGCTGTATACTGTGTACAGCATATTGCTCTTTGTTTTTTTTTTGGCAGGAAAAGGGATCCGCTGTCTGTAATTGAATTGTGACACTGAGTCATTAAATGTGTGATCAGATGTGATATGCACCAGGGGTTAAATCACATCAAAACATCAGTGGTCTCCGTAGTCAAAGCAGAAGAGGGACACTCCCGCAGGCATCCAGTCTTGTGTGTGCCCTGAGGTAAACCCTGATCTAGAAAGGGAATTTTAGAGTATGCGCTGCTGCTCAGCGGTTTGAGTGGGGCTCGCCGAGGCCAGTGGAGAGTGTCACCAAAAAGGAAAAGCTGGCTCAAAGCCACTGACGTCATCTAAGTAAATCTGCTTCAGCACTGCAGCTATAAAATGACTGCCAGCTACCGAATGCACTTTGTCCCTGTCAACCACCTTAGTTAGAGCAACACTGTTCTTTATTTTTCCCTACCTCTCCCTTTCTGCACACTTATGGAAAGCCGTCTTTAGATATATTTCCATTTCTCTCGAGTTGCAGCAAACACTGTCTATTCTTAAAAAAGGGACCAAGTTTGGCCTTTCTGGATTTAAATAAAGCACCAAATGTTGAGCCTGTCTTTTGAAGTCATACCACTTTATTATTGCAGCCTTATAATGTTTACCATATGGCAACCTCAATCATGTGCAGTGGAAAAGAGCATTTCAACTCCATTATTTCTCAAACCACTCATTATTAATGTGCTGTGCTTCATAATGTCTTAGATGCTTGGAAATGTTCTCTTATTTTTATTTGGAAAAAAGAGGCTAAATAAATTAGCTGCATCATGCTCACACACAGGCAGAAAGCAATATGTATACCCCATGAATCATTTGATGAGTCAGTTACTGAAACCACTTTAAGCATTTTCAGCTCTAACCACAATCAAAGCAGGAAATCTGGGCTTCAACAACTTCCCTTCTCAGTGCTGACCATAGAAGCAACCGTGGTGCTCAACTGCTCACTAGTGAATGGAAACCCATGAAGCAAAGGCACACAATCACTTCATTTATGGAAACAGTGCATGATTTGTGGCTTATATTGAAATGTGGGTTATTTCGTCTCTCTTGAACCGTATACCTCATTCACTGCTTGTTCTAAATTCCCGCAAGAGCTTTCATCAATGGTCATTGTATTGTTATCGTGGCTGAGAAAGATCAGGGAGGCACTCTCTGCCCTGAAGGTGCCCTGGTTTCAGTCAAAGCACAGACAGAGCGGAGGGTGAACTCCCGTGCTGGCTGTGCCTGGTATATTAGTGTGGAATCTGATCCAGGAAAGTGCAGTGGAGAGCTGTGTCATCAAAACTTTATTTTTCTGAATCTGATAAGTGGGCCCAAATAGTGGACATTTTCGACAAGGAGTTGTTGATTTTTAAACGAACCCAGCTCGAATTGGCTGCTGTGTTAACAGTCGTCCATCATTATTCCATGAGTGCATATGAACCGTAGTCTCAAGCCCTTTTCTGGCATGAGATTTGTAACAATAATGGCCTCATCAATCTGTTAAAGTGATGGAATTCAGACAAATTTCAGCTTGTGCCTTAATGTTTCTCACGGCTTCGTTCAGACAAGGCGGGGGAAGAGACTGAGAGCCGTGGCACGTGCGCAGGAGTCGGCCTTTTCACAAGATGGCAAATATCAAAGGTTTTAATTACAGCTTTATTTGGGATCAAGCTCACATTGTATTGAAACGAACTGGTGGTGGATAGAAGCAGCTGAAAATATCACTTCTCTACATGTTCAAGCTTATTAAAGAGTTGGCGTTATTCTAAACAAAGTGGATTTCTTTTCTCTCGAGTAACGCAGCGGTTTTTATCAACGGGATCTTTTGCTTCATTTGAAGACCGTCTGGATCTCGGATGAGAAGCTTCACCAAAGCATCACGAAACACTGCCCTTCTGGAGTTGTAGTTGTACGGCTTCGTATCAGTCTAACGAACGTGCAGCGAAACAAAACGACAGAGGATTGCATGTTGAAAATGTTGATTATATGTGCCAGTAGAGAGCAGAAGCCTCAGCTGCGGCTCAAACACATTTAAGCACAATTTCTTTTTTTTTTATTTGGCTCAGATACTGAGGGGGAAAAAAACAGTGATACAGCTCCTTAACACAGGTTAAACCATGGAGGAGAAAGGTTTGAACGGCGCCGTCATTTGTTTATCTGATGACGTTACTTGATGGATTCCCCTGAACCGCTGATCCTAAGCCAGTTTAGTGTGAGTGTAGCACTTTATATACTCGCATCACGCTGAAAGGGACGCCTATATGTTACTAGGTCTGACCATGTCAGAGACTTTAGTAGAAGTATCACAAAGGTCCTTCACACATGACAGCGACACGTTCAGTTGCCGTCAGATAAATGGAAAGTAGCACACGTCTGAAAGAGGCTTTGAAAGAATGAAGATAGAAATGCGACCTAATGCAACGCATTGGCTCACCGATGTCTTTGAAACCAACACTGCAGTCATGTCGGACATTTTTATTCCTGGTCGATTGGGAGTCAGATATGACCATATTTGGACAGCTGGAAAGTGGGTGTCTTTGATCCCTAATGGTGCCTGATATCTATCTCACGGTGTATTTGTTATTGGTTTCTTTAAACCGTTTTTGTCACTTTTGTGTCCTCATTTTTCTGCTTCGACATGGAAAGCCACTACTTAACCGCACGAACCGGGGATTTGTCATCACATACCAACAGCTATCTGAGACATTGCATTTTTACTCATTCTGCTTTTGAAATATTTGTGTGTAAATATATTACTTTTGCACCCTGTGTTATGGTCATGCGATTAGGTTTTGTGAGGGGCACCCGTATGGTCAGAATCTTAAGGACACTCACTTTTAACAGGTGAGTCCACCGTGTTGTTGAGGAGAAAAAAGGAAAGGAGAGGAAAAGATGGCAGCAAGGAAATAACAACAAATAAAGAGGTATACAAGGGGATAAATGACGGTTCGAGAAGCAGAGGAGTAGAGATGAAAGCCAGCTTGAATTGGCTGCGTCAAATGCAAATGGTGGCCTTCATGCCCATCACTGTGATTTGTTTTCTTTTTTTTTTTTTTCTCTTCCATGCCCTTCCGCACGCGTCCTGAATGAGCCAGCAGCCAGCCCTCGGCCTGCTCTGCTCTCATAACTGTCAGGAGATCTTTTATCTGACGGACCTTTATTTACAGCTTTAATTTCCTGAGCTTTATGTGTTACACTGGCACTCCACACCGCTGTGGACATGGGCGTATGCTGCCTGGAATGCACTGCAAATTTTTGATAGGCAAATGTCCTTTTGAGCTTTCATTACATTTCATATTTGAATGGTAAATTGTATGTATGTATTTATTTTTTGTCATACTTCGGCGTTACGGCCAGAGCAGGGACGTTTCCTCAAAAGGAGAGATTTTTGTCTCTCAGATTCACCGTCAGTTTTCCCCTCTGTTGTTTAGAGCGGAAGACCTTTAGCTTCGCCGATCTGCCGGGCTGCCGCTGTCTCTGATGTTGTCCAGATCATGTTGTTGTTGTTGTTACCTGTTTTTCAGGCTGAGGCAGGTAGTGAGGGCTGCTTTGACAGAACCTGTAAATCAATCTCAAACAAAGATTGATCCCACAGTGGCCTGATGGTTTCTGGACTGGAGGAGGCTGTCCTCAGATTTGAGAGAGATAATATTGGACAGATTCATGGCACTTAAGTCTGCCAGTTCAGAGAGGCATGAAATAAACACTAGGCTATTGCCAATAACAGAGGCGGCATAAGTAAGCTTTCTAGCCTCTACGGGGCCTTTGGAAATTGGTTTAGCAAGCCCTGTTTGTTCATTTTTTACAATCTTTTAACAAAACTGTAGATTTGTTCATGAAACTTGAGCTCACGGTCAGCTGTTTGTCATCCATCCCATTTTCTCTTAATTCTTTTTTTCACTCATTAACTCGTAAAGATTTACTTGAAATAGTTTTTTTTTTAAAGAGGCGCTCCACGCTTCATCTTTTACTTTGAGCCGAAATTAATTCGAGTATTCCAATCAATCTTTGGTTGGTTTTATTTAGCGCTTCCATAGAAATGCATCTCAAGGTCCTCGAAGACCTGCTGTCAAAGACTGCATTCCATAAACATGCCTTCCTCAAGGTAATTAATTTGTTTTTAAAGACAGAAAGTGGAATTTTAATAACATCTGCCATTGTTAATGTGCGCAGCTCGTTGCGTTTGTTAAAGAAAAAGGAGTAATTTTGACATTGCTGTTGTAATTATACAAAGGCCAGGGTATGTCTTCACAACACATTCAAAATTTTGAGTTTTGAAATCACATGGTAATTACACTTTTGCAGATTGTGGCCTTAGCTACTCTGGGCCATTATGGGGTCCACAAAAGTCATTCACAGAATCATTATTGCACCCTCTGAGATAACGGCACAAAAGAACTCCACATGGAAAATTACATTTGAGGCCTCTCATCTGCTATTTCATTACCTTGCTCTGTCTGATGGGTGAAATGGGTCCTCTTAATTTAAGAAGCTGGATTCCAGCTTGGTGAGTGGTTTATGTAATCTCACAGTAAGCGTAATTTCACATAATTCCATGTCACACCTACCACTCTGCTTAGCTACCGCATTCATTTCTCACATGGCGTGCCGTCTTTACTCCGCATCTCACAAATAAGCCCATTTCTATGGTGTGCACCCTGCAAAGACAGAAGTATGCAATTATTTTTTAACCCCAAGTGTTTCTGTGGGTGACATTAATACCTTCTTTTGTCAGACATAATTAGACTGCAGATTCTAAGGCACTAAGAGACCACCCTTATTGACGACTGCCAGGTTATTCACGTTTCACACAGCAAAAGCATCTTGTTGACGTCGTTCCTTTGCACGCATCTGATGCAAAGAATCTGATCCCTTCAAAGACTTTCAGTCTTTTATTATGTCTGTTTGTGGAGAACAAGTCTACAAATGCCATTTTGAAGATAAGCCCAACCTGATTATCACCAATCAAGCACAAAAGTAAGGCCCCCCCACTCTGATATCACCCTCATATTGAAGCAACACCTTTGTTGGAAACGGTATTGGCCTTTATGTATCACATGTGCTACTTCAAGGCTTTCATTTGATGGGGAAATTTCAAATTTCTTAATGTCTAATGACATTGTATTTTGACATTGCTAGATTTTTTTTTCAAGAGGTAATTTCTTTTAGTGGCAGTCAACACGTGCAACAGGTTTCACTCCCTTATAAACACAACTGTAACCAAAGTAGCCTTTGTTTGGTTATTGGAAATAGCCTGGAGCGTAACAAATATAGCTTATCTGTGGAGTAAAACAATAAGAATTAACAAAAGGTGAGACTAGTTAACATAGTAAATCATTCAAAGGTTACAAATATCTAAACTTTTTTTTTTTATTGGGTAATATTTTGTTGTTCTCTGTTGATAATTTCTAATACATTTTAGGTAGGTGGATTGATGCTCATTGGGAAGTTTCAGTCAACTCAGTTAAATTAGCCCCACTGAGGTGGTCTGATTTTCTTTTGGCTGATGATGATCCTGAATTCCTGCTTCAGTGCTTGTTCTTACAGTAGTTGTAGTGACATTATTTGGTAAGCACCAAATTTCTAGTCGACACACCTTATTTACATGTGCGTCAGTTGTCCTGAGAGAAGCATATAGAGCATAAAATGATATATTATTCATATCTTGTCTGTTGATAAGCCAGCCCCCCTTTATCCCACTTCTCTGCTTTGCTCTGCTGTAGTCGACACACCTGATTGGCCTTTGTAGAGACCACCAATCAAACGTTTTAGAACTGATATCTTTCTATAGCGGTTGCTGGATCAGCCATCATTGTTCATCTTTGGGGGTTTGCTATAGTGTCCTGCAGTGGATTGAGTTAACAGGGAATTGTGGGGTGGGGTCCTGAGCAGTTTTTGCAGCATGGCGGGGTGCAGCATCCTGCTGGGGATGGTTCCTGTTTGGCGGGTAGTGCCGTTGCCATGGACGGATGTGCTTAGTCTTAAACTATTTGTCAAAGTAACATCAATGTGAATGCCAGAGCCCGAGGTTTATTAAAAGAAATGTACAAAATGATCAGTGTTAGTAGTTTTAATTCTGTGGTTGATCTGCGCTGGTTAGTTGCCTTCATTCATCATCTTCCTTTAATGCTAACACTTAATTTCTCTTCATTATTCTGCTGCATTCCACATTAAACTATATGTTGGTAATAAAAACGTTTTTTTTTTAATGAATGAAACATTGATGGCGATAACATAAGCCAGAATTATGTGTTGTCAGATCGTAGAAAGGAAAAACATCACTTCAAACTGAGCTTAACATTAATAGATGTAACTTTTCAGAGACCTCTTGTAGACACAATTTGCTTCATTTTACTAATAACTTATAATTATTAATCTGTTTATTGATCATTGACAAGTAATGCTAAATATGCAGCCACCAAGCTGAACTTGAAGTTTAAAAAAAAAAGGAGTATTAAATTAAAGTATTTATTAAAGGAGTTAAATCATGCATGTTGGAAACTAAAGGGACAAAAGTGTCATTTCTGCATCTTTAAGGACTCTCGTGTCGAAATCGGAGAAAAGAAAGAACCAGTTTGTTATTGTAAAACATGTAAGAATAAGTGGAACGCATCAGGCCTCTTTCAGTAATTCTAAAAGACCGCAATGAGGGCATTTAATTAGGTCATCTAAAATATACAGCTAGTTTAAATGAATACACATGCATATATATATATATATATATATATATATTAGTCAGTCATCTACATATATGCTGTGAGTTGTTTCTTTAAAAAAAAGATTGGGTGTTTGGTTGGTCAGGTGTGATTTTCATTGGCTGACTTGCCTAATTTTTTTCTTCTCTGAGAATGATCATCTTTAAGAAGATAAATGTTATCTAATACTGGATAGACACTGGTTGTAGATGAATTGCAGTGGAAAAGAAGTATTATTGTTGGTATGCATAATCGGACAGGCTTAACTATCTCAGCAGCTTCGAGGTACTTAATCTACTGTGAGGGGTTAGGTAAAGCATAAGCTACTGATGGATCCACATGCTCTTTTTTTGTCTATCTCTAAGTGTTATTGTGATATTTCGATTTTCTTTTCTTGCGCATGTGAAATGGGTATTTTTTTCCACATATAAGTTATAAAAACAAGCACAGATTTTACTACTCAGTTCAAAAAAAGGGGGGAAAAAAGGATAATGATGATAAGTCTGGTAATTACTAAGAAATGTCTTCCAGAAAGTTACCATAAAAGAAAATAACAGTTGCAGAAATCCCTTTAAATGTCATTTGAAGACTAAAAAATAAACAAGATCTTTAAGACATCGAAAGCATTGCCTGCACATGCAGCTAAATAACCCCTTTATGAATAGCTTCCGTTGCCTTTAAACAACAAATAACCCAGTCGCTGCTGAGAATAATAATGATCACAAAATTAGTCATGTGGAATCTTATTGCTATGGGACAGGTAGTTTAACAGTTTAAACATTATATATGTGAATATACGTTATTGCATTCAAGTAGAAAACGCACACTCAAGGTGCACAGATGGATTTTCCATGAAATGTTCAGCCTTCTGGTATTTATATTTATATTGTAGATTTGATACACCAGATGTCCATAATTTGAATTGTATAAGAATAGGTTAGCCTGATTAGTTGATATTAATAGATTTCATATGTATAAGTTAAATTAGCTGCATTGCAACTTTGATAAATTGTTTTTTACTATATGAGGAGTTAAAGCTGTTTTAAAGGTGTATTTTGGTAACTTTGGTATTCAGAAGTGATCACCTCAAGGGGGCGTAGTTTTACCAAATGTGGTGTATGTTTCCATTCATATTTAAGATGTCTTAAGTTGTGACAACGAGAGGCAAAAAAAAAAAAACACTGCTTTGTCAGGTTTGTTGCCTTTTGGTTACTACCGGCACCCTTTATTATAAGTGAAAAATCATCAAGAAAAATAGATAATTAACAACACACAATAAAAGTGTGCTGGTTGAGCACAATAACATCTGGTGTTTGGTCTTTGTCACAGACATGGCAGCCAGCGCTGTGGCCCTTTTCACAAATGGATTCGGACTTATCGCTGTTGTTATCTTACTGTTGTTTGGAAAAACTAGAGGCTTCCCACCTCATATGATTACACACAGCTGACTTTACAGAATCACTCGAGATGTTGCATACAGCATAAGACACATCCACAACCTTAACAAAACAAGCTTCAGCAGTTCACCAGTTTAGAGGATCTATAGATTCTACATCTGATTTCAGTCCTTTAATACCTAAAAGCTGCCTCCATCAAAGAAAAGGAGGATCACTATTTACTAACTGTTTGGCTCTTTTGTTCTCTCATTTTGTGTCTTTGCTACTGAATGTGGTTTCCATGTAGGAGAGGATGGTGACGGTAACGTTCGCTTTCCTGAAGCTTCCACTATAGTTGTAATTATTGTGCTTTTTACTTACTATCACTCGTCTCTATCCTCTGTTAGCGGGCACTTTGTCCGTCTTCTCCTCCTGGTCCTGGGTACTGCTTCCTTTTCTTCTATTGGCTCCAGGGCAGAATAGACACTTTGGGGTCCCACTTCCCGCCGAGTATCACAAGGTGGTGCTACAGGAAGGTCTGGCCTGACTGTAAAGTCTCTCAGTTCTATATCGCGACTACACCATACATATGCATTTTTCTTATATAACCTCATGGGTATTGCTTTTTTAGATTCTGTGAATGACTGTAGGGAAATTTTCTATCAGTTTAAACATTTTCTACAAAGACCTTTTATTAATAGCTCACTAGCTAGGTTGAAGTTACGCCTCTGAACCAGCAAGGGAGAGAGTAATCCAAGTGAAACGGTCTATATGTACAAGGGCAAGCCATCATCACGGAATAAGCCACTCCAACCAATGATGCTGATGTCACTCAGCTGATTCCTTTGACGTGTCCAAGCACACGCATAAATGCGGCGCTGAGTCGCCTCTGTTTAGCATGTCTGAATTACTGAAGCAGAACAGCGGCTAGTAATGAGAACATTTTTTCCTTTTTCTTTTCCAATAAGGCACAGATGATCTGTGAAAAGGACTCATGACTTTCCATATTTTGTAACGAGTCTGAAATAAGTAAATTAAGCTGACCAGATGCGCCAAAAGTAACCAGTTGAAACGAGCATCTTGCATCGGTTGCTTCAAAAGTTGGATTTTACATTCACACATGAAGGTATGACCTAACAGACTGTTGTTCATTCTGCTCGGTGCACACGTTTGACAACTTTCTCTCCTGATATATTCGCGCCGTTTGACATTAAATTCACTTGAGTCCGAATTGTTGAATCTCAGTGGCTCCGACAAAAGTTTTGGCTGTGACAAAATAACGATGCTGCGATCATGCCGTGTGAGAGAGCTGCCAGTGTAAACGCATGACAGATAATCGTTATTCTGATTTTTACAAATTTTGGCAATAGATTTGTGCTCTCCAGTCAGCTGTGGTGCAAAAGTATACTTAAAAAAAAATGTGTGCAGATGAAAGATTGCATCAGTCTGCAAGAATCAATCTGGCATTATGGACAAAGTTGCCAGAGACTGCTTAAAGTATCGCATTTATCAACCTAAAAATACCATAATCGACAGCAAGAGTTCATAGAAAACTAAGATATTTCATTCATATATAGAAGGAAGATACTTTTAACTTGTTGGTACTTGTAGTTTTTTGAGCTTTGGTATATGATTTTCCATTTACAAAGTTCTGTCGGTGAATTTTTGCTGTTAGGAAGTTGTGAAGAATGTTTTATGAGGCCAGACATTATCAGGGCTAATTAAGTGTTTGGACTTGACGAGGACAAAAACAAATGTATTTCATACAAATGAAGCTGGCTGTGATTATGAGCTCAGTTCATCATTTTTGTTTGGATGAGGGGTGCACATCTAGAAAGCCTTTTAGTGGTTGAAACGGGAATGTTTCCCCTCCCTCATCAGTTTGTGAGTTCGTTCTGCAGTGTCAGCAGACGGCGCACAAAAACGGAATTCAGTAAAAGCTCTCTCTGCTCTATGGGAGTTTTTCTTTTTTTTTTTTTTTTTTTTTTTCCCCCAGCAGCTTGCTCCCATCCCCCCCTTTCCCTCTCGTGAACTGACATGCTGGAAGAAACATATGCTGCTATTCCCGCTTCCTGACAGCTTGTGCTGCTTGAATAGGGTCTTGCTCAGGCAGGAAGCAGTTGTCTGGGAAGAGTGGAGAGATGAAGTACAGAAAGAAAAACTCGTGAACGGTTTGCAAATAAAGTAAAGGCACATTTTTATGGAGCTTTAAGGGTAAAGAGAGTAACCGTTTGACAGATCGCACATACAACGCTGGGAACGCTGTATGTTGAAGGTTCACTTTGTGTCTGTTTGGATTTGAGCCAAAAAAACTTTTTTTTTTTTTAAAAAGTCACTCAAACACACAATAAACTTTGATTGCACGTAAACACAATGGAAGACTGTATCGCCTAATTACATCAACTTTGTGGGGATTTATTCTAGCATGCCCTCCTCATTGTAGGTAATTGATTTGTTCAGCTGCAGCGTTTCTAATTGCTCGACTGAGATCACACCCGAATATACAGCTAGCTGCTCGATATGCTTAAGTGGAAAGAATGGATAGGAAGCCTAAACAATGTTTAATTTTGCACAGTTTGACTGAAAATGGAGCAAAGACGGCGGCATTGATTTGGGGAAAAAAAGCTGCTGAAACAAGTCGACTTCATCTGACTTGTATTTCTTCTTGGCGGTCTTGTAAAGTGTCAGTTCACTTAACCCTGAATGACTCGTCACCTGCAGTGTACTGTCAGGACTGCTGTCCGGACCTGCAGCCCGAAGTGAAAGTCAGTTTTAGCACTCAGTTAATCCTTCTCGCCCTCCTTCTGACATCACCCAGCCGCCACTCTTGACAGGCCAGTGTCTGCCGCTGGAACGAATCGAATCTCGAGGATCTTATGTGTGAAGACTGGACTTCTGTCAGGTGGTGAACTTCAGCGGAGGTGTTTAAACTGGAACATTTTTATTATTTTTTTTACACTGTCCCGCTCTGATCGATGATGGGCATTGACATTGTTGACTGTCAGTTACTGCTGCAACGTGTGTGGTGCGGTACATGACCGACCTGAGTCTTCTTTTCTGGAAGTCACTGCGCTCGTGTGCCAGTATCAGGGGCGATGGCTTCAGGGCTCGCACTTTGTGACACTGCGATGCACGTAATTGTGCCGCAGTTGCGTGTAAAAACGAGGGACCGATCATTTGACCCTAAGCACAGTGTGTGTGTTCTCCGTATTGGGTGGGGGTGTGAAATTGTAGTTCAGTGCATGAATTATAGGGTGAAATAGTAAAGACGTGTGGTACACTGCATAATTGTTAACCCCCCCTTTTTTTGTACTGCAGATTCACTTTGTTGTTTTTGTCACTTATGAAATTACATTTTTTTTTTTTGTATAGTTTGAGCTGCTTGGCTCAGACCTCTCAGCGCTGCTTGAGGGTCTGGTGTCTTTACGTCATCATATTGTGCGTTGTGACTGGTGATAATAGCGACACAGACTATTCACCACGACATTTATCTTTTTATTTCTTTGTCCTTTTGTATTGCACAGTCGATGTGTCTTCACAAACCGTCTCTTTTAACAGGCATAGTTCCTCTTAAACGCATTTACTCCTGGAAGTTTGCACATACAACCAAGGTCTTCTTTTAACCACAAAGACTAAAACTTTGGTCAGTGGCACCTCTGCCGCAGTGGTAATGAGGCATCTTCAAGTTTTTGTTTCTTTTTTTTTCTTGTGTCTCGAGAATCAAAGTGAAAACTTTAACAATTCTGATGGAATTTTTCATTATTGTTGTCACTATACAGGAATTTCAGACTTGATGGTCAAACCAGCTGTCTTAACATACCGTTAAGTTAAAATACCATTTTTCATACCACAAAGGGAGAATTGACAGTTTCTGAGATATTAAATGTTTTTGATAAACGGCTTCAGAAAGACCTTTTCCACTCGGCAGCAATCGTCTTAACTGAAATTAGGAGCAGCGGCGCAAAAAGGAGAGCCGCTTTCATCCATTTGAATGCAACACATTCAAAGCGTTTGACCTTTTTAAACAGAAGAATTTTAGAAACCAAACTTTTATTTTATAGGAAAAATTCAACAAACTTCACCGTTTAAGTTAAAAAAAAAAAAAAAAGAAGAAGAATATCCCTTAATATTTATTCCATCCTTTGAAATAAAATGGTTATTATTTTTTTTTAGGCTAAACCATTTACCAAAACATGTATCAGTAATGATGTTAAGTTGGGATAAATGTTGCATGTTGACTTCCAGAGAGCTGCACACACAGTTTGTTGTTTCTGAGTCAGACATTCACCTGTAACTCCATTCTATGTGTAATTATAAGTAAAAGTAGTGAATGGCAGATCTTTCACTCCTTGGGTCTGTATGTGGGTCTGCCAACGAGCTGCTGGCCCTTCGGCTGTAGTTCGCCAGTTTACTTTATGCATCATGCAGTTTTTTCCCCCCCTTAAGTGAGTCACAAGTTTAAAGTCTGCGGTCGAGTCAGAGAAGTAGTTCTCCCCACAGATGTTGGGCCACGGCGTCAGTTGTACATGAAATGCGCAGCCTGCCTTCACTCGAATCTTTACCTTTGTAAAGCATGTGAGCATTTTGTGTCAGAATGAGATCTCCGCTTACTGTTTCCACATCTTATCATCACTCTGTACTCTGGACTGTCATGTCACAGCAGGGTCTGAATGCTCGTTTCTTTGAAAAATGAACCTATAGCTTTAAGTGTGGAGCTAGAAGACAGTGAGCTGCTCTGACGGACAGGGACTGATGATGAGTCGGACCGTTTTAATTGTTCCCACCCACATTGTTAGGCTGCGGTCAAGTCTGTGGTCTCTCATTCATAGAAGACACACACACACACACACACACACTCACTCACTCACTCCCACTCCCATCTGGTTTTTCACAAGAAGTCAGATGACGATTTAAAAAGAAAAAGATCATATTTTCATCATATTTTGAGGTTACCTTGGTGCGCTGCTGTGAAATAGTGGAAAAAAAAAGGTCACAGAATTTGACAGTTTGGAGTCCTTAAAACAATAACAATGATAAGTTATTTTCATTCTTGCGACAGCAGCAACTCTCCGTCTCTACGTCAGAATACATGAAATCACACGAAACTGAGCTCGTCAAAGAAGGACTAAAACACCAAGACAATGCAGTTGTGGATGGAATCACTTGACGTAAATACGCTTCAGATTTTTATCTTTTTGCATCCTTTTTACGGAAAAGGTCAAGTGTAGTTGTATACAATAATTCAGCTGGATTCCCAATAAAACGGCTCTCATTCACGTACCAACATAGTTACTCTTGTCACACCGCTAAACGCGTCAGAGACCGTGCCTGTAAAGGAGCCCGTTCAGACTAAATGTCAACTCGCAGTTGCTTTTAAAGCATGTCCAGACCGACGCTCTGCTCTAATAAAATCTTTATTTTTGTAACCACAGCGTCTTTGGACAAAATCACCATTCAAGTCATTCAAAGACAGCATCTTTCCAGTGAATTCAGCTGTACTGACATGTATGATGATGAAGTTAGAAGTAGCAGAATGTCTTGAACGTTTTCTCACACAATCCAAATTGCTGACAAGGATTGCATGTAATCGTGCTGTCTCATACATTTATCTGATCTCTGAACAAGCTATACATGTTACCATTTACTCTGTGTCTTTCGTTTTAACAAGAAAATAACAATGTCCAAGCTTGTTTGGCTGCTCCCGCTCCATATTGTGTTCTCAACTGACAATGTGTACCGAGTTGTGTTTTTGGAGGCAGGCCTCTGTTGTGCTGTTGCAGTACTGATGATTCGTTTGTGTTGTGTTTGTTTGTGTGGGAATTCCAGGTCTCTCCCTAGTCTGCTCCAAGCTTCAGCTTGGAGAGCTCAGCCACCAAGATTGATCCCAGCAGCTGGAGCGGCAGCGAGAGCCCTGCCGAGGACATGGAGAGGATGAGCGACTCGGCAGACAAGCCCGTAGACAATGATGCAGAAGGGGTGTGGAGCCCTGACATAGAACAGAGCTTTCAGGAGGCCCTGGCCATCTATCCTCCATGTGGCCGAAGGAAGATCATCCTGTCCGATGAGGGAAAGATGTATGGTGAGTACAGATGTGCATTTTTAAGATGGACTTTAAAAGTGTTTAAAAGTTTAAATAAACTGTTTTGACATTCTGGAGAGTATTTCCTCTTGCTTACTCTGAAGCTCGGTAAGAATATCAACATCACCCTTTTTTTTTTTTTTAAGAAAAATTCTGAAAAATCTAATGCCAGCTGTTGATTCGCTTAGCAGAAAAAACTGGAATGATATGAAAATGACTAGCTGAGCTCTGTCAGAAGACGAGATGCACCAAGCAGCACTTCAGTAGCAGTTATTGTCTAATCGGTTTAATATGTGAAAAGAACAAGTCTCGAACTGACAAGTTGTGTTTTTACAGGCAATTGGGGTCTATTTCTTGGCTTCCTGGAAGCTCCTGCACATGTCAAAGGCATAGACCAAATAGTCTGCATGATTGTTCTTAAGATAATTATGTATGGATTTTCTACTGACTGCAGTTTTATTTTTGATGGCAGCAAAGTAAGGTTTTTCTTCTTTTCTTTTCAAATGTTAATCTGTTCTTCTAAATTTGAAGCCATGCGATACATGGTCTTGCTGAGTAACAAAATACTACAACACTGCGATTGTGACCATACACCCACCACACTGGTTCTCAGAAGTGCAAGTTTATAAGTAAAGCAACATGAACTATTAGTCAGTAGCAGATGGTACTGCGGCTGCCACCAGCTGTGCCCCCTCTCCTCCCTCCACTGCCTACCAATTCCTGGCTGGGTGATGTCATGGAAAGAAGGAATATTTTCTTTCTGTGGTGTTGGACTGTCTAACAGCCTGTCAGTGTGAAGTGAAAGCAGCGAGCTCCTCTGAGCATTTGCTTGCAGCTGTCATGTGACCCCTCCGGCCAAGTAAAATGTAAATTTCAGGAGGTGCATTGAAACCACTCAGTTAACACTACAAAGATGTGGGCTCAGACAACAGCACCCTCCCCACTGTCTGTTCCTCCAGTTTCTCCGTCCCCATACAGAGCAAAGCTGCCCAAGGAGCTGCGTCTCTGCTGTGGATTGAAGCAGGAAAATGCATTTCCTCTGGAGTTCCACATAAACGGGGCTAAGAGCGGGCTTCTTTTCTGCTTTGCAGACATTCTCAATACGAGATCAGCTGTTTAACTTTATTACATATTGTGACATGTCATGAAATCCCGTAGCATTTCTCAAATGTTCTCTTAGGTGAAATGTGGAGCACATTTAGTGTCCCTTGTCGATTTATATTGACTTACTGAAATACCACACTGCAACCCCTAATTAGGAGACATTTTTGCCTTTAAAAAGATTTAAGATACTGACTCTATGGCGCTGACGAGACAGCTGCACGGTTGTACAGAGTTTTGTTCTGCCAGATGTGCTATGTATCTGGTTACAGATGTCTCACCAGTAGCAGAAACCACGGGCTGTTTGCTGTTCCTACAGAACAGATGGAATATTCTTTCCTAACACGTTAATGGTACATTTTTTGGGGGGACTTTTCAAGGAACAGTGCTTGTCGCTCAGTCCTGCAGCTGAATGTTAGCGCTGGTCCTGTTATGGCATAAAAAAACCCCACAAAGGTGCCATTGTTCTGTCCTAAAGGCAAAAAGGGGCATTTTAATGTGAATTGACTGGGATGATAGTAGTGATTGATAGTTACGAGGCAATAATTGCCAGTTACACTTGTGAATAGTAAGGCACGTTGTCATTTAGTGGTAGAAATCATGACATGCTTAAGGTCTATCAAACAGGGCGGTGCTGATGCCTTCATCGCTCTGAGTCACCAAGTTAACTTGCCTCTTTAAAAAGTTACAGTGCAATCGGTGTTGGGAGCCTTGCAAGTTTGGACTTGTGCTCCATTTTGATGCCCCGCCTCTCTTTAACTCCGCTGACATATTGGTGAGCAGCTGTTACACATGTTGTGTATGACCTCAGTATGTTTCCTAGACTGACTCAAAAGCTGTATTAGTACTGTACTCTGATCAGCTACCTATTTCTAGATATGCCAGAATTGAGTAGAAATTTGCTTTATTATGGAGAATATTTATCATATTAATCAGAATGTTGCTGGTTGTATTCACTGTATGTACAGAACGGGAGTTATTGGTAGTCTGAACTCCGTTTGGAAGTTTTTATAGATTTATAATCCTAAACAATCTCCAGCAGTTGTTGACTGGTATGTAGGCTTTATATTTCTTTTTTTTATGCAAAATTCAGGTGCTATTAACCAACTCTTTAAAAATGTATCGTTTTACAGGATCTTGTGTCACTCAAACAGATCTTAAAATAAAGAGCCTCAGGTTTCTCTCAGAGGCGACTTTGTCCACACCGAAGGATGAAAGTTAGTCTCTGCCTTACTGCAGCTGGATGGAGCAGCCGTTTGTTTTTTTTTAACATTGGGAATTTGCAGATTTCTAGAAGCAGGAACTTTGCACTCAAGTCTACTTTGGCTGCCATTATGGCAGTTAATCTTTTCAACATGCATACATTTCGGTTTCTACACTTTGGATTGCAATACATCAGATAGATACTGCCTCTCAAGTGGTTCTTACTCCTGTGAGGTTTAACCTGCAGCTTCCCCCACTTGAAAAGGCAACTTGCTTCAGAAAATTGGACTGAAATTCACTCAATGACCAAGATTCTGCTTTCTTTCTTTCTTTCTTTCTTTCTTTTCTTTCTTTTTATTTTGAAAGACGTCAAGGCCAATAACAGGTTGAAAAACCTTAAAACACAAACACAAATAGAAGTTCATGAAAATATACCCTGAGAAACCACAATCACTCACCATAACCCAAAATCAAATACTTAATTTTTACCCATATACCCATATTTAAAACGCCTAAAAAAAAATTGAATAGGTTTTAAAGCACTGTTCAGCAGCTTTTAACTCTTGTAAATACACAAAAATCAACATTTATCAAATTACTTTTAGCTTGAACCTTTTAAAATACACCACATTTTTAACTGTTCTTTTTACCCACATGATACTAAATATATGACATCATAACTCGCATTTTAATCACTTGACTTCTTTAATCCATCCCATTTTAACCTGAATTTGATAATATGATTAGAAAAATAGAAAAAAACTCTTAAAGGTGGCGGGATCATACTGTCTCTGGCTCTGGCTTCACAAGGTTATTGTTAAACCATCCCTTGATAAAGCAAATAAAATCCAGTTGAAAAAGGGATAGAATGGACGGCATACAGATTCAAACGGGCTGAAAAATATCTGCTGTATATAATAAAATAACAACGGCCAAATATGTGAAACTAACTTTTTTTTTTTAAGGGGACAAACGAGCACTGCACTGAAAGTAGGTAAAAACAAAAGAGATGATGATGGGTTTGGTAATTACTATGGAATGTCAAGTTGTCAGCGTGTTGCCAAGTGAAATGTCAAATCACTAGCCAGAGAATTTTCTTTTATTGTCATTTGTAAAAGAAAAATTGAACAAGATCTTTATAGGAAATCAAAGGTGGCCTGCATGAGGTGTGAAATAAGCCCTTTATTAAATGCTTGTGTAGCCTTTGAGCAGTAAATAGTCCTGTATCATGCTGAGAGTTAGTCATGAGGAATCTGTCTGATGGGAGGACGAGGGGGGGTTGTTTGCATTTTAATAGGAAATATATACCAGGGCACTGATGGATTCCACATGAAGTCCGTATGATCATCGGCTCCTGATATTTACATGATTAGTTCAAAGGACGTATTAGGATAATAGTTCAGGTTTGTGTCGTCTTAAGAATAGATTGTGAGGGAACAATCCTCATCTCAGAGTGTGTTTCTTGTTTCTTTATGAGGTGTTGTGTCACGAGTACTCATATCCCAGTATTTCTTGGCTGAATGTTGATATACGATTCATAGCTATATTTTATACAAAATTGGGTAAATATTCAGTTATAATCAGTGTCCCACGTAAACGTCACAAGCGTTTTAAGTAGTTTAGATTATTCAAAGACTGTAGTCAAATTAAAACTTGCTTGGTGCTTTTCCACAAAGGTTTAGCCTCTACTTAAATTTTCACTCATTATTGGATTAGAAGCAACAGCATGACTCAGTTTTCCTCTCTCACTCGCATCGACCGTCATGCTGCTAGGCCTGCACTCGCTGCGCAGAAAGGAATGTAACTAAGGTTACTGCAAAAGGCTGATTCTTTTTTTTTTTTTTTTTAAGTGGATGCTACCCAGCAAGTATTCCTCCCATGATCGTGTTTTGAGCCGTTGTGTTGGGTTGGTGCGCATGCTCGCAGGATCGTTTCAGGGACGCTTTTTCATGGGATTTGGCCACAGTTTGTCCAGTATGTGCTACTACAGAAAGCCTTAGATTATCTCAGTATAAAATCCCGGTATGAATTAAAAAGTCGGTATAGCCCTGCTGAGAACAGTGTTTATGAACCAGTGAGCTAACGCAATAATCAGCCATAAAGATATTTGTTCACTTGGTGTTGTGATGAGTGTGGTGTAGATCTCCGTCGAACACGTCAGTCAGAAGTCTCCCACAGTATTTCAGTCGGATTGATATCCGGTGGCTATGAAGATCATATGGTGGCATGCGCATCATTTTATGGTGAAAATCTCCAAACTTGGCATAGACTAAAACTAGTACAAGCTGTGTTATTCTAAGTGAGTAAAGTATAATGGAAAAATAATATGACACTGAATATCTATAAATGCCATCTAAATGGCATTTTCACACAAACTGGCTCGGTTTTAGATTTTCATTGAGCTCCATGCTGAAATCAGAGTTTAGTTCCAAACGAATTGCTCCTCGTTTCTGCTAACACCGATTCGTCTTACACCTGAAAGAATTGGTCGTCTTCAAAGTGAAGGGTTCAGCTGCAGCACAACTGCCAGTGCAGTTAGCAAGAATGCAGAACACAAAAGCCCTTTAAAGCCTCATTGTTTTAATTCTTAATAGCAACGTCATACTGTTTTTTTTGTTAGTTTTTTTTTTTAAAGAAAAGCCCAAACCTTTCATAGACGGCTGACACTTTTGCAATCTTTTGAACTTGATGATGACGTTAGCTAAGTTAATAGGATTTGATAGAGCAGGCAGACGCCACACAAAGCCTCTCATGGCATCTGGGGTGAAAGCTGGCAACAAGAAGACAGGTATTTTGTAGTTGAGAGACCCCGGGGATGGCATAGTGTTTCATACACAGAGCTCATCACAAGAGGAGCTGCCCTGAGTGCCCTTAAGCCCTTTGTTATCCTGGGGTAGTTTCTAGTTAATTAGCAACAGTCTCTATAGCAACTGTGTTGCCGTACAAAACAATTTCTAATTTCTGCTTCTTAGCCTATTGTGGTGTTTACCTGGAGGGTTTTGGATGTGCTGAGACCAGTCTTGGCTGGACCTGTCCCCATTGTCTGAGGTTAATTGCGGCTGCAATGGAAGACAGTACATCTAAATAGGCTGTATCTCCAGCATTTGCCATGGCCCCAGAGTGAGTGTTGTTTTTTTTTTTTTAAATTATTATTTTTTTTCCCAGAGAATGTTTTTAAAAAGTGAAATGGACGGCACTGGCCCCTAGCCAAAGGCCTAAGACTGCACACTTGCATAATTCACCTGCTGTGCGAGACTGCATTCACTTATCCTCGAAATAGAGTTGATAAGTGAAACAACACGCTTCACTCAAATTGTATGTTTATTCATTGAGTTATGTATTTGCTCTACCCAGCAAACTTAATGACATCTGTGAATTTCTCTCTGTTACCGTTAAGGGGAAAAAAACCACAGAAGAACAGAATTCTATTCCGTCTACTGACAGATAGATATGCTGATAAATACTACAGTCTGTGCTGCTGTCGTACCCCTGATAGTCTTGTTTTAGCTTGTGAGGAGGCAGGACCAACAGTCGTGCACGGTGCTTCAGTGTAGGACTCTTTTCAAGGGTTTGATGGAGCTATAATTTTACCTGCCTTGAAATAATTTTTTGTATGCCTTCTAACCCAACTTGTTACGAATAATCGCGCAGTAATCACACGGTTCGTTTTAGTTATGTAGTATTAGAAAAATGATCCGGAGTCAACAAGTGCTACAGATCGATGTGTTTTATAGGTTGACTCCTAAACAAATATGCTTCCTTCTGCACGTGTTTTTTTGATGTAAAGGTTTTCCTATTACCATTCTGCTGCATTCTCATCAGTGGTCCAGCTCAGACCCCTCCTGTGGGAACTAAGTGGCACTTGGTTTGCAGAGATGCCAAGGATGAGTTAGATATAATGAGCAGACCTGGCTTGCCCCCGATGGCCCAGCGCTGTGCTCCTCCGGGGCTCGTCTCATCGAACCGAGCATGCTCCGAGACAGAGCGAGCGGACCTGATCCTCCCTGCTGGGCAGATAATGAGGAATTCTGGGATCAGCTCAGGCTCCCTGAGTCACCTGCATTCACTCAGAATAGAGTGTGAGGAACTTCATCGCAGGAGAGGCATCACACACCTCCAGAATAATCCCTCATTTGTTCCCTTGCCATTGTCAGTGGAAGACCAGTGTGTTGTCACACATTTGGTAGCGGGAATAAGTCCAATTATGTTATTTATTAATTTTTTTTCTTAAAAGGAGCAACTGTTGAAAGTGTGAATAACATTAACGCAGGTATGGCATGGAAAAGAAGTCATTTTGAGTCGCCTGCGTATTCAAAATCTTAAGAGCTGTGTTTTATCCTGGGTCACTGGGCAGTGATGGGAGGATCGGCCTCGGTTCCCACCTCAAAACTTTTCTTTATTATTCCTATCCTACGAGAACAGATATGCACTGGGGCCGCAAGTCGATGGCGAGTTTGTGACATTTCATCTTGATTTCCGATGCAGCTGATCTGAAAAATGAGCCCAGACACACTGCAGGTTATTTTTTTTCCATATAGGAAACTTTTGCTCTACAAAAATCCTCATGCAGAGCAACAATTTGGTGTGTGAATGATGCAGAAGCAGCAGATGCATAAATGCAAGTATGACCCAGTGTTAATAAAGACATTCATAGAATTCCTTAAACGTTTCTTTTTGTGGCTGAAATAGTCAATTTAAAGCCTGGATTCAAATGATTAAATGAAAATGTTCACCTTCAACTGAAAACTGGGACATTTGATCTTTTAATCTAAAGTTTTTGTGAAGAATCGTTGTTGAATGGAGACATTAACCCGCAAATGGGATGAAGTTTCTACATGGTAATACTGAGTTAATGAAAGTGATAAAGTTTAGTTATACGAATACAGAAATGTGTTTTTCTTTTCCCTTCTGCTAGAGAACTGTCACCGAACAACCTGAAGTAGTTAGAACTTGGAGTCTAGTTACGCTTTACATCTTCAGATCTTTTGAATTGGGTGTTTTAACACAAATAAGACCCAAATAATGTGAGTGATAAAGATAAAACCGAACATTATGCAAACCGAATGTGCATTTTTCTGACAGTGAATTCAAGATAACATTTTCCACGCTGTGTAAAAAAAAAAAAAAAAAGTCAGTTCGGGCAGGCCATACAGCATCGAACGCAGCATCATCCTCTGTGTTTCTTGCTGTCATTGGTACGAAACACTGTTGAAATCCACCTGATGTATCATTCGGTGCCCAATGGGCACACACACCAGTTGCCTTGTCATTGAATTATTTCTTTTTTCTGTTTGTCATTTTTTTCTTCTGCGTCTCTTCGACAAACCTTTTGCTGATCTGCACGTGCTGGTTTTGAGATGTGCCGTTTATTTCATTGTACGCGGTTTCCTGCATGTCTTTAGCCTACGATCCATTTGTGTTTCTGTTGTGTCTGCGTATTTGCAGTTAATTAGACTCTGCCCCAAAATGGATCTACATTTAGAGCCCCTCTGTTGCCGAGCAGCAGAATTGATTTTGAAGTGCATATTATTCCTTATCTGTCTGCTCAGGGGGCTGATTTTAGGTCCTACTCGTGTCCGTGTTTGTGGTGACCAAGCAGGTTGTGACTCCATGTAAGATTTTAGTGGTTTGGGGGGGGTGGGTTCATGCATCACGTGGCTGTTGACCCCAGACGGTGATGACAGACTAAATGGAGGTGTAAAGCTCGACTTCACCGGATCAGGAAAGGGTTAGACAAGCTTTAATTGTGGAGTTCAAGCATTTGGAGCTAATTCATCATCATTATATTTATTACATTTCAATGGTAGAAAAATATTGTCCAACCTGTTACTATAGGTTTCCAAATGTGTGTTAAGAGGAGGATACACAAAGTGATCCTTGAGCCTGTATTCGACGTTTTCTCTCTGCCTGAGTGGAAGTGTTTGCACTGAATGGTTAGATGGCAGGCTGTGGCTCTTCGCCCGTCTGAATCAGGAGTACACGGGGTGTGTCCCTGCTCTGAGGTCTGTGCGAGGCCCTCTGAGCAAGGCTTCTGGTTTCAGGTTGCATGTTCCCAATTGGCTGCTTTTGTTTGACAAAAACACAGTGAGACTCCGGGCTTCTTAAAGATGCAGTGTCACTATTTGTGTTCTGCTAAAACGGGTCATCTCTTTTGTGCTGATTACATCATATTCCGTTGATGAAACCCTTTGGTTCTGATGAGATCATCTCACACTGATGGGACCATTTTCTCTAATCAACATATGAATGGAATCTGAATGCCACTGTTATGCTCTCATCCAGAGCACAGGGACTACACTCCAGTGCTGACATGGACTGTCATCTCTTTCTTTGCCGGTTTGGTGAAAGGTCTTTCAGCTCTGAGCAGCTTCCCTGGACACAAATCCATGGTCATAAAAACCATACTATGATTCTAATAACCATCCCCTTGTAATATCATGTAAAGAACATGCTCATTTTATAATACAATAATTTGGATTGTTTTCAGTAACCGTTTTCAGTAGCACTGCCTCTCTCCCTGCTTGGATTCAGTCATAACATTCAGACAAGACGCCACCAGTTCACAGGTACAAAAATACCTGGGACGTACGAAACCATCATGACCACAAAGTTTGACTTTTCATTTATAGATGTTGGTGACAGCCCGCATGTCTTCCTTTGTGCTCAGATGCTGAATTGATCCTCAGAGATTGAAAATATTGATTTGTGTCTTACTTTGCTGTGGAGAAGGAGGCCGGGGCACCTTCCTGACTGTTTAGCACTGTGTTCACACATTGGACCTGCCACACTGCCAGTTCCTCAGGAGACTTATAATTACAGCCGTCCTTTCGGATTAGTCCAGTAGCCTGTCCAACTGTGGCCTCGCTCCCTAGTCATTTATTTCATCCATTTCCCTCTCCTGAGAGGCAGACCTCAGCAGAATGACCTGGCCAGCCTCTACAATAATGTATGTGATGATAAACACAGTGGCTCCTAATTGATAGAGTGATTCAGACGAGGCATAGCTGTGCAAATTGGTCCCCTGCGACTATATCGCACAGAGTTGGGACTAGTAGGTTTTAGATCTGGCCTTGTTTGAGAGGCGCAGAGCTGGAAGAGGGGAAATGGAATGGGCTGGACCTGCTGAGTGATAAAAAGGCTGTCTTTCCGTCTGAATACAGGCACAGTTCAGCAGAGGTTGGCTGCTGTAATCCCCTCGGTGTCTCCAGGAAGGCTCAGGTTAGTGACCTGCTGCTTTGTGATGTCTTGTAAGATTTTGAGAGAACGCCTCACCTTTAATCCCCCACTGCTCAGCTAACACATTAGCTCAACTGCACTTGACCCAGCCCCTGCAATAAAGCCTTTTATCCAGCTCAATAAGGTCATTTCAAGTTAAGTATTGATTTCTTTTGGTGTTCAGAGAAAAATGGATTTTTAAAGAGCTGTTAATTACAGTTGCTCACTGCATTATATGAAGAACTTAATTTTTCGTGCCTGGATTTTTAAAGCCTCCAGGTGATCGTCTCAGAATCAACGGACTGCATTTAAGTCTTAGAATCTGTTACATCTGTTGGCAGAGCTTCATTTTCTAGAGAGAAAAAATGCATACAGATGCTGAAAATTCTGAGGTGGGGAAACCTACTAATGTAAACAAAGTGAGCACACAAATGTGAATAGTCTCACCTCGATGTAGAAAATAAATAACTAATACAACACCTGAGTGGAATTATAAGACTGTAACGGAAAGGTTCCATATTCAGTGTGCTTTCCACACTTTTTATTTTTGAGGATTGAACAGGGCTCTTTTTTATATTTATTTTTGTATATATGTATTTTTATACATCATCCAGTTGCAATCTCTCGGGTTTTGTCTTTCTCATAGCAACATGCGCAATTATTACACAAATAGGGCAGAGCTATTGGGCGAATAAATGACAAATTATGTTTTGTCCATAGAAAACACAACATGAACATTCAACCCATTTTCAGACACTAGCCTTCCACCCATGCGACAACACATCCACTCGTAAGCTGTTCAAACAGATGTATCGTCTTCTCTTTTAGGACTTTTGCTGGTTTTCATAAGTAGTGGACTACTTGAAGTGCTGTGCTGTATAAGGTTTGTGGCCTTCCTGCCCAGGAAACACTGTACCTCCCTCATCGTGCTTTCAGTCATGCTTGTTTGTTGGTGTATTCCTCTTCCGGGTTTCCCCTTATATTCCCTTTAACCCCATCACTTGTGTTCTCATTGGCTGCTTCCTGTAGCTGATGACTCATAACTATCTCCTCCCCCATTGGCTCCTCCAAAATATCGAGCATGCTAAATATTTTGCCTGAAATAAAAAAATAAGTTGTTTGGTAATTATGCTTATTTAACTAAGATTTTGGTTTTATTAACACCCCCCTCGTTAGACAAATAAACTTAATCCAGTGAGCAAATTAATTCTGTTTGGAATTGTAATGATTTAGTTGAAATATTTTTGGAGAAAATTTGCATTGAAATTTGGTCAGGGACTTGGAATCGACAGTGGTCCTGATCTGTCGAATGTATCCTCGCTGTTGTGAATTTTAGCATTGATATCAGAGGATTTAATTTAAAACCTTTTTTTTCCTACTTTCTTAATGTTTGGTATTATCAAACCAAAGACACTGGCCCTCTGTGTAAATAAAAGCACACACGGGCAGAGATCCTCAGAAGTGCTTCTGTGTTGTGTTTGACAAATGTTTTTCACAAAATTGCAGAATAGAATGCCACTAAATGGAAAACTCTCTGTCTATTGTCTTCAAATATCCTCATGCTTTGAAGTGAATGAACTGATCCTAATTGTATGCTTTCGAGGTCTTATTTTTGTTCTTGTGTAGATGATGACTGAATAGATTTTATTTCCCGTAGATATGAAAGTAACCACCATGTAGCTGTGAAACCAGAGCTAGAATACCCTGGGATACATTTGCAGACCGCTGTGCGTAAATGCCAGTATGGTGTAGCTTTGCTGTAATAATTGCCTTCCAGAGTAAAAGTCTGATGTGTTCAAATCCAAAGTACTACAGAAAACGCGTCATAAGTACAACAGTAAAGAGTTTTGTTTAAGTGTGCATTTACATAGGAAGTGACTGAATCAGGATGCACACATGGAGAGCCAGCTCATGAGAGCACAGAGGTTGAAGCTCTCCGTTTTTAGGATGAATTCGGTTTGTATGAGAGCGTGTGAGCGTGTAGGAGGAGGGATTTCTATTGTGTTTCAGAGAATAGCAGCAGTGTTTGTGATCACCGCGGCGTCTCACATTCACCATCTGGCCTTGAAGTCTTTCTTATGGTCCCACACTTCAAGCACGAGGGGCCAACAATACAGGAAGTTAAAGCATTTGTATCATGCAGCTGGTGGACTCCAGTGACATGTTACTATGAGCAGACCTCATCTTTCTACTTATGTTAGAAATTTCACTGTTCAAACACTTTGTAGCTTGGTTCTATATTGCATAAAAGACTTGTTAATATTTGCACTTCTCCTTCCTTTGGAAACACCTGCAGGGTCTGACCAGCTTTGAGCCTCATCAATGACATATTGTCATGTATTCTTACCCTGTGAGTCGCGCATCGTTTATTCCCGTGAGATCAGTCATCGAACAAGTTTTCAGCGCAGTCCACGACCTCTCAGCCATGGTTATCATAATCCTAAACTGACAGCATGCCCAAAAAGGGTGCTGTCAGTTTTTCTTTTGAAGCCACAAGTCAGCGGTGCGCCTTCACTTGGCAAGCTGTGGTTTTCCATTGATAGTTCAAGTAAATAGCTCGCTGCCCCCGCCTCCTATTCCCAAAACCTGGGACGGATGCCTCCGTGTTGTTGGTTTTGTGTATTGTGATGCTAATGTCTGCCTGAGACCCTTGAGTCATCTATCACGAATGACAAGAACGCTGGGGCCATTGTGTCAGTCAACTACACACACACACACACATGTGCATGAACAAAGAGAGAGTCACACAAATGGAAATAAACACAACTAAATAGTGATCTACATAACTAATACCCTTTAAAACCAAAACGAGTGCAGTCATACTGTTTTTCTTTAGTTTTTTTATTTATTTAGCAGCATGGTTGCCCTCGGCATACTGGCTGTCCTACAGGCAGTTGTTGAACGTGACTTTTTGTCTTAAAAAATTGTTTACTTTTGACAGGACCTTTGGGAACTAACCCTGCATGAGCCATGAGTAAAAATGTGTTTCCATCTCTCCCGATAAAGCTGTAGCCAGTAAACACAAGCGACTACGTCACAGTCATTGAATCCTGAATGTGCTTTTTTTCATGGAGTGGTTTTTGTTTTTTTCTATCCATTGTGAAATGGATTAAATCGAATGTTAATATAGACTAAAATAATCATGCCAAGACTCCTTAGGTTAAGGAATATTATGTATATATCCAGCCATAAAGGAAAACTCGGGATGTATGCAGGTTTAACGACAAGGGGAACGATACAGTTCAGCAACGACTCATTTCTAAACAGAATAATGTATTAGCACAGGAAGCACTGCATTTAAACTTGTTCCGCTTGATTCTTTACTCTTCTTTGCCATTCTGACACTCATTAGTCAGTGAAATATAAGAGTATCCCCCATTCCAAACCTGTCACTCTCAGCCACACTGTAAGGTCCTACGTCTCTGACAGTAACTCAAACAAAAGATGCTGTAACGACATTGTACCTCACAGAGTGGTGTCAGTGCTGATCTATCTCTCTGTATCCTTATCTTTCACCGTGTGTGTTGTCTTTGCTGCCTGTGCTAGTTGTGTTAGCATCCAGGGAGTCACCCCGGTCTCTCACAAGATGACTGTTCAGCTCTGCTGTGCAACTTCTGGACTTCCACAGACTTTTGTTCAATGTTGCTTCGTGTAAAATCCAAGGGATTTCAGATCTCATTGTGCATTGTAAAAGGCATCATTATTAGTCATCGGACATGTTTTGTGTTCACCTTGTAGTAAGCGCTGCTTTCACTGCCGGATCTGAGCGGGGCATCCAGCTACTACGCTGTTCAAAACACTGTGCAGCTCGGGCCGCTGTAGTAATGCTGCGCACCCACTTTTACGTTTGGCTTTGCCGCTGACACGACCGGCTTGGTTTTTACTGACAAAGCCGTCTGATATGAATACATCTTCTAAACTTTACACCTCTAAAAGAAACAGAAAATAGTGGAAAAAAAATGTTTTGTTTGTCCAGATGTCCAAAACCCAAAGAACATATATTTATACTCCTATAAAAACAGAGGAGCAGAGATTCACTCAGGTGTTTATCAGCTATTTGCTGTAGCTTTGATCTCTCATATAACTGAATATTTCAGCAGCATATTGTTTATGAGACGCTAGCTTTGGAGTACCAATTAATTGCTTTCCTGTTACGATTTCTGCAATCTGAAGTCGGCAAAGAAGGAAAGGGAGGAAGTTCTCACATCCCAGATGTCTAACGTCTGTGTGCGAAAAATGCTTTGCAGTCCTCAGTTTATCACAATAAATGTCAGTATTAGTTTTATTATAAGCTCCTCAATAACTGTGTAGCATCTTGATCTACAATCTGAAAAAAACACATCAAGAACAAAGTGTAAATTATGCTGACGTCATCATTTTATTCATGTTAAGCCTCAGTTTAATCACATTATATTAGTATCATGTAAGTGTTGATTATAAGACTCTGAACTAAATGAAAAGTGGACAATGAAGCTCCTACATGTGCAGAACAGCGTCACATGTTTAGTTGGACTGCCTGTCAGGCCCTGCACAGAGGAAGTGGAGGCAGAATAACACATGCAGGCAATCTGCTTACTGATTCTCAGCCAGGCCCGGCTCTGTCTCATGGCAGAGTGCTGGGCCAGATGTGACTGCGGTTGTGCCTGCATTAGATGGGGGGAAAAAAAAGTGCTGTTACAGGAAATGGACGCTTTTAAACGGAGGAAAGAGGAGAAAAGGGAAGCAGAGCAGTAAACTATTGTTCTTATGCTCAGAAGACCAAACCAAACCAAGTCAAATAGCTTTATATGCCAACACTTGGAGTAGTTCCAGTATTTTTGTCGGGTAGCTTCATGAACGCTTGAATTTTGTTTGAATACTAGTGGATGTTCAGCACAACCTCACCAATGAGAATCAGTTGCTTATAGTATCAGTGTATTAGTTTATTAATAGCTTATATGATGATAAATTGACCAATGCAGAAGGTTTGCCAAGTAAGCCAGGACATTTGAATATATATTATGTGATACTACAGCAACCAGTCGATGAGATTTTACAGTAGAGTTTGATAGCAGAACATCCTAAGCTATCTAATCCGTCTAAACCTGTAAAGGTGAAATTTTGGCGTCTGTCCAGACTTGCCGCTTTGTTGGTGATGTTCAACAATCATAAAGGGTGTGATGTTCTGTAGGAATGTGAGGGTACACCTGTTTCTTCACCAGGAGAAAGCTCAATAAACCAGAATGCAAAGTAAACCTAAAACATCTCCCTTGCTTTAATAAAAGAACAGAAAAACCCTGTATTTTGCACAGTTCTGTTGTACTGGGAGGCTCTCACCAGCAGCTGGGTAACATGGAGAGTTTGCATGCTAAGAAACTGTAGCGACGGGCTCTTCACGTTTGAACCGGTTGGGGCTTCAACACAAAATTTTAGGGAGTGAATCTGTTTTGTACGCAACTACACAAAAGCACACCTTTTTATCTGTAGAGAAAACAATTGCAATCCTTTTCTATCTGTTTTTTTTTTATTATCATTATTTTTGATAGAATAGAAGGTCAAGGACAAAGAACCTCATTCTTTGGGTTTTGGATGGTTCTGTTCATTGTTAGTCACTTTCAAAGTTGGTGCCTTTGCCACCACAGATTCTTCTTCTTTTTCTTTTTTTTTTTAAACCTGCCCAGATTTATTTGAATGATAATCAACACAACAGACACACACACAGAAAACAGTCTGACTGAGATTATTCACGTTGGAGCGATCTAGAAACGCTCGTTTTCTGTCCACCAACATGATGCATTGTCTGTCTGCTTATCTCAGTTCCTACTTTGAGTGTGATCTTCTGATACTTCTGAGAGCAGTTTTTCTACCTCTGCGATGAATCCCAGTATCGTAAATGAGTGAGATTTCTTTGTATTTTTCTTCCTTTTGAGTGTTCAGATTGGCAGTATTTGTAATTTGTATTTGTGTTACGTGATCGCTCGGTATATCTGAGTGTTCAGACAATAACAAGCAATTCCACTCTTCCAGTCTTATTTTATAAATCAGGGCAATAATCTGTTAGACGAGTAGTAAGAAGGCATTTGAAATTCCATCAGCTTTTCAGTTAAAGAGGAAAAGACAAAGCCAAAACTACACAAACTAACAGATACATCTGTACTCAGGATCCTATATTGTGTTACTACGGTCTAGTTCTTTACATGCCGATGTCTTTTTACAAAGGTTTGATGAGTTTTCAGCATCTCTGAAGTTGGTCCACAGGGAACTGTGACATTATGCACCATTGTTATTCACAGAGGGAGCCTATATCCCAGGTTTGCTGGAAGGGGAATGCAAAGGAACAAATGGGATTTCTGACTGAAAGAGGAATCAGCCATTCAGATGTGGCGGGTCCTCCAGAGTCAATGAGATTCAGAGGGAAAGTTCACATGGACCAAGTGAGGGGCTCCTGCAGATGCAGAACAGTTCAGGGCTAACACTATCAATACTTAATCCCTTTCCTGCTGCTTGGGTTGACAGGAACATCCCATAAAGGGTTCATTTTCTCAGCACTTCATTCACCCCACAAGTCTTGAGACCATTGGTAAGAAAAAAAACGATGTAAACAGAGGAAGGTCCTTGTTGAACAACCATCAAAGGAAAATCCCATTTTCATCCCTGCTGTAAAATTTTCCAGTTGCCTTCCTGTAAAACTCATCATGGATGTCCCACATTTGAGCTGCTTCAGATCTGTTCGCGGTTAAATGGGTTCGTTCTACAAGCCGGCGCACAAGGTGGTAACATTTCATAGAACAAAAGTATATGAAGAGGAAGAAGAAGAAACATTAAGCAGAATTAACAATTAACATTTTGCTACCTTACTAATAGTTTTCAGATGTAGGATGTTTAGTTTCGGGGGGGGGATTTTATGTAATAAGCTTTCCTCAGTGCAAAGGACATTAACACAACTGGGCAGTGAATTTATTCTGTGTGATATTCACATGATAATAAGATCACACAGTTTGAGAGAAATGTAGCGTTTTCAGAGTTTTGGCTGTAAAGAACAGCTGTGTAAAACATTTTTATCTTTGATGTGCGTCGTCTTTTTTTGTTGTTGCTGCTGCTGTTTTTTGGTTTTTTTTTTTTTCCAACAAGTCTTGTTTTGCAGTAAGAATGAGGAGGGGGGTGGAAAGCACACAGGCTAGCCAGGACTCACTGGGCTGTTTTTTTTTTTTTTTTTCCAGCCTGGTGAAAAGAATGAATTATTCAACAGTAAGCAAGCTTTCAGCTGGCCATTTGTGTGCTTTGATGTAGGAATCAGGAGTTTGCATGAATGCCTGTATTGTCATGTTGTGTTTCCACTGTGTGAATTATTGAAAATGGTGCCGGTCCCCGCTTCATCCGCTAAAGTTTACACTGCGGGCGCGCTGGACAGGAATGCCGGACTTGTAAATCCCCAGATGTTGTTTATTTATAGCGCGAGGTCACCTGACTGGGTTCAATCAGACTGGGACTGCCTAAATGTTCAGCGTGACAAGAGCTTCAGGGTCAACTGACAAACTACAGCTTGAAGTCAAACCTACGCATGAAACTGTGCAGATGTGGCACACAGACAGGTGTTTCCACCATCAAAGAGCTCGTGTCACTGAGGACTATACGTGGGTGTTTTCATATTAACTTGCACCGCTTTGATAAAAGCTGACTTTACCCTTTTTGTTATCATAAGTTTGTATATCATCATGAAAGAAATGCCCTCTTCAGAAGCACATTTGAGTGTTTTTGCTGGATTGATATCTGCATTTTCCTCCCACCGCCCAAAAACATGCATGTCAGGTTCATTGGTGACTCTCTCGGGGTGAGTTTGAACTTTGGGAAAGAGTGTGTCCACTCTTTCAAAGCACAGCTGTAAGCTGTAACAACTAGACGATTAATTGATTAAATGAATAAAAGTACGAACAAGGACAGTGGGTTTGTTTTCAAAAGGAAGGTTTGTTGATCAGTTTTAGGCAAAAAGCTGATTTACTGTTTCCAGTATTATTTTCTTATGTCCTCGATGTGATAGAAAGCCTCACATCTTTGGGTTTTGAAAGGTCAGGGAGACAAAAAGAAATTGAGGCTTTTTACGTTTTTCGGAAATCTTGTTGATCAAATAATTAAAAGATTTATCCAGAAAGTAGGTGGAAGGATCAACTACAAACTTCTGCTACTCGCCCATAAATGCATCCACGGACATGCACCCGCATACCTCCCAAGAACTCATCACCCTACAGTCCACCACCGGCACCCTCAGATCCACAAACACCATCCTCCTCCAGGCCCCCAGTACCAGGCTCTCCTCCATGGGGGGCAGAGCCTTCTGCTCGGCCGCACCACGCCTCTGGAACAGCCTCCCTACCCAGCTGAGGGCTATTCAGAGCCAAGACTCTTTTAAAACAGGCCTTTTCATTCAGAAAGGCATATGATTGCTGATTTCCAGCTGATTTTTAACCTTGTCCTAACTTGTAGCACTTTGAGATCTTCTTGATGAAAAGTGCATTAGAAATTAAATTTATTATTATTATTATTAGTAGTAGTATGGTCATAACTGGTCTTGGGGGTTATAATTGATGCTTCTGTGTCCAGACCTAAGATGTATTTATTTTAGTCACTTAAGCATTAGTGGCTCACAACACAAACCTTAATAGTTTGTGTTTCCATTATAGAAATAAGTTTGCCCTGCAGGCGCTAGATATATCTGATGTGTCTATTATGTTATCTACGTTTATACCGCTGAGATTTTTTCGCTTGCGCTCTCTCCTTTTATGATCCCTGATGTGTTGCCATTGACAGAAAATGCCTTTCCCTCTGATTCCCCAAGATACGGGCTTATTAGCACATGTGCGGTACTTTGTGGTCCCATAGTGTCGTAACAACAGGAAGGCCTTTAATTGATAATGAAGTAAAGGTGGAGAAATGTTTCATTATGACGAGGGCTTTGGCAAATTTCACAGAGGAGTTAGAGCAGTTCCATGGCATTAGTTGGCTACAGCTGGACACATAATTAGAGAGCCTCCCTACCTATAATTTGTGTAATAGTTTTGGTTGGCGGCATGTTATTACCATATGAAAGGGCTAAACAGGGTCATGTTCATTGCTACAGCAATTAGAGCAGAGCTGAGGGCGGAAGAATGTTTGGGGCCATTGTTAATTGGAGATTTCTACAAAGCTATGCTTTAATTATAATTTAGTCAGAGCTGCACTGTTTTAAACCCAATATATTCCATTTCCATTATTTTCTATAACAGTATGAAAAGCTAGGTCTGTTTCCTTTCAAAACAGTGGGCTTTGAAGAGACTGAGGTTGAATTAGATTAATTTTAAAGGCTCTGCTGCTGCTGAGTTGTTTTTTTTTTTTCATGCTAATGTCACACAGGGACAGTGGATCCGGTTAGTTTATGAGGTATACATACCTCTTCATTTATATGCGTTAAAAATAGATAACTTTACATATTTTAAGCTTTGTGAATGATTCTAAGTGAGATGAGCCGTAATTGTCATAATTGGCTATATCAATTTGGTCATTTTTAGAAGTATAATTATACTAATTGAAGTGAGCTTAAACAAACAGGGTACAGTTTTTACATTTGACTTTGTCTGAATTTTGGCAAATGAACATCTCCCCTACGTTTTTGTCTGGAACAGTTGGTAACAATTACAGCGGTGGTAACAGCTGTGGACATTTCCAAAGCATCCCACGAAGAATGTAAAAACAATGCCGGCTATTTTGTGTGCGTCTGATGTTTTCGCACTCCGTGTTTCTAAGGCCAGAGGCAGTCAGGGCTGCTGAGACAAGTGTTTACACTAATTGTCCTTTTAAACAGAAGGAGACAGAAAAGAAACTGTGGTCTTAAAGCCGCTTTGTAAAACTGCCTCGCAGAGCAGCGCGCCGCTTAACGGACTTCTGCGATGGTAGCAGTGTGTTGTAGTTAAAGAAAAAAACAACAAAAAATCACACAGTCGGTACAGGTGTGTCATTTAGCAGAAGAGACAATTTTGTTGTTCATCTGAGGTCGAGCCAAAATATCTTAGCAGTAAAATGCTATCTTGGAGACCAGTTTCCATTCAAAGTAGGCATGCCGGGTATTTTGCTGTAGAAACAGAAAATGTGAGGTGATATGAAGTATGCAGCGGCAGCACTCGAGTGGAAGATTTTAAAGCCTTGCTGTGTCCTCCACCTTTGCAGCGATGTGACCATAAAGACACTTTTCACGCTAACTGATCAATACAGAGCCACAGACACACATTTCTATTTACTCTTTCAGATTATAGCTTTCTTTTCTTTTCTTTTTTTTAATTTTATTTTAGTGGATATTTAGACTTTAAAAAAAAAAAATGTTTTTATAATAATAATAAAAAAAAATAAATCCCACATTTTTCTGTCACTGCAGGTCGAAATGAGCTGATCGCCAGATACATCAAGCTGCGGACTGGGAAGACGAGGACTCGGAAGCAGGTAAGACGAGAAGAGACATCTCTGTCACACAGGTGTCAGAGGGCTCCCGGGGCCACGCCGATTGAAATGATGCTACGCTGTCGAGGGGGTGGCTGAGTCTGACATATCCCCCGTTGCTGCTGTGTAGCATCAGTAGACGTCCCGCCATTTTGGCTTTCCCAATTATGTTCAGTCATCCTAGCACTTCTACGTACACTTAAAAGTGTTGTTGTAAAATGGTTGTTCAAGTTGAAGAACTATCTTATTTCAGAAGCTGTAACGTACAGCTAATGTACGAGAAGGAAGTGCTGACAGAGGTTTTAAAGGTCTTCCTGTCATTTGGAGAGCAAAAAATGTCCCTCCTTGCGACTTAATCATGCAGGTTGTGGACCTGAACAGCATTTAAGCTTTATTCTGAAGGTACAAATGGTCATTGGTGACAACTTTCAGAAAGAGTAGAGTATGAACTTTGGTACTAAAACCAAATTCGGACTCACTCCTGAAAAACTAATGGGTGTTTCAGTAAAACTGTGAAGCCCACAGACCTTCCTTCTAAACAGGAAGTCGTCGTCCCCCCCCCCCCCCAGAATTGTTTAACCTCACCTACAGTCAGAAACACACCTGGTCCTGTTGCTTATTTAAATCTATGTCTATGTGTACAGTACCAGAGAAGTAGGGGTGGACGATATGGCAAAAATATCATGTCACGATTTTTTAAAAATAAAACCGCGATTTCGATTTTATCACGTGAAAAACAGACAGTGCTGCAGAAGTATTTTCGGCTGGGCAGCTCGTACTGCGGGTCAACTACTTGAAGCAGACGTTCGAACCCGTCCTTTTCTACCGTCTTGAACGGTACCATAACTTTTGCAAGATAAAAGGTAACTGCTTCTGTTACCTCTCTCTATCACTTGCTTGACTTTTCACACAGAGTGCCTTTGTCAAATGCCTGTGTTAATGTCTGTTTTGGTCTTACGTTAGCTGCTGCCTCCGCCTGCGGTGCCGGTGCCGCCGGGCCCCTCGCCGTTTGGCCCTCAGCATACTGTTTGGGATGCTTCCTCTTCAAGTGATTGGACAGGTTCGTCGTGTTGCCACCCGACGTGCGAACCGTTTCTGTGCAAACTTTGCAAATTACATTTGCTTGCGCTTGATCAGTTGCGGAAAATCCAAACCAATTCCATATAATGGAGGTGGAATTTTTAGCGACCAACTCCTCCCTTTGGCTTTCAGCCATGGCTGTCCATGCGGCTACTGCTACACACACAAGCAAGGAGGCGGGAAAGAAAGCGCGTCACTGGCCGTAATTCGCTGTGATTGGTCGGTCAGGTTGACGACGTAATACGTCTGGTGCATTGGTGCATCAGCATAGAACTGCAATTTATAGACGATCCCACGATCTCTGCAGTTTGACAGATCGTTACGGATAGTCTTCACGTTGCAATCGTTCACGATTTAATATCGTCATATCGCCCACCCCTACAGAGAAGTGCAGGTATGTCCAGACTTTTGACTGGCAGTGCTCATTATTTAACGTATTCATGTATTAGTCCGTTGGGTTCAAATGACTTATAAGTGAGCTTTGCTTCACTAGTTCTAGCTTTATGTTTTTCTTCTGTGACAATTAAATTGCAAATCTATTGGCAAAAGAAGCTGAGTTTGAATTCAGTCCTTTAATTAAAGAAACTAAACCCAAGACATGAGTTACCTGTTGCTTAATTTTTCAACTAGTTGTTCCGGGTCTAGTTCCCAGGTCCTTCCCACTTCCGTCCATGTTCTGTACCCGCTTAATCTTGTTCAGGGTCACATGGGACTGGAGCCTCTCCCAGCTGTGACAGGGCGAGAGGCGGGTACACTTTGGACAGGTGGACTGTGCGCCACAGGGTCAGGGCCGATAGTTTCTTAGATAGATATTTAGCTGCAAATACACCATATGATGATGATACTTTTCTGTGAAAGCATTTGAATATCACCTTAAGTATGATTTATGTGAATAGAGTCAGGGTAGACTATGAATCTTCCTCTCAAAGCTGCCATAAACACACATTACTTTTCACTCAAGCTGCTACTTGCGCAGTTTCATCTAAGAGTATAATATCATTTTCAGTTGGACGAATGGCAAAGGTAGACTTGGCCAGTGAAATGCCTCCCCCAGCTCCCATAAGGATATTAGACCAGCCAATTTTCATTCAGCACACAGCAGATCGCATCTGTGTGCTCTTAATGTGTGCTAAAGGGGCCTGCATCCTCCTTAATCAGGTCACTTAAGTGACGACAACACACTGCATAACGCTTTACTGGCTGTTAGCTTGGTGTGTGGTCTGGAGACGCTTCAGTTATGCACCTTATCTAAAAAATGTGTGATCCTCTCTGTACTTTTTCGGCTTTTTCTTGTTTTTTATTTTCCCTTTTCTCTTTTTTCAATGGAGGTGTCTAGTCACATACAGGTCTTAGCAAGAAAGAAAGTTCGAGAAATCCAAGCTGCCATTAAGGTACGTCTGGCTTTGCCCAGTTGCAGGGGGCTTTTCATTGCCATGGTTACAGGCTCTTCCTTTGTTTTCCTCCCCTCCCCTACCCCGCAGGTGTCTAGTCACATTCAGGTTCTTGCCAGAAGAAAATCTCGTGAGTTTCATTCCAAGCTAAAGGTATGCGCTTTTCTGCTTTTGGGCTTGTTGGTTGCTGTGCGTCTGAACTTCCTGGTCCCTATAGTGACAGAGTGAATGCTTGGTGCTCTGATTCCCTCTAACCCCAACCCTCTGCTGTCCGTAGCCTGCTCAGGTTTTCTAACCCTCATTCATCTCTCACTCAGACATGCTGTCACTGTACCGTCTGCTTGGTTCCATCTTCACATGTTCACTTTTCTTTTCAAGCCATTGCTGCATCAGCAGTTGCGCGTCATACATATGATAATATAAAGCGCTGAAAGGAAAAAGAATGGTTTTATTTTCATTATTGAAATGGCTGAATGCATTTATTTCGTAGCTTTATTTTACTTTTTACTTTTTATTTTTAAGAGCCTGACCGGTGCATGATGTTTTTAGGCTTGTGCTGATAGTCGTAGATGAAAAATGTACACAAGCCAATGTGCACGTAATGCAGAACACATAAAGATGCTCTCTAACATCCTGTAGATTAGTATTTATTAAAACAATTATGACCAAAATACGAGTTTACTGTCAAACAAGACAAAGTTGTGTTTCAGACTTTCTCATAAATGTGCCGCAAGTAAAAGCGCTGATATCAGAAAGCCAATTTTTGTGATCGTAAATATGGTAACACGCTAATGTCTACAGTTAATAAAGCTCTGGATCTCCGTTTAGCATGTTAGCATGTTTTTCTTCCTTTTATTTGCTAATAAGCACTAAAGACAAAGAACGGACCAGTCTGAAGGGATTTCCGGTGGTTTCTCAGGTATTTGTTCTTAAACCAAACTCTTGGACAATCTGGACTTTAAACCACATAGAAAAGAATAGCCAGTTAGCCATTTTATCCTGAGTGAGGCGGAGCTAAAGATGTTTAAACATTTCAGTCGTTTAAGTCAGCCGGACTCTCAACTCGGAGACAATAAAGTCCTGATCAAAATGACGTGCTAAGAGATTTAAGTTGTCCATGTTTGCATCTGGATCGCAGCGGTGGACAGATTGAGCCTTAATGTGGTCGATTGGGAGAACTTGTCAAATATACATGCTTTTAAAAAAAACAACAACTATCATAAAATATTGTCTTGTACAGAATACATCCCAGCATATTCACGTAGTGGTCAGGCTCAAATGTTTCATGCTATCTGTTATTTGTGTAGGTTTAGCCTAAGTGTGCACATGCTGCAGAACATGCTGGCATTGGCTGTCGGTGAGTGGCTGAGCGCTGATGATCTGGAAAACTGTCTGCTTACATCTCTTACTAAGCAGATTTCATGAAAAAAGAAAACTGGCATGGCAAGAGAGGGGGGGGTGTGTGTCTGTGTTTAACAAAAAAGTGAAGCTGATATTACAGCTCTACTTTCTTTTCAACATAACCCAACTTTTCCCGGCTGTCGAAGGCTCAGTGGTGCACATTTAGAGTGGAGAATGGCCGTAAAGCTGGCTGTTTCTGAAATGCCCTCTCTGCTCTCTTCTTCTTCTGTTTTTACAGCCTGTTGATAACTCCTGGTTGTCACAATGCCGTGGCCGTCAGTCACTTTCCCTCCTCCCCATTCAGATGTCGTAAATTCGGAGCGTTCTCGTCAGTTATTTCAGAAATTGTGAAATCTGTTCAAATCACGGAGGAGAGCTTTTCAGAATGTCAGATTAAAATGGGAGAGGGGCATTGTGAAAGAAGTCATCTTGAATCTTACTGACCTGTATTTTTGGTATTTTTACATCAAAGGACACTTCCCCCATGTGTCATTTTCATCTTTTCTTGTGTAACTGACTATACGTTTTGACTTTCACACTTCGCTCCTCTCCCTGTATTCAACCCAAATTAATGACCCGTCATTAATCTGTGTGTGTGTCTGCGCGTGTGTGTGTGTGTGTGTGTGTGTGTGTGTGTGTGTGTGTGTGTGTGTGTGTGCAGAGAGACTGAGTCAGACAAGCAGCTAGCCACATGAATGCCTGGTCTTTCAGTGGCACAGGCGGCAGGCTGAAGAAAAACAGACAGCTTTTGTATGAATCCCTGTCTTTTCTCATTTAAAGCAAATTAGAGTTCAGTGGCAAAGAGAAATGCAAGTGTCCCCCTCATTTTGGGCGGCATCAAAACCTGCTGTTTCTGGTCTTCTCTATAGCATTTTAGTCAAATTATTGTCATTACTTTGCCGTTTGCTTTTGTCTCGTGATGACTACCGACCAGATTGTGGAAATTCATTATACATTATAGACTAGACTGACCAGGGATAATATGTAAATGTCCATTTGTTATCAAGTGTTTATTACACATCTGTACATGTTTTCTAGTGTGAAAAAGATTTTTGTTTAATCTGCCTGATGTAGTTTGGAGGGGTTTTTCATGCATAACTCACACTTGAATTACTAACAGTAGTTGAACTGCAAATTGACAATACAACCCTGTTTGTTTACATTTAGGTTACAAGTATGGTAAGTATTTTTCTCTTTGCTTTGTCTTAATTAGGGCCTGCTTCTTCTTCTGCTGCTACTTTTGCATCTCCATCTGCTCCAGTCGTAGTGACACAGTAGCTGCTGCTTCGTGTTTTCTGTGTTTATTGCCGTCGGCGTGTGTCATCGTCTACGAGCACATTGTAGCTTGAATTTGCTTTGTGAACTTCTGCTGCCAGCATGCTTGCCTGTAACTTCTGCCACCAGTGGGTCTGCATGGGTTGCCTGTGTGAGCCGTCTGCTGCAGTATTTACGGCCTCTGGATAACCTCCATTTGGTTTTAATAAAAAAAAAAAAAAGAAAAACGGAAGAAATGTCATGCGATAGGAAGTGCACCTCTTCAGACTTTCCCAGTAATGTTCAAATTGATCGTACGACCAGGCCTTTAAAACAAAAAGGAAAAAAAAAAGAAAGATATTTCCTGATGATTTGCGAACCTCTTTTTACAAAGATGAAGCAAAAGCAACTAGCTGGAGTCGTGTGACTCCTAACAAAGTGAAATTGGTGTTTTTAAGTTTAAGTTTGGACATTCTTTTGGATCTTAAGATGTGATGAGTTTTGACATGCAGACAAATGCAGCCTTGAGGGAAGTGCCTCTGAATGAGTTTTTAAAAAGACGTTTTTTCAGGAGATTAGTCAACACGTAAACATTCATTTCAGTGCATACCACTGCTGGCCGCAGCATATTGGAATTCAGAAGTCGTTTTTTTAGCACATACCTTTAAAGAAAAAAAGGTCTCCCTTTAGCATAGCGGTGCTAAAGCTGCTTCTTTTAACCTGCTTGCTGTTGGCTCTTGTGAGAAAGGTCGATGACGCTTTCAGTGTGTTGTTTAGAGCCTGGTTGTTTTTTACCACTGCAACATGCCCCCCCCTCCGTCTCTACTGTGTGAGTGCTAAGCCTTTTGTGACTGCTGTTAAAGGACCAAGCCGTGAAGGACAAAGCACTCCAGAGCATGGCCTCCATGTCCTCGGCTCAGATCGTCTCTGCCACGGCTATACACAACAAGCTTGGGCTGCCAGGCATCCCTCGGCCGGCCTTCCCTGGAGCAGGGGTAAGAGCCTTGCCGGCACCCCAGTATTGATCCATTCTGTCTAGCTGCACCCAGAGCAGCAGGGCCAACCACAGCAACACCCGCGCCAAATCACATTACACACCACAGCTTTGCACAACTGCCCCTATCTGATAAGCTCATGATGAAAAGGAGTGGTAGTCAAGATAACTACAACCACTGAACACTAAGAGCCATTTTGATCTTTCCACTAACAGCTGCTCACAGTTGGATGTTCTTTGTTGTTTGTTCATTGTTGTGAATTTTTTATTTCTAATTGTCCAGTTATGGCAGGGTATGATATCGACTGGTCAGCCAGGATCCTCACAGGAGTGAGTGTCATACATTATTGTTAGTGAAGTAAATCCTTAAATCTCTGGCGATACATTTTGTGTTTGCATGGATTTTTTTGATCTAATGGCTGTCTCTTTCTGTTTCAGTATCAAGCCTTTTACCCAGCAACCCTACCCCATGCAGCCAGCAGTCACAACCATTTCAAGTGAGAATTTAACCTGATTAAGGAATGATGGCAGATTTACCATTTAAGCAGTTGTGAAAATTATAACACGAAACTTGTTTTTTCACACGTCCAGCCTAACCCCTTAATAAATACCCAAACTCGGACCCCTTTCTCATCTCTACCCAACCCAGCAACTTCTGTTTTTGTGAGAGAATGTGTTTATCTGAAGTTTGCACAAATATGATAAATGAAAAGGGAACAATCAATTTAACTGCAGACAGCTCAAATCCAACATTTATTATCCAACATTAAGATATGCACGGCCCACTGCTTGCTCCTATTTATATGATAATTTTTCTAAATTTGCACATATTCATTTGATGTATTTTGCTTGTGCAGTTTGTGAATTGGCTTTATTGGAAGCAAAGGGTAACATTAATGCTGGCATAAGCCCACCTGGCTCCCAACAGATGTCCTCAGAGATACTTAGCCTTATGCCTGAGATGTTTTAGTGTTTTGAGATGAAAATGTTCCGGCCGCGTCGTAAAACAAAGCTGACAGAGGATAAACCTGTAGTTGTTGTGGTGTTACTGCAGGTTATGAGCCCACAGCAGCTCCAGCACCCACAGCACCAGCATGGCAGGGCCGCTCCATCGGTACTTCGAAACTCAGACTGGTGGAGTTTTCCGCTTTCTTAGAGCAACAGAGAGACCCGGACTCGGTGAGTGGAGCGTTGCACCAAAACATGAAATATCACCATCCCATGGTGTTCATTCCCACCTCTTATCATCTCACACTGTGACACTTTCCCATGCTGAGAGTCAGCTGACAGGAAGCCAAAACAAGCTGAAAGGGGGTGAAGGCTGGTCCTTAGCGACACTCACCATGAACACCTGCAAAAATAAGGAATGTCTGTATTAATCGGTTCCTTAAAAGGCTAAAATCTATACACAATGCACACACTTTCTAAGCGTGAGCCAACTCTTGTTTCCAGTTTGCTTTAGCAATTTATCGCCTGTCTGCATTTTCTGATATCGCATGACGATAGTCATTCATCTTACATGCAGCATGTTTAAATGGTGCATTTGCACTCAGGGCTACATGCTGGGGAGGCTGCTTTGAATTGAAATGGACCACCACGTGACTGCGTGAAACATCTGAAAACAATGTTATTCTTTGATTCGCTGTTTCTCTTTAACCGCTTTATGCTAAGCATCATGTGCATTTGCTTTAACAGACCACGGTTTTCATTCAAATGATAAAACCGAACGCTGATGTTATCATTTAAAAGCTTTAGAAAAAGCGCTAACCAAAAGAGCTCGCCTGTTATTTTAGAATGGTTTATTCTGTTTGGTTCTCGTTGTCTTTGTTGTGAAGATGCTGTTTTCCAGACCCAGCAGAGCTCATCTGCTAGCTAGCGGGTGGGATAATTATTTCACGATTCAAGCATTGAGATACATCCATCTTTGTCAGAGGTTGTGGCATCACAGCCCAAGTTTATTGAAATTGGTCGCAGTGTTCTCGCACCCTCAACTTTGTTAAAAAACATTATCGCCTCATTTGTGCATCACGAAATATGGAAGCTGGTTAAACCTATCCAGACAGACGTTGGAGAGGGTTGTTTCTCCTCATCACAGTGTATTGTTACCAATCTAATCCTGGATATCACTTGCTTATTATGTTGGTTATTTGTCAGAACAGGCTTACTCTGCTTCAGTAAACCTTCTGTGCTGATGGCTTTTTCTTCAGCTAGCGATGTGCTGTTTATTTGCTCTTTCAGTACAACAAGCACCTGTTTGTACATATCGGACAGACGAATCATTCCTACAGTGACGCCCTGCTCGAGTCGGTGGACATCCGTCAGATTTATGACAAATTCCCAGAAAAGAAGGGAGGACTGAAGGAGCTGTACGGAAAAGGCCCCCAGAATTCATTCTTCCTCATAAAATTTTGGGTGAGTGCAGTTTATCTGTCAAATTAGTGACTTTGATTAATACAATAATGTTTTAGACATACCAGCTTTAATATCACCATAACCCTCCAAACACAGTGCAATGTTTGATGGCAGACTCCTGTTCAGTAGGAGTGAGCTCAGGTTAGTGTTTAGTGATTGGGAGTAATCAGGCTACACAGAGAAGATTGCTCTCTTAATGTTTGCAGAATGCACTCTGCTATATTTGGACTGGCATAGCAGGAGAGCTTTTGATCAAAGCACTCGCTAATTCAGTCTAATATCCCCAAACAATGGAGTGACCTGGTTGCACTCCTAATGGCTGTTTAAACATTGCATGTATTTCCTCCCTGATGCAAAATGCTAACAAGCGGCAGCCAACAAAGTAGGCCCCGCATGCACTTGGACCAAGTCCCCTCAAATTCCTTTTGAAGTGACCGACAAATCTAAAATTCAAATGAAAGACAGAATCTGCACAATAATGAATGTGTAACTACTTTGCTTAATGAAGGAGGAGAATGTTGTTGGGAGGATGTCTCCTCTTTTTATGTCCATAATGAACAGGATGTAAGGGGCGCAGAAAGGCTGCCCTCCAGGAGCAGACCCGTTCAACCTTGTAAATCAGTCTTTCAATGTAACTTCATTTCATTTTCTTTTCTTTAGAGCATTTTTTTTTTTCCCCCAATAAGGACGCATTAACATGCTCATTCAGATGTGGCCTTGATCGTCTGATTTGATGTGCGATGTATACTGATCTGCGATCTGATAGATTCTGTATGTGCCGTGTTTCTGTTTCATACACAGCATGCGCCATTTCCTTTTATAATTTCATTATTTGGTATTAGAAAGTCATTTTTAAATGTTTAATTCCAACGGGAAAAGATGCAACACCTAAAAGCAAAATTTTGTTGAACGCAAATGAACAATGGAGGTCAGTGTAGATGTGATAAAAACAGAAACATCAACACAGACACCTGCAGCTCCACACTGCATATAGATGCAGGGAATAGCAGGTGGATCGTGAGCTGATAAGGAGCCACATGTTCCAATCAGGTGTTTGGTTGTAAAGTGCTAAAAGAGACAACTTTACTCTCAGCAGTGGGGGGAGTAAAACACAGCTCCACTTCACAGACACCATCGCTGTAACTGCTGGGTGTGTAAATGCCTGGGTTTCCATCCACTGTCAAAGCACATTCTGATGCGACCTTTTGAAAAGCTGCAATAAAGAAATATGAATCCGACAACGTCAATCGTCTGGTTTGAAGTGCAGAAACTAGGCTGCGTAGTGTCCCCAGACGGTTGTAATGCAATAGAAGGAGGAAAGAAACCTTGAAAAAGGAAAACAATTATTTTGGTGCGCATCCGCGGCAAGAAAATGGAAAAAGCTCTGCTGCATAAATTGCTTTTATCTCAGGGAGTATCTGGGATATTGTACCATATCTGGGAAGTCGCTGGTTAGTCACGTTGCTTCATTGTTCCCCGCTTCCTGAAACAGCTGGTGAGTCGTCATCTTTGCTAGTTCAGAAGGTATTTATGAAATTTACAAAGCTGTTCTCCCCTGATGGTGCTTCAAGTCTTCTTTGAAATGGGGAAGAATCACCTCAAGTGTGGTGTTTTATTTTATTTATTCAATTATCTATTTACCTTTGAACTTTTTCATTTGACCTTTTTTTGCTTTTTTCAATTCACATCTTCCTCATGAAAGTCAAAAACAAGGAAACCTGGCTATTTAATAACAGTGTCGTCTTGGTAAACTTGTGTTGTTTCAAATGTGCTTTATGAATAAAGTTGACAAAAGTGATGTTTCTGTAACTGACTACCCTAAACATTCGGTTGCTTTCATACTCTGTATTCTCGCTTTTCTTTTGTTCCTCAGGCTGATTTGAATTGCAACATTCAAGATGATTCTGGGTCTTTCTATGGAGTCACCAGCCAGTATGAGAGTTCAGAGAACATGACCATAACGTGTTCAACAAAGGTTTGCTCCTTCGGCAAGCAGGTGGTCGAGAAAGTTGAGGTATGGACTCATTCTTCAGTCCGGGGAATAAAAAAAAAACGTCTGGAATCTGAACAGCGCCAATGTGCCCGGTGCATTTCTCTCTAACGTCTCTGCTTCTTCTTTCCCTCAGACTGAATACGCACGGTTTGAGAATGGGCGCTTCATCTACCGGATAAACAGGTCTCCCATGTGTGAATACATGATCAACTTCATCCACAAGCTAAAACATCTGCCGGAGAAATATATGATGAACAGCGTACTGGAGAACTTCACCATCTTACTGGTAATCACCTTGCTGACCTGAGTGGATGACGTCCTTCTTCAGGGCTCTCATTCTTCCTCTCTTTTCTGCTGGGATGTGTTGGTGGCTCCAGCTGGCTATAAAGGGGGGGGGGGGGGGGGGGGGGCTCTGAGATGGGTTCCTCTTGCTGGTCTCACATTCCTGTCATTCCACGAAGGATGAAACGTCGTCCGAGGAGCCTCGTTATCTGCAGAGGAAAGGGAGGATGAGAGAGGGCATGAACCCCTGTCGTTAGCCATCACACGAGTTCTTAAAGCAGAAGAAAAAATGTTAGAAATACAGGCTTGAGGAAAGTTGGCCTCTTTTTTTCCAAAATCAGTCATTTTTATAAGTCTTCTTAAGATTAAGAGGAGTTTCCCAAAATGATAGACTGATATGCTTCCACAAATTAGATTAAGAAGAAGCCTACCTCCCACTCAGTTGTTAATGGATGAAAGCATATGAGACAAAAACGCGTTTTACCTTATTTTTAGGGTCCAATTAGCAAATTGAAACTCTACGCATAACACTCTGTGGTGTTTTTTGAATGAAATGCTGCGCAGACATCGGGGGTTGGCTAACATTTACATATTTTATGGCTCTTGCACTTCTCCACGGAGCAATGTGGCCCCCAGGAATCGGTACCAGATGGACTTCTCCACACTGATCCATCTTCACAGGATTTAAATAAAACTAATTTGGACCCATAAGCCAAGCCCAACAGGAAGTTAACAATTCTGAGTTTGCTTCTCAATCTATTTTAAGAAACTCCCACACATGTTATTGGCTCCATGTAACAGTGAGCAAATCAGATGTGTTTGTGTGTTATAGTTCCTGTAATAAGAAAAGACGGAACGAGGTGAAAGGTAGAACCTAAATAATACAGCGGTTTGTTTTTGAGCCAAGACCGTTTAATTTCCAGTCTGAAATGTATTTCTGTTGCATATTTGATCACTTTTATAACAAGAAGCGTCATGTGAAGTCTGTCTCACATGAGTATTGACACCAAAACTGTAGTTAACCGTCTTTCTAATGACAGCTGATGAATGCACTTGTGACTCACATGAGCGATGAAGACATTCCTCGTGTCAGATGAAGATAAGCATTCAATCAGAGCACAGTGTGCTCTGAGGTTACATCTTCATGGGACACGGCACAAACGAAGAGTTTACAGAGTTTAACGCTCACTGTGTTTTCCCCTCGCAGGTGGTGACGAATAGGGACACCCAGGAGACGCTGCTATGTATGGCGTGCGTATTTGAAGTTTCAAACAGCGAGCATGGCGCCCAGCATCATATCTACAGACTGGTAAAGGAATGACTGCCCTTATCCATCGCCCACGTGCACTCTCCAGTTTTTCATAGACTTACCAACCTCAAAACAAGTGGCAGTGCCTCTACTAAAGTCATACCTTCAATGCTTTATGGTCAAGGTATCGGGGGTGAAGTCTGTTGTTAAAAATCTGTTTTAATATAGGTGTTTGTTATTTGACTGCAGCTGTGAATTGCGGTACAGTTGTTTTATGAGTCAATGGGAACTTTTATGGGAATTTTCATTTTTGGATTTGTCGAGTTGGTCTCCGTTGGGTATACATGTGGCCGTTTCTAAAATAATTACCTTAATTAATCTGATAAATGGAAATGATGTCTGCTGTCGTCTCTCTTCTGTATACTAAGAGGAAAAAAAGGATGCAGCGGCCTGTCGTGGTGTGTAAAGTGTGTTTTGAGGGTGTTTTGTTCGTCAGTGCTTCATGATTTGTGGGAATACACACTGTAGGTATACAGACATACACCCACAGCAGACAGATTTCCCAAAGAAACGCAGCTAACGCTACGTTTACATACACACAGTAGATGAAAGCAAGCGGTTGGAAATATTACAGGAATATTGTCTTTTGAAAACATGAACTCTGCTTTTTTTTTTAGTCGCATATTTATCCCCGGTGAAGCACTCCACATCTTAGACACTAACAAGAGAAACAATGGACTGTGAAAAATAAAACACTTTGCCTGCATCTGCTCCATAAATGTGGAGAGTTTTTCTGTGCTGTCGAATTTCCTCTGTGACAACTGACAAGAGAATTTTTAGGTTCTGGACAGGTGAAAGTATGGCTAAAATGACTCTGAATCGGACTCATCTGGTCCAAAAGCACTTTGCTCACCTCCCAGTGCTCGCCTTTGTGATGCTTACGTTTGCTGTGTGGCTTTAAAACCACAGTTTGAATTATTGTGACACGATAACTCCCCCTGAATCGCCCTGAATATATTTCCCCTTCGGGATCATGGTGTAATAACTCCAGCCAGAGCACTGCTGCCTTCATGCTCACACAATGTTCATGTGTTTGTGTGGCTTACACCCATCCCAAGCCTTAAACATGTTAAAGCCGTGTGTGAACTCCAAAAGACGCCACTAAAGCTGTGATCTCCACATGGAAAGACTCTGTTTGTTTGCAGTGTGTATACAATACAATCTGCCAAAGTGTAAGTGTACAGTGCCTTAGAATATACGCATTGCCCTTTGTTTTAGGTCTAAAATCAGTTTTGTGAATGAAACAGGCAAAAATACCAGTGAACTACTTGGTGTGCATCTTCACGTCTTAGGAATGATGCTTCATAAAATTTGTGCACTCCTGGAAATCCAGTTTTTGTTGCTGTTTTCAAGACGCAGTACGCTTATGTTCAAATAAGTTTCTAAGCTCAGAGGGGCTGTTTTTCTTCTTTTTTTTTCCTCTAACGCTGTATTGGTTTTGTACAAGTGTACTACAGACACAAGACCGACTGCCTTTCCTGTTGCAGAAGACCAAAAAAAAAAATCTGGAGAATCTTTTGTCATGTCCGGCGTGATGGCGAGGAAGTGCCTTTTGGTTTCACATTTCCAGCTTCAGAAACATCGAACAAAAAAAAAAAAAAATCAAGTTTAAATGTTGCTCGACCAAAAATGACACACAAGTGAAACCAACCACCACATTGCCTTGTTAAAGGACTAAGGACTGACTGACAGCAGGGGAAGGATAGACATTGGTTAAATGAATAAATCATATATTCTTTTTTTTTTTTTAAACAATGTAAATTGATTTGGAAAAAAAAAATAAAGATACATATTTGAAGAAAATATTTCTTTGCTGGAGGTTAAAGACTCCCGCTGACCGGATGCCAGCTCAGAAACATTGAAGCCGTCTTGCTTCGTGCACACTTGCAGGCTCAAGTGTTTTGTAAAAAGGGTATTTTGAAACCTCGCGGTTTCCTCTCTCCCGTGACCTCGCACTCGCGCGTGACGACGACCTCAGAATATTTTAAGAGATGCTACCTTTGACGCGGGCGCACAGCTGACGAGGCAGGGACCGACTCAAGCTTTTTATCATTTACTTAAATCCAGGAGCTCTGCAGCGCAAACTATGAAATCGCATTTAGGACCGTTTTCGGTAGACAAATCTGAAATGTTTGACAAAGTTAAGCTTTTTTTTTTTTCTTTTACAGCTACTACAGTAGCGTGGACGGGGGCATCGAGGCTAATGCCTCCGCTGCGAGGCTCATAATTACGCAATCGTTTCACTGTTTCTTACAGAGATTATAATCATCTGAAGTATTTTAATCAAAGAATCTCTAAATAACTGCAGACAGTGTCTCTGGAGGACACAGATAAGAGTTCAATCATTCAGTATTTTTGCCACAGGTCTGTGGAAACCGTCGAGTTGTAACGTTTATTTTTGTTTTGTTTTTTTTCCTTCTCATGTTTACCCCGTGTATCTGTTGACATTTATTGATTACATACTGTAGTGAGATGTTCCTGTTTACTAAATGTATTTGTATACTTGGTTTTGTGATGACATTGTCTGTATATTGCAAGCCCAGTAAGATGGTAATGTTGTCACTGCTGTTACATTCTGACATTTTAACACTAAAACAGCAGGACTGATGCCTTTTAAAGGCACAAATGACTGGTGGGCCATTTTTCTAGGGAAAATGGACACACGGGCACACAAAAGCGGCTAATTTCAATCATGCTACAAACATATCAGCAGTTTAGCGCTTGTTATTTGTAAATTTCTCAGAGTTAGGTACTGGTACCTTTCTGTTTTATGACCATCTCTGATGGTGGCTTTAAAGTGATTCTTGACATAGCTCACCCATAGCGGTCATTCACTCACTTGGGTTTTTGTGTGCAGATGTTTCGTTTGGTTTCTTTTTGTAAAAAGGTGCTTTGTATAAAAGTTTATCCTAGCTTTTCTTGGTACAGATGTGTGATATCTTTTCATATCCATGACCGTAATGTGTTGGAGCAACGGCGAGAAAAGAAGCTGTGCTATGTGTCCGTTTGGTCTTGTCTTTGCTCCGTAACATTCTGATGCCTTCTTGACAACAGTACATATTTTGTAGCTCTCTAGATACTTTGTATGTATGCAATATTAAAGTTCAATGAATCTGAAAAGCCTTTCCTCCTCCTTGTCACTTGAGTAAAAACCTGAGGGCTGACTCACTCACCGCTGCTGTTTTCTCACACACTGAAAGGTGCCAGTTGTGTAATGCTGAACTGCAAGAACCTCATATGAACAGCAGATGGCGCCTGTCCCTTGCTTCACTTTGAACTTCTCCCTCCTTTTTAACGTGTGAGATAACAAGTGTTTAATGTGTAATAAACCTCCAGCAGAGGGAGACACAGTTTAAAGGAAGCAAATTGTATCCTTGTCAGATTAACCCCAAGCAAATTAAAATGGAATCCCATTCAGCGTTTGAAGCAAACCTTGGGTTTTGCACTTCATGAGTTCATGAAAACTTGAAAAATAATTGGGTTTTTGATTTTGAAAGAAGGCCCAAATACAAAGCTACATTTTGAGGTAGTTCCTCTTCAGTGAATGAGCAGTACCCTGCTCTGAGCCTGTCATTTGAACGTTTTGGAGGCTGTAAGATCTGTCCAAAGGGGAGCGAACACAGATTCAAATCTGATCATTAAGCCTGGCCCGGAGGATCTCTGAAACTGCTGCCAGTACAAATCAGGCGTTTAAGGTCCAACGTTTTTCTGCGAGATGTCCGAAGAACATTACTGACCTGGGGGGTGTTTTCCAGAGAGTTTGGTTTCTGAGCCCAAAACTGAATTGCAGAAAAACTCATGTCCGTGTGTGCATGGCCTGAGTTAAGTAAAAATGTATAACCCTTCTCTCAAATACACACGACCTTATCCAACAGGCTCAAGCATGCTGCAAAATCACAAAATTCATTTTAAACACTCGGAACAACACGGGTACAATAAGCCTCAGTTAGTCGTGGATGTTTGTCTTAAAGTGTGTGAATCGAGTCCTTTGTGTGGACATGAACAGTTGCAAAATTTTTATGGCTGCTCATGACATCTCCCAAAGATGCTTGAAATCATGTGTTTGGGAGATTGGGAGATGAGATCGGAAGGGATTGGTTGCCTTATGAATAAAAGTCTGGTGACTTTAACAATCTGCTTTTCTCACGAGAGATTCGTCGGGTTCAACCGTGTCTCCACCACGACTTTCCCAAGACCTCAGAAAAAGCATTCTGAAGATGAAGAAGCAGGAAAAGGCCACAAAAGCTGCATACCAAGGTATTAATTAATCCGCGACAACACAAACTATGAATGCAGGGACCGAAGGGCGGCTGGTGCTCTCGCCAGGAGTGGACATTGTGTAAAGATTGCACCAAGAGCACATCAAGCAGTGCTGAGATGAATTAAAATGCATCCAAAGAGGGCAACAAAGCACCTACAGAAATGTTAACAGCTAACTTCAGTCTTTGCTCACCTTCTTTATCACTGTGATTAAGAAGGAAGCTGCAAAGGAAACATCTGATCTTAAGTATTGTGGTGTTTGCTGAAAAAAACTCCAGAATACTTTGTATGGAAAAATGTCCTGTGGACATATGAGAGAAAAGAAACTTGAGGGAAAAAAAGTGTTAGAAGCTGTATTTTGTTGGAGAAAAATAAGTTCAACCGACCAAAACCGCATCCAAAGCATGAAGCACAATGGAGGGAGCAGCATGGTTTGGGGGGGAATGTTTTGCTACCTCAGGTCCTAAACACCTTTGCATAAATTGAGGGAACAATTAATAACAAATATTTTATAAGAGACCCTATGTGCAGCAGTCCATGACTCGAAGCTTTCCCTCCTGAGGTCAACTGCGCTCTCATCGTAGGAAGCCTTATAGCTCGGCTCACCAGTTAGGATTTGTTTCTGATTCTCCAAACTGAGAGTGCTCTGACAGCTGCTGGTACGACCCCACCTAAAAGAAAAAAGGAAGGAAAAAAGCTGAACATCCCCCTAAATCAACGCTTGGGAAGTTTATGAACCTTTAAAACAATGCAGTTCTGACTATTTTGAAGTACATTGACATTTGTTAAAGTACTTTAATGTTAATATTGACATTAAAGTACGTTTCCAGTCCCTCACCACAATGTCTGTGCTATTTCGTCTCTTGACATTTTAGGGAGCGTTTGATGGCATCTTTGTGGCCTCTTCGACATGACAACAGATTTGTGTGTACGGATGTATAATTGCAGGGCTCGCACCGATATTTGTCTTTTTTTTTTTCACAGTGGCGTTACATCGTACAAAAGTAGGGTTAAAAAAACGTGCCAAATTCTCCAGTGTTACTTTTAAGGTGTCATGGATTTGTGCCGTCTCTCACTCACCAAAAGCAATCAGAACATTGACTGAACACACTGTCAGAGCAGTGTGTGTGTGTGTGTGTGTGTGTGTGTCACTGTTGAACTTTTCCAGTTTACAGAGTCACAAAATGTGCCTGCATTCGATTAGAGGGATATTCAGAGGTCAGATATGCTTGCTGGAAAAACTCTGAGTGCCGAGAGAACAACAGACTAACATTTGAAGGGCAAAGCTGGAGTAAGACACTGTTACTGATGTGCGGTTGAGGGCGTTGTAAACCGATTCATCTGAGCTTCCTGTGAAGCTGCAAGACTTCAGCTCACAGAAAAACGGGACACAAAACAAAGTACAAGAACATCTGCAGCTACATTAATTACAACAAGAACAGCACACAGTTGGTGTCTTACTTTTGAAACCTTAAAGAAACCCTTTTTTAAGGCCAGCCCATGCTTTTATTTTCCAGATCTGCTGTGATTGACCGTTTCCTTCAGTTGTGTAGTTTCAACATGATTTGCCTCATTATAATTTGTGTGTTGTTTAAATCTGGCACCGAATGCAAAGTGGAGATAAAAAACGCACAAAAAACAACAACGTAAAAGACACAGCTTAGAGAACACAACATTTAGAGAACAAACAAGTTGAAACAAACAAAAAACCACCAACAAAATACACAATAAGACAATAACACAACACATGCAACTACAACAAACATTTAGTTTTGAGAAGAAATTGTGTTTTCTGAATTTTTCTTGGTAAAATGTTTTGCTCCCCTGATTGTGTTTGGTTACTTTGTTTTATGGCGTGTTGTTGGGCTTCCTGGCTTGCTTTTTTATTCATGTTTGGGGAATTAATGACTCTCAGAAGTTTTTTTTTCTGTTTTGCCCTTGATTTTCTACCCAATTTCTTGGGTTTGGCAACTCAAATCTGAAAACAAAAAAAGTGTATTGTTACTGTATTAGATCCAGTTTAGATTTATCTTTAAACCATGTCATTAGAAAGAACCTTATTACACTTTAAGCTCTATTTTCATATCAATCATCTTTGTGTATTATTTAGTTTTTATTCACTTTGATACTTTTCACATTTGTAAGTAACTTACAAATAACACACACACAAAAAGGGGGAAATTAATGTTGAAATCATTATAGCTTCTGGGATTATATCATCAGCACGAAATCTCACAGTTAACCACAACATGGAGTCGTTTCACTGACTGTTCTTGGCGGTCATGTGATCCCAGGAGAGGCAGTCAGGACGCAGTATAAACAGGCACTAAGTGTTTTCACGTCTCAGCCTCAGAAACGTACACAGGAGGACACATGGTGGTTCCAGCCTGCATCTCAGTCGGACTCCTCAGATGCGTCCGGGGACGCAGCGCTCGTGGACTTTAATGCTCTTTTTTTTCCACTCACACATGCGGATTTAGGTCAATTTTAAGAACATCTGTGTCCTTCGTTTGTGTTTAAGAAACAGGGTTTAGTAGGAATCAACCATGGACGCGGAGGAGAGTAAGATATCAGTGTGGGTCTGCCGGGAGGAGAAGCTGGTCCTCGGCTTGTCAAAGCGCACAACCTGCGCTGATGTTGTCAGAGTGCTTCTGGAGGACCAGAACTCACAGCACGGCCTTTCCACGGAGCAGTCTTACTGCATCGTGGAGAAGTGGAGAGGGTTCGAGAGGATTTTGCCAAAAAAAACAAAGATTTTAAAGCTTTGGATCGCATGGGGAGATGAGCAGAGGAATGTCAAGTTTGTTTTGGTGAAAAGCGAGGCGTCTTTGGCGACCCACGGCGCCCGGAGCGCAGAGGCGCGCGTGGTGCCCAGCAAACAGAACCTCTGTGTTACCAAGGGGACCGCACGGTGTCCCATGGGTGGCATTTCACCCGAGAAACAGCGTCGGGTCGTCCGGAAAGCTTTCAGAAAGTTAGAGAAGATCAACAAAAAGAGGACGCGCGCGGCGCAGCGAGACACGTCCTGTGTGGACAAGATGGAAACTTTGGTTCATCTTGTGGTTTCTCAGGACCATACAATCCGCCAGCAGGTCCAGAGGATTACTGAATTAGATGCAGAGATCGAAATGTGCGAAGCCCTGGTTCATTCTGACAGAATTAAAAGACATGGGATTAATTATGTGCAAAACACTTATTTGGTGGACGCAGCTGCTGCTCCGAGCCAAGCGGGGGACGAGCTGGTGTCAAGTGAGACTTTGGCCAAGTTGGAGCTGTATGTCCGGCAGTGCGAGGAGGTGATTAGACTAGAAGACGAGCTGTGGGAGCAGGAAGCTCTCATTGATACTATCACAGCTCAGATTCAGGAGGAGCTGAACCACCGCTGGATGCGGCGGAGGAAGGAGGAGCAACAGAGCAAACACTCTGAGGCCGGCGGGGGTTCACCATCCCATCCCCGCGCTGGGACAGACGCACCAGAAAACGAGCTGTTTATGGAGGAAGAGAGGATAAAAACGCAACTAGATGCGAGTTTATACATCGGTCTGCGCCTCAACGCGGATTTAGAAGCTATTAGGAGCGATTTAGAGCTGTCCCAGCAGATTTGTGACGCGAGAGAGAAGGAAATGAGGGATTTGCAGGAGAAAGTGAACAGTTTGAACGTGGAGGAGGGGGCGGATGGTGAGGAGAGATGCAGCAACGGGACAGAAGATAAGACGACGACAGAGAGCACTTTGGAGAGGAAAAGTGGGTGGGTGGAGCAAGCCAGAGGACTGTCCAAAGCTCACAGTGTAAATGACGACGACTCGGACACTGGATTAAGTTCTCTGCACAGTCAGGACTCAGACATCCTCCCGGTGTGGGAGTCACTGGTATAAGATTTGATCCGGAAAATTAGTTTTTGACTCTATAACGCGAGAAAGATCACTTTCACAGACTCAGGGATGTGGTTCACTCTGCATAAATAACAACATTTCTGTCTATATTTCTACAATAACCTTTTTATGGCATCATAACAACATCATATTTTCAAAGCAGCATTTTTAAACAGGTTTCAGAACTTTATGTAATACATGTTATTTTTACAAAGAAAGCTGATGCTCTAACATGAAAATAAAAACTGGTTTTGAGGCTTAAAATGTGTTCACTTGCTTGTCTTCTTTCTTTGCAATGATCCTGGTGTATAGGGAAAAATGAAAACCTAATGATCTCAGTTGCCAGCTAAGAGATGAGTGAGTGGAGAAGGCAGATTTCACGACCTCTGCCATGATGCACAGCTCAGAGAAGGCACGGTGGCACAGCCAAAACACCAGACAAAGGTGTTTGGAATAAGTCTGCCGCCGTCGAACAACATCCTCTCAGCTTTAACACGATGACCCAGAAGCCTAGACCCATGAGAAAAAAAAACAAACAAAAAAAAACCTTTGCCTTGAATCATAAAGTCAAACAAGCATCTGAAGTCAAAACAGAGATGACCTCTCTTTATCAGACGATAAGAGCTGACATTGTGCACACAGATGTGAAACGTGTGAGTGCTTTGCCTCCCACGCGTCTCTTCAGTTGCAGCTGTTGCTACTGAACCTGAACACTCACAGCTGAAGGTTGCAGTCAGACTCTTGACACAGCAAAGTCTTCAATGGCTTTTGAATCCCTGCAGAGACTGACTGTATCTTGCTGATAGGGAAAAAATCTAATCTTTACCGGGAACTGTGCTTATGTAATTTCTTTTTCTACTGGATGTGGGTTGGGTTATATGAGGAGTCATTTGATTGCTTTACAGTAATTTTACTTTTGGAAGACTTTACATTTGAAGACATGTGTTGATGCAGTCTGGTGACTGCAATTCTGTCAAGAAGAAGAAACTGGCCTTAACTTTTCCTTCTTAAGTCATCACATCCGTTCACTGTTTCACGATCAAGTGAGAAGTCTCACACAGCATCTCAGTGTTTAAGTTTAAATCTGCTGTCTACAGCTGAAGATCAAGTCAAGAAACACAAATGAAAGATTAAGACACAGCAGTCCATATCAATAAATGAGACCTGAGGTTGAGCTTAATATTGAGCTCTGGAGAATTTCCCCAAGATCAAATTCTCTCAAGAAAGAAAGACTTTACCAAAGAATAAAATCACACACATACACATTTATTAGTTGCTGGCTTCAGCTGAGAGAGGCTGTATTAAGTTTCCACCCCTGACAAAACCACCCATGCGTTGCATTATAAATCAAAACTCAGCGATACATAAGACAGAACAAAAGTATACATTACCTCCTGCGTCCCCAGAGTTGTGTACTCAGAGTACTTAACAGGTGCACTGAAACACTCTAAGCCACGAGGACAATAAAAGACGAACAAGCTGCTTTCTCAGCATATACAGTGACTGTGTCACTGCGGAAAAGGAAATGTTTTTTTTTTAAACTGTGAAATGTGTGAGTACCGTAGGATCATTCAGTGTGATACTGTGTGTTCTCTCATGCATTTTTACACAGTGATGCAGGTTTACCAGCTCAATATAAAATGACAAAATGCACATTATAATACGAACCCTCACAATGATTCTTCTTGCAGAAGTGCCACACTTCCTATCCCTACTTCCTAAATGATTGAAAGATTCATTCAAAGCCTGGGTGGTGTAACTCAATGGTAAACATTCCTTTCTTCCAACTTATTTAAAGATCCTTAAAACCCTGCATCAGCGTTTCTCTGAATTTTTCCTAATTAGCTGACATAGAAAGTTTGGGTCCTTCAAATCTATAGATGCCTAAATACTGACTTCTGTCTTAACTGAGGCGTCAGAGAGGGATGATGAACAAAAATGTGCTTCTTATGAGTGTGTCCATTCCAACAAACTGAATTAGCTTTCTGATAAGTTTCGAAGATACTACCTCATGTCCAGGACATCGATGTTCCAGTAGAACTAATTAGAGATGTGTAGGGAGGTCTGTTCAGGTGCCTGGTGAAAAAGTTAGACCACTACAACTCTATATTTTTCAGTTTTCCAGGTGTTTCCAGATTTGATGAGGAAATTATACAAGTTTTCAAGGATGTCCTGCAAAAGTCAACTGTGGATCGACAAAATATCATTGGGGACTGTGCACCGCATGAATAAATGAAAATAACCATCATCTTTGTAATCATAAACTCTGGGTCTGGTCAGAGATTTCTTCCTGTGCTTCCAAGTCATTTTTGCAACTGTGGGAAAATAAAACTTTAAATTCAGGGACTAGTAGAAGACATCGATCCTCAGAAAACCCATTTTCCTCTAAATAAACGCCAACACTGAAATAATCACTTCAATATTCAACAGTTTTTTTCAATGGGTTTTCCCAGGAGATTCGGTTACTTCCCATATTTCTCATATTTTCATGACAAGTTTAGTCATTGTTGTGTTTCCATTTCAAATATGTGACTAACAAATATATATATATTCTAACCTGGTGTCACAATAAGAAATAATGAACAAAAACACAGTTTAAAACTTTCTAGTATTACATGCTACCATAAACCTGTGTGATAAACAAATGTGTGAAAATCCACTTGTCCACAGTAACCTCCCTCCGAGTGGCTCGGTGCTAGTTATCTTAAAACTCTTCTTGGATTCACAAATACCAATAACTACATTACACATCCACAACAACCAAACCAACACCGTTAAACTAATGACTTGAAAGAGTCCCATGAAGCTTTGGACTCAGCAGCATGAAACGGTCCGACGGCAAAGCCGTCTTTCCCTGCTGTTGCTAAGATACATTTCAAGCCAAAAGATAACAGTAATGTTACATGACCTGCTGATACACTGTCTATGTGATTTTGTGTTTAGAGTGCGTGAAGAAAGGAAAAAAATCTGCTGAAAAAATCTATGTTAAGAATGTGGTTTAACTTTTCCTCCATCCAGACGTTTGACTGTCCACATGAGACATGTCAGTCGAGGACAAGAGTTCACGTCTCAGAAAGAAACAAGTAGTAAACAAACAGAAAAATGTATCCAGATTTCATTTTTAAAAATATATAGTGTCAATAAAATATTTAAAACCTTTTCTGCAAAAGTGGTTCATAATAATGGTAGAATAAGAAAATTAAAGTGGCGGCTGAACTTCTGTATTGGTCACAAATTAACACCACACAATAATGACCAGTCTCCTTAGCAACAGCGGATCCTTTGATTCTGTTCATTTGTATCCTCACAAGGAAGATTTCACTTTCTTCGGCTTCTCTTTCATGTGCCCCTCCATAAACATCTTGAAGAATCCAATATAAGCTATAATAGATGATAACAAATGACAAAAGTCACAGATTTTTCAGTTCTGGCTGCAGATGTTCCTTTCAGTCTTCGCACAATGCTGACAAATTTTGCCAGATGGGACATTTTGTGGGAAACCTGAGAGGTGAAATGCGCCACTGTCATTTGTGCTGGTTGCTCTGAACATATGGAGGCGACTCGGATGGTTAACATTTTGATCAACTCCTCTCTTTAATTACGTAAATGATGGCTGCTGGACAGTACCTGTTTTCAGCGACTTTGCTGGGGAAGTCAACCTGAAACAACAAAAGTAAGGGGTTACGCGCCTCTCATTCTCAGTGGAAATAATAGATTCAAATAAATTTACTGTTTACCTGCTCCTCCACAAAGTAGTGACAAGTTTATCCCACTAGTTGTAAATACATGTATCAGAATACATGTCAGACTTTGCTCTGAAATCATTCTGACTCAACAGACAAAGAGAAAGTTTAAAGAAATCTTAAAGCTGATGCATTTCACTACAATTATTTATCTAAGAGTGAGAGCTTATTTTAGCAGACTAAAAACAGGTTAAATTCACAGTATTATGTAATAAATACCCAGTGCAAAAGAGCCTTGATTAACATAAGAATCAAAATATGCTGAACATTCACCGAACAAAGAAGCCACAGAGCAAAAGAAGGAGAACAGCATGGATGTTATTCTTAAGGACAGATTCACTGAGCCACAGCTTTGCCATTCTCCATTGAAAGAACACAAAGACTGTAGAGTAATTCATGTACATGCGTTGAAATCTTGGCTACTGTTGACCCAAGCTGTTGTGCGAATAGAACCACATGAAACCAAATTATGACTTCAGCACAGCTCCATTACAGTTTATATCAGTGCTTTAGGTACACTGGACTTACTGTAGCCTTTAATGTGAACTGTAGGCATCACTTCTGAGAAAATGACACTGTCACACAGCAGGAAAATGTTATACAGGAGGCAAATTATGTACAGACAGATTACATAAAGTAGTCGGGGCACAACCAGCTGAAACAACACAACATTTTCCATGTGTGTCAGGTATTGTGATGTCACACATGGTCAAGAATGGCAAGCTCCAACTCCGCATCATGGTTGCTTTACTATTACCCCAAGTAAAATTAAAGGAACTTAAATATACAACAAATGCAAGACTTGAGCCACAAACAAACCTGTAAAACAGTGAAGGACCAACAAAAGAAGAATTTTCCCTAAACATCAATGTGTGGAATAGTTGTCAACAGAAGAAACAAAAAAACATACTCACACAGGCCACATTGGGTATCTTTATTCTTTGAATTCAGGGCAACATCAGTGTTAAACAAGGGGAGGTGCTGTATTACATGCTGTGTGAATGGCAGCCTTCCTGTCCCTTGACAATCAGTAGCAGTCACCTCTGTGTTCAACTTTGCCGCTTTGTAACACAGAGGACATAAATTAGTCTGACCTGACTGAAAAAAACTGTTATCTCAAAAAAAAGGGTGTGATAGTGCATGCAGTGCCCTCAGAGGAAAACAGGCACATATCACTTTAGTTTTGTTTCAGTGGCCAAGTCTCTGTCAAAGGTTTCCTAGCTGCATACGCGTCACGTTTTAATCATGTGGAGTCGCCAGAGCTCTTTAGCTGTTTGAAATGTTCCTCTTCAAAGCTTTTTGCTGAGCCGGCCTGATTAAAGAGACAAAAGGCTGTGAGGAATGTCAGTCTTAAGTTAGACGATGTTTCTCTGGGGTGAGCAACCAGAGCCTCGAGAAGCCTTTTTGTTTCTGTTATCACGCAAACATATCAAATATGCTGTCTTTTATTACCACTTCCGAGCATGTCCATAACCATGCATGCATCACAATCCTGTGCATGCAAACAAACAATGTCAGGCCTGAAGAAAGAGAATGTCTCGGCCTTTGTTGAGGGGTCATAGCAGGGTTCAAAGGTCATGTTATCAGAGGTTAAAGTTACTGAAGCAGTGCTGTCAGCTGACTCTCTCTGATGAGGGTCATGAAGGCGAACAGTGGGGAAGTAGAAGCAAGTGGAGATGGCCACTTAAGGCAAAGGGACACAGTCTCTTTGTGGCTGGAGCTGAGGTTTTGTTGTGATGGGACGTGGGCAGTACGGAGCAAAGGTCTCTGCACAGCCACTGACTCATTATGTCATTTCAGTTGTCAATAATGAGCTGCTACCAGAGCATCAGCCTTCCTGAATGAGTCACCGACATCCTGAAGAATTCTGTCTTCCATCGGAAGCAAGATGGTGGTGTGTTTACACAACTGCTGATAACTAAATTAAAACCTAACTTGGGAAACAATCTGCAAAGTTATCTTAAAGCTCAATTTGAATGAAAGTTTCATAAAAAGAAATTTAAAAAAGAACTGGTTTAACACCAAAGGTAGTGGAGTTTGGTAGAGCTAGCTGTAGCATGCAGTAGAACAACCAGCCTTCCGATTGGCACCTGCTCTTCCTCCTACTGTGAGCTACTGTTGCCAAACCGTCTGTTGCTGCATGTAGACACAGCTGACAGAACATAAGAAGAATGTCCTCCAGGATCCTTTCTTTAACATTATTTTTTTGTCATTCCCTTTTTGTTCCTTCACCCATTCCTAAGCAGTGGCAAAAGGTGATCTTGACTCGTGTTAGCGTCCTTCTCAAACCATTTTTAACAAGTCAGACCAACAGTTTTTTCACCACTGACTCGCGCTCAGTCATTAAGATGATGACAACACCGTATTGAAATACTTTTGTCTCTTTGTGGATGTAACATTACTTGATCAGGGTTAGAAAGCGGTTATGCTTTGGTCTAAAATCCCATGGACATCGTTTTGCTGGTTTGGTTCGGGTTAGAAATCAATCATGGTTGGGACTAATAAAACATTATCTTCACATCGCAGTTACCACCTTCCTGTTGCTCTCATGGCCACAAGAGGCTGCATATTCTACAAATGCGAGTGTGAATGTCATGGGCAGTATTCACCTGAGTGAACATAAGTACCCATGACCATGTTTTCTTGTTTTTTTTTTTTTTCGGGAGGAGGACCGTCTCCATTAGCTAGAATACCTCCTTCAGCTCAGTGTGAGGTCCAGAAGAGTTGAAACTATACTTATGCATGGTTTGTGGTGACAAATGATTGTTTTTGATCCATGGCGGTCATTTTGTCATCATATGTTGGTGATGAAGGAATTTCATTCTCCACAAACAGTTTTTCTGTCTTAGTTTGCTTTATAAATCTGATGTCACTGTAACTGGTATGTTGTTTTATTGATTATAATTGCACATTTTCTTACTGCTCTCCATTTCAAACGCACTTCACATACAGTAAAGTCTGAATGAAAGTATAATGTGTTTTATGCTCCCCAAATGTTGATGAGTGTTTCCAACCTAATTTTGTTCCGAGGGCATTGAATTTTTGCGTTTAGTCAAACACCCGGATGTCATGGAGATGTGTTTAATGTGTCCTTTGCCATTTGTGTCATTAGAGAAGGGAGGCTTTTTCTTTTCCTTTTACTTTGCTACCCCATAGGTAGTCAGCTTGAGTGTGAATGCACTACTAAAAGCCTACTTTTCACAACATACAATATAACATTTTGTGAGAACCATTTTTAATTATTAATCTGTTCTACTTTTTTTTAAGGCTACTTTTAGTCAAATAAAAGTGAGTAATACATTTTGTATCAACCATTTGTTGTGACGCTGCTGTGTATCGATTATTATGAAGACAGGATGGTCATAACTGAAGAATAAAGCACTGTCAAAGTCAAAATTCAACACATGAAGCAAAGCAAACTCACATTTCTGGCAATTTTCCATTAAGAATTTCCACTTTGTCAGAGTTCCACACACGTCTTTGGCACAGATATGATAGGGTGAAATATGTCACCACCACTTTAAACAGCATCAAAGTGAAAAGTGGAAAAAAGAAATCACGCTGTCAAATTGATTACACTGAAATGTACTATTTTTTTCTGTTGTCAAAGCACATTCCTTGCATTCAGGAAGAGAAATGAACTTCTCTTAATGGCACTAACTCGCCAGCGTCCGCTAATCCTTGGAATGTGTCACTTTGTGTTCCTGGCAGCCTTTGTTTGGTCTCAGAGAGGGATCTGCCACTAAGTCACTAATGAAGGTACTGACTTGAGAGTCAGGACCTCAATACCAGTGCTGAGGTGAAAGCCACTCTGAGAGCACTTGGCCTGCTGCTAGCAGACGGAAGCCGCCAGTGTTCGCTCATTAGACCTCATTGTGGTGCTGGCAGGTGTGTTAATCCTGTAAGGGTGGGTGGTGACCCCAGGACCTCGCCTGTGGGATACTGTACAGTCTCTTTTCAATACACTCAATGCCTGTCACCTCCTTTTGGAGCAAATATAGCCCAAATCTGTCACCAGCAGGTTCATTACCCTCCAATAATCTGCTAAAACACAACTAGCGCCGTGACAGAAGTGAAAGGCGAAATCATGCTGCTCTCTGCTTACCCAACCTTATAAAACCACAACCATAGCTGGGGTCACGGAGATCTGAGAGACACTTGACTCACTCGAAGCCATTCAGAAAGAATCTGCTGCTTTTGATATTTTGCCGTTTTGAAAATCATTATATGCACAAGGTCATCATGATTCGTCCCACAAAAACACACAAATGATATATGTTTCCGTCAGTACTTTGCTGCCAATATTTGGAGTTGTGTGCTTGAAAAGGTGGATGAAAGGGCAACATTTGGAGAACTTCTCATGGTCACTTGAGCTGATTTTTCCTTTTCTAGAAAGGAGTTCAAACACATTAAGAGCTGGAAACAGCCGTTTCTGTTTGTAGATACTAAACACGACCAACACCAGCTGACATGACAGAATGCTAAAACTATCAGATAAAAAGTGTCCTTGTAGGACAAAAGAAACACTTCATTATTGAATGTTACATATCTTTATATTTTCAGAGTCAGCACAAAGTCTTACTTGACTTTGTGAAAGGAGGCTCCTTTTGGATGCATAAATGCATAATCTGCCTTTTTATTTGCGTTTCTATTTTCTTTGATTTAATCTTCTTTACACCTTTCTCGACGGGAATTGTATGATAGTCAAATTTTTTTTTTATTTCCAATTCATCCTCCAGTTCTCAGGATATTTCAATCTGCACTAAACTGACCTGCTGACCGACACCACATCTGCAAGAGCAGCATTAACCAGTAAGGGGAAAACAGTTTTAAGTACTCTTACTTCCGGCCAAACTCTGTAAAGGTAGCTTTCCGTAGCTCTTTGCCCGGTTTCGTCTGGTGACTTGTTTCATTGTTTAAATTGCTGGTACTCATCTGTCATCAACAGTGTTCAAGTGTTCGTCAACTTCTGTTAATCTGTGCCAAAACTTACCAGACAGCGAAGGGATAGCTTTTTGTATTTTGTATCTTCTCCTGGATACGCTATATTCTTTTATCAAGCATGACAGAGGAGTTTATGGGTGTGTTTGCTATATCAGTTACAGAAAAAGCTGAAGATGTCTGGGTGTTTCTGAATTTCCATGAATTGTCTTCCTTTCTATAAAAGTCAGTGTTTTCTGCCCCAGGCAAAAAATCACAATATCTTCCTCTCCAGAACAATTGCTCAAACTCTCCCATCTCCTTATCACCTAATGGGAAAGTTTGGTTTCACATACAATGGGAATGGATTGTGTTGCAGTACTTAGTGGGTCACACTATTCCTCCTTGGAAACGTGCATGCCCTGTTCGGTGGAGACTGAAACACGGAAACAACGAGGATGTGTCAAGTTTCCAATTATGTTGCAGCCCGCTCAATATGAAGGGTATTCAAACAATATAACAGCAATCCTCTGTTAAACAACAAAGTGTTTAATAAAAGCTGCATTAAGTTGCAAAATGTGTAAAAAGATTGAAATGACCTAAAAGCACTTTGGACAAGATTTTACACGTGGTTAAAAAAGCAGTCTTTGTCAGTCATTCATCGAACAAAATGTATACTCATGGCAAAGAAAAACCTTCCAATATATCAGGATTATGATTGTTGCCATATAATCATAATAATTGTCATATATTGATATTGACAATAATTATGAATGTAGTGACATAGATCGATAGTTTCATCTAGCACATTATAGTCCCCCCCCCCGCCATATATGTGCAGACATGTGAGAAAGTGTGGTCTTTTATTGCCCTGAACTATTGATTGCCATGACATCACCACTTGCTTTTAGAATTGCTGTTCTGAAGCCTTGAATTTGCCATCTTTGTTTCTCTGGAGCCAGAGGTGACTCTTGGCTCATCAAATTGATCACATTTGTGGCTCCGGCTCTCCTCTTTCCTTTTTCCTCCTGCCTGTCATCCGGAAACCAATCTCAGCAGAGTGTCCTGAAGAATGTCTCAGTTCCTCAAAAACACCTTAAGGAGTGAGGATCAAGGAGAGAAGAAGTTACTGGACGAGTTGTAAGGGAGGACACAGTGATGTCTCCTTTGCAGAGGTCTTTTCGGCATCCTTCACCTCCGATGGGGTAGGGATACATTAGTCCCTGACTACAAACTGAATTAATTTAAAACATATACGTTGTTGCAAATGCATTTAGTGGTCATCTGACAGAAATGTTAGTCTACAGAAGTATGCCATGATGAACAATGGTTAGATTATGCATGCTGTGGAACAGATGTTCACCTTCACAGAGATACTGGGAGGCTCTTGGGAGTTTCATACGTGTGGGGGTGCTGAGGGACTATGGGGTACAGGAGTCACTTTTGCGGGCAATTCTGTCCCTGTTTAACCAAAGCCAGAGCTTTGTTTGTGATCTTGGCACAAATTTGAACTCGTTTTCAGTGCGTTGGACTCTGTCAGGACTGCCACTGATTTTGTTTGTGATTTTCATGGGTAGGACATCAAGGCATCGTTGGGATGATGAGAGTGTCTGGTTTGGGAACCTCAGAGTTGCAGCTCCGCTTTTTGCAGATGATGTGGTTCTGTTGGTTTCTTCAAGCCAAGACCTTTAGCGCACACTGGAGCAGTTTGCGGCTGATTGTGGAGCGGCTGGGATGAAATCTTTGAGTTTTTCTTTAGTCTTTGACCTTGAGTTTAAGCATCTCAGGATCTTGTTCACAAGTGATGGTAACTTAGAGTGAGAGATGGACGGATTGAGGCTTCATCAGTAGAAATAAGGACGCTGCTCCAATCCATTATTGTGAAGAAGGAGTTGAGCCAGAAAGCAAAGCTTTCAATTTACTGGTCCATCTTTGTTCCAACCCTCACTGATGTGGGTAGTAACTGAAAAAATTACGTCGAGGATACAGCTGGCGGAAATGAGTTTCGTTCAGAGAGTGGCTGGCCTCAGCCTTAGAGCTGGGTGAGGAGGTTGACCATCTGGAGGGAGCTCAGAGTAGAGCTGCTACCGCCTCCTGGTTGCCTTCCGTTGGAGTTTTTTCAGAGCAGACCCGGACCACACTGAAGGGATCATAGACCCCATCTGGCCTGGGAACGCTTCAGGATCCCCTCGGAGGAACTGGGGAGAGTTGCTGGGGAGAGGAATGTCTGGGTTTCCCTCCCGGACCTGTTGTCTTTGCGACCTGACCTTGGGTAAATGGAATATAATGGATGGATAGATGATTCAGCTGTGTCACACATCACATTCTGGTTTAGAGTGACGGCTCTCGGCTGCTGTTGTTTCGCTCGTCTCCTGTCTCCTCCCATCTGTCTTTGCCTCCTCCACTCGCATCACTGCTGGGAGGAACTAAGATGCAAGGAGAGAGGTCAAGGAGAGGAGCTGAGGAAGTACAAATTAGGAAATGAGATAAGAGTCATATTTAGACAAGAGGGTGCAGCTGGAGAGTGATACTTGAAAGTTGACTGGACAAAAGTTAATATCTTTAAGGCTGAATATTTATCAAATAACGGTATTATTTTCAGTAGGAAGAAAAGGTCTCCAGCTTATGACAGCATAAGAGCTTGTGGGAAATTCTCATGGACTCTGTATTATATGGGAGAAGTTAGTGTATAATGGATGGGACCCTATTGGTGTCAAAGATTCTTTTGAACTTGTCTTGCGGGCATCTGTGATGTTGCACCTTACGCCTTTTCAGCATCTGCCTCATGTCACTGCATTTTGGATATAAGCACAATCTAAAGGGACAATATCATCACGAGTTTATTTTGCAAGTTGGTTGATAGGAGTGGGAGAAATTACCATTCCATTAAAAAAAAGTCTTTCCTCAGTGAACGAGTAAAAACATTTGTTAACCAGTTTTTCTTCAACGGAAAAATAAGAGTAATGTCTCGTGCACTTGTTGAACTCTAAATAAAGTGCATACCGATAAGGATTTAGACACAACTGACAGGAGCCCACAACACAGTTCAGTCATACAAAACACTCCATCCTTACAGAAAAGGGCTGAAAGCTCTTCAGCCATGGTCAGGATCATGTGTACAATACATGTCTGGGATGCTGGGGGCCTCTGGGCCTTCACTGCTGAGTCTAATGAACCCATGTGCAGTTTCTTGTTCTCTTTTCATAATCATGACGCTCAGCTGCTCTTTGGGGAAACTGACTGGGAGCATGAGCTCATTGAGAAGATTCAGATTTGTTTATCTTATGAATTCAGTAAACTGGCACCAAGTGTGCCTCAAAAATCTTGTCTTAGACAGTTTTAGTCCAAGAATTTTTACAATATGAATTAAGATAACTGCACGATAAAATAATTATTTCCTGCTCAATATAATTCCATGATCTTTGCTATTTTATTTTATTTTTTTATGGTTCATGAGATTCATGATTCATCCAATGAAACTACACCAGCTGGATCGGTCTTAGATCATGTTTGCACCACACGTAGCGAGGTTTTAAAGATAAGCCTGCTCAAACAAGCAGGTTAAATCACAACTCTCATGTGATTTTATTTGATTTTCTGTTCTATTTTGTTTAATTTTCTTCCATTTTTTTTGTGTTCTATTCTATTTTTTGATGGGACAGCAGGAAGTGAACTACTGGCTGTGTTGCAGATGGGTAAAAAGGGTAAAAAGTTTATTAATCAATGTAAAAAAGGGCTACAGAAGATAAACTCAATTCAGATTTATTCATGTAGCACTTTCAAACACAGGAGTAACCCAAGGTGCTTTACGGAGCAAAAGCAAAGTTAAAAGAGACACAAATGTGGTGCCCCAACAGGAAATTTCAGCATTACCAAGTAATAAAAAGTACCAGGACAGGACAGGAAATAATACAAATACAACTTATTGAAACTAAATGCATGCAGGTAACAACTTTAAACAAAACAATTTAACCATGAAGATTTAACCATGAACCCACACACTGCATATTTCATTTTTGTAGTTTAAAACAAGTTTAAACATCAAAGCTTTAAGCAACCAAGTCTATATTTCAGGTTAATTCTTTCAACTTCATCACGGCTTATGTTTTAGCTCCTCTGTTCGAGCCCTTTTCCATCCTCCTTCGGTCAATATGTAGAATTTTAATGCAAAATTATAATGGAGGGGGAAAAAAAGTATCAGCTTCCATAGTTAAAAGAAGAATATCAGACAGCAAAATGTGAAGAGAGAAGGAGCAGATGGAGCTTTGCTAAGAATAAAACTTCAAAGTGTAATTTTCTTTCAAAGCCTTCCCGCTCTGTACTCCAAGCGCAGACCCTTCCCCACTCTGGACACCACTCAAAGCTTGAGGGAGGATCAGACTTTTGGAGCGGCACTCACTGAGCCGGTTGGCTTTCCTCTTCCTCGTGCATCCTCAAATTACTGCACAGGTGATTCTGATCAGAGATGCATCTTATACGCGTCTTTGATCAGATTCTCCTCTGGAGTCATTTGTACATGTCCAGAAACTGAAGTGAAGACTCCCACCCTGGTCTCAGTCAACAACCAAAAGAGACAACAGTGTGGCATCTAATCCAAGCTTTTTTTAAATTATTATTATGTTTTAATAGTAATTCCTTTGTTTAAAAATGGGTCAAAAGTGAGAACCAGAAGACAAACATCATAACAAAACAAAGGGTGGGAGTTACCTTGTAGATGTCTTTGCAACACTTATTACTTACATCTGCACAGGCTTTCCTAGTATGTTATGTTAAATAAACTCTGATTTAAAAAAATGTCCACCAGGCAAAGTGTGGTTAAATCAACACCTGATGTGACATTTCTCTTTCCGCTGGTCTAAAGGAGGACACGTTAGAAAAGTGCTATATCACCCCGGACGTGTCTTGGTTTAAATTAGGATTTGTCCGTAATTTCTGCTCCAGGGAGAAATGCCAAATAAACGCTGGAACACTGCACCTCATTAAAAAAAAAAGGTCGACTCAAATAAGGAATTTCCTCCAGATCAATATGTGCAGACTGGAGAGCACTCGTCACACTCAAGTGTAAACCTCCCAAGAAAAAGGTGGAGCCATATTTGGGGAGAAAAGGAGTGTTGTCACGGAAACCAGTCATCTGGGACCAGTCAGTGTGGGAACAGAGACGCTTAGGGCAAGACTCGAAGGTCTTGAAGTTTAATAAAGGGACGAATTACCATATATTTTGCCTTTTTGTTGTCTTTCAGCTCGTATTCGTGGTGGTTCTTTGTTTTTGAGACATGAATTCATTTTATCTTTTAAATGGCACAGGAAAAAAAAATTTAATTGAGGTCCTAACAGTGAATTAGCATTTTAGTGTTTCTCAAGATTATTTTGGAAGAAAAGACCTGTGTAGGGAAGAAGCTGGATGGTGGCTCCTGCCAACCCCATCCACGGGGCCCAGGCTGGGAGCTGTTGATCCTTTATACTATATTCGAATCAACTCAAAAACAAAGTGCATGACTTTTGAGATTGAGATACCAAGTGATTTGGACATAAGTAGGCTGGAGTGTAATTTAGGTGAAAATCCACACAGCAGTTACATAAAAATGAGAGAAAGCCCTTAAAATAAATAAATAAAATGCTTTTTATTTGTGAGGATGAATTGTCCATATTTTCCTGACAGCCAGCACAGCTTTCAAACGAATGTATTTTAGGAGGTTTGTTTCGTGCCTAAATCAGAGTCTGCAGAGACACACTGACAATAAAAATCTAAACAACCAATAAATACAAGTCTGCTGATATCTAGTTGTACTAAAGCCGAGCTGATATCCACAGCAGCAGCAACTACTGAAAAGCTAACTCTGACAGTCTGATAAATGACTTTCTGAAGATTAAGGTGGAGTCTGGAGTCCTGTTTATTGACAGTACCACACACCAACCCCGTCCAACTGTCAGTTGTTGCTTCACCTGACTTATTTTGCAGACAAAATTTGAGGAAAATTATGAGAATATAACAGGTGTTTGCAGCCATAGTTGAAGTCGGTTTAAACAGTAAGAGTGCAATGGCGCGCTTTAGTTACGCTGTGTTCTGACGAGGCCACGAAAAGGACCAGACTTGGAGTCGGAGGGACTTCTTGGACCTGACGCCAAGCAAAACTTCTACATGTTGCATAACATTTTCCAATGTTTATGATAAGTTCATATGCTTGTGGGCATGTTCTTCACTGTTGTAGGTTTGACTCTATCCTCATCTGGACTTCTGTTTATGTTATCCCTGGATAGTGTACATATGGATAGTGTATGTCCCTGGATATCCAGTCCCTGGATAGTGTAGTGGTATGACTTCTACTCTTCTACTCTTGATTGATTTGTTTTTGGAAGATGGTGGACATTAATGAGATCCTGCTTTTTGTTTCACAGCAGCCATGTGCTTTCAAATAATCAGTTACACTGTTACAATCGCCTTTTTGTTTTGGTCATTTCTCTCCTCTCACTCTACTTGTTTCCTGCACAGAGTTCCTGCATCAGTCACTAATTACCTGATCAGTCTCACCTGTTCCTCGACCATTCTAAGCAGATCTACCAGCCCAGTTCGTTAACAGATTGTCTGCTATTCTGACCTCAGTTAGCAGCTCTCCAGCAGTCTGTACCTGATTCCTGACTTCAGTTTCAGTTTCAGTTCCTGTTCTGAACCTGACCCTGATCCCTGTCATTCCAATTATCTGTGATTTCAGGAAAACCTGACCCCTTAACTATTACCTTTCTTGGATCACTGGATGTTTAAAGTGTTTTTTTTTATTCTGTCGCCTGTTTACACTTAGATGTTCAGTGATCCAGTTCTGTTTCACTGAACAGGATTAGTGATGTGAGTTCTGATGGCTTTTGTTTGCATCTATGCATCTGCCTCACCTCACTTTCTGACCTGATTCTTTTTGAAGGAAATAGGATTTGAAGCCCCCTGTCTTCCTCTATATCTCCCCTCTCATAACTTGTTCTCATTCATACAAGCCAGGATCCACAGATCTGCCCAGTAACCTGATCTTCGTTTGGACAAATTCCCTCTCCCAATAGCCGTCGTGCCTGCTCACCTTCAGCTTCCTTCCTCTCCAACCCCTGCAGCATCATCATATCCTCGTCCCCGGAGCTTTTTTGAATCATCCATCTGGTTCTACATCTTTCACTCCCACATGTGTGTGTTCTCTCCCTTCTGATCAAACTCTTACCTGGTTTGAATTCTGACTAATCCCATTCTGTTTAGACTCTGCTGGGCTTATTCATCTCGCCAAGTCATTGTTACTGCTGCTGGCCACTATAGGTTCTGGAATGATAAAGTGTGTTTTGAATTACCAACTTCACATTAAATCAGCAGTAGTTTGTTTCCCTTAAGACAGAAGAATATGCAACAGGGACTTGTGTGAACAAAAATGTTTAGTCGTAGAGCTTGTTATGACTAGTTTTAGATCAGATAAATAGTATTTCGGTCATCTGGAAGAACCACAAAACCCAAACTTCATAACAGCATGTCTCTAGACTTACCAAAAATGTTCTTGTTTTTTTTCTTTGTTCTGAATCACTCCTAAGTTTCTGTGGATACACAGATGGTTCATTATACCAGTCATTTTCAATGCTAGGCAGGCGGTGAAATACTTTTACTCTTAACTCAATGAATCCGTTTTCTACGCAAAGGCATTTATGATGGGTGTTGGGCTATGATGCAGTCAACTAGGCTGCCATTAGTAAATAACATCTCAAATTACTTTTGTAAGATTTTACACACTTGACCTTTTGTGTTTTCTCCTCTCCGGTTTCACATTGTTGTGCTACATTGTTTTCTTCTTCTGCTTCTTCTCAGGGAAGAAATTGCTTGTCACAATGATTCCAGTCAGGAAATCACAATAACATTGTGTTGCCTGCAATGGTCCTTGTGAAATATAAAGTAAGACATGATCTAATAAAGTTGAGCACATGTTTTTATGCACCGGATACATAAGTCTTGGGATATCTAAAAGTACTCAGAGGCAGATGATGGAGGAGAAGAAATAAAACTGTTGCTGTAGGAATAGTAGCAAAAATCTGGGAGAATTTAGCATCAAATAAGTATTAGATTTTTTTTATGGAATAAAGTCTTATGTACCAGTATTAAAACGTATGCGCCCTGAAAACTTTCTAAGTTATTTTCTCTTGAGCTTCTTTGCACTGCTGAAGTGAACACTGATGCAAATCCCTGGGAAAGTACAAATGAAAACCATGGATGTTTGTGCTGCTTTAAAACCACCCACGCTCTTGTCATTTAGTTCGACCTGTGATCACACGGTGCACTGACACTTTATCCTGCAAAAAGAGCAGATGGTTGGAGTTCAACAAAGTGTAATGTTCCAATCAAATTGAATTAGAGTACATCAGAGCCTGTCCTCACCCAGCTGTTTAAAAGGATTATGAGGCCGTATTTGTTCTGTGACGTGCTTGTAGCATTCATTTTGTGTTGATTTTTAAACCTACAGATGCGATTTGAGACATCGAACACCCTCAAAAGTTCTGATGCAGCTAAATAAAATTGAAGCCTGCTTAACTGCTTGAGTTAAACTAAGTAGGTGGGAGCGTTCAAGGTAACAAACATGATGTGAGCATGTGCCTTGAAGCATCTCCCAAATTGACTAAATGTAACGTAACAACGATGTCAAATCTGTGTGATCGGACCACACAGAGTCCCTGTGGTGGAGTCCTGTGCTTCTCAGACACGACCAACAAAAGAATGAGTGGGTCTGAACCCCAGTGACCCGTGGGCGTAGCCAAAATCTGAGACTGTAACTATGTGAGTAAAGTATGTCTGATCCATCTGCTGTGGTGTACAGCAACTGAAAATGATCTAGCAAGATGACAGTCCATACGTGCGATAATTCACTTTGTTTCCCACATCGAATTGTTTGAAAGCTGTCTGCACATGTTAACGTGTCCTCAAATCATTTGAGGGGTGTTGCTGTGCGTGTGTTCTGAAAAATGTCCCCCCCCCCCCGTCAGGTAACTGTGAGGTGTTTTTTTTTGTTTTTTTTTTGAAAAGATTAATTTTCTGCTTTAATCAGAAAACTACACTTAAAGGAGAACCATAGATCCAATAAACAAACTTCCCTATCCCTCGACAAGTCTCTCAAAATAAACGTGAAGCACAAGATGCAAACAAATACAAGCTACACTCATGTAGGTCTGAAAATGTAGTCTCCTACAGTCGTAATATGCATCCCCTTTCTTCTAAATTCCACTTTTCTGTGTCTCAAAATGATCCTGGCACCTGAGAGAAACCCAACTTTAACGAGAATCACAGAACCTCAGTGTTAAACCGGTTTCACTAATGTACATTCACACAAACAATGCAGGAAAGTTCCCACTCGTATATGGTATGAAACGCCATGAAACGAGTCCCATTACTGTACTTTAAGATATATTCTCCCGTTTTATAGGCTTTTAGTAACATCAGAGGGCAGATTAACTGAAGTCAAGGTAGATGTAAAACTGTGATAATCGCTTTATTAGTATAAAAAAGCAGCACAAATGTTTTCTTTCTTTTTTTTACCGATCACATCGTCAGTGACTCCAAAGTATTCAGAAAAAACATATATAGCAAATCGTGAGACTGCAGGGGCTGCACCATCTGTATTCAGAACACAACAACAAACAGCACGATGCACAAGGCATCTGCATTTGACCCTTGGGAGGAGTTCATTTTGAAGCCTGAATGTTGCACAATGATGTTGAAAGGGGGACAAGAAAGTATGTGTTGCAGGATTTGGCTAAACTGTTGGCCAATGTTTTGGCAGTATCAAAATATAATATGACCCACATAAATCTGCCTGATCGCTAATGATGAGAAGCCTCAGAGCTTAGTCAGAGTGATCAGGCTGACATTTGGTGTAAACATGGCAGCCAGAGAGGACGCAGAGATAAATAAACCCAAAACATTTTCCCCCTTCGACGTCTTGTTTATCCATTGTTTTGTTAATTCGTGTAATTATATTCAGCTTGACACATGTGGCGTATCCGAGTGTGTTCTCCTAAAGCACCGCATTCAGATCGGACGGCTACGGACAACTTGTCAGTATTTTTGGGTTCAGGTAAAAGATCAGATTTGCTAATACATGTAGTACATTCAAGAGTCAGCACATGTTACCTGGCACCATTACGAAAAAGCTGATTAAGTACATCATTTCACTCATACCTCACATCTCTGCTACCTCTGGATCAAATTGAACGTGGCATGAACTGAGTGTTTGGTCCTATGGTTTAATCGATGTGTTGTGCTCTGCTGCCAGCATGTGGTGGGTTGAAGTTATGGCCCAAAATGAATCAGCTCTTTTCTTTGTCAGATAAGAATCGTCAGCTCTTAAATTGGCTTTGAAATGTATGCAATTTCATCTTTAAGACACTGTTTGTAGATCATTTTGATATGCTGTTACACTGTCAAAGTAGCTGAAACTGGATATTGGGATGCAAAACTGGGATTGTCATATTCATAATAAGAGGATGTTGTGTCAGAAATCCATCTTTTGATCCCCAAAGACAACAGAGAGCGTACAAAACAGACGTGAAACTTGTGTAACATGTTATTTGAGCAGCAGCCTTTGTGTCATTATCACACATTAGGGTCCAGTTACATGAGATCCTGTTTAATATCAAATGTGTATGAAATGCATCTTCTCCTCTGAGACTGAGTTTAACCACCAGAAAGTTAAGTCTTCAAATGCGTCGGGCCCTCTTACATCATGTTTTCCAGCCAATAATCTAATCAAAGCAGAGAAAGCTTCCTCGGTTTACGGTGTCTTATCATGTCTTCATCAAGCAGGTGGACACGATAAGAGGAGCGTGGCTGCCTCTGTGACATCCTCCTGATCTCAAAATGCCAGCTGCTAAAAGGCTCATGCTGCTTTCACTGCAAAAACTAAATCTGAATTCTTGCTTTCAGTTGGTTTTTAATTGGGTCAAGTATAATAATTGGGTTAGTTTGCAAGATGCAAAAACTTGCAAGATAATCTGCTTTACTGTCTCCTCAGAGCTATCGTGTGCGTCTTACTGGCAATGTGCTTATTTCACACACAGGATCTAGGTCCTCCCAGGAATAAGTGCAGCTCTGCTTGTGCACAGATATGTGAGGCGGTCTGACAGTTCTTCGATTGATTCCCTGTGGCAGAATATAAAAAGGTGAAAACCAGTGGTGTAGTTCATTTGAGCTGTGGACAGGTTCATTCACGATCTGTCGCTGCCACCCTCTGTTTCTCACTGCAACATCAATACAAACTGCTGCATGTTGGAAATAGAAGGAGCTGGATCCCATCCCAGCTTGAACAAGTCGTCAGTCCATCACGGAGGCAAATAATCACAGAAAGTCACACTCACTCACTCCTACGGTGAATTTAGAATCACCAGTCAACCTGACGTACATGCTTTTGGACGGTGGGAGGAGAGGCCACGGCCGAGATGTGAGCCCCGAACCTTGTTAGTGTGAAGCGACTGTTCCGTCACGCCACCATGCAGTCTTCTGCAATGCTTATGTCTGAAAGTAGGAAAACCTCTTCCAGAAGAAGGAGTCGCATGTTGTTGTTCATGCACACGACAGCTTCTCCTGTCCACTGATCCACCTAATTTCCTGTAAAAGGAGCCAGTTGATGGCAGTCCTTCTGTTCTGGGGTAAAAAATATCCACACATCTGACAACAAAAACTAAGAATAGCAATAATTCTCTTGCATTTTCTTTAAGCCTTCTTTTCTAACTTTGACTAAAACAGTGTCATACTGTCTAAAATAAATTGATATTGTAACTGCGGATGGTTAGACATACTTTTGTTACTAAAACAGTCCTGCCTGAGCTAATTAATTAATTAATTATTAATTGTCTGCCTCTGGCTAAAACAAATTATTCACTATATTAATATCAGATTAGGTCTGTCCTCCAAATGAATTCATTTTGTGAGCGTTATATCTATAAATTTAGATAAACTGTACATACATGTACATATAAACTGCATTTTAATGATAGTTTTTCTGACCTTTTTAAGATTGGATTGAGCTGCTTGGCATTGAATGTTCCCGTTATAACCAAATAAATATTGACAGTGGGTTTTTTTTTTAATGATTATTGTAAATGTAACATTCTACCACAAACAGGAGCCTAAAATCAATGCCTCAGTCAATGTCTGAGTCAGTATCAAGGCAGACGGGCATGAGGTAAACCTTTGGGATGAAGCTCTTTAAACTGGACAGATGTTTTCTGCTTTAAGTTCCACCAGTTCTGTATCTGTATCTGCATCATGCTGCCTCTTTATCGTGTCTGTGCTGAGGAGAGGACATGACCAAACATAACTCCTGTTAATCTTTAACAACAAAAGGCAACGAAGACTTCAGCAGCCACTAGTTTTTCACTACTTTCTGAAATCCATCATGTTGTAATTCAGTCTGGTTTGACTCGGACCGTCTTATAAAGGATGAAGCATATACGAAGTGATTATATTTTTATCTTTATTTCATGATTTCATGGTTTCACTTTTAAACAACAATTTCAAGCTTTGCACAAAAAGACTCTAACCACAACAGCCTGTGCACTGCTTAATATCTTGGCTGCGGGAGGAGCGTAACATCACATTTCAGATCCAGCCGATGACTAAATGACCCATTACATGATTCAAAGACCTCTTTGAGGAGTTCAGCTGGAGATCATGACACAAAGTGGTGATGGCTGATTTTCTCCATGACCAGAAAGTCAGGTCTTCTCCTTCTGTGAGTCAAACATCCTTCCATCAAAGCACATTTAGTAGGTCACCCACGAGAATGAAAACCATAATTGTGAGTGAAATAAAACCCGGGAGAAAACAGTGACACCCCGACAGTGCTCGGCCAACCCATCAAATCAAGGTACAACAACATTGTAAAGAATAATGTTAATACTAAGTGTTTTACAGAATATTTTCCAAACAAAAATAAATTCCTTTGGTCAAGTAAAAAAAAAAACAAAATGAAAACAATAGTGAACTCTTCGTTTTACCAGTCTTGATTTCCTCGTTTGTCTCTTTCTACAGTCATCCAGGTTCTTGAGGCTCTAAGGCTGCAAAGGAGGTGTCAAGGCAATATGGTTATGGTGCCCCCGGCGCTCCATGCTGCAGCATGCTGGGAAGAGGACTAGAAGAGTAGGAGAGGGGCAGAGGCATTGACAGAGGACCAGATCCCTCAGACAGCAGGTGAGGGTGCGTCAGGATCAGGCTCGTTGCTGTAGTTGTTGCTGTAGTGATTCCCACTGGGTGGGTGATTGGGTAGGATGTCCAGTTCATCCACTTGTGGGCCAGGGTGCATCACCACCAACTGGTCTTGGGGGATGTCTGCAGCTGCTGCTGCCAGGTTGGTGATGGACTTGGACTTAACGCACTGGAAGTCCACGTGGCGGCTTTTGCCCTCCTCTTTTTCCCAGGACATGCGGATGAAGGGCCTCTGGACGTAATTGTAAATGACCTCTGGACGACCTCCGGGTCGTTTCTTGACTTTCTCTTTATATGTGGGGTAACCTGTTAACGAAACAAGGGAGCAAAAGCTTTAATCGGGTGAGGAAACAACAACTCCCCTTCAGCAACAGGCAAGTGTCCTTCGTCTGTAGGCGATATGATGAGCCACCCATTTTAGAGGGGTTTCCATTTACAGCGTTTTTCATGATGGCAAAATGCTGAACTGCTTCAAACTGCTGTCAAATTTCTCCATCGATCCATTTTCCAGATTATTTTGAACAAATCTCAAAATTGCTCCTTTTACTTGACGGTGTTACAACAAAACATTCCAGGAGGTGTAATTACAGCAGTATGAAAACTATGTTGACTCACACAGAACATGAACCTTTCATCTTCTAACAACCAAAAACTTGTGTTGTGAAATACGATGTTAGTTTCATGCCTACACGGCTGTTTCTTGTGCCTCAGTCTTTAACGTATTTAAACTGGATGCAACATGTGTTTATTTGTCTATTGCTCAACTTAGTTGGACTTATGAATATCTTCATACAAAGTTGTTACGCCCTGCACTTGATGATTTGATCCTCATTCAACAACTTTGTTCATTCTGAGCATTTACTTGAACAAACACCAACCCTTTCCTCATGCATGTTTTCTAACTCTTTCTAATCTCATAGACGGCACACGTGTGCACGTTATTTCCTTTTCATTTAGCTGCTGTGTGTGCATTGTTGACTTTCGCTGTAGTATAAAGCTTGCAGCTATCATCCTAACCTCTGCTGTGAACATCTTGTACAACGGACTGTCAGAATAAAGATCTACATTCATGACTGCAAAGTTCAGCGTACCTTCAATGCCCAGTCGGATTTTCTTCAATCCTCGCTCCTTCAGAACTGATTTGGCAACATCTCGGTTCTCAATATACTTGAAAAACCTGTACAGTTTTGTGCTGTAAATGACTGAGAGAAAAGCAAAAACAAGATGGTTTTCAACAGTTTTATCATACATTTGCAATTCCTCTTTATACAGTAGACAAGGACCTGTTTGTCTGTATTAACAGGTACTCACTCTGTGAATACTCTTCTCCCATTTGGGGCGGATACTCTTCATCCCAGTCCACCACATCATCATCGGTGAGGACGACGATGTGACATTCCCTCTCGCCACTCTGAGCACTGGCGACCATCAAAGGCAGAACCATTTCTTCAAGGTAAAACTCAAACTGACATCGAGCTCCATCATTGGACAGCTCATGCATCAGGGCACCTATTCACAAAAGCAAGTCGGTAGGACAGTGTGAGCCAATTTAAGGCAGCGTTATGAAGTACCAACCAAGCAGCCTCAGAGAGAAAATACAGACTGAGGCAACTGATAAAAAAAAAACAAAAACAACACACTGAGCAGTGAGCTTTAAACTGGCCCTCGGCTGTAACCTTTTACGTTTTCAGTTAAAAAGTTGGAGCGATGTGAGATGTTTTCATAATTACAATCATTGAATTTTCAGTTTGACTAATAAATATCAGTTTATATCAATTTGGATGGAACATTAAAAAAAAGTTCTTATGTCAAGAAAAGGCCTAAAATTCAATCACTTTTGTTCAACTCATTTCCATTTATTTCTTTTTTACATCAACACAGGGCTGAAAAACGCTCATAAACGTAAACACGACCACTTTATCAGGTGGAGCAGTCAGTTTGCAATGATCCGACAGAACAGCCATCTCGTTTGAATGGTCAGGAAGAGCCCAGTAATCCCCAAGGCACAAGCCTGCCATGAATTAGTAGCTGCTGGAACGCCACAGAGGCTAAATCACAATGGGACTGGGAGGAGCGGCGCGTATGACACAAACTCCTGTTCCCTAATCCACATCTTTTGGTTCGACTTGAGCTTGTAGCCTTTTGGTGGAAATTTTGACAACAAATGAGCTGCTTGGCCACAATGTTCAGGGCTATGTTTAGAATAGGTGAATGTGAACCAGTGAACAAAAGGAATGCTGGATCAACTGTGAAACAGGATGGTGGTAGCTTCATGCTCGGGGGCTGGTTTTGCTCTCAGACAAACCAGCAGACGAAGCACGGTGGATAAAAAAAAGGAAGGAAGATTACCCAAAAATTCCTTAGCATGACCTCCATCCTGGACTCACCAGTGTGATCCAACGCTAACTTTGCAGCAGCAGATGTGAAACATCAAATCGGATTTGTGGCAGAAACACTAGAGAATAATTCACTAAGGCACATGCCCTCAAAGATATAGGCCTACATGTTCGAGCCTTTGAATAATTCTTAACATTACGATGATATCAGAAACGCCACAAAAACCCACAAACCTATGCAACACTTTTTCAATTGAAGTAAAAATAATAAATTCAATAAATAGTTAAATCTTCCATGTATGTGTCTGTGCTGAAGGTCTACTCCAGCAAATGATTTGAACAAATAAAAGTTGTAGCCTTTTCTTTAGATCAGCAGCATTTGCATACCAGCCAACAAAAGCAGTGCTGTAAAGTGTCAGGAAGCGCTGAACAAAAGCTGCTTGAGCCCAGCTCAGGCACTGAAGTATTGCAGTTTCTCACACACACGCTCTCCTTTCACAGGCATCACCCCTCAAAACATGAACGACTTAAGAGTCAACAAAACATTTTGATGCGTTTTCCAGCCCGTAAAAACTCTAACCAACCAACGACACTCATAGATTGGTGAATACATGCTCCGTTAGCTAAAAGACATCTTTAACGTTGCCCGAGGTTGCAGAAGGTGAAAATGGCAAAGCAGTGTTGTTCTGTTTTTATTACGGAGTAACAAAAACGGTTTCATCCTGGCAAAAATACTCACTGAGGTCTCTGCATTTAATGGTGCTGTAGTCGAAGGAGATGCATAGATAGTCGCACGCCTCCCGCAACTCAGGGATGGAGATTCCATCTGGACAGCGGATTATCCCAGATTTGTAGTAATCCTGTCAATTAGATAGACATTTAAGAGGGCAGCATTCTCAGACAGTGTCGCTCCATTAACTAATAAAATTCAAATAAGAAAAAAATAAAAGTATTCAAAAATCAGCCCATAAAGAAGACTGACGGAATCTGTCTTTGGGCAAGTATTTTGACATACAGAAGATTTATACATTCACGTGTTACTGAACTCATATAACATATGTTAATGTATGTTCAATTGTTAGCAGATGGGTTCTTGGTAGGCAGAAGGTAACGTGAAGCCAAAATGAGACTCACCAGTTGACCATTTACAGCAGTTGGTGAGGTATGCCAGGCAATAACTGGCAAGCACTGAAATCAATCTAACTTTTCATAACATTGTACTTTTTCATTTCACTCCAGATTGTGTATTACAAACACTTAACCTACAGCACAAGGTGTTTCTAATAAAGTCTATGTTCCATTTGTCCTGGTTTATGAGTTGAACGTCTCTTACTGCAGAATCAGTTTCTGAAGCATTTAAGATGGGTGTAAAATGTGATGTTATCTAATCCTACCGTTACAAAGAAGTCATTAAGAGCAGCTTCCTCAGAAAACTGCACAGCGCTAGTTTCCTTCATCACAATCACACATTTCTGCATTTAGTCTAACAGTCATTTTAGCCTTTTCTGTCAGTTTCTTAGACGTTACTAATTATAACGGCAGTAGAGTGGAGAGCCAGAGCTGTATTAGCTGTGAGTGTCTTATTTTTAGTCTACCATCATTTATAGAAAAGGAGAAAAATATCAGAGAGAAACTAACCAGAATTGCTCTGAAAACTGTTGAGCTGATACCTTCCGCCACCTCATACTCTCCTTTCTCGTTAGGCCGTGTGAAATTATGTTCTCTTCCAGATCCAAACATTCTAAAAATAAAGAAACGTTGGTTTATTCTCTCAATAAAGGCACAGACAAAAATGCTTGCATTTTTAAAAGTTTGGACACACCAAATAATTCCAAATGAAAATGTTAAAAATAGGTAGAACAATTTTAATTACTGCGACTTGCATAATAAATAACAGTGATACTGAGTGTTCTTTACCTTCCCAACATTGTATTGGGTTGTGCAGTGAAGATGGAAGGATCTACTACAAAACGTGTGTTGTCAACAATCAGAGTGACTCTCTCTGAGGTCCTAATGTTTCGGTTTCCAACTGTGGCACTTGCACCTCCTTCCTTAGGATTCTCGTAGACGAAAACCATTTCTCCAACTCCCAAGCTTTTGAAGGTGCCTTCAGTACTGGACAAGCTACTATTGCGACTGCTCACCACGCCGCTACTGCTGGAACCACTGGGTGAGACTCTCTGAGGCCTTGGACTACTGGGCCTTGATGATGGGCCACCATCTCGCTCACGGTCTACACACCCATTCACATAGACACACACACACACACACACACACACAGGAAGAACAATGAATCACAAAGAATAGTTGCCTTTTGTTGTTGGGTCACAAATGACACAGCAAACATCAAGTTAGAAAGAAGAAACAACTTAATTACTGACAAACATTATTTTTGTGTTCATATGAAACATTTCAGGTTTGATGTCTTCCAACTGAACAACCAGACTGGAGAGGGTCCTACTCAGAATGTATGTCTCATATCTAGCAGCTTTGGTAGAAACACAAACAGGTGCATAACAGCCTTGATCAATTCACAGCCAAAAAGATCAGAGATATGTGAACCATGTCTGAGATTCATGTTGCAGTCAGCTGTTCTCCACATTTAATGAAGAGAGCTGCAGAGCTCTAACATGACATTCATGTGAGTCCCATATTCTTTCCATGCATACTCACCACTGTTGTGTTGGCGTGTGGGTGAAGTGACGTTCCGAATGCAGGGGGTAAGCTGGCCTTCTCTCTCATGCGAGGAGTCCCGAGAGCGATCGCTGGAACGACGGCGGTCACGTGAACGGTCACAGCCCCCGCTGGCACCATGCAGGCTCATCTTCCTCTGTTCTGCCTCCACTCGAGAAGCTATGGGCTGACTGCTGCTTTTCAAGACAAAAGCACGTGTAATGCTTCTCTTTTTTGTAAAGTCAGAGGATTTTTTTTTTATTTCACCGACATGACAATCATCACAACATGGAATCACCTCCTCTACACACAACTACTTCCTGAGAAGATGTCAAACATCATTGTAATTTAACATATATGTGCTTTAACAAGACTGTGAAGGAGACCATGAAAACATGTGATATCCTAACCAATCGGACCAACCCCATTTCTGTAGGATTCAAACAACAGCGTGACACATAAGCTTTCAATGCAGCCCAGTATCGTTGCCCTCACCTTCAATTCCTGATCTGACGCTATATTAAAATGTGTTTTCTAACGCTAGTGATCAAAATAAAGTGAGAACTGAGGAAATACTGCTTATCAAGAGAAAAACACTAGTATACAAGTTATTCCTGTTATTCATTTCATTAAAAGAAAATAAACTGGGATGACAGTGGGTAACAGTCGGTACATTTAACTACATGTCAGAGAGCGAGACAAAGACAGAAAATAGATAAATAAATAATAATTGTGTTTGTGCCTCTGAACCCAAACTTTTTAAATGCATATAAACACGTTCACTGGACTCTTATTAAACTGAATCCCTCAAACTCAGTCTACTACACTCAGATAAGGCAGTTAGTAGTCTTAATTACTATTGCATGAATAGATTTAATTGGACCTGAAGTGACCAAGGGGCTCTGGGTATGCTCCATAGTTCTGCCCCCCACTGACCAGAGAGTGAGAGAAAATGCAGGTACACAGAAGAAGAAGCCAGTAACAACAGAGAATAACCACAACGGACAGCACAAATCTCATATATGAAAAAGTAAAGCATACAGCAAAAATTAACAGAGCTGTCCAGCTGTTCAACTTGTTGCTCAAAATGAGAAATTTGCTGCCAACTAAATTGTTTGCCAATTGTTTTAGTCAGTGATGTAACAGGTCAACTGGAAAACGCCAATACTAAAAAGCTAAAAGGGGGCATATCGCCACTGATGGCAGATATACATCAGTCAATAAATGAATTTCTCTCCCGTGCCTGTATCCTGGGTTAAGGACAGTAGCACGAGGTGGAACTGTGCATGCTCACTCCAACTGTGGAAGTGAACGTACAGACTGCTTAGTCATTCAAAGGCACTGATCAGCAAGGTGGTACACCAGAGGCCTAAGACCAGACATACACATCTCAGGTACTTGTGTATACACCTCTCTGCTATCCAAGCACCCTTTCCATGTCCTTGGAACGCAACAAGAAAAGTCATCATGGGGGAAAAAAGAAAACTAGACTACGAATTAGATGAAAACTATTAACATCTTCAACAGTAGTCAAAATTACTGGCTTTGACAGACACAAAACCCTTATACTGCAATGAACAAGTAATCAGTTAGTGTATTTCAAAACCACTTTGCCATTGTGGAAAAGAGTTTCATCATGATCACAACACAGGTGGGACACTGCATTTGACCAGTGCAGTCAAGTAAAAACCAGCGAACCTCAGATTTCCAAAAACATCTAATAATGCCATAAAACAGCAAGCTATGTGTGCTTCAACAATATTAACAGTGGTTAAAGCTGTCACAACAATGGCATTTTAGTTACCAGTTAGCTGTATTACAAATGTTTGCTATTCATTTTCCGTGTAAACAGAAATCTCCCCACAGTGGTTATAAAGTGTTTTATTAAAAAAAAAAAACTACTCATCTAAATGTAGTCTATTAGAAGTTAAAGGCCTCCGTATAGGTTGGTGCCACTAAACCACAGGACTAGAAGCGGGTGCTAACAGCAAATCATTTCACAGCTCAACAAACAAATTTGTGACTGACTGCTTTAAAATCCAGCACAAAGCCTGTACCTCTGACAGTGGGTGACACAAAATGTCTGGTATGTTCCTCCTCAGAATACCCCACAGTTTTTCATCTGGCTCACCTCGAATGCTTGCAGAGTTTGCGAGGTCGGCTCGTTACTTTGCGTTCCCAATTTTCGGTGTCACTGGAGTTACTGTCATATGACTGCAGACCTGCGGCCATCACCCGTATAGGGGGGACTCCGATCTGGATCTTTCACCGTGCATAATCTGGTCAGCAGTAAAGGGCGAAATCAAGAACTTAGTTCGACCCCCCTGGCAGCCCCTGGGAAACCATGGACAACCTTACACAATGTGTAACTGACTACATGTGACACACTGTAAAAAGAGGTCAACTATCACGCCTGTTAGGACCATTTAACGGATGCCTAACATTTATTAATCTCTGAACAAATAGTAATCAATGTTGCTGTCAGACTGAGTCAGCCCACGATTAGGCTACATACTTTGCTATGCTAGCATACTTAGCTTGCTAATGTTAGCTGTTTTTGCTAGCGGCACATTATAACTGTATTAACCTATTATTCATCAACGGCAGAGAGGGTAGTGAAGATACCCCCACCGTGTTGACATGGTGTTTTCATATTCTCGGCAGATACAGTAAAAATATGAAAAAGTATCTACCAAGCTTGCTACGTTTTCCGTTGTAATCCAAATCACCAGCTAACCAGTCATCTCCTTTCAAAACACTCACCCTGATGACGTGAAACAGGAAAACCGTTGACGGCTTGACGTACTGACGCACTCGAAAGCTACAAAGCTGTTATTACAGGTTGGTTATATCTGCTCCTGCGAGTTACACGTTTCTTTTCTCTGAAGGATGAAAATAATATTGAATAAACGAGAACGTATGGTTGAACAATAGCTGGTAGAATGATTTTCACTTTTTCCTTAAAAGGAAATCAAGCGATAACTAACTCCCATAGGTCTCGCGATATTTTCCGTTTTTTTCTGCACTTAAAATTTAAACGTGCAGACACAAATACTTTGCAATAGATAAATATCATGGCAAAAATAAAGGAAAAGGAGTAAATTAGTTAATATAACTAAAGCAGATAAATATAATATTTTATATTATTTTATTATGAAAAACCCAACAGTTAAAATATAAACAAGGCTTTTGAAAAGTTTGAACAATGGTACAATGATGATTTACAAAGAAAACTAACTTTATATTTGGAATTTGTTATGAATTAGATTTTTTTTGGCACAGTTTTTTTAAATATATACATTCTGCTCTTTTACTGGTGCAAGTTTTAAATCAATTGGCAATCTGTAAAACGTTTTATCATGGGAGAACAAGGTTTTGGTAAAATCTCTATAGATGAACTTCCTTTTTTTTTTTTGGAAGTAGTCCAGTAGTACTGTGTTGCTGTCTATAACTAAGCCTGATACCTCTGACATGATGAGGAGGAACTCATAAACATACAAACTAACAGTGAAAGAAAATTAGATGATTGGTTTGCCACTGCAACATCAGTTGATCAGTCACCATGTGAATGGACTGCAGGGTCATGAAATGGCGGATGTACCAGGCCAAGCTTGAGGACATCCAGAAGGGCAGAGCAGTGCAGCAACCAAGGGGTGTTAAAGAAAAAGGACAGGGTAACTTTAGATAGCCGAACATGAAATAGTCACTGGCTTTATAACATTAAAATAGAAAAGTAGCCATCATAATTGCGTTGCAGTAAAAATTCTCACGAGAGAGCGGAAATCAATGAAGACTAATATAAGTTTGTTTCCGTGTGAGACAGCAAGGCAAATGAAAGCTCCATATGAATATTTTTGGACTGATTTTACAGAAGTGTCAGATGATATGTATGTTAAGATCTGAGAATAAAGCAGAATTTAAAAAAAAAAGTCCTTTATGTTTGGAGATTCTAAATCTGAGGCGTGCAGGATCTGTTGTCTGCATAAAACAGTTTAGACATCAGTAACAAAAATATGTTTGTCAGTTTACAAGAGAACACTTAAAGACACAATCTATATAAACCAAGAAGGAAACAAGCAAATGCTAGAACTGATTATACAACAGATGTGTCTTTCTTTATTTAATTATGGAGCATAAACACCATCATTTTCTCACAAATACTTTTGATGTGGAATTTCACATAAAGAATGAGTATAACAAGTGTTCTGCATTTAATGCAAGCAATATATTAATATCAACCCAAAGACTGAAATCTCAATAAGTATCCCAATTAAAGTTTTGTAGATTAAACTGATTGCTGTGTTGGGAATCTTTGGTGAGATTATTTGCTAAGAATTAAATGAAAGCTTTCAAACAAAGATTTCAAGAAAGGTTTGTGGAGTGGTGCTTAAGTATTATTCGTTTTATAAGCATATTGCATGAATAAAATCAAGAAGAATATACAACAGTTCAAATCTTGAAGAAAGTATGATAAAAGAAATTCCCAATTTGCTAATATACAAACAAATATTCCAATTCCTTAAATTGCTGACATCAGATGCATGAAAAGATTCCTTGAATATGCAGCGACATAAAACGTTAAAGATATGTAAGACTCGTTGTTTTGTTGGTCCTCATTTTCACAATAAAACATATATGTATGAGAAAAAATACTATGAAGAACATCATATTGAAGTACATAGTGAGTGTGGGTACAATGCAACATTATTTTCTCCCCTATTTTGCCTGAGATGACTTTAATTGTTGTAATGCTGTTGCTGGACAATGTAAGATAATGTAAACAAAACAAACAAAAAAAACCCCAACAAAACAAAAATACATAATGAAAAATGGTTCGATTAAAATAATTTAGATATTTATACAAGCACGATATAAATACATAGAAAAGTGCATTACAATGAAAAATAGAAAAGTAGACAAATCATAAGTAAAAGAATAAATAGATAGTAAAATAAAGTAAAAAAATGAACACGTTAATAAATAGACAGTTGACAGACAAACAAATAAGACATTACAATCATGAAAATAAAACTTAGCATTGGGTAAGATCTTAATCTTAACTTTTCTATGTGTTGTGTCCAAAAACATCTTTAGGCAGAAGATTTCTTAAATCTCCCGGTTGCCCGTGTTGTGGTTTGGAGCCGGAAACAATAATTTTCTTTAACTTCTCCTGAAGCCAGTCCTGTCTTTCTCCCACTTGTTTGTGTTCCCGAACATTGTGCATAAGCTGTACCTCACTGATGGATCTCTTTCTGCAGAAACAGAAAGATATCATCGAGTCAATTCTATCAACAATTAAACAATTACTTGAATAGTTCTTTATAGATTTTCTGTTCTTCTCTTCTAAGGCACACAAAGGCACATCATGAAATCTTAGACTGAAAGGAGAATTTACCTCAGTGGGTTCGCCTCTGTGAAGATACTGACGAGGAACATGATCAGAACCAATGTTTCCACGTATCTTACTGAAAACATGTTGATCAACTGAAATAAATCACATGAACTATTGGTCAGAACAATGATTTCACTGCCCCTGAGAATGTAATAACCAATGCTTTCCAATCATATTCAATTGTACAATGTTATGATAAAATAATTATCCAAGGCGATGCCAACTCTTACCAGGTTTTCAGTCCTTATATCCACAAAAAAGTTTGCCAGGTCCAATTTTTTCAAAGAACTTCATCAGTCAGGGTACAGAAGTCAAAGTTCTTGATCAGTCTTTCGTGTGAGGAAGACTCTCTCCCTTATATACAGGATAGCCCTCCCCTGGTCATCAATAAGCAAATTTCACAGTTGATGTTGATGTCACTTTTCCAATGCATCAATGGGAGCAGGCATCTGCATGACACCACCTCCACCACAATTCACTACTAACTCATCTTTCAACACCTCTGCAAAGGGCCCTGTTCGTCACACTGTTTTTGAACTTGCTTCATTTTCACCCATCATACTAAATAACGAGACTTTTGTTATGACACTTAAGTGTATTGGACGATACATTTTATGAGACCTGATGTTGTTTCTTGTCAGTATATCTTTAATTGGGTATGCCTCATGCAGTGGGACTGCAGTGAAAACATATACTCTTTGAAATGGCAGTGACTGTCAAGCTGAATTTATTAGCAATGCAATTTATTTTATGGTTCATCTCATGCAAGCATGTAAGGGTCACTGAGAAGTGCAACTGGACCACCCCCAAGGGAATGAGGCAAAGACCATCATCCAGTGCTGGTTAATAGTTAGGTCTTAGGGGGATTGCCTCTAGGGCTTTGCAATAATGTTCATGGAGGCAAGTGGCTGCACTGCTTCTTTGAATGAAACTCTTCTTCTGCACTTTCCAAGTTTTTGACCACTGTCGAACATATCAGTATTGATATCTTGAGTCATCTATGAAGCTGTTGTGGATTGGTCTGAATAAAAAATCAAGATAAACTAATTCTTCCTAATTCAATGAACCCAAAATCTCAGTAATCTTTCTGTCTATTCAATTGTATGTGATGCATCTGGTTGCAGAATTTGAACATGTACAAATCTCCTCCTCCAAAGGAATCAGAGATCCAAGCCTGTATCCTGATTTCCACACAAGTCCCATCTGTAGTTTCACTCGTGACATCAATCCAAGGATAACTGGACATTTAAAAAACATATTGTCAACCTCCTTTGAAATGCGTAGCATCACATTTGAGTGATGGATGAGTCGTGGATGACCTTGTCCCAGTGTCACAGAAGCATTAGGTAACCATGAAAGACGTTTTCTAAATGTGGCTAAAGGAATGGCTATGCCATGACAGAAGGAATATGTGCCACAGAAAGACCTATATCTCTCTGTCATTGATGTCTCCAGCATGATACCATCTGATTGCAGTCTCACACACTTTTACGATGCATGATATACTTTTCTGCACCGTTGAGTGTAATTTTATCCCACTTGATTATTCAACTCCAAAACCGTTAATCTTTTTTATAATGCGGCAGTTACAACCTACATAAAGGTCATGTGTACGTTCGCTTTTATAACACAACTTGAAGAGCTCCTATATCAAACCATCATCAGAACAAGTGATCATGTCAAATGTTTCCACAGACATCTGTGAAAGGAATTACTGTAACAGACCATTGTAGCGGGATCAGCCTCATCCTCCTCTTAGCGAAACAGAACGAAAGTACATGTAGGGCCATTCTGATGAGCTGTGTCTTTATCAGGCTTCTCAGCCATGAACATAAACAGCACTCAGCACCAGCTGTGCTTTCAACTAGGCTAGATTTTTTTGCACACGTGTAGTATACTCAACCAAGTTGCTCTCATTACCTCATGCGCTCACAATGTGAGCCATCTCAGTTATGATATGCCGCTAGTGTGCAGGAGGACTTGTCAGGGATTGATGGGAAGAATCGCGTGTAAATCATTAACTTGGGTCACCCCCATGTCACAAAGAAAGTAACACACATAAAATGACTCATCTCTTTGAACTATATTTAAGCTTGTTGGCTGTAAATAGGCTGTCGGTGAACATATTTGGGTCCTCAAAGAATTTTCATTAACTTTGTCATCTTTTTTATCCAATTTTTTTTCACTGTTTTGTCACATTGTAATTAGTTGTGAAAAAACTTTAATCCAGCACGAAAGGTATGTTTTCTTGTTGCATGCATGATCTTTTCGCAACGAGACAGCTGCATTTCTCTGGCCTCTGCATTGTGTGTTTGAAGGTATGGAAGGACATTGGGACCATATAACGCTTTCCCTGAAATCTATAAATGGAGTTACTTTTTCATGAAATGAGGTCACCTCACTTGAAGATATCATATAACGAAAAAGGATTTATTTAGATGGTTGACATCATCCTACCTTAGCTTGTGAAACCAAACAAACATATGTAAAACACATCTAAATGATAACAACTGGATAACTGTTTATTACATGATAAGTGGGACGAGTCCACCGCAGCAGCACATCTTCCAGATCGAGAGTCCATCTGGTCTTCTTGGAGCTGTGCAACAGTTGATTTACCAAACCAAATCTTTCATTTCATCTTGAAACAGGTTTGTAGGGATATGCCACTCTGGTCAGGGCCACTTTATGGGGAACACCCACAGTCACATCAATCTATCACACATTTTCTCAGAGTACATCTGACTAGCCGGCACAGGTGCTAGTGGTGTCAAGTTAGTATTCAGTATATCCTCAATGTCTTCACACAGAGCTTTGAATCCACAGAGCACAAAGATAGAGCCCACTGTGACAGCCATTAACCTAATGAGAATACTCCTTGTTCCTGGGGCTAAATTTGCTCATTATTTTATTAAATTCAGCTCAATGTAAATGTAAATTCAGCAAGAGATTGAAATTAGGTGCCACAGGGCTGATTTTGTGGGATGAAACATTTCAACCTACTTTTGTTGGCACCAGTGGTCTCTGTATTTAAACTCCTGGTTTCATTCACTCTCTGTCAGATCCTGTTTTCTTCAGGTTGTCCTCGCTCGGTTCTGTGTTATTCCCGCTTTCCTAGTTTGGTCTGCTTTTGTTACTGCTGTTGTTCTTTTTGGAAATGGTTATCCGGCTTCGTGGTGCCTTTTGTTTAAAATAAATACTTTTTCATTTTACTTCCTGGCTCTCAAGCTGTGTCTGCACCTGGGTCCTCCTTCCTCTCCACCTCCTACACCTGACACTGGGGAGCTCCTTGCTCTCCATAACATTTTTTTCCCCAATGTCCCTCCTGTTATCACAGCTGAGCGGTGAATCAAGCATTGTCCTCAGGTTGCTAACTAGTTTCTAGAATGTTACTAGTATGTTACGTAACTACGAAGCCATTGTTTGATCCTTTTTAATATGACTCTGTCTACAGGCATGTTTGGATTGCAGGAAACACTTTCACAGTTTATAGAATAGTTGGCTGAGCTGCTCTCTCATTTCTGTCTCTGTTCAACAGGAATTGACAACCATTGTCAATTGTTTTAGCCCATTGCACTAAGGTCTTCCACTAGCACAAGATGGGCCATCTGTCATGTAACTGTATGGCAGGGATGTCTAAATCCGGTCCTCGAGGGTCGCTATCCTGCAGGTTTTAAATGTTTCCCTGCTCCAGCACACCTGATTCCGATTAAATTAATCACTTCAAAAGATTAAGTTCTGCACAAGCCTTCTAACGATGCACTGATTTGAATCAGGTGTGTTGAAGCAGGGACACGTCTGAAACCTGCAGTTTCAGATGTTCAAATCTGAAACCCCCACTGGATGTCCAAATCCGGTCCATCCAGTGCTGCACGGTGATTGATCCAGATGGGATAAATATATGATGATTTGGTTTAGTAGCTCACTGCAAAACAAGTAAACAGTATTTCAAGATATTCGGGTAAACGTTGTTCAAGTCTGCATTTCAAAAATTGCTCTAAATGTTTAGAAAGATTGGAGAAATAAACAAAGTGTTTCTTTGAGCGATACAATGCAACGTTTAAAAGGACATTTTGTGAGATAACCAGTAACCATTAAAAAAAAAAAATCTGTGTTAAAGTCAGTTCAAAAAGTCTAATATATGGGTAGCGCAGAAGCAAAAGGAACATCTCAGTGCACGCAGTTTTTGGAGGAAGTAAGGCATATACAGATGCTTTTTGATCCAGTTGTGCTCCACAGTTACACTTTCACACCTGCAGCTCAGCCATCACAAGTGTTATACTGCTGTACATGAAACAGCTTCAGACAAGTCACCTTGGAAACAACAGCAGCATGTTGTTATTTGTGTTTTGTTATCTGAACTACACTGAAAACACACAACTGCTCTTTATGAGTATAGATTTGATCCACAAGGGGTCACTGTGGTCCAACAGTACAGTTAAGAGCAAAAACAGTCGCTGTTCAAACGGGTAGTTCTAAAAGGACTCTGGACAACACTGTGCTCAAAGTCTGCAGTACATTATGATATAAAATGTAGAAAGCACAATAATATAAATGCAACCAGAACATTCCACCCTGAAAATCATTATGTAAACTAAGATGTATGTGAACTACTTTGTCAAGATTCTGCTCACATTTTTGCTCGGGGGAAACTTGTCATTGTAGCTTATGTATTTAATACAGGGCGAATCCGAGCATCAACTGGAAGTTTTTTGTTTTTTTTTATGGTTGGCAAGAAACACAGAGACATATAAACATGTTCGATCTTTGATTATCCCTTGACTGTCAGCTCAAATCGGTTAAAATACACAAAGTTTCAATAGTAATCTACTTTTGTGTACATTTCATTTCCCCTTTTAAATATACAGCCATTTTTTTTTTGTCCAACAACAGAACTACAACTAATTTAAATTGGTGAACTGTGCATTTATACTTTAAGAAAATTTTTGCATATACATCACAGAGGGGCCACCCAGGTAATTTGCCTGTTGTGATGTAGAATAAGCACACTATAAACACGTGTGTATTTTCACACTTTGACTGTGAAGTTTTCACTTGACTGAGTTCAAGACAGTGATCAAACAGTGTGACTACAGAGGTCGTAGTTTGTCAGCTTGATTTCTAATTTGCTTATGAAACTTCCTGGCACAACTTATGGCCTCTCTGTGAAATCCAACTGAAATGTTAAAACATTTCAACGTTCTCAACTCAAACTCCAAAGAAAAAAAACTAAAGAAGAAAGAAATCCATTGAATTACGCAGCAGAATGAATGAATGAATTTAAGTGGATTCACATGCAAACAGATGCATCATAATTAGCGTTTGTGTTCTTGCCTTTCACTTCCATTTTTACTTGCATTTAAATTGTTTTGTTAGGTTTGAGCATCAAAATCTACCCGGTAAGTAATCTTGTAAAACATTCAGGTTTTGATTGAAATAGACCTTTGCATGTTAACCACAGGCTAGAAAGCTCAAGTTTTCCAGGTTACCATGGTAACGCCACAAAACTGGTGCAAGCACAAATGTCCACCTGAAATACATAACCGTCAAAGCCATGAGAAAGTTACTTTAGTTTCATGACATGTAAAGATTTGTTTTTAAACTAGGCTGGATTGTTTCCAACAGAGTTTCGGCACTTGTCACTTGTTGTATCCTCCCTGTGCTTAAATCTTCTAAAATCACTGTGCTTTCTAGCAGTTACTCCCCAAACATTCATTTTACAATATATGTATGTGTTTCCAACTTTACAGCATAAAGTTATTCTAAGAATGAAAGTAAAAATGATCCAATAGAATTTTTTTTGTCACATTCAAATTGTGGTAAAGATATAAGGCCAACAACAAAAAACACACACTATATATATATAAATATATATATAAATAATATAACACCACTAGTGCTGTTGCTGCCAAGTCCATGAAAGCTGCTGCATGAAGAAAAAAAACAGAAGATGTTTTAAAAAAAAAGTACTTCAAGTTTAACTTTTTGCCTCATCCTATTTGTTGAAACACTCTTTTAAATGAAAATTAAAAGCAGTAGTTCATAACGAAAACCTCAGTCTGACAGTACACCAAAGTGTCAGTAGCAGAGATAATTCTGTTCATGTAGATTTGGATAAATATTAATGTTCCACAAAGATGCTGACAGCTGACACTTTTCCACGAAGCTTATTCATATTTTCTGTTTGGATCTATGACACATAGATGTTATCTTGATAAGAATAATGCGACCTGACTCAAATTGCTGTGCAAGCAAAGTGCCACAGCTGGCTCACTAACCCACTTTTCCTGCTGGAGGCAGGATGGAAAAACTGGCTGTGAAAACTGCAGCTATCTACAAAAATTCTTACTTTTTTTTTTTTAACTTTTCTTACATTTTTACTGAATCTCATTTTTGTTTCTTTTACACGAGCATCCTCATCTGGTGATCTGGTTTCTGCAGCATTAGGCAGTGGGATGCAATCAGAGATATTGAGCTAATCATACAAACGGGAACGTCTTAGTATACAAGAAAGTTGGGACGTTGTTTAACATGTTCCCAAAAACAGAAGGCTGATTTGTAAATCTCATAGACTAATCTTCAATCGCAATTGAACACAGGGAACATCAAATGTTGAAAGTGAGACATTTTCCTATTTCCTGAAAAATACTAGCTCATCTTGAATTTGATGACAGAAAAATGTCATGTTTACCACTGTGTAGCCTCTCCTCCTATTCTAACATCAGTCTGTGAACATCTGGGCTCTGAGGAGATCAGCAGCTGGACCTCTGGGACAGGAACCCTTGTCTGATATAAGATTCCAGCTACTCAAAAGTCGTGGTTTTTCTTTGTTGTATTTTTAATTTCATAAAGCACAAAAATGTTTTAATTTGGTGAAAGGTCTGGACTGCAGGCTGGCCAGCATCCAGTCTCCTATACTATGAAGCCATTCTGTTATAATAGCTGCCGTATGTGGGGTTAGCACTTCAGACTTTGATATATTTGTTTTGCTCTCTGCCTCTGTCCATTTCTAAGGAGTTTTGGCCCAGGGAGGTTGACGGTGGTCCTGCATCACCCTCACATATGGCTTCTTCTTTGCGTGATAGAGCTTTAGCTTGCATTTATAGATGGCACGATGAGCTGTGTTCAGTTCACATACAATGATTTTTGGAAGCGTTCTTGAGCCCATGCAGTGGTTTTTATGACAGAACCATGAATATATTTAATGCAGTGCTGCCTGAGAGCCTAAACATCACCAGTATTGATTTTTGGTTTTGTCATGCCATCAATTTCAAGATGAGCTAATGGCAGTGACCGCCGGCATAAATTTAAACTGAAAAAATATGTATGAATAAAAATTTTGTTAAAAACCTTAAAAAACATATTTTTTCTGTGTACCATTTGTACTAAACTGCTACCAATAGTCATAAATGCTTGTTGTTTTTTTTTTCTCACAGCTGAAATGACCTGTCAGTGTTTGACAGACAGCATCTGACAGGCTGTCAGAGTGCCGGTGTGACACACAACTGGAAACAAGAGACAAAGTAAACAAACTTGGACAGCGGCGTCGCTTGTAGCATTTATGAAGGAGCCACAGCAGCATCAAACCAGCAAGGGACATTTACAGGTATGTTTAAATGCTGTTCAGTGTGCTAAAGCTGAGCAGCAAATTAGCTCTGAGAGGCTCCTTAGACGAGAGATATTTGGTTGACTTGATAAAAATGGTTACTGGGTCACCTTTTCTGAGAGCAACCCATTTTTCCCTTCTGATATTACATGGGATCGACATCACAACAGCATGGTCTTCTTATAATCATGAAAGTATCAGTATTTTTGGGTGTGCTGGCGTTCTGCTTTAACACATTAAACGTATTAAAACTACTGCATTGCTCAGAGCACAAAATGGGAGTCTTGGGGAAAATGGAGGAAGTTCAAGACCGTAATTAGTTCTGATCAGTATGTTTAATGTTGGAAAACTATTTAGTGTGTGATCGATTTTCTATCCTCAGTGCACAGTAATTTTCACGGGCAATTTCTTTCCTGGGTTCAGACACAAAGCCAGGCACTTCGGTTGCAGCCAAACGTGGAACTAACATGTCACTGTATTTAACAGTCTAAAATAAAGTTTAAGATGAGCTAATCCTGTGGCACTCAGAGTATTTGCTTTCACTTTGCAAGGCACAAGGTAACTTTTTTGTTGTTGTTGTTACATCAGTTAATGTAGATACACTGTTGACAAGTTTGAAGCAATTCACTGTTTCTCTGTCCACTATTGCCTATTGTCATGTAAATTTCATTATCCTCACCAGTTCGTGAGGCTGACCCTGACCGACTGGGCACCCCCGAATTATTTATAATCGCACATACTGTGCATACTGAGTATGCATGCACCTGAATCGATCTGCATTCACTGAAAAACAGACAAAGACAAGGAGCAGAAAAGCAACTTTTGGAACCTTTTTTGAGGAGAGGCTTTGCAAACAGTAGCTGTCATCCAGAACTCTGCAATGTACTGTGAATCCATTATGTGCCCACATGGTCTCCCATACTTGGACCATGTACAGGACCATGTGCATGGCTGCAGAGTCCTAAAGGGTTTAGGTATGCAGAAGTGGAAATCATGTATCCAGCCTTATGTGCCTCCAAGGCAATTCTTTTTAATTTCTCAATTTTAAGCTGTGTTGCACAATAAGCTGTGTTGCAGCAGCGCACCTCAATGATATCATCCTAGTAGACGATGTGTAGAAAGCCCTCTATAAGCCCCCGATAGCTGCCAAGAACAACAACACAGCAGCTATGAGCTAACAGAGCAATAGTACGTGTTCATTCATTCATTTGTCTTAAAATATTGGTGAAATAAAGACAGATAATGCCTTATTTAGGCTGCATCGTCTAAGCCCAGTTCACTCTTTTATATGGAAATACGAGGATCTCGAGGAATCTAAATATCTTCTGAAGGACACCGACTTTCACCAAACTGTTCTCGGTGAGTAGATAAACGTATTTCATGCCAGAAATAAGGTCTAGGTTTAAAAATACCGGAGTTCCCCTTTAATACATACTCCAGTGCATCCGAAAAGATTGACTTTACTGGTCGTTCATTGAAAAAATAATATGAGTGAAAGTTTACAAATTGATTATGTAGGATGCAACATTGTTTAATAAGATTTAGATAAAACATTCTGTATGTTGTTAATATATGTATGCAATTCAGACAGTAAGACCCATGTAAAACATTTGACTTTTAAGCACTAATTTTATTCAATTGATTGATATTGATTGGCTGGTACTGTCCTCTGTTCACTCCCCTAAACTGAGCAAAGCTGGAAGCAGACGGAGCTTGTGTGTGATTCATCATTTGAAGCCCCAAGCTTTTGATCATTTTAACATTTATGGACTTGAAAGCACACACATTTTGTACTGTCAGTGCATTTCTTGCTTAAATAAACATGTTTTCTCGCAGAAATGGCTTGTGGGGAACATCCCAAATAAATGTTTGTGTCACCCCTTTAAAGAAAAAAAAAAAATACATCAAAATTTTATCCAAACAACATTAAATCATATGAAGTCTTGGTAGGGACATTGGACTATGAAACTGGGTACATCATTTTTTAATGGGAGAAGAACATTCCTCTTTCTAGCAGAAGAATATATTAATACAGAGTAAGGTTGCTTTAATAACACTGTTAGCAGGGCAGTCAAAGACGTGTTGGACCAAAAGTGTCTTGGGGGAGCTTCTTTTGCTGTGAAAGGAAAATCTCCTCTGAATACTAAAAGTGACAGAAACCAAGCAGGGGTAGACAGAGGGAGGAGAGATTCATCTGTATGTTTATGAGGGAAGATTGAACTCAAATCAGCTCTGACAGAAGATTGTTTTGTTTGAGCTGTTTATGCTGCAGATCTGTTGTGTTATTAAAGCACCTATAATTTCGTGACGGATTATGACGCATGGCTCTGTTTCTCAGTCACTTTACCCATCTGTCATGGCATAAAATAAGTGATGAGCACTTTTAAGCCTGGTCAGCAGCTTTGGAGTGGAACTACATAATGCATGGAGCATTTTCAATGATCGGGGCAGGGTCCAACTTAAATTGAGTTGAAAGCACTTTACTGAGGTCAAATAACAAACTTACAGTTCAGCGAGTGTTTGGCAGGCACACTCAGATGCTCACTGGAGGTACGACAAGGAACAACTGTGATTTGGCCTTTACAAAAGCCGCCTGGCATTACCCACCATGCCCTCAGACCCAAGAGTAATCTGTGGAGCAAAAACCTTGAGACAACAATTCACACTTTTGATTCTCCACTTGCTGTTTTGTACTCTTCACACAAATATGTGAAAGTACTTTAAACAAAACAAAGCGCAAGCTGATCATCATGGGCAACTGCTTCCCAGAGTTAATGAGTTTCTAAAATAAGACAGATGTGATGCATATTGGAAAGCCAGTTTACATTGTGCCATGCAGTAATAAATGCCCAGCTGGAGCTGAATGTAAATTACATGTCAGAGCAAGACAGGAGGTTAAAAAGTAGACTCTCTCAAGTCTTTTTGCACTGTAGCACCAGTTAAGTATTAATATTTAAGATAAGTGATTCAAATTTTACTTGGAATGATTTTTCATTCGGTCACAACCTTTCCTCCAAACTTAAAAAAAAAGAACACTTCAGACAAAAAGAGAACTGAATTATTTGAAATATATATTTTCAGGGAAACAGGACCATGACAGCCTTTTAAACTTGACAGATTTGATTTATTTTTTTAAGTTTTGTCCACTCTAGTGGCCTTTATTTGAAAGTAGCTTGACAGGAAATGGGGTACAGACAGAGGGTGGATGACATGCAGCAAAGGAGCACAGGCCAGACTCAAACCCAGGACAGCTGTGACAAGGCTGAGAGCCTCCATACATGGGCCACCCGCTCATCTCGGTGAGCTAAATGGCAGCCTAGATTCCATCGTATTTTTGAAAAATGTGTCCTGATTTTGGATTTCTTGTGGAAATGTTTAGAAAAAAAGTTGGGTACTGGGGCATGTTGCTGTTTATGAACCCTAAGCAACCGGGAACTCAGAATATGAGCTTAGACCACACTTTGTAGTTTAGAAAGCAAACAGTTTTCCAATTCTTCCACAATTCAGAATTTCAGAGACATTTGTTGTCTTTACACTGTTTTCAGTTAAATGTTTTAAAGGAGGTTACATTCTGCATGTATATATTTATTTCTTGCACGGCATCCCAGCTTTTCTGGAAGTGGGGTAAAAAAACATAAAAAAAAAACACTTTTTATTTGATTAGTTTATATTTTGAGAGAACTTATCAAAAGAGATGAATTCAGTGTGTAAACATACATGTTTCACATGTAACATCAAATGAACAATAAAATAAAACACTTGATTCCTCACAATCTATTGAAATTCATAATTTCAGTACTCTAAAGCTTTTGATGATTTTACAGTAATTTCAGTATAATACATAAAATACCATTCTGTTACTGTCCCTTCATTTAATGATATGACACTGATGGCTTTCACCTCTTCACAACTTAGAATGACAGGAATAAAAGGCAAATCTTCATATATGCTAGGTGAGAATGCACTGTTCAAAGAGAATAAAAGGTTTTACAAGGTAACAAGGCAATAAAACGGGTTATTTAAAAGACAAAAAGAGCAATCATTACAGTAAACAAGCGATTAATGGCTGTCTGAAAAAAGTATTAATGTCAACAGGAAGCGAGAGAGAGAGAGAGAGAGAGAGAGAGAGAGAGAGAGAGAGAGAGAGAGAGAGAGAGAGAGAGAGAGAGAGAGAAAGAGAGAGAGCATACTTTAGAATCAAGGATAAAAGATGTATGCAAACATTAGAAAATGACAAGAATGAAATGGCACAAGGCAGAAAACAGGAAAAAAATGTTTTGGCAACAGAGGAAATATTGCAATTACTGTGTCATTTATTTTAGGACTTTGCTCAGAGTGTTGCAGTTGCTGCTTTGGTCAGAGCAGAGGGATTTAGTCTCTGAAAGATGAGATGCATGGATGGATAACCTTTTCAAGGTCTCCCAAAGACAGACAAGCCTGTTTAATCAAGTGTCTCTTTGAAGCTTTTTTTAAAAATAGATTTTTCAGTAAAGGAGCTGAGAAAAAAAAAAGAATATGGTGAGAAAATGGGGTGAAAACAAGATCCAACTCAGTTTTGAGGCTTTAAACTATAAGTTACATCTATAATCATGTGAAGAAGAAACTATTCCCTCCTTCATCTTTCAGGTTGTATATATCTGGACATAAAATATGTTCAGGTTCTTACCAGGTCTTGAAATGAAGTAAATACAACCACAGCTGAACAAAAACACATCACATACTACACTTTATCAATATGTAAATGCAGAAGCAGTGTGTGAAAAGCAAAGTATAACCTCATTGCTTCCATAAGAATCTAGAATATATGTCGCAGCTGGTGCTAATGCTAATCAAGTGCACTTGACAGAATAATCATCAGCGTGTGAGCATCTTTCTGCACTGAGTAATATTATTAACAAGTGGAAAACTTGCAAAAACGGTTAATCAGCACAAACACCATCATTTTGTAGCATCGGGACCTGGACCGCTTGCAGTCTTTGAGAGTATCATGACCCTCGTTTTGCCTTTATGAGTATCCCAGAGTCAAATGTGAAATCTATATACAATCTAAATACAATCCCAAACACAGCAGCAAATCTGCAACAGGATGGTTGAAAAAGAAAATGATAAAATTCTTCTACACTAATGTGAGAGATTGAAAGCATCACACAGAAAAACGATTGCTTCAAGTCTTTGCTGCTAAATGTGGTCTGTCATATGTTTTTGTTCATCTGAGGTTATATTTACCCAGTTGTAGGATTTGGTAAGGAGCAGATGTGTAAATATGTCCTATTATGTCAAACCCTACAGCTGAATTAGAGATCACTTTCTCCTTCACATCACTGTAGTAGTCCATGTGGTGCTTTGCAGTTGTCAGACCTTTTAAAGCTTTTAGCATAAATGTGAGAAAAGTCATCAGATTTCCACCCAACAAAGAAAGTCAAACCAGAAAAAAGAGAGAACAATCAAGCTGTTGGGATTAGTCTAAAATGTCATATGAGGTAATTCATTCATTGTGCAGAATGAGCCAGCATTTCATGGTACTTTGCATGATGGCCTGTGTTTTGTGCAGCCATTACAGCAGTTGGTTTCTGCTGAGCAGCAGACAGAACAGCTTAAACTCTGAGATGTTGGTGGGGTCTTTATTGCTAAATCACAAATCATATCACTGTTCTTATGCTTTTGTTTGAAACGAACATTTCAATATGGTCACTGCAACTGTCATCATTATCATTTAGCTGTCTTTGACACGTATGTGTTTAGATTGATTGCTATTCTTACTAAATGTTGATACATATACGTATTGTGCGACTACAATTAAGTCCACATGTAAGAATAGGTCTCTATGTAGTGATACTGGTCACTGTGTGGAGGGTACTGTAGTGCATTCTATGTAAAACATATTCATTTTAGCGTCTCGCTTCTCTCTGTTTACCATACTGCCTCTTGGGGACATTAAAGTTTTACATTACCGTATTTTCTCCTTACTATTTCTACTTCTTGTATTATCTGTAGCTGCATCTTATTTTCTAAACATACAGTTCGAGCTTCAGTTTCTTATTTTGATTAAAAGGTCTGAAATGTTTCTCCTCTCAAACTCAGATGGTTGTTTCTGACCATTTTATATCATACCAGAGCCCTCCAAGGGATTGAATTCAGAAGCTCATATATTCAAGAAAAGCTCTTTCTGAACTATATCTGATTTTATCAAGCAATCCCAGAACACCTTAGATCAAACTTTTCAGGCAATTTCTGAGCTGGTTTCTTGGAAATGGCAGAAGCAACTTATGAGGTTTAACCTGCAGGTACAAAAACAACATCAGATACTGAGACCGACCGAGCAGGTGTCTCTAACATTTCGAAACTGGAAAATACAGTGTTGTGCATTTGTAATCAGCACAAGTTCTCTCCATACACACATGTGTTCTATAAATGGAACATTTAAGGGGCTACCTGCTGCTTTCGCCCAGTTCCAAATTATAACCTTGATGCAGGAACAAACTGTGGGGTGTCTCTCCCTCTGTGTGCCTCATGTTTCCTTGTCATGTTACGCAGCTGAGTCAGCTATTGTAATGGTGAAGTGTAGAAGATGATGTTTGCTGTCTCATAACCTCAGAAAAACTAATATGACTTGATGGTAATTCTGCTGATATGTACTAGATGACACCAGGTGATTTATGTCCGTTTTAACACAATGTAATATGCTATGTTGTATGCTGCTATAAGTGTTGATTATAATTGATTATTATTAAGGGCTTATTCATAGATGTGGTGAAATTGCATTGTTATAATCATACATGCAGTCTCTACTGAAAGGTGACCGCATGAGAAGTTACACGTGAATGTTTCTTTTAGTGACATACAGTGAAGACTAAAACTAAGCTTAAGCATTTGTTGTCCTCTAACTGTGATTCTTGTCCAACTGCAAAGTTTTAAAGGTGAGGCTGAATTCAAGAATGATCAAAGATTATTTGCAGCTCCAGTTTAAGGGCCCTTGCAGAAAGATTAAAAAATGGCTGTGCTCTAACATACTCCCAACCTGCAGACTTGAGCAGGTGACAAAGATGAGCGCTGTGACTGAAATAAATTGCAGAGCTGTCAGACAGAATAAACGGCTGCGCTCACAGGCAAACATTTCCCCAACACTCTCGTTTCTAAGATTACCCAGATTTATAGTTCAAGAAGAAATCCCACACTGTAGGAGAGATTGTTATAATTATCTCCGAACAGGCAAAAACTCTGGCTTGTAAAAAAAGACAAATGCTCACATTCTGCCTAACACGCACGGTGGTGATCAACCTCAAAATACCACCAAATGGCAGTCTGCAGTGAAGTCAGGAAGTGTTCTACATTGGTAGACTCTGAAGAAACAAAATGTTTTTGTAATAGTTTTAACAGACTGTTGCCTGAACAGTCTTTGAGCGAGTTTAGAAAGGGGGGTTTAAACTATTGACCGTCATTTTGGGGAAATGTTTCATTACAATTTGCATGTGAGTGTGCAATAGGACATCTTTCATTAATCACCAGGAAACTTCTTTATTACTAAATTATTCAGAAATTCACTCTTCTTGTTTTCACAGGAGTTTGTGTTTTAATAAGAAGAGTCCAATGTGGTGTCTGATCAGGATTCTTTAATTCTGTATGCAGACGTTTCCAATTTACAAAAATGAACTGAATTTGGGTGAATGGATTCAATAGGTAATGGATTCCTGTCTACCCAAAGGCCTCAGAATCTACTCTTTTTCTTTTTTGCACCACTCCTAGCTTCTTACCAAAGGTATAAACACACTGAGAGGCTACTGAAGCATGTTTTCATGCCACTCTGATATGCTGTATGTTGTGTCTGGAATTATTACTATTACTTCATGCAAGTACAATTTACACCTTTGAAAATGAAGAGAACAGAAGGGTATTGATTCATCCAGACAGAAATGAAAGATCTGTTTGTCATACGTCACATGCTCACACAAGACGCGCAATGAATTATGTGGTGGTAGAACCTTGAGCCCGGCTTTAAAAAAATGAATAAACAAATTAGACATCTGATGAAAAATGATGTTTAATGAATGAGAATTTAAGTCTTAAAATGCTGCATGAGATACTCATGTCTCTAAGCTGTGTTCACTGTATAAAAACAAAAACAATTTCACACAAATAAGAATTAAATGCAAATAAACATTTGTGGGCCCTTGCATGCAAGCTGGAAACGTGGAGCACAATTCAAAGAATTCAAAAAGGATTAAGGTTGAGCCTCCACAGCAGAGAGTTCACCATCCTGATCAAAGTAGGAATTGGGCTTGCAGAGGCATGGAAGCAGGAATAGTTTGCTGCTGAGCTTGTTGAGGATTTGTTTGAATCCTGCTAGGTCTGGTTATGCTCCTGCTGAGCTGTAAGTCTAACTGAGCGCGAGGAGCGCATATTCAGTCGTACCTCCTCAGAAAGGAAGTAAAGCTGTTGCTTCTCTCTTGACGTGGGCTCCCAGTTACAGGCAGTTGATAACCCTCTCCGCATATCATCATCGGGGTTAAGGTACGAACGTCCTCAGCTGCCTCAGTAGGATGCTTCATGCAAACAACTTCAGTTCTTCTAAATTTAGTATGTACACTTCCTGTGAACACAGGAACAATTCTGACATGCATGTAGCTGTACACAGTACAGTACTGTCATTATTGTGAGTAATAGTAATCAGACCTGCTGAACCCTACATATTAAGAACATAATTCGTCCATTTTTGCTTTTTAATGTAAAAATTACATCTTTGTAGCATCATTATCATAGTTTATTTTCTTTTTTTTGCTCTATGTATATCATTTGACTTCCCGTGCAAGTTTACATATTATGTCTTTTAAGCTGCAGTGTAGAGGTTCAGACCTAGTATTTCTACCAAAAGGAAAATAAAAAACCTGCCACAAGAACTACAGTCATGACTTGAGATTACAAATTAAAGGCTTCACAACTTGCACTTAAACAATAAATTTCGATATATTAACACCAGTTTTTTTACACTTAAGTGTACAACATGATGAATGTTGGATTTTGACTTCCTCTACATAAAGGAAATGTTAAAAAACCTCATGATAGACTCCAAATGTGCCTCTGAAAAGAACAAACACAGTACAGAAGAGTTCATTGACAGCAGTGTTATAATAAAGCAAAGTAATTACCGATTCCCTTTTAAATACATTTCTAAATCACTGATTTTTTTTTTTGTTATGGGCCAAGTTTCAGCACTCTTAAAAAAAAATCAGCTTCTCCTTGTTTAGGCAGGGTGCATGTTTTCACCTTCATAAGATAGAATACTTAGTACACTTCATCTCTTATCAGTTACATGTAAAATGTTTTTATAAAAGTCGCAAAAATATTACAGTTTGGCTTTGTATACAGGCTCACACTACGTTCCTGGCAAGTCTTAAGCTTAATGGTTATTCTGTAAAGTGGTTTTGTGACTCTGCATTAAGCTGGTTGTCATTCTGCAGAGGCTGGGTGTACTCACTGTAGGTCTTCAACTGTAGAGATTGAAAAGGACAAAATTAATTAATTTTTAAACCTCTTCTATCCACATTTAAACAGAGATTGATCATTGTTACAAACAAAAAAAATCAATCAGAAATTTTGCACAGTAACCATTTTTGACGCTGCAGGAGATCAACGAACATGTCCAAGCTAAGAGACAAAGCCAATTCCCATCCATGCAAGAAGAGAGAAAAAAACAACAAAAAAACTGTAGGCCGCGAACAAGCAAAATGACTTGAATAGAGGCAGGGGCACTTTGACATTCATACAGTGCAGACCATTGTCCATTCCACTCAGTAGAGGAGGGATGATTTCTACCTGTGGTTGCGTGCTGTAAAAGCAAAGATGGATCAATAGCAATATTACATTTCACAGTTTTGAAAATGACAAAAACCCTCCCAGAGAAGATTTATTTTAGTCAACAGGCAGGAGAATGCTGATAAACACAGGTGATACAAAGGACCCATGCATTTGAATGATTTTACTTTCGTCTCTTTTCTGTGAATGACACAGCACAACATTGTGGATCCATTACCAAACATGTGCTATGCTATTAGTATGTGTAGAATTTAGGCTTCATGGAATTTTAAAAACACATTAATTCTAATACATAGGCCCCAAATTAAATTAAAAGCCTACATGTTCTTCTGTCAAGGGTAGATATATCACCCTATGTAATATAAAAATAATGCCCTTTGCAAGTGTTTCTCTTCTAATTCTCCCAGTTGTAACATATTGTGAGTGTAAAATGACTGATCTGAGCATCCTTCCCTGCAGTTTTGTATGTTGGCTACACTAAATCGGCCATAAAACTATTTGCATATGCTTGGGCACAACAAAACCTGTTATTCGTGCCAACATTGTGTTTGCACTGCTTGAAGCATTAAGCAGATGAGCTCAAATGTATAACCCAGTGAGACTCAATAACTCCACAGACTGAACAATGGGATTAGTCTTGTCGGCCCTTTCATGTGCACTTATTATATGTTGCATTGAGACTTTCCTCCTCCCCAAAACATGCTCATGTGGCATTTGTGCAGGCAAACACCGTCAATAATAAAGGTTAATGAATAGGCAATCCCTAGTGGCTGAGAGAGAAACTGCATTTCAAGTTTAAAAATGGCGTCTATGTATGATTAACCCCAACCAGGACTGTTGTCTCAGCCAGCTCGAGTAGTTCTATTCTTTTCTTTCTTCCTTTATAAAGCAAACCAGAAAGTGACAACATTTCATTGTGTTAACAAAATCAAGTTAAACTCCATTACAGTTGGAGGACTTCGAGGTTGCATTAGTGGCAGAGGCACAAATATTAATCACATGTTTTAAGTATTCACAAAATGGAATTATTCTTCTCAACAGCTGAAAAATGTTAGATGAATATTTGGTGTCACACTGCGGCACCCCTCTCAACAAATTATCTGAATTAATTGATTTACATGATCCAGTCACAGCAGTGTACACTGCTTGAGTGCTGTTTTATTTATTGATTTATTTGTTCGCATTATGGGGCTGCAGGTTTGTGTAACAATATCACATGTTTAACAGACCCAAGTGTAATTGCTATCTCAAACTTTGAAAAAAAAAAGGCACCTTCAAGAGTCCCTTTCACCCATGCTCTCAGTTCAGTCAAACTACACTGAAGCTTGCAGTGTAATCTTTGAAGAAGGGTTTAAAAATAGCACTTTAACCAACAATGACTATGTCAAAAGGTTTATTTTTAATAGGATATTTACTATCATATTAGTTCCAATGAATGCAATTCAATGTTTGAGAAAAACTATGACGACAACAACAAAAGCAAATTACATTGGTGAGACTAGAAGGTTTCTAGAATAATACAAATCTCAATGCTGTGTGTTGCAAGTAGGCTACAGCAGTTGTGTGATCGAGATGATAATAAAAAAAATTCATTTTAAAATAAATCAAACAAAAACAGAGCCAAAACCAAACAAAGTAGGCAAAATGTAAAAGCAGAGACCATTTGCTCTGTTGCACAGGCACGAGGTAAGATTGCCACCCTTCATGTGGGTGGACTGGGTTCAAATCTGCTGCACAGAAGGTACTATCTCCTTAGGCAAGACCCCCTTACCCTACCTGTGTAAGCTGCTTTTAAGTGTCTGCTAAATGCATAAACATAAGAAACTAATGTTTGAATTCCATCAGAGAAGTTGACAAAATGTAAAGTGAATTGATGAATCCCCTAATATATAGTAGAGAACACAAAGAGCCCTGTACAGGAAGCTGGGAGGTGTAACTGTTTGTACACCTCATATTTCAACACAGTCTAATGGTAGTTAATGAAACTGTCACGATGCTTATGATTAATAAAAAATTTATATCCTGAGTTGTAGTTTTACACAACTCAGGCTCAACTTGTGAGGCTCAATGTGAGGCTCAACTTATTGTTTGTTGTCCATTACAATACCAAGATATTTGTACTGCTGCAGCAGTTCAACTCCCTGTACCACAACAGAGGGGATGACGAGGAGAATTTTCTTGAAATCGATACACAATTCTGTAGTTTTTGCAACTTTCTTGTTTAAGAAGGATAAATGGTTCCAGTCAATAAAATCCCTCACAATAGGATCATGTTCAGAGTTGTCTCTGCTGAGGGGGAACACAATAAACAGATTCAGCAGCAAATCTGATTATGTGCCACCTTTTATGATGGCTTTGGCTTTAAATTGTATATAAAACAAATCAAATTAGAGGCAGGGCGCAGCCATGGGGAAATCTGGTGGAAGAGAATAGGAGCTCCAACAAAACACCATTCACACTGACCTGTTGTAACCTCAATGATAAGAAGTCCAGCAGCCAGTGAATCAGGCCATGTGTCAGTGATGTAAGCATTCTTTAACATGTCTGCTTAAACACTGGGCTGGGTGTCACAAAAATATGGATATACATTTTACAAAGCATTCAAACAAAACAACCCAACTCTGCAAATGAAAAAAACAGTTATATGACTGCAAGCTAACAGAAGAGAAAGGCAGAGAAGCAATTGTCTTTTTTGCTAAATCTAACATTATGATCATGTTATAAAATGTAATTACAATATTTTTTTATAAGATAAGAAAACAGAATTAAAGGTACATTGTAAGAAATTGAACCTTCACACAACAGAAAAACATGTTAGGCGAGAACATAGTGGTGGACTGAAATCATTCTTCTTCTGTGTTTCTTAATCTGTGGTCATGTGTTCTTTGTTGTAGCAGAAAGCCATTTGTGCATGTTAGTGCACGTGAGCCCCTGGTGTCCAGTCTGGACTGGACTCGATGGTTTTCCTCCACTGCATAAACTACGCTCTTTGAGCAAAAAACCTCCCACAAAGAGAAGGATAAAGCCAATGTTCAATTCAACACACAGTGGTTTTATAAATTAGCTTAACAAGACAATTGATTAAAAAAGTCACGTGGACGAGTTGCTTTAAGCTGTAAATGAGGGATTGTTTTTCTAATTTAAATGACCAGTCAAGTGTATTTTATTATGTTTACAGCAGTGAACACAGCTGCTTTCAGAGCTCTTTAATTCTGAAATCTGTGGAATTTCTGACATCAGCAGAAATAGCCATCAGGACTGATGTTGTTGTTTTGTGAAAAGAACTAAACACCACTACAGAATAGTTGTAAATGCACCCCCACCAAAAGTGACACCAAATACAAACTCCTTATTAACTTAAGAAATAATGTAATTAGCTAAGCACTTTGCCTTTGGAGAGATTAAGGCTAATGTGGGTAGGAAGCCAGGCAGGCTAATGTCTGCAGTTTACACTGCAGACATGCAATGTATTTTTTTTAACCCTTGGACTTTCTTTTGGATTTTGAAGACAAAAGGACAAAAACCTCCAAACTTTCAGACACGTAGTTTTATTCCTCCCTTAGCCTATTTCAGAACAAGGTGAGAAAGAGGAGGTGGAGCAGAAAGCAAATCAGTTGTTACCAAAAGTTAACAGAAGAAGAACATTTAAGAAAAACTGAATATTTGAAGCAATGTGTGGGACATATTAATTGCCATCACTCAGGAAGACACGCTTCCGGGTGTCTGCTGCATGACTTCATGTAATAAGAGCTTCAGATGACAGCTGTGTGGACAGGAATAAAACTACACCCGAGCCTAAATCACTTCACATCAGATTTGTCTCTTTTTCATGGATTTTTATCTCCCAATAATTGCTTTCTTGTCTTCAATTTGTAGTAGATGTTCATATTTACGGAGGGTGGACATGCAATCCATGCTTTAAACAATGTAGAAAAAAAAATTAGAAGATAGACTACCTTTGTGAAGCATTTTTTTTTTTACTGTTCTTGTTGACTTGTTTTTCTTTATAGTCTTTATATTGATTGTTCAGGTCTGTCTGCACCTTTAATGTGGTCTTATCTAAGTGGAAATATGAATGTGAAGACACAGCACAGTTGACTGTGAGAAAGCCTCTGCTGATTGGGCTACAAATCAACTCCTGAATAATGACCTTGATGTTTTCTACTTGGACGTGAAGCTGTGAAAATGCTTATCCGCAGGCACAAAGACACACACTATTTCATCTTTCTGTGCACCACATCCTTCCATGTGCCTTGCAGACAAGACGACTGCTGTCAAAAAAAAAGAAAAAAAAAGAGAGAAGTTACAGGTTTTTATCTATTCCAAGGCCTCCTGCTCCCACTGAAAAGAGGAGCAGGGAGTTTGAGGAAAGCCTAATCTGTAAGGCTGTGCAGCCCGAAGATTTCTTCAGAAACTCAAATGAATTTGAATAAAGAAACTTATCACTGAGACATGCTTCTGTGAGAAAGACTGGCTTCATCTTCTTTTGAAATGTCATATTCTGCAAAAACTCTACAATGTTTATTGTAGCTCATCAGTAAAAATTTACTTTTTTTTACCTTGAATGTAATATACCAGAAGGAAAACACTTCTTGATAAGAGCAAATGTTTGGAAATGTCTACCAATTCCGACACAACGCAACCCTGTCACTCTGTTTGGTGCCACAGCAGAATTTCAAAGTATCGGCTTAGAGTAGATTTATCCATCCTCTCCATCTTTATCTCTGACCACTACTTGACCTCTTCCCTCTGAGGTCCCACTTCATCTACTATCTTGTGTGCATTGTACCTGAGGTGAGCTTCACATATGAACTACACAGAGGAGCTTGGTTACACTGAACCTCAGAATTAAAAGACCTAAGAGCCCAGTCCACAGACTTTCTTTTTGAGGGCAAAGTCGCAGACGGTTTTTAAGTGCCAGCCACTTTTCCTCAAACTGTTTTACCTACCAAGTTCAACTCAAGACCGCACTCGCAAGAGCACTGTGCTTTAAGGACGGATCGGTACCAACTGTCTATGGCTGAACTGCACAAGTGGGAAAAGTAAGTATTTGAGAAATAATATGTTTGTTATTGTTTGGCCAGATAGCACAAGCTCAAGCTAACAGCTGAAGTAATAAAGTACATGTTTATGTATGTACAGTATGTCAGTATGTTAACTTGCATGCTTTGCATTGTGAGGGTAACTTGTGTTCTGTAATAGGAGGCTGTCTTTAGCACAACAAAGCTGCTAGCTATAGTCTGTGTCCTCCTGTCAAGGTCACTCAGTCTACAGCGAACCATCTATTTCATGTTCTGCCAAATATTTGTCAGAAAACTAGTTTGTTGACCTCACTACAAAACTGAAGTGTGAGACACTCGTAAACAACAGTATGACACATAAAGTAACCTCTGATGCTCTGACGGAACTGTCCTGTGTCTGCTTGCAGTATTTGTTAAGAAGCATTAGGTCACCGAGTGACAACATTACCCAACACAACCTACTGCACTGTGCAAAAAGATTTACTGTTCACTTACTTCATGGGTCACATTTGGGCCATGAAATTCACATTGGTTGAGTTGAATCAAGTACACAATATGTGTGTGCATTTCACTGATGCGTCAACCAAAGCTGTACTAAAAGTGTTCCACACTCTGGAATTGAGGGGGTGAGCACTGGCTAAGCCTAACACCCCCCACCCCCCACCCCACACACTTAAAACAGCTAGTCTGAACTGTGTCGTTTCGACTGGGGTGAAAGAAAAGATACAGGGGGCCACCGGAGTATTTTGACCAAAAGCATGTTACACACCTCAGGAATTAATCGAAAAGGAGTAACACACATCATTACTTAATGTTATCAATTAACATTAACTAGCCTGAACACTAAAACCACCGACAACTACTGATAAAGTGAGTAAGACTGATCATGTTTTTACAAAATAATGTTCTGATGGGACAACCTTGAGCCTGCAATTTACATAGATGCTTCCTGTTGATACTAACCACTTAATATGTCCCCTGCATTCAGTGCAGTAAATCATGGCCTAGAAAAATAATCCACCCCTTAATCCTCTATGGTCACTAAGGGGCTCTATAATGTTTATAGTACAACTCTCATTATGCTTTTTTTTCCTACTCTGCCTTTGCTATTGCAAGATCTTTAACTTGTGCAAATTTCCCTGTCATGATTTATGCTATTATTTTCGGTTGGATGAATTAAAGTGAACTGAATTTCCCATCTGGTGCAATCTATGTATAACCCACAGCAGAACAAGAGCTGCGACAGCTATCTCTGAGATTATCACGTCACTTAATAAAAAGCCACAATACTACACTCTCAGTAGATTTTTCTGATACTGTTGATCATAATCCTATTAATTCCACATTTTACTATATGTATGAATTATGTAATGTGCAGCTTCATGCTCATGATACCATCTTGCGTCTCATCAGATGGTGCTATTGTATTTTTCGAGGCTTCTGGTCACATCTTAGAACTGACCACGTACTCATCTCTTTTGCGAATCAGACTTTTGACTTTTAAAATTGATATGTTCGGAGCCCGAGGGGCTCAAAAACAGTTAATAATTGGCACCTATTGTGGGTTTAAACTTAATGAGAATGTTATTAGAAAAACACAATTGATTTTGCGATGCAGCTGAATTCTCACAAGAATAAACAGTCTCTGTTTATTGGGAATGTCTGACACTATCCAAACAGCTGAAGTCTGCTCTGATTGTCCCATGTAACAAAGCATCTGGTTTTATATAGTTGGTTTAATTCAAATATATATTCAGTTTTATCTTAAATCTATTTAGAAATTATAATTAAAGTAAACAAAATATTTAGCAGAAGCTGTGGAGTCAAAGACTCAAATCAGACGCTCATCATCATGCTCACCATAAACTGCTGTCAGTTGTTTCAAACGGTGAGCCTAAGGACATGGATGTAACAACAATGATGCCTTGAAGACCATGAAAACATTGGGATGAATACAAGAAACAGTTAATTAGCAAAGCTCCAGAACACTGTGGAAGATGCAGCAGCAGAGATCTCATATGGGAAACAAATACCTGATGCCTCAGGCGGGAGGTGCTGCTTGCAAACAAGTATGATTCACAAGGGAGATGAATGCTTTAGAATATGTTGGAGTTGAACTATTTAGATGAGTGAAACAGGAAGTCAGCTAGGTAAAGCCCAGGAGAACACAATAGAGCCATCATCAGAGCAGTGGCAGCAGAGGAGTAATTAGACCTTTCCATGTGAGCGTTTGCATTAATTGGAATTATTCAAGGGTGTCACTCGAGGTCAAAGGAAAGGTAAAAGAAAGCTAATTAAAAGAAGTTGAAGACAAATGTTAAAAAAAGTTTTTCTAAAACAAACTCGGGCTTCAGAGACTAATCAAAATACGTGTTCGGACCAGCCCTTCAGCATGACATTTAATGCATTTTTATGCCCCAAAGCCATCACTGAACTAATTTTTACTTCAAAATAACCCAGATTGACATTTTAGCTCCAGAAAACGTGTAAATGAGTGAAATATGATGGAATAGTGATTAATGGCCTTGTAGAAGGTTACAATCCATATGTCAACCATCAATCACATGGCTATGTTTTTGTGACAAGGATTTCTTGTCATCACAAAGTCCTAAATAATGATGGTTTCCTCAAACTTTGCATTTCTCCTCAGCTGCCAGCAAAGTTTTCAGTCCATTACACACCTGTTATTTGTTCTTACCACTCATTATGCCACAGATTGCCCAAATTGACAGGCCAGAAACTGTGCATTATACATTCCGATCCCGCAGAAACAAGAAGTCATTCATGTTGCATGAGGAACGTTACATCTTGCAGTCTTCTGAACTAGTGCATGTAAAATCTTCCCTCTATTCCTTCGCTTTACGAAAGGTCTCAATTAAAACCAAACCAGCCTTAATCTAACAAATTAGTTTTGTCGGAGAAAACCACCTATACAGTGACTGAAAATAAAAAAAGATTTAAAACAAGTCTAAAAGTAAATATTAATGATCAGGGGCGGAGTAGGACACAAAAATCCACCAGGACAATTCTGACTGCACCGGCCCAACACCGGCCCACAACGAGCCCACAACTGGCCCAACCCATCCCCTCGATCTCCCATATATCAACTGCACAAGCAAAATCTATGGACTTAACGGAAATATGACGTAGAACTCAGCTCAAATGTTATGCTAATTCGCAACAATGTGTCCTGTCAATTCATGTCGCCTGGTTTCGGAATAAATCCATGATTTTTGACTATTTTGATTCACCTTTTCGGCCCCTCCTTTCTCTTTTCTCTTCTTTCCCTCCATCAGGTGTAACACAGAGCAAAACTAACATGCAAATCTGATTCCTCTTCAACTGTAAGAAAATCTGCTACTTCAACCTTGCCCACTTATCTCTGACCACAGCTATATACTCTATAGCTGTCTCTGACAGCCGCTTATTCATCTCCCTAGTTCATTGGATAAATGCAGAGCGATAGCAGGTTCCATTTCCCATGAGGCTTTGCTCCGACCATTCTACATTAATCTATGAACAACAAACAAATTAAATCGCTGGCCAATTTATATTTGTGGTGATGAAAGTTATGTAACGTCAGAATAAAAAGACTTAGATCAAGATAGGAGGCTAAAGAAAAATCAGTAGGCTGGATGAATGAGGGTGAGTTTGACACTCCAGCAACCATGAGTGAGATTTGGAGAGACAACAAGTGTGATATTCGTTGGTTGGTTGGTAGGTGGATTTGTAAGTTGGTTTGTTGGTTGATTGTAAATATACAAGATTTTCACAGGAACATGCTTGATAACAGTCTTAACAATAGGCCACTCATGAACTTCACACGACTGCGCAGAGCAGTCTGCATGCAAGCTGGTTCTCTTGAGCTCATGGGCCGGAAATCTACCAGTTGTCCCGATGGCCACTCCGCCCCTGCTAATGATTGACTTTATCTAAAGCCAACTGTGCTACCTTCAAAAGAGGATTGTCTCACTTTTTTTTTCATACTTACTTTCCTCCTGTGTAATAAGTAATAATAGCTGCTTCAGCTTTCTCCAAGGTGGACCTCTATCAGTCATGTCCACAGGGGACACAAATTTGAATAACTAAGGGCCCTTGGCCCATCTTTATGCTCACTGTTTTTTTTTCTTGCCCACAAATTTGCTGTTTAAAGGTCATTCTTGTATATATATATATTTTTTTGAATAACGTTTTACTGCCAGACCTAAAAAGTAGGTCTGGCATTAAACATTGATAATGCCATTTGACATATTTTTATAGATTTTTTGTTTTTCAGATGTTGTGATATAAATGATGTGTAAATGAATCCTACATCATGGCTGACTCTGTGAGTTCAGTGAATTCAGTGACAACATTTTATTTCTCAAAATCGTTGTTTGATTTTGATCAAAACAAAGTAAAAGAATGACCTAAAAGACAAGCTTTCATCAGAACCCACAACATCTCCATCTCTGAGATTCTGAAACGTTTTCTGTCACATGTAATGACTGACCATTTGATGAATAATATATGAAAATTTAAAATGAGGACACTGAAGTCCCTTTGTTCCTAGGGTGCCGAAAGTCTGAGGCACTGTGTAAATGTCACTTATTCACACACTAGTAATTTCAAGTAATGTATGTGTGCTCTGTGCTAGTTCAAATGGCCTCATCGCTCATTCTTAGTCTTCAACCAGACCCTTCTCTCTTACATCACCTCCACAGAATAAAGCCTATTCTGAGATAGTCATGCATCCAGAAAGAATATGACTGCCATTACAGGACTGAAGTATCTATCTCCAGCCTTCCTTCAGGTTTATGCTTACAGTACAGCACCACATACATTAATTGACAGATGGGGTTGGAGGTGGTGAACCAAGGCAGGTTGGGCAAAGATGTGGGATAAACGGTATGTGCATTCATATTGGTACAAAAAAGTTTCTTTCTTTCCTTGACTGCACCCACTTTGTGATTGGCCATAAATACATACGATTGTTGGGTGGACTTGTAGACTTATACTCCCGCATATTACCATATGGGCTCACTTTTTCCTATGGCAGCACTAACATTACTGCTGCCATCTGTGGCTTTTGTTGAAGTTGCTCAAATTGGCAAGAGGAGGCAGAGTTATGGGACTTTAAGCTTACAGTTTATGGACCAAAATTACACCTGATTGAGAACAGCTGAAGGCTTGCGCTCACCATACGATACAGTCAGGCTGCATCACATTCTGCATAATCATGCATTTGTCTTGATCCAGGTGATATATCCAGATAATTTAAAGCCAGCTTTAAATGGGGTGATTAAAGCAATCTGTCTATCATCTGTTTTGTTTCTAAATATAAGACCACCAAGGGAGTTCCTATCATATGTGAAACAATAAAAAAGAGATTATTGGAGTCCTGTTAGGAGAAAATAGGGGGAAATGTGAAGAGAAGGGTTGTGTTGAAAATGATTCTCCTTTATCTATATCACACGAATCAACTGTCTGGTAAAATCTAAAGTTTTCATTTTTATTCACATGATAAATTGATTCATCATGGTTTTTCCAACATTACTTAGCTAAAATCGTCAAAATATTTTCTCTAAAATTTCATTCTTTTTTATGATCTGACAGTTATTCAGGTACATTGCCTGAAGTACTGAGGCAGTAAGATCAGAAATGTAGCCAAGGAAACTTTGTCCTAAGCCGCATGCTCTATTCTCTGAGGTATCCTCAGGCAAGTACAGATCAGATGGGATGTATAATCCCTGCAGTATGTCGCTGCATCTGTCCTTTCCACGGGTGGATATAATCCTGATCAGATCAGTTACAGCACATCTCATCAGAACCTCATATTGATAATTTAGTTATTAATTTGTGATATGTTAATTATCCACCTTTTATTACTGAGATAAGATAAATAGAAGATTATCCTACAAACTTGCCACCAGAAATTCCTGAAATGGAGGCATTTGAAAAGGAGAAGAGATGAACAGATAGCTGAACAGACACTCAGAGAGATCTTATGTAAGCAACACTTACTGTCATACAGACAGTAGACAGGCAGTGACTAATGATGCAGCCACAGATTGGCTTCCCAACAGTCAGTGACCATTATAATCCTGTGTTAGGAAGAAGAGAGAGTGAGAAGAGAATAAACAGACTCAAACAGGGTTATTGGACAATCTAAAACATTGTATTGAGTTCAGACTCTGAAGTTTTACCTTTTTTGAGGAATAAGTGGAAGCTGAATCAAAAGTCTATGAGCTTGGGGAGGAATTTAACTGAATTATCACATGTTGTATCTGTACAATCTGATGCCTACATCTCTGAATTTACTCTCCCCATTCATGCCTAACAAGAGCTTTATATGTGAGCAAAAATGGAAATAAAAGAAGTCTTTGACTGACAACTTTGAGTGCACAATTACATCATGAACATGCACATAAAAAGCCCCAAAGAGCATATGAATGTATGTAAAATAGCACATAACACATGGTGCTTTGTCTGAGTATCCAGAGTGATGACAATAAAATGAAAGGATATATGAGATAAAATACAAGATGTACTAAGATGGAAACTTGCTGAATATATGCTGTGAGTTGTGTGATAAAATCAGCGTACAGCCTTTCCTGATGCAGCCCAGTGGATTGAGACAGCAAAGGATGAATGGATGCATTGAATAAAGCAAAGGAACTGCACTACAATGGCTTCGACAAATGCACATCTGTTCGGCTAGACTCTGAACTGGGATGAGAATGAATCAGTGCCATAACACCCTCCATAAAACGTTGCATGTTCCAACATCTGTCTTTCAGACAAAAACAGTAATTTCATGAAACAAATGACTTTCTCTGACACCAGGCTACTACTGAAAACTGTTCTGAAGGCAGAAAAAGTCTGACACGTGCAACTTGTAATTCTTCATTTGTCTCTAAAGAACAAATAGAAATAAGATTGACTCTATCTTCAGGGCAAAACATCAGTGGCTGGTGCCAAACTTGAAAAAGAAGGCTAAAGGAAATCTGCATGTTTAAGTAAACAGGCTAATCACTGTCAAGTCATTACAGTGCTTTGGGGATTTTTTTTCCCCATTAATACGGTATGATGTCTTCACACTGAGGCGGTGTAGGATTATCATTTCTCAAAGTTTGCGATGCTGTGCGTCCCCTCAAGGCTGAGCTGATGTGAATGTGATTGCAATTCATTACTTCAGATGTATTCAACAGATCATATTGTGCAAATCTTATTGTGCAAGTATACTCTAGCAGTACAACTCAATTTTTAGTCTGGAAAAAAATACTTTATATTTATATTTGTGACAATTAATCGTCTCTTTCCCTCTTTTGTCCACCTGATTCTGGTGATAGAGATGGTCCTCCTTCCACAAAGTTCTCATAATTTTAGATTTTGATCTGTATACCCTGAGCGTATTAGCTTGAAACTATGTCACTGTTGCCAAACCCAACTGCAGCATGGTAACCCAGTAATCCTGCTTTGTGAGAAAGGCCCTTGAAAACAAAATCCTAATGTCTGATCTAATCCTGGAAGCCACCATCATCTAAAATTCTTTCCAGCTAAGCCTATCCTTGTAGACACTTGCAGGGCATAGTTTAAATGGAAAACAAGCTTTTTCATCTTTCATAGACTACTTTTTTATGTATCTTTTATGTTTACAAAGTGATTTCACACCAATATTTAACAGCTTGTACTTCACATTATTTACATAAACGTGCTTTACACAGAAGATAAACTGTTAGAAGACTTGAATAAATAAAGGAAAACAAGCATTTGAGCATAGCAGATAAAGTGAAACTCCAATATGAGAGCAATGAATAGCAAATTACATTAAAAAAAACAATGCACAGTTGAATCTGAATAATTGGACAGGGATGTTACTCTTAGATCAATTCAACAGATTAGCTTACAGTCAAAAGTTATTTCTAACATAAATTCACAGTTCAGGGTTTCTATAGACCTTTTACCCTGACCATGGTATTTGGTTTTATCTTCTCTCCGCTGTATTTCAAACTTTTACTGAAATATTATCAGACTCAGTGTTCTAGACGAAGCTGCAGATTTAATAATAGTCCCCTCCAGTGATGGGGGAACAACCTCCCCAGCTGTCACAATAAACAATGGCTCCTTGAGGAACCAACCCACTAACCTCAAACTCAACTTTTTCCGCACACAATGACTTCTCTGTTTCTTTATCAGTTTACACAGACTCATGCTCTATCCTTATTAACATACCCAACTGTCAGACATGTGAGATGCACCTGCTCTCCTCTGATCTCACTGAGAGCAGGTGTTGTAACATGATGCAGAACTGATTGGTCTTATGATTACACGACGTGTGTTCTGATGTCGTTGTTGGTGGCAAAACATAGATATTTCTAAATTTGGATGACTATTTCATTATTAGATATAAAACCTTGAAATCCCTTCCATCCTGACTATTTCCTCACGTGATTTTTATGGTCCTCTAACCCTAATCCAGAGCATGAAATGAAAAAAATGCTTGACTTTTCACATTTTCTTTTACAATTCAGTTAATCAACAAACACTCGAAGAATAACTAATTACCCTCTCTTCTATGTATTTTATAATATCAGCCTTGCAGATCATAGTGTTAAACATTAACTAACTTAAAAGGAAACCCAGGAAAATATCAGCATCTTAGTGTTTTGTGTTTGGCCAAGGTTTGTGGCACTATGTCTTGATAGCTTCATGGCTTCATGTACGCACACAGTAATATTCTGACTATTTACTTTGTTCTATATGATATATCATCACGATATATCTTTAAAATCTATTTTGAATATTATGGTGTTTACATGAGTTACAAATAGCATCTCTTATCTCCGTTTCCAATTTCATGTTACAGAGTGTAGTCCAATTATGGACTCAGCCGTATTCCTCAAACCATGGAGCACTAGACTCCCCGGGTTTCTCCCTCACCCCAAATGAGCGTCTTGGTTGTTGCTGAATCCCAGCTGTTCTCAGCCTTCCTACGGCAGTGTTCAATGTGGCAAGAAAGCGCTAACAGTGCAATTGCCTACAGGGCAAAGAGGGGCAGAGATGCCCTTTGCATCTTTGGCTCCAGCACCTCCTCAGGTGACGTTTCCATGATACTCTTGTTGGATTTTTGCTCTGCTTTCAACATCATCTGATTCACCACAATTCCTAAGAGACAGATGGCAAATAGTCTGTTTGCATATTAACATTGATCACACTCACTCCACCCACACTTGTGCACTTCAGGATTGTATACTGAGTGCATTTCTCTACAAACTGCACACCAGTGACAATAAAAGCCCATCACCCACCACCATTGACTTCAAACACCCTGATAACACTGACATCACCACCACACTCCATCTTAATACTGGTAGTTATTTTAATAATAAACATTTTCCACCCATTCCAAACGGAGATCTGCTCAGGGGCCTACACATCTTCTTTTTAATTTGTGTTGTTGGTGTGTAAAGGTGAGGTGCAACGACCAAAAGTCCAGGACATTTCTTTTTGTCAAGATGGACATGAATTTCTCTGATTTCTCTGCCTTCACATCTTTTCCTTTTCTCCTGTTCAATAAGCTCATCATTAAGGGTTTTTGAAAAAAGCTTTTCCGCTATTAACTCCACCTTGAGCTCAGGATAAAAAAAGAACTTGACTTGCTTTCTTAAGCTAGCCTATTTAGGCAGTTTGGCCCCCTGCCTATATCCTATGCTGATATGAAAATGAAAAGCATAGAGTGAGGGGTCTGGAGAAATGACAGAGCTGTGTCCCCATCCACCTGACAGAGTTGATCTTTAATGCTGCTTTGCGTCTTCTAAGCCATCAATCTGCTCTCCCTCCAACCGATAACTGGCTATTCTTGCCTTCTCCTAATTGTGTCTCTTAAGCTTAGGTTTGTCATAACATACTGGTGCATGGTATAGAATCAGTTATGAGCATGGACAGCTTTGACCACTCTGACAGCTCGGTGCTTGTCAAGCTTATACCTCAGATTCCCCATAGTGAAACTGAAGACTTTTCTCAGAGATCCGTGTCCATATTTCAGCAACGCATTTTGTTGTGCAGTGGACAGAGGACTCAGTCTGCATCCTCTGTCATCCAGAGGTGTCACAGCAGTCCAGCTTTGGTGTGCTGTTTGCTCAGCATTGCTGCAGTTCACTGGATGCCCTGGCATTTAGAAATCAGCTTTCACTGGGACGCTGTCACACTAGAGAGACTTAATCACATATGAAACTAGGGAAGAAATGGGTGTCATTAGGTTGTAGAGTGAAAGTCTGGCAATAGCTTGCTTATTAGATATTCATGGTGGGTACACTGATATTTAAAATGATCATTTGAGAGCAGGGTTTGCCATATGGAATCTTTAGAAGCATCACAGCTCGTAAGCTCCACATTTCCAAAGAGAGGATTATGGATAAATATGCATCTCTCAACCTGCAAAGTAAGAGTAAACTAATAAATCAAGAGAAACAGAAACTGTCTTTCTGTTTGCATGATCTGCCAAATAGAAATGTCCTTAAATATGGGAGAGATGCAAAACAAAATGAAAAGCAGCAATACATTTACATTTTCAAAATAGAAATAATTAGATGTCGTATTGTCAACGTATTGTCAACCTTGCCTCTCGCCCAGTGACAGCTAGAATAGGCTCCAGCCCCGCAGTTTTCTTCCAAAACTGTGACAAAGTCTTGAAGTGACTGCTTCAAGTGAGTTTTCAGGGAGAATATTATAAATCATAAAAAGTGATGATCAAGAAGACATGTATTTAGGGGGAAAAAAAACATAGAGAATGGCCTGATATCTTCTCTGATTTGACTTTCTTGCTTTATCACTACATTGCTACAATCACTGAAATGACTGATTATTTACCCAGAGACTGATTACTGATTACCAACACAATGGATGTGTTGCAATGTAATAATTGGGTGAAAAAAGGTTTCAAACATGGTCAAACTAGCTATAACTGGCTATCCATTCACTCAGGACCACTAGGTCTTACAAAAAATGTGAAATGGGCAACCTCTTTGACATATGGAGCAAGCACAAAACTTGTTGAAATGATGTGCTAGTAGAAATCAAATCAACATCTTCGTCATTCCTCAAGTCACTCAAGTGATATGAAAAGCCACTAAACTGCACTTTTTGGGGCCAGAGGAGAATAGCTGTGGACAGTGTTGGATAAACTCATGTCAAGTCCTACGCTAACCTCGTCACTACCACCCAAAAACAGTGTTAGGGAATAAATATTTCAACATAGGCCACTACTAATAAGCTAAAAGTAAAAATCTGGTATAATCAGTGATCCTAAAAAAGACATGAGCTTGCAAAGAACATATCATTCAAAGTACAATAAACATAACATATGTGTGAAGAAGAAAGGAACGAGTAACAACCTATTTTTAGTCTTATCTTATTTAGATGACAGTGTGACGGTGATAAAAGAGGAAGAGAAACATTACATTATGCAAGATGACTCCCTTTGTCTTGATTTAACCTTTTTTCTTCTTCTGATGGTCATTTTCCAAACTGGGTGCCACATAGCCTTGAGCCTCGAGCCTCTTCATTTTGATACTTTAAGCTGCCTCGAAGGTCAAGTTCTGCATTAACATCTATTTTATATTTTACTTTAGGGTGCTCTACTGCACCATGCAGTTTATTTTTGGGTGTTTTGTCAACCCCTCCTGGTTACAGTTTTATCAGCGAGGCCAGAGTGAGCAGGAGAGGAGGAGGGGTCGCAGTCTTATTCAATGAATCATTTCAATGTAAGCAGTTATCTCCTGGAAGTTTTCAGTCCTTTGATTATATGGCTATACAGCTGAAGGCCTCACCCAGAGTCCTGTTTCTGAATATTTACAGGCCCAATAAATACTGTGCAGATTTTTCTGAAGACCTCAGTGAACTGCTGTCTATGATCTGTGTTGATTTTGACTGTATAATTATTGTTGGTGATTTTAACATCCATATGGACAACCCTCAGGACAGAGGGACTAAAGACCTGAGTAACACTCTGGACAACTTTGGGCTGACTCAGCATATAACAGAGCCCACGCACAATAGGGGGCACACTCTAGACTTAGTGATCTCTAAGGGTCTAAGCATTTCAAAGATTACTGTGTCTGATGTGGGCCTGTCTGACCATTCCTGTATTTTCTTTGAGAGTAAGATTTCAGTGCACACAAATGTCTCAACAGCAGTGATCTCAAAACGGTGTATAACTGAAAACAGTAGTAAGATCTTTAACCAGGTCTTCTCTTTAACACCTGCCCTGTCCGGGGGTTCAGTCAGTGAGCTCGTCAGTAGCTTTAATACTAAAATGTTAAATGTTATGGATACTATTGCTCCCATTAAGGTGAAGGTTATCTCTGGAAGGAAGAAGTCTCCATGGCGAAATTCCACACTGGTGAAAAATGGGAAAAGAGAGTGTCGGAAAGCTGAGCGCAGATGGAGAAAAACAAATCTCCAGGTTCATTATGACATCTATAAAGACAAACTTCACTCTTATAATTTACAACTGAGGAATGCAAGGAAATCCTACTTCTCTGACATCATCACCAAAAACAGTCATAATGCTCGGGCCTTATTTGCTACAGTTGACAGGCTAACAAACCCTCCTGTGTCAGTGGCAACTGAACTCCATTCCACCATGGCCTGCAATGACTTTGCCAAATTCTTCATAGACAAAGTCCAAAATATTAGACAAGCAGTTGGTACATCAGCAGCAGGTTCAGCATATGTACTGTGTCCACCGAAAACCGGTTTAAACACCATGACACTATTTCAACCCATTAACAGTAAAGACCTGGAGGACATCTTACGTCACCTGAAGTCCTCCTCTTGCTGTTTAGACATCCTACCAACAGATTTTTTCAAAGGGGTCTCAAAGACTTTGAAGTCAGACCTGTTACTGATTGTGAACTTGTCCTTAACGTCAGGTGTGTTTCCAGAGCCACTAAAAACAGCTGTAATCAAAAAAGGACAATCTTGACAAGACGCAAATGAACAACTACAGGCCCATCTCAATCTCCCATTTTTAGGTAAGATCATTGAAAAAGCGGTTTTTCAACAGCTTAATTACTTTTTAACACAAAATAACTGCTATGATACCTTCCAGTCAGGCTTTAGACAGCACCACAGCACTGAGACTGCTCTGACCAAAGTGTTTAATGACATATGTCTGAATACAGACAGTGGAAAAATGTCAGTCTTAGTTTTACTGGATCTCAGTGCTGCCTTTGATACAGTTGACCACAATATATTACTCAAACGACTGGAGAACTGGGCTGGTCTTTCCAGAACTGTACTAAACTGGTTTAAAACATACTTATAGAACAGGAAGTACTTTGTGTCAATAGGTAACTTTACATCTGAGCAGACAAGAATCACATGTGGAGTTCCCCAAGGTTCCATCCTGGGACCTCTTCTGTTTAACATCTACATGCTCCCACTGGCACAGATTATAAAAAACAACCAAATAAACTACCATAGCTATACAGATGACACACAGATGTATATAACAATGTCACCAGGAGACCGAGGGCCTGTACAGGCCCTTGGAAAATGCATTGAGGAGATTAATGACTGGATGTGCCACAACTTCCTCCAGCTAAACAAAAACAAAACTGAGGTAATTGTCTTTGGAGCCAAAGATAAACGATTGAAAGTCACCACAGAGCTTCAATCTATAAATCTAAAAACTACCAACCAGGCCAGAAATCTGGGTGTAGTGATGGACTCAGACCTAAATTTGGACAAACACATTAAGGCAATAACAAAGTCAGCCTACTATCACCTTAAGAATATATCAAGGCTAAAAGATCTGATGTCTCAGCAGGACCTGGAAAAACTAGTCCATGTATTCATCTTTAGTAGGCTTGATTATTGTAACAGCATCTTTACAGGTCTGCCTAAAAAGTCAGTTAGACAACTGCAGCTCATCCAGAACTCAGTTGCTCGAGTCCTCACTAAGACCAAAAAAGTGGAGCACATCAGTCCAGCTCTGAAGTCTTTACATTGGCTGCCTGTCCATCAGAGGATAGACTTTAAAGTTATGATGCTGGTCTATAAAGCTCTGAATGGTCAAGGACCAAAATACATCAGTGACCTCCTGACCCACTATGAACCTTCCAGACCCCTCAGGTCATCTGGATCCGGTTTTTTATCAGTTCCCAGAGTCAAAACCAGACATGGAGAAGCTGCATTCAGCTTCTATGCTCCACATGTCTGGAACAAACTCCCAGAAAGCCTCAGATCAGCTGAAACACTCAGTGTATTTAAGTCCAGGTTGAAGACACATCTATTTTCAGCTGCATTTGAATAAGCTTGAGTTTCAAAATGGAATCATGTTTTAACTATTGATTTTATCTTTCATATATATAATTTTTTCTGATTTTATCTATTGTTCTTATTTCCTTCTTTTGTTTAAATTTTAAATCATGCTTTTTATTTCTTCTGTTTTAATGTCTCTGTAAAGCACTTTGAATCACCTTGTTGTTGAATTGTGCTATACAAATAAACTTGCCTTGCCTTGCCTTGCCTTAGGGTGAACCAGTCTTTGTCCGAGGGTGTTCTTGGGTTTGAAATGCACTGGAATACCATGTTTGGAGGAGATCCTTCAAAGATTCTGTCTGTGTTTGGCTGAAGAGGAAAAAAAAACGGTTCAGTTTTGAAAAAGATTGTACAAGTATTGTTTCCAGGAAAATAAAAGTTTGAATTGTTTGTAAAGTTTTTGTGCTTATGTACAGAGTCGTTGATGATGTCATCACCACCTGGGGCGAGAATCATTGCACTGATGATCGAGTCAAAAGGAGAAAAGCTTGTTGTTTTTTGTTGTTCCAACATAAAGTTTTAACACATGTATCCTACAAAGAATCAAGTGAATAAAATGTTGTGTTCATTTCACGTTTCTGTGACACCAGGTGGTGCAAAACTATCAGGTTCTCAGATTTATTCTGTAGCATGACAAAAACTGCAGACAAAAGACTGAATGAGTTATGCAGCAGATGGTATGGCCCCCACTGAGTCCAGATTTCAACATCTTGAAGTCAGTGAACCATTACACATAGAAACAAAATAAACTAAGACAGACTACACACGGTAACAAGATGCCTGGAAGAACCCACCTACCAAGTTCCACGAAAAATGTATTTCATGTTCTTTAATACATGCATTGCATAGACACGTGAGGTTAAAAAAGCAAACAATTGAGAATCACTGTCATTGTTTTTGAAAATAGTTCTTACCAGTCATCCATGATCCACCCAGTCTCCATTTCAGCATCAACCAGTTGAGGTTTATGGGTGGCTGGAACCCATCCTGACCAGTGGGGCATAAGACACAGTACACCTGGACAGGTTACCAGCTGAAAGCGCCTCGGTTTCTCTTCAGTGTCCAAAACTTGAGCATAACCCTGATATATATTTTGCACTCTCCTTTAGCAATAAGGGAAATGCATTTTTTTTTCATCCATCACTCTTTGCCCTGGAATTTGAGCTCATAAGGCAGGATTTATAACTGGTCTAAAAGATTGTGGTGCACTGTAAGCACAGAACATCGTCTACCCTGCTGTTATTACTTGGTTTCTGTCTCTTAAGTCTCTCAAAATTTTTTCCCTATTAAGGGAATTCTTTAGTTCCATTAAGGGTTTGTTTAGAGTGACACTGTACACTGTGCATTAATTGGCAACCATTTTGTATTTTTTTGTAGTTATATTGTAGTGTGCAGGTGTGTTATTGCAGTGTGATGATTCTTTAGGCTTTGTTCATGCAAATAATGTTTCTCTTTTATCTTTTGCAGAATCTGAGGAAACAATAGCAGGGACTTTAAGACAAAGTTGTTTGTTTGATTGAGAGAAGTTGGAACCAACTAGTGCTGTCTTACACCTTTGCGTTATATCTCTTTATATCTCGAGATGAAAAAGTTAGTCAGTGTAGCTTCCAGTATGTCCTCAGTCCAACTAAAACGGAATAAGTAGCACTACAGAGATGTCCACGATTTGTACCTCCTGTCAATATGTTGAAAGTGATTGAAACAGGAAACACAATAACGGCTGATGGTCTTGGAAATCCACCTGATCATCATGCTTGTTTGTTGTTGGATAAATTCCATGGTGAGAATCCTTTGAATCGGTATTGAAACGCAAATATGGGTAGTTGGTTATGAAAGTGGCTTCACTGCCACAGAGCTGCTCAACAGAAACAAAGGTGACTCTTTTGACTATAACAATTTCACACATTGCACCTATGAAAAAAATGAACACAAAAAAGTAGCAAAACCTAAAGAGAAGATTTCCTTGAAACTCTTTCCAGCTTGCAGAATGAAGCAGCATCCTCAGGTCTAAGACATTCAATTTATTCACGCTCTCAAGGGGATGCTATTTTTATGAACAAAATTTACATTTTTAGTTGCCTGGGGTGGTAATAAAGAATTTGATCTGCATTGTCTTTTTTCATTACTTCCAGTCTAACAGTATTTTAACCTCTGTGCTCCTGAAGATATAACATCTACTGTGGAGAACTGGGATATTTATTGAGCCCAAATTTAGAAAATTACCACTTGCTGCAGTTTCATTTTTGTTCTATGCTGCACAAAAGTACATGAAACCTGCAAAAAGAATCAAATTACTTAACATTAAATCATAACATACTCTTGTTCAAATCAATTCAATTCAGTTTCATATGCATACTGCCAAATTACAATTAAGTTAATCTCAAGACAATTCAATGACACAGTCCAATTCAAGCCAATTGGAATTCAATTCATTGTAATCATAATCCAATCAAATCCAGTTAATTCAATTCAAAATGAGTTTCATACATAATTCATACATACAGAGCCAATTCAAAAACAATATCCTAGCTAAGAAACCAACAGATTGCACTGCATTTGCAACAGACTGTTGTGGTCAAAGGTTGCTGGGTAAGCTTCTCTGGGGCTGTACAACCTTCCATCTGTCTACAGTGTCAGACTTTTTATTTACCTAATAAATCTGGGTATTTATTTGTTGAAATAAATGTAAAAGCTTGCTTTTTCCATCCATGTTTTCTATCACTCTGCAATGTCCTGCCTCAGTAGAACCAACAAACTAGTCTCTATGAAACTTATTCAAAAAGGTTTAAAGCACGTTAGAATGCAATGCAAAAGTATGCAAAGCCCACTTTTGGTCACTTGAAACATCATATCAGTGTGCTTTCTTTTAATTAAAGCAGCAAAAGCTACAGGCAGTAACAATGGAATAAGCACGGTAATGATCCATACAATAGCACTACTTTTCTTGACCAGGAACAAATTACACTTGTCATCCATACCCTCCCAAGCAGATTGAGTTTGGATTCAATTCCAGCCACAACTAAGATAATAAGACTATATTTTATTACAGCAAAGGTAGGGGGTGCAGAGACCAAAATGATGAGTCAATGCTGCAACAACAGTCCAAACATTAGGGAGGTCTGTTGAGCATCGAGCATGGCTTTTGCACGATTGGAGAATCAAATTGATTTGATTCACTTTCAGATTTTGAGAAAAGCAGCTCAGTATCAGTCAGCTTATGAAAAGCAAAGGGAAGTCATTCTCATGAGTGTTTACAGAGCCATCCATTTGAGTCCTTTACGACAAGCTGCTCAGCTCAGTCATACCAGCTGAATGATAACCACAAGGTCAGGAAAGGTGGAATTGGTTTGAGAGTGCTGTCAGATTAAAAGTTTAAAGACCATGCACAAGACGACTTCTTCTGCACATTCCTTATCACAAGTCAGGTATATGTCAGGTGACACTTATATTATTACTGTTGCCAGAGCAATTGTTTGGCCAGAAAATGTTTTATTTATGGTTATCTTTGTATACTGTTGTTCAAAATTTCTTAATAAGTAACTTATTTTTTTCCCCACCAATATCAGCTCTCTCTTTAGCTGATAACTACTCCCTCCTGAGGGATTTATCTGGATCTTTCGCTTGTGAATTCTCCATTACGGCGACCAGCTAGTTGCGGCACGTGTCTGATGTTTGAATTTGAGCTGGTCGTTTACAGGTATTTTCTCTAAAATCAGCTGTGGATTAAAGGAATCTTGTGGGGGCTCAGATATTTGAGTTTGTTCAACTAAAAGCAGTAATCACTATTCATTCCATCAGCAAACCAAATAGCTTTGAACTTGTTAAATGAAAATTACTAAACTGATCTGTGAGCAAAAGGGAAATGCAGTCAGGTGGAAATGTCTTTGTGGATTAGTTTTTTTTTGTGGAGGTTAACTTGGTAGTGAAATCCTGATGTTAATATGCTACAAATATGCTGATTATAGGCCTACTCATAAACCAAAAATTGACAAAATGTTGGCAGTAGAAAAAGTATCACTGAAGTCATTAAGATAAATCCTATAGCAATAACCAGTGTGTGTACAAATTCTGTTGAAATCCATGACAGGGTCATTATTTCTCTCCCAGGGTTATTTATTTCTGGACAAATATAGTGCTCCAAGTCAGTATGAAATGTTGTCAGATCTCAGACCCAACTGTTAGAAGGAAAAAGTTAGTTTTTTCCTCAGGAGAATCAATGAGTGGGATTCTTTTCAAGAAACCAAAGTATATAAAAGATTTGTTTGTATTTGAAAGAAATACGTTAAATGAAATGACATTTATATAAACTGTCTCGAAAATATTCAGCGACCATTGAAGTCCTTTTTATTCTTAATAAATTAGCCTTCCGCGTCACGGCTACACACAAGGAGGGACCCAAGAGCAGACTGACACAGAGAGATGGGAGGAAGAAACTGATTTATTGGTTGTAATGGTGCAAGGTAGGTCCACAGAGAGTCCAGTCCGGCAATATCTCTAGGAAGAGAGGAGGAACAGTTAATGGGTCCAAGGAGTAATCGAATAGAGATAGCTTTTTACTCAGGGAGGGCTTATTATGTCTCCAGGAAGGTGACATAGGAGGGGTAGTGATGACACTGGCTGTGGTGTGGTTTGTCCGAGATGGCGGCGGGGCAAACAGGTAGGTATAAAGCAATGAAGAATGCAGGTTGTAATCTGGACACAAGGAAGAGGTTGGCGGAGGTATCCAAAGAGCTCAGGAGAGGCAAGGTTACACTAGGGAACACAAGTAAAGGCACAATAAGACGAGGAAGGTTTTTGTAATAACACTGAGAACCACTGGTAAGCCTGATTACCAACAGAGACTGTAAGACAATCTGGAGACTGGAGCTCCTGCAGATCTTTAAGAGGCCAGCTCTAACGAGCACAGACGGCACAGCTTGCAGGAGCTTTCCAGCCTCCGCCCCAGACTTCCTGGATACCTGCTCAGCCCTGACTGGAACTCAGAACAAAACCACAATAGCACAAGAAAGCACAATCATGTCATTGTGTCCCTGGAGTCTGTCCGCTTCTTTTTCTGTTATCAATTCTCACTGAAGCAACACCACAGCCTCCAACGTGTTGTTTAAAGAGTTGTTTTCCCTCAATAAAATGTCATATCTGAGAAGAACCTACAAATTCTGTATAAGGTGTAAGTACGTGAGGAAAGGGGGTCGGCAGTGGAGTACTCTCATGTTATGCAGCATTGTCCTGCACTGCCTTCTTGAATGTTTCTGCCTTCTTCCAGTGCCACTGCTTGAAAACAGTGACTCACAGAAAGCGATAGCTGACTCTGTCCATCTTAAACTTAAACCGGTTCCAACTAACTCTTCCTTAATGAGAGCATCACCTGTACCCTTTACCCTGAAGGAGCCTGACTTGAAGTGGTGCCCTCTTTTCATTTGTAATACAGCACGTGATCACCGGTGCTCCATCAAGGGTCACTTTCATTTCATCGACACGAAAAACCATTTAAAAAAATCTATCTTCAGGTATGTCTTGGGCTAATCTTGACGTTACAGCCTGTACATTTTATGCAGAAGTGTTAGTATTTGTCCTTCTTTACCTTGGCCCTGTCTCAGAGCACTTAACATCTTAAAATTGTCGACACTTCAGGTGGCTCAGAATCTTTAGACACTGTTGCGTCACTTTGGGTTCCTGATATTTTTATGTTTTTTTCTCTTTCGCATTTGATTAGCATATTTTCAAACCTTATTTTTGATTAGAATGTTTAATTGTCAAGCGGTCAAACCTTTACTTATACCATTTCAGGAGTTTTGCATTCATCAGAGACACTGTGTGATATTTTTGCAGCACTCTCCCATAAGGACTGTCTTAATGAATTAAAAAAAGACGTCCTTATGTACATCACTCAAACTGTCCTGCAGTGAAACATTACATTTTTTTCCCTGAATGACCGAAATTCTGCTAATTGTCACACTGATTTGCAGCCAACCATTTGTTTGCCCAAATGAATTAGCTTTATTCATTTAAACTGGCAAGCCTCAGTCAAAGTGTGGTGTCTGTAAGGATCCACGGGTGAATGAAAAAGTGGTTTAAATAAAAAATAAAAAGCCTGCAGATAAAACCAGAACAATAGAATCCCTGAATGCAATTAGGCAAGACTCTGCAATGTCCTGCCTCAGTAGATCCTCTCACTCATGCAGGAAGAAAGAACTTTGGTCTGTAGATAAAGTAAAGCTTCATATTCCCAAGAGCTGACAGCCACTGGTATCCAGGGATGGAAGAGAATTTCAGACTTAATTTTCATGCTGTGAGCTCAGTGATGTTAAGAACACCTTCTTCTCTAACGGTTGCTATGCTTTCCTCTCTAAACAGCAGGAGCACTTCAGCCAAAAGGAAAAGAATTTTTAAAAGATTTTCCATGCGAACGCTGGCAAATACTCTGTGCCTTCCATGCCTCATCTCACCATGTTGATAGTACCTCTATGTACAAAAACTCAACTCGATTGAAAATTTTGGTTTAGGTTTAGAGGTGCTTCCATGTTATTGTATCTCTCCTGGAAAATGTAATTCTGGAGGAATGATGGATTATCTACATTATCAGCAGTTGTAGTGTCATACATATAATAATAGAGAATTCTAGTTGTTGTTGTTTTGTTTTTTTTAATGATGTGACATTTAAATGTTTCTAACACATTATGTGCAATGCAGACACAAGAAATTGGTGGTGTTGTGCTTCATGATAAATTCATGAACTATAGTCACAGTATTGTAATTTTGCCACATTTCATGCCTGTGGAAAATATGATCAAGATCATATGCATCATTAACATCAGCTTGTTTTTGAGACAACAAATCCTGCCAAATCAAAATGTTTAAATGTTATGTGGTCTTATCTCACTTCCACGTAACACAAATGATTTACAATGACATGTTTCTTAATTACACCAGTGACAAAATAACAACATAATGGAAAGCATGTGCAGTTCTCATCCACACTGTGCTTGTGCTGGACTGCTGTGCACTGTGTGTGTTCTGTTGCTGGTTGTTCCAGTTTATGTGCACAGTGTAAGTCTAAATGCAGCATATAGTTTACATTGCACTGCACAATGTCAAAATGATTTGAGATTATCTACAAAATGAGAAACAATTCTCTGAGATTAAATGTAGGCTAGTGTGTGCCTTGGTGTGTGTGTGTTTTAATATAATTATTTTTTGTGTTGCGGCTGATATATGTATAAATGATAAATGTTTCAAGTCTGCAGGCTACATATGAGGTGTTTAGTAGCAGCTTGAAATTATTTGGTTTCTAAATACAGAGCAAACAACTGGGAGGGGGAAAAAAAAGCCATGGCCAGAGGGATGAAATTACTGTAAGTGGGATGAAGACTCACACAGCTATCATACACTGCTGCTGAACTTGCAGAATGCTACAAACTGGCTGACAACACTGGTTAGTTACATGATATATGAATCATTTTAAAATCCGTGTAAAGCCCTTCACATGATATTAACTCCATTTCTGTCAACAATTACAAAGATGATTATTAATAATTGCCTAAAAATAGTATGTGCTTCATGCACAACATGACATCAGAAAAAACTGTAGAACCAACAACAGGAACAAGGATTCCTGAAAAAATCTAAATGATGGACTCTCAAGATGTCAAGATTTTTATCTTGAGACATCAACAGCTGTATACCATCATTCCTTCATCTTACTGTCTTTCTCATTTAGCAGGTGACGCGTTTCAAGTAAAGAAACAGATGCACAGGCTGATTGATGTGATTTGTAGAGTAGAGGCTTGCCATATGTGGAACATTATACCATGCATGTATATGCAGTCAGCTGGTGGAAGACAGACCTCGGCAGGAAACATGATGACTTGACTTCTAAATGATATCGTCTTGTTTCCATTTATGTTGGTAATTTAGAAATAATGTGAGTGTAATTTGTAAAGCTAGATTCCTGACTCTGAGAAGGTTTTCCAAATGAATTTGGATAGTCCGTAAGTGTAAAGATTCACCAATATGATTTTAACTTTAAAGATTTCGTCACTTTGATACACTGCCCCTTGGATCAATTTGAATGGGACATACAGAGGACAATGGCCCGATTCTACAGTCAGAAGGCAGCTGACTTGGCTTGCTTACACACAGAGTTATTTTCTGAGCAGCTCTGTCTAATTTTAATTGTTTGCAAGGAAGAAAAACGAGCTCAACATGCGACTGCCTACATAAAAAGCTGTGCACCCACCGTGCTCTGCTGCGTCTGTGTAGCTGCTCCAAGCACTTAAACGTCTCAGAAAGATGCCGGAATCATTGTCACCACTTTTCAGGTGATCAATCATATAGCTGAAACTGTCACCTTGGTAACTAAGAAAATGGAAGAAAAGAGGTTCTGGACATTATTTGTATTTCTCTAGGGATAACATTTAAATACAGTTGAATAATTTCAAAGAATTGCGTTTTTATTTCAAAGACCATTAAACTTGATTTTTGGAAAAAGTGACAGCCCTGCTGTGGCAAAGACAGACAAACATGCAGTCCAATATACATGCATGGTATAACTTTGCCCAAAGCTTGAGTGTGTCTGCATCCCAAACAGCAAAACATGCAAGCGGTACAGAGATAGTTGTCGTATTCTATTTGAAAATATTTTTTAAAAAGCTATTCTACCACTACAAGATGGGAGAATCACACACAAAACAATGTTAGATGCCAGAGGCAAGTATGTAATAAAAATCCCATTGGTATTTCCTTCCCCCATCTGTGCATATTAGTTTGTGTTTGCTCAGTTGTTTGAGTGCTTATGGTGGTGTGTGATTTTCAATGACCTCTACATTTTGAAAATCACATCCTGAGCACATTCATTCAGCTTGAGGCTTAAAGGACACCCTTTGTTAACGTGCTGAGCTTTAATACCCTGCACATAGAGGATTAAAGCAGGTGTGTTGGTGGAAGTGCTGCCAGGTAAGTGAGACCTAGGGGTTCAGCAAGGTCCACACCTGAACAAAGCCCTGTCAATCAGACACAGGCTACTCGGCAGTGATATACTACATGAGCATCCCTCAAGGAGTATTAGTGCTCATTTCTACATTGGTCAGATGAGAGCCGGTGAGATCCTGCTTGATAGTGAAGTCAGCCAAATTTAGGTATCCATTTTCACTCTTTGCAAGTCATTGTAAGAGCCCAATGGACTTTATTAGAAAGGAAGATAGAATCAGTCCCGTTGTTCCTGTCTGGGTGACCTTTGTAGTGTGCAACCACTTGTCCCAAGTTTGTACACTTATACCACCTTAATCTTTAATTTGTCTGATGCGGTCCTTTACTGTTTCATTCCTGTAATCTGTAGAAAGAGAGGAACATGCATCAGAAATGTACCTGTATTATGACTGAAGATTGCAATACAGGTATTTTGGAGACTAATAAAGTCCAACAAGAGCTTTTTAAGTGCATTCAGGAGGAGGATATATTTGAAAAAATTAGGGCCTTGAATTCCATAAAAGAGCAGTTCTCAACTGTGTAAGTTCGGTTGGATCATGATAGAAGATTGACATGAATATATAGATTACCTAGTTACAGAAATTAACAATTTTTCCATGTCACTGTATGAATACAAATATTTTTATTTTATTTTTTTTATTTAACCTTTATTCAACCAGGAAGACCTTGTTGAGGTTAAAAATCTCTTTTTCAAGAGTGTCCTGGCCAAGAGAGCAGCCACACAGTTTGCAACAACCACATCTCAGGCTCATATAAATGCTAAAAAACAAAGAATTTTGTCCAATACTAAAAAACAAATAAAAATAGTGCACTGTGAAACCGTAAACTCAAAATGTGTACAGTCAGGGCAGTGACTCTGAATTGATATTATGCATAATGTTGCTTGGTGTAAAACAATGCATAGTCCCCTCAGCAAATTTTGTTGCTGAAAGTGGCTTAAAATCCAGCTTACCAGGCTACTGTGCCTTCTCATCCCGGACAACATGATGGTGTTTCATATCAGCAGTTAGACATGAACATAATAGACTGTCTGCTGCCCTCTACATCTGTTTCCAGTTGGAGACTGACACGTTGATTTATGATGACTTGGAGGAGCCATAATGAATTAATTAGTTTGATAAGATGCGCTCGTCAAGTTCACAGTCCAGAGATTCCCATGCATCTATTTGGTGACCGTAAATCTAATCAGCGCATGACGAGTGAGAAGCATCAACAAGCAAGTGACCATGAAAACCTCCTGACAAGTGCCAATGTAATTATGTGTCATCTTCTTGTTTATTCAAGCTTTAATGTCTTTAACATTGCCCACCATGTAACTGAAGGCTTAAAAGTTTGTCGTAAAGAGCTTCCAGCTTTTCAACAGAAGTCAGATTATCATGTTACAAAATGTAATGATTTTACATGAAACATCTGCTTTGTTTTCAACAACAAATATGAAGGTTGAATTCATCTTTGTTTCCAGATATAGCTGATTTTTTTAAACCAGCAGGCCTGAGAAGACCAAATACTTTCAGAAACATTCAATTCAAGGCAGAGTGCAGTTATTAGGCAAAGGAGTGTGAATTTATGCTTGTCATCTGTGTTTTCTGATTTAATTATGAGCTATGTACTGTACTGATTATGCTGCCCTAATTACAGATGGTACACAGAACAACAAATAATCATGTTTGCCAGGTTTGATTGAGCAGCACCATGTAATAATCTTGGAGCTATAGATATCTGTACAAATTTATTTTAAACTGCCAAAGAGATTTTATTAAAAAACAACAACAAACAAAAAAAAACCCTGCTACAGCCAATAAAGACAAAACAAAACAAAAACAGAAAGACTCAGAATTTCAGTCTTAATCTATTAGAATAATGTGCCTGCTTTTTCATCTTTACTTGGAATACAAAAGCATAAACAGTAGAATATTGCTGTCTGCAAATATTTTCCTGACCTTGCCATTCATTAAATGTCAAGTTATACAAAAATATAACAGCATTTTTTGGCATTCGTAGCAACAAAAACAGGCTCTGACATACCACCACCTTTTGAGCTGATTCCAAGATACCAAGCAACATAAGCATTTGTTGTTGTCATGTGCCTGGTAACACTGGAACTCTCCTAGTGAACTTGTTATTGCTCTCCACCAACTCCTGAGGGGATTATCTTCAGCTGCTAAATCTCCCACTATCACTATGCTCATCTGTTAGTCTCTAACCGTGGCTGTCTGCTGTTAGGTGCTCTGAAGGTAGCCTTTTCTCTGAAAGCAGCCACCCGACAACTGAACTGTTAGGTTACAGGACAAGCTAAAAGATGCCCTATTTCTACTTGATAAAAGAAAGAAAATTGATTCATGCCTCAACGCTGGAAAAAATTCAGTGCTCCCTGAAAGAAACCAATGTTGTAAAGCACATTGTGTAGCCTAGATAATGTGAGAGGGCACTGTATACAGTAACTATTTACCATTCACATTGGAGATTAAAACGGAATAGTGATTTGCAAAATGTTGCATTTTGTTTTAGCTACAAATTTTTACAGCTTGACCTCCTTTCTGGAAACAGGCTCGTGCCTTCACTACACTCTGCAGCTGGAAAACAGATTATTTAAGCACAAAATAAAAAAAATCACCTGTCGTAACTGCCAGTGCCTTCAGTGTCAATGTGCAGCTTCCATTCATTAATCAAATAATCAAATGAAACTAGAATCTTCCACTTTGCTCGCCTCAACACCCCAGAAGCCATTAGCTCCCAGATCAGAGGAAGTTAAGATGGGCAGACTTTACCAAAGCTTGGGCTGTTACACAGAGGCGACCTGCGGGTTGCAGCTTTCATTGATGATGTGACTGGATGTGCTCAAGCTGTGTGAAACACCTGTAGTGACCCTGCAGGGAGCTCAGGGGGAGAAACTATTTAGCCCTCTCAGCATGTATCTGGAGCTGACACCATTATATCCCATTTGCTAACACAGGCATTGGGATTTGAAGCTGTTGTTTGAAGGAGCCAATTTAATTTTACTGCTCAGTATTCCTCAAGGACAGTATCAGTTTGTCTACACGAATGCTTGTGGTGCTTCTGTTTCTTTCTTTCTGTAATTCCAGTTTTTATTTCCTGTAACTCTTTATCTGATTTTTTTTAGCCACAATGAGTCAGCAGTAATCGCTCTGAGGCTTCAGAGAAAAGGTTTACAATCTGAAGTTGTGATAATAACATGTTAGTGTGTGATCAGTTTAAAAGATTCTTTCAGCATGGTTCTTTATGGCCCAACAGTCACACATTTGAGTCATTCATTGCAGTATAAGATGAAACCGGTAATCTCCAAGATCAAATTGAATTTCTGGTGAGAAAGTGAAAATATATTAGATAGATGTATCAGACAAATATAAGACTGAATGAAACATCATATCTGAGACTGTTTATTGTACAGCTCAGATACCACATAATCACTGTACACATGCATAATTAGTTCAATTAAAATCCTTAAATGTGTCTCTGTTTATTATAAGCTGCACAACAATTCTGCCTGAATAAGCAAATATGTTTAGAGTAAAGCACGATGCCAGCTAAATTATGTTTTTTGATCAACATGACATGGGAATGTTTTGAAAAGAGCACACCTCCAAGGTCACAAAGCTAATTTTGAAAACCACAGACTTCCCAAGACCTTTATGCTGTTGCATAAATCCTTGTCTCGGCTTATCCGGCATTTCCTCTCCTCCCTGATATGAACTCCTCCGTGTTTTTCGAACTGAGGAAAATAATCTTAAACTGATCCTAACCGCAGACAGGAGAGGAATTTTGAGACCATGGTGTCAAACGTGAACATCCTGTGATCTTCATACTGACATCAGCACAAAAAACAGCGCTCTATTAATTTTTTTCTTCTTAAGTGAGGTTGGATGGGAAGTGCTATCAATCTATCTATCCTTACAGAATATTCCTTCAACAAAATATTACACTGTGGTGAAAATTGATGTATTATGTGATGGCACATCAGAGACAATGCAGATGTCAGTTAGTTGTGCTGGACAAACATTTTCAGGTCAGACATAAGGCTTTACTTGTCTTCACGAATCCATTGATCTCCTTTCTCATCAAGGAAATAGACGCAGAGGAAATGATGGAGAAGTGAAGAAGATGTATGATTTTTAACCTAGGATTCTGATTTTCCTGTTCTTCAGTGTCTTTAAGGCCATTGTTATCGTCACTTTTAGAGTGTGTTTTGGTACATTTTGGACACCAAATCTACTTGGTCAGGATTAAGAATGTTTACGATTTATGTAGCCTGGCAATTCATGGAAAACAACAATAGAATCAACCTGCTCTTTCCATTAAATCACAAAACAGAAAAACCTGGTATCCACACTGGCTCACCTGATAGACGTGAAAACAGCACAACGTCTCGATGCAGTATTCTCTGTCAAGCAGAGGCGTGTCACACAATATATCTCCACCATGTAATTGCAGTGTCGAGAAGTTCTTCTCATACCATTTATTTCTTTAGGATCAGTCTGGCCTTCAGAATAATCCAAAGTATACTTAAACTTCCTTCAAAACACATTTGGCACATCAATTAGTTGTACATGTAATATCACCTTGGAGTGTTTAGCTTGTGTGGATACAAAAGGTACAACCAATGACAGATATGAAGACCAATACATGCTTCAGTTCACAGATCGGTGCTAACACTAACTGCAGACAATAATCTGATAAGAGCAGCATCGAGTTTACACCAGGAAAAGGATTACTTTTTCTCCCCCTTTTGTGCTCTGTGACTGAAAGAGAAAAGAAAACTGTTTTGCCACTGCTGTTGTTGCTCCTGCACAACATTAAGCCATGTGCCATGGGAGCTCAAAGATGTCCCCTGAAGTATGCTTCTAAAGCTTGCAGCAACCTTGTTTGTCACATCTTCCCACTGTACAGAAAGAAACACAAGGACCTCACACAGTAACAGGAAAACCACTTATGTAAACAAAAAGACATAGTTCAAGTGACACAAATTGTTATTTTTCTATGAAAGGGGAATTACTTTGATTGAGGAAATATATATATATATATATATATATATATATATGGCAAATATTGAAATAGGACATTTGAATGTAAGTGTTATCCCACTTGAAATGGGTTTGAGGTAATGTCTGTGACTCTGGATGGCAATAGTTATTTATTAGGTGCAAAATATAATTGCATCGCATGGGATAACACTAAAAACCAGTGGGTATGAAATAGGACACAAGTGTGAAGATCAAATTAAGCAAACACATCTCTGAGCAGGTTAGACACTCCTTTGCTACAAGATTAATCTTTTTCTCTTGTTATGCCTCATAATTAAGACAAATGAACAGCAAGGCATGTTATTTAATGTTCCTCTGGGGTTACTGTAACATCAATTCATTTAATGCCAAACACTAATTGTAATTAAGTTTTAAACCAAATACAACAACCAACGTTCTTCTACTATAACTTGCTTAACTTGCTTGCCATTACTTTGGTTTTTCTTGTTTCCTGTGACGATTCAATGGATTGATTTGATTACTACTTTTTCTCTCCTTATTACATTTGATCCAAATGAGCTCTTTTGTTTTATCCACCTCACATCTGCAGAACAGGCATCTGTGCAATGCTGTCTGCTGAACAGTCAAGCAACATATGGACCCATGTTGTCAGTAAGGAGTGAATGGTTTGCTTTGAAATAGAGGCTGATGAGTCTTTGTGAGGCTATAGAGGCATGCGTGTGTAGTATATATAATTTGTCTGTGAGCCTGCTGTGATTTGTGGATGTGTTTTATCGTGGCTCAGGGAATACGTGGGAATGTTTTGGTCGAGTAAAAAAAAAGCACAAAAGTTATGATGCATTATCTCATATTCATCAATATAACATCAGTTAATATGAGTCACACAGAATGTAATGTGTGATTATATTGATGTAAAATTTTCATAGCTGTGCAAAAATCATTTCTGTGGCAATAGATGTGTCGGAGGCTAATTATGATCCAGCTTGGTGCAAAATAGATGATGTCTGCTATTTCAAGTTACTAGAATAAGGTCAGTGCTATTTTAAGTAATTAAGTAGCACCTTCCCATCACTGATGTTAGCCTCTTGTTTTTTTACATCAACAAAGCAGGCAAAGCAGACTTTCTAGATGTCATAGCAGTGCCAGAGGAAGCTCCTGCCGAGGCAAAGGTTAGCTGCTCATTCCCCTCTGAGCAACAAAGAAACAAGAATAGAAACAGAAGAAGCAGCAGGATTGAGAGGCTGAAGATGGAGTCACCGATCAAAGCTGCTCCTGGATCTGGAACTATCCAGCTGCGTGTGTCGCGCTCTCCCCTGTTCGTCCTGATGGCAGAAACAAACTTGCCTGTAGTGACCATAGGGAACACGGATGCCCACTTAGATTTATTTTACTTTTATGTTCTGCTACTTAATGAAAATCAAATCAAAACTAAGCCATAGGCTACTGAGTCCCTTCACTTTACCTTCTTTTTCTCTTCCAGTCTTTTTTTCTCTCCCCCATCTCTTTTCACTGTTGCTTTGAAGTGTAAATCTGATTCCACTGATGTACGTACAGACTGTACACCAGAGACCATTTTGCAGCACTGGGGGCATGCAGGGTGTAGCCAGATGTAAATGTATCTTTTTTTACTGAATGTATAGATCAATAATACATTACACAGCCCGTGTGTGTGTGTGCGTGCGTGTGTGTGTGTGAAGCCATCTACTGAAGGTTCCATCTATTAAAATTAATGAACAAAAGAAAGATGTAATGGGGATGTTTTTTTCCAAAGATTTAGCACAAGAGTTTGCACGTTAGCTCTTCAACTCCGCTGTTGACAAGACACATTAAGTAGTGTCAATCATTTGTATCTGAAGCTCCTCCTTCTTTAATGTGATCCTGCCAAGAAAATTTTTGCTTTGATTTTGTGTTTCAAACTGAGGTTTTTCCTTTGGGCATTTTAAATGAATTACTCTTAAACTATATAAAGGTGGATTCTGTCATTATGGAACTCAGGGTAAAAAAAAACTTTTTTATCTCTTTTGTCCATCATCATCTGTCTTCTCTTCCTTTTGTTTATTTTTAATGATGAGATCAGTTACACAAATTATAAATATATTCATTTGGATTTGACGGAGCAGTGCACATCATGAAAAGACCAAGTATACACAGTCACTCAGGCAGGCCCAGGAGTCATTTCGTTCTGAAGTCACATGTTACATCCCATCAAGTAAAAAAGATATTGATTCACATCCTGTTATGTATTGTTAACTCAGAGTCTGACATAAGACTTGGCACCAGCTCATATCTGAATTCACAGATGTTGAGCGATACATCTTTGCAGGAACAAAAGCTTCAGTCGTTCCTAAATCAAACACATCATAAGCATTCAGTTGTGTGTAAATACTTTACAAGGGTACATATTGTTGTTAACAGAAATGGTTGAAAGTTTTAGAAATGAAAGAGTATCTCAATTGACTTTTCTTTTTCATAATTCAGCCCCCCTTTAGAAGGTGCTGTACTATAGCAGCCTAAGATAAACAGTTCAAAAACTGTAAAATCCTCGCCATTTGAAAGCCCCAAAATCACAACACGCTTACCTTTGGCTAGTGTAACAAAGCTAATGTTTGCCACATTAAGATGCCTTAAAATACTTGTAAGGTAAGAGAACAGAACTAGTGGTATTAATCTATAGACTTTCGGACATAAGACATAAGCTTTGTCTGACTGACATTTGTCCTTAAGTTCTTTTACTTTGCGACAGCAAAGTTTAAATGTCATGCCCATACGAAACAATAGGTAATAAGTAAAATAAAATGTTACCATCCTACAAGACGCCTAAAATAGAGCCTTCTTTGGGACTCTAATACGTTTTTGTACTGAGGACAAATGAAGTTACTACATGTTCTAAGGTTAGACTGGGTTGTTATATTTCCTTGTTTGCTGTGGTGTCATTTCTTGCATTTTTTTTCTATGTTTAAACCACCTTGTGTTTTTATCTTCCGGCTTTAAGTTTAGAAAAGTTGTATTTGTCTATTTTACTACCTACTGCTGACATCTGATTCCATCCGTGAACGACCCCATTGTCAATGAGGCTTATCTCATTTCTCTAATTAGCGCATCTCCTTGTCCCCTCTCTCTTCCGTCCTCCTGCCCATGACCCAAATATTGATCACAGCAAATTGTTTTAGATTATGTCTCAATTCCTGAAATGCACCCAGAGAAGGTACAAGACTGAAGGCTTCACGAGGGAGCCGTAACCAAAGGACGAAGTGTATGTAGCTTCTGTTCCAAATTACTGAAAACAGAAGTCTCCACATGGATTCAACGATGCTGATAGGTAAGAGACTCACATTAGACAAATAGTGCAGTGATCAATGTTTCAGCTGATAAGAAGTTATTAACATCTAACTGATACAGTGAGTATGTTTTCATGCCTTCAGAGGACACATTGTGGAACAGATGTTACTCTGTTTGAGAAGGGACAAATTATTGGTTTACATCAAGCAAATAAAGCATCCAAGGAGATTGCTGAACTACTAAAACTGAGTTAGAATCTGTTTAACACATTTTTTTTGTGTGTGTGTAGAAAAAGATGAATGTCTGGCTTTTGTTAGGATGTTCGTGCATATTTCTCTTGGTAGTGTTGACAGCATCTTAATTTCTCTCTTTTTGAGCCATTTTAAAGTAATTATGGCTGGACATTTGTTTACCAAATATTCAGCATTTATTTTTGATTCAGTAGTCATTCTCTCCTTCTTATTCCCATTCAAGGCACATTCAGTGTTTACTGTATCTGACATATGTGAACAAAAAAAGAAGAGAGGTATGTTCCAAACCTTTTCTGCCTTCTCTTTTATTTAATCCCGAGAGATGTCATACCATGCTTTTTTGCTTTTCCCATTTAGAGGAAGTCAAAAACCCAAACTTTCACACATGACATCTCAGCTTTCTTGTTCTGGTTAAGGTGTCAGATGTGATGCTTGTGACAGCCTGTTTACAGCATTCGTTTTTTTAGTTTTCCAGGGGCACCGAATGCTCTGACAATAGTGAAAATACACAAGAGACAGATGTTCACTGACCCTCCAGATGTGGCTGATGGACAATTGTGAGCTTTGTATAAAAGGGGCCTCCAAGTGGGGGACCACTGATGTAACACATTCTTGTATTTCACGCAGAGCTGCTCGCTTGACACAACCTCAGAAAAACCTTTTGACAATGAGGGTACATGTGAAACACTAATGGTCATGTAAGTGATTTCTGTAAAGGTTACAGCGTTGCCTTAAAGCAGCAGTCCAGTTAGAGCCGACTGCGCTTTTCAGGAAGGGTGCCTGAAAGAAGAAGGAGCATTTAAGACATCACAGTACATTACTGAAGTAATGTACAGTATGAGAAAAGTATGTGTTTTTTTTTTAAACATCAGTGCATGTCTACCTACGTTAATGAATCCACAATATGTTATTCTGAACTTCAACATGGGCTCTGGACTCGTTACCTGCCCAGGGTGTACATCAGCAGCAACTGGGACAGATTCCAGCTCACAGCCGCCCTGAATTAGAATAAGTGGTTATAGAAAATGGATGGATGGATGGGATATGGGCTCTTTTATTAGTCCACCTCACTGAGGCTGAAATTGACAACAACAGTGAAAATTGTAAGGCAGCTCGTGTGACTTAATTAAGGTTCCATCTCCACACAATCATAACTAAAACTAAATGTTTTACTAATTAGGCAACATTGATTTAAAAGAAGATTACACTTACCTTTTACCTAAAGAATGTAACTGACAAATTGCTTGTGAACAAAACCCACGTTTTCTGCTGAATGTCATAAAGACTGTTTGGGCAGACTGTTAAAAGTTTACAGTCAACTATCATTTGAGTATAGTGAAGTCGTTCAGCTGTTATATCTCTCAAATGTATGTACTACTGTGTAGTCAGTAGTGTTAGCTGTGTCTGACAGTGCATGCGTCATTTTTCATGTACTCACTTTCCCTCTGCATCAGTACATGCTAAGTCTTTTTTATTAGCTCACTGCAATAGATGATCAATAAACTATCAACACAGAAGGTCATAATATACTCCAGAGTGGCATAGCTAATTTATTCCTTTTTGGGAGACTAATTGTCGGAGATGGTACGTGTTCTTAAATTAAGGTGTCATGTTTAAAATGGCTAATGTGATCTTGTCATTATTCAACCATAACCCCCCCCCACACGCACACACACACACCAACCTCTCAGTTCATTCACACATTCACGTTGAGTCAGAAACCCAGAAATGACTTTTTCTGAAATTTGCTTCTTAGTAAGTCTCACAAAGCGTACAAATAACATTTTCAATATCAACCATAAATAGATAAATAAAAGTTTTAAGTGGATTTTCTGCTTGTTATATATAAAACGGTTGCCTTTTCTTTTTCTCAGAAGGTTCTAAATGAAATGTTTAAGCTTGTTAGGAAATTTGAATCATCCCTGGCTTAAAGGCTTATAAACAAAGGGATTTAACACATATTTTCTTTCTACTAAGCTCATGTATTATAAGGACTACACTTAAATCAGGGTTAGTATAGTATTGCGAGGGCACACATTTTTCAATTGTTCACGGATAAAAAAAGGGATACTTTATTTCTTCACTTTGACTAAAGAAAACCAATCTATGAAATAAAGGCTTCTGTTAAAACAAATCTGCAAAGAATATACAATTTGGAGTAATTCAGTGTTGGGGAAAACGTCTTAATTGAGGTTTAAAATTATCCAAACCCCAGTTATACACACATATAGATAAACCTAGCTTTTAGACTGGGTAGTTAATTGTATTATTGTAAAAGTCTGCAATGATTAGTTCATTTCTAATCAATAATCACAGGGTAAAAAGCCTCCGAGAAATCTTTTTCCACAATAAGACAAATTAGAAATATTCAAATGCACAAATATGGAAAGTAGCAACATAATGATGTACAGAATAGCACCTTTAGACATCAGTGACACAGTGAAATAATTATTTCACAGTCATCAATAATGATTAACCACACAAGTAACCAAGTTTTATCATTTGGTGTCAGTTCATTTTAGAATAGTTTTGGGTCCAGGGAAGGATGGTGACAGTTCTGGATGTACCCTTTTTCATTGTTGCAGTTATGTAGTGACATCACAGATGTTCAATATCATTTTCTGGTTTGTTCCAAGTGTGCAGAGTGTTTTTTTTTAGATTCTTTGAATCGTTACACTCTTCGTTAAGCTGGCACTGTTTCCATTTGATGTTTCACCTAGCAACCGTGTCACTGTACCAACTGAGAGATGACAATCTTGTCGGTTAGAGAAGAGTGTTTGCTGGCTCAGAGAAGCATCAGAGGCCGATCAAATTTAACTGCCTGTTCCGCCTCTGTACTTTCACACATGACAGTACTGCACAACAAAGCTGAATTGGCTCTGCCTTGAAAAGGATGTTTGATAAGCCTTTTCACAATATCACATTAAGAAACGATTTCTCAGGGGAATTAACTCTCCTTTTTTTCCAGGAACCTTGTCTTCCTAAGAGTCTGGAATTATGTTGAGTCATCACAGCTTAATGAAACTCAGAATAAATTTGTTTTCGGGTCAAAACAACTTTTCTATTTCCCTCAGAAGAAGAAGTGCAGTTGCTGCAACGTTGTATTTGAAGAATAAACCTCAATACACAATGCTTCCCTGTTTGATTTAGCTTTTGATTTGATTGTTTCATTCCAAGTAAGAACCCATGAAAGGGCTTGACAAGATGAAGCTAAGCTTGTGCTTATTTCTCTTCTTGACTCTTTAGACACAGACCTTACTTCATTCCTTCTTGCAAGCATAAATATCAAGCTGTGTAACTGAGATTGTAAACTCTTGATTGTATTTCCTCTCAAAGCCCGTTGAGTTCATCCATCTTTTTTCTTGATTATTCTGCCAAACTGGTCTTCTGCTTTTCCTTAAACTCACTGTCACCATGTTCTGATCCAGAAATAAAGTTTTCTTAGTCAGAAACAACCCAGTGCTCTCGTCTTGAAGACTCTTTTTTTTCTCCCGCTAAGAATGTTCGAGCCTGTCAGCTCATTTGTTTCTTTGTGGACTTTTCATTTACAGCTATTTTGCAAGCCAATTTACTCAGCAAACACTTCCCAAAATTACACACACTCTACCTCCTTGTGACCTGTGGCTTTTCATTTTGGTGGTTTTATTTGAAAAGATTAGTTGTTAAACTCCACGGGCAGCTTGTAGAGCATAGCATGTTAATAACATTCAGACATCTGACCCACAAAATTCCGAAAGATGGGTTTATTGAAATTATATTTTTGTGAAAGAAGGCTACACTTCAAATGAGATTTCACCTCTGAATGTGCCGCAGAGAGGACAGATATCTTTTCTGACCATCTCGGACTGTTGATGGTTATAAATAGACATGACAAGTCTGAAGAGTGCGTGGGGTGAACACAATATGTTGGCAGCTTAATTAAATCTTGTGCAAGAGTCTTGCAACAATAACTACCTGAGAGTACAAAAATGTAAACTGTTTATCCATTTTGCCAGCACCAGCTTTGTTAAACACCGAGTGATAAAATCTAATCCAGTATGTACATCAGTAAAGTTTAATTCATGAAAGCTTGCATCCCTTTCTGTCTCAACAAAACTTTTCATATTGCGCACTCCAAAAATGTTTCTTCTCATTTACTATTAATCGTTGCAGGCCTGTTGAATTTGATCACGCTGCATTGAACTTAACTTGTGATATCGTGTCCACCTCTTGTGAATCAATTAACTGAGTAACGCTCGTCTGAGTCTGCTGCTATTCCTTGAATTTCACTTGTTTCATCATGTATTACAGCACCTCATTTTGTAATTGTGGTGGTTATGATTACAGCGGTGTGGATGGATTTACTCATGAAATTAATAAAAAGTCTGTTCTGACCTGATTTTTTACCTTGTAGTAGTCACTGGTGAAGACTAGCTGTACGATGCTGAATCCCCTCAAGTTTTGTAACAACAGGCAGTTCAGTCTGAAGGAGATTGAAAGCATGTATTTGATCTCCTTTAAATATAAACACACTCTTCTGAATCCTTTGTCAATACTGCATGAGGAATCATGCCTCATCAGAACAACATAACTTCTGTTGTTCTTAAAATGCTGTTTTAATGCTAAGTTCCTGTTGTGAAATTTCTAACATTTTTTTCAGCTTAACATTTTTGTAACTGCTAGGTTTGTCAGATAATTTGCACTTGAACATTTCTAAAACTGCAGAATAAAAGTGAAAATATTCCCCCAAGTATTGAGCATTTCTATTCTATGCTGCTTTTTATTTCCACTCCATTTAGCATTTAACTACATTCATTTGCAATTTTAATTTACCAGTTACCCTTAATGTGATGATTAATGTTTTACATGATAAAACTAAATATTCTTCAGTAGGAAATGAGAACAGACACTGTGAAGTACGCCTACTCAAAACAGAGTGAGGAGGAGGGAATTTTTACCATCTAAAACAACTCAGTTCTTTGAAAACTTATAGCGCTTGGAGCAAACATTAGCTTGTAGGTTTTTATACTGTTTCATTCTGGCCTCAGATGGTCTTTTTTTCTTTGGCACTACATTTTTTTAACCAAAAAGTGCCCACAATGCACATTATGTGCACCTCTTCCATTCAATGACTGCTTGCACAGTTCATTTTGGACACAGCACAGTTATCTTCAATTGAAAAAGTATGGTGCCATTGTAACAAGCTTAACTATTCGTATATCTTTATTGCTATTTTGGTGTGTAACTGTGTTCTGGGAAAATTAAAGTTTCGGATGTAAACTGTATTTTATTTTGAATTACGCAGATCAGTATCAGGGACAGTTAAATCTATAAACCTATAATCATATCACATAGTTTCATTTTAGGTCAGGTTCAAATGATCTAATACCCCATAACACTGAAAAACTACAGAAAATAAAACATTACAAACTAGGTTTGTATATCAAAACACTTTTTATTCTACTTCACTCTCCCATTAATCATCTCATGACCATGATTTATCTTGTGTTTCTGAATGTTAAACTCTTTAACGTGGGTCAAACTTCCTCTAAAATCTATACTTTTGTTGGGTTACATTTGGATGGGGTTTTTTTTTTCAATAGAATCTAAATATATTTAATTGTGTATAGTCATGCGTGGTTTACTGTGGCTGCATTGTTGTAAATACTGTACACGCTGTAAATATTTACAGTGGATGGATCTGTATTTCAGTGAATCTGGAGATCTGGGTTGTATTTTGAGCATATTGTATTGCAGTCCTGCTAGCTGGACTGTCCTTTCTGCTTGGGAATATACTAATGTTTAGACTTAAATTACTTGCGAATGAATGCCAGAATAAGGGCTGGCTCACACATGACATAAATGTGAGTTTCATTTATTGCAATGCTGATTTTGGAATTCAGATACATGTCAGAAGTAGGGTTAAAAGTATTTTGTGTGTAAATTTTGCCAATTGTGTGGTTTGCTGATTAATGGTCGCTGTCAATACTAATCAAGAGCTTAATGTGAAGTCCCACAGATAACAGACTATCTTTTATTTGTGGACTTCACGGTGACGATTATGGGATAACCTCTTGCACAGTAATTAATCAACTAAGGGGAAGCCCGTTCGCTTAGACTGAGTGTGACAGTTGTTTGGTAGACTAAATCGTTTAGCAGGAGCATCAAGGCCCCTAATACCCTCCTCAAAGTGCCACTGAGCCTTCACCACAGTTCAAAAGAAGTCAGCTGAAGTTGAACGTCTAACACCTGCAGGTGTTTATGGTTTGTCATCTAAAAATGCACCAGACTTTGAGGTTGTCATGGTAACAGTATTATAGTATGTAATCAGGACACCCAGGGATTATAGTCTCAACTGTGAGCTTCATGTTTTACTTCTCCCCTTTAAGCTGAAGTCATAAAAAAAGAAACAATAAAAACTTGAGTTAGTTAGTCACCAAGCTCATTTCCAGTTGCACTCAGCCTTTATGTACTTGTTTATTAAGTCCAAGTTAACTGAATTCATGTCTACAGTACATTGCGCACAGTGCCCAGTATTAGAAGCCTCACACACTACTGCAGCCCCATTCAAAATAATTTTCAGTCAATTCCCTTTTCTATTCAATTAAAAGTCTGGTCTGTAGGCTGTCTAACAAATCTTCAAACTGAATCGGTCAAATAAGTAGTTTGTACAAACCCATCAAAATGGCTCATGAGGGCATCCTGTGAAGTACATCTGAAAGCAGCAGGAAGGAAATACGACTCATCTGAGTGTTTTCACATCAGACCAGACGTTATTCTCAAGTCGTTCATTTAAGAAGCAGTTAAGCTTTGCATTTTTCAGCTATGGGCCTTTTGAAACATGGGAATAAGACCAACATACGTTCCATCAATAAACAACACTTTACTAAAACGCTTTTGTCAAATCATGGTTGGATTCCAGCAATAACATCACCTGGTTTGGGTTAGAAAACAATCAGGGTTAGGTCTAAAATACATGTTTTTTTACAACTTCACAGCAACCCTCAAGGACGCCATTTTGCTGGTTGCTGTGGTTACATGTAAACATCACATTCAGATTTGGGACAGGTGAAAAAACAATCCTGGTTGAGCCTAAAGAAAACATTCCTTCTACAATGTTACTGCACCATCATCGACACAGTTTTTATCCTTCACATGCAGTTGCTCTTATGACCAGGACATCAGATCAGCAGTTGGACCAGAAACCCCTGTGCTGAAGAGTCTTTGGGCAAGACTCTGGACCTCGCAATGCCCTCAATATGTTCATTCTCGAGAGATCACAGAGGAAAAAATGCCCTACATTTTTAAATATGTATTAGTAACCTGTTGCAAATGGGTGAATGACAAATGCTTTGTAGAATTGAGATAAAGTTAAAAGTACCTAAACAAATGCAGATCATTTACCAAATTGCAACCAACTAAGTACCTAAGTAGCCAGTGTTTGATTAGTCTCCTCTGGGCTGCAGCAGTAACATGGCAGACTGGCCTGGAAGGTGACCTCCAACATTGTTGGGCACAAAATGCTAAATCTCAGGTACTTAAAATACAACAATTCTTATTTGAGTCATGTGACAAATGAGAATAGCTATAAATAATTTACTACCCTAAATGTTGCGATTTGGAATTTTGATGACTACTCATTTCTTGTCTGACAGGTAAAACAAATCTTTAATGGCGTCCTATATCAAACATTATAAAGTTATACTTTCTTTTGACGGCAGTTTATTCCAAAGTGGTGCCACAAAAGCCCAGGAATAGGTTATTGATTTTCAGGAGAGTCAAATTGAGTTAAGACAAGTAGAAGAAAGAATAAAAGCAAGAAAATGCTCTTTCATCACATCCATGTAATTTGCAAATAGAAAAACTCTTCACATATTGCAGACTAAAGAAAACGACCCTTTTGCTTTCTGGCAGCTCTGTAAGCTGAGATGAATGAGCAGCAGGCTCCTGCACTGATCATCTCACAGTTCGAGAACAGAGAAGGTGGATAGTTTTGCAAACTTGCACTTTTAAAAAAGGTCAGCAAAAGCTGAAACTCTAGGCGAATTGTACAATAGTTCGTAGGAACTCAATTAAACTGCAACAAGCCCAAAATTCACCTAAACAAAGGACAGAATAATCAAATCAACTATGAATAAATTCTTACAAAAATTATTACCTTTATTTAAACAGAAACAAAACCAAACTCTCAAAAAACTAACAAACCTAAAATGCTAAATCAAATGCTGTTGTTTACATCTAAGCATATCTGTCTTTAAATGATCCACTGAAGCACGGCTGGTGTGACCATCACAGAGGTGTGACATCAATGCTCTTTGACTCACCAAATACTTATGTGTTGTGTATCTGTTGCTGTTGTATGCCATTACTTTTATGGTGTCACGTTCGAACAACAGATTTGAGCTGGACTTCATAAAATAATAAAGGTTTCCATGTTTTAAGTACCCCACAAAACATGTTGCAATATGAGAAGTAAATTATTTGGATATTACGACAAACAAACAGTCAAAACTGTCAGTATTTGTTCTGTTTTCTTTGACAACAGTTCTTTATAAACATACTTCAGTTACATTCATATATATTCACAATGTGTTTTTTCAAATCACTGGATTGAATCATTTCTCTGACAGCTTGCTGCGTTGTAGCTGTCTTCCAAACTGGATGAAAAGGATTGTTACTAGAAAATATTCACCTGACAGTAATTCAAAGGTCTGAGGCTTCTTGCTGCACGAACTGAGGCACAATCATTCATAGAAAAATAAAAAAGAACAACGTCCATATACTTGTTTTGGATGATGGTTGATGATGGGTGGTTGCCTGGGAAGTGGAGGTGTTTAAAGGTTAAGGTCAAAATCCACAGCGTGAGATGAGGGCTGCCTCTTCCCAACATCCGGTCTACGTGCGCCACAGTCCCGCGCGCAACTTTCACACGTGGTCTCGTTGTCTCTATCTGGTGGTTTGATCCAGTGTTGCAGTAGATGGTTAACTCCTAATTTTGGACATTTGTCATCTCTTTTACACCGACAATACTGTCCAAGCAGTCACGGAAAAAAATCAATAATGGATAATAATAGATGATTTCGGAGATACATTCAGAACCTTTCCACTGGATTTCCTCAAGCACAGAAACAAAAATATTGAACGCAAAAGTGTTGGGTATGGGTGTCAGAACAGATATGGGCTGTAATAGTCTGCTCCCTGGACTGTATGGTCGGGTCAGATCCACTTTCACAGTGAATTAGTGCGCAGCGGAGACGCGTACAGCAGGGAGGCTGTCAGTCCTCACCATCTCTCTCATTGGCTGCAGCAGGATGCTCAGTGTCCCTCCTGTTCTCCCAACCCTCATAAGCAACTGAGCTGCCAGAGGTTTACCACGGAGCGAGAGGGAACCTTCACCTGTAGATGCTTGAAAAGAACCAGTGTCTCAGTGTCGAAAGAAGAAATAAACCCAACTGCACTTTTAAAGTAGACGCTCTTCGCCGCGGACATCGCATCGCTGCAGAGTCGCTGGAAATAACTTATTTATTTCTAGGGTTTTCTGTTTTTATTTTTATTTTTTTTTTCCGCGGGCGACTGTAGCCCTGTGCTGCGGTTTAACGGGAGACTGCAGGCTGTGCTGTATGGAGGGATGTCGGCATGGCTTGCACCAGAAGAACAAAAACTTTGGTTTCCACATGTGTGATCCTGAGCGGCATGACCAACATTGTTTGCCTGCTTTATGTCGGATGGGTTACTAACTACATCGCCAATATTTACATCAAGGTCCCGATGCCTTTAACGGAGAGAAAGTTAGAAGGTGACAAAAAAGGTGACACTCTCCGGATCATGGAGCGGCTGGATCGGCTGGAGAATGTGGTGAACCAGCACATACAAGGTAAAACCTCAACTTAATACTGGGGGGGGGGGGGGGGGGGGGGGGGGGGTTCATGCATCACTTCACATTCACTTACACAATCTGTGCGTCATGATGATAAAGTTTGAATGGGTTACCCTTTACTTTTTGGAGCAAGGTGTGTTTTTAATGTATAAGGTCTTTTTCAAGGTGCTCTCTTGTCTGCACGGCTTGTTTTTCGGAAACCGATACAGTAAGAACTTCCTTTGTCGAGGATCAGGTTATAAGGCGAGTGTGATGTAGGACAAAGCACGCAAAAAAAGAAACGCTGCATGTCCTCAAAGGATTTGTACATTGAGGCTATAACCTTGATAATGCCACTACAGTGCAAAAGCTAAATAGTGAGCTAGTAGGTTGAAAGATAAGAATATCACGCTCTAGTTGTGTTATAGTTGATCATCAAGTCTAAATTGCATTTCTCCTGATTTAAAGAAACGAATGGAATGGAATTTGATAATATCACTGCATACATGCTTTTGTCTGTTTTAAGTTCAGTTTGGATATTTATCAGATTAGATGTATATGCTCAAGTTAAGTACCTTACTTATTATGACTTAAGCTCACCTGAGAATTAACTCTAAAACCACATAATGCGTTCTTTTTGAGAGTCTAAATCCAACAAAATATTCCATGCTGGCAGTGGAAAACGAATGCATTAAATCTGCATCACAGTATATCACTTAAATTTCCTGCAGCATACTGATTCTGCATGTGAGAAACTTGCAAAGACAATTTATTTATTCGTTCTGTCACTGTTCCCTCAGTCTGAACAAACTGGGTTTATTAATTAAAACAGTTTTAAAGCAATTCTCCTCTCACTTAACACCTTCTGACTTGCACTCATCCTTGTACTTTCAGGAATGTCGGGAATCCTTTTGCTCAAATTGTTTATTGCTGGTGCAGTTACTTTACACTTCATCACACACAGTTTATTTCTCTGCGCTTTGTGTCTTTAAAAGAGCTATTTCTGTCATTAGGGTGAAGGTAGGCTAATTTTGGGCAGGTCCCAATCTGAAATGGCACAAAGACGCTGCAAAACACAAACACAGACAGAAATCTATTCATGCTTCCTTGAGCATTAAGGCTCTGTGCTAAGCTTGGGTAAACATTCCTCCTGGAGGCAGGTTTCCATTTCAGCTTGGCACCAATAGGCATCATCGGGGTGGGGCTTTGTTGAGTTACCCTTAGTGACTTACCTCCAAAGTACAGGTTTCAGCTACTTCTATTGCCCTGACAAAAAAAAAAGACCATTTCATGCTAGGGTTGTGCCCAAAAAAATTTCACCGTCTTCATAGTCTTTGCGTCAGTGATTTGCTTCTTTTGCAAATCTCCTTAAAAAATGAAATATTCTGAAAAGCTCCCGCATGAACATACACAATTTAAACAGCTCATTCAGAACAAGACTGAATAGTGCTCTTATTTAAGCAGCCTCTTTGACAGACAACTCAATCTAGGTACATTGATTTGTATTCTTTTTTGTTGCAATTTCTAAGGCACAGTTAGTTTCTGTGCCAGCAGTTGTTTGGTTTAGTTCAACAGAATAGAAACAAGGAAACAACTCATCTAATCAAAAGTAGCTCTGAGGTAACTAATTAATACCTCATATCTCTGAAGTTCCTGCACCTGAGCAAAGACATTTCCCCATATGCACACACACACGCACACACATATATTTCTGTATCTTTTCATCGTTTTGTTATTTGTTGTAAACCTGTAAAGAAAGGCTTGCTGTATTACCTCTACAGTTCCAGGCTTTGTCCTAAGGCTGTAGCCTTATACAGTATTCACCACGCAGACATGAGTTTGGCATCAATAATTTGCTGCCAGAAAGAGAATAAATGTATTTCCCCCAAACGTGAAGCTCTTCCTTCAAATGCTCGGCGTAGCTCATTGTCTTTTCGTGCTACTTTAAAACTCGGAAAGTCATCGTGTAATTAGTTGTAAAGACATCATGCATATCAAACATTTTCAGTTTCTCTGAACTCATTTCCTCACAACCAAACGCAGACACCATGATTATTGGCTGCCTTTGGTTTCTGTACTAGATATAGTCCATGAACCCCTTTACCATGTCCCTGAAATAAAATTAATGTACATGACAGAGATCATATTGATTCGAATAGTCTCCATTCTTGTCAGTTTTAGAGTTTAATCAGGAGACATTATCAGCAGGCCGGTCATGTTAAATGAAAGACATATTTTCTGGACTTGCTGGGTAATTGCGCTGAATGCGTCTGCTGCAAACACACACTTTTGACCTGAAACTTTAAGAGACGGACAGCTTTTTAATTCACATTTCTGAAAAGCCAGAAAAGAATCTGTCACCTCTGAGAATACATTCGTTTTTCTTTTATTATGACTTGAAACCAGTGTACAAGTTGTATGCTGTTTCCTTGATATGTCTTTCCTTTGATATGGTGACATGGACAATGGAGGACTCCTTGCACGCTATTCACAGCAACAAACTCTACATGCACTTAGTTTTAGGGAGCTGGAGGCCAACGTGAGCGCCCACTCCACAGAGCATTACTGTGTGCGAGAACGGAACATTCACTGCAGGCTGACTCACTGTAAGGAGAAATGAGTCTGGTGTCAGCTTCTCACTCAGGGGTGAGGCAGAAATATTCCACTACGTGATGACGTTAGGTGGCCAGTTACCAGGACAAAGCAACATGGCAACGGTATATAAACTAACTGAACTTTTTTTTTTTGGGGTTAAGTACAGTCAGCTGTGGAAAATCTGTTGGAGAGCTGGACTGAACAGGTTCCCACATGAACACCATGATGGCTGCATGTGAAGCCCAGCTTTGTGCAACCAAAAACAAAAATTTGGGGAAAATGTCACAGTGACACGTTTTTGCTTTTGTTACAATATTTGAAACTTGTTGTCATGTTATACTCCGAAATGCCCAGTTGATTATGCAGTAAATTTGATACTTTGAAATGGCATTGCCATGATGTTGGAAAGCTTATTCTGCAGGCATCAGCACATTTTACGTTTATTATGCGTTGCTGTATGTATTATCAGGATTCCTAATATAGTTATTTAATCTCCTATCTATCTTGTGCAATAGGTCTGAGACCACAGTGCAATCGTTCATGGTCTTATGTCTGCGTCACATCATCTGTGCTGAAACTTTCTCTCCCACAACTTGCTGCTATTGAGTTCTTGTTACATTGATAGAGACATTGACTAGGTGTTTTAGAGAAGTAAGTTAGTAAAGGTTAAGTGTGGTGCAAGGGCTCAGTGCATGAACAATACATACATAAAAATGTGTTGTTCATATTGCTTGTGTGAATAAACACAGAAAATGTCCTTTATGGTATGTAAATCTGAAGGTGGCAGCATCTTATGTATCTTAATAATACATATTAAGATACACCCAGTTGCACCCAGAGAATACCCAGGTCTGAAATCACCTTATATAAATCAACTTCTACAACCAGACGGAGAATAACTTCATCACTGCATGAAAGCTGTAGAAATGTTAGGTAAAGTTGAAGGTGAAATTTAGAGTTATGAGACCACCGTTTATTTATTAAGAGCTCATTAGATACATTTGATGGTGTGAGCAGTAGGAGTGTCAATATTGGCTGAGATATTAGCATTAAGTAAAGTAAGGCTTGGGGTTAGGGTGTCTTTAGAAGATTATGGGAAAAGAGTGAGCTGGAAAGGCATCTGAATGATAACATCGATGGAATATTGTTACAAAAAAACATTTTAGAGCTCACAATGACATCTTCTGATTAGCAAAGCTAATTATAACCATTTAGAAGCTCAAGTCGTCAAATCTTTGCAATTGTGACTGAAAAAAATTACTTGAATATTTTTTCCATTGATAAGAATCTTTTCAGATTACCTTTCAAACAGCTGAATAATGAACAGATTATTGCAGCTACATGAATTGACTACTCTTGATCTCTCAATTTGTGGTAAAGTGATTCCTTGCACACTGGTTATTCGTGTAAAGCTAAAACTGTCAGGACTGCTGGGTTTGTGTTCTTGAAAAACAAATGATTAGTCTATGGTGTGCGATGCCATTAGATACATGCTGCTTAAAAAAGGATTATTTTCAAGAAAACAGCTTGTTATTCCTTTGACCTCGGAGTATAAATACTGTATGTACATTGTGTTGCCTGACACAGCGACAACAAACCCTAAGAGAGAGTCATTACCTCTCTGCTGATGTAGCTGCAAATGACTGTTACAGTTCCCATGATGGCTTCAAGTAGAACCAGCCATTAAGTCAATGGGGAATCTCAGTAAATTAGCATTTGCATCGATGCTCAGAGGAAAGTTATATTAGGATATTTATTTTATGTAATTTTTCCAGAGTGATAATGAGTGCAGGATCGGAAGAATGAGTGATGTAATAAGAGAGGTGGCAGCATGTTCGTCCACCCAAATTAGAGCGCACATTTCTGTGCAGGCTTGTGCAGGCCGTGGTATGCAGCTACACCAGAGTCACAGGCCTGTGTGAGGAGGAGAGGAAAAATAGCCAGGCTTTCAGAATTTTTTCAGAGGACAACAGTCTGTGGAAAAAAAGATACTTAAAATGCAAAATAAGTTTGCAAGGCATAATCAACATGTACAGAGCAAAATATCAGCATCACTGCAGAGACCTGTTTACTACCAGCAATGATTGGTCTGTTTCAATTTATCATGCAACTTCTCAAACAGATTTTCATTTAGGAACTCATTACCTCAGCAGGTAGGAGATTGGTGCAACAAACTAAACAAATACTCCTGCCATGATGGAGAGGGAACAGGCAGCTCTTTTCTGACTCTTTAAGGATGTCAAACATTTGTCTGGTCACGGTGTAAATGCATGAATACCTGTTGTGCTGCTCCCTAGATTCTGCACCTGGTACTGAATAGGCTTTTTTCATATAAAATATAGTCATTATGTTCATGTGATGTGTTGACAGGGGAGGCTTGCCAAACACAGAAACTACAAAAACCCAGTTAATTATTTGGATCTTTCCTGTTTGGTGACAAAAATCAAACAGAAGATTGATTTTAGTGGGCCTAAACTGAGTGACTAATTAGTGTGAATGAGGGACAGGTGCTGCAGGTGATGATCAGGACAGCAGGAACAGCTGCTTGGTGGAGAGAAAATGTAATGTGACAGGAGAGATTTAGACTGGCAGGAAGGGATGAGCAATAAAAGTATGTTTGGATGATTTCAGTTCAGTCAATTAAAATGCCAAGTCATACACTAAGCAAAAATACAATAATTTCCAGATGATGTACTTTATTTTTGCTCTATTTGCTTTATTTTGGCTTCAGCTTTGCTTCAAGCAACGGTTTCAAACACAGTTAAAAACATTTTGTGTGAGAGAGACAGCTCCCTTTATCTGTGGGCAAATATGTTTGAGACCTGAACAATGCTGCAACGGCAATATTGGCACGCTCATGTTTACCAGTAGAGTGTTATTTACTCATTAGTCCCAAAGTGCAGTAGCAAATATCATTAATATTGTTGGTTAATAAAGGACACAGACAGTAGTTTTCTGAGCAAAGAGTGAGCTTTGATAGTTCAAGTGCAGGATAACAAAACTGGCAGAAGCAGAAATATAAATTACAACAAAGAGATAGCCAAAAGCTAAACAAAGCAGAAATTGCTTGAAGGAATGTCACAGAGATAGTGCACTCACTCAAGATGCTTGTCGAAGTGATTGCTCGGTATGCATAAAAAGGGACAGGTGAAACTTGTGAAGATAGAGCAGGAAATCAAAAGGAACAAACTAACAGGTGACAACAAGGTCAGTAACTTTAAAAAACAAACAAGAAACCACAGTAAAAAAACGTCCTTGTAGTGAACAAAATGTAACTTAACTCCATTGAGTAGTTCCGAGCTCCTTTCAAATAAATACTGTGTTTCATGAATCTGGGGACACCTGAAGATGTGAGTTTCACATTTTAATTAAAGCACTGATTCCTTTGAACCATTTTGCTGCATGACTCAGGCTGGGTAACATAGTCTGATTCATGTCTGAGTAACATATACTGTGCTTATTACTTTCACCATAGTGGTCTGACCGTAAATCTATATTTCACCTACTACCATCCACCACAGTTTGTTTAACACACACGTTTTGAGATGTTTGTGAGCTTGATATGGATTTCTATGGCAAAAGAACATATTTTTATGATAAAACTGTAACTCTAGAAGTACACTGAGATATTTTGTCCGGTGGTACAGGTTCTCATCTGACAAACGAGAGCTGAGGTGTGGAGGCAGTGTCTCCCCATGAAGTAAAAAAAAACCTTTTCTGGAGTTGATAACAACTGCTCTGTCACTTGCAATTAAACACCCGACACTCCCTGTTCAATAAGGTTAAACATGTAGAAAAGGGATGGTTCCAGCTGCTTCTATCTACCACCCTTATCTTTCACACAATCATTGCATGGTTGGAACTTGAGCTGGGTGATAAATTGAATTTCAACTTCAATTATGATTTTGACTCCCAGCAATAATGACAACAGTATAATCAAGCTGAAATGATTCTTGTGTGGCATGCTTTGTTTCTGTCACTTGTCACGTGTTATTGCACCTTCTTTCATCACGGCGGTGTGCTTCAACCCTGCAGCTTTGTGCAGCTGCTTGTCTTGAGACGTCAGATGTTGCACCTCTGTGCAGGTTTTTTGGAAAGGTATTGCAGAAGATGGCAGAAAGGTTGGTAGGATAGGAAAATGAAAACAAATAGAGTTAATAGGAAAAATGTCGGTGTCAAGGAGTCAGACAAAGATAGTGAGCAATATTTGGTACACGGCAGTAGCTTCACCACAAGGTAACACAACCAGTTTATACAGACATTTGTGGTGGAGTGTGAAGTATGCTCACAAAGTGATCTTTGAGGAAGCAAAAACAGAACACTACTCATAAAAAGTTAAAAGCTTCTTGATTCCTGCCACAGCAGCACAGTTATCCATTACGGACACACTTTCTAAAGTAATCTCCTGTTCACCCGGCCCACAGAGACATAAGGAAATCCCACCATTCCAGCTTGTGTTTAAAGTTAAAAGTTATATATATATTTTGAAATAAAAAACATCCATTCATCCATTTTCTATATCCGCTTAATCTAATTCAGGGTTGGGTGGGGGGACTGGAGCTTTGCTCAGCTGCCTTAGGCGAGAGGCTGCGTACTCCCGGGACAGGTGGCCAGTACATCATGGGGCATTAAAAAGAAACGCCATAGAAACACCAAGACATTTGATGTTCTCAAACAAACAATCATGATTTCTATAAAGACTATTATACCTTACTTTATGTTGTGTCAGATCTCGTGCAAATGGCAAATATCAAGCATATCATGGCGCTTTCTATCACTTTTACAGCTATGTAAAGATAAAGTTTGAGGAACATTAAAATAAAAGAGACAATTTGTCTTAATAACTTAACAACAGTTTGTTCAAATTACTACAGACATGCAGTGCCCTGCAAAAGTAACCAATTATCTTCAAAAGTCACATGATTAGTTAAATGTAGTCCACTTGTGTGCAATCTAAGTTTCAGATGATCTGTCAGTATAAACACACCTTTTCTGAAAGGCTGACAGAGGCTGCAACACCACTAAACAAGAGGCATCACACCATAAAGACCAAGGAGCTCTTCAAACAAGTCATTGACAAAGTTGTTGAGAAGTACAAGTCATGGTTGGGTTATAAAAAAATATCCAAATCTTTGATGATCCCCTGGAGCACCATCAAATCTATCTTCAAATAGAAAGAACATGGTGCCACAACAAACCTGCCAAGAGAGGACCGCCCACCAAAACTCACAGACTGGGAAAGGAGGGCATTAATCAGAGAGGCAGCACAGAGACCAAAGGTAACCCTGAAGGAGATGCCACAGATACTGGAGTATCTGCCATAGGACCACAAAAAGCCATACACTCCATGGAGCTGGGCTTTATGGAAGAGTGGCCAGAAAAAAGCCATTACTTTGTGTTAGAAATAAGACGGCACGTTTTGAGTTTGCCAAATAGGCATGTGGGAGACTCCCCAAATGTATGGAGGAAGGCACTCTGGTGAGATGAGACTAAAATTGAACTTCTTGGCCACCAAGGAAAACGCTATGTGGGGTGCAAACCCAACACATCCCATCACCCCAAGAACACCATCCTCACAGTGAAACATGTGGCAGCATTATGCTGTAGGGACGTTTTTCAGCAGCAGCAGGGACTGGGAAAATGGTCCGAGTCGAGGGAAAGATGGATGGTGCTAAATACAGGGATATTCTTGTGCAAAACCTGTGTCAGTCTGCCTGTGATTTGAGACTGGGACGGAGAAGCATACTGATGAAGCAACACTCGAGTGGTTTGAGGGGAAACATTTTCATGTGTTGGAATGGCCTAGTCAAAGTCCAGACCTCAATCCAATTGAGAATCGGTGGTTAGACTTAAAGATTGCTGTTCACAAGTGAAAACCATCCAACATGAAGGAGCTGGAGCAGTTTTGCCTTGAGGAATGGGCAAAAATCCCAGTGACAAGTTCATAGAGACCTATCCATGCAGCTGTAATTGCCGTAAAAGGTAGCTCTACAAAGTATTGACTTTGGGGGGAGTGAACAGTTTTACACGTTTTTTTTTTGTCCAATTTGTTGTTTGCTTCACAATAGAAAATATAATAATACATTTTCAAAGTTGAAGGCATGTTCTGTAAATGAAATGGTGCAAACTCTCAATCAATTCATTTTAATTCCAGGTTGTGAGACAACAAAACATGAAAAATGCAGAGGGGGCTGAATAGTTTTGCAGGCCACTGTGTCTGTGGTGTTTACACATGACATCTGTTGGATTCCTATATAGCTGATTTGTGACAGATTAATATTGATCACCTATATTAGCTGCTGGATTTCTTTGTTTGGCTTGAGTGTAAATCATGAAATGATTAAAGTTTTTTTTTTTGAGTGTATATTGTAGTCTTTGTAAGTTGGCAGGATTTTACAGCCTCTTCAGAAAGCAGCAGGCAGGACACTGGCCACGTTTAGAGAGACAGATGGAAATTAGGGAGTCATAATAGACCAAGTCTCTTAGTCTTTGTGAACTGATCATTGGTGATTGTGCTTTGCAGGTGTCAGCATTGGTTTAAAAAAAAATTAATCAGAACTTAAAATGCACTTTTTACCTCTCTGCATAGAACTTTACTCTTCTAACATACTGAGCTAATGTTACTGGGGCTGTTCATATTCTGCTGTGGATTTATTACAAGTCTGATTCATCTGTCAGCACTTGCTGCTCATGTGAGAGAATGTGTGCAGGGTGAGAAGTAGGAATTTAAAATAGAGCAATATTCTGTACTTTCACCGAATCGAGATGTTGTTGCAGGGCGCTGAAGCAACTGGAAAATGTCTGGTAATGAAATTTTTTTATTATTTTGACTCCGGAGGGCTAAATCATCATGAAGAGACAAGTAAAAGCCTCCTAAAAGAAAGCTGATTCAAAGGTTGCCCCTTGACAATTTATACCAAGTTCATCAGTTCACTATTGTAAATGTTCTTAGTAAAGCTGCTCCAATTAGGTCATTTGAGGCAAATCATTGATCACTTTTGGTTATTGGTAACAGCTTCAAGCTTTAAAGAATATAGCTGTCTTTTGGAATGAAATGTAGATTAGAATAAAAGTTAAATGGGAACCATACAACAAGTTAGCAATAAATAATACTGTGCAGTGCTGTGGCCCTCTAATTAGTTTTGTTTTATTATGTTGCTGCTGTCTAGGCCAGAATGCCAAACACCAGGTCATGAAGCTGTTGTTGTTGGGCTGCAAGTGGTCCAACAAACAAATAGCAAAGTAACAGTAAGGGGGGGCGGAATTTAATAAGCATTTGATACTAAATGGTTATTGTTCAACATTTTTTTTTTTTGTCACCAGTTTTGCTGGAACGTGACCCTTTGTGTCACCTTCTTATGCTGCCATTGTTCCACTTATTCAGTTGTTCTGGCGAGTTAGAAGTTGTTTTATTCATGAGGGGCAAACAAGTGCTACAGCGGCTAAGAAATGGTTTCCATAATACTGTCTATGCCGATTTGACATGTGCTCATTACTTTACGCTTAATGTCTGTCTCAGGATTGAGGTTGGGTGGTTTAGAAAAACACTTTGGATTCACGGTCAGCCCTTCTCATCAGCCTTTTCAGTGACCACGTGTCAAATGATTCCGGCCCAAAAATCGGGCGATAACGATCTGGGCCCGATTGATGGGAGAACACTAGTTCTTCCTCTGGCTTATTTCCCCTCACTGAGTTACTGAGACTCAGTAAGACTAAAACATTGTAAGTCACATGAAAATCTGGTTTAACTATGAAGGCAAGAGATAACCCAAGTTGATAATAAGCCATATATCTTTATACACTGAGACACTGTAATGATAATCAGATCATCTTCACATCTTTGGCATCCTGTTTGCCAAGTGTTTCCATTCATCTGACCTAGAGCAACATCAGCATCAAAACCCTCTTATTTTGCCTTAGAAAGATATTTGAAATATAAACTCTTGAAACATTTGTCAGAAACATCATGCTTCTCAGACATTAACATGACAAATGTTTGGAAATGTGCAAAACATTCTGCCTACAGACACTTATTAATTAATCTGTAAAACATTCTCAGTCAGTCCACTGAACTATGTTTTTTGCTGATGTTTGTGCAACTCAAACCATTCATTATGACAAAGTTTGGGTTTTGGCAATTTATTGTGAGGCTGGTAGAGGGAAATTAATCGTGTATTGAGGAAAAAAGATTGCCCTGTTGAGGTTTTAACCTCCATACTACAAAATATCTACTGCTTTTGCCTTAGTAAAGCCTACAAACAGGGACGGGAAGTAAGTTGTAGCTCAATTCTTTCAAGATTTGTCAGCAGACTTTTTTTTCTCACCCCTCTGCACTTTTTCATAATTAATGACATTGAATTAGAAAGTGTGCTCTGGTTCAGACACACCCATATCATTAGCTAGGAGCTGTATTCATCTACTGTATGAACAAGTGCAACCTATTTATTTTCTCATGCTGCTGAGACTGTCTCTGCCAATATGTCAAAACTCCAATTCAAATTCATAATATTCATGTTTTTGAGGCCAAATGTTTTGCCTATTTTTGACGTGAGGCTGTCAGGAGGAAATGCCTCCTACAGATAATTAGAATCTCTAATTTCATATAGCATTTTGCATAGTGCCATCAGAGATTTAGGTCAAACTAGGGAGTGTAATCAATGAATGAATGAAAAAACAAAAACAAAAGCACCATTCAGACATGCACTCCTTTCCACTTGACAGCAACTGAGCATGTAGGCATCGTATCTGAATGTGTGCTGTGGGGATTCTCCAAAAAGAAAAAAAAGCTGCAATAACAAGCTTACCATGTCTGTGTTGCTTCAGCATTTATGCATTTCTTTCAACACGGCACAAATCTGAACTACATGTACATATTTTAAGCTTTTTTTAAGATCGTCTATCTCTCTAAGCTTTCTTTAGGGGTTTTTCCATCATTATTAGGTTTTCGTGCCTGAGCATTTTTCTCATCGTTTGAGCCAAATGAGCAAGAGAAACCTTGTGTGACTATTCTCTACAGCTTTCAAATTGGAGCTAAAGCTTTTGTTTACTTCTACATCAGTGTCAAACACAGCAAACACCAAAGAACCCACAGTGGAAATAGCAAAGTTAAAAAAAAAAAAGAAAGTGTGGCAACAAGTGTGCTTGTTACTGTAAGTGCAATAAGGCCCTCATTACTCAATAACAGTCACAGCACCTTTGTTGCCTGTGAAGAAGGAACTGCATCTTTAAATTTAAGGTGATAGAAGCATTTCATGTAGAAAGATGATTAAGTACTAACTGAAACATGGTTGATGATAAGGATTTTTTTTCTCATTGATCTTTGTTATTGTTACACATTGTAACTTTAAGGTCTCCTTTTTCTTTTTAAAGAGACACTGGAACATTTACAACCATGCATCCATTCATGTGCTGCACTGCTAATGCTTTACACTTTCATAACCCACATTCCTCTTTTTCTAAACCAAACTGGGTGTCTGAATACTTTTATGTGGGTTTTATGTGCAAAGGAAAAAACACTGCCAACCTGCGCCAAGTTGGCAACAAGAGCATCTGATTCTGTAGCATTGAGACAAGGCAAAGCATGATGTGTCTCATTTTAATGCAAAGCATTAATTCAACAAATCCTCTCATTTTAGATGCTGAAACGAGGTAACATTTCACATTTTTGCTTGAAAGATAAAGACAAAATAACTGATTTTGCTGACAACTTTTAGGGTTCGTGATTTCCTATTGATACTGCTGCCAGCTGCTTGGAATTGCTTTCATGAACCATGGGAAACTGCATGCAGTGTGCTGCCTGCATGGCAAATGTAAAAACGTACTGTTCATATATGTAGTCAGTACACAGAGCCAGTCTGCTCACGAATGAACGAAAGCCTTCAGTAAATCCAATAAAGTTCTAGTTGTAGTTTTATATGCAGTTTTATAATCATTTTTTTTAACCCACTTCCACAAGTTGTATACAGAAACATTTTTCCTGCTTTCTAATGAAGCTGCTCTTTTTTTTCTCCACTCTGCACATCCTGTCCATAAAAAACACTAGATTTCAACTGTCAGCGTACAATGTTTATTGGCTGAGTTGTTGCTCAATGATGAGGAAGGTGGAGATGGATCACAGGCTCGGACTCAACAATAGAGAAGTGAATTAATGTGGCCTCAAAATGAGACTTGCCGTAGCTAACCATAATTGAGATCTATCAAAGTACTTTTTCTAAACCGTCATTAATGATTAACCCAACACTGATGCGGACAAAACAGGGACTGGAGTTATCTGTCTCGAAGTCCAGAGAAAAACATTTACAGAAATGACATGAAAATGATTGTGTGAATTTTTCTTCCATTATGAGGGCTGTGAAATGTCATTGTTCACGAGAACAAAAGCTTTCTTAAATCTGTTCATTTCTACAGCTCAGGACAAAAATGACCATGGATCCTTGTGTGATGTGTAATAACACTGCAAACCTATCGGTTTAGGGTTTTGTGCAAAATTAAGCTCAAGCTCCATAGGATTTATTTATTAGAAGTTTGGGTGATTTTAATATCATTTACAGTTTTTCACCCATTTCTTGCCCTATGTCATAAATATCTGCCATCCAAATTACTAATGAAAATGAAAACAGAGAATGTAGCATTTCTGTTTCATGTGTTTTATTTAAAAGAGGATCTGGGGATCCCAAATCTCTCTGTTTAGATCCGATGTTCTCACACTTGATTTATTTTGCATTAAGTTATTCATTCGTTCTTATTTGGGTCCTCTGACATTTCCACAAACCGTCCTGACATTTCATATCTAGCCCTACAATCTGGCCTTCACTAACCCATCCTACCTTTCCAGATCTGCTGTTCCCCTCAAACCCCTGATTACTTGTTTCCTATTATCACATTACCACTTTTGCTCTCAAATGTGGATGTATATTGCCCTCTTGCCATCTGGTTAGTTTTATTACTTGGAGCTTTGCTGCCGTGTTTCCTGCACACATATTGTGGACATTTTACTGTCCCATTTTGCCTTTGGTCACCTGATATTTCTGTGTCCCTGCTGACTCTTGCTACAGTTAGTTGTACCTTCAATGAAGGTGAACTTATTTCTATCTCAGCAAAGAGGAAAATCAATATAGTGCCAGGTTTTCCCAAATTAATAGCCTTTCCTCTCACAATTTTTTATTCATTATTTAATTTTTGCAAAATTGAAGAGATACTCGAACGCACAGTAGAGTGTGTCTTTGCCACACTAGCGCTACATGAATAACTACAAACACAGGTTTTATCACCCCCCCAAATCCCCTCAAAATGCAGATACAATGAAAGACACAGCTAAATCACAAGCAAACTATTGATATGCTGCCAAGAAGATACTCACAACATCTGGTTGTGAAAACTTACTGCTGATCATTTTAGTGAAATGTTTAATTTAATGGCATAACCTTGCAATATAGTAGTATAGTTGCACTATAATTCATCATATCTTTTAAATCCCTAACAGTTTGACATTGGTCAAACATAACAGGATGGATGGATGGATGGATGGATGGATGGATGGATGGATGGATGGATGGATAGATAGATAGATAGATACACATGGAAAATGTGTAAGTAAAGGTGGCACTTGAGATAATATTATAGTGGTTAAACCGATTCTCTTATGATATTTCTGCTTAGAAGCTCTTCTCTGCTCATGTATTGCAGCATTTTTAAAACTCCTGTTGTAAGTATCCAAATTGAGATTCACCTCTTCTGCTGAAGTTTGTAATGGCTCTAAGGTTCAGTTAACTGAGAAAAACTTTGGCTTGTGTGCATGAAATAAGGACTCTTGAGCTCTTGAGTCACCCCACATCAGTCTGGATAGCACTGGAGGTTTGAAACATCTTAGTATGTGGACTATGTGCGAGCAAGTTTCAACATGAGCTGCTTTCTGCTGTTTCTCACAAATGGAGCGTCACATGCCTCATGGTCATGACAAATTTTGAATGATGCTGTGAAGAAGAGAAGCCCGTCTCTTTACCTGCCAAGACCTTACCAGCTGCTACTAAAACACTTGGGTCAATTTAGCGATTCCATGAATTTCTTATTGATGTTAGTTTATAATCTGAGGAGTTTTTGGTTGTTCCTTCTCCAAAATGTGCTGTTTGTTTTTTTGTGGTGTACTGACATTTTAAAGACCACTTTGTTAAGATACCGATCAGAAAATTAGAAGATTAATTAATAATGAAATTTTGCATTACATTGTGCTGCGATGAGTACATCAGTAAGATGAGTACTTTGACCTTATGTTTATTCCTTTGCATATTTACCATCTTCGGCTTCATTTATGGTGTACATACTCCATTTTGTACATACATGTGTGTGTATATATATCCAGCAAGAAGGCAGATATGTTTGATAAATTATTGAGTTGACAAGAGAGTGTCAATTGATTTTTCCTAATGAATTTAGACTAAATAAACATATTTACTTCAAAGGAATATGATAGGAAAAATAATGGAGCAAAGAAAGGTTACTATGAAAAAAGAATGTACATTTTCATGTCTTTATTTGTTACTGATGCCCAAATGAACTTCATCAACAAAAGTGTGAGATTACAGGTGATTTTGGTCACATTAAGGAGCAGCAGATGCCTGAAGCTCTGCACCAACATCCCCTGCCAGTCTGAACCTCTTCCTGGTGCAAGTACAAGCCATCAAATATTCACAAATGCCTCTTGAATGCAAATGCTTAGCATAAAAATAGACTCCAATCCTTTTTAAGGGGGTAATTCGGAGCAGAAATGAAGTGATTACATATTCTCTCAAAAGATAATACCCGCGACTTGGTTTTGTTTGCATGGGGTTGTCTCAGCTGAATTGTAAACTGATGAGAAAAATCTTCGGTGTATCCCAGTTCCAGAAATATTTTCTTTCAACAATTTGCATCTGTATCACTCTCAAGGTTGAATACTGGTTGCTTTTAGAAAGGGTTCATGTTAGTCAATTTGATTTATATATTTTTCCGTAAGTGTGTTTGTTATATAGCGTGTTTTGCATGTACAAAGTCCCAAAGTTCACACCAAAGAGTCATTCTCATCAAAACTGTATTTCTTTGTTCTCCTTATTATCTCTCTGAAAGCTTTTCCATTTTCTGACACAACATGACAGGGACTCAGCTGTCAGGCAGAGTTTTGTCAGTCTGCTACAGAAGCCGGAAACTGCCATCAGTAGCAAGCCAGCAGCTTCTCCATCTGCCTGGCCTGAGGTGCAAACCAGCACTCAGAAAAACTCACTTGACATGAGCCACTGCAGGGCATCTGCTCAGTGGTGATAAGCACTCGGCTGTTTCACGTTCTGTAACAAAGTACCAAGTTTTGGAGCTAATTATATATCTCATTATGTTCATGTTGAAATTAATGTTCAACCTATACAAGTCGAGATTTGTGATAGTGTGACTACAGGGCAGGATGTAAGGCTTTTTTTCAAGATGATGTGCAAAATGAAAGAACACATCTGCTCTGCTGAGATTACAGACCTGAAACAGAACGCAAAATAAACCTTTATATTACTTAATGGAGTATTTGCTTTGGCAGTTCCTTTAAATCAGCAGCCCTGGGTCTGATACACGGAGTCAGTGTAGCTATAAAGAGTGAAATACTGGTCAGTGTATCCTGGCAAGAACGGTTGGGTGTGGGTAGTTTATTCTGGATTGTGGCCGAACAGCTTGCCTTGCCTAAAGGAGCAAACAGTCAAAACATTTAGCCTGCTTTTCTGTGAGATATTGTTTGTCTTTTTTGTATGTTTTGGGATTCCTAAGAATGAATAAATCTTTATATCCTATTTGTCCCTTGTTTGCTTTGACACGTGTATTTAAAACTGTACCGTCAGATAGATAAAAATCTTTCATCTTTAGTATATTTGACTGCAGGACCCCTCTCTGTAAACTGATGGTTTGGTAGTGCCTGATATTTGAGCAGCATGGCATTTGTGAAAGTCAGCAATAAAAGAGCCACACAGCCAGTTACCAAGCTGATGACTGTTGTTGTTAGCCGATCATTTGATGTGAATATTGTCTTGAAGCTTTTCCAAATTTACATCTTTGTGCTTTGCTTTTTTGCTGTGATTCAAATAGCTGAGTAACAGGCAGCTTGTGGTCACTTGCAGTCACTAAAACTTGACCAGCCACAGAAGGACAGCAAACCAGTGTTATTTAGTGCCAACAGTGTACAAGTTATCTGTGCTATGTGGATTTATTGTTCAATACGATACACACAGCTATCACAAGCACAGTCGTCACCACTGCATGTACAGTGTGTCTAACAATGCAAGCTCTTCAATATATACTGCGAAACTTTTTATCCTCTTTTTTGAAGGTTAAGAAACGCAATTTAGAAATAATAATAATAATAGCTGCTATATAATTATTGTGTCTATTTGCTTATATAAAAATGTAAGAATTACATCAAAGGAATCACATATTACAACTTTAAAGTTTGGCAAATCACCTGGAAGCTGTAACAGCTTTCCATGCTATTGAAATAGAATTTTAAACTTGTCACCAACAGTGACTAGTTGCCATCTGTAGCTCTTTTTGACATATTTGGGAACATTTTTTGGTAGTCTAACACCTTGTTGAGACCAGTTGTCCTCATGGGGACTAAAGCTTGATCTTAATGAGTCAATCTGTCTTGGTTTGGCTTTGGTAATGCACAATAACCTTTACCGTAGGGTTCAACAAAAATTTAAAAAAGGAAAGACAAAAAAAAAGAACATGTTTACTGTTGTGTAATATTTAACTAGCTCCATTTTTGTAGATTTGCCTTAGGGTAAAGGTTATTGTGTGGGTTAGGTGGTCTTTAATGAACATAAATCATGTCAAATAATTGCGTGAACAAAGAAAACTGTCTTTAGCACTCCCAGTTTGTACTGTTTAGGTTTTTTAAACTTCTTTGTTGTGCTTTGGATCCAGCTTTGGCTTGTTTCCTCTATTCTAGTTTGCTTAGCTGGAGTTTTATTAACAGTAGCCTGCTCTACTTATTTTTGTTCATTCACTTGTATTTTTCCTTTGTTACACTGGCTTTAGTTATTTTGTTCTTGAATCTGAACTCTATGCCCTGCTACTGGGTCTTCTTTCTAACTGAAAGCTTTACACGCAGGTGCTGTGAAAGGTGCAGCACATGAAGTCAGCTGGTTTTGGAAAACAAGGCAGCCTGAGGCTAGTAGTCTTCATTTACGCATGAATAAGCATGCCTGTTCATTCATGCATTTGGACCGACCTTTGAGTTCACTGAGAACAGCAACACTTATGATTATAAAATCCATTTTCATTAGGTCTCAAACTACAAATATCTGTTTAATATTTATTTCTACTTTATATTCCTTATGTAGATTATCAGTACAGCTGTTCTGTAGTATTGCAGAAATGATTTTGCTCTCATAAAGTTTTACTTGGTTTTTACATCTTCTAGTTTATTATGCATTCTCTTTACCTGCTTCTTACCCTTCTTCACTGACAAATAAGCAATAAGTATTTTTCTAACACTGACACGCCTATTGATAGTGGAGCATTGTAGAGAAATTGTTCTTGACAAAGTATAATCAAGGCCTGACAGTGCATAGATTTTTTCCCCCCATCCAATCACTGTACCATCTGATTTATTGATCTCTTGTCTCAGTCACAAGTCTCAAGTCGCTGTAGCAGCTTTCTGTGCTCTAACAGCGTTTTTAATTTCTCACATGCTTTAAATACTGTACTCCCACTTAATATACACTAGCATAAACTGTGCCTACTGTAAAAATGTTCCTGTGAAATGCTTTTTAAAAAAACAATTTTTATCATGAAAGCTATGAAACAGAAGCAAGGAGGAAAAAAACAAAACCAGATGATAAAAAAGAAACCTCATGGGTCTCTTTTACAAATCTCTCTAAAAATAAAAAACAAGGGCAAAACACAAATGAGGGCACCGCTTGAACTGAAAAATGAACAGTAAGAGATGTTCACATGGAAAAACTTGTTTTATTCAGTCTCGATAAACTGTGAAATTACACAAGATGTTGATATAATTTCAGCAAATAGACAAATGTCAAGCTAATTTCAAAACTGCAGTGATAATTATCTCGTTGGTGTGTAGTTGGAAACTGATGATCTGAAAGACCTGTAACATAAACGTGAATGTATTCATGCTGTTAGTGTGTGAATATTGAGGAGTCATAGTGCTTATATAGTATATATTATATAGCTTCAAGCAGCACTACCTTATGTTTGTTGCAGTGAAGATCCTACTGTATCTGATCCTGTTTCAAAACAAATCAAAGTCCAAAGACCAGACGCATGAAACTCTGTGTCCTTTCATGACAATAACTGTGAGCACACAAAGACAGAAATGTGCAGAGATTATTTTTGCCAGATTTATTAAGCCAGGTGTTTGTCTGGTACGTCTCTAAAATATTAATCTTTGTCATAGCGCATGCATGTGCACGAGCCTGATTTCTACTTTCTTCTTTTGCCATGACTGAGTGTAGACACACCATTAGAAAGTAATTTGCATATAAAAACATTCTTTCCCCACAGGTAAACAGACATGACAATGAAACATTCGAACATTGAACGAGAGCAATTTTACCAAACGTGAAGCTGAAAGCAGGAACCAGGAAATCTGGCATTCTATGATCAAAAAGTTCAAGAGGTGAAAAAAATAAATAAATAGACTGATAAATACATGAATGAATACAGAGAGAAAAAGAAAAAGCCAGATTACAAAAAAAGAGCAGCATGTCACACAAAACCAGTTCCTCACGCAGCTGAAGAACAGCTCTATAAAGCCTCTCTATCTTCTTGTGCCAGAAAAAACAGAACAATCTCTGAATACTTGTTCTCTTCTTAGAGTGGCATTACCAAGATCTTCTTGTTTCAGCGTATTATAAAACTAATAATAAGAAATAAAATTAGAAAAAAAAAGTCACACTTTTGCTATTTAGATTTCACATCTGGTTTAACTGTTCTAAAAAGGTGTGTACGCACGATCTGAAGAGTGCACGAGATGCATCCTTCCTTTATAAACAGCAGTTTGTATGGAGGAAAAGTCCTGTGCTTGGCTTGTGTTTGCATCTTTAATGCTTCAGGCCCCTGGTGATTTAATTGATCTGCTCTTCTGTAAGCAGAGTTGACACTTCTGTTTTCAGTAATTTGTCAGCAGTGTAACATTGAGGTGTCCTCTTTGTAAATGATTTGACCAGTTCATTCTGAGTGAATTAGAGCTGAACAACAGAAAATGCATACATCTGAACGGGTATTTCTCTAGCAGATTTTCAACCTGTTTTTAATCCTTAGCTTTCATCTCCATAGGCAGCTTTGGGGTTTATCATTTTTATCATGCTTTTTATTCATTTGTTTTGAAATCTTGATTCATGTCATTGGCCAGTACCTCAGCTTACTTGCAGATGTTGAGAATAGATGGTCAGTTTTCAAACCTTAGGAATTGCACCATTATTTGTCTTAGCCTATCTACCACAAGAACCCAATTTATTTTCTGCAGCATTTGTCTCGCTCTCTTTCCCCTCAATTTCTTCTCTGTGTCTCCTGTTACAACCACTGATTTGAACCCACAGTTTTTAGTTACATGCTGCACATTTGGTTCTGTGAAGTCTCTCCAGCTTTTACCTCCTGGTGATGCACTGCTCGGATTTTTATTCATCATCAAATCAAATTAACAGTCAACTAAAGCCCTTATTTTGTTGCAGTTCTTGTTGAAAAGGCAGTGAATTGTTGTCATGGATTTGTTCATTGAGAAGTGTACAATGAGCAGTTAATTTTGATGAGAAATTTGTGTTAGCAGTTTATTTCAATAGATGTGAGCAGGTGAGTTTTTAGTGTATAATAAAACCAAGTTGTCAATAAGATTCTTCCATAAAGACTGATTATAAAAGTGTTTATGGAAGTGTGGCTAACTTGTTACACAGTGAAGGGGAATGACATAAAACCAGCTATATCACATTTTGTTTTCACTGGACTAATCGGTTTTCTTCATTACATTTTGCAGGGTTTTTATTTCAACCGGTGCTTTATATTAAAAAAAAAACTTAGCTGTCAAACATTTCATGTTTACAAATGCAATTTCTAGGAAACCAAGTGAGTGTGTTATGTCAGGATGCTAATGATGAGATTAGAGAACAGGCTTTGTGGGAATGCTCGACTTTTCCTGGCATTGCGAATGAGTTACACAAAGTCAGCTTTATGTTCTGAGGCACAAACAGGCTTATTTTAATCTCTAGTGGATACTTTCAGTTTTATTCGGACATTTCATGGAATTATTTTAATCACAAGGCTGCATCCTGCTGCTTCGCTGTCACAGCGAGATCGTTGGAGGCATGGCTACATGCCTACAACATATCTAAAAAGTTAGGTTTGTGGTAGTGGGAAAGCCACATGTTTATATGCAATAAAGTGTTTGTCAGCATTTTGATTGAAAGAAAATCCCAACAAAAAAACTTTAGCACAAACCTCAGGAGAAAAGCTGGTTTTTGAATAGTGACATTAAATACAGTAGCTTCATTTCTTAAGTTACCTTTTTTCTCCAATCCCACCTGATGAAAAAAATCAAGGTCTACAATGTGAAATATCTCAAGAATTGCTGGGTTGATTGCTGTGAAATTCATCGAGCATAGTTGATGGATCATGACCTGATGGTCCAGATGGCTTATTACGCAGAACCATCTGGAAAGCCCTCCGTCAAAACTATTCCAAAAAAGGGCCGGCACTTTTGAAGAAATATTTAGCAAGTGATTGAACAACCATCTGTCGATTATCAACCAGTCAGATCGGTGACGCACTGCAAGTAAAAAAGGAGTTGACATCGCTCAATATCTTCACACCTAAAATCTGCCTGGAGCTGCCAATATTAGATCCTGACTGGTTCGAATATTTGTCTATTGGCGAGGACTGGCTGGGACCTGGCGAGATGGATTCCCTTGTGATTGTGATCATACAGATCTCACAAGAATCCAGTTGCCTTACAAGGTGAGCTAGACTGTACAGACTGTGGAGCACCTAGATTTTCCTCTTCATAGTGTTTGAAATGTAAGAATTAGTTCAGGGGCTAAACTTAAAGGTTGGCTGAAAATATTTAGCTGAAAGGTGTCTTTGAATTTCCAACAACGTAAAAGCAATGATCCATCTGCTCTTTAGTATAACAGTAACAATGGTAATGTTTCTTGTTAAGTTTCAATTCATAACACAATACGCGAAATGTATTTACAAATATTTCTAGATATTTCTGAAAATTTACTTTAAAGATTTTATCAGATAGCCAGTTATCTACAAGAAGCCAGTGACGGATGAAATATACTGATTTTATTGTGATAGCTGTATCTGTCCGAGGTTTGATGATAGCTAGATGACTGCATCAGAGCATCTTCAATACTACAAGTCTTGTAGGTTATTCCTGAAATGTAGTGGTTAGTACAAGTGTTCCGAGGGAGAGCGATTGGTGAGTTGTGACAAAGTCATGGGCTCAGCAGGACTCACTGGCCTGTGTTATCCAGTCCCACAGAAGAGTTACTTCTTCATAAATAGTTTAAAATAAATCTTCATGCTTGCTGTGGAAGGTGTCAAAACACACAATTCATTGCTGCGTTTGGCTAAGAGGACAAGGGTCAGAGTCCCCAAGTCTGACCCCTGTCCACTGCAGAGTGCAGCTGTCTTGGGTAAATACTGTAAGCATCAGAGCTAGACCACAGACGAATGGGAGAAAGTGGGCTAATAGAATAAATTACATTATCGTTAACATCATTTAAGTGGCTGGGTGCGGGTGAGTGCTTCCTGGAAAGAGACTGCAGACGGATGCATTATGTGAGGAAGGCAAATCTGTGAAAGCAGTGGTGATCTGGAAATGTTTTTCAGGGAAAGGTTGGCTTCTGGCATTCATGGGGACCTAAACATTTCTGCCAGCCATGCAGACCCACGCCCATTCTTGGCAACAACATTTACTCATGCAGAGGTGATCTCTTTGGGTAAGATAATGCACTCTGCAGAAATGTTTAGGACTGGTTTGGGGAACATTTCAAGACTTGGCCTCCAAAATCCGTAGATCTTAGTTGGCTTGAGTATCTGTAAGATGTTTTGGAAAAACAAGTCTGATCCACAGAAGCCTGATCTTGTCACTTACAAGACTCAAAAGATCTGCTGCTTTCTTGGTGTCTGATGCCCCACAACACCATTTGAAGTCTTGCTGAGTCTATGTTTTGGAGACATGACGTGGTGCTTCACAATATGACGTCTATGTACTATGAAATCAGATGGGGTAGATACTCAGAATAGGGCTACATGTTATTGGAAAACAGAAGAGATGTGATATCACTGAGTATTACAATAACAATATAGCTTATTGTATGCATGCTGGTTAGTTTGACAGTGTGCACAAAAGAAGAACTTCTTAATAAATGACAAAGCCTGCATTTGTCCTACTGTTTCTAGTCAAGATGCCGGGCATGAAAAAGGCCTGTAGCTCATCAGTTATTGTAGTACAAGCAGTTGTTTGGAATAATTACATTGTGCATGTTAATATGATGATGTTGGTAAATTTTATATAAATTGTGCTGCTCCAATTCAGTGTTAATGGGCTCCAAATGGAGCCAAAACCTTTGTGGGTGCTTCAGGTGTTGATTTGCAAATGTTAGCTGTTCACATTAAACTGAGCCTGCAAGTAGTTACACAAATAGACAAAACTGACATCAAATCCATTTGAATACAAAACATGTTAGCCATGTCATGGTGAATATATTAGCATGCTGGTGTTAGCATTTAGCTCAAAGCTTTGTTGTACATTAATGTGCCTCATACAGCACAAACCTATTATTTATTTTTGTCATTTGCTACCCTTTGGGTTTCCATGGAGACCTTGCGTTCCCTGTCCATTTCACTGGTGGATGATGACACATTTTACAACCTTCATTCTTATTCTTCTACTCATGCAGTTTTTCAATTGATCATTTTGTTTTAAAAACAGTGGTTATTATTCTACGTCTATCTTCATTAACTCTATCATTTAGAGGTTTATAGGAAAGTTATATGAAAAGCTTGGTCCTAGTATATGTTTTTCCGGTGGTTATACTTTAAAACTGATTGGTATTGGCTTGAAAAGTTAGTTGTCCTTTGTGAGAAATGAATGGGATTTTCCAGCCCACACGTTTCCATGCCCTGGGCTACAAAAGTTTATTTTTCTGCTTTCATCACTCTGAAGTATTGTTTATTTATTTTCTATATTGACAAGTGCCTTCTGAGAGGAGGCTACACCCAAGACTCCGAGACAGCCCCCACCCCCCACCTCCCCATCAAATATAGGACAGGTAATGTTATATTAAGGATACAGATGAGGATTGAAAGATTAATAGCTTCTTCTTTTTTTTCCACAGGCCCTGCTAAGAAAGTTAGATCTGATAAGATGTTATAGAAAAGGCATCTCAGATGACTGAATTTAATGGAATAACATAACCCACCTTTTCAAGTCCAACAGAATGAGAAATATGTCTGGAAAATAGTCGGAGCCTGCTGTCAAATAGCGTCGGCACTGTTTTATAACATTGGCTATTCTTCAATAGAAGGAGAAATATTGCAGCTAGTTGCTCCGAATTTTTAGGCGTTAATGACATTGAATTTCTGGGGGGGAAATCCTTCTCCTAATGGATGAAAAAGCACAAAGAAAGCCTTTGTACCCCTCTGAAAGGCACGAATGATTTTAGCCCTTTAATGAGGAGAAATGAACAAAAGGGGTAGAAATGACAAAGGCTGCTCCAAGTAAACATGACCCTTCTCCTAAATTCTGCCACTGCATATCACCTCTTGGGAATAAACAAGAGAAAAGAAAAAAAAAACAGAAACCCCTTATTCTCTTTTCATGAGGAAAATGTCTGTGTGACGGGGCAGCTACTGATGCGTCCTAATGAGGAGTGCGTCCACTCCTCGAGCCACAGAGGTCCATAAGGCACCTATGCAGAGGTGGACTCAACCTTCCACTCAGTAAACAGACCTATTGGTTATTAGTTTATTCTTGGTTTGTGGGAAAAAAGGGACTTCAAGTGAGACAGCAGTAATAACAGGAGTGTAAATCTACTGTACTGTACAAGAAAGCAAAGGTCATCATAGTGTGTAAGAGGTGCTAGTTTCTGCAAACATTAGAATTATTTTCACTAAATGAGAACATAGGTGACGAGATAGTTTGATGTAGACTACACATACTTCTACAAAACTACATCTGCTTTTTTTTTTACCTTTCTCTCTGTCAGCATGATCTTTTTATGGGTATGCTACTTTATGACTGTAACAAAACATTCGCTCCTATTTTAGCTCTGTTTTGTTATCCAAAGAGCTCAACACCAGAGAAATTCCAGGTTATTTTGGAGCTAAAATCTGAACTGATTCAAATGATTATTCTATTTAATTTTTTTCAGCACAGGCAGCACTTTTACGTGAAGTATATTCATCCTACCTCCAATTGTAATATAAAAAAACTAATTTGTGCTGCTAAGGGTTTGGCGATAAATAAAATTTTCCTAGGGTTACCATCCGACCAGCACTAGGCAACTGCTTAAGTGCTCAGCCCACATTCAGTGAGATGGGCCCAGGAAGGTTCATTGGAGTCGCTGCTGAACACATCACTTCTAACAGAAATGATCATGGAGAACCGTACTGCAGAAGAAATTTTTACAAAAACTCAAATCCTCTGATCATTTTGGTTTTAACTTTAAGAAAACCTGCCGAAGCACTTAAACAAGCAATTTCCCATCTTTTCAAATCAATAGTACTAATAAAGTGTCTTTTGGCACCTCTGCTTGCTTTTTTTTTTTTTTAGAAAATAATGGGATAACATTTTCTTCAGGGCTGAGAGTCTTTTCACAGGCTCTCATACCAGATGCTCACTTTCTTATGCAGTGAAAAACAAATTCACAACTAAATTGAAAAAAGGACACTCACTGCACAGACAAGCGAGACAGTGCAGCACTAATTTACCCTGTTCCTATCAGCACATGCTCAGTATTGTGCTTTGCATCATGTTTATTACTGTTGAATTGAATTCTCAAAGAGGCAAACTCTTGTGCAGCTTTAACAAATATTGTCACCTGCAATAGTACTCTTTTAAAAGGATCAAAACTTAACCTTTTTGTTGTTGTTCCGACAGTTTTTTCCAGGCTTTTACTCAACAAGACATTGAATGCACGTCACATAGTTCAGTTATGACCCCCTAAACACAAACCACAGCTCAGATGAATCAGGTAAATTTTCCAAACTTATGTACTGAAACAGGTTCAGTTTTATCCATTTGTCTCGCTCAGTCTTGCTCTCTCTCATGTCTTTATGGGACATTTATTGAAATTAGGCCATTATCAACAAGCTTGCCTTACCTGTCCTTTTTCCTGCTAATTTCACAACAGGCGTAGTGTTTGTTTTTGTTTTTTTGAGTCACTGCTCATTTAGTCTAAATCAAGGAATTTTCTTACAACTAAGTTAACTCCCAATCAAAACGACCGTGATAACAGTAACTGCCAGATACACTGATTAAAAGCAGTTGTTTCAATTTGGGCACTAGGGCCCAGGCCATCTTTAGTCTGGACTAGATTTTTTTTTTCCTAATGACCCAAAGACCCTTGTGGGGACTGAAATTAAAAATGTAAAAATGGTTTGGAATCAGTTATTGCCAAAATCAGTTAAACTTTTAAAGTAATTATAGACCTCAGTGAAAGCCAGTGCGAAGATAATAGATGTGGAGTAATGGGATATTGTCATTTAGCCTCTGTTAAGTGACTATCAACTATATTTTGTAATACCTGTAGCTGGCATCGGCAGGAACAGAGAAAGCTCATTTGTCAAGCGATAAAAGCATGACTGACCTATAAGAGCAGTCTTTATAGTATTTATAATTCAAACTGAGTTGGACGTGTCCCTTCATCTGTTTGAGTTTGAAGTTCGAATAAAAGAATAAAAAAACTACTCTTTTAGACAAAGGCTTTTGAACAAAGGGTGAAGGAAGTCAGGCTCTTGCATAATGCAAATTGGTGCATTTCTATGTGAATCTTTCTTATGTTAGTTCTGACATGATGAAGTGGTAACTGTGAGTTGCTGAAATACTGTAGAACAAGAGATAAGATAAGACAGCCATCGCAGATTAAGGAATCTGTTTCCACATCAGCTCTCTCATTCACTTGAACAGGATCACTGAGTTAACACTCTGAGCAACCAACCGAGCGCTCCCAAACAAAAGATTTGTGGCTGACTTGATAAATTGTGGTGTCACCTACCCTGCAAAGCTCTGAAGTGCTGAATCATTTATGTGTGAAGTGCGGCTTGCTTGTTGAGTGTGTGTAGCACGAACAGTGCGTTTCTGCCGTTTACTTTGAAATTGTTGATTTGATCAAAGCATAAAGATTTTGCTGCCATGATTACCTCGTAAAGTAAGGTCCATGTCAGAATTGCAAACAGGTGATGCATCTTATTTGTGATCAGAACGCATGAATCTCTCACTTCAGATTTGTTTTACTCTTTACTCTCTTTACTTTTTTGGGTTTTTTTTTCCAGTGTCACAACAGGTTGCACCTCTGCTCACTTGATGTTCAGGCACTTAATTAATGAAAGCCACACCCTGAGGTGTATTTGTTGATGAAAATTCACCTCTCTCTATGTTTTCAGTAGATTTGACAAGAAGTTTTAAGATCTTCATTCAAATTCCCTTTGGACCTGAAATTTGCAGAGTTACTGTTTTATTTATTTTCAAGAGAACCAACTATTTGAGTTGGAAGTCTTCATATGTAGTATGAAGTATTGTCATGTAATGTAGTAACAAAGGTACATTTAGAATGGATTTGGATGTCTGATACATGCAGTTGCACAAAGAATATACGTTATGTAAACTGGAAATGAAGATAGGAAGGTCAAAAGTGTGAATCCCACCCTGTATATTCACTGTGCCCAGGCGTCAGCAACAATTTCAGCCACATTAGCAAAGGTTACGACTGTGATTCAAATGACAAACTTTAATTGTTTAGCGAAAGTGGAGCTGTCTTAAGGAATGTTATGACCCATTATCATCCATTATGTACAAGTTAGGAGAACCATTACAATATTCATTCTAACAATTAAAATGAACCACTATTATCAATATGTTGTTCATTTTGAATGCTTATTCATTACTCCTTAGTACTATATATATATAGGTGTGTATACTTTTATTGATTATCTCAAAAAGGTATTCACATGTGTAACATGATCAATAAACAAGACACCAAGATGGATACCTTCATACCCAAACATCATGATTCCACTGAGCGCAGTTAGACACCATTTTGAATCACCACCCACTCAAATCACAACTGAAGCTGTAAAAATCTTCCAGGTTTTTGTTCTGGGTATATTAATTTTCTAAGTTGCTCTCATTCAGTTGACAGCTCCTATGATATGAATAGGAAATAGCATTGGTGTGTCCTTAAATATTCACATTGATTGTGAGACCTGCCTCCATAACAGACTGTTGTCTACATCAAGGTTGTCTCCTCCTCCTTCTCCTCCTCAGTCAGTTATAGAATTAATATGCAGTGATTATTTTGACAGCTACAAAGCGTTTGATGTTTTGGGTTCTTATTCCAGCTCGTTATGCTGGATGTAAAATGACACAGTTGCTGAGGATAAACTGTCTGTTTTAATTGGCGGGTACTAGCAGACAGTGAAATTAGAGTTATTTTGAAATATCACGAAAGAGTTTCTTTAGCTGATTAAAGCAATACTTGCTTGTCGATTTTAGATTGAGGGCGAAAACCACTCTACTGAAACCTAAACCCATTTGTTAATATTGATGAGTTTCAGAGGTTAAGGGGTCTTTCTTCTTTTCTGTCTTTAGATATGAGTTTAACATTTGTTAAAAGTAATCCCTGCGGCCCGAAAGCTCACAAACTGAGCTTTTGGATCAGGAAGAACAGGAAGAAATTGTGGTTTCAACTCAATGTCTCTAAGTTGCTATATATGTCTGTTTTCTTTCACAACAAGCTGCAATTACTGTTTGTATTGTTGAAATACAGTGAATCACACATGAATCCTGTGGTTTTAGAAAGAAAACCTGTAAAATAACCAAATTACACAACACACATAAAAAACAAAGGATTTTCAATGGTGGATTTTAGAGTCCTGATGAGGTTGAGGAGAATGTTCTGCTTCCTTACTGCACTGCCTCAGTTTTTTTTTTTTTTACAGTTTGCAGCATCTGGACTGGAGTAAAATTTCATGACTGAGATTTTACATTTCATTGATTCTCACTAAGACAGTTATAAAAGTGCAAAAGCAAAAGCTCCCATCTTTCCTCGCTGTGTAACTTGGGAGTTTGCAGAAGCAAGTACAGAGGAAACTACTACTGCCTACAGCAGCCTTATCAAGAGTCTTCATCTGTGCCTGCAAGATTTAGCGCTGCGGAGATTTATCTCACAGGTGTAAAAAATTATAATGACTCCGAAATTTGAAAAATGTGTTCCTTTCTGCAGGCACACTGGGATGAGTAAATCTAATTTGATCATATCTGCAGTTTCATTACTATGAACTATGTTACTGAATCAAATAACATGTACTTCTCTTTTGTAGATTTATTGTCCTCTACCAGTGTTGGCTTTGTTAAGTGTTGTCTGTTCTCTAAAGATGCAGTTTTGTACAGTGAGGGTGATGACGCTGCGTGTTCCTCTTGTATCTTTTTTACCCGTCTCTGTCCTCTGTAACCGTGGGGGCAGACAGCTATAACTCAGTTTCCTCGCTCTGCACACAATGAAAGCGCACTTAGTGTTTCACCACAGATGGCATGAGTGCTGCTGGAAGATTAGGGCATGCTTTTCTTTTCTACACACAGTCGCACAAACACACTCACATACTATTCTTTCTGAGCTACTCTATTTGATTATGCCTAACTTGAAACATTGGGTTAGTTGTCCTCCAAAGGAATCAACTCCCTTAATACGAGGTTATAAGTTAGCCTCATAATCTGCTTGATAGAAAAACAAATAATGTGATATATAGTATATTGTTCCATGTGGTTTATTTGAATCGACACGTAATGTATGGCTGCCATTTATATGTTCACACTCTAAACAGACAAATCCCTAATTTTCACTGTTCAAACAACACCAACCTGCCCTAAGCGCTGCTTCGGGGATTCACTGCTGAGGGAGCTGTCTCTGTAGAATCAATTAATCTCCATCTCAAGAAGACGAATGGGTCTGCAGGCAGAATTAAACAGATTGAAAGACTTACAGAACTTGTATCCTAATAACAAGGTTGTCTTATCAAGAGCAGAGTCTTCCCCTCTGCTTCACAGCACTGAAACTTTTAACAAACTTATTGGATGTGAGGAGGCTCATACATTCACTGTGTTTTCTAACTTTAGACGTTGATTAATTTTTTTTTATTTTTGATTGTTAACATTTCACTGCATGTTTTTTGTTAAAACAAAGTTTTTCCATTGTGATGTTGAAAAGATGAACAACACTGCACCACATTTCAGAAACACACAAAAATAGCAATAAGCTTTCATTACAGATAAGAACAACATGCAGCAGAATTGATATTATTTTCTTTAATAGAGTCATAAACTTGACACTTCGCTCTGCATGTAACGCTGATTTTGCAGTATGTGTAGACTAAACTATATATGTATAGCTTTACTATATATTGAGTTTTATACAGCTTTGTGTTTACTTGCTTACTTAATTTCACTTGTTTCACATTAAACACCCAGATAACTGATGCACATACCCAATGCTGTCCACATGATGTAAAAGAAAAAACGTGATTCATTGCACTTCTACCTTTGCTCTATTGTTCAATACTAATGCCTATGTGCACATTGTAGATTCTTTGAGGGGTAGACAGAGGTCAGCAAGGATAGTGTGACAGGTCTGCCACACAACCCCTTATGCAACAAGCTGCAATACAATGTATTCTTCTCCCACATTGTGCATGCTATAGCAGCTCCTCTGTGGTTGACAGAGGTTGGCATACCAAGAAGCTTTTGAAAACTTTGATTTTGTGTCAGCTTAAAAGTCAGATGGAAACATGAATATGTCCATCTCATAAACAGGTGTGTCAGAGAGGCATTGGCATTATTTTACAGTATATAAACTGTTACAGGTTTGTTTACCTTTTAAAGAATTTTATGTCATCTGCTGGCCTGTTAGATGCAGTTTTTTTTCGTTTCGTTTCGGTTCATAATGTAATCCGTTCACACCTACCTCCCCTCTGTTGTTTAAGTGTTTACTCATCTGACACGGTTTTGTCATTTCAACGTTAAAACAGTCTGCTCATAAATATTAACTACTCCCAATCTGCATAAAACACAATCTGCTGAGAACACACCCTGTACACATGCACATCTACACACCCGTAACCTTGTGTTTTGCACAGAGTGTCACTGGGGACTCAAAACTTCCTTCATCTGTGGGTCTTTAAGGCTATGCAATGGATCTCAGTCCCCATATAATATCCTAAACTGTTGTTGTTTTCTGAAGCTGTAACGATTCATAAGAGTTGTAGCTGAAAAAAACAGCAGAAATCCCTATAAAGACATGAGAGAAATCCTTTCTAATAACATTAGGAAGAAACTCCTCGGGTCACTCTTTCTAACGTCATTTCACAGTGAAAAAGAAGACAAAGCTGTTTTTGACTGGTAGGATGAGAATTCTTGCTAACCTCAATATGTCAGCCACAAAATGGCAAACTAAAGCTCTATAATGAAATTTGTTTCCTTTTTAAATTTGTATCCAGCAGGGGCTTGATGCCTTGATTTAGTTTTCTCTGGACTTCATTTCCGGTAAAGTGGGACATTTTAATTAACGATATCGTACTATCATCCATGACTGGGAGGTAGATTTTAGGAGATACATTGTTTCCTGATCATTTATGTATTTTTTTTATTTTTTTAGAAAGCCACAGTCTAGAGTATGAATATATTTCAATTGTTTCAAGCTAACTCCTCTACATTAGTATCTGTACTGAAGACATAGAGCCTGCAGTTTTCCAAAATTAAATGTCTCAGCATTTCCCCATGTTTCCAGAGATTATAAATATCACCCTCAATATTCAGACCTGACTGTTGCAGACTATTGAATCTCTGCATAATGTCCCAACAGGCACAAGGACTCAACAAAATATCTGTATTAACTGAAAAATCAGTGAAAGCTCAGACTACCCTTAGATTTTCATTGCTGGGCATTGTAATCATGCCATGCTATTGAGAAACACTAACTGCACACTCCTGATTTTGCTTCATTTGTATCCACTTTATGTTCCGTACTTTTGGCATTTGAACTCTTTTTTTCTGTGGATAAATCTTCCTGACTTTTAAGCACAAAGGTTTGCATCAAAGTGCAGTTAAATTGCTTGGAAGCTGTACAGAATGTTTAGCAGATATTTTTATGAAGTCTGTACAAGAAGAAGTGAGTCTTAGAGTACAGACAGTTGTGCAGTGCTTGTCACAGTAAACTGTTTGTTGAATGTCTCTCTGCTCTTGTTTTTGTACCACTATGTTTTCAGCGCTCTTGGAGCAAAATTAGTAATTATGCAATATGAGAAAATAACATTAACTATTAGGGTTGTGCGTTACTGAAACAACATCTTTAGGGAAGTTAGTCTCACTTTGTCCTGTGTGTGAGGAGCAGTCTACTACAGAACAGCCAACCGACAGCTGGCAGGGAGCGACTCTTATGTTCAAGGACAGGAGAGCTTGTCATCATCTGCATGAACTCCTGGAGAGGATGGTGTTTCGGTCGAAGGACAACCAGTCCTTCTCTTTAAATAACAGTTCACCCTTCATCTGCTAACATACATTACAGCACAAGGAAAAGCATTCATCACACTGATGATACATGCTCTATCATTTATTCACATACTTTAAATGTCATTTCACGCACAACCTTAACCTCACTAGTAGGTTACGATTCTGTGACCTAGACAAGTAATCGTATTTTTTGTCTTCCTGTGCCCACTAGAGACACCTGGGAGGGGAGAGGAAGGTCAGCCAGACACATCATTCTCTGACTCGTCACTGTTCGCTCACTGGGGTCAGGAGCTCAGTCCAGACAGCCGGCGGGTGGCACTGAAGATGTTCCAGTACTATGGATATAACGCCTACCTCAGTGATCGTCTGTCTTTAAGCAGACCAATACCCGACCTCAGGCCTGATGGGTAAGACTCCAGGTGGAGTAGTGGTCAAACAGAGATTATATACCACCCCTGCAGTGGATGCTAGTCAGCAATTTAAATCTGATTTATCCATGTGTGGCTAAATGCTTTTGCTGTTGTTTTTTTCAGTGCAGTGTCAGACCAGAAATGTATAACAACTAAATTAAAGGCTGGACAGAGCTCCAAAAATACAACATGCCAAAATTTTGTATTTCATAAAACTGGATGGTTGAATTTTGTAAAATTTGTACAATTTATGGCTAAAAAAATGTTTCCTTTGCAGGTTAATACATGCCTATGCTTTTTATTAAGTGACACTATTACAACTGTCACATGTTAAAAAACACCTATATAGAAGCAGGAAGGAGAAAAGTGCAGCTTTACGTCACAGACTCTCATACCAGCGAACCAAGTTGGAGCCTCATCTAACCCATTACCATGCAAGGACTTGTGAATTTTCAATTTCACTGACAGTTATGCTGTGTTAGCGCATTAGAAAAAACAAAAACAAAGAGAAGTTTGGCTTAGATAGTAACACATAAATTATTCATTAACTGAACTCTGTCTAATACGAAACAAGATGCAGACTAAAATCCTGCATCTCACAAATTTAGGGCCTTCCCTGTGACACTAGTACCTTTTTGACATGTAGCCATACATGCCTTTTGCTGTGTGTTCTGACATTATAGGTGGCGTGCTCTGTGAAATTATGAAGAGGCTGAGTCAACAGCCTTGATGGAGGTATCGTGAGGCTGTGGTCCATGCTGATGTTCATAATGGAGTCAGGACAACTCACCTAACCGTTCTGAATCCTGTCATTTATTTCCTGGATAAGAAAAGGAATAGTCATGTGAAAACCTCTGTTAAGTTCACGGGTTGCCAAACCCTAAAGCTATTCTCCAGAAACTTTTTTGTTCAAAATTGTTACAGTTTGGCCTTCAGAGCTTGTTTGCAAGCCTTACCAGTGACATTTTCTTTAATGACTAATAAATTGCACTGAGTAGTTGTGAATTTTTACAAATTATTTTGCAGCTAAATGGTTGTTGCTGAATGAGTTACAATGTCCAAAAAATTTCCCAATTTTCAACCCAAATGAAAATTCTTCGATTTTATAAAGAAACACACTAACTACATTCTGTCTCAGTTTTCTATTAATGCAGTTCTATTATATCAAGAAGTTGTTTTTTAATTCAGGACTAACCAACTGCTCCAGATCTTTCTTTATTTAGCCTTTGAGTTGGAAGTTAATCTGTTATAAATATATAACCCTTTATAGATGTCATGTCAGTTTTTAGCAATAATAATAATGATAATATTTCCTTGAAATGTCTAACTTTTCGCTGATGCGTCACAGCGCTGTTTTCGTGATTGCAGCTCTCTCTCCTCATTCTTTGTCGGTCTTGTTCGACTTATCCCAGCCCCGTCTGGGTTAAGTCGTTCTGTGGGCAAGAATCACAAAATGCGAGTATCTCATGTGGGTGTAGGAATCACATATGTGGGAGACTTATGACTCTTTAAGCACATTTATTTACTGAGAGTGTGGATTTACAGATTACTTTCTTTCTGTGCTGACCAGAGTTGGGCTCTGAAGCACACTATTATGATCACAACAATTAGATACTGAAAACCTTCATCTGAAATCCTGTTACAAACTACTGTATGTCACACACACACTCAGAAAAACGGTGGGTCTTGTTTGCTGTGTCACCACATCTTAGCAGCATGCTGCAAAAAGGAACGGCTGATCCCGCCCACATCAAGAGGATAGATTCCGAAATGGAAAACAAAGCAGAGAAGAGCAATGTCAAGTAGAGTTTTAATGGAAAAACACCATTAGTAGAACTTCCTCCCAAACAGTGGCATTATAATTGTAAATATAACCATGCTATTTCGTTTAGCCCTTGATTCCTACTTTGGAAACTAAAGTTTGTCACGTCAAGTTAGTCTTTAGTTTTTTGCCATGTTTTCCTTAGTTTCTCTTGCCCTGCACTCCAGGCTAGGCTGCACTCCATCAGCAATCACCCCCCTCAGTATTTAGTTTCCAGGTTTTCCATGTTTCTTTGCCAGATCCTCACCGTCACTTACGTTATCAGGTTTGTCTTTGTTATCCAGGTCAGGTTTTTCACAGTTCTAGTCAGGTTTTTGTTTTGTTAAGTTTTTGTATACCGGCTCAGCTGCGCTTATTGTTGGACTGTTTAAATAAATCAAGTTTTTAGTTGAAATATCTGCATCTGGGTCCTATATCCACCATGCCACGCTCACCACCCATTCCATCCTGACAAAGTATTTATAAAAGTTTGTGCTTGGATTCAACCCTGTTACACTAGCACCACCTTCTGTGAACTGTTGACAACCTGTGACTCATTTTTCACTTCAGCTTTCATGTTAACATTGCCAAGTTTGAAGGAGAAGGTTTGGTGACAGCCTGCTGGGAAAGTTTACTTAGCATAAAGATCTTTGGGGCATATTCTCCATATCTCTGAACTCCCTGCAGACCATTAATTCCCACTAAATACGGGCTCTGTGCACTCATCTGAAATGGTCGCAGGAAAGACATTTATCAGACACATTTTATGTCTCTGTTTCAAATCTCCAGTAACAGAGCCGGGGCGTTCTGTGGATACAGCATGATGGAGAGCATGAGAACCGTGAGCAGCAGTGTGACTTTTTCGTATTCTGCTGGCTGGATGGGAACAGATTAGGAATCACAATTCCAAAGCAATTCTTTCTCAACAATTGGATAGAATAGTCTTATCAAGAGATTATATTGGAGAATTTTAATAAGATTTTGCTTCTGCACTTTACCACTATTGGGAAGGAAAGAGGCTACAGGAAGAAAAACTTTTGATAGAGGATTTTGGTTTTTAATAAGCCTTAGTTCAAACTCTAAGGTATGCTACCTGAAGCTTTATGGTTGTTCCGTTGCGGTATGCTTTCCCTATATTTCTTGGAAGTTTCAGGCATCAGTTTCCTCTTGAGAGAAGAGACTTGAATCATATTGACAATGTGGTGATGGAAAAAACAGTGTTTTGGGCAGGAAAGAGAGGAGCAAGACTGCTGCCTGACCTTAACACACAATCAGTTCTTTGTTCTCTGTAAATTGACCCACTTTATAATATAAATTACTTTTAAAGATGCATGTGTGATTAATGAATAAAAGTCCTGAGTAAATCTTCCATGAAGCTGGACTGGCAGAAAAACTGACAATATGCTGCTCTTTATGACCCAAAATGCATCTTTTAAACCTTTGAACATGACAAATGTATCAACTCTAACCAAATATTTTTCATTATCCTCCACAGGTGCAGAAACATTACTTATCCCCTGAATCTCCCTCAAGTGAGCGTTGTGTTCATTTTTGTGAATGAAGCCTTGTCTGTCATCCTGCGGTCCATCCACTCTGCCATCAACAGGACACCTGCCCACCTTCTTAAAGAGATCATCCTGGTGGACGACAACAGCAATAACAGTAAGAAGCATCATTTCATACATTAAATGTGAGCTAACACCTAATCCCCTCCCTCAAATTGGAATTGTTTAGTTGCAGCTTAGGAGCTAAAAGGAGAACTGGCCTTCTGTTCAAGTGCTGGCTTCAACATGCTGAAGCAACATGTGAAGGTCTGTAGTAATAGAGATTATTGTCATACTGTGAATTCTTCCATTCATACAAAATGCTAAAAATACTGCTTTCAAGTCCACTATATTGCCAAAGATATTCACTCACCCATCCAAACAATTACATTCAGGTGTTCCAATCACTTCCACGGCCACAGGTGTATAAATCCAAGGACCGAGGCATGCAGACTGCTTCTATAAAACATTTGTGAAAGAATGGGTCGCTCTCAGGAGCTCAGTGAATTCCAACATGGTATTGCCATCTATGCAACCAGTCCAGTAAAATTAAGCAACCACCTTGAGCTACTGGGTTACAGTTGAATAGGATAGAGACAAAGTAATCCCACTCTGAGGGGTATTATTAGTATGAAGAATGTTTAATGTTGCTATTATAAACTGAAGAGCCAATGTTAGTTTTACTTGATATTCCAAATATAAATTGAATTATATATTGCATTTTATTGATACTGAAATTCACATGAGCAACTTTATCCTCAGACGAACATATGGAGACGTCACCGAAATTTGATCATTAATTCATGGGCTTACAAAAGATAATGACAGAAATTACTCCTGAGGTATGATTGGCATTGAAAGACAGTTTCGTTGTTTTTAGACATGGGCCCTGTTATCCTGATTGACACAAACTAATGCTGGGCTTACACCAAACGATTTTCACAGTCCCAGACTAAAAACTGACAGTCTTTAGGAGTCTAACTGGAGTCTCAGCGTGCTCCCGTCATCTCGATCGTTAAGTTTAAGGTGGTAATTGTATTCTGCCACCGCATTTCATACCAGTCTTTCCCTAGCCTTGGGGTTGGGATCATGTCAAACGTGTTTAATATTATCGCAGGTCACAGTGACGTAACAGAATCAACAACCAATAGATGAGCACTGACAAAATCTGAAGCAGGAAAGCAGACAGTCAAGAACAAACATGTCGGCGGACGGAGAAGAACGAGTGATATTCTGTGGCGTTTTCTCTTCTTTTTGTTGGGTTTTTCACTACAAATCGCTGCAAAGACAAGAGCAGCTGTAGCTAAAAGCTGTTTCTCCTCCATTTTTGTAAAAATGGAGGAGCATGATGGGGAAAAAATTGCACGATGGGAAAAAAATCTAGTTGTAGTCTTGTAAAATCTTTAGTCTGAGGCTAGTCTGGGACTAAAAACTCTAAACGCTAGTCTTTAGAAGTGAGCTGATAGTCTTTCAGAGTCTTTTCAAAGTCTTTTCAAAGTCTTCCGGTGTGTGGGTAGCATAACACTCAAATTTAAATTGGCTGCAGTAAAATGGTTTCAATGTAATCCAAGGAACAACTGTAGAGTACTTGTCACAGTGAAAGCAGTTTCATTGTTTATCTGACAACAATATACAGTACTTTGCAAAAGTCTTGAACCACCTCTCATTTCTTTATACTCTCGTGTTATCTTGGGATCTTAAGCTATAATTCTGCAGGTCTTTTTGGAGATGTTTTCAAAACATTTTTCCCTTTTTTAGACAACAGATACTCATTTGTTTGTTTTCAGTCCAGTCCTAGTACCTTACTATTTTCAGAGGAGCATTTTTTTTTTGTTAACTCACTTAACACTGACCTGTGAATAATTCAAGCATAATATAACATCCAACTTGAGTAAAGAGAGCCCTCTGGTGAACTTTGGAATGAAATTAAGATGCAAGGTACAGAGATCCCACTGTTATTTTCCAGTTTAAACAAACAAAAAACAGGTTTTGTGTTTTTAGATTGTGACAACAAATTAATCTCCTGGCCTTTGCAGAGCTTTCACAAACTATAACTATGTTGGTAGTTTGGTTGAATGAGACGTGTTGTTGCTGTGGCTATACTGGTGTTAAAAATAAACTCCTGTTTGCAGACTGCACCTTGCAAACTAGAGTGTTTACAGTTGCTATTTCGATCAGGGCGGCTTCTGGCAGTCCAATATGGGAAGAATTAATGCATTAATGCAACTTTTCCTGAGAAAAAATGTTGATCTGAGAGCAGTGAGACCTGCTGCAGACAGATCAGTGGTAAATTTACAAGCTTAAAGGATTTTGTTGATGTGGCATCCGCACATAAAAAGCATGCCAAGACGGCGGAAAATGAAGTCGTTTTTCTTCAAATGAACACGTTTCCCCCTTACACTGCAGTCATTTTTAAGTAGCATTCTCACTCATAATTCGAAAGATGCCTGACACTTTTGTCCCGGAGTTTTCATTTAATCGACCAGTCATCTCAAACACAGGTCTGCCAGCTGCTGAGGTGACAAGACCGTCTCATCCAGCTGCCGCTCTACATCTGTGAAGATGTTACAGCTGCTTTCTGAAAGGAGATTATCTGGGTGCACTGGCCTTATATCCAAAATGATTACATTTTCACCTGAAAAGAAATCAGGTGAAATAAACAGAAATAAAATTGCTTGATAGTCCAGATTTGATGAAAATCAGAGCAGTTTGGGTCAGAGTTTCTGCCATTAATGCTGGTTGGTCTGAAAAGCATTTTAAGTAGAATAAGCTGTGACAGACTCACAAGTCACAGGGGGCACATGTATATCCATGGCTCCTCTGATGGCTTCTAGACTCTTTTAATGTTAATTAAAGGGACGTGTTCACTGGGTTGAGTCGATGGATGAATAACACTAATTAGCTGCAGAGCCATGAAATTTGCCCTGAGGTATCTAACAATCCAGTGAGGTGATGAGGTGTTTGCAAGTATCTTATCTGCATCCCTAAACCAAATTCTTACATCTGCATGCATTGGGTGTAGTATAAATAGCCTTAATTAAAGAAAATAATCAGTCTTTTCTGACATTGTGGGACTGCTGAGCTCTGTTAACATTGAGAACATTGATGATGTGGGAGATGGGAGACTGCCATGCAATGCAAAAATAAAGAAATTTAAAAAATAGACTCAAAGTCACCTGCGAAAGGAGGAGCTGGTAATTTAAAGTCCAGGACAACACTAAAAAGGCAGAAAGCAGGCCATAAAAAGGTAACGATACTGTGCCAAAGGCATTTATAGGTTTTACTCTTATAGATTGGCTGTGCTGCTTGTAACAAGGACTGAGACAGTCAGCTTGGGAAATACTGTTTACCACAGTCAATAATGCAAAACATGCAGCATATCCTGCAGCCAGCTGAAACAGAATTTAGATCAATATGGTATATTTTGTTAATTTAACACAAAACACTGGGATAAGAATGCTCTGTCGGGCTGTTATTGCTGAATATATCTAAAGTTCAAAAATAGAAAAGTGAAACTGAGGATTAGCACATATCACATGCAATAGACATCCATATTTCATCACATAATTGAGAGCTTAAGAGTCATGATCTTGAGCTCCTTCAGAGACTAAATTCACGCTTTGACATTTTGCTGATGGCATTTCACCCAGTTTGCTTGAGCACTCTGTGACACAGGGTCCGATAGTCTGGGTGTTATCATTGTCATCATGACTGTGAATCTCATCTGTGCTAAATGTTATTAGCCTGTTGACCCACAATGCCGCTGGGATTGTTAAACGGGTCATCATGCTGAGATAACCTCCAGGCATCCACAACTTTACATTAGCTATCCCGTGTTGTCACAGCCCACCTCCGAGAGGTATTAGTATGCAGGAGAACATGTAGCCATCAAGGGAGAGAAGGGCAAATTGGCCTAGCTGATTTCTCCTTAATTGGATAATGTCCCAAACTGTGGCCTGAGAAAGAATCACTGGTGTAAGAGCTAGATTTTTAGCATGAGGGGGTTAATTTATTAGACAGGCTGTCCAGAAGATGTAGAACTTCATTCTTCAACTTAGATGTAAAGAATTCTGTGATAAGCTGCTATCTTCAAGCAGAAGAGACGGAATAAGATATTATTTAAGTCAGTAGTTGCTATGTCCAGTTGTCTATGCAGCATCACTAATTTTCAGGAAATGTCAGAGTCAGTTCTTCTATCTGAGCATATCAAGACAATGAAACCAAATCATTCATCTTGAGAAAGATGATGATCTATATTTTGTTTTATCAGCTGAATGTTTTAAAAAATGAGCTTTACTTTGCATGAGTAGATGCACCTCATCACACCTCAGGTGTCATGAAAAAGGAAATGGCAGGTCCAGCAGTATGTAACATGGCTGCATTATTTTCTATACCCACTTAATTGAATTCAGGGTTGGAGCCTATCCCAGCTGTCATTGGGCGAGAGGTGAGGTACACAACACGCACATTCACTCCTAGGGACAATTTTAGAGTCACCAATTAACCTAACATGCATGTTTTTGAACGATGGGAGGAATCTGTAGTACCTGGAGAGAACCCACAGGGAGGGCATACACAGGGAGAACATGCAAACCCCACACGGAAAGGCCCCAGCTGGGTTCTGAACCTGGAACTCTCTTGCTGTGAGGCAACGGTGCTGTAAGGTGGACTATAGTTCCCTGTATGTTTCATATATTTAGTGCTATAGATAGATTTCATCCACAGTTTTCATGTATGATATCAGTATTTTCCTCAAACATTTGAAAAGGGCTTTTGTCTTAATATTTTTCAGCGTTAATGTCTTAAAACATGAGTTTTTTTTAACCTAACATTACTTTTGTCCCTCTTCCATTATTTATTTTTCAACCAACAATTGCAAACTACAAAACTGAAATAGCAAAATAAAAAAAAATGTCAGTCTTTTTGGTCAGCTGTTCAAAGAAATGGAATATAATATTCAGGATGTTTTTATTCGTGCAGAATTGCATGAGAATAAAAAAAAAATCATTGTGTTTTTGTTAAGTAATGATTAGTCTTTTATATACACATACAGATGTTTGCCATATTTCCACTGTAGCATAAAACAGACAATGCAAAAGTTGGCTCTACAGCAGGCCTCTCTTCTTCTTTGAGTTATTCAAGGCCAACATAGGTTCTCCAAATATTTGAAGGAGGAAGGTTTCATTTGGTCACAGTCTACAGTTTTATCACCAAATCCTCGATTACATCCTTAACACTGAACCTTGAAAATTATTATAAGAAAATTCAAATGTCTTTGATAATATCTAATACTGTAGGTTAGGTTATGTTTTTAACCTAAACTGTAAATATATGCACTTTTATGGCACCAGTAGAAACAACAAACTAGAAACACAGAAGCCTCTTTCCAGCATTATGCATCTCTGTGAGAGGAGTGACTCCTTGTGAATTCATTTCAGCACCTCAGGTGAGCAGACCAGTTACAGCAACAGTTTGAAACCAGTTGGATATCAAGCAAACAGCTGTTGATGGTCCAGCTAATGAAAGCTGGAGGGCACACAATCCTTGGATGATATCAACAAAAACTAACAAAACTGAGTCTGTACCATTGAGCCAAGTTGGATTGTATTTATACTGGAAATTCAGCAACAGTGTTTTTAACAAACTGCCTGTGGACCGTGGGTTTGATTTTTGAAGAAGAGCCAGTATCTGTTGGATATTTGAGACACAAATTTTCCAAGTGTAGAGCTGTGTGGTGAGAAATTGCCATGTGGTGCCATACAAACTACACAGCAACAAGTGTGAGACCTGTAACCATGCTGTTTTACCATCTGCAGTAACACATGAATGATGATAAATGGTGTTCTGTTTAAGGACACGTAAATAGCACATTCAATAGTGGAGGGGTAGAGAGACAAGCTGAGTTTAGACCCACATGCACATGTACTGCACAGTTATGGAACAGGTCATAGATCAAAGGAAACCATGATTGAAATTTTACTTCCCAATAGAGTATCCTTTCCCTTATTGAACACAAAACGAAACACCAAAGATGTCTGATATTGTCACAATAAATATCTGCAGATTAAAATCTTAACAAGAGCTGTTTTGAATATAGAAAGCTTCCATATAGTGCTGTATATGCAGGCGGTTACACACTGTTGCTGTACTGTTACTGTTTTATGTCTGACTGAGAGCAAGGCAGCCCTGAGATTAATGCTGTGGGGACTTTTCAACTCACCATTTAGCTTTTCTCATTATCATCTGAGAAAATATTGTGCGATTTGCAGTATAATGTCACTAGATTTACTTCATGACTACCTAACCAGTTTGCTTGTTGTTCCAGTCCAACTCCATTCCAAAGCGCATTTCTTTCCAGCAGAGCTTCTGCAACATATCAGTTTTGCAGGATTGATGAGTGCTGGCCATTAGCCATTTCTGGTGTAATGAATGTTTCTTTATTGTGATTTGTTGCAAGGCATCATTCATATTTTTTCAGCCCTCACACACATTAGGGTGTCTTAATTATTGATGGATTAAAAGTGACTAGATTTGTTGCAGCAGATCACGTGAGTCACTACAGCTATCCTCCAGCCAGAATTAAGAGTCCAAAGTGAATTAATTATAATGCTAATTTTTCAACTAAATGTCCTAAAACTTGATTTATTAGTCTGGAAGAATCCAAAAGAGACTTACCACACCAAGAAAAAACTTGCAGTGTGCCACATTGTCATGTTGCACACATCCATCAAGGTACAGAGTTATTCTGTTCCACACTTGTTTAGTCCCTGGTGGGAAATAGCAGCAGACCTTGGTGTCTCAAGGATCCGCATCCACAGGACTGAGTAAAACATTCTGAATATCTGATTTGTTTCTATGAAATATGTATAGACTTATCATACCAGCTGAATTTTGCTGTCAGTATTTGTCTCTGAAAAAGTTTTGCCAAATTGAGATAATCAAACTATTTAATAATTTTGAAACCCTGATGTACAGTGCGTCCACATCCATGTTTCTATTCACGTTCTTTGATTAATATTGTTTTAGGACAGTGTTGGGTGTGCATTAGCTGACTTGATTGGCCTTTTGCTCATTCTTGAAGAGAATGTGAAGGTGCAACACACCAGGAGCAGGTTTCTACCACTGTTGCCTGGTTAGCTTTGGTTTAGTTTGACAGAAAAGTGCTGACATAATAGCCAAATCTTGTCAAATCTTGAGGCGAGGAGATGGAGACAGGAAAAGAGAGAGAAAATGGACCTTATCAATAGAAATCAAATGACGCTGCCAAGATAACAGACACTGACCCTGATGTGCTAACTTCAATCAGATTTCTGTACATTGTAGTCAGGATTTTTGGGTTGAGTGTGATCGTAGCACACACTGGTTCTCCAGCTTCCTCCCACAGTCCAAACATGTGCACATTAGATTAATTAGTGATTCTAAATTGGCCTTTGGATTGAGTGTGAGTGTGCATAACTGTCTCATTTGTCTCCGTGTGGCCCTGTGATAGACTGGTGACCTGTCCAGGATGTAAGAGAAACTTTGTGTATAAAATGAATGCATGGATGCTAATGTATGCTAATATAGGTGTTTCTGTAACAGAACTTTCTTAAGTACTATTGTTACATCAAGTTTTTCTGAATTTGTGAAATGTTTCATGCTGCTTCTGCATAAGCCGGACACAGCAGGATGTCGCACCACTTTCATCTGGTGGTAGTTGCTTCCCGTTCTCTTTAATCTCATAATGTGCCTCTGGTTAATATTGAGAAACTGAGAAATAAAAATATTTTATTTCTGGAATGGCTGCTAAAAGTTTTTTTTTCTTATATCTCTTTTTTATTTTATTTACAGCTGGATTTGATTGATAGTATAGTGGGGAGTTGTTATTTGATTGTGGCCCTTTAACAATTTTTGACATATTTCTAAATCTAATTTGAAAGGAATGTAATACACGTACGCTGGTCCAAAGACAAAAACATGCCTGAAAACTCTTGTCCTGCAAGGTAATAATGGAGGAACTCGGGTAATAATGGAGGTAAACTTTGAAGCAAATCCCTATGTTTTGAAAGGTATTGCAGATTCTTTTCAATATCGCAGTACCCTATTATGACTGGCAAGTCCAATGGAGGTCTGCAGTGCTGGCTCAAGCTGCTCCATATTTGGTCCACTGATCAAAGCAGTGAAGCATGAGTGCCTTTGGCCTCCGACCACTGAAATACTGCCCACTGGAGGAGGACATGATGATGCTTTGTGGGTGGTTTGCTCACAGGCAGCTCTCACAATTACTCACCAATCACAAACAGGACCTTCAGATAATGATGTAAATGAATGTGTCTGTGTCTTTTCTGTAGAGGAGCTGAAGGAGAAGCTGCATGATTTTGTGTCTGACACCAACAGCCAGCGTCCAGGATTTATTAAGATGGTGCGGCATGCCAAGCAGGAGGGTTTGATACGGTCCAGAGTGAGTGGATGGAGGGCTGCCACTGCCCCAGTCGTTGCCCTGTTTGATGCCCACGTCGAGTTTAATGCCGGCTGGTGAGTCACTCAAAAGTACAACGCGAGGAGAGATTAACTGAACTCAACACCGGTTCTTGAGTCATCCGTGGGCGTGTTTGTAAAATTGTTTCAGTTTCCAAAGAATCTCTGCAATGCTCTTTTTAGTACTTATGGAAAGTAAAAATCCACTCACACTGAATACCAACATAGTGTATAACCTATTAACTGGAGGGACAGAAATACAACCCTGATTTTAAAAAGTTGAAATTGAGATATGTCTCTTTTCCCAATTTATTCAATAGTAATCCTAAATCATGAGCCCAGTACAAGGTTGTTTTTTGTCAAACAGTTTGCAAATTATTAAATATATTGTATGGCCTAATTTTTAATGTAAACTGTATTATCAGTTGAGTAATAAGACTTTGTCATTTTTCATATATTGAATTGAATACATATCCTGAAATTGCAATTGCACAATCACAAAGGTAATAGAGAAAGCCTGTCAAACCAAATACACACAGTGAAATTACTTTCTCTCTCCATATTTACAGGGCCGAACCTATTCTGCAGAGAATTAAAGAGGACAGAACTCGAATAATATCCCCATCATTTGATAACATCAAGTATGACACATTCGAGATTGAAGAATATCCGCTGTCTGCCCAGGGCTTTGACTGGGAACTGTGGTGTCGCTACCTCAATCCCCCCAAGTCCTGGTGGCACAGGGGCAACAAGAGTGCACCAATCCAGTAAGTGAACAAACATCTGACATCAAATATCAACTAATGTTGCATGATTTATATATATAACATTCAAAATGAACAATTGTCAACCTTGCTAAAAATGGTGATTCATGTAGCACTTTCATGTAAGCAAATTAGAGATTCCGCTTGGTCACATATCTTCCTTCACCTCACTGTTCCTATAGCAACTGAAAAACAAAACTGATGTTCATCATCTTAAATTCTCCAGGAGCCCAGCCCTGATTGGCTGCTTTGTGGTGGATAGGCTGTACTTTGAGGAGATTGGTCTGCTGGATGAAGGGATGGAGGTTTACGGAGGAGAAAATGTGGAGCTGGGCATCAGGGTGAGTTGTGTTGTCATGCCTGCGGCCATGGAGTCAATTGTTCATTCAGGTAATGTGTAAAGAATTAAATGTGATAGTCACCCATACTGGTTGTTAGGAGCAGAGTTACGGAAAGCTTTGCTCACTCACTTTGTACGTAAAACACTAAGCTGACATCAAGCAATGCGGTGTGTGCGTTTAACAGTGGTGCTGAGGTTAAGTCGTCGGGATCAGGAGCAGTAATTTGGTAAAAACTCATTCCGCACACAACAGAACAAAGTTGAACATTCAGCTCCAGATTCTTGCCATGCATGGATTGTCTTCTTTTGGATGCACCTTGGTGTCTTGCCCAAATATGCTTGGACACTACACAGGTCGTGGATTAAACCATAGACAATCCACTAATTAGTGGATAACCTAACAAATGCCACCTGAACCATGCACATATGTCCAGAGGTTACACTGGATTTGGGCTCTCCAGGGCTCAGCCTTTGTCTGTGTGCTTTGTATATATGATACATTTGAATGTGCCTACCTTCAACACATTTTAACATTTTTCTCGCAAACAAAGTCATAATTAACTTGTAAACACTCAAACTTGGCCCTTTCTCCCTGACTCTGCCAAATCAAATAAATAACTTATTTCCCGGATTATTCACACCAATTCTGTTACAAAGCACATAATACACACACGTTCACACCTCTGCACAACCTTCACACATTGCCCTTTAGCACAACTGGGTCAGTCACTTCAATTCAGTCAGACACGATGGGGCTAACAGACGGTCTAAACGGCAGGGAGGAAAAAAAATCTGTGTTAGACATAATCGAAACTACTGACACGATGCTTAGACTTTTCAAAATGATGCTCAGTATACGTTAGCATTTAAGTTACAGTATAAAGGCTGGATTTGAAGAATTACAGATTTGTGTGCAGACGTATCGTATCGACAGTTTATCAGATGATGTCAGGCACATCTTCTGGTCTATACACACACACTCACTGCAACTCTGATCCTTCCTCATAATGAATTTAACTCCTGACTTTGCACTAAAACTAGAGAATAATCTTTCTGCATGGCCTTGATATTCCAGGTAAGGGGAGGAAATCTTGAAAATGTTTATGTATTTCTTTAGACCAACCACAGTAAGCTTTGGATGCACTGACATTTTCAACAACATGGTGTCAATGTGGAACTCGTTTTGGTGAAAATGGTGGGAAAACACAAGAAAACATCACCACAAATGTAAATCTATTCTTTATAGATTTCACCTTTTACTGAACAACCCCACTACCATGCAGCCCACAGCCTATCTTTATTAAAGCTTAAAATTTCCACTGTTGAAAGTGGAAAATGTGAAGAGAGATAAAGATTATCACTATGTGGGATTGTTATCTCTAAGGCTGTTACTTTCTATACTGAGAGTGATTCTGATATATGCAACACAAAAGAAGAATAGGCCATTTTGAAGGAATTCTTAGGTAGTAATAGTCACAATCGGGCAGACCAGATGAAACGTATAAAAAGTGTGTTGTTTGGAGTTCAGGTTCTGTGACTAAACTAACTCTATATGTAGAACAGGTTAAGGTCACCTAACCTGACCACAATGTATTGCGGTCTTTAGATGGGTTTCGTGGACAGTAAAGTAATATAGAGAATATCAACAACCTATTTTTTTAAAACAAATAAAACAGTTTAACTTGTGATGGCAGTGTGTACTCTCCTTTAACTACCCGGAATGTGCTGTGATATACTTACTTGTGTAGTTTTAGCTCGAACAAATTATCATTACTGATTTGTTTCTGACGTCTCAACAATCCCCATCCTCCTGTAGTGATTGCTCTGAAGAGACTTATTGGACATCATTGTTACTTTTAGCAACGTGTGAAGAGGATGCTGACATTGTTCGGAGGAGATCAACACACTTTGTCATTCCTCTTACTGCGCTATAATCAATTTGTACACCATCAGCTCTGACTGGGAGCTGAAAATTGCTTGATGTGTATTCAGTTAAACAGTACCATGAGCAGATGGGCTTGTTTAAGAGCTGCCCTTCTTAGGAATAGCTAATGGTAGTACACGTATAGTGTACTGAGATCATTAATGGAGCTATTAGCCTGTTCAATAACATCAAGAGATGGGGGACAGACAACTCTTCCTCAGCTGCTCTTTCGCTATAATGTAGTGTGAGAAGAAAATGGGGACAAGTTCATAACAGGACACCGGATGTGAATATGTCTACGCTCGCTATTGAGAGAGAATCCAACCATCAGTAAAGAAGAATAATCCTGCAAGTCATTTTCCTCCAGATATTCTCTGCTTTTAGAATTACTGGGCCTGCCAATATCCCCCTTAGCTTTATATATGGACAAATTTCTGATTTCATCATATATATTATGATATGACTTCAGGTTATAGCTTTGTTAGATTTGAGTGTTTCTTTGTCATATACTTGCTCATATTACAGTTACTGCTCTGTTGTGTACTTAGTGATGTTGGACTGAAGGTACTCGCCTGGAGGTGAATGTAGTTGATGGTTGTGCAGTGGCTTTGAAAGACGTTGACACAGTGAGCTGAGAACTACAAGCCTGGAGGACCCTGTCTTGGCCTCACATTAGAAATCCCATGGAGTCTCAGCAGGGTCTGTCTGACTGTCTGCCTGTCTGTATATTGGTCATGCCCTCAGACCACCTGCCAACACACAGACTGTTGGCTGACAGATCCACAGAGAGACACTTAAATCAGACCAATAGCCTACAGGCTTTGGCTGTGGTTTAAAAGGTCTGTCCTCAATAGCTTGAGGATGAAATGAACCACTGCCCTGTTTACATTTGATTACACTGTGAAAGCATTATATTTATATCATAATATGCATGTATTATCTGTTCTCACAGAGTGTGACAAGCTCTGTCATTAAAAGGGCATCATGAGTTCTTGTTAAAGTTCTATGTCAATTATATGAGACTTTAAGCATTATTTTAGAGATGCAGAGGATTTTTAATGTTGAAATGGTAATCAAAAATGGTCATCTAAGTACAGTGAAATTTGCAACTTAGTATCCATTTAGAAACAGTTTTAATGGATTGACATGTTTCAGTTGATAATTGCCAGGATGCTTTGAAGTGCACCTATTTTACACCACTTTTACAAAAAAGCATGTCTTTTGTTTCTATTGTTCATATAACTCTATATATTCCAATAGAATAAATCTCAAATTATCACAAGCTAATGACTTGAAACTGAAAACTACACATTTACATCTATTAGATGAGGGACAGATATATCTGTAAATCATATATTTCCACAATTTGACTGACAGCGAAGCATTTGGTTTGATTCTGCTTCATGTGACTGCAATTTTAGGGAGTCCAACCCTTAAATTAGCTGGGTTTAAGATGTGTTTTGGGTTAGGGGTTGTTTCTGTGTTAGAGCTCTTTTAAGCATGGTTATCTGTGTACTGGTGTGTCTTACCTTACACCGCTGCTGGCTTTGCCCGAGACCTGTCAGGTCACAATCGCAAGCGAGGTATCTTTCCTGGCTCCAAGTTATGCATGCCTACCCTTTTCCAAATGGTATATATATGGGTCTGCCTATGGCTTGTTACTCAAATGTCAGGTTATAGTATGACTGTATCAATCTGTAATTACACAACTGTAATGCACGCTGGTGGCAGTTTTTTTTTAATGCCAGATGTTCACATAGTATACTTTAAAAAATCAGTTTAAAAAGCAGCATAACAGTATTGATAGTCTACTCTAAAGTTCAGTTCTGTTCAATTCAACTTATTTATGTAGTGCCAGTTCACAACATTAACATCTACTGGCACTTTGAACAAAGAATAAGTCCGACTAAATCCATTCAGTATACAGTTCAATCCGATTCATAATGACTTAATTAAATCCAAATGGCATGATATAAATTCATTAAAATATTCTATTTAAGGTATTTTTGAATCTTTACTTTGATTCAATCGCCAACCTAAGCATGTTTAGGCTGGTGGGCAATAGTGGAGTGGAGAACTCCCTTTTAATAGGAAGAGACCAGCAGAATCAGACTCGAGAAGAGCAGACATCTGCCTTGGCTGGTTGGAGGTTGAGAGGACAGAAAAGAGGCACAAACACACACAAAAGCCCTATGCTATGGGACAGGTTATGGGAAACGTTGTTGTTATTGATAACAAGAATGACTTATACATATATAGAGTAAAAGTAAAATTAGCCAGGTGAAGAAAAGTGCATCATGGGAGGTCCCCAGCCGTCGAGGCCAATACCAGCATAACTAATGGGATGGTTCAAGGTCACCTGAGCTATCCTTAACTGTAAGTTTTATCAAAAAGAAGAGTTTTAAGCCAAATTTTTAATTTTTTTTTTTTTAAAGGACCAGCAAAACTACCAATGTGATAAAACAGAATACAACTACACAGGCAAAGTACTGGTTGTTTTATTAGTATTAGAATCAGGAAAAAAAAACCTTTGGTCTCATAGGAGCATTATCTTTCACCAAAGCAATATGTTGAGTAAACACAGACTGCAGCTGATGCAGTCTACATCACAGCAATGTGTACTTTAATCACTGAGGAGGTGCATATCAGGCTGTGGTGTAGCAACAGAATAAGGTTCACTTCGATGGTGTAAGATTTAATCCAAAACCATAAATCAAGCTTAACTGAGTGTGTTGGAATTTAGCCCGGAGGATGTGTTCAGAAATGCAGAAGCAAAACATATGGAACCACATTCTGACCAGAGCAGAAAGTCTTGGACTGTATATCCACTTTTTGGATATAAATTTGTCACACTACAGGCCTAAAAACATTGGCCATCACCCCAACAGGCATAGCCATCAGACAACAGCTGATGGGTTCCCAGATTGATCCGGTGGATGCAGGGTTACGAGTTACGATAATCGTTTTCTGCAGTAATAAGCTAAAAAAAAGAAGATCTTACCTCAAAAGTCTCCACTCCACCATAGATAACAATGGAAAGTCAGACACTAACAACATAAATCTATACAGCCTGTCTGTTTGTGCTTCACATCACAATATGCTAAATTGTTTTCTGAAATGTATAGGTTTCTGAGGTGGTCCTTCAAGTACAATAGAATCCACAGCAAATTATCAAAGGACCCTGGAAAAGGAATTATAATTCAAGTGATTTCCCAAAACACCCGTGAATACTGGATATTGCACCACTGGAAGCCGAGCTGGGACAATGCATCAAAAAAGACCAAAGGAGACATCATCACTCTCAACGAGTGCCAGGAAGGTTACGTTGAGGAATGATGATCATTGAGGGCTATGAAAAACAATTATACAGCAGGGTTTGTAAACAGTATTTATGGAAGTGGCAATAAAATACCATTACTGTCATAATAATGATTTACACTGTAGATTTATGCCAAGAATTCAGCATGTAATTTATATTCAGTAAAAACAAAGTGTACTCTGTATGAGCGCTGTAAAAGGCTTTGTGAAAGGCTCCGATAGGATACACAATGTATCAAACTCAGAGAAATTCAAAGCAAAAGCCAGGTGCTCTGTTGATTTATTAATTATAAAAAAGCTACTTATTATTTGTTACTCAGGGATTTGTAAATTATAATCAAAGGATTAATAAGTCATTTAATTATATTCGTATTGTTTTAAAAACAATTCCAAAGAATGAGTTGTAAATGCAAATATCCTTAAAGCAAATTAACTATAGCGATTGAAACGGCAGTCAGCAAAAAAGTGTGGCATATTTCCTGGATCAACTGGAATAGACCATGATTTGATTAGGCATACATTCACTTGTGTTCATGACAATCGTGTTTCAACAGCATTAAAGAGAGACTGTAACAGAGTTACCTGCATGCCGTACAACAAGCCATAAAATCCGTGAGGCTTCCTCTCAGACCAAGTGAAATTCAACACATACATGCAATATTTAATGCCAGTCTGTGCGTACAAGGGTAGGTGTTTGTAGTCATTTTTATGATTATTTAATTCTCTTTGCTATGCAAGTGTCATTAATCAGACGTTGTCGATGGTCTTGCAATATTCTCGCAGACACAGTTTGGATAGTTTGAGTAATAGTGGTAATAAACAGTATATGAAATAATAAATTAGAATAACAGACATTTTAAAGGAGAAATACAACATGTCTTTATTTGTTAGCTCAAATTCAACATATAGAGTCTTACAGATAGTAGTAGTGCATCATATCTTGTTTCTAATGACTTTTTATAAAAAGTTATTTTTCAGTGAATAATGTCTGTATTCACTTTTTACACCAGTGACTTTATTCACCCAGTGGAACGTACAAAAGACTGAGTTCTATGTTATCATTCAGAGTGAGTAACAACACGTTGTACCGTAATGACTCAGACTGTAATTGTAGAACAGCACTGATTGAGCGCCATGACCCCTGGGCTGCTAAAAATCTATTGAATCCCACTGCATAATCTCAGACCAACAGGACAATCAATGAAAAAGCCTTTGTCTAACAAAAGTGATCTGAATGGTGATGCAGGCTTCTAGTACAGAATGAAAAATATCACAGCTACATGCATCATTAGAGGTTTCTGTTGAACAGTAATGCTATGTGAACCAGAATGAAATCCCAAAAAGAGAAAATAACATTATTTTAGCTTTATTTTAACCTGCCTGCTGTCTTATTGACAGGCATTACACAGCCAGAGTGCCAGAAATTAACATTTTTCAAACCATAATGTCCTGTCATTTGATTTAATTTGCTTTTAAAATTAAGATGTGCCACACGTAAAAAGGTTGTTGTTATTTCTGACAACCAAATTTCTTTATTGTATTTCAGGTCTCATTCTACTGCAGAGGGTTTATTTCCATCCTGTATATCATAAAAAGTCTCTTTTACAAAACAACATGTGGTGGCGCAGCTAGAAGTAAGAAGAAAGTTAAAGTATATGTAGTTGCAAACCTGACGCGAGTGAAATAGTGTTTGAGTAAATGTTTTATGAGCTTATCAATCTTTGTCTTATGATCAGTTGTATCCATAAATGGAGAACTTGCTGGATGATTACGAGAAATGTTTCTCTCCAAAGAATGCCTGATCGCAGGAATTTGTGTTATTGTGTAATATGTTTTCGCTTGGAACTGTGGGGAGGAAGAAAAGTTTTTGGACTAAAATATAATTATAGTAACCTAACAAATAACAAACTGAGCATGTCAGTGTTTCTGCATGCAGGCTTTTACTTTGGGAAAGTCTCTCTCGAGTGGTTGCTTGTGGGATTTCCTCATCACAGACTTACCAAAGAGACACTCGTCATTAAGACAGATTAGTTAAGTTCTTTATGTTGTTGCCTCTGGAGTTGGTTTCACTTTGCAGCAATCCCAGCTGCAGTTTTAAGGAAACAGTGTTTAAATGCAGTTCTCTGTTCACACTGTAATTACAAATCCTTTATTACAAAAATCCTTATCCACACTTAATCAAATACTTTATACTGTGCATGTGTTACATCCTGCAACAATAATTCAACACAAATGTGTATTGTATATAAAGCAAGAAACAGATATGTGAATTTATGTCATACAGAAAATAAGAAGGCTTGTTGGGATAACATTTATAGCCATTAGATAATTAGGCAACACAAAAAAAACAGTTAACAAACTTGTCAGCAAACGTCTGTGAAAACTGCCCAAACGAGATGTAATGACTGGGGGAAGATTCTAAATTTAAAGCTACTGTATGAATTTTTTTCGCAAAGCTGTCTGTATAGATTACTTCAGTCCTGTCTTCTACAATTAGAAATTCTACTAATTTATTCTTCTATGCGTGATTTATTTCAAGTTTCAGAGCCAGTTGGTGGATGGACATGTGAAACACTGACCCACGACCCTGGCAGCCTGTTTTTATTTCCCATGTCAGTATTGCTGTTGAGGGCTTTTTTTTCATTTGCCTACACACAACAAGCTTTTCTTGGTACACATGCACACATATTTTGTCTTATCTTACTGGACAGATAGGTTGTTCAACGCATCTTCCCACAGCTTCCTTGTAGATTTTGTGTCTTCTGTCTGTTGCCAGATGTGGGCGCACCTGTTGCAAGACTCTGAACTTTGTGACTCTAGCAGTATGTTTGGGGTCGCTGTCCTACTGCAGAATATGGACCTGATCACATGTCTCTATGTTGGTATTATATGAACAATGTAAAATTCTATTGTGCCTAAAACTACAGCACATTTCTTTTGCTGTAATTTTCTTACTTAATTCTTGTAGTTTTTTCTCATGAAAATAGTTTTTACCAACTTAATCTACCTATAGAGACATCTTACTGTGGTGGGAAGTGATTGTAAAAGCTTGTAGTAATCAGAAAGGGCCCTAAGTGCAACATAACATTAAGACTGTAATGGTTTTCTGAGTGTCTTTGTTATTTTCATGTGCCATATATATAAGATATATAAGATATTCAATTTCAAACTAAGCAACTGCATCAACCAAATCCTAAAAAAGAACTAGAACATGAAAACTAATTTTAACTGACCATGGGTTGTCAAAATATTGGCAGGGAATCTGTTACATTAATGGTTTTATTGATATTTTCAAGAGAGGGCATGCAAACATGGGTATATCACATGTAAACAATTTTGCAATAATTAATCAAGGCAGTGTTTATCAGTTAGATAAATAAAAAATCTTTTATTTATTTATTTACAGGTCTTGTAAAAGAAAATGTAATTAAGCAGCTGAAATAAGCTCTAAAATTCCAGAAATGTCTACATAACACACTGTATTGTTCTGGGAGATATTCAGGCACAACAAAAGAAAACCGTGATGCTGATGGAAGTGTTCAAGTGTCCATTTGTGAGTTTGCTTTACTGGAGGTTATTTATGTTGTAGAAAATAGTGCTTTGCTTGGCATCTGTTATTCTGCTTATAGCTTAAAGCAGAACACAAGTTGGCCATATTTTCTGAAATTGTTATTATGTTCCTGACCGTAATACATGAGACTGGTATTGTGCGGGGAGAAAATGTGGTTCTTCAGGCCCTTCAGAGTGCTTCTAATATAGTTTGCAAGATTCAACCATGTCTCAATGGAAAAAAAAAAAAATCCACTATGAGCCAGGAGTCTCTAAATGGTTTCAATCGTTTCAGCTATTGCCATGGTTACTGGCAGCTATTACATGCTTGACAACCTTCTCTATAGGGACAGGCTTTTGGAAGCAGAGCTGCAGCACAGCAGAGAGGGAGGGGAAGGACTTATGAGTGTATTCTTTCAGATTTTCAAGCCAAGTCCATCTTTCAAAGGTTACCAAATTCTGCCTTAAATTGCTGCAGAATATGAACATGTCTGTCCCCATGTTTAGAGGGCAGTTGACCTTATAATGAGGGAATTTTCACTGAATGTGAAAACTTGATCTGGTGAATTTTTCACAGCGCTTCTCTCTGAAGATTGCTGAACACTCTATGTGCCTGGGCTACACTGAAATAAGCAACTTGGTCTTGTGCTTTTCTCACCTTAAATGAACATCTTACCTTTCCTTCATGTGTTTAAAAAATGTTTCATAATCAATTGTAATTTGCATCTGTCTTTTCACATTTCTGATCAGGCCTCCACTTTTAATCATCAATGCGACAATTAGCATTTTAAGGATAAGTGTGAAGTGACAGCTAAAGATTATTCGAGTCAGGCTTAGTTTGTGGGATTCAGATAATGGAATAATGGTCAGACTATAGTGGAGTTCTGTGGTGGTGAATATATACTGTACTGTACTCACTTGAAAATGGCCAGCTTGTTTACATGATATAGTGCATGTCTGAACTAGGTTTAGATTAACATGATCATTTTTCTATTGTGAAAGATTTGAATAAGGTTTTTTTTATTTTTTATTCCTGACTTGCCTCTTCAGGGCATTATTGTCTGTAAATGGTTTAACATTTCTGTGGAGATGATGGGAAATTATGAACTCCTCAAATAAAAGACAAGTGCAACTTGATACAAAGTGAAAACTTGATGCCAATTGTCTGCACTGCCTCACTCGTGCTGTGGGTAGCAAAAGACTAAAATTAGCTTTCAAGTAAGTCTTTGCTTTGATGTGAAGGGTTTTATTAATATACTGAGGACATGTGAAATTAATGCAGATAGGTGTTTTTAAAAACCGGTTAAAGTTTCTGGAGGGACAGGAGGGGTGTTGCAAGAAAATGAAGGCAGATAGCTTCATATACAAAAACTTAAAATGAGAAAGTTCCTGAAGTAACATAATAAATCACAGGAACACATGGTGACGGGAGTTCTTTTCATCTTGTCAGGAGTCTGGAGATGTACAATGTTGTTTGCCCTGCTGTTGCATCTATTTTCCAGCTTTGCATTTAAAATAGACAAGTTGTCAATTCCTTTTTCAAATTAGAAACTCTAAGGAAACCACTCAAACCATCATCACTGAACATGTTTCAATCTAAATTGACAAGTTATACCTTTGTATCTGGTGCCATTTAACTGTCTAAGAACTGTGATATTTAATAGGAAGATTCACACCACCTCTCCAGCTTGCAGTGATGACTCATGGCAGATTCATGAATTCATTCTTCTCTAGATCTCACTCTGCTGAGCTTCAAATGACACCATATCATCTTTTTTAAACCCTCCGGTGACTTCAGTCCATTCCCCATCCAGATACAGCATCCCATAGCCCAATTTCACATGAGAGCGACAAATCAAGAAGTTCATGCATGTACTTGCTGTAAAATACTTTTGGCAACATTATTGAGATAAATTTATTAAGATTAGCACTGTTTTTAAAAGGAAATAGTAGAAAACATCCATTGGTATTACATATAGCATCTAACTGAAAGTAAGATGCATGCATGTTTATAGTATGGTAATCAGAGGGCAACGATCAACATTTTGATGAGCTTTATTCACTGTTGCTTTGTCTGTCAAGCTTAACATTCTGTCATAGATGCAACCTTATCTACTTAAAAAATGTCTAATTTACCTTGAGAGGTGTTTTTTCAGGAAAGGCTAATTCTCATCTCAGATCCAGTTTTGTCAGCTAAAGGCATGCTGAATGTCACCAGCAAACCTTTAAGTTGTAGCCAGATGGCTAATTAACATCATCTCTTGATTTCTTTAAAACTGTGTCTGCTGGTGACTACTGCAAACATTAGCTCCAACTCTTAATAGCATTTGCAACCTCTGTACACACAGCACAAAAATAGATCCTGATTAAGCCGTTGTGTAGCTTAACTGGATCTACAACACTGCAGTTACTTATTGATACGTTACCTCTTAGAAGTACCTATTTCAGGTACTAAGACGGTTTTAGATTACTTGTCGATTACTGTGTATTAGTGTAATCACAATACTCAGTTATTTCTTGTTTTTTTTAATAACTGCATAATATCATTGTAAAGCGTGTTTGTCTTTCAACTGAAGAAATTTCTTAATATATGGTCCAAAAGAATTGAATGAGTGAACAGCAGGGAAAAGCTGGACTAAAGAAAAGATGCCATATGTGCATCTTGGTCCTTTTGGCTATGAGCATCTTTTGTTGTTATTAAGACAACCTCAAGCTGCTGATGCTTCCAGTGAAGGAGAAAAGCAATCTTAGTTGCCGCTGTAGGAGGTGATTGCTCGACATGGCCCACTAGTGCTTAAAGGTTTGTAAACTCTCCCCTTTAAGTGCACAGATATGACCTAAAATCACTGGATGTCATAAATGGCTCGAGAAAAAATAAGCTTTTTGAATAATATGCTGCTTCGCTCATTTGAAGATAATATTCCAATGTCACATACAGCATCTGGTGTGAACCCATTCTGTAACTACTGTAACTCCAGTTTGTCATCCCTCTGATTGAAAACACCCCACTGAAATTGCATTTTTCAAGTTAACTTCTAATACTTAAGGTTTTATAGAATTGTCTCCTCAGGTGTTATGTAGTTTTGTAGATACCTGAAAATTTTCAAGATTATCGTGTCATTTGGGTTTCACTTACTTTTGGGACTTTTTTTTTTGGTTAAACTATATTTGGTCATTTAGGGTAAAATCTGTAAAATACTAAAGGCTTTATGAGGCTTTATGAGCCACAGAACAGTTTCTTCGGTGCACTTTAAGGCTGTGAGTAAAAATTCTTAAAATGGTTGACTAGATTGACAATCGTGACTCTTTGTTTGGAATTTGATTTGAATTATTGCCGCACAGTAAAAGGAATCATTGTGATGCGACACAGCGTCATAGCTGTTTCAAAATTACCTTTTGAGTGTTCCTACAAAAATCCACTAAAAGCCACTGTGTACCCTGTTTTGTAACTGGCACCATTAAACACACCACAATGAATAAGCCACTTTCCCTCTCATTACAGTTACATTAAAGGTAAAAGCTTCAGCTCCTATCCAAAGCTAATTAAGATGAGGGCAGCATTAAAATGAGCTTACGCTCAGGCTGATGGTGTCTTGATAATAGATCTTAGCAAACACAACTATAATGTGAGACCGATTCTCTGCCAGAAAAGTTCTACAAAAAGAAATTAGAGAAAGAACAGCTGCCATGGTTAGTGAGACGAGATGTAGACAGGAGAGTATAAGAAAGGGGGTCTGGCAGACAGTGGTTTGATAGAAAATGGAAAAGAAGACGTGAAGTGCAACACGAGATGGGGCTTGTGTTTACAGGGAAGGAAGTGATTGTGCTGCCTTGACTGAAATTGTTCCATTGCTGTGAAGTCAGGACGATTTGGTGGAGTGAGGACCTGACTCTCAATAACATAAAGCAGATTCACATACTGGCTATAAGTGGTGCATTGGGGTTTCCTTTGTACCATAGTATAGATTAAGGATTCTACCATCTACAAGTGATGTGACATGGAGTAAGGGTCAGCAATTACATTTACACATTTAAACTATTTGACTGCATGGAAACTAAGTGCAGTGTCTCATTAAATATTGTCTCATTAAAGATTGTGCATGAGCAAAGTGCTGTAATTGTTTGCTGCAGCATTGTTTTCACTTTACAGGCACTCTGGAGAACAGATTCCATGAGTCAGTGCATAAGTTAAGTCTGTTGGTCTGATCATTCAGAAAGAACACACTTTTAGGAATATCTGATAGTATGAAGCTGTTGTGTATTTTGTTGTTCTGTTGTGTTTTGAGTGGAATAACAATAAAGCCGGTGATAGTTATGGAAGTCACAGACCTCTGTCTTGACAGTAATTGACCGTTTATTGTACTGCATTTCGAAAAAGGCAATAACAATTAGTGGTAAACTGCAGATGGTTCACACCGCAGCCAAAAGCTCTGAGGCAATTGTCTCATTGTCAGAAAGGTAACTTGACTCTAAACAAATGAACAGAATCAATTTTGGGAGAAGGTTGCATACAAGTCATGGCTGTCCTTTAGATCATGCTGACATGATTGTTCAAGCTTAAAATGATGCCATAAAGCATGGCAGCAGATCTTGAAAGTCATACGTCAACGGTGGATGTGTTGATTTTTATCCAGTCTATCTACCAGCATTACTCTGGGAATGTCAGCCGATGCAAAATTTGGCTAAGACTGAGAATTCAACACGTCCTCTTGATTAATACGATCATATAAGTAATACCCCTAAATACAATCCATAACAGTGTATGTTAAGTATCGCCCAGACAAGCGGCAGAGGAAAAACACAAATTGTTTGTTTCTTTTAAAATGATACAAAATTATCATAAGGGGGTTGGAAGTTGAGCATAGGATCTCAGTTATTCAATCTATCGACACCTTCATATAACAAGGGCTTTTTCACTGGTCATATTAAGTCATGTTCACTTTACTAAAACTTCTGTTGGGTTTACATAACACTTGTTAGTTAAGTTCAGAAAACAAACATGTTTAGGTCTGAGATATATTCGTTTTTCTAGGTGACCTTCACCCTTGTGGATCCCATTTTGCTGTTTGTCTTGTAAGAAAATAAACACAACATGACAAAACTAATGTTTAAATGGATTTAGCCAGTAACATCACTTGGTTTGGGTTAAAAAAAAGTCATCATGGTTACATTCTTTTAATAATGCGGATGTGAAGCCCACCTTCATGGTCACTATTTTTACAATTCACACGGAGTTTCTCTCCTGACCACAAGAGGTCGCATATTCAACAATAGGCCTTTTTGGTCTTCATGAGAAACCTCTCATAATGATGCATTTTGGCGGTGGACTGTCTCCTTCAACTGTTCCATGTATTGTCATAGAATTTGGTGTGGACACAGGTGCTCAGAGCCAACGCATGTGTGACATTAATGCCTTGATGCAAAATGTCTAATTACAGATGGCTTTGCTTGACAATTCGATTAAATTTTCATTTTCTTTTTCCACTTTGGAAGCATGGATTCATTTTCTATTTGTCAGATTTTTTTTTTATTAATCATTTGACATTACAGATATTTATATAAAAATAAAGTCCTACCACACTTTGACACACAACATGTTTGTTGACTGCTGATTACAAAATTTTAACTAAATCTTAGCCAAAATCTTGTAAGATGGTATGAATATTAAGCAGGCTTATCAGTACATTAACTAGATACACACGAGGTGTCCTTCGGTATCAGAGCAAAGGCTAATCAACTCTGCCAAAATTAGCCCGTGACAGCAAGTGCAGCAAACATCCTTATGAGCAGTTTAATTTAGACCAATGAGACCCTCATGAGGGCCTGGAGGAGAGCTGGTCTCAGATTGGGACAAACAGTTTGAGACCTTGTTGCAACTATGTTTCTGTGTTTTTTTTTTGTTTCCATTCATTTAAACAGGTTTCACTCACTGTGTGGTTGGGGTAGGTTAGGCACTAGAATTACAAAGGTAAATATAAAATAAAATCATAACACGCTGCCTCCTCAGATTTCCACGGAAATAGAAAATGATGTACAAATATATCCTTTTAACCAATTTTACTATATCTAGGATGTTACAGTCTGATGCTAAAGGCTACCCTCCTTGTATGTAGGAATTGAAATTTTCTTTTGTTAGCGAGTAAGCTTTAGCCTGGATATTGAAGCTAACACACGACTGGTTGAGACTTTTTGGTCCCTACCTGTACTCAACCATTGAGAATAGGTGGGATACATTGTACCACACAACTTTTTAAGTGGTACAAGCACTCCAAAATGGTACTAATAAAAGCATCCACGAGTGCATATTGGTTGTGGGGATGAACAAATATTTTGACACAGTAGTAGAGTCAATCAAGGTCATTTTCAGGGGTGAAGGAATCTTATCTAATCTTATGGATTGCTTAATTATCAACTGATTAATCAAATATCAGTATTTAACAGATATATTACATATGTATTGTGTCTAGTCAGTTAAGTCATTTCCATCCTCTATTTTTTCTTTTCTTTTCCACTTTGTTTGGGTTATTATTTTACCTGCTATCTCACATCTTTTGCCTCACAAAGAAATATCTATGAACCATGAAGCAAAGTTCATGAGTTAATACGTACAGTGTATTATGATGTAGGTCATTCTCAGCCCATGACCAGTATTATATGTAATTGCAGTTACAGAAAGTAAATTCGATTAAAAATCCTCTCCACTACTTTTGAGTTTGCCTTTAAAATGGCAGTTTTTGCTCATAATTTGTTGTCACAGCCAGATCTGTTTGATGGCTGGCTTAATGTGTGCAGAAAGTATCATTAGTGTCCCAGTCAAATCAAGTTTATGTCACATCTGATGTTTGTTCTTTGTCCTTGATGATGCTTTCTTACACCACTTGCTTTTCATGTCATTTTTGTTTTGAAGGAGTGAAAGAGTGACAGTTGTGCTGTGTGGTCACATAACGATCCAGTGTGATGACATTTATTCATACTGAAACACTGGTTGTCCTGTACTGCTGGTTCCTGGTAGTGACATCTCTATGTTATCAGATGAGCACATTTTAGTCACTACTTGTGAACTGCGTTTAGATTAATTCATATTAATTAGCAATATACTAATTGCAGCATTACTTTCAAATAAAATAATCTAAAATGTTTATCATGCTAATCAAAAAGTGACTGAACTACATTTAAATCCCAATCAGTTATGTGTGATTGGTCTTTTAAAGACTATGAGAGTGTAAGAATATAGAATTTAGGAATTTAACTCAGGTGGATTTACATAAAAAACACATTACCAACAGTCCTAATGCATAATTGCGTTTTGTCGTTTAGAAATAATTGTAGGATTACATTTTTTTCACATAGTGGAAATGTATTGTAGGCATATTATTATATACAGTGAATATAAACAATATTCAACAAAAAAAATATATATAAATGAATTGATGAGTTATTTTTACCTATCATGTTGGTTAAAGGTGTCACAAGTGGGAAAAGTTTATCCTGAGCCTGTCAGAGGTCTTCATTATCTGAAGAGTTGGTGCTACTGGCGTTTAGTCATCAAGAAATCTGGCTTTTCTTTCTGGGACTATTGATATTCTGCACCATGGAGGCTCCCTCTTCACAGTCAGGGATGCAGTGGGAGGTAGAGGTGATGAGGGGCATCTGCATATCAGTCAGTATGTTCGTCAAAGCATGATGACATCATGGCCTGCTGCACTGACTCTTTTGAATATTTCAAACTTCCTTTGCACCTGAGTAACATTATAATGTAATATTTGCAAGACTGATGTTAGTTTTTGCAAACAAAAATGAACTGAAAATCTCATAAAAAGCAAAGTAATTGTTTCAGGAGTCAGCCTTTAAACTTTTTACTTCCTTAGTTAAACTTAAGATGTTAATTAATTACTTCACAGGCCATTTTTTTTGTTAATGTAAGCTAAGAGTTCAAGGTTCTACACTGTGTTGAAAGCATCTGTAATTTAACTGAAGATGGCTGACAGCTTTCTCTCTCTTTGTTTAAAATCAGGTGTGGCAGTGTGGAGGCAGTGTTGAGGTGCTGCCCTGTGCTCGCATTGCCCATATAGAGCGCGCTCATAAGCCTTACACAGAGGATCTGACGTCTCACGTGCGGCGAAATGCCCTCAGGGTTGCAGAAGTGTGGATGGATGAGTTCAAAAGCCACGTCTACATGGCTTGGAATATTCCCATGGAGGTGAGTGATCATGTTAATGAGTTGTTTTCGTTTGCTTCCATTGAAAACATAAGTGCAGTACATATTCAAGCATACATTTTATTGTTATGAACATAGCTGACAGATAGAAATGGTATATTTGAACAGAACCTTTTCACTAATTTATTCAACAGAAATATCAGTAATTGTGATATTATTCTGCAGAAAGTAAGTGAGAACACCCTCGGCCCCCATTATCTAAAATTACCTTCATTCAAAGAAATACCTTTTTGTAGGTGTTTTGCATAGCTACCCACAAGTCTCTGTATGAAAAATTCTTTTAGCTGCAGAATACTCAAGAGTTTCTTATGTGCACTGCCTATTCAAATCTCCCACAACCTTTCAATGGGATTCAAATTTGGACTTCCACATGGCTGTTCCATGACTCTTCATTTGTAATTTTTGAGCCGTCGGTGGATGTGCTGGAGATTATTATCCTTTTTTAAAAGTCAATTTTTGCTCTGATTAAGGGCAGATGTTCTCATGTTGTCAAAAATGTCGTTGTGTCCATGTCAGGACGCTATTCAGTTTGACGCCACACCAAGCTGTGACATTTCCACAAGGCTCTATTGCCGGAATAAAAAAAAAAAATTTTCTTGAAAGACAGACCATGTCTCGTGTTACTGTGGCAACGTATCTGATTATTTTATTATTCTGGTCGAGAACACAGCATTCCAAAGTGACTCGTCTTTGCCTGTATGCCCACTGGCAAACAGTAGTTTTGCTCTAATTGGACAGCAAAAGCTTTCTTCCGGCACACCTCCGTACAGGTCATATCTGTGGGATTTCTTTCTAACACTCAAGATGTAAACAGCAGAAGTTGCACGATCATCTGCACATTCTCTGACGGAATGTGTTATTGTTTGAGAAGATTTATAACAAATAGTTAGCAAATCTTTTTAAATAATTAGGCACACTCACAACCTTTTCTCAGACTGCCTTAGAGAGCTCTTAGATGTTGGCCTAATGCCGTCATGCACTTCAATCGCAAAAAGAACACTAGATCTTACATGTAAGAGGTTTAGATAGGACAGCTTCCATCTGTTACTCAATGAAGAGGATCTAATCATCGACCCCTTATCTGAAACCCTCTTCATTTTAAGCATTTGAAAGCATGAAAAATGTGTGTCTTTACTTTTTCAAGAGACTAATCAATGCATTTCTTCATTTAGGTGATGATCATTCAGTTTGAATGTTTACTTTGTTCGAGTGAATCATCTTTATGTTTAGGAAATGGGTTCAAATAGAATCAAGTGTTTCCTCCTTGAAAATATGTCAAAAAGGCAATGATCTCTACAGGGTCTAATTTCTTTGTCACATAGCCATAATTCATTGTATCACACGGGAGTCATTTCTTTGGCCTCTTTTGGTGTTTTATAGGCTGTATAAGCAGACAAGAAGCAGAAAGACATGCTGGGGTTAAATTAAGTGTCTTTACCTCTCGCCCACTTTGATTGCTGGGATTTGTCATTTTACCTTTTCTGAATATTATTGAAATGGAGTGTTCTAACCTCTGCTGGCTGTTCATTTTCATTAGATGCATAAAATTTTAATTTTGAATTTTATTTGCAACGTAAGATAGAGATAAAAACAATTCTAATGTATTAAACCGATCTGATTCTCAAAATAAAACATGTTATACAAAAAGCCCAGAAACCTTAGTCTTTATAACTATCCATTTAGCAGATAACCACAATGCTGCTTTAGTTTCACTGTTTTAAGGACAGTGTCTGCTTAACAGCATGGTTTTTAAACCATTTTACGACAGTTCATGTTCCTCATTTTTATATGTCAGGCATAAACTAGCTCAAGGCATCAGTTAGCAGAACCATTTACTTACTACAATATCACTAGTGAGCATATGAAAGTATTCCTTATATCAATAACATATGCTAATTTATGAATGTCATATATTAATAACATAGAAAAACACTTCTTATGATATAACAGTAGCTATTATTTGTTATTATTTGAAACACATAAATACTTTGTCAATGTCTGAATTTTATTTTGAGTCATAATTCATATAGTATTCTGGATCATATCCAAAATAAACTTCTCCATATATCTGCTTGAACGAATATGTTGTGCGAGATATCAGAAAACACAGGCATGAATCTGCAGCACCAACAGGCACTGTCTGCCACCTAATTTAAATGTTTCAGCGTTGAGTGTCATCTGCTCTCCTCTAATTGCAGATGTTTATTTGGACGAGGCCCACGACACCTTCTGAGGGCCCACAGGAAATGATTTTCTTGTCTTTTGCAGAGTGGCTTGAATTAGATACGTGCCACTGAATGAATAAATATATAATCAGATTCAACCAAATGGCCTCAATGGTGAGATTAACAGTTAAAAAAAATCATTTTTAGAAGCAAACAGTAACAATTTAAGATAAATAAAAGAGCTAAATTGGATTGTATTTGTGACTTTGTCAAAAAAAAAAAGATCTGAGATGCAATTAATTGTTTTTATTTGGTTATGCTTTTAAACAGCAGAACTCAAGCACAGTTATTATTTTTCATTTCTGTATGTGGGGCTTTTTTGCATTACTTAAGAAATATGTCTGTGGTAACAGCAACCTAATTAGCACTGAATGTCTCACACATCTTCTGTGTTTTTATGTTATGTTTATATATATATATATATATATATATATATATATATATATATAAATATATATCAGTTTTGAGAGAAACAAACGTTTATTTGATCCTAAACTGGATGCAATCAATTAAAATAAATGATCCTAGTCTGTTAATTTATGTTTAATGTAGCATCCCCTAAAGCCTAAGTCAACTGTTTGTTTACTTAGTTTGTTTTTTTTCTTGTCCTGTGTAATCTGTTTGAATATGTAAATCCATGTTATGAATAGATGAACATCTGCAGGCAATTCATTCAGTCAATAATGGGGTGTTTAACAGAGGCTGCATTCAAGAAGCATGAAATGTAACCCCAGCTTTTGCCCCGTGAATCATTTACACAACAAAGTCATCAGTTCTAATTGAGAGTGTAAAATATCAACGCCATGTTCATCTGAAGTTTGCACCCATCTGAGTTCACATTGTGACATTTTTAAGCTCATCAGAGCTATGGCAGCAACATCTGTACCTGCTGTTACAGTGTTAGATGAGATGCATGAAAATATGCGACAGATGTTAACACGCAGGGGTGAAAGAAGTAGTCAGATGTTTAACGTAAGTAAAAGTACTGGTGAAACACATATTTTCTTTACACTAGATTATTTGCAGCTAAATCTGAGGTGTCATGAGGTAAACAAAGACACCATTAGAATATTAGTTTCTTTAATACTAACAATGTTTTCTAAAATTCTTGTATATTCTGTCTTGTATAGTCTTTATCTGACATATAACTAGTAAATAGATCATGTGATAACTGAAACGAAGTTAGTGAAGTAAAAAGTATAATTACCTACAAGATGTTAAGTGGGTCTAAAGCTGCATGAAAATAATAAACACAGAAATAAAATACCTCAAAACTCCAGTGGTTAGGCAAATGTACTCAGTTGTTTTCCAGGGTAAGAACATGAGACTGGCCCTGACTGCTGCTGTGACTTTAGGCAGCTGGATATTGGATGATTTCCTAGTCAGAACAGGAAAAAATCCAAACTTCATTGAAGCTTTTTAAATACACTGCAAGTGGCTGCAGTGGCCCTATATCTGATTCACTTCTTCACAAACCACTAACCAGCTTTATTGTTTGTGTGCTTCTGTGTGTATATTGTGTGTGTGTGTGTGTGTGTGTGTGCGTGGCTGTTTGCACATCCCAGGACTCGGGGATTGATATCGGTGATATCTCTGAGAGGAAGGCTCTGAGGAAGAGGCTGCAGTGTAAAACGTTTCGCTGGTACCTGGTCAACATCTACCCTGAGATGAGAATGTACAGCGACACCATTGCATACGGAGTAGTAAGCTGCCGTTTCCTCTTCATCGCAAATTCAACTCAGTGTCTTCAAAGGCCAGAACATGACAATAACTGCTGATGGCTGCTGTTAGGAGTGCAAACAGCTTCCAGTGACAAACTGTTTTATATTCTCTTGTTATATATTTATATACATAGATGAACAAATTAACTAAAACTTACATAACTGTCCCTGTCTTATATTCTTCTGGGGGGGTTGCAATATTTGCCAGGAAAACTGACAGCCAACAGGGCTTGCTGGCAGCATTGCTATTTGCCCATTCCAGTTGTTCTGAAACAGCTTTTTTTCCTCTGTCCTTCCATGTTGCATCACTATGATGAACCCAGCACAGCTGCACACAGACCACACTGTGGTAGCACTGTTTTTTTTTTGTTTTTTTTTTTGCATGCTGACAAATAGTGGCCTCATACAGAAAGATATCGCAAGGACCTCATTACATTAATTTCTGTGAGCGAGTGGACCTCATTATTCTATATTTGTCGTATGCATTTCATGGATTAGTCAGCCCGGCTCAGGGATTCATTACATGAAGCAAATTGTCGGCGTAGTTCAGTGCAAAGAAGAAAAGTTTAGGTTTTATTGTAATCTATAATCACTCTTTACTTATTTTAAAACTTCTCTCATTCTTGATCTCAAGAATGTGCATGTAACTTTATCCAATCAAATGTGATTTGGGATTACTTGTTAACACAGGCGATTTGATCTGATTTGATTTGACCTTTATTCCCCTCAGTTTCTCATAGCCTGGGGTAAAAAGCAACATTTACCCAACAAGGGAAACAAATACTACAGGCAGAACCTCAAAGAGCTGCACTGAAGTCAGCCTGATGGTTACAGCAGGAGATGATCTTATCAAAATAAGTCCACAGTGCCACCATGTAATCAGCTTCAGGTCTCTGTAATCATGCACAGCAGTGCTTTCAGGTTAAAGCTATTGTGTTATTATGCTTAAATTAACAGTGCAAGCATGCTGATGTTTTACAGGTAGCATATGTGTTCTGTCTGAAGTTATCATTTAAGACTCCAAGGTTTCCTATGTAGCGCTACTCAAAGTCCAAATCAAAATTTGGTCTTGTGCTTAAAACTGCACTGTACGGTATTGGTCAAAGTGGTTGACCACTTTTTTTACCGGGCAAACTATATTGAATTGAAATGAACATCAAAAGGTATTGCAACTGAGCAGTGTTTTTGGAAAAATGTACACTCGCTATGTATTTGCTGCCAGCAATTATGCTTGAAGAAAAACTTTAGCAGGGGTGTCTTTACCACTGCGTTGCATTGTAAGCTTATAAGAACTGAAGGGACCAGCTGCTGCAGTTTGGGGCCTCCTTTAAATGTTTTACATTGTTGATAGCTCTGGATCGCAGGTAGATCCGTTTAGCACAGGACCATATTACTGGGATTATCTCATATTAATTGTTTTCTTGTTTTGGTCAACAAGACCTTTCCTGTAACTAAAAAGTCATCTGGAAGTTTGCTCCAAAACTTGTACCGTCTATATCATTCAGCATTATTAGATGTGCAAGTAATCCATGCCATTTGTACTAATACACACTTGTTCCAAGCATGGATGCTGGTTCCTTCACTCCTCTTTAGCCTAAAAGAGGTGTTTGTCCATGATTTCCAAACAGGAATTTGTTAGACCACATGACAGTTTTCAGCTGCACCTCACAGTCAATCTTAAATGAGAAGGTAGAGAAGTTAGCTGATTTTCTGGATCTTCTTTAAAAATGTTTTGCATGATATAGTTTTAACTTACTATTACACAAGTGTAAAAGATGTTTACTGAAAATCAGGTTTGTTTTTGGTCTTGCTATCACATGCAGAGACTTATTTGGATTCTCTGAATCTTTCCATGATTTGAAGTACTGTATGTGATGGAATTAATTGATTATGTACATAGTGTGACACTTAGAAATGTCATCCTTAAATTGTTGTAGTGTACATTTACACTATCTTTCACAGAGGGTTAGGGTTAACCAAAAGTCCCCAGTCAAACTCCATATTGCTTTGATTTGCGTTGCTCATATCAGAGGAGTCCAGTCACACCTTTTTAAAATCCCTCTGGCAACTGCACTCCTTCTACATATTTCATTCAGATTTATATGATGTTACAGAAACTACAGGGCTTTAAATGCCGTTACACTGTGACTGCGTCCCCACAGGTGTCACTCGGTGTTGCATATTTATTGTTTTTCACCTCATTTGAAATATTTAGACATGTGCTTTTGATAGAAGCATGTCCTGCCTGTGGGTTTACTGATTATCAGGTAGAAGAAGACATCCCCTGAGCCGGTGGGAAGCTGAAATCATTCCCAGCTGTGTATTTGTCTGATCTCACATGTTTGCCTAATTCACACCTCACACAAACCGCTATCCCTGGAGCTCCCTGCGGAGTAGTTTGGATCTTGCAATCAGGCAGACCTTTGTCAAGACAAGCATGAATAACTCTCTGGGTCTGAAAGACTGAGTCAGGTTCTTGAAGCGTAACACTTATGATTTGCATTTTTATAAAGCAACATTGAGATCAATCAGCTTCAAAGTATGTTTCACATTTTAGATGTCCAAGCTCATTATTGCTTCTTCTATATTTTCTTTAATTATATTTAATTTTTTACATTCTGTGAATCACAATGAGGGTGTTTGTCTCATGCTCGAATTAGATGGTTATTGAGGGGTATGAATATCTTTTTTCTTTCTCAATTGAATACATTGTCATAGGAAAGCAAGACAGTTGGATTATATTTTGGACAATGAGATCTACCCCCAGTAGTTTAAATAATGTTCTGCAGGGATGAGGAGAGCAGGTGCATGAAGCAACCTCCCTCTGCATGGATTTTGCTGATTATCAGACCACACATGTGATCCGATCACAAGTGGATCAAGCCAACCCCCTGAGTCACCTGAGTCCCATTTATAGCTTAATTTACAAAAATTTAATCAGTTCACTGATGTACCAGATGCAATTTAAGAGAAGTACAAGGTGCAGAGCTCTGTGATACACACGCTAAAATTTTCAACCCCTGAAAATTTTAATGGCTCACAGGTGGACCATCAACTGTTTTCTACACAGTGTAGTTGCTTAAATGATTTATGAAAAATCAAAGCCCAAATCTACATGACCAGCATATCCATAATGGCAGCAATTCAGAAAAAATGGGAAACATCAAAAACAATAACAAACATCTATAAGCCATCATACAATCTTTCAGGAAATTCTCCTTCACATAATCATGGCTCGTAGATGATTAATTTGACTATATTAAAAAAGAAAGTTCTCATTTTCAGTGAACCATGCTTTCAAAAGACTGATATACTTGATTTGCATGATTGCTTCTCTTTTCCTCACAGAATATGCAGCTCACTGATCTATCATTTGATCTTCGCTGTAGATTGCCACTCATACAATGTGTACAAAACCGTATTGTTCTCATTTTCAGACACTTTTTTACAAAGTGTTATACTGTAAGATCTGTAGGGCCTCTTTGTTTCTCTTTTAATTTCCATCACTTCTGAATCCTCTTCAACAAATGAGAAGCAAATTAGAAGTGGACTCCCGTTTGGGGAGAAGAACCCTGAACCTTTGCGCAAGTTCTGGGTTCAAGTGAACATAGGTACTGGATTCTCTTTGGAAAAGCAACTTCTTTTGCAATAAGCAGGGAAGAAATGGGACTAGGATCTATTGATACTGTGTACAAAAGTGACACAGTCACCTGACACCTGTATTGTGTGGATTTTGGATTAGTTTGCTAAAACTCTTCGGTTGCTCTAGCATCCTGGTTTAAAATCCCTTGAAAGAGTAAATAAATAAAATGAGTAAATAAATTAATAAAGCTTGGTGTGTAAGATTACAGCTGTCTAGCACATGGACTTGAACTTAAGCTCATAAACATTTTGCTGTTTTCATTAACATTTGTGTTCAGACGAAGTGATCGTAGATGCAAACATTTTTCAGTGTGTCAAAAATACATGTCATGAACTGGATCTCACCAGATTGCTACAAAAATAATTGGTCAGGCATGGTCAGACCACTGACTTTACAACATCTTTTGTTCGTTTTTGTGTTTGACAGCTGAAAAACTCTCTGAAGAGCGATCTGTGCCTGGACCAGGGCCCGGACAATGACAACGTCCCTATCCTGTATCTTTGTCACGGGATGACACCACAGGTTAGAGCACTCCCAGTCTCTCATTCATTCTGAATCTCTGCAGCGTATCTCCTCTGTATTTCTGTATTATTTTCTTCTTGGAGGTTTTCTTACTAGACCTTTTTTTTCCAAGATGAAAGAAAAATGACTCTTCTCTGCTTTCCAGCAACTTTACCTGTTTGGAAGTGATGTGTCCAACATTAATTTGAAAAGCTGTCACATTTTAAACAAAACACCATGTTTAAACTTGATGTGAACAACAGTGCCAGGATCAGATACACCGCCTTCAGCGGTTTGCTTAGTTTTTTTTCTTTATTTTTTTAATTAGTTTCTTTCATCAGTGGTTTTAACTCTCTGGACTTCTTGCTCAGGATATATTTAGGCCAAATAACCATGTTAAAGTGTCTTCACCTCATGGCACATCACGATAATAATTTACTTTCTCCTGCCTATTCCACCTCATATCGATCGCTCCATCCCATTACATCTGAACAGATTGTTTTCAGAGATCGTTAAAGCTTGCTGTGACAGAGATCTCACATTGCCCCTCCTAATTCAAACTAATCTACTTAATCTACTTGACAAGTTTCACACTCATTACACCTGTATTGATATTAACATCACTGTACAAATTAAAAAGTGATTCAGGGGAAGTCATTTTTGAGTAATCTGTATGATGATGTGGAATCTTATCAACCCATTATCCAGCTGAAACGACTTTTAATATCCTTTCTGAAGTCTAAATAACCTTAAACTAGCCAAGTATGAATCTGTGCAATAAATAGAAACATTTTAAACAAAGCACTGGAATAGCACCAGCATTGTTAATGAGATTAGAACTCTCCTCTGTAAGAAAAAGTCTAGTCTGCTCCATTTTGTGTGCTAGTGTTGCATCATCAAGAGGAACGAGACCTTAGGTTGACTATATAGTGACACAAATTTATTGACCGCTCACATTTTTGCTGTAGTCAGTCAAAGTTTGTCACTGTGAGCCGCAGCTGCTTTTCCTTGATGTAGCTTTGGTAGAGCAATGGATTTTGTGTCCAAGGCGCAGTGATGAACACAGAATGTCAATGCGCTTAAAGAAAATTGCAAAGGCGCACATGAAATGTTATAAAACTTACCATTCAAACAGCATGTTGCCAGCAAAACAGACAGTACAGCACTTCAACTCAAACTGTTATAAATATATATCAATTCACACAGCAATGGAAGCCACTGCCACATACAGCCTGGCAGGCCTGAAGCTGTAAACTCCAAAAGTGAGCAGTGCTAACCAAAAAAAATCATACAATCGACTGTTAAAAGTCTGGCATGAAGGAGGCAAGAGGCACTTTGGGCATTATAAGACAAGTAAGATGAGACTAATGCAACCAGCAGGGTAAGTAACTATGGCCCTGTTTTTTGTTTATTAATGTATTTTATTGTATTATTGTTTACCAAAAAAAAGCCCTATTATGGACTGGCAACTTGTTCAGGATCAGTATCCTGCCTCTAGTCAAATGGCAGCTGCAACTCTGAAATGGATGGATGGATGGATGGATGGATGGAAAGTAAATGTTTCTGGTTAAATAAATGGAAATGGAGGGAAATTATTTACACCAGCTCCAGCAGTGGAGTTTCTGAGAAATGATCCTCTCTGCAAAGTCAATTTTATTCTTATAAAATGTTTTTTAAAGCTCTTTATCATTTGGACTCAGCAAACCAATTATTTGTGTGTCCGAGGCCACCACTGACTGTTCCTTTTACAAGAAAGATAGGCAAAATCAAAATAATAATGCATATTATTCAGAAAAATGTCCCCTGTGACATTGGTGTATTGTTTTACTGTTCAAGCTGCTTGAGGTGGAGACCTGGATCCACTTTTAACTGTTTTACGCAGTGCATAGTTAAATACTGTAGTCCAACCAATGTGGGCGTTGTGCCCTTACATTGGGTCACCAGATAAATCTGTGGGGTCACGAGATGATGAGTGGGAGAGAAAAGAAGAACATAATCTACTGCCAAACAAATTGTTATTCATTGCTTTAAGCTTCTCTTTATTCATTGCTCTTTATTTACAGGCTCGTATTAAAATGTGAAAGGAGGCTGCAAAGAAAATGTTAAAATGTGTTTTTTTTTATGGGGACACACGTCTGCCTGCCTTGGAGCCACAAGTTCAACGTTAACCTGTATATTTATTTTCATCGATTTAATGTGAAGTCTTCAAATTTAAATGACCAGAATGACCAGGTTGTGCAAAAAAATACTGTTTAAAGTGCAGTTTGTTAATGATTTAGATTCTTCAAGTAAGTTCCCTTAATTAGTGCTTTTTCACAACTTTTGTTTTTCCCCCTGTGTCATTACCCCAAACTAAAGTCAGCATTGAGCCAGTGAATACATTACATGCTTTTGCTTTTTGTCCTGCAAATGATTTGGAGGTTTTTGAAAGCTTAATATAAACAAACTGTTACCTCTGACAAATTAAAGAAAAAAGCAGTTGAGAAAGCTTTCACTAGACAGAGCACAATTATTAGTTTTCTGCCCGTTTCTGAATAAATCATGAACTTATTTAGTTTGTATTGCCTGTTTTTTTCCTTGTTATCTATTCAGTCTGGAAAGCAGAATAAATGTTCATATTAAGTGTATGTAAATCTACCCATAGATGCCTAATAGATACTCAAAGACAGCACAAGAGCAAGCCTCATTTATGGCATTGTTAAGCATTTGTTTGGACATATAAAGCTCTGGATGAGTAATGGTCCAAAAGTCAAGAGCTGCCATCTGAATACAGAATGCATCACCAAACAGTTTGTTCACTTCAGGATGTGGTGTTTTTTTCAGAATGTGTACTACACCAGCACTCAGCAGCTTCACATTGGGCTCCTCAGTCCCACCGTTGATGACGATGACAACAAGTGCCTGGTGGACGTGAATGGAAGGACGCGCCTCATCGAGTGCAGCTATGCTGCAGCCAAACGCATGAAGCTTCACTGGCTCTTTACTCAGGTGAAAACCCACAAAAACAACACACATCATGACTGGAAAACACAAGGTTAGAACGCAGTCTTCTGTTCTCGATTAGCTTTACTTTTGGTAATTTGTCGGAAGTGACGGCAGAACCAACTATCAATCTGACTTTCAACTGTGTAAGTGCTTTAGAACTTTGAATTTTCTCACATCCATGTTCTGATTTTTGTATGTAAGCAGTCACTAAAACTTCTTAGTTGTGTTTTGTCATGGGTGGCTTTGAAATAGCATGGTGCGTTTCAACAGAACACCGTTTGATTTGGCTACGAAATATCTAATATTGTAATCAAAGATTTTTGTTCCTCTTTCAGTCAGAAAACGCATTAAATCACACCTCCGCCACATTTGTCAACGTGGGTTTAATATAATGGTCGCAAAATGTAAAAAACTTTTTATGCTCCTAAATCACATCTTCACCCCCAATCTTTATTTCAGTTAACTTTGCATAATTCATTGAGCAGGATGGGAGCATAACAGCAAGGCTGAAGCATATCATGTCTCTGAAATGTGGCATCAATTATTGACACAGTTGTGACTGCACATGTGCAAAGTGTCAGGCTCACACAGAAATAGATCGCCTTGATGAAGCCATAGCAGCAGTGGGAAATGAAGCATTCTACAAATAAGAGAGACAGTTTGTTTGATCTCACTACAAATACTGCACTATTCTGCACTGAGTCTGTTTAGCTAAAGATAATTTCATGTCTAATTTCTCAGCAAATTCTTTCACCTTTTCTACTCACTCTAAAAGCCTCTTATTGAAAGTAGTATGTGGAAAAAAAATGTGGGAAGACTTACATTAGAGTAGTCATCTAGTATATTCACTGGGAGTGTATAGCTTGATTTGCTTGTATGAGTTGTGGCTAGGCAAGAGCGACTCCTTTTTTATTCTTCTCTTACAAATGCATATTGTTCTGTCTATAAAAGGAAAGCTAATGCAAACCCTACAATACACATTAATATACATGTTCAATAGTAAAATCCTTCAGGTTTTTGTGAGAAGCAGCACCCCTATTTCATACTTTTTTAGTTAATGTTCCTGTTTTTCAGGAATTCTGAGCTTGACTTTGGCCTTGATCCAGACCTGTGAATCACCGCTCAGGTATTTAGTTTGTTCAGCAATTCAGACAGGCCCCGTTGTGTCCTTGTTGATGGCCGTTTGGGAAACAATTGGCCAATTAACAGGCAGGATTAACAGTATCAGTCCTCTTTGCAAGAGCCAGAAGGATAGCTTCATCTATGGGTTTAAAGCGCATTGTTGCAAGGTAAATTGACCAAAATAACAACAATAACTTTGAACACAAAGGAGGTACTTTGCACATCTATTTCTGGAAACAGGTGGGTAGGAGATGGGGGATTTCCTATGCACCTGAACAACCTTCTGTTCATATTACAACTTCTATTAAATTAAATCCCATGGTCTTTTGATTATTTGTTACATTTACATTTACAGGGGCCTCCTATTCAAAAATCCAATCCAATTTGCCAATCCAACCATGTTTTCTTTCTTTTTGCTTTTTTTAAAACCTGTTGGCGACATAACATTCAGAATAAGAAGTTTCTTTAAATTCTTTTTAAACATTTGTTATTGTGTCTTTGTACTGTTTTCAATTAAATATAGGCTTTCAGCTATTTGCAAATCACAGATTGGAGTAACAATTGGAGTAAACACTCGATACAAACGTGGGTCGGAAACAGATCTGGGTCTGTACAGCTGATGGCCTTTATTTTATAGCCTTGATTGTGCCACACACTGCGCTATTGGTTGCCACAGGCCATTCCTTCATAATGGCCCATAAATGCATGCTTTCAACATTTTTTACCAATCTCTTAGCCATCCAAATTTATTTTGGAGCTCACCAAAAGGTTAAACTCTTGTGGAAATATAGAAACGATAATTTAGCTCACAAGTTTTATAACCTGTCCACGGGTCTTTTTCCTTGCACATCTTACTTCACTCTTCTCATCACATTGGAGAGACTTCTCTTTTCACAGCTCTCTCCACACCATATTACCTTGTGAAGGTCTCTTCTTCAGTCACTGCCCCCTGTCAGCCCAGGCAACGTTATGAGAAAAGTCTACTTCATTTTATGAGGACATGCTGCAGAATTGTATTTTTATTGTGCCGTTTCTGTCCAGAGTTCGGCAACAGCAACATATTGAAGTTTATAGGTTGATTATAGGTTTTTCCCTTAACACCCATGTATCACCCATTATATTCTATTATTTTATAAGTGTTTTCAAACAATATTGAATAGCTGTTTGGGTCCTTCATCAATTTTTATAAATTTCTCCTTTCTCTACGGTCTGTTTTGTTGTGCTTGAGGTTGTACTTCTTCTTTTGATCTCTAAATTCTTTGCCTCACTTAGGAAAATAAGTAAAAGAAATTGCTGGCAATCACACTGTCATTTTTGCCTTCAAACCATGCTGATGCTATCTGGTGAGCCCAATGAAGAAGTGCTGTCTTTGAGTGCGATTCAGCCAAAACACCCGGGCTTATGGCACTTTAGCAGCTCACATCGATATCCATTCACAGCAGTGTGTGTTTATCGGAGGGAAGTCGTATTGTTCTTCTGGAGCCTGGCACAATTTTAACCGGCCTGCTTTTATCTTTTCAGGGAGGATCCATTCAAAACAGGAAATCAAAGAGATGCTTAGAGCTTGTAGCGAGCAGCGACAATGAGTTTGGTTACCAACTGGCCCTGCAGAAATGCACTGGACAGAAATGGTTCATCACAAATGTGCTGTTCAGCAGCTCTTTATGATCAAAGAAAGAAACACTGGACTCAACGACTACTGGACTGGATGGAGTTGTTTTTTTTTGTGTGCATTTGCATGCACAAATGATGCATGGCTGAACAAGTTAATTTAGAGCGACACGATGTCCTCTGATGAGTGGTTGACATCTCAACTTAAATGTCAAACATTTCATTTTGCCAACAGGATCAGCCATAGGTGGTGGATACTTTGCAGATTTGACAATGTAGTATATTCAATATATTTTGTGGTAAACACTATATAGTCTGAGTTTCGTTTACTTAAAATATGTAATGGGTCTGAGTTTTTGTAATTTGCTACTGTGTAGCAAACTTTATGAATCTGTCCCTGCTGTAATTGTTTTATTTTAGTGTCTCAGGTTTGTAGTTTTATTAAGAAATTCAGCTGTACAGTTGTGGGAAATGGATGAATCAATTAGAAAATGATATTTTCTATATGTAAATATTTTGAATATTTGTAATGTATGTCAGTAAAATAACTGATGTAACCTACTAAGTACAAGTGCCTTTTTTATTTGTTGCCAAAGGCACGATCAGTATCTCACTCTGACTGACATTAAAAGGATCGGAAACTGCTATCAATCCCAGTTCCTCTCTATCGTCAATTGTTTTTGTGTTGGAGTTGGTTCACCAATTTAAAAACATATACTCTGCAAATAAATGATGCACTGCAAATACAGAAAAGTCAAATAAGAACTGTAGGTTTAACAGAACAGCTTTGCCAAAATAAATATTATAAAGAGTTTAAGTAGTTTTTGGTTCTTGCAGTTACTTATACCTGTTTGTGTTCACCTGTATTAATCGACACTGCTAGGATATCTTTCATACAATACAAGATATGAGGGTCCCACATTAGATATGTTGGCACCTGTTATACTGCACGTGCCGCAAAATGATTAAATATATTCTTCATTTACACCCAATTTATTAGTCTAATTTCCATAGAAAACTCCTTCATACAGAGTGTTGTGAATTTGGTCTTTGAAGACCAAGTTAAATACATTTAAACTGTTTTTCATCAGTTTTCTGTTCGGGATTTTAACAGCTGATCTGAAACCAGGGCTCAAATGATTATCTAAGGCCAGCAAAAGCCGACCCTGCCCATAACACTGTAACGTTTACAATGGGCCTTGTACAATGGATGGATCCGTGGAGGTGTGCAGAGGGAGATAGCTGACATTGGAAAGAACGTTGCACGGTTGTTTGAGGCTGTTAAGTTAGTCCACAGCTGTACTGTGTCAAAGATATTTAATGCCTGCCATGTGCATCTGTGATTTCACATCTGAGCACATTGGCAAGCCTAACATCTTTTATTCTTGGTTCTTTTAGTAATTAATATTTGGCTGAGTGATTGATATACATTTTTTTCTGTGATGCGATAAACTCAAAATGCATATTTATTGCTGCTTTACTTAGACTTTAACGGGGACCTTTCATTCAACAAAGTGAGGGCATGCAAACTAAAGTAGTTGCACACACACAGTAACACACACAGCATTTAGAAAGTACAGAATCGTGGAAGTGATGTTGTCAGTTTGTCATGACAAATGCAGGGGCAAAAACTGAGGCGCAGGGCAGCTCTCTGCTACGACTGCTGTGCGCACCTGGGGAGGAGATGAGCAGCACAGCCTGTTCCAACATGTCAGCCCTCATTACCATCCACATTCAAGTAGAGCTCGGCAAACCATGGCATTAAACTTACATGGAAACCCACTTTCATCAAAAGGACCTCCCTACTAACGCGTTCTAATATATGCAATACGAGCGTCTGCATGCACAGATTTCTGCACTTTACTTACATCTTCTGGTGGCTGATGGCTCGCCTGCTGATGCACTTTGCAAACATTGCTTTCAACTCTGCTCGAGAATGCAGATAGCGATTGTGTTCATGAACATTTGCCTAATATTGTTATAATACATAAATTTTTCAGCCAAGCTGCTTAGCACATCGTCTTGTGGCACAAAATGATTTGACAGTATTTCTTTTATGGTTGTCGCGGCGTACTCTGCAGAGAAATAGACTCCTGTAACTGTGGGGAAAAAGATGCATCCAACTGTTTCCTGCAGTGATGGAGCTGTGGCGCTATCTCTGTAAGCATGAGTCACATGCAATATCTCAAAAAAAGCGCTGGCCTGATTTCGATTAAGCCAGGGTGATAATATGCCTATCTTCCCTTGAGATCTAGCATTTGCAAAATGACAGCCATTTGCCTTGCTATGGGAATTAAATGCTGGCTTTTAACATGCACATCTCCTGCCTCTCTGTGGCAACTGTCATGAAAAATTCAACCCTTGCATGAGAAGGGTATCTTTTTTTAAATGATAGGTTATTTAGTTTAAATCCTGCAAAAATATTTTTCTTTTGCAAATTGAAGAAATCCTACATGCACCAAAAGGGCACTGTGTTATTTCTTCAATAAAGCATGATGTTTTCTGTCTTTTCCACCACAAAAGTGCTTGAATCTCATTACCTTTATGATTGTCTCTGTTGTAAATCAGTGAAACTCAAACATTTTTGATATAGGCATGCTCTGGAAACTTTAGGTAAAGCTGTATATTTGAATGGGAAAGATTTAGAGTAGCTCATGTGAACTAAAGTATAATTATCTTGGGCTTTTTTGGGGGCATTAGTAACTCACACCAGGATACATTTTTAAGCACAAAAGATAAGAATTTAAGCAATGAGGAGGCAGAAATCCAAGAAGGAAACAAAATTTAGAAAAAATTGCCCATTTTATATTTTATTATTATCAAGATTGTTACTGGGTTATAAGACATGCCGAATAGTTTCACTGTTTCACTAAACAAAATAATTTGTGGTACGATTCATGTTGAAATTATTATATATAAAGAGAAAAGGTTGTTTTGGGACCCAGTTTAAGATCTGTCTGATCAAAAAAAAATGTGGCCACAGCTCATACTTGTTAATGACATAGATATAATTGAATGGACACACAGGCTTCATCTGTGGTCGATAGTGTGTAATCTGTGATTATTTGGCATGCACTGGCTATTTCAAATGGGGTATTTACAGTGTGATTCATATCCAGATCCCTACTTTTCCTTGCACTTCCTTTTGTAGCTAATGGTTTATTTTGTGTGCTAGAGTTGGATGCTTTTGTAAACATGTACATTTTGTGTCTTCTTGCCCAGAGTCAGTTGAAAAGTTTGACATCACTTTCATATGTGCGCAGAGCTTTGCTTAAGGGAGAAACCTAAAAGAATAGCAAAAAAAACCAACTTCTTTCATCAAAACCAATTTGTGGTTTTTAAAAGGGTTAGTGAGTCATATTTCCTGGGATTAGACCTCGGGAAGTTAGTGATCACGGCCAAAAGACAGTAAACACTTTAAATCAAAGGATGTGTAGTGAAGTAAATACTAATTTAGAAAGGTAACACAAACAAATAATGTCTCCTTTCTGAGATTTGATTGTTTCAGCACCAGAGTTGGAATATGGCACTGCAGGACAAGAGCTGCAAAGTTTTACCAAAACTACAGCATAGGTCTTAAAACATTGTCATAATTTATCACAAATGTTTGCAAACGAGCTTTACAGTCTTAATGCAATTAGTTGAGATGAGTGTGAATGTTTATTTCATCCTGTGAGAAGAGGTGGAGATGATTGAGGCCTACAGAAGTGTTGATTTGGACAACAGGCTGTATTAGAAATATAACACTGAGGCTGTTTACAACAAGACACAATTAGACTTTACTTTTTGTGGAGGCTTCAGTCCTTAAATGTTTCCAGCAAGCTGTTGTATATCTTCTAAGAGTCTTTGCTTGTAAGTGCAATTTCGTTTGGGGAAGCAGCATCACAGCTGGTGACTTAAAAAACTGCACAAACTGCTAAAGAAAGCTCTGCACTCAGGACTGCTGTGGAACCCCTGCAGCACAGGTTGTTCAACATAATAGACAACATAACGCACCTTGTACACATCATATCAATCAAACAGCAGATTGTCTTCAACCAGAGGCTTCTTCAGCTCCACTCCATCAAGAACCAGTACAAAAGGTCATTCCTGTCAATCAATAATCCATGCACAATGACTCATATCCAACTATCTACCTTTCCTAGCCTTTGTCAAACCTGAACAATCTGCTCATTGCTTCATGAGGGTATAATTTTGGTCTAGTGAGATGTTTCTTTCTGTTTCTGCAGAAGAAGTTTGGACCCAATTTGCAGCTGTAAATTGCAGTAATCAGGTGTATTTAAAACTGCTTTGTCTGTGAATCTTCTGCTGCATAGAGGATGGAATCACTCTCACAGCCTGAAATAAACTGTCCAGAAGTCTGCTGGAACGCCATCGAATGCTGACAGCGTGGTAGGTAGGTGTCTATTGGGTTTTGCATCAGTTCACTGATATCACTGATGAACGTGCCTTTCTGTGCAACAAACAGATTTTATCACAGTTTTAAGGTCACATCTGAGCTTGATATATAATCATATATTAGTTTGGGTCACTCAATAGTAAAATAAACATATAACAGAGGTTCAAAACAAGCAGTTGTTACTTGTTGGTAATTGTTAAAGTTCATCCAGAGTTTCACGACTTCTGTGTTGAGCCAGGGATTTTCAGTGTGTCAACAGCACAGCCATGAGAATCTTCTCTCTGCCTGAAACAAAAATACTAACTGCTATATTTCCCAAAATGTCAAACTATTCCCTATTCCATTGAAATTAAATCTAAGGCACTTCCCCTATTCTATCTCTTTTCCTCTATAATTCATCTTTTTACCTCTTGTGGGAGCAAACTCCAAGAGGCAACCTATCACATCTTGTCATTATTTCCTGCCCTCGATACAGAGACATAAAACATTAAGAAATACATTCACAGGCAGAGGATGTGGTGTGATCTGGGGAATCGGCTGAGCTTTGAATCCTATGGCAAAGGGAAGCAACTTGTCAGAAGAAAGAGTATCTATATGCCCCTTATGATGCGGAAAAGGAATTTTTGTCTGTTGTATCTCGAGCAGGGCAGCCACAGGTAGCAGAGGGGAAGCTGTCAGTACTGTGGGGCATACGGGACATCTCACACAGGCAGATACAGAAACAGAAACTGGGAATTATCCAAGCAACTATTTCTCCCTTAAAAATAAACATAACCCCTGCCAAAGATGAAATGACTCGTCACTTACGATCTACAGCCAGCCAGCAGTGCTATAGAGAAGCAGAATAACAGATTCAAGAGAACAATGCATATGGGTATTAAAGCTGCACTTACTACAGAGCTAAAATGCCTCAAATGTAGAAAAATGTCATTGTTAATTGTTTTCCATGAGAGTGAATTAGGGTTTCAACTGTGTTGCCATGGCTACAATTCCTAAACTGCATATTCTCAGATATCCCCAGGCATCAAGACCATAGGTGAACAAATTATCTGAAATTACTTGACAGGGTGTAATTGCCTTCAGATGCAGATGAATCTTTAATCTTTGCCCTTTTTATCTTGCACTTGAATGCTCTGACCTATTCAAATGAACTTCTCGACAAATCCGGTTTTTTTTTTTGCTTTTTGCTTTTTTTTTGTGCACATCTGTCTGTGCTGTATGTGAGGTAGGGCATCATAATGATGGTTGAAGCAGAAATTCAGTTTATATTTTTCAAGAAGAAGAAGAAAGCACTCCCACTTTTGAGTCCCAGGGATTATTGGACTTATGTTAAAATTTCAATTATTAAGATAGTTTTATCATGAGTCTATTGAGCCAGATTAATTCATTCAAATATGTCAAAATATGTGAAATATGAAACTTCTACATTCCTAAAAGCTACATTTGAGAATTTACTACAATTTAATAACAACTTAACAAGTTAAGACACAACACTAACAGTGATCACTTTTTAAAGATATAGATTAATTAGTGGCTACCACCTTGCAGACACTGAGAAATTTAGTTTATTGAATTAGGGTGTCTGGCCAACATCTTGAGGTAACATTTCTGTGTCTGTTTGCAGTTTGGTGCTGACTGTGATTTCAGCATTCTGAAAACAAGTGCTTGTTGCTTCAGTAAATTTGGTTCATGTGAAAGTGAACATTATGCCGAACTGAACTACAGACGACACAAAGGACACTGCTCTATAGCACATTTTACTTTGCACAAAGTCTCTTAATTTATTATTAATTTACAAATATTGATTACTGCAGCTGTAAAATATTATCTTGTATGTACTTAGGACTCATAATTTTGATACTGTAGGTTTAAAAGAGTATGAACATGATATTTTGAGTTTTCTGTGTCTCCCTCTTAAATCAATAACGTAGAAAGATTTCAAAACAGCTAATTGCATGAGCAGCCAGGATCTACTAGGTTTACTCATACTAATCCTGTTACACTCAGTAAAAGTTAACAAGTGAGAAGATAAAAACTTTGTGACATTTTATCCATTACAATTTAACTGTCTTTTGACAGTGATGGATGAGGTTCCACTGAGAGACCCATAAATCAGATTAAACTGTGAAAATTAATATTGACTGTGATAGCTGCAGCCTGTTTGCTTTTACATTTTAGCATCTTCATCGTGGGGTTAAAACGGCCTCTATGGAAATCCTGTGTGAGTTTTATTCCTCTTTTGAAGTAGCCATCAGGTGACATTTAACTGCTGATTCATTTCAAACCTCTCCCTTAGTTTGAATGAAGGTAGGGTCAGATCCATTGAAAATTTTGATTGACGAAACCATCTCAGCATTTGATGGATTAACTTGTGCCTCAAAAACTTCAAAGTGAGGCTCAATGTTCTCCAGCAAACCTATTGTAGAAAGAAGAATTTCTGTTATTCGCGTATTCGTTATCAACTTTGGTGGCAGATTAGACTCTACAGTTATTAATTTGGGTGAATTAGTCTGTACGTAGGTATAAATAGTTTTTAATGGTCCACAGTGAAATTTGTTCTCAAAAGTCTGTTTACGCTCCACACAAAGCATTCAGATCTACACAAGACATAACATTTTCTACATTATTAATGCCCTTAGCCCAACCTGTGCAAATGATTACAAGAGATCATACAATCAGAGGTGATTAGTTGGGCGGTTAGTTGCCTCATTCAGAGATGTAATGGCAGATTCTACACACACATGCGGCTTAGAGGAGACATTTTATGGGAAAATCCCTTTTTTCTGTGCTTGAGAGCACAGCCAATCAAAAGTGATTTCATCAGTTATGTGTGAGGTCTGAGCCCTCAGGCTATTTACTGTATAATCTTTCATACCTTAATAATGAGCTCCAAGGATTTCTCAAGAGAGGCAGACAATGGAAAAGAGGAGCAGCGAGTCCAGTGGGTCACTCCAAGGCCCTAAAATGATCCGTTTTAGTAGGGTTGTATATTAAAGGATTAAAAAGTAGCTTCTGTCTTTCAGTGTTATGTCACAGACATTTAATTAAGACAGCAGGAAAATATGTTTTCTTAAAGTAACACCAGAGAATCTGGCCAATTTTTTTTGCTCTTTGGCTCTCGCTGCAGTTGTTGGATGTAACACCACTGTCATTAAAACAAATCTATGAGTCAGCCCTGCAACTACAGCCAATTCACATGAATTTGTTGTCATGTTGAAGAGGCAACGAAAAGGCCACAAAAATGTCAAGCAACCATAAAGCAAAACAGTGAAGTGCAGGGCTGGAAACCAAAGTCGTGAATCGTGGTATCTCAACCCACTAGTGCTCCAGGGCAGTTTCAGAATGTGCAGGACATAGGTCAATGTACATCAAAACGAGTCAGAAGCACATAGTTTTAAAGTTCACAAACTTCTCAAGTGCAGCTTTAAGTCAGTTAACGTACAGTCATCATTGATGTGAATGTCATGGCAGTATTGAGCTTGCAGCGATTTCTTTGAGCTATTTTTTATTTCTGGACTAAAGGAATTATCCAGCATTTATTTCTTAAATCGATGAAAGAACTGAGTGAACAAATTTGATATATTTATATATTTGCTATATGTTTTATACATACAGATATAGGTATTTTATCTTGTTAAGGTCTCTTAACTTCCTACTTGTGATCATGACTGCCAGCAGCTGGTGGTTTCTCTGTGCCATCATAAACAAGGTTTGTTTGAGGGCACTCCTGGAACTTGAAGACAAACACGGCCTGATGGGAAAGTCCAGGAAGCTCAGCTCAGATATGAAAAAAGGATTGGACAACCCCAGTTCCAGAAAGGTCGAGACACCGTGTAAAATGTAAAAAAAAAACAGAATGCAATTATTTTTAAATCTCGCAAACCATTATTTTATTCACAATAGAACACAGAAAACATATCAAATGCTGAAAGTAAGACATTTGACTATTTCTGGAAGAATGTTTGCTCATCTGGAATTTGATGGCCGAAACTCATCTCAAAAAAGTTGGGACAGGAGCATGCTTACCACCGTGTAGCATCCAATCTTCTCTTGGTTTTTGTTACACTGGCAATGAAATATTGGTTTATGAGATTAATCTTACCAGCTTGTTTTTTTTTATTTCATTATTTTTTTACACATTGTCCCAAAACTTTTTAGACTACAAGAACATTAGTTTAGTTAATTTCACATGAGTAAAAGTTAGTGGCAGGAATAATCTCCATACATAATATGACATTAAAAGGACTCATGTTGTTACTTTATTCTGAAAGGGAATTAGTTCAGATCCTCAGGAACAACCCATAAATCATCACGTCACAATTGGAATTGAATTGGAAGCTGCTGGAACACGTGTGTCCCAGGCTGCACTCAAACTAATTTTATATCATTATGAACTAAAAGGCTGCCATCCAAGATAGACGTCCTTGTTCCAGATTTCAGTTCAAGCTCAATAAATATTTACAGATTACCTCAAGGAGAAACAGAAATCCAGAGGACAAAATTTCTATGACCTGATGAGACAAATATTGAGTTGTTTGGCCACATAGACCAGAGGTATGTTTGGAAGAGTAAAGATGAGGTTTTCAACCCCAAGAACACTGTCAACTCTAAAGCACGGTGGTGGCAGCTTCATGTTTCGTGGCTGCTTTGCTGCTAATGACAGTGATGAATTTTGTGAAGGGTATAAGTTCCTCAGCCTGACATCAAACCGACACCTGAATGTTTGACACATCTGACTAATGCAAAAGGACAAAAAAATTATGATGTATGGGATGAAGAAGGTCAATGTAGTCTTCCTAGAACATCCTAACCTTATCAAATATATATGAACTGCAGTTAAAAATCAGGTCCTTACCAAGACAGGACTAGTTTAACTGTCCAATTCTCCCTACAAGAGAGGTCAGATATCCAACCAGAACTCTGCCAGAGGCTGGTTGATTGCTGCTGAAAGTGTCTGTTTATAGTGCATTTGGATGAGTTCAGCCAAATATCAGGTCTGCTGTGTGTATATTTTGTGTATATTTTTAACTTGTGAGTGTAAACATGACCCTTCACTGGTTTCAGTAAACCCAGAATTATTCCAAATCTTGCACGTCAAATTATTGACACTTTTGTAAAAAATCTGCTCCAGAAAAAACAACAGCAAGAGGGAAATAATTGAAAACCCTTCCAAATTCCATCCTTCAAAAATCAATAAGAGTGAGAAAACACATTCTGCTGACAGAGGTTATGACATTTTGCCTCAGTGAATAAGTGCCTGTGAAACCTAATAGGAATAATGAAAGTGTGAGACTGCAAAGGCTAATCAAAATTTAATCATACTTCAAAGGCTGATTCAGTCAGTGCTTGTTACACCCATAGTATACCGGGTTGGACCCGACACATATTTATGGTTCGTTTTGCAATAACAACAGTCAGCATTGTGACTGCTGACACCACTAGCCTGAGACAACCACATTCACTAAAGGAGAGGAACTCATATCCCAGAAACCTCCAAACAATGTCTTCTCCCTGCAATCTGGATATAGAGTCGGTCCCTCTGCTCCTGCAGCATTATTGAGAAAGACATCTTGTGAGTATTGAGGCAAAACTCAATTTCTATTCTTGTCTTCCTGCATACAAAGCTACATTTGATACAGGATACTGCAAACTGACAAAGGTTATCTTGGTTCTTTAAGTTGATTTAGATGTCTCCCCCTACGAGATTTCAGTTAGCCTAAACTAACATCAAGGTTTATTTTTTCATGTAGATTGTAGACATCAGAGTCTAAGTCTTATATGATTTTAGCATCCATGAAAACATAAGAAATACATTCGGAATACTGAAAGCAAACAAGATAGATGACATGCCTGCTTTTCTGAGCATGACTCACACATCCTGTCCCTGTTGTTCTCACTGAATGCATTATAACTATCAGTGATGGAAAATAGCTACATACACTCAAGCACTGCCCTGCCAACATGGGTTCATCATAACAATTTATCTGCTCCGGACAGAAAGGAACTGTTGGCATGATGTAACTCTGAACAATCAGACAAACGTGCAAAGATGAAAAAAAGAAACTTTGGAGCAATACTGCATTTGAGCTGTAACATTAGCTGAATGACGTTAGAAGAAATCCTCTGTATCTTTCATCTGAATTCCTTTTGAATGTAATTTTCATGAATCATGTGTTTGATGTTCAAAGCTCCGAACAAACGTTCTGACCTAGATGCAAAATTAATTATTTCTTGCAAACAGCATCTGTCAGGCAGATGGAGAGTAATGATCTGTTGGTATGTGCTTTAGAGGGAGAGAAGCTCATTTCTATGGACACCTGACTGAACTTATCAAGTGAACATGCAGCACAATAAGCTATAACTCTCCGAATATTGTGGAGGGGGCAAACAAATCCATCAATAGCCTATTTCTGAATGACTTTACAGAACTCAATTAGAGTCGCCTTGGAAGACAAGCTGTGTGCCATATCAAAAGTCAGAAATAGGTTTTTATCTAACAATCTAGTTTTGTTTACTTTTTGAACTACTGCTCGCTCAACAGTGTAATACTCAAACAACACCTCCTGACCTGCGTTTGTATAATCTCTTAAAAATACATTTTCATTTCTACAAATTCACTGAGAAATAGATGTTGCATTTGTGATGCAAGATATGAATATAAAAATTTTCTTACTTTGCAGAAACAGGCAAATGCAAAAACTATGAAGGTCTGAATATTTGTTATTTATCAGACCTTCCTCACAGTGACACTACTTACCAGTTTGCAATTTTATGGTATAGGTTTTGTGTTGGAATATTTCTCTGCCAGAGCAGAATGGAAATCAGACCTATCAAGAATTTGATCAGTGCAAGTAGCGTCCAATGATCTCAATAAGTTACCAGTTAGCTGCACATGCAGTAACTCATCTATGGCTAAACATGCAGTTTAGCCATCTATCTTTGTTCAGATTGAACAATCAAGAAAAAGTTATTCCGTGAGATTTAGAAGTATGAATGAGCAGATTTTACTTTTACATCCAGGCAGTCAGGTTGAAGCTTCATATTCCACTTACAGACATGAGCAGGGTCAATGTAATCACATTTACTGAAAAGTAATTCCCAGTCAGGTAGTAACAAGCAGCTAATCTGTGAATATAAAGGCTGCCAGAAGAGTCAGCAGGAGACTTAATGGTGACAGATGTTGGATCTCACTCTATGTCTGTTTCCCTTATGTAGAGTCGGGATTAGGTCAGACTGATACTTGTTACTTTGTCAGTAACAGGGTGAGAGGTAAATCGGTTCAGAGCAGTCCATGTTTTCATACTACTGACCTAAAGTTTGTGCAAGAGAGAGGATGATGATATGTCACAAACACATTTGTCAGCACGTCACTGTGGTGGGACACATTTCTGAAACAAAGATGGAGCGTGTGGATCCACAGGGCTCAGACAGCTATAAGCTCCTGTCAACAGGATCAGGATTCTCGCTGTCATTAATCTCTTTTTTTATTCCTTTTTTAACTTCAGTCAGTGGCTTCCACTGTATCAGCTTTGCAGCTGCAGTTTGTTGTCAATATTTAATGAGTAAAAGATGCTGAAGTTACTTACCAGTGGTTTTAATAAATGCTGAGTGCTGTTGCATATTTTTCTTTCATAATCAGTAACCCACATTTTCATTTATTTTCAGCGTTTCACAAATCTGCTGATGTAATGTGCCTTTGTTCTATTCCTCCTCTGCAGAAGACTGTCCCAGGCACTAAATGTGTAATTAGCTTTTGCTTTTGTGAGGCAGATGCCACAGAACTGCAAACAGCTGCCAGAAAATGTACGAGAGGCTTTCAAGTATCAAAGTCCTGCCTTTAGACTTCAGTTTTGTTGACCAGAGTGACAATATTTTCTACAGTGTCTCAGCATGTTTTGCTGCTGGTACACTATGCTATGAAGTCACATAATGCTCACTTTAAAGTACTCCACAGTACAACAGCATAAAAAGCATTCACAAACATACAGAATGCAGTAGGAGACCCTCTAATTTAATCACATTTCAAAGAACGGGTATCAAAGTATCCGGTAAACAACTAAATTGTATCACCAACCACAGTTATTGTGTTTAACTGCACATACAATCTAGTAAACAAAGCACGTAAGTGGAAATTGAAATACCAAATGCAAAAGTTAAGGGTCAAAATGGACTGAAAATTTCCCAGAAAACAAATTTGGCCCATGAGGGTGACTCTCTGGAATCATTTATAAACAGTCAGCAGGGAAAACTTAACAGCAAAAGCAATGCAGAAGGTCAGTGTGTTAACAATCTCTTCTTCAAATGCATCTCACTCAGTCATCCTCAGTGAAAACAAATTACCTGAGCAGCATCAGGCCCTGCATTCAAAACTCTGATCTTGTTGTTGTGAAAGAGAAGATATGACAGAAGATATGAGTTTTAGTTGCTGCAACGGCTACAAATGCTGATGAACTCGGGTAAATGCATGCTGTCAAATGCAAATAAAAGACCAAAATAATAATACATACACTGTTGGTTAAACGATGGATCATCTGTGTTGTGTTCATAACTGTGAGACTGCAGTTGCTCCAGACAGCAACTTATAAGCTGCTGTGGGACACGCTGGCCCTTATGTTATATGGCTGCCTATTTGACCAGTGTTTGGCACAGCTAAAAGGGTCACGATAAGGACATGAACAAGAGGAGGAAGAATTCTATGATTAATAGCCATGGTATATGACATTTTTGCACCTCTGCACCCAGCACCTTGGTATCAGACCTAGACAATATAAAAAAAAGAAATACCTAAACCACAAATCAAAGCCCTTGATTTAAATGCTGAGACCTTGTCCTGACCCTGTATAAGCACTTCAAATGAAGTGCCACCAACCTTTCTCACAGTGTGTGACAGGATGAGGAATTTGTCATTGCAGTGGATTGTATCGCCCCAGTCTTCACATAAACCCCCCCTGAACTGTTTAAGCTCCAAATAGGATCGCCCCTTAGCTGACAAAGATGAGTAGTCTCGTTAGGCTGAAGGGTCAAAACATGACCCTGGTCCTCATTTCTCCGTGTCCCTGACCTGGATAACTAGATAGATAAATAAATGTCATGAATAGAGGCTGCATTAAGTCAGATTAAAATTCACAAATGCACATCTTTCACCTTCTTCATGTTCTGATGAAATAGAATAAAATATTGAAACCAAGCTTTTAAGTTGTTTTAAATGAAACAAATTGTTTTGTATTATTCATCATTCACCTGTGTTTCGGATTATCAACATGACATCCAAAGTGTGGTCAAGTAGCAGTTGGGCTAAGTAGATTGGCTACATACACATGAATATTTATTAGCTCTTAGCACTTTAACCTGCTCCATCTCCAACGATGCAGCCCCGCCTGTCCCATGTTACGTGGCAGTCGGGTCCTGTGCTGAGTTTGCACATCATCAATCCTGACAGCTTCCCTGCAACCATACAAAAATGTTATTAGAAGATATACTAGAAGACAAAAGTTAGGTGTGTGCAAATATTGATTTTGTGATTGAAAGTTTGAAAAATGATTCAGCAGTCAGTAACACGCTTAATGATGCCTCGTGTTTCCCTTCCAAAAAATGATGTCATAGATTTGATGTGTTGTTTTACCACAAGTTTCAGGAACTGAAACGCCTACGAATTAAAGTTAGCGACTTTTCATAAAACTGGCTAAATTAGTGACGACTTGTTAAAATTATGCCAGCGAGGAGGAGAGTGATATGATGAACTCTATCTAATCAGTTAGAGTCAGACACATTTCTGTCTAAACTATTACAACTAAAATAACAATATTATCATCATTAATGCTACACACGATGGTGTGGTGGTTAGCACTGTCTCATAACAGCAAGAGGGTGTTTGGTTTGACCCCCGTCTGGGGCATTGTCTATGTGGAGTTTGCATTGTTTTCCTGTGTATGTGTGAGTTCTCTGCTGGTACTCCGGCTTCCTCCCAAAGTCCAAAACCATGCTTGTTAGGTTGACTGGTGATTGTTTTTCTGATTTGTTCTGTGTGTTGGCTCTGCAATGGACTGACAACAAGTATGGAAAATCCTCAATTAATGTTTGCAATTTAAGTATATTAAGTTAACGTGCATTTGCTCCTGAAATGTTAGGAAATATAAAGTAAAATAGAATGGATGAACTCAAGATACAGAACATTGTGGACGAATATAACTGCCCTAATATTTATGTGCTCACTGCCTCAGGGTCAAATAAAACTGACAAACACTGGAATATTAAAGTCCTGCAGATGATTTTATTCTCACATTGACTCCAAGTCCATGTCTGGTGCAGGTTTCTGAGACAAATTATTAGCTAATTATTCCCCTTTTTTCATTCTTTTTTCCACTTCCTGCATTCGGCTACAAGTCGAGAGAGGTTCAGCCTTCAGTCCCCACAACAAAATTAGTAGAATCTGCTTAACGGTTGTTGAGTTAACGGCCCACAAATCATGCCTGAGGCCTGTTGAAGAGTGGAATTAAACTGTGCTCTGTGAAAAAAAGCACCAAGGTCTCATGAAGGTTTGAAGGGGTGATCATTTTATCTATTTTGCCAAGGTCGTTTTTTTTTTTGCCAAAAAAACATTTTTGGATACTCAGTTGTTGTGTTTGTAATGTTACGCAATGTTTAACTTTCACCCGAAAAGCTTGAGTTCGTATGAGCTTTAAATCCCTCCTGGACGAGAAGCTAATCCTCGTGTTGGTCTGCTTGATTTTTCAAGGTTTTATTTACAACAACATAACTTAGATTTGAGTAAGGATTCACAATTGAATTGTGTGAAGTTTTCTTCTGGGACAGGCTGGAATACATTTTGGGTTCAGAGAAAGGTTTGAAGGGATGAGCAGCCTTTCTCTGATCACAGTGCGTTTTTAAACGATTGCAAGTAATAGTTTAGCTTTCTGCCATAGGCTTGTATGTTTGACAGTTCAGTGCAAACTGAAGTGAAACTATGGAAGACATCCTCCTGCTACTTTAATCATGATGCTACATAATGATCTGTATGAATGAATTAACTGAATGTGGCATATACACGTGAAAACTGAGAGGGATCAAACATTAGGATTCAAGCTGACATGTTTTAATCTAAAAAAAAAAAAACATTATATTAGTATATAAACATGATGCTAACAACTATCAGTCAATCATATCATAAGTTCAACACCGTCATTACCAAAATAGGAAAATGCTGCTTTAACTGTTTTTACTTTGAGAATCTGCTGGTGGTTCAAAGACCTAAAAGGCTGAAGAAATCACAACTCAACAAGAAAAGAAAATCTCAGAGCAGCTTGAAGGTGTTGGGAAGAAACCAAACTGACAGAAGCGCTGCAGCAATATGCCTTGGAGTTAAGCTTAGCAAAACAAAGAAAGAAAATGAACAAAGAGGACATTTATTCGCGCAATTGTTCACCAGGAGTGATGGATGTGGTGTCCAAGTGTGACGCATTTGTCACACTCGCTGCACCTCTGAATAAATGTTGGCACTCTGTTGTTTTAGTTACATTAGGTTCTCTGTGGTGTGCAAAGACTTTGATTATCCATGAGCCAAAAATGTCCCTGTACATTTACCCCCCACTGATAAGTAAGCTTTAACTCCAGCAGAGGGATGAGTTTGTTTTTAAAGTCACATGAATACTTTTTAATGTACATTCCCAAGTCAATGTTAGTGATTACTTATTTTAAAGTTTACTGTAAGGGGTCTACTGCTTTTAAAAGAATCTACGATGTAGCTGTCAGGCCAGTTTGATCGAAAAGAAGTACAGGAAATAATGTTGAAAGTGAGAATAGATGGTGCTTGAGGGGTGTTGAATTATAAATAGGTTGAACAATAAAGATATTTTATAGATTTCCAATGGTTTTCGGTCCGCTCTCGTCTTTAACATAATCCAAAATTGACCCCAGCTAGACTGCTGTAGAACATTAGTCACCCTTTATGGTTGATAATTTACTATACAGCATCAATCATAGATGTTATAAAGCACAACATATGCCAGACTAATGCTGTATGCTGCAGATATACTTCATCTGGCTTTGGTGTAATTCTGTCAATCAGCAATAATATGTGTTGATGATCTGCTGACTGATCAGAGTCTGTTTCTCTGCCTTGGTATATACAGTACGTGTCAGTTCTGATCTCAGTCACATCGCGCAGTGGAATAATTGAAACTGAACCCAGATATTATCTCTGTAGATCTCTACGAGCAGGACGGCATCCAGAATAATGGGCATGAACATTTCAAATAATTGTTCTTTGTTCAGTTGGATAACATTATAGGGTGTGCACCCAGGCAGCATCGAGTTCCATTTTACACAAAGGATTTAGCTTCTTGACATTGAAATGGATTACAATCATTTGAAAAAAGCTGAAAACGTTGCATGCATCCGCAATAGAATACAGATGTAGACGTGATGGCACAATCACAACCGTTTGACCATAAAAAAAAAAATTTAAACTGAGATAGAATCTTCTTTTTCTCATCTCTTTATGGTAATATTTCTACTCATACATTCATGTCACATCACTGCAGTGAACACTTTCTTGTAGTCTAAGCTGTCCTGAAAAGAAAATGTTTTTGACGTGGTTCTTTACAAGCTTGAGGTTATTCATGAATCATTACACAAGTGGACCAGGCAAAAATGCAAGAAATAGTCAAAGGTTGAGCCGGTCACATTTTTTTAATCTTTTCTGTTGTGGACAAGTTTCATGAAACAGCTACATTGATGCTGTGTTGGTCTATCTCTCCATACTTTCTTACTTATCTCTTTGTGGCATTCAGCGCCGGGCCAAATTGTTTTTAAGGAAGAGGAAAAGACGTACAGCACAAATGTATAGTCTCACTCTTAAATGAGGCTAAAAGATTTCCTCAAGCAGCAGGGCAGTATAGCTCATTGTGAGCATGACACTGACACTCAGTGATACGTTTTAATAGTTTTAGCTCTTTGTTTCGGGGGGCTGATCGAGCTGATCCATTATTGTTTCTAAACAGCAAAGCGACAGATCATTAGGCTCAAAGAGTTCTGGTAATAGCTACTAAATATTTTGAGCATATATCAAGTGCTAAAGGCAATGGTCTGTGTTGATCTCACACCCATGCGACATTTAATTGTTATGGCTCAAGATTTTGAAGTCACATTCTTTGATATTATGAACAATTAAGAGCTTCCTTCCAACTGTGTTTTCCCACTTGAAGCGCCCCCACTCTTCAATGCAGAAGAAATAATGAATACATAAACCTAAAGTCTTAGCAGTATTTTCTTCCAGTCACACTTTCTTCCTGTTGATGCCAGCAGTAGCAGAACATCCACATGATCAGACTAAAAGGGGTGTCAAGTGTCAGCACTTCGACACACCAACGCCACGACGCACTTCCAAGGGAGAACTTCACATTCTGTCAAACAGTGTGCTGTGCGAACTGAGTTCAAAAGGATGAGGCAGAGGCTAAGACTAGAGTGTTTGCTTGAAAGCTATTAAAAGAGACACCAAATTTAGCTTCCATTATAGTGTCAATGTGAAGCCAACCCACTGAAACAGCTCTGAGCTAAAGCAGGTAGAAAGTTGTGTGACAACAAGTATCCATAACAGATTCATTTTTAAGCTCACTTAACATGTTTGTAACTTGTTCTATCTACAGGGGTTTCAGCAGCTCCTCAAATAAGAATAGTTATCAATTCTGTACATTTGCAATTAGTAAATATCGACAGTAATTGATAAATTCAGATACATGTCTACTGAATATTTTCAATGCAATGCACAGCAAATATCATCACTCTCATCTACCACATTTAATTGAACAAAGGAATCTGGTGTCAATGCATCTAAAAATCGCACAGGTTAAACCAAATCTGTATGTGTGCTTATCATTTTGGCATGTAGAGGTTAATTGGTACTTCCTCAGTCATGACAATCTGTGAGATTATTCACAGTAGATGTGACTAAATTTCCATTCTTCAAGTTTACTTTTATAAGGACATCTTGAAAAAATGACTGTATGTGGTGAAAAATCCAGTCCAATGATTTCACTGTAGAAACTAGTCATATTAAAGTGGATTTGGCAGCAGTAACCACATCTCAAATACTAGAATATTGTACAACAAGAGGGAAATTATATTGTCCTTTAAAAGCAACTTGTTGCTGTCTTAGACTTAGACTTAGACTTAGACTTAGACTTCCTTTATTGTCATTGCACAAAAAACACAAGGTGAATCTTGACAACGAAATGTCGTTACTTGGCTACCAGTGTAACAGAGCTAGACCTTATTCCTATACAATAAATATGTTTTCTATAACTAAGAGCTAAGAGCTAACTATATGCAGGGTAAATAAGTATATATATATTCATGTATATTGCACTAAGTTATTGATATATTGCACTAATTGTCAAAAGAAACATTAAATATTGCACTGAGTTATTGCAAAGAGAAACATTAAATATTGCACTATAACAATTGCACTTAAGAGAACTAGAAAAGAATTTCACAGTCAGAGTAAAGTAAGTGCCAAGGAGTCCCCAGGTTCATGTTGAAGACAAAACTAGACTAACTAAGGTGCGTGTATTGTCCATGTCCATGGGGGGTGGTTTTTGTAGTGTCTGTGTGTGTGTTTAGGGGTGGAGGAGTGTTATGTGGCGTTAAGCAGTCTGATGGCCAGGGGGAAGAAACTGTTCAGTAGTCTGGTCGTTCTGCAGGAGATGCTGCGGAACCTTCTGCCGGACGCCAGGGGGGAAAACAGTCCATGGTTGGGGTGGGTGGGGTCGGAGAGGATCTGGTGAGCCCGGGATAGGCAGCGTCTGTCCGCGATGTTCTTGATGCAGGGGAGCGGAGCCCCCGTGATCTTCTCCCCTGTCCTCACCACCCTCTGTAGAGACTTCCAGTCAGAGGCCCTGCAGCTCCCAGACCAGATGGAGATGTAGCTGGTCAGCAGGCTCTCGATGGTCCCTCTGTAGAAGGTCTGAAGGATGGGGGGCGGGAGGGATGCTCTCTTCATCCGACGCAGGAAGTGCAGGCGCTGCTGGCCCTTCTTCACCAGTGAGGAGATGTGGGGTGACCAGCTGAGGTTGTCAGTGATGTGCACCCCCAGGAACTTGGTGCTGCTGACGACCTCCACAGCTGAGTCGTTGATAAGGAGGGGTGTGTGGGTGGGTCTAGATTTCCTGAAGTCAACGATAATTTCCTTGGTCTTGTTGACATTCAGGATCAGGTTGTTCCCTCTGCACCAGTCCACCAGATGCCGCACCTCCTCCCTGTATGCCGCCTCGTTGTTGTCCCGGATGAGGCCCACTACTGTGGTGTCGTCCGCGTACTTCAGGATGTGGTTGGACCTGAGGCGTGGACGGCAGTCGTGGGTCATCAGGGTGAATAGCAGGGGGCTCAGGACACAGCCCTGGGGGGTGCCGGTGTTCAGGGTGATGACGTCGGAGGTGTTGTTCCCCACTCTGACAGCCTGGGTTCTGTCAGTGAGGAAGTCCAGCAGCCAGTTGCAGAGGGGGGTGTTTATTCCTAAGGGGCCCAGTTTGCCTACCAGGTCCTGGGGGATGATCGTGTTGAAAGCTGAGCTGAAGTCCAGGAACAGCATCCGCACGTGGGTGTTCTTCTCTTCCAGGTGCTCCAGGCTCAGGTGAAGAGCAGTGGAGACTGCATCCTCAGCACTGCGCTTGGACTGGTATGCAAACTGGAACGGGTCGTGTGATGGGGGCAGCGTGGAGATAATGTGGTCCTTAACAAGTCTTTCGAAGCACTTCATGATGGAGGATGTGAGTGCGACGGGGCGGAAGTCGTTAAGGCATGTGATGGTGGTTGTCTTCGGGACCGGAACGACAGTGGCAGACTTGAAGCACCGTGGGACGACGGCCTGGTCCAGGGACGTGTTGAAGATGTCCGTGAGCACGTGGGTCAGCTGGTCCGAGCATTCTTTGATCAACCGACCTGGAATGCTGTCGGGACCTGCCGCTTTCCGCGCGTTGACCTTCCTCAGAACTTTCCGCACTGCTGATGCTTCTAGTCTGAGCGCCTGTTCGTCGGGGTGTGGTGTCGCTTTCCTCGCAGGGTTGGAGTTCAGCTCCTCAAATCTTCCGAAGAAGTTGTTGAGCTCATTGAGGAAGCTGGTGTCGTTCTGGCAGGATGAGGATGTGGGTTTGTAGTCTGTGACAGACTGGATGCCCTGCCACAGTTTCCTCGTGTCTTTGGAGTCTTGGAAGAGACCTTGGATTTTCCGGCTGTGGGCTCGCTTGGCGTCTCTGATGGCCCGGTTCAGGTTAGCCCTAGCAGACCTGAGAGCCGCAGAATCACCAGATTTGAACGCAGCATTTCGTTCTCTCAGCTTCGCTCGCACCTCCTTGGTCATCCAGGGTTTCTGGTTTGCCCGAGTGACTATTGTTTTTGTTACTGTCTCTTTTTCCATGCACCAACTGATGTAGTCGGACACCGATGCAGCATACTCCTCCACGTTGGTGCGCTGGTTGTCTGTTGCAGCCTCCTTGAAGATGCTCCATTCAGTGCACTCAAAACAGTCCTGCAGTGCAGACATCGCTCCCTCAGGCCATACTCGCACCTTCTTCACTGCCGGTTTTTCTCTGATGAGCCGGGGCTGGTATGCAGGAATTAGCATGACAGAGAGATGGTCTGAGGAGCCCAGGTGGGGGCGGGGGGCTGCTCTGTAGGCCTTCTTTACGTTGGTGTAAACAAGGTCCAGCTTGCTCGCCCCTCTTGTAGCGAAGTCCACGTGTTGGTAAAAGTTTGGAAGCACAGTCTTCATGTTGGCCTGGTTGAAGTCGCCAGCAACAATAAAAACCCCTTCCGGCTGTGTGGCTTGCATGTCCGTGATGTTATGGTAGAGAACACTGAGGGCTTGCTTCGTGTTGGCGCTGGGTGGGATGTAAACAGCAACAATGGTGACGCTGGTGAACTCACGTGGCAGGTAAAAGGGTCGGCATCTCACAGTCAGGAGTTCAATGTCTGCAGAGCAGTGACTGGAGACCCAGGAAGCGTTGTTACACCAGCTGTTCTTCGTGTAGATGCAAACGCCCCCCCCTCGAGTTTTACCTGTGAGAGCGCTGCTTCTGTCGGCTCTAAATGTTGTTAGCCCGTCCAGGCTAACTGCGCTATCTGGGACCGATGCACTGAGCCATGTTTCAGTGAGGACAATGGCACAGCAGTTTCTTGTTTCAAGCTTTGAATGTAGTTCCAGCTTGAGGTAGTCCATTTTATTTTCCAGGGAGCGTACATTGGCGAGCAGCAGTGAGGGAAGCGGCGATCTGTACGGGTTAGCTTTTAGCTTAGCTGTTAGTCCTCCGCGGCAGCCGCGCTTCTGCTTCCTGTCGCACCGTCTCCGACGTCTCCATGGGCGGCCACTAGTTGTGGGAGGGACCGCTGTTTCGCTGGCCGCTCGGTCCGCTCGGCGTAGCAGTCCGAGGCTAGCGAGTGCGGTCCGCGTCTCCGTGCAGAGGAAGTCTTGGAGCCCTAATTTCCTGAGACTAATTGCAGTCTTACGGGTATACACTGTTCCTACACCATGACGCTGTGTTGTAGGTACAGGAATCGCTGTCTTAACTGCCGAAAGTAGCCTATGGTTTGCAATGCTAACCGGAGCCGAAGTAGCCGCAGCCGAGCAGGGCGCCGCCATCTTGCCGTCTGTATGCTCTCCCCACACATAATTTCATTATTGGTCTCTGAACACAACTATGTTTGTTCAAATAGACCATTTTTATGTTTAACTACCATCTATTATCTGAGAATGGATGCAATTGGATGCGATCGAATAGTTGTTTGTGTTTAGAAAGGTTCCAAATGGAGTGAAATTCCCTCAACTACAAAAAGCCATGATTAGAGTTTATTGAATCCTTTAAAAGAGCTTCATTATTTACTTTCTTATGTCCCTCAGCACTGGATCATGTAAATATAGTGACACAAGGCTGAGTGTGTAACGTAATGACAGTTAGACATATCTCATTTTTATAACTATTTGTTGCTGTTTTGTTTGTATGCTTAAATTATTGGCCATGTTTATAGAAGAATTTTCTGGGAAAATCATATAATACACCTTTTTCTGGTTCATCATTGGCACAGCTGTAATTTCACTTCTGAACACTTGCATCACAGCCAAAGTAAACCCAGTTGGATTCCTTTCCACGACTTCAAGACCTTTTCTATCTAAAGTGTTTCTTTTCTATTTTTTTTTAACTACTTGACGATACTTGTTGACTATGCATTTGAAGGGGAAATAATAAAAGTAAAAAATAAAGACCGTGCCTCCTCTTGTGATACTGAACTGGAATGATAATACTAAAGGGTCTCCCTTGGGAGATGTAGAATTGACTGTCAGAGTCTCCTTCAGTCATTGATTATTGTTGATGTGCCAGCCTAACACACTCGACCTTGACCATGCATTTAATGATGACAAAAAGTAATTTTATGTGAATCTGGGAGATGGTTCTGCTGTAGTTTTACACGTCATATGAGGATGCAAATTTTGATACTTACCTGGCATGTTACTATTAAAGCTGCAACAGGTTAGCACCATGTGTTGGAACAATAAGACAAGCATCGGACAAACAAGCAGAAAATTTGATTAAAAAAATAAATTGACTGTCGCATGAATGGATAAATTCAATTGAATGAAAAGTGACTGTACTCTTTTTAATGTGAATAACAGGGAGTTTGTCCTTCATGCGTTTAAATAGGAAAGATTGTATCACGAAGCCCCTCTATCTGCGGTCTGCGAGACCAAAAAAGGTTCAAAGAAATCTCTGTAGCTCAGGAAGGTGGTTCGACTCTGGCTTCCCTGGGCTACATGTTGAAGAGTCCTTGGGCAAGACACTGAACCCCACGTTGCCTCCCAGTGTATCACTGGGGTATGAATGTGTATGAATGATTAGAAAAAAAAAGTTAAGACGTGCTGTATGAATGTGTGTGAGTGGGGTGAATGCAGCATGTAGTGAAGCGCTTTGAGTGGTCAGTTAGACTAGAAAAGCGCTATACAAGTCCATTTACCATTTGTACCACTGTGACCATAGGTGTTTGGTTGCAAATGATATCACTGGATGTTTTAGATGCTCTTACAATAGATAACAGGTCAATTTCAAGCCTGAGTACAATTAATCTGAACCAAACTGACAAAACCTCAGGTAGCATTGCACACAACCTGAGACATAGATATGCAGGAGCAAAGCTCTCCCTATGCTGTGCTGTGCAGGATGGGTCACATTACCTCAGCCTCCAGAGCTGCTCGGCTGAGGCCTCACCCTGTCAATCCGCTCTGCTGGGATCTATCTGTCTGAGTCTATGCTGAGAGACATCTGTCAACATGTGTAACACACTCCAAGAGCAGAACCAAAGCCTATGCCATGTGGGAGTTAGCTATCAGTGCCAATACATCTCAAACAGCATGGAAAACTAGGTGGTTGAGAAGAAAAAAGAGTGAGAGGCATTAAAGAAAAAAACATTTAAGACATTTACTACAGAAAATCTGGTCATTGTTTGGAGATGATTTTTTATTTTTTATTACATGTGTTTAAGTCCCTCGCAGCATGAACATGTTTTCCATCATTTAAAGCAGCGAAACATGACCACAGCAAAACGATGAGCAAGGATTGTGAAGCACAAAAGCCACAGAACAATGTCCGTAGTCTGAAAAGGAAATGATAAACATGGATCAGCAGTACTGATGACTCATGTGCATTGTACAGATAATGAATCTGCTTCAGCAATCTGCTTTACAAAAAGACCTTTCAACAGAGAGGAGTGAGTGAATTAGTTATGGTCTGATCTTATCAGCAGCATCAAACCTCAGCACTTTTTTCTCAAAAACTTCTGCCAACTTCACCTTAACTTAATGCTAACTGGCGTCTCCCGACCCTGCTACAAGAACAAAATGCCAAAACAGCTAATCAATATTCATCTGAATAATGCAGCTACTATGACCAACAATTCAGTAGACAAAAGTGGAGAGCAGTGAACAGTATTTCAACAGCTTTTACCCAAATTCCATATTATTTCCCCTCACTTTAAGACCTGCTAATTAATGCCACCCGTTTTCCTTTTTAACATGAATCTGCAGAGAGGCAGAGTAAGCAGAGGTGTCAGTGTCACATCACACAATGCTCCTCATGTTCTTCATATTAACTCTTCATAAGAGGGTTGACTCATGACTTCCCTTGCGGCAAATGTCTAAATAAAGCCCTCTTTCTAATTCATGTATTCAGTTGTTGGGTCAAGCAAGGCGATACAAGGAAGGAAATTAAAAAATGGCACTGTAAATGGAGCTTTTATTTCTTTTTACATTACATTTTTTAAGGCTATATATGACCTTTGCTGTACAACAGTCCTTGATATCAACATTAATCTGCTCTCGTTACAATATCATACTACAATTTCACACTTTGATGACACGACATTTCCTGCTGACAGCTGTTCACAACATCTGAAATCCGGCTCTAATTTAAAGTAAATGAGGAAAACACCAGGTATTCCTGACTTAAAGTAGTAAGAAATTAGAAAGGCAATGTTATGTGCCACACTGAATCATCTAAGCTGTGTAATACACTTGGGAGAGAACTACGGTTGCAATTTCTTTACACAGGATTTTGTTCAGCAGAGTTTCTTGCAGGTGAAAATTGTTAGCCATATTAAATCAACTGAAAGTACTGAGAAAGAATCTTGTAAATATATGACATTTGTTAATATCATAAATGGTAATACTTTATGAAAAGTGAAGCGTGTTTTTCAGAAGTTACCAGGAACAAAATTGGAGAAAAAGAGGAACAAACTGCCACCGATTCATTTACTTAATGTGTAAGCTGAACAAAACAAACCTAATAACCACTCACTGATTACTAATTAAATAACAATAGTTCCCTTTTTTTGTGCTCTGCAAATTAGGATATGGACTGAGTAGTTTCTGAGTATAATCCTTCATGAATTCAACAATTTCTTATGGTTACTGTTTTAATTGTTTTTAAGCGAAGTGGTAAGTCCCACTGACTAACTGTTTGTCTCTGTGTGGCCCTGTGACCTGTCCAGGCTGTACCCCACCTCTGAACCAAGGGCAGCTGGGACAGGCTCCAGTCCCAACACAACTGGAGAAAAGAGGATATAGGAAATGAATGAATGGATGGATGAATCATTTCTTCATAAGTACCTGTCCAGTTATGACCAAGTCTCCGTTTCTCATTGAAAGTAGTGTTATCTTTACATACAAACATTTATTATTTGTTTCTGTTGGAAATTAGAAGTATTTGATAACTGATCTTTTCACAAGTTACCTTTTTAGCTTTTTGACATAGCTTTTATTGGATTCATTATCAGATTCAATATAAGTGCTGATCTATAACAACGGTGTGGTCATTAACACTGTTGCCTCACAGCAAAAAGGTTTCCTTTCTTGTATGGAGTTTGCATATTCTCCATGTATGTGTTCTCTCCAGTTCTCTCCAGGTATACTCTGGCTTCCTCCCGTAGTCCAAGAGAATGGATGTCAGGTCAACTGGAGATTTTAAATTGACCGTAGGGGTCAGTGTGCATGACTATTTGTCTCTGTGATAAATTGGCGAACTGTCCAGGAGGTGCCCTGCCCTTCGCCCAGTGGTTGATGTGATAGACTCCAGCCCCTCTGTGACCCTGAGTAGAATAAAGCTGGTATGGAAAATGAATTACTAAATGACATCGATCTGAAGTGCACGTATTTGTGATAAATCACAAATGTACAACTGAAATGAGCAAGCGTAGGAAAAGGTAGAAATTTAACTGATAAATTATACATTTGAATATACAACAGCAGTTCAATTTGAATTAATTTGTCAAGAATTAATCACGACAGATCCCGTGCTGTTCATGGGCTGATTCATGAACCACTAGTGAAGAAAGTGATCAATATGACTGATTTACAGACATTCACAGGCTTTTCATTATGTATAAATGTATTACCACAGGATCTCAGTTTTCTCCATATAAGCTCACTAATATCTAGGATCTTATGGTATGATCAGGGAAGAGCTTAATGATTCACCAGTTCTTATTTGGTCTGAAGGCATTTTTAGGTGGTTAGCCTAGAGTTGGTTTTTCATGCGTTCTTTATACATTACCTGGTGAATACTCTGTTACAATTAAGAATAACCATCTACACTGAAGATGTGTACCATCCTTTAGAATTTTGAAGGATCAAAAGAAAGAAGCTATAATACCTCATCGATAAGCTAATAAACGTCTATTGGATGACCCTTGTTTGACTTCTGACTGCAGGGCACTGGGCATGGAGGCTGCTACCTCAGAGTGATTTTGATGAATGACTTTATTACTGACTTGGATGTTGAGGGAAGGTATTTTTCCTGCAGAGTATTACATCAGCTCTTCGTCCTTACAGATTGATGCCAATGGACTTCACCCAAGGCTGATGGTACATTGCACTGACCATTTTCAGGAGCAGATAGCACTATATTTCTAGGCTCCAGAAAATTGTGTGTCCAATAATGATGCCTCGGGGCTTTATGCAGTGCATTGTAACCTGGATTTAGTGGGATAGACTATTTTGGGAATGAGCACTTGGCTTGATGGATGTGGGGACACTTGCTCAGACAATGTTAGCACATGTGACAGCAGGTGTCCATCCTACTCTGTATGTCTTGGATGCTCTTGATCTCTTACATAGACTCTCTGAAGAATCAGTTATGTTTTATGTAACTCTTCTGTCAGGGACGGTGGTGAAAGGTAGGACCCAGATGCAATTCTTTCAAAAGTAGCAAGGTTTATTAACAAAAAGGGGCACAAGAACGAAAACATAAAGTCGGATTATCAAAATACTTAGTGTTAGAAAAACAAGACAAGACTCATGGATAAATAACAAAAGAACTATGATTAACAAGACTATGAAATTACTGTGGCTATGGTGGCAAAAACCTGACTTGGCAATCGTGGCTGTGGCATCAAAGGTTAGTGAGGATTCTGCATTGAAAGAAAGGTGTGGAGGGAGTGATTAGTGAATGACGTGCAGCTGATGACAATAAAGCAGGTGACGTGAGTGAAGCTGATGGCAGGGGAGAAAGATGACAGAAACCGAATCTAAGAACATAACAGAAAACCTGAAAACATAACAAATGACCTGAAAACAAGAGTCAACAAAACATAAGCTGTGACATCTTCCCTGTACTGAAGGTTTAGAGATATGATAGAAGGGTTTAAGATACTGGAAATGAATTCTCTCTTAGTTTGGTCGGGGACCTTTGTAAAATGTCTTTCCCTCTGTACCAGACCGTCTAATTGTTTTTTTTGTTTGTTTTTTTGTTTTACCTCCCATGTGACCATGTAAAATTCTGCTTTTATATTTTATTTTGGGTATTAGTCTTGATGAGTAGAAACAAAGTGTTGGTTCAGCCCAAGAGCAATACACTGCCACTTTAGAGAAACAGGAAGCCAACATTACAGAGAAGAGAGATGATGTGAAGCTTTACTTGATGTTCTCCTTAAAACAGCAGATTCTAAGATAGAATACAGCCGCAAGCTTTGAACACATCTACAGCTGCTCTCTCTGGCTGTGCTGACTGAAGCTGTAGCTGTGGATAAGAGTATTTCTTGAGCTTCGGCCATATTTATGTTTGCACTAGAGACACTGTGACAACTATTTACTGGTCCTATAAACCTTAACCAAGACAACGTTGTTAAGCCATGCAGGATTTTAACCTTGTGGCAATTCTGTCTGATGTAATACAGCCAGCCCAACTGCAGAATTACAACTGTGCGTGTCACTGGTGTTACTCCCTTTACTAAATAGGCTAATATAATACAGTTATAATCACAGCCACAGGTCAGCCATTGCTACAATTAACAGAGCAATAGTCTGTACTGACAGCTTCAGTAGCAGCATCAGTAGCAACCAGTGATACATTAATACAGTATCCACAACCCCAATTACTAAAAATATTGGAACACTGAGTAAAAGGTAAATATGTTGATATAATTATTCTATATTTCAAAGCATAGTAATATGTCTCACTTTCAACATTTGATTTTCTGATTTTCAAATTTGGTTTTCTGTGTTCTATTGTGAATAAAATATTGGTTTATTAGATTTGCAGATCACCGCATTGTATTTTCATTTGCATTTAACCCAGGGTCCCAACTTTTTTGGAATTAGGGTTGTAATACAGACAGGTGAGTTAACTCACTCTGTTATTCAGTTCACCCAGTGAAATCTACCTTTATTATGGCAATAACCGAAGGTGCAGAAACTCATCCAGCCTCACTACACTCACCAACCACTGTATGACATAAAACTGTTAAATTGAATGCAATTCATCACAGAAGGTAGGCCATGAATCTCATGTGTGTGAAGCTTCTATGTTTTCAGTTTATACTGACGTCAAAAAGATCATAATTCTTATTTGAAATATCCATCGTAATGCATTTGGGGACCAAATCATTAAATACACTTCTGTTTATAATGCAGTCCAGTGAAACACCAGCATCCACCACCACCTCGATAATAAACGTAAAGTAGAATTATCACCTTTCTGACATTATTAAAAACTGTGGGGGCTTCTATGAAATTTATAGCAGATCTGCTGTATTGGAATCCTTTAAACTTCCCAGTTGTTCTCAATAAAGAGATGGTTGCGTGTAAATCATAAGCTCAGTTGTTCCTTGTTGATTAGATGCAATGCAAAGGTAGTGCAAAACGTTGAAGGAAATGCAATATTTACAGCGAAAATAATGTATCAATAAAAAAGGCTTATGTATGTGATAGTTCTATTCTGATGTGATGCCTTCATCTCCTCAGGACGATACTATTTGTCAGCAAATCACCATGGAAACACAAATCAATTGATTGAAAGGCAAACCAATGTAATTAATAAAGTATTTGCACACAGTGGGTTGGGTTAAAAGACTCACTTTAATAATGTTAAGATGTACACTTACCAGACAGCGCTTGCTTTTACAACTTTTATGCCCCACTCTACCTTTTGGTAGAGCATATTTTTCAGTGACTTTACTGTTTCTTATTAAACGTTTTAGAAGTAAGTCTGTCTGAGTCATGAGTGTGTAATTAGGTATGTAAAGCTGTAAGTAAGTATATGTTATGCCTATGCTTTTTCAAATTTTTATACTTTTACCATTAACTGTTATGCCAGGCATGGAGTCTAATTTAAAAAAAAAAGCCGAATTAACATTTCTCTATGTTTATTTATTCATTTTTTAGTGCAGACATTAAAGGGTTATTATGCCTATACCTGCCTGAGAGGAGTGAGTTGACATTTCAGTGTAATATCCAGTAAGACCAATACCTAAAGTACACAACTAAAACAAAGTCACTGGTAAACGGTATTTGATGCGATATCAAACTCCTTTTGGGAATCAAAAACTAAATGATTAGCAAGTTGTCTCGTGTCCCCTTTTGGCTTATTACAGAGAGAACACTTCGACTTGTCTCCAGTGAATGCTCTTGTCACCAACAAATGTCATGATAGTAGCACCAGATCCAGGTGGAGCCCATCTGGAGTGTAAGCAGAGCTAAAATCAGACACAGGGCTTGTCACTGATGACTCAGGCAGTCCCTCAAGCCCAACACAATTTGGCACACAGGACAGCCACCATAGCTCTACCTCAGCATATTCATGTAGGGTGTGCTCAGAATATCAAGCACACGTTGAGTCTGAGCAAGTCTGTGAGTCCTGTATGTTAACTTGAAATGCCACACACAATCACTACCATGTACAGATCACTCCATCACCTATAATAAATGCTAATTAGATGGCATGAAAGGAAACTCTGATGTCATAAATATGAGATGTGTCCTGAATGATTGAGGACAGTGGGAGTAAGCTGGAAAACTGCAATAAGTTTTTGACACAATATATACCTTGTTGTACAGGGTGAGGGTGCTATGAGGAGAGCAACTCAGTAGACCAGAATGTATGAATAATTCAGACAAACCACAGTTGTTTTCAATATGATTTGTGTTCTGTATGCGCAGAGTCCAGTCAATTAAATTTGCATTCCAAAGAGGATTTTTTTTCTCCCCTGCTGCTCTGATTCCTTAATGGATGATTTTCACACTTGTAGAGCCATTCTACGTCGTAGCGTTCAACGCGGCAGGTATGGGGTAGTAAAAGTCTTAATCTTAAAGCATTTGCATGTCTCTCTGGGGTGTGCTAATTCTTAAATGTAGATATTTTATGAGATTAAGAGTGAATATTGTGGGAGAGAAAATGTAGATGTACTGTACAACCGAAAGCATGACATCAAACACACATGAATGTTTGCAGTGTGCTTGTTGTGTCTCTCTGTATCACTTTGGCAGCTTTAAAGAAAAAGAAGATTGAATTAAATCAAGCCGGTCCAAACAAAAACAAATGTAGAATCTGTGCCAGCATGCTGTGACACACATAGAAATTTGACCTCCACATTTAACCCTTTTGAAATCAAGAACACACTACGAGCAATTTCAGCTCAAATCTAAAAGCAGTGGGCAGCTGTAGTTACAACACAGAGAGAGAAAATTGGGGCTAAGTATGGGTGCCTTGAGTCAGGGCACCTCATCCCAACACAGATCATCTTCTACCCACATTTTGTTCTGATGGCAGGGAAGCAAACCTGCGCCTTTTGGGTCCCAAGCCACACTTTTAGCCCCTAACCCATCTGCTATTGTGGTTGGCCTGGATTACAACTGACTGTCACATTTCTTCCAATAAATATTTTAACAGAACACATATGCACAAGTGCAACACATGTATGTGAAATGTCTTGCACTCGTTCTACAGCTATCTGTAATCTGGTTAGTCAACTCAATAAATGCTGTTTATATTCACAGCTTTAACGCTGCACATAACATTAAAAACAAAATGTGTCAAAGAGCTCATAGATATCATGTCATACATACTATTATACTACTACTGACACCATACTGTATTCACCACAATTTAATTCAGCTCTGCCTCCCCACCAGAATCCCTTTCATTGTTTGTGGTTTGTTTATTGCACAGTCGAGTCATCCATGTAATGCGACCTTGGGTTTCATGAAAGACACTGTATGAACTTAGGTTATCATTATTGAAAATGATGTACATGGCACCTTTCTTTGGAAGTTCAATCAAAAGAGAAAAAAAGGGTAATGCAGTCAGACCTGAATCAAGGTCACTGCGGTAAGACACTACGTTTAACCACTTCTCAACAACACATTTATTCAAATATTAGAGCTCCTTTTAGTATTAAGCAGAACCATGGGAATAATTAACTATCTGCTGTTTAAAACATAGCAGATTTTTTAATGCAATGTATCAGACCCTGCTTCTCATTTTTATTTGATGAAGCGAAAATATTACAACTACACTTGATTCAGATGTTCAAGTCTCTGCTAAGAGCTTTTTTTGCTACAGCAGCAGCAGATATTTTTACTCGAAAAGCCCAGCTAAAGCAAATTTTCTTAATTATGGCTCATTTATTAGGAGTCCCTGTAAGGCATGACAGTGTGGAAGCCTGCACACTGCAACCATCTGTCAGCCATCTCACTTAAATGGAATGCAGTCGTTTCTATTTGTTATCAATTACACTGATAAGCTGACAAAATGTCAGCTGTAAAAAATGTGTTTTGATCGCTGGAGAACTGACACCATTAACGATGTTTGTTACACCTGTGCTTTTCAGCATATCATATATGAAAATGTACTTAAGAGACGTGCTTAGGTGTACTTTAAATGTACTTAGACACTTAGAAATAACAGCCTACAATACGCTGAGCGAGAGCTAATTATACCCGTACAACAACCTTATCACGTGGATTAATGTTTTTGTTAGTCTGAGTGGTAAAGTTGTTTGTTTTTTGCATTTTAAGAATATCTGACTGCAGTGTTTTTTCACATGGTGTTCAGTCACATGCAAATCCACAGTTTGCTGATCTTTGTATGGTAAATAACATAAATCTTACATTACTTTTTAAGGTCTGACAGGCTGTTTGTACGCCTCTTTCATAATTAAGAAACTTTACTGTTATTGTTTTTCAGTGACCTTTATGCTAAGTTTCAAGAGCACAACTGATGTTTTCTGTATGAGCAAGAGAAAAACTTGCCAGGAAGCACTATAGTACCATCTACTGGCTAAGAAATGATCTTCGATACAACACAGGTTTAATTTGTTCAGCTCAGTATTCCTTCTTACATCGTATTTAATTTTCAAAGCTTAAGCTTAAACTATAAATATATAGCTTGTTATAATTTCTCTTTAGCTACCTTTAATGAGTCTATCCTAGTGGTTTATAATCCTTTTTCATGGCTAAAATGACTGAATTTGAATTCATATTAACTTATTTCTTTTTATATTGTTTGCCCTGATGCATTCTGTTTCAATTCCTTTGTAAATGTTATGTCATTGTTAAGCTTTATCGGTCTAAAGGAAAATACATCTCAGAATGCTTTGATCTGACCTCAGCTTAATGCATTTTATTGTACTGGACAGACTACAAATGTTTTCATACCTTGCATGCTTAAAATCACCTGGTTTAAAACCAATACTCCGGGAGAGGCTCTACTGGAGAATTTCTCAGCATTTAGTGTCAGTTCATGTTTATTCTATCTGTATAAAGATAGAATCGATCATCAGACCTGTGCAGCAATGGTTGGGGGTGAAGCTGGTGAAAGACGGATGCTGTGACTCGCTGCTCCTCCTCAGCAGAGCACTTTGTCTTCCACAGGAGTTATTTTCATTTTCCTTTCATTAAAGGTTATTGGCCCTTTTGGAAGCTGCAGATATATTCTCTTGCCTTTTTCCCCCCTCAGGTCACTTACAAAGATGTTTTATAGCTTTTTTAACCTACTGCTGTACTTCTGGCAAGAGCAACGGTAATTTTGTAAGTTGCTGTCCATTTGTCTTGGTATACCTCTTGATCTGAATGCTTTATGGATCTGGCCTAATTGTGGGTTGTTCCACAATTTATCATTTCCAGGTGTAACTACATGGATTTATGACTGGTCTCATATTAGTTTGGTAGATTTTGCGGAAGTTTGAGGTTGTAATGACACAATGAGGACAGATCTGTTTAACATGTCCAGTAAAATGAAAGAGTATTGTTCATTTTAAATCAAGTTAAAAGGATGTTAATTTGTTTTATTATGGGGATCTTCTACATTTCTTTAACTTTTTCTTTAAATTGTAAAAAAAAAAAAGAAAAGTAAATATTTTTTATATACCACAGTTGCAACCACACCATTTTTAAGACACATTTTTAGTCCTACTAAAGTTTGTATCCATCATCTGTCTGCTTAATATCAAAGATACAAACATGGTTAAAACAGCATCAACGGACCAGTGAAGTCCACTTCAGGGAAAAGCAAATCAAAGCAACACTAACTTCCCACCAGCCCTGACCGGCTACATGACTATTTTGCTGTTTTGCTGACTATACTGGCACGCTGGGCTTAATTAATGTGGAGTGTTTACTGTGAGACAACTGGCTTCATCTTGCATTTGATGAATGATTGATGTCCCATAGGAGGGCAGAAGAAAACAGAGCAGGCATGTAATGAGGTTCAACCCATCTTTGACGATAAAGAAAATAATCAAATATCCACTCAGAGACTCAGGAATTAAGCTGAATGAATACATTTTTAGATCATATTCTAACTGCTTCTTCAGTAAGTTCATGACTTGTAGACATGCCTATATCTGTGGCCGTTCACCAGATTAGCTCTTTTGAAAAGAAAATATTAGAAAGATGGCCTAAATTATTATTAGCCAGAAAGATTAGACTCGTGACTAGGTAAAAAGACTTTCAAAAGTTTTTCTGTTCTGTTGTTTTGCTTTAAAAGAAACAAACAAGCCAAACAGGTTTGAAATCCCTGATGTAGTTACGAGGAAAGTATCCCTTTTGACCATTAAAGTTAAATTTGTTCCAGACACATGTGGGTATCATATAGCAAAACACGCCGTTAAAAGAAAAAGGCCAGGCAGTCTGGATATGCAGGTCCGACCACATCACAAGTAACTAGAGTGTACAGATTTAACATTGTGTTTCCACAAGAGTAATTCAAAGGCATACAAAGAAGTCATAAATTCTGGAAACTCACTTTATGAAAACCTTTGTAACACGCGTTGTGTCTTATCTGGATTGTTTTTGTCATCGTGCTAGCCAAGGTTATGCCTGCCCTTATCTTTCATAATGGGCTGCACAGAGTAAACTGAGTCAGAAAGAGGCATTACCTGTCTAATCTTACCCATCCCTCATTTACTGGCAGCAGGTGAGTCATCCTGCCATGTTCGTGTGTCAAGAAGATGTAATCATATTCTCACAAAAACACACACTCCACAGTACTTCTTATAGCCCGCACACCACCTTGGCTGGAAAAATAAAATAAGGTTATACAGCCCAGCGTTGGGGTTAAAATCATGCAGTCCTTCCTGAACTCTGAGCTGAAAAGATTTTTTAAAAGCTGCTCTAAAGAAGGAAAATGGGGGGAATTTCTCCAAATGGTGGTACGACCGAAAAGATCAGGTGATCACTGCCAAGGTTCTAATTCCTCCTCTGAGGCACAGAAATACTCACTGGACATTTTATGGAAATGTTTCATTAGTTTTGGAAAGGTCGGATGGTCAGAAAACTCAGGAGGACTCCTCAGGCGGTAATTCATGTCTCTATATTATTCTTCGCAACCCCACACTTGAGGACTTGAGGAGGAAGGAGTGTGCAGGTCAGTAAATATAATTCTATCAATCATTTATGTGCCTGTCACAGCAGATTCAAACTTCTACTATTAGCTGGCTCATAGAGCATTTGGGCATCAGTGAGAGAGGCGATATGTTTGAGTCCTTTATCAGCATCTGTCCTCTTCGTACGGCTTCTTCAGGTACGGCTTCTTCCCCTAAGCCTTGCACTCAGGGGAATAAAACAGAATCTCCCTGAAATGATCAAAACATTATAGAGTTTTGGTAGCGACCATTTTTGTTCCATTTGGTACATGTTATTATTACAACACAAAATCATACAATTAACCCATTTTTTTAACCAATACTGCATAAATGGCCTTCAGTTGTTTCCTTCAATATCTAAATTTGATCTCTGGAAATATTTTCCCCTTCTTCATCAACCAACTCACTCCCATGTGCTAAAAATGATCTGTGTGTGAGTTTGGAAAGATGAAAATGAACGGGACTGTTTTGCTTTGTGTGCAGACTGACACAGAATCAATGATTTTTGTGAGGTGAGTTGTCTGTGCAGAGCCAGTCCGCACAACCTGCAGCCATCTGAAAACTAATATCTGCTGGTATACAGCACCATCGGACAACCTCCTCTTTATGCAAATGAGTTAATCATTTATTTATTCATTTGTAAACTTTTTCACTCACTTCTGATCAATTTTCAGGCATATATAGGTCTGCAGGATGTCTGTAAATAGGTTCCATAATCTCCATAATATTGTATGATTATCAAAGTTAAAATATACATATTGAATATTTGTTCCGAAAAGTCTTCCAAGTATTCAAATAAGTACTTTAGGCTTGGTTTGAACGTACGTATGTGTGATGTATTACTACTGAACTCCCAGTTCATGTAACTTGGTCGGTAATTGTTCATTTGTCCTCCGAACAACGTGTAAAAGAATCTACCCTACCTGTTTGGACAGGATTGGGAAATAATTGAGTTGCGAAATGTTCCGACTTGACTGCACGTTACGTTGTTGGCGTCGATGACGTTTGAGACAGCCCCCCCATACAAATACCGGCGTTCACATGACGTACAAGAACAGTCAGCAGTCCTTCTTCGTGGTGGACACATCTGAGCCTTAGTGTGTCTGATCCTATAACAATATTACGAAACTCAGTGGTGTCATCACATATTCTTTTAGTTTCAAATCTGTTTTTATTTTTTATCTTTTGGTTGACGAGCCAACTATTAAGCTGACGTTCCTTTTGTAAAGGTAAGATATGTCCGTGTTTTCCTGGGCTAGCTAACGTGAGCTAACCAACTGGTCTAGTAGGAAGTTCGTCGAGGGTTTTTTCAGCTAACGAAGCGGAAAAAACCCCACAAAGTTGTAGTTTTTTGTTTTTTGCTGTTTTAGCTTTCACTCTCTTCGTTTAACTCCATGTCGTGTTGGTTTAGCGTAGTGGTAAAGTCGAAGTGGGTGTCGGGAGATGTTTACAGCTTTTTAGCTATTAGCTTACCGGCGGCCTCGAGAACAACCCCCCCCCCCCTTCCCTAAGATGTCGCGATGTGGACATCCGGTGTCTGAACAAAGACCTCATAAAACCAGCTGATGTGACTCCCCGTCTTGACTTGATTTGCCACAGAAATCTTTAACATCTTTGTTCCCGAAGATTTCCTCAAAACTAAAGAACGAACACGCCGATGAAAACGAGGTTTTAACCGGATCTCAGCGTTTTGATCACAATAAATCTCAACAGTTGGGTATATTAGCCTGAAACTGGTATTTGCAAGTAAACAGAAAACTGTTCTGCATCACGTTAATAACGATCACTGGGATTTTAAAAAAAATCCCCTTAATTCAGTCAGAGTATTTGATATCTTTTTCTCTTTTTTTATCGACTTTTAGGGACGGCGTTTCCTGTTGAGCGGCCTCTCATGATTGGTGTGAGGTTTAACTGGGTCACTGAGATTACGTGATTTCCAGTTATAGGTGATTTATGTTTAGGAGAACCGGGGGAAAAATGGAGGTTGAGATTAGCGAATCTCGCAGCTGCTGGGAATCTGGCGTTGACACGTAATCGTGTTGTTTTGTGGCTGGCTGTGTGCTAAGCTAATATGCTAGCGCTCGCTCACACAGGCACGTGTCGGCGCTCACGTACTCAACTATTCGGTGAAAATCCATTAAATGCTCACTGGAAAAAACTGACCTATGCCGGTCGATATTATGCCACTAAAAATGATAGACATGACTGTGTTTGTCTTCACTTTCTGTTTTGTTTATCGTTGGCTAACTCGTTACCGTGTACCTGTCTGTCCCCTCTAGGTCGCTCTTTCCTGCCCCACACCTAGAACTCGATTCTTTTCAGATATTCTTTGTCAAGCCGCCAAAGTGGAGAGTGTCGTTGCACCAGGGGGACCTTCTCGTTTCCGGTATTTAACATACACACTGCACAGTCAGCATTTTCACACACACATGTCCCTCTTTAAGAGCTCAACCTAAACAATAGAACTCAAATGTCTTAAATGACTCAGAATATGTAAAGCAAAGTAAACTTCGTTTGTGTCTCACAGTGTAGAGGGGGGAGGTGGGGGTGCACCCCAGCACTATCCCAAGACTGTCTGCAACGGGTAATTTACCCCTTTTTTAAATGATCTCTTTAACTTGTGAATTATGCACAGGTGTAACTCCTTCCCATCAGTACATGTTGTCCGTTCAGAATGGATTTGTCAGCCCCATTTAACATAACAGTATGACTCCTCACCCAGATACTGCTGTGGTTTTCAATAAAGTCATAAGTTTCCCATTTCAGCACTTAAGATAAATGTTGTTGTTTATAAACAGCAGTTGGCTTGTCAGCTTTGCCAGCACATCACAAAGGTTATGGAGATGTTGCAGATATTGTGACACTGACCATGTTTTGTCCATAACAGCGAGTTCCTGGGGAAAACCCCAGGTCCCAACGTTCAGAAATGGGTACCTTCTCGAAGCACTAGACGAGATGCCAACTCCTCCAACGAGAAAGGGCAAAATGATTCAATTTTCAGGAAAGTGAGAGGGTAAGTTCCCATTGCAACTCCCAAATTACAACGGTCGTTTTAAAGAAACTTAAGTTTGTTTGAATTGTAAGTTTGTCTCTAAAATTACCAGGAGTGTTTGAGCAGTGTCATGCAAATCATGGTTTTGAACCTTGTTATTCTTCTTCGTTAGCATACTTAACAAGTTGACTCCTGAAAAGTTTGACAAACTATGCCTGGAGCTCCTCAATGTAGGTGTAGATTCAAAACTTGTCTTAAAAGGAATCATCTTGTTGGTGAGTATTCTCGTCTTTTTTCTCCAAGTTGTCCTGTAATGTATTCAGACAGCCTATTCATTTGTTGCTTTTTCCCTCCTTTGTAGATTGTTGACAAAGCCCTTGAAGAGCCCAAGTACAGCCAGCTTTATGCGCAACTATGTCTTCGCTTGGCAGAGGATGCACCAAACTTTGAGGACCCATCAGAAAGTCAAGGAACACAAAAGCAGAATACTGTAAGTTAATTTTAAATGATAAAAATAATACTTCTTTTTTTTCTCTGCAATATCAATTTGTCTTTACTTTTGACTTATTCCAGACCTTCAGAAGGCTTCTGATATCCAAGCTTCAAGATGAATTTGAGAACCGTGCCAGGAATGTGGACCGTGAGTGCATCATTTCTGATACCTGTGGTCCATTAAGAAATTCCGTTGTTGCGTTTTGCTCCAATTTTCCTTGTTTTCTCATTTGTCCAGTCTTTGACAAAACTGATGGCCCACTCACCTCTGAGGAGGAGGAGCAGCGTGCTATTGCAAAAATCAAGATGCTTGGAAACATCAAATTCATCGGTGAACTTGGCAAACTCAATCTTATCCACGAATCCATCCTTCATAAGTGCATCAAAACAGTAAGTTCTTTCAGCTAACGGTTTACATGGAAATGTGCGTTCCCAAAATTGGACAGTCGGTCCTGAAATAGTTGTAAATGCGAGTAAATGGAATGCGTTTTCTTCTTCAGCTTCTGGAAAAGAAGAAGAGAGTTCAACTCAAGGATATGGGTGAAGATTTGGAATGCCTCTGTCAGATAATGAAAACAGTGGGACCTAAAATCGATCATGATAAGGCTAAGGTCAGTGCGCTGAAGCAAAGGGGATAAGTAATCAATATTGTACCTGTGAAATATTTTTGCACGTTCGACTGACAAATGGGTTTTCTGTCCAGTCTTTGATAGATCAGTACTTTAGCCGCATGCGATCCTTGGCGGGCAACAAGGAACTGCCAGCCAGGATTCGCTTCCTTCTGCAGAACACCGTGGAGCTGCGAGACAACAACTGGGTTCCTCGCAAAGCTTATATCGACAACGGGCCGAAGACCATCAGCCAAGTTCGCCAGGAGGCAGTGAGAGTAAGTTTACTTTCTCCATTCACCACAGACCCGTAAGAACTGAAGGCAAGCAGTCCATAGTCTAACTGCAGTCTGTCTGGGTTTTGCAGGATTTGGGTGTTTTTATTCCACCTTCAAATGATATGAGGAACGACTTCTTCATGGACAACACCTCCTTCCTGCCAACAAAGATTAAGTTTGACAGGGAACCTCTCGGTGGGCTTGCTGACATGTTTGGACAAATGCCAGGTGCGTTAGAGCTTTTTCGTCCAATAAAGTTTTGCTACTTCCTGACTGAATCTCAGGAGCGTTTTCATGACTCTGCGTTTTGTGTCGATAGGGATTGGCATTGGGACTGGTCCAGGAGTAATTCAGGACCACTATTCCCCCACCATGGGTCGTCATCGTACCACCCCGCTCTTCAATGGCCATATTGGAAATGGCAACAGCTCACATCAGCCTCAGTTTGAAGCAGGAAGCAAGCCGTTCGTAAAACAAAACCAGGTAAATGCAACAGTTTGCCTCTTTTTTTTCTTTTTTTTTTTCTTGCTTGTTGATATTCTGCATTTATCATTGACTCTTGTATGAACTATCTTAAAGGGGCAGAATTCACCAGTTTTCAGCCATAAGCAGAATCACTCGGTCCAGATGCAGTCAAAGGATATGGCTCCAAGGTTCAGCAAGAAGGGGAAACTGAATGCTGATGAGGTACAAGCACTTACACTGACAACAATTACAACCGTTGTCATTGGCTCTATCTAAACTGGGGTTGACAATTAAAAAGCTGAAGTGGCAATCTAATGGTATAACGAAGTAATAATCTCGGTGTCTTTGCTGTGTTTAGATCAGCCTGAGGCCAGCACAGTCCTTCATCTTAAATAAAAACCAAGTGCCAAAACTGCCACCACAGATGACTATGGTTCCTCAAAACGGTTCCCCCATCGGACAGGTAACTTATTGACGAGTTGTAAACGAATATATTGAGCTGATGTGGCAGTTGCACATTCTCACTTTGCTTTCTCTTTTGTCCCACAGCTTGGCCTCAAAACAAATCCTCCACCTATTCAAGAAAAACCTGCAAAGTCCAATAAAAAAGCTCCACCTACAAAGGAAGAGCTGCGTAAAATGACGGTAAGTTCTTCGAGCACACACTCTTTTCTGTCTAACTTGTCTCGCGTACCAAATCTGACAGCATGTGGGGGGGTTGTCTTGTTTCAGGAAACACTAGTGGCAGACTACCTGAACAGCAGCAACATCGATGAAGCAGTGAACGCTGTGCGGGAGATGAAACCTCCCAAGCACTTTCTGAGTGAGATGCTCAACAAGATCATTGTCTACTCCCTCGATCGTTCGGATGAAGATAAAGAACATGCAAGCGACCTCTTCCACGCGCTCTACGCTGAGGGGATAATCACGGGTGAAAATCTGATGCAGGTGAGTAACTTTTTAAAAATGATCGGTGTATTAAGTGCACGCTTTAGCACCTAAACATGGAGCAGTTCTCCAGCATTTAGCATGTTCATGCTGTTTCTCTAGGCTGTGCTGGGTGTTCTCGACCAGTGTCCCAAGATCGAGGAAGAGATCCCTCTGGTGAAGTCTTACTTGGCTCAGTTTGCAGCACGAGCTATAATTGCTGACCTGGTCAGCATTGGTGATTTGGCCCATCAGCTGGAGGACGGGGCGCATTTCCCACTGTTTCTGCTCTGCCTGCAGCAGATGGTCAAACTGAAGGACCGCGAGTGGCTGAGCGACCTGTTCCAGCAGAGCAAGGTCAACATGCAGAAGATGCTGCCTGGTAAGCCCAAGACTCCACACTGTCCTCGTGACGATTTTGATTCGTTAAGAGCCAGATTTGGTTTTAAGTAGTTTAACAGAAAGTCTCGTGCTCCTTCTGATTGGTTGTTATTTACGCTGTCAGAAATTGACCAGAACAAGGACAGGATGCTGGAGATTCTGGAGGGCAAAGGCCTCAGCTTTTTGTTCCCACTGATGAAACTAGAGAAGGAGCTGCTGAAGCAGATCAAAGTAGATCCCTCTCCACAGTCCATCTACAAGTGGATCAAAGACAACATCTCTCCTAAACTCCACACCGACAGAGGCTTCGTCAACATCCTTGTGACCAGGTACGGCAGTGAACCGTCCGCCCGACTGCATCAGTCTGCTGATGAAGCGGTTGCCTTTTATCAGCAGCCTCCTATTGTGTTCATCTAACGCATCGCTGAGCATTTTAGGCAGAAACATTTCCCAGTGGTGCTCACCGTCCTGTTGTCTCTCAGCTTTCTGCAGTTCATTGCTTACGAAATTAACCCCGAGGACGACGAAGAGCAGTTTGCAACTCCTAGTAAGGAGCAGCTGGATGAAGAGAAGAAGCTGTTGTTGTCTTTCAAGCCCGTGATGCAGAAGTTCCTCCACGATCACGTTGACCTGCAGGTCGGAGCGCTGTATGCTCTGCAAGTGCACTGCAATGCCAAGGGATTCCCCAAAGGTGCTTTTTTTTTTTTTTTTTTTTATTTAATATTTATTTTTGTATTAATTGTTGTCACGTGGTGACTTCCGGTGTTTCATGTTCGTTTTTCTTGTTCGTAGGCATGTTGCTGCGCTACTTTGTGAACCTTTATGACATGGAGATAATTGAAGAAGAAGCCTTCCTCTCATGGAAAGAAGACGTTACCCAAGAGTATCCTGGGAAGGGCAAAGCATTATTTCAGGTAGTTTTTTGTTTTGTTTTGGACCACAGCTGTTGTAGATTTTCTTTAAAAAGCTTTCCCATAACCTGTTGCGGTTGTTCATAAATGGAGGTTTTGCCTTTGTTTTCCAGGTGAACCAGTGGCTGACCTGGCTGGAGACTGCTGAGGAAGAAGAGTCAGAGGATGAAGATTATTAAGAAACGGGCCAAAGCCATGTTATCAGGATGCAATGAGTGAACTTTTCTTTCTTTTTTTTTTCTCTTTTCTTTTTTGGTTGTTGTAGTTGTATCATCATGTGTACTTTGTCTCTTTACCTCTCATGTCATAACTGTTACAGTTTATTCCACCATGAAATGTTTTGCCAAATCAAACCAGCATCACCATCTTACTGTATTGGAGTTATTCACTTTCAGTCCAATTCGATGTTCTCCTACATTTCAGTCATCTTCGGGTTACGTTTGAACAGTAAGCAGTATTTTGCAGGGAAATGCGTCCGAACGCGATCCACTTTTAATCACCTTTAACTTCTGGTAGAAGTCACCAAGTGCTGCCACGATGATTTCCTTGAACTGTTTACAGGAGAAAAGAACAAATGACCAAAACTTTTCTCATTTTAGCTGCATTTGTAAATCGGTTTGTAGATGCACTTTTGCTCAACATCATGACATTGCAATGGTGAAAAACTTAGTCTCCTTGATTTGTTTTAACTGTTGCAGTTTGATGCTGATGGGGTTTCATTCACCTGAAAATTTGACTATTTTCTCTAAACTTTTTTTTTTTTTTAAATTCTTGATTTTTAACAGTTGAGGCCGTGTTTTTTTTTTTTTGTGCACATTGATTCAATTTCCCATCTAGTTAAATCAAGATATTTTTTAATGTAGTGTTTTGTGCTATTAGGAATGAATCTGTGGCCTTTTTTAATTTATCAATTCATGGATATACCTCTTCTGTATCTCTGACTATACTTGAATGTCTTGGTTTTTTGACATTGAGACAGCCAAAGCTCAGTTTACTTTGCTGCGGTCGTCAACCACTTGTGGAAATTATACATCTGTTTGCAATATTTGTCGAGGTCTTAAATGGTCTTTTTATCTTCATAAAATTGCAGAGAATGTACTGTATGTGTACACTTCAATCTTTAGAGATGTCACTGTAATGTTAAGTCGAGTGTACAACTACAGCTCAGTCTCAAATAAAGTTTAACATCTAACTTCTTTTCTCCTACGTCTTTCTTTAAAAGTTTGGGTATAACTCAAACAGAGTCTCAGACTTCGTGTATCATAGCGACGACATTGTGGATCTTAATCGAGTGACAGAAGCAGTTTGACGGTGTTGAATGCTTTTAATTTCATTGAAGCATATTCCCATTTTTTTTTTTGGGTTAAATGTCTCATGAGTCCATCTGAGAAAACAGTTTTTACACTTCAAACTATCCATTTTTAACAAAAAGTCTTCCAAAAAAGGTAGTTCAAATACACGAATGACCCCATAAAGGAAAAACACTGATGTAACCCCAGACAGACTGAAATCCCTGCCTCTGGTACATACAAAAGGAGAAAAAAAAAAAGGGGGGGGTGTTTTTTTTGGGGGGTTTGAGTCAGTGATTATTTTATTTTTTTTCTTTAATCGCTGTCGTCCTCCTCGTTGTTGGAACCTTCCTGTTCCGAACCGTTGTCAGAGTGGCGCGGGGAGCCCTCGTTGTCCGAGCCAGCCTCAGATCCTCTGTCCGACGCTGCTGCAGCTGGTGCTGGTGAACCGGCCCTCGACTCGTCGTCTGATCCCGACCGACTCCTCTTGCTCTCGTTGTCCGACTGCTCCGAGTCGGACTGCCGCTGCACCCTCCTCTTCTTTACTGGACGGTCGCTGCCGGACTCGTCATCGTCCGAGCCAGCGGAGCGCCGAGGGCTGGCCGCCTCACTGCCGGAGCGGTTCCTTCCGCCATCTGAGTCGCTGTCAGACGCAATCCGCTTCCTGTGGGCGCCCTCGTCGTCAGATCCCGAGTCACTGTCCCTTTGTTGTCTGTACGAACAAGGTGCAAATATGACCATTTAGCAGAAATGTGTGTATGTTGTCAGTTCAGGGTAAACTCTCACTTTAAGCTCTTACCTGTCCTCAGCTATTTTCAGTCCATCCTCGTCTGAAGAGGACTCGGATGAGGAGATGATGGCCTTAGATTTAATCTTTCCTTTAAAAGATGGCGGCAGACGCTCAGGCTGGGGCTAAAATGAAGAGAGAAAAAAAGGTTTATTTCTCGCAACTAGACCCGAATGCGTATTTTAGGATTTTAAGAAGATAAATCGCGATGGGAGAGCTAACTAACGTTTAGTACCTTTTCAATCCTTTTGCGTCCCTCTTTGGGTTTGCGCTGTTTCTTTTGACGAGGAGCTCCTTCCTCATCGTCGCTGTCATCTCCTTTAGTAGGTCTGAAACACAGAGTTTGACCCACAGATCTAGCTTAAACCTGCAGTCTAAACAAAAGAAAGTGTTTATTCCACGGAGCAGCAGCCTCACCTCCTTCTCTTCTTTTTCTTCTCTCCGTCTTCAGTCTCCTCCTGCTCGCTGCCACTGGCGCTGCCCTTTCTCTTCTTCTTCTTCTTCAGTGGTAGGTCCTCATCAGAGTCGTCGTTAACAAAATCCTCCATGTCACCTCCTTTCTTACGCTTAAATAGAAACAACAGAAAGCATGTTGTTGATGTGCTATGTGCCGACCTGTAATAAAAGACAGTTTCTGAGCTTGCCGTCGCTGCCGACACTCACACGTCCTCCACCACCTCCTCCCTTCTTTTTTTCTTTGGCCGCTTCCTTCGATCCCTCGGCGAAGGTGAGCAGGTTCTTGGTCTTCTCCACAAACAAAGCTCTCTGCTCCAGGAGCTTCTTCTGCTCCACCGCCTCTCGGTTCCGTTTTTCCTCCTACATGATGATTGTAGGGAAACAAACTCATCATTGAATGTGAAACTTGTGATTGTCGGAGAGAAATCTGAAGCAAAACCAGATTTAATGCAAACAACCCTTTTTTTTGGACAGTAACACCATAGTTACCTGTTCTTTTAACAACTGCTGGCGCAGCAGGTCCCTCTCCTGTTCTTGTTTGGCACGAAGCTCCTTCTCCTCTTCATCCTGCTTTCTGGCCCTGGCCACATGGTACTGAGCCTGACTCAGCAGATCAGAGCACTGCCTGGATTCCCACAACACGCCGACAGCCACAGTTAGATTGCAACACAAATGAACACAACTCCATGTAATTAAAAGTAAACAACAATCTAATTGCCGGCAATTATCCGTGGTGTCTGCTGATGTAAACTAAAATAGAGGGAGCTGCTTTTAGGGACCAGAGCTGACAGTTACGAGATCTCTGCCAAACAATATTACTTGAAACATAATAGCATGTTCGTAGCATGGAACTAAAACAAAAAAAAAAACACAGTGTACCTTATTTTAACAGAAATAAATTGAGTCTGACCTGGCCTCAGATGCAGCAAGAGCGAGGTCAAACCTCATCTTGTCTCCAGCCTTGCTGAGGTAACTGAAATACCTGTGTGAGGAGGAGGAGGAGGAGAGGAAGGGTGAGAGGAGGAGGAGGAAACTCCAGGTTTAGACCGTGGAACAGACCGAGAGGCTGGGCTGTAAATCATATCACTACCTGTGAGCCAGTTCAAGCTCTTTGACAGCACTGAGCACAGCCTTCAAGTTGCTCTTCTCATCTTTCAGCACAAGAGTGGCCAGTCTCTGAAGCACCAGGGCCACGTTGAACATCAGCACCGTGTCACTGGGGGCCACGTGGCGGGCCTTGACGAGCGCGAAAGACGATGTTATATTATCGTACGTCGCGGAGTAAAACTAAAGCTGTGAATTGGTCCCCACCCCACGTTACCTTCAGCAGCATCTGCTTGCACTCTTGGAGTTTCCCACATTTGAAGAGAGCTCTTGCGAGGTACAGCAGCACCTCCGTGTTCTGGTATTTATAAAATTTCTTCAGGCAGTTCTCGTACTATAAGGCCACAGGGGGAGAAAAACCAAGAGAAAAAAAAACTGTCAACTGAACCGAAACGAAACAAAGACAAACACGTTAAGATGTTTGTCCTCACCATCTGCACAGCGCTGATGTACTGCTTCTGCTCCACGTAGATGTGAGCCAGGTTAAGCCAGACGTCACTGATGTCCGCCGTGGCCTCCCTCACTTGAGCAAACACGTCACGCGCCTCACGATAATACCCCTTATGAGCGAGCACGGCACCTGGAGAGACCGTTTGATGCTTAGATCAGGTTAAACCTACAGAAGGACCAAAGGACAACCAAACTGACTGAAGCTTGAACGTACCGATGCCATTAGCAGCATAGAGGTTCTTGGCATCGTTTCGCAGGACTTGTTTGTAAATCGCCAGGGCTCGGTCCTGGTGTCTCTTTTCCTGTGGAGACAGAAACACCGTTAATTTGTTTGAGTATTGTTATTATTTCACGTCACTTGCAATGAAAAACAATATCGACTCAGGATTTCCTTTAATGCTTTATCAGGAAGCAGCCCCACCCGGCCTGAAATGGAATGTGCATCTTCTAATATTAGAAGTGATACAGTGTCTCAATGCATGAGGCTCCTTGAACTATGAGAGACCCGTATGTATCAATGCGATTTAACTCAGTGGATTACTGATCATGCCACATGTTCTGCATAGAATAGACCATAAACATCTTCCAGTTCTTCTAAAAGTAGACAAAAGGATATGAATTTTTAAAAAAATTAAAGATTTTACCGATCCATCGTGATATCAGTCAGTGGAAAACTAAGTAAACTTAAAATTGATGGTTTCCCTGTTTGTCACTCTCAGATATTCAATATTGGGTCATTTTCCTCAGTAATTAAACTGATCGTGTAGTATTTTTCCCTCATTTCTTAGTTATATGAATTCTCAACCTAATCTAAATGTGTAAAAAATGTGAGGATGTTTGAGGTCGTATTTGTGTTGCAATACGCAATATACAAAGTGTTAAAAAAAACCCTGTCAGGCACCAACAGTTGAGGAAAAAAACCTTAATAAGAATCAACAACTGATGATTTTACTTAACAGCCTCCAGTTAGTTAACAGCAACACCTCTGCAATTATACGGTCTGGTTTGCATCTGTTGTTCATCTGTCTTCCTCTTGTCAGCTGATGGAATAAATAAATGACTCAAACGTATCTGCACCTTTTCCCGGTCTCTGGTGGGCTGGTGCAGAGTCTGTAGCCACACGTTGCCCAGAGCCAGCATGGAGTAAGTGTCGTTCTGTGTGGACGGCTGTTTCAGGATGCGCTCAAACTTCTTCTGACCCGGCCCCCATTCCTGTTTGGCCAAGTGAAGGTTTCCGATCAAGGACCAGGCGTCCGGGTGATCCTGCGCCAAACAGAAGTAGCGTCAGATCACGTGGATGAGTGTCGCTTCAGGCTGAAGTGACACTGACACACGCCGGCAGGTTGTACCTGATTAATCTGCAGGGCTTCTTTGAACCAATCGGAGGCTTCGTAGAAGTTGCCTTTGTCACGAGCCATCGCTCCAAGGCGCAAATAACCTGTCAGTCAACAGACAAATAAAACGATTATTTTCACTGCTCCTCCTCATGGCCTCACCCTTTTTATTGCATAATGCTGCATGCTTACAGTCCACATAGTTGGGATGCTCTCTCAGGATGTTTTTGTAGAGTTTCTCCGCCTCGTGGAACTCACACATGGCCTCGTACAAACGGGCCAGGTTGTAGGAGGTGGTGACGGAAATGGCATTGTAGTAATGCTCGTCGTGCTCTCCCTCAGCTTTGGCCCGGTCCAGGGATGCTAGAAAATATTTCTGCAGGGGAGACGATGTTGAAACAGCACGAGTGTTTAGGTGAACTTCTGCACGCTTTGTGGCCGTAAGAAATGTATTGGACCCGCATCGCGTTCAGCATATGCCGGGAAAAAAATCGCCACCCTGTGTGTCGTCTGCTACCTTTGCTTCCCCGAGGTTGCCGAGTCTGAAGTGCAGAGCCCCCAGGTTGTTGAGGATCTCGGGGGGGACGTCGGCCTGCACCTTCTCCTGCAGGATGCGGGTGGCTGTGCCGTAAGCTGACAGCGCTCCTTGGATGTCTGTCTGCTCCAGGATCTGAGCCAGCTCGATCCAGGCTTCCACATCGTCGGGATACTGCTCCGTTACCTTCTTTAAGTGGCCCTTGAAACAGAAAAAAAAAACCACATTCATTTAACAATAACTAGAAAACCACAATTTAATGTATTTCTCAAAAATCTGACACGGTCTTACGTGTCATGTGCTGAAACGAGGACACACGGGAAACCTACTTTTGCAATGTCTCTCTTCTCCTGATCGTCCGACGTTGCATAAAGAGACCCCAGGATTTTCATGGTTTCGTAGTTGTTGGGGTAAGCCTTCAAAACCTTTTCAAAGCACTGTGCCGCGTTCTCCTTGTCTCTTCGATACACATACATTTGTCCCAGACCGAAGAAGGGCAGCACGAAGGTGGATGAGGCGAACTGAGTGGCCTGGTAGTAGTACTGAAATGCCTGGTCGTAGTCCTCCTGAAGAAAGGAAAAAAAAAAACCCAGAAACCCCGTTAACATAAAGTAAAACCTGTGGGAAACAACCTGCAGGCTTACACGGGGTTGGTTAGGAGCTTACCTGCACATGGAATGAGCGAGCCAACTGATAGCAGCTCTCAGCCTGCATGGCCTCGACTTCTGTGTTGTGGAACGCATGCAGGGCGAGATGCTGGACTTTACTGTAGTCCTGACAGAGAACACGCAGGCGCAAACAGTTAGAAGACCTGTAGATTTCAGCTTGTTTCAGTAAAAACAAAGGACGGCAGACTACCGAGTGAGTACCTTTTTGAAGAAGAAGTGATTGGCGAGGTGGTTAAGCACCATGGGGTTGCTTGGGTCGATGGTGTAGGCGCGTGAAAGGAGCTGCACGCCGTTCTTGATGGAGTCTGCCTCTTTGTTGTTCAGCTCTAAAACGGCTAAGCCAACAAGCGCTCCCACACATTTTGAATTAAGTTCCAGGGCTCGGCCGAAAGCCAAGCGAGCCTTCTCCAGTTTGTTGAGTTTGACGAAACAGTGGCCCATCCCCAGCCTCACCTCAGCTGCACAGAGACACGAGGACAAAAAAAATACAGATTAGGAATAACTGTCGGAGCTTTAATCCCACACGATTTTGATCTAACAAACATGTTTACAAGCAGTTTAAAACTCCAGTTGGAGTCGGATTTACACGATCGTTCATTTTCTTCCAGCGTCATAGAAACATGCTGACAGATATTTGGGAGTGAGCGTCGGGGTTGACAGACGGGGAATAGAAGAATAATCAGATTTCGTTTTCAGTTAGGCAATTTTGGCTTAAACTATTAAACCAAGATACCAGAGATAAAAACAACTATTGTGCTCGAAACCATTTCTCAATGATGCCCTTGTTTTGGTCAAGTGTTTTAAATCCAGCACATCCCTCTCCATTGGAGTAGTGAGCTTTCAGCCTCCTGAAGACTTTTTAAACTCGCGATGCAACATTCGTGTCTCCACCAGAACCCCTTCACCAAAACCATCTTTTTATTAGTTTTTAAATCAGATTAATTAATGACTGCCAGTAGATCCACTGCTAAAAAGTTAAGCTAAGTTCAATAAATGCATGATGATTACAAAGCCCGGTAAATAAGCGTGTTAAATAATCATGATCTCAACTTGACCAGTTTAATTGGATTCTAATCCATCAGCCTCATCTATGGCTGTCATTTTTCTGTACGTATCAACAGCTGCTTTTCCTCCTTTCATAACACCGTAAACGTGTCTCTCTGGGATTAAAAAGACCACATGTTTTGCTCTCCCTATTTAATTTTCTACCCGTGACAGTCATTTTCAAAAAGCACTTTGTATCCCTTAACTTTGTGTTCATATTTGACATTTATCTAGTCATGAGCTGCTTTAAAAGATAACACATTTAAAAATGAATTGACATAAATTACATTTGACTTTCAGTGGTTATATTACACAGCAAATCACATTTTTAACACCACTTTTTATACCCCTAAAGAATAAATATTGACACCGACTTAGACTGTAAATGAGCATGTAGTAAAGTCACACAAATCAAGCGTACAGGAAGTGTTTAACTGCAACATTTTTTACCTGGACAGCCGGGGTTAGTACGCAAAGCCTTCTTGTAGTAAGCCAGTGCTCCTCTGTAGTCCTTTTTATTGAAGGAGATGCAGGCTTTACCTGTTTAACAACAACAGTATTTTATTTCAATAGGTCAGTCACAGCAGCTAAGACCATTTTCCCCCCGAATCTTTTAGATTCAACTTGCCAAGCAAAGCAGGGATGTTATTGGTGGACTGGTTTAGGACAAAGTGAAACTGAGCATCAGCCTGGTCCATCTTGTCTCCCTCCAGCAAGCAGAAACAGGCTCTTCCCAACAAATGGTTCTGATTGAAACAACATATTATATTCACTTAAAATGAGAAATACCAGCACCACACCAGCTCTATAACGTTACCACCTGCTCTGAGACATTCCCCCTACCTGATCGTACATGATGATCTTGTCTGCCATAGTATACAGCAGAGTGGCTTGTGTGATGAGCTCTTTCTTGGCATCTTTGTTTTTCTCTTTACGTGCTTGCTGAACATAGTAAGCCGCCAGCGTATCCAGACAGGTCATCTGGTCCTTCTCGTGGTCTCTGTAGTCGAGGTTTCCATCAATGCGTGCTGCCTCTAAAAGCTTGACAAAATCCTCCGTTTTGCCTTGTTTGTAGTATTCCAGCTGAAAGAGACAGGATGCATACAGGCTTTAATGTGCGTGCAGATTGTGTTCATCAAGAATACACTTTTCACTCTAAAAAAAATCGAGGATGAAACAATTAGTTAACAGTTTGATGAACAGAGGATAAACAGTTCATTATCTCAATGTGCCACTGACGTTTTGTTGGTTCAGGATTACAAGAAAAGAAATTTTCAGGAAATCAGAGATGCATTTCTTAAGAAGAAAGACAAAGCAATCAATAAGGACAGGTTCCTTTACTGACTCACCGCCAAAGCGATCCAAATGTGCAGCTGTGTGTGTTCCTGCTTCAAGATACTGATGACCTCGTCTCCTTCTGGCAGCTGGTCAAAGTCAAGCTCAATGACCTGCAAAATGCAATTGATGTAAGTTGTGATGCACATAGATCGAATCTTAATTTATGTATTACTCATGAGTGCCACGAATATCAGTTGGGTGCCATCAACATATATATATATTGTGTGAGAGTAAGGAAACGTGTCTGCTATATCAGATTATGGACAGGCCTTTGTATCACCGTTGCCTGTAACAGTTTGGGTATTTCAGGAGGTTAGGAGCTTATTGACCGTTTTGTGGACATATGTATTTTGATACGATTTCGCAGAGTTGAAATAAATCCTCTTTATTTGTCTGATATTCAACATACAGCTAAAAACAAAAAAATCAATAATCAAATTGTCAAAAATAAGCGGCATCTAGTTTAACATTGACTGGGCTTTAAATAGGATATATATTAAGAAACATTATCTGACTGATGTTTTCGTTTCGAAATCCAACCATTATAGACTAACAGGCACATTTCAGGTTACTTTGGAGAGATTTGTGAGGTGTTGAATGATAATAAGTTGCAGTGCTTTTTGCCCATGATCTAATCTTCATAGTCCTTTATAAATAGTCTCACTGTATGCTGCAATGCAACACATAATTCTTTAGCTTAGCACTTAAGTGCAAAATCACATGACCACATAAGATTATTTACAGTGAAAGGTTAATTATAAACGTGGATGACGGTGATCAAATTCAGGTGGGGTTTATGGTGTCTTCATATTTTAAATTCATAACGATGCAGTAGAAAGTTAAGACTATGACACATACTACTGCAGCTTGGAATTTTTATTTTATTCTGTGTGACATAAGTTGTCCGAAAGTCCGCTGTGAACTTTAATGTGGACTGATGCGCTGACAGACAACAACACAATACCGGAGCAGTACTATGTACAAGAGCCTGAGCTCGTGTTTAAGGAGACAGTTGCAACGTTTGCTAATGTTCTCAAAAAGCATTGCAGGGATTTACATTTCAGACTGACTTGCAGATATACCAAGCCAACGTAACAACGGCACATTATATCTGCCGCTGTAAGTGCCTCCGAACATTAGCTCATGCTAGCTAAAGTTAGCACGAACGACTAGCATCACAGCGAGGTACACTTACAAACATCTGCAACAAATCAGCTTTAAATATCAAGTTTTACCTCATCTGTGTCCCGTAAAGGGATCTCTATGGAACCCCGAGACATCTTGGAAATGAAGGGCAAATCCCTCTGAAGTTGTATTAACAATAAGAAATATCCAGTTCGTTGTCGAGTGGTAACTTGTGAATGCTTCCTAAAGGAAACAGACACACGGTCGGCCGGTGTAACCGAACTTCCGTCCGGCTGGAATGATAGTAGTAATAGCGCAAAGTTCCTTAAGAAACGTAAACACGGTTCTATGCTGTAGTAATAATTGAACACAAAACATTTTGCATTTTGGGACATTGCTATCTCTAGCAAGAAATACGTGGGATTTCATTAAGCCTAATGCATTTTGGCATCGGTTTACCTTCAAACTTAATCTAATTATTTAAATTAGGCAATAATCAAAGAGCTGCAGCTCCAGTAGCAGTTGATTGAGAGTAGGGTTGTCTGTTACACACCGTGATCGTCAAAGGAAATTTACCACTAACGTATTCTGTATTTAACATATAAATGTGAGGGGTGTAAAAAAAACGTCTGGTAGACAACATTTGATGTGTTAAACTGAAGAATTCAAATTAAAATCCACTTGGTGCACCATGTGTCCAACCTCCACAGGACAGTGTTTTGGCAGGAGGAGGGAGAAGGAGGATGGAAGAGGTGGGCAGAAGGATGTCAGCTGGTTTTGATGTGAAGCAGTGACAACAAGCATAAAGGCATCTTCACGAACACATGTAGCATCACAGGGAAGCAGGGAATGATTAGATCAATAAGAATGAAAGTTTAGGTCTTAATTTAGCATTTGAGAAAAATATTTTTCTTGGCAGAAGAGCTGGACTGAAAAGTAAGAATTCAATTCTATAACTTCTTTCTTTCAAAAAATGGGTTGTTAGTTTATTGATTTTGACAGCAACAACATAAATACCCTATCATCTCAAATTTGGAAGGTGCATCTTCATCCTTGAAAATGTTTTGGTTTTTAACTCTGCTGTTCAAGAGCTGATAGACCTTACATAGACCCATTTGTACCACACTGTAAGATTCAATAAATCAGTGCAGTCAAAGCAGACAGACCTGGAGCGAACTATTTGATATTTGATTGTTAAATAAAATATCAGGTAATTTAGGAAGAAGCCAATCCATCAGAACTTTACCTCTAAAGAGCTTTGGAAGATATAAAAACACAATGTCCGATGGCCATGCTGGTAAGTGTTGCACGACATCAACTTCTTCTGTGTGTGTATGATTATACGCTAACATTTGCCTGTCTCAGCATTTGAAGCAAGGGGGTCGTCCGGCTGTGGGACAAGGGACATGCTTGAGGAGAGTAAAGACACTAATGGATTCTCTGAACATGAACTCCTTGACATAATGTATAATGCATGTAATAGCCACAAAACAGGTGAGTGGCATAATATAATTTCTTCAAAGCATGATTAAATGATAGTATGAAATCTTGACTCATATTTTCCTATTTCCCTCTTGTTCTCAGTAGAAGTGTTGGCATCCACCATTGTAAAATACTTGGAGACCCTGACAGCTCAGAGTGCAGGGCAGGACATACTGGCTGCCCTGCGACTGCTGTTTGATCCAGACCATCAGGACCCTCATGTGAGCAGAGAGACTTTCCACTCCACGATGAGAGAGTGGATCGCTCAGTGCAGCCAGGACAGGTTAGACTAAGCTTTGCAGAAGGGATCCATGATTAAAGATGTCTTGCGGTTTAACTATTAGAGGTTCACATAACGGACTAAACCACCTTAGAAGGCTTTCAGATGAGCCTTACTGTGACAGCATTAAATTCTTCCCAAATTACAAGGTGTCCTTAAATGTAGTAGAGCAGTCCCCCTAATTCTGATGCACTTGCTCTTAGATATGTACTTCTGCAGAGTTGAAAATTTCAATGCAAAACTTGTACATGTTACAGTTTTTATGTCATGTTATTCTTACAGTACTTACTGCACCCAAACTATTTCAGTACTTCTACCACCAGCAGCTTGGATATCAGTGGAAAATGTAGAAGCCATAATGTTCCCTATACCCATTACAATAAATGTTTATTTAGTTTTACAAACTGAGCGAGATGTGTCCCCTTCAAATGATTTTGCTTCACTTCTGTGTGAATGGTAAACTAAATACTTACTGAAAGCATAACTCACTGACTCTTATGCTTCAGCTCTGATGTGGATGCCAGTCACTCGTCTAAAGTGAATGTAAATGGTAGGCTTTTCCGTGTTTTGCTCATACTCCTATAGAAACATCTTAAATCAATAAAAAGAAGTAAAAAACAAATAACTAAATCTGATGTCCTTCCAGGCCAAGATTTATCATTTTCTGAAAGCATAGCAGCTTCATCAGAGGACCAGCAGTGCTCCTGGTTAGTTATTTCCCTCCTTTAATCATGGATTGTTTGCGCTTCCTATAATCAGTTTGTTGTCATGCTTAACAGTTTCTAACAATTATTTTGTTCAGTGATGGACAGGACCTGCCAGGCGCAGTGGCTGAACTGAAGCATGCTCATCGCAAGCTGAGCGAGCAGAACAGCAGCCTGTTGAGGACATTGGCTCAATGTGAAGATGTCAACCTGCAGCTCAGTCTGGAGATCACTGAGCTACGAGCAAAGTTGATCAGGTAAAGGATAAACTGTCTTTTACCTCTATTCAGTTCAGCTATATCTGCAGAAAAGCAAGTCATTATCATGTATGATTTTATGATTTCATTTCGGATAAAAAAAATAAGCATAATTGATGTTTTACCCATTAAACTGATCACTGTCCTTATGCTATACGTGAGTCCTAAAGAAGACTAAAATACAAGACAGGGAAGGTGGGCATGCCAAATAAAAAGTGAGACTTAACTAGAGCTGGTACAAGTAAAGTCCAAAAATGTAATTTAAAAAAAAGGAGGGAAGCAATGTCATGGTCCTTAATGCAAGATGCAGGCAGCCAGCATAAATCATAAAGGCTAATGGAAGCTATGCAGACAAGAGACACATCCTGGGATCAGTGCATATACACACTGAAAACTAACTGGACAAAAAGAGCTGAAACTGATGAGGATAAGAAAACAAGCAAGAAAAGAGATTAAAGAACAGAAGAAAAACACAGGAAGTGATTACCAAAATAAAGACAGTAAGTGACTACAGAGACGTGGCATGTGAGTGCAAAATAAAGACAAAAGATTGAGAGGCACTACAAAAACAAGGAGAAGAATCTCAGAATAAAACTGAAAGGGAAAACTGATAACACCAAAAAAGACCTTATCATTGAATGCACCATGCCTGGAAACTAGAACAGGGCCTTTAGGATAGAGGGGGTTAATATGTTTTCTCTAGAGTGGCTGGGCTGTGGGAATCTAGCAACTGCTTATTTAAGACTTGACTATTTCTGCCACAGACTGCTTAATGTGAGCACAGTTTTGAAATTTAAAGTACGACACCACAGTAGCTGCAATGTGACCTCATCATTTCCTCTGTGGATATGAGTATAGGTGTGTGTGCATTGTGTTGAGTGGGTTATGATGCTCTGGTGTTAGTTTGACTGTGCGTGTGTGTTTTTGTGTGTGTGAAGAGCTCAGAGGTCAGCAGTCAGAGCCAGATCCCTGACAGAAGAACTGGAGGAGACTCGTCTGGTGTTAAAAGAGGCTCAGGAGAGAGCCGGTCGCACTCAGAGCAGCTTCACCAAACTGGTACATCAAACAATCTGCTATCTCCCACAGAGGGATTACTTAAAGCTGGATTCATTTTGTCATGGCATCTTTTTTACATGTTAATCTTATTTTCAGAGCCAAGAGGTTGAATGTCTGAAGGTTCATATAAGGACGCTTGAAGAAAAGGTAAATCTTAAATGTAAAATCTAATCCCACCTACGTAAGGTTAAAAAGCTAAAGCTGCTGGACTTTGATGTGGTTTCATCCACACAGAATGAAAAACTCGCCTTTGAAAGGACATGTGCTGAAGAAGGCCTCAACAAACTGAGCACGGTCAACATCGAGTTGAAGGTAGGACCAGATCGGAGTTGGTCTTAATGGTATGAGTTCATACTCCGAGTTAAATACCTACTTCTATATTTTTACAGGCTGAACTTGAGGAAACCCTGATTATGTTGACAGTGAGAGACAGAGAAATAACAAAGGTCAGGTTTTTTTTTGTGCTCAGCATGAAGAATATTAGTTTTATGTGTTTTTTAACTTTACTTTTGAATGTTTCTGTTCAGAAAGACATTGTCATGGACAAGATGAAGAGCTCTCATGTGGAGAACCACAAAAGGATTGAGGTATGTTTGATGCTCAAAGTAAAGGGAGCAGAACAAAGTTTAACTTAAAAAAAAAAAGTGAAAGGAGACCTGTCGTTGTTGTTGCTAGTGAATCCTTTTTGACATCCTGTGATTTATTGTGCGAACAAGAAACAAGTTATATTGCCCAATGGGCTTTTATTCAGCACGTCCACTGTGTTCTGGTGTTGCAGGGTCTGCTTTCGGAGGTGATGACGTTACAGGAACACTCACACCAGGTTCTCTTGAGGTATTTTTTAATAAGTAGCATAACTGCGTGTGTGAGTTTACGCTCCATCCAAGAAACGTGGTTGTTTATTAACTGATCATTTGTGTTCAAATGGTGAAATAATTTTCACTGCAGATTCCAAAACTAATTTAGATACAAAGCATCTGAGGTGGGTGTCATGAGTGGCATGGCTTTAACTCAAGAAACAACTCCAATAACAACAGATAAGAGTTTAAAAGCTCAACTACAAAACAGAAATCGCAGCAATATTTCACCTTATGGAAGAGATAGCAACACCTTTTCTTTGTGACTGTACAGAACCCAATGAAGAGTGACTGAGCAGAGTCATTCAGTGAATTAAATCATTTTCTGTAACTGTTTTCAGGAATGCATTAACTAATGTGGACTTTAGTGCTCTCAGGGTTCAGGGAGACATTTCAATGTCTTTACATGTTGAAATCCATTGTGAGAATAACAAGTGAAGTGTCTCTCTTCTGCTCTCTCCTTAAATTAATTGAAACTTTGCTCAGAAACACAGATGACAGTATTTCAAAGCTGTGATTCTCAATCTGTGGGTTTGCAACATCATTTCTAAAAGTTGCCACAAGTTTGAAAAAATAACATTAAAAAGACATTTTTAACAAGACATTTAAGAATAAAATCAAATACAATATGTATTGATCATTCATTTTTGTGAGCGTTAAGGCTCATTTTAGTGGTGGAGCATGGTTGCCACCAACAACCTGACTATTATGGGATGTTCCCGACTGCAGTTTTAAAGACAGGAAATGATCATGACCTCACCAGAGGCAAGAATTTTGTGCAGTCTCAAACAGGAAATGAGTTTATGTTTAAAGTCAAATGATATATTGATCATTTGTTTTGTATTCCAAACTCTTTTTCTATTTTTTTTAAGAACATTTTTTTCTCTTTTGTTCATATGTTTTGCAAGAAGCTGTGTTTTAGTTTTTTTATGGAAATACGTTTCATTCTCTCTTTTATGTTCAGTTACTGCGTTTTTTAAATTCTTGTTGTGTTGTGAGCCTAAAGGCCAGGGCACTATTAACTGAATTTTTATTTCACCAGTGGGTGTGCCGGCTGTGATCATCAGATCCTTTACAGAATCTAAAAAGATTGTGTGTGAACCGTACAAATACTTGCGGAGTGCTGAGGCTAGCTTCATTTTGCTCACAGGTACGACAGACATTGCATCGGACATTTCGATCCTCCAAACTATCGGTCTTTGCAGAGCGAGATGCTGGATCTGCAGCAGGTTGGTACTCCACGGTACAAAACATTAGTTTCATGTTGTTCGTGTACCAAGGTTCTTTGTTTGCGGCAGCATCCCAAAGTTCTGGATGAGAAAAGCGTTCGATTGTACCACACATGCAGTGATGATATTGAGGGAATCATCCACAGGGTCAAGAGCACAGAAATGGCTCATCACCTGCACAACAATTATCCTGTAAGGGTGAGTACTGAAGCCCTGAACAGGGGATGATAATGATCACAGTGAACACAGTAACATGTATGCATTTACCTCTTTTCTGTCTTCTTTTTCACACATACACATACAGGACTCCTGTACTGTGCAGGAAAGGCCTTTTCCTTGCTGCCACCAGCAACAGGCAAGCATCAAACAGCAGCTTGTCAATGTGTATGTGAGTTTTTGCATCCCTTTCTCCTGTTATGGTAACATAGTGGATGTGATCGACGTTAGTCTCAGTTCTGAGAAGTTAAGCTAATAAAAAGGGTGTCTGGTTTTGAGAGTGTATTTATGGGCAACTCCATTGCGCAACCAACAAGAGTTACTATCTTCTTTGACGGGAGACTCCATCAGGGATAAGTGCAGTTTAAGTACCCCTTGGTAACGTCATGACAGCATGTAAAAGAGTTGTTTATAAAGCTGTCGTGGTGGTTTCAGGCTGCAGGAGTTCGAGCTGCGCAAGTGTGTGTGGGAGGAGAAAGGAGACGAGGTGGAGGAGCGGCGGAGTGATTGGGAGACGGAGACTGGGAGTCAGACTCAGATCCAGGAGGCCAAGAAGGTGGCTGTGGTGAACTGGTGTAGAGCCCATATTGTGGAGGGGGCTAAGGCCCGCACAAAAGTAATTAAGTCAATCCATGAGCTCTCTGAGACACCAGCAGAGCTGAACGTCAGTGATATGAGGGAGCAGGTCTGCCACCTGCAAGCCTCTCTACGATCTGAGCAAGAGTGTGCTGAAAATAAACACACGAGAGCAGTTCATCACATTGACAAGGAGAAGGACTCAGAGAGGGAGGAAGCAGACACAACTGTGGAGAAAGTGGTGAAGGATCAGAGGGATGCATTATTGTTTACGGAGCCTGAGGATATCACCGCCTCAGAGCAAGAACACACCCAGCCGCAGGTGACTGCAGACGGGCTTCTGGCGACCCTCAGGAGGATGGAGGCAATGGTCAGCAGGGCCCTGGGGACGGCTGAGCTGGTGAGACAGAGCGAGCGGAGGGTGAGCCAGGTGAAAGAGAGGATGGAGAGCATCGGTCAGAGGGTGGAGGAGGATCTGGAGCAAGGAGCCGAAACCGATGAGCAGCTTAACGCTCCGGAGGCCCAGAGCACGGAAAAAAAAACAACTCAGGTCTGTCCCTGTGAGAAATCTGTTTTTAAAAACTAAAATCCACATAAATACATGTAGAGAATGTTTGTTTTAGAAAAACAGCATCAAATTACTAGAGATTAGAAATCAAATGCAACTTTAACATGGCCGTCTAAAATCATCCATCCAATATGTAGACATGGAAAGCTTGAAGTGCAATCCAGATTTCAGATGTTTAATTACCTGGTGTCGAAAAAAGATGCACAAATCAAAACAGATATGTGTGTTTTTGTGAGTCTGCGTGTGTGTGTGCACTCAGTTTGCAGTTGAACAAAAAATACCTTACCAAAAAAAAAAGCTTTTGACAATTTGAAAATTCATTTTAATCACTCAAAGGGATTTTCTCTTTACTTTCGTTTTCGTTTGTTTGCTCGTTTGTCTCTTATGTTTTTTTGTGGAAACCAAGAAGAGTTTGGAGATTCAAAAGGAGATTTGTTGGTATCTTGTCTTGTTAAGGAGTCATTGCACAAATTTTTCTCTCCATCCACTGCACTCTCGAGCAGTGCGTGCTAGTGTATTTTTTTCGGCTGTGGGATCTCAGATATATTAAAACCATCAACATCATGTTTTGGAGCTCTTTGGTGACATCTAATTAAAACATCACTGCAGGTTCGTCCACAGGCTTGAAAGTTTTTCACTTTTCTCATGTGTCATATCTGCAGATGCTGATAGCTCTTTTGCTCCCAGTGACATTAGCAACACAGTATCAAATCTGTTCGCTCTCTCCATTCTTTTCTGAAGCCTCCAGTTTTCAGTCTGTCAGCTGATCTTGGAACAAGTGCCACAGGTTTTACGGATGATGTTGGAACGAGGGAGAAAGACGGCGCTGAGCGTCCCCTTCTGTCTCCTGAATTCCCAGAAGTCCCAGAGCTACCCATGAATGGTATGGTGACTGCATCACAGAAACACGTCTTCAGTGTTATCTTGGCAATGGGGTACACAGAGAGACAGAGAAGAATTAAAGCTGCTTCCCTCTGTGGCAGTAATCCCAGAGGATGTCTGAAAATAGACTGTGCAGATATTTACATTGCACACAACAGCTGGTTCAGAGGAGGGGGAGTGCATGCTATCTCCCAAAGGGGGCCATAGGGAATATTAGAGGGGATCAAAATTATTTTTATGCAAACACAGAGACAAATATTTTTAGCAACAAGCACTTTTTTTGCAGTGAGTTAACATGAGCTTTTTGTTCCCAGTTCTCAGTGCGTGTGGTTCGCCCCGTTTCATTTTAAGTGAAGTTATTCACAAGTTTGTTATGACTGACAGTGGAGAACTTGTGCAAAACAAATAGAAATTCTTCTTAATCAACTATATGAGAGTTATTGGAGAGATCCAATTCTACATTTTCTGTGTGCACGGGACATGAGATGCTGCCAGTTTGCTCTCTTTGTGCTAAGCTAAGCTAACCACACAGTCCCTGGCTTACACACAATCACAATGCGGGTATTGATCTTCTTATTCGCAACACGAAAGCTGCTACTTCTCAAAATATTAAAACATCTCTAAGACCCGTATGACTTTTCTTGAAATTATACATATATATATATATATATATATATATATTATATATATATAATCTATTTTGGGTGGAGGAGCATTTTCTTGTGTCTTTGCACATTTCTCAGTATTAATCATGTTGCCAAATTAGTTTTGGCCTAAGAAAGGGTCCCTTTTGTTCCACCTCTCTCTTTGGGAGGAGGTCATGTAAAATATTTCCCCGTAAAAACAGTTCTGATGGCCCATAGAGAGAATGTCTTACAAATAACAATTATGAGCAGGTAATGTTTATTTATTTTACAGCCTCCTGTCTAAAGTTGACATTGTGCTGTTCCATGTTGACGTTGGCTGGGTTTTTGCCTTTCAAATTTTCAATCTGCAGCCACAAATGGGACGGACTTTGTCACTTCAGTTGTAAAAGTTGCACTGCAGAGTCCGGTGTGATGCCTGTTACTGTGTATTACAATCGAGTGACTGATGTTGTTAGGAAGGTTTTAACTCTCCACATGGTAAGCAACACATTTTACAATAATTCAGTTGAACTTTACTGTTTGTCAATGACATCATGCATTAATCAATCAGGAAAAAAAGTATACCTTTAAAGTGTAGCACCTGGGGAAAAACATTATGAGGTGCTTGTATAGAAGAACAGCAGGTCTTCTATGAGCTCGTCTCAGATTTCCAGACTTCTCATCAGATTTCACAGACTGACTCCCCAGCTAAGCTGCAAAAAAACCTACTTGAGCTAAGGATTGTTGTTCTTGTTCTTTCAGTCATGAGGATGAGGGCATAATGGTGAGTCTGAGTTTAGGATTAATGTTCCTCTTCTGAAAAGCACAAATGTGTGTGTACATATATTTATGGAAATCCATCTGATTGGAGTTGTGATATATCAGTCTGGACAGCAGTGAACACACAAACAAACTGCCTGTTATTCTTATCAAGTCCTCCGATTTGCAAAATAGTGAACCAAGAGCATTACCAACATTGATAAATATTGAACCTTTACATGCTTGTCAGTGTCCTGCTGTTGTTGTAATTTGGATGCCGTTTAGAGCCCAATAGAGTGCTCCACCTCCATTTTATAGTCTTTCACTAACTTTCCTGCACTAACTTCACACTGATTTGATAATAAATCAACATTATGCATGCCACTGTAACAATTCAAAGGAATAAAGCTTTGCAGTGCTGTTTAAAAAGAGATTCAGTCAGATTGGGTGACGTATAACGATCCACTTAGGGCTGAGTCTAAATAATTTAGAAAAGCCTCTAATGCTTGTGTATGTAAGTGGTGGTTACAAACCGTGCGTTCTGTGAAGGGAAATCTGTAATTGAAAGAAAGTCGAAAATAACAGAAACTCTCTTTCTGGGAAGTTAACTGATCTGTGGTCAGACTGAATGCTTGATATGTGCTGAAGAAACAAAACTCCCATTACAGAATAAGTGTTTTCTGGGGTTTTTTGTCTGATGTTTGAATAATCCTGGTTTATTTGTAGCTCACTAGTTACCGTAAAACTGACACACTGATTTTAAACTCTGATTGTGCTCCGTATAATATACAGGAGTTACTGGTATTCAGTCTTTTGCTTGTTACCACAATACAAGCCTCTTCCTGGGAGCCTCTAAATCAGACGACAAGAGCTTTCAACCAGCGGATCAAGCATCTCGTGTACTTGAGGTGGTTGCCAGGTTATTGTTGCCCCTAGATATAGAAGTAGGGTGGGTGGGATACTTCCTGAAATAAGAGGTACAACAGTTTTCCCAATCAGCTGAATAGCACACATTGAGCATCAGCTTCACAGGAAAGAAAACTGAAAATAGTTCTTCCCTTTTAGGTTATCCTTCTGCATCTGTCACAGACACAAATGCTCTACTCCTCACTGACATTTGTCTGTTGTTTAGTTTTTCTGTCCCATGACATTTGCATTGCACACGCTTTCCTGTTAAATGCAAATCAGCAGTTTTTTCACTGTATGCTTGTGCTCTGATTCTAACAGGTGCAGCAGACCAAGGCAGCAGTAGCGAGGTAAGACCCCTTCTGCTTCATTTCAGTAAGATATATGATATCATGTCTGTTTGTGGAGACAGAGTGCACGCTGTGGTGTGTTGGTGTATCTTTCATGGTTTTTAAAGTGGCCTGTTAAGCAGATGATATATGGTCCATGTTAGGTGAAAATGCAACCGTTCAGTTTTATTGAAGAGTTTTGGCAGCTGTTGAAAGTAACCAAGTATATTCATTTACTTTAAGTATTGTAATAAAGCAAGTAGTTGCTTGTCTTTATCCCAGAAACACTCTTAATCTACTTGTAGACAGTGCATTGTATTTCTTTACTATAAACTGAAACACTTTATTACCCTGCCTCCACCCCCATTTCACTTGAATAAGCAGCACACAAACGTGTACATAACAGTTTATAACACAATGTACATAGAGTAGCTGTAAGTTTAAGCTCATGTGTCTCTCAGCACTCGAAAATCCCATGATCTTTTTTTGGCTCTAACAAGCCATGTTATGTACTTACAACCACACTGCCGCTATAAACTGTTCATTTGAGTTTTAAGTAAAGTGTTGCATGTTTTGGATTATGGCTTCACAGTACACTGCACTTCCATACTTTCACAAATAGCTTTAAGCCCACAAACATAATGACCTAATGTTTCACAATAGATTGAAATTACATGAAAACGAGCACTGAGCAAAATTAACACAAATGTTTGGAGCAGAGCTGTCCTTGTACTTCTTTTAATGACTCTTTGGGAGGCTCGTATTTACTTAATAAGCTGTGGACTGTATTTTAAACACTGCAGCTTGTAAAATGTACTTAGGCAAAGATTCAGTAGTATTAACTATGCTATAAGCAGCATTACATTTAATACTGCTTATAGCATTAATAAAATGGGATGAATGTTGAGACGCTTTGCATTCCTAGCTTGGGAATGTCCTTTTCTACGGAGACCTGCTGCTAGTATACATGCAGAAGGCTGTTTGGCAACCCAGTTTCGTGACCAAACATGAAATAGTCATGAAAGTTTAATCTGGTGATTTGTGTTGACAGTTACAACTTTCCCATTTTTTTCATGCTTCACGCAAAGGGAACCACAAAAAGGTCCCATGGGACTGATGTGGTGATGTCACAGGGGGGTGGCCTGCTGCAGTGGGGGGGTGCTTCTGGTTTTGCCCGGGTCGCTCCCGCCCACTGGTGCTTTTCCACCAAGCCCCGCCAGGATGTTTACCAACTGGATCCCCACGGGGGTTGGTGGCCCCCTCCTGGCTCCTCCTAGCGGACTGGGCCTGCCCCTTTGCCCTGCGTGGGTGTGGGGGGGTGTGTGTGTGTGTGTGTGTGTGGGGGGGGGGGGGGGGGGGGGGGGGGGGTGACGGGCATGTGCCTTGCCCTCGGCAGGGTTGCGATGCGGGTGTGGAGGGGCTGGGGTGCTACTCTCCCCCTACCCTCTGTACCATACCTGCTGGGCCGCTGGTTTACTCAGGATGTCCTGGTACAACACACCAGCACCAGCTGTGATCCAGCCTGTCACTGGCTGTGGTTACTGGTTGATGCTGAGTCAACATCGCTGCTTTATGTCTGACTGCTGGACGGCTTTATTTCTGACTGCTGGACGGCTTTATTTCTGGTGGATATGGGGTTTCTTACAGACCACAACAGAAATTTCTACACATTCATCTATATGCACCACAGCACACCTTACACACACACACACCTGTCTTCTGTCTCTTGTCTTTATCTGTCCTGTCCTTTTCTGTTCCACTGTCAGCAATTCTAGTCCTCTCTGACTAAATCAAGGTTTTTTTAATCAATAAAGCTTGTTAGATTAGATTGTCAAAGAGGGCTGGTGAAGGACACACTCACCATCACTTGTACCTATATACAAGAAAAATAGTTTCTTGCCAGACCTTGGCACCAGCCATTGATATATATGCAGACAGTGGAGAAAAAAATTAAAAAATAGATAAAAGGAACATGATGTCATTGCATTTCATAAATTTAGTCACAAAACACATGTTTCTCATTTAAGATGCAGAGAAGTCTACATTTGGAGGTCAGGGGGCTTGGAAGTGGCATGTGGAAGAGCCACGGTCAAGTTCTGAATTGACCACGATCGTGTTGGCAAGTCACTTTCTAATGAAGTCCCATTCACTCGCTGATTTGTTGCTTTTTTAAAAATTACACACTAACCAGTTAAATTTAGATATTTAAAATGAGGTGGTTAAGGTTTGGAAAGTGCACTTTATAAAGACATAAAATGTACTGGACATATGAACCACACACTCTGCTGAAGTAAATGACTTTGAAGGTCACGCTGAGTGGAAAGAAAGAAATACAGATTTGTTTTCATTTGCTTGAGACCAGTATGTGTTCAGCATTGTCTTGCTGAAATAAGTTGGGCCTTCCTCGTGTTAATAAGCCCCGCTGCACTTTGTCCTGGCGAACAGGAGTGTCCATATTTTTCAAGAAGAATAACACAATTTGATTCATAAGACCACAAGAAAGTTTTTCTCTTCACCTCAGTCCAGCTGAATGAATGAGCTTAGACCTACAGAAGGCAGCTGTGTTTGGATCTTGTTAATATTATCGGTTTATCTATATTCCTGGATCCTCCTACTGAATAGAGTCATATTTTCTGAATCTTTTCTGATATTATGCTTCATGTCTGATGAAATCCCTACATTCTTGGCCATGTTACTTTGAGAAATGTTATTCCAAAATTGTTTACCTATTTGTCAATGATGTTATTCATAGATATTTTTTTCTCTCTAATCTCTGAAAGATTCAACCTCTCTTGGCTCTTTATCTTGTGACCTGTTTTGAATTAACCTAATTTGTTCTGAAATGGTCCACCAGGCTGTTCTTTGGTATTACACAACCTCTCCACTTTGCCTCTGTTCAAACTTCTTTGAACCATTTTGCCGGCATCAAATCAAAATTAGCCTACATTTTTCAAAAGAACAATAAATCTTCTGTTTCTGAGTTATTTTGAAATATTTCTACCATTAACAGCTGAGCTAAACAGTTTGCAAATCACTGATTTCAGTTTTCCTTGTCTTTTACACAATGCCAGCTATTTGTAAACTGAGTTGTGCAATCTAACTCATTTCCAAGAATAAAGGAGTGTAACTTGTTTAAGTAGATTAAACGTTTCGTTGTAAAGAATCTGGATACTCGGAAGAAAATGCCAAATTGAATTGAATGTTGATGATGAACATGTGACTTTCTGATACAAATTGCTCCTTTCATTAACAGCGTCCTTCATGCTGAAGTGCCTAAGATGACCATCTAAGTGTAATTTAAAATGTGATGCTGTGATTTGCTGTAGTTCAGCTCTCCTCCTCCAAACAATGTAGCTGCTGTTCTTCTTTAATTTGATTGCAGCCTTCACAAACTAAACCTCTCACCAGTAAAAAGGAGCACAAATGACATAAGTTTTGACAGAGCAAATTATCAAACAATAATGGATCTCAAGAGTTTGCAAGTGGATGCGTAGATTCCTTCGAGGCAGCAGAGTAAACACAGATCCGACCAAAATTATTTGTATCTGTCTCGCACAAACACGCCTTTGTACACAACAGCAGGCAAAAGCGTTTCCTACACCTCCAGCAGAAATTAAAACAAACCCAACAGAGAAAAATAATACACTTTTCTAACTTTCTTCAGGTCTGAGCTGAGGGATGATCAGAGGAGCCTAAGAACACACACACACACATACACAAACACACAGTCACACACACACACACTCTCCACAGCAGCCTAAAGAGGCGCACAGAGTCCTTCTCCTTAAATGGTCAAAGCTCCCAGGAGTGAAAGAGAGCTGCTGCTGAAAAAAGACAGGGAACGAAGGGGACGGGAGAAGGAAGGAGAAGCCCTGAGGATTGAAGAGTTTTCTGGGGAAAAGGCTGAGAGTGACAGTTCGGCTGTGGGAAGTCAGTCTGAGAGGGAGACATTGGCCAGAGTGCGTGTGTTTCACCAGAGCACTGTAGCGGCGAACTCAGGTAATGAGCGTGCTCTCTGTGGACAGGTTCAGATAGATGGTTGGTTGCATGGAGCTGTGGGGTTTTAGTGGGTGATCAGACGCATGCAGCCTCTGCTCTGTCTTTGCAGCTTCGTTTAACCTGCACAAAGCTTTGTTGACAGTTGTTTGTCTGATTTATAACTGCTGGTTAGAGTTTATACAAGACTGCCTGCATGTGTGACTCATCTTTCTATCTTCTTGATGTGAGAACATGCATTTTCTTTTATGTTTGTGGAACTGATCTGCTCTCTCACCCGACTGTACATCTCTGAGTCCATCATGTCTTTTTCTTTCTCCCACTTCCTCTCCCATGTTATCTTAGACCGTGCCTCTGTGGTAACCACTTCCTCTACTGGCTCTGCACTCTGCTTTACACAACCAAATTTTAAACAAATCTGGCATGGGGGAGTGGGCTTATGTAACAGAGGAGGGGAGGAGGGGAAGAGGGTGCCGGTTCCCTCGCCTCCCTCAGAGACAGCTGGATTGTGCCACAGTAAGAAGTTAATTCTGATTCTGACGGTAGTGACAGACAATTCAATTTTCTTCTTTCCTTGTTTGAAGGAACAAGAAAGGAGTTGTGCTCAAGAGGTTATCTGAGCTCAGGGCTGTATGTTCTGTCCTATTTCCCCACAGGAAATAAACTGAGTGATTCAATTACTCCGTAAAATTTATCTCAGTGCTCTGCTGGAGAAGCACCGTGCGCCACCGAGCCTCTTGCATTGCAGGTTAGCACCTTTGTTTAAGCTGAATCATTTTCAAGTTGTACAAAGCTTTTTTTTGTCTGTCGGTGATGTGTCAGGGTCACACGAAAGCAGGATTCTGTTAAACTAAGTGTATTTGCGTTTTGTTTGGTTGCTTAGTAATGCATTTTCCTGCATGTACAGCGCTAATCCAAAGGTCTGTTCACTGTCTGTACTGTAAATGAAAACAGAATGCAGTGATCTGAAAATATCACATAAACCAATATTGAACTAACCGTAGAGCAGAGAAAACATATCAAAGGTTGAAAGTGAGAATCTGGAATTTTATTGCAGTAGCATGTCCACGTTTAACACTGTGTAGCATCATCTCTTCTTTTAACAACAGTCTGTGAACATCTGGGCACTGAGAAGACCAGATACTGGACCTTTAGGAGAGAAATGTTGTCCCATTATTGTCTGATATAGGATTCAAGCTTCTCAATAGTCCTGGGTCTTAATTGTCATATTTTGTGTTTCTTGATGTTTTCAGTTGGCAAAACTGCAGACAGACCAGTCCAGCACCTGGACTCCTCTGCTACGATGCCATGCTTTTATAGAAGATGCATTATGTGATCTAGCATTATCTTGCTGAAATATGCAAGACCTTCATTGAAAAAGAAAATGAGAATCAAAAATGCAGGCTTTTGAACCGAGTGCTGATAGCAAGCAGGATGGTCTCTCCCCTCCTTAGTCTGGAGGATGTGGTGTCTATGGTTTCTAAAAAAAAGTCACATTTTGATTAATACAGACAGTTTTCAGAATAGTTTTCTGTGTTGCCTGAGTCCATTTTGAATTAGCTTTGGTTCAGAGAGAACGGCAGAGTTTCTGGATCATGTTCACTTAAGGCTTCCTCTTTGCATGAGAGAGCTTTCAAAAGTATCTGTGGATTGCTCTGCGAACGTGCTCACTGACGATAATTTTTAAAGAGAACTTCTGAGCGAATCTGACTCTTTAAGGTACTGTTTTTGTCGCTTATATTTTCATGAACTGGTAAAATGTCTGACTTTATACATCTGAGATGGTTTTTTTAACTGTATTTTTTTTTGCATTTTAAATAGCATCCCAAGTTTTTTGGAATTAGCATTGTAAAACAGTTCAATATTCTCATATGAAAGACACAACCATTTACCATTCAAGTGAGCAGCCAAACAGTCAGGGGAAGAGAGCTGAATTTACTCCTGTATGACACTATTTTTGCAATCAGGATATGTCCCTACAGCTCACTGAGAGATAGTTAAACAACCCATTTCCTCCCCAGTGACTCACAGCCTCTCTGTACCTATATTTTCCCAAGAACTTGTCATGTTTATGATGACACTGAGCAGCACTCAACATACTTTAGTATTCAGTTTTCAGAGGATTTGTCCAGTGTTAATTTCGTGCCATACCTCCAAAACACACCGTGGGTAATCCGATCTTTTACCTCTGTAACAGGCATTGAATTTGAGAACAAGGACTGGTGACAGGAGCAGCCACACCTGTGGTGTTCATACATATGTAGATCTTCCTGTTTGTGGTTAAATCAAACAAATATGAAGCACAGTAACCTCTAACACCAGTTTGTACACATCCCCAGTATGTTGTTCCCCTTCAAAGGGGTTCAAAGAGTTCTGCATTCAGATTTGCTGAAATTTGCGACTTAAAAGGGAAGAGTTGTGTGTTGAGGCAATGATTTACAATGGCTGCACAAAGAATTTTTCTGATTTAATTGGATGATGTTTGCCTTTAGTTCGGTGAGCCACATAACTGCTGCAGTACTGATGATAAAATTTAATGGATGACCGACATGGATATATAAGTCTTAGATTTGTAAAGTTCAAAGGAATACTGTGCAGAAAATTTATCAATTTAGGATAACTGTTTCCTGATGACTTGTATTCTTCTTTCTTTTAACCAATTTCTTTGTTGTAAGCTCTCATGCCTGCTTCACTTTCTCCCAAGTTTAACTTTGGTAAACGCAGCTTTATTAAATTCAGCGCTGATTGGCTTTATGTGTGGACGTCATAGTGATGATTCATCCATGCATTATACATAGTTTTTTTTTCATATTCTCTCCCTACAAGCCCCTCTGTTTGTTTTACACTGTCCCTCAGGAGCTCATTGCCTCAGTCAGCCTGTGAGAGCAAGCTACACTGTGTTGCCAGCAAGTGTTTGTGACAAGAACAGCACGATGAAAGTCACAGTGTGGGAAGAAAAACACACGAAGCTTGGCTTTTATTTATTATCGATCTCTGTCACTCATGTTGTAAAGAAGATGGGCTGTTTTAGTGTGTCCCTCCACTGAGTTATACGCAAATGCTGCCTTTCCATGTTTCACTTGTTTCCACAGCTGACGCTATCATTTATTTCTCCATCCAAGACCAAAAAAAAAATCACTTAAAGGTGACCTGATGGGTTTTCTTGCAACCAAAATTACATTTTATAAAGGTTTTTCCTCACTCAAACACAGACGTACATCGAGCTCCAACAAATGAGTTGAATCCATCTTATTCCTCATAAGTAATTTCTGCATTTTTCTTCACATTTTTCTTTTGGTTTTGTTCTTTAGGTGTGTTACTGCTACTACTGTGTACATGCAGGAGCTGCACTGCACTGTCGCTGTTTGCATGCATCTTCTTGTATGTGCGCTGTACCATCAAAACATAGATGCCATCAAAGTATTCTTTAGCAGTTTAGGCAAAGGTTTTATTTCTAATGAGTTTGTTACAGTCTGTTTAAAGGCAATGGGAAATGTAGCTATTTTGTGATTTGTTTACGGTGTGCTTCTGTGGTTACCTCCTTAAACTGTGGTTGGAGTTTTCCTCTGCAGCGAATAGTTCAATAACGACTGCAGATTAGGATTTGTTATGTCAGATTATTATGTCTGCTCAGATTTGAAATAAAATATCTTTTTTTTATTTATGTTTATGATCTTGCAGCCCCAACAAGAGGAGAAACTTTTACTGCACAGGTTACCTCTTGAACAAAGTGACCTTAACTCCAAGTGGTCCTGTAACACCCTCAGCATTGTTGAGACACCTTTTATCTTTCCACTCACCCGCTCTCGCCCTTCACTGCCCCCCATCATGCCCACACTGCCTGAGGAAGAAGAGGACTCTCCTGAAGAACTGGACAGTTCCTCCAGCTCTCCCAGAACTGTAAGTGCTCAGTCTGTCACTTCTGGATGCACAAGAATAATTTTTACAAATATATAAATATATATATAATCTATAATCTATTCAGCCGTGAGAGGAAATTCCATAAATGTTGCTGATAAAGTCCACCCTTACAAATCTGTTTTTCTTCAACATGCTGCTTTCAGGTAACAAGAAAAAGCTTCTTGATTAATCTCTCTCAAGGGAAACCCACTGTTCCGTTATCAACCACTTTCCCGTTAATAATGCTGTTAAAAATCAAACTGAGGCTGAGCTGTGCTAAGAAAAACAGACGTTACCAATCCTGCAAACTGAAATATTATTTGATGTGGCACATGAATTCCTTTTTGGGCTCTGTACTCAGTTAGCTCCCCCAAAAAGTCTCATTCTGCTGATTCCTGAATGTTTTATGAGTATTTGTTGGCCACTTGGTTTCATTATGAATCATCCAATGTTGAACCCACTGAGATCTTTAAAGATGTGTGGAATTTCAAAGCAAAGCCCCCCAAATTTAGCTCATGGTGAAGACTGTTCTTTATTTTCCACTGAGGCCATTCCTGTTCTGTCTACTGAAAACCATCATGTCTCAGCAAAATGTTATCATTAAGTCATTTAAGACATATTTGTGATTCGTGGTCCGAGCTAAAATAGTTTCTTCCCAGGCTAAATAAATAATAAATGGACAGGCTTGACATAAGATTGTTTAATAAGAAAAGGATACTTTCACTAAGAAAATATCTCAAATGCCCTCTTTACTTTTGAAGATTTATTTTTGAACAGATACCCAATAGATAGCCTACCTGATATTTTTGAATAGATAGTATTCAGATCATTACTGATGTGTTAACTAAAAAGAACGGTAAAAACTCCAAGATGTTCTTTAATCTCTTAATGAAAACAAGCCTGTTAGCAAGCTAAGCTAACATTAGTTTAGCTTGCCAAACCAATGTTAAACCAATGTTAAGTAACAAAAGTGGTTGGTCTCAAAAACACATCATGGTTCAAAGTCCATCCACCTTCTTTCTTACAAGGACTTTGTGACTTCTTAAACAACAGACTTGAGAAAGAAGTCTGCTCTGATGTGGAAACATTCATATGAGTCTTATTTCTCCTCTGACGCATGTAGGCACAGTTCTTTACAGGATGCCATTATGAACAAAATGACTGATGACCGTTTCAGTGGGAGGACATGTTGAATAAAACACAGCTTGTGTCTTCACTGCAGTAAAGTGCAGTCAGTATGCTCTAAGTCTGAAGAATCAGAGAATTTCATGGGTGAGCCATCCAAACGGTTCATTCAGACCAAGTCATCTAAAACAACTCATACCTCAAAATTTCAGTCCACGTGAACAGTGTCATGGGAATTTTTACATTACATCATTTTTGCATCGGTTAATTCATTTGTCACTATTTTACTGACCGAAAAATAACCTCCATTTTGCTTTGCATCATTGCATATTGACCGTCTGATTTACTCTGGCACTGATCAGCTGTGACTGATGGGTGGTTAGTAAAGCAACAACATCATATTTTCTGAGGAGAAAAATAGATATCTGTATGAGCCAAAATATAAAGGAAAAGGACTGAGAGCAGTGGAACAGAAAGTCTGAGCTGCCACTATTCACTGATGCATAGCAACACGAATGGTCTTTGGTCAGAAAAAATTACGAAGTAAATAAATGCAATTGTGACGCAATGTAAAGAACCACAATAAAGCATTTGAATGAACCACAATGAATTAGGCTTTTGTTTCTTTAGTTGGCTGAAATTCTCTCTTTTTGTCACATTTCATGGTTGAAGGACGACCCAAGTCCGAGTTTAGGACGGCAAAAGAAAGTTGATTAGGAAGCTAAATTAGATTTTATCTAAACTAAATAAAACCCGCAGAGGCAGGTAAATAACCCAAAAACAGAATTTCAGAACAGAAAACAGCACACGGCAAAAGTAATTTAGGTAATTTAAATTAGGCAAAGTCAACCGACCAATGACAGCAAACAATGACAAAGATCTTGGACTGAAAAATAAACAACAAGCATATGTGCTTCATACAGTACAGGTGTGGCTGAAGGCCACAAGTCTAACTGGAATAAACAAAGCATGCATTAACAAGATTATAAAACAGGAAGTAAAGTAAACTAGAGCAGGGCAAAATGCACTGACCACAGACAGAAGTAAGTCCACACCTATTAACATTTTAAAACTAAGGCTAACTTTACTTAACTAGAGTTATTAACTGAATATGACATAAATCCAAGAAACCAAAGAATAACATCCTAACCAAAGCAGGAAGCTGTTAATTATATTAGTTCATCAGGAATTCTCACAAACTGAGATCGCTCTGACCGCTGTGTGCCACAAGTAAGACTCCGACTACTCATAAGTCATTCACAGTCAGCCTATCTCTACGACCCCTGTCACAGCAGTTCAAAGGAGGCGATTTTGTTTCTGTTTGTCACAGCTGAAAATTTCCATTTAAAAAAAGCTGCCATACCAATGGCAGCTCTGTATGAACATAATTTTCTTGTGGTGCGAGTTCCAGTAACAGCGAGGTCCAGAATACTCACAGCACCACTTCCTTTTTAAACGAACTGTTTAATTAATTAATTAATTAATTGTTTTTGTAAGCACCACAAGCTACGACACACTCATCCATATTGTAACATGAAGGCAGCAGCTTTGAAAACCCGAAAACCTTGGCAGACAAAACAGAAGTCACAAATAAAGCAGTTCCAGTAAATCTGTTTTGCCATTCGGCTGAACTGAACCTCTAAATCATCCTTCACAAGATTAGGATACAGTTTTTCAAGCGTGTCTTAACCATATGAATGATGAGATCTTACTGGGATCGTATTCAGAATTTGATCATCTAAAAATCCACAGACAATAAAGTTTGAACAGTGGAGGACATTGTGTGGCCACAGTCACTTATGAGCACTGGATAAGACATCTCAGCAGAATGTAATGAAACTGTTTTGTCTCATCCTCAGGCACAAGCCAACACCATAAAAGTACCTATTTTCATTGCTGCCTATCTCTGTTATTACATGAGGGATTCATTTTTTTTTTTTGTCTTAGGGGATATTTTACAAATAAACTCTTTTATAGGAGTTTTATGGGAGCACACTTGCCTTTGCTAGACTTGTGAGAATGTGCAGTAAAAGCGAATGACTGTTAAATGGGTTTTTGATGATTTTCATCATAACTCATCATGACTTATTTGTATTTCCAATTACTTATGAGAATAGCAATCAGCTGATGTTGATGCATAATCCCGCCCCCTTGTCCCTTGGATAAGGCTGGATGGGCTTAGGCGCCCCCTTTCCTTTGGAAACAAGAGGTAGAGGTCACATTGCCTTTCGGCTGGGGCTTAGTGGAGTTGAGATTGGCAGGGCATTGGGATAGTTAGATATTCAAAAGAAAAAGGACACCATACGTAAAAGACAGCTGTTTTGGTATCCAGACCTGGAGGCCTCAGTAGATTGTCCCATAAGATCTTATAAAGAGTCAGTCCAAGCTTTCATTTCTAACAGGCGGGTCCTGAGACTTTGTTTAACCACTGATGAACGATGAATGCAGCACTGCCAAAATGGTGAAAGGTGGCTCAATTATCGTTACATCACAACTTCTTTAATGAGACAGACTTTCAATCAGCCGTTTCTGAATCATTTAGAACTCTTTTTCTTTATTTTGCATCAATTTTCACAGCCTTAATTTGAACTCAATACCTCCTCATTTATCCTTTAACCTTTGTTCCATCTCATACTATAAAGCACCTTTTTTTTAGCAGTTACATCATTTGATCAATTCCCATCATTGAGACTCTTTAGGGTACTTTTACTTTTTTTCCAAAGTATTGTTGGTGGTTTTAATAATGACAGTTGGTCCATTGAGTTGTGAGATTCCATTATTATAGAAATATGTCCCAGTCAAACCTTACTCAGGATAGACTATGAGAAGCCTCCAGGCTGTTTACAGCTGTTTCCTGTAATGGGATTATTGGCAGTTTGTTTGGGGACATGCAGCACAACATACAGTTAATTACATTTTACTTAATCTTGAGTCCTTGAGACTGGAGTCTTGTTGAGTGGCCTTAATGTTTTATCAAATTACCACAGATCAGGTAGTGTACAGTACAATGCCACGATGCAGAGACAATGCGAAGAACCAGAGGGTCAAAACAAACTCGCAGCTCAATTTTTCATCAGGGCCCCAGAGCAGCTTAATGCAATCCTGCTTTTACTTTGTTCTGTTGCTTTGCACAGTCTACACCATGTGAAAGCCGAGCTGTCGTCATGACTGCTCCCACAATCGTCTACCCGCAGCAGGCCATTATTGTCCAACAAGATGGGCGGCCTCTGGAGCAGGCCAGGTAAACGCCCACTTTATCAAAACATGTAATTGTTTTCTTGTTGCCTGTTTATCTGTAAACAAATATAGTGGGTTTGAGTCATTACTGTTTCCTCTCTCAGGCCACACAGTCCCAGAGCTCGCCTGGCAAGAAACTCCTCTGGAGGACCCATCACCAAAGTCGGTGGGTAATTCCCACAAACACACACACACACGCACGCACACACACATGCTGCAGCTGTAATTACTAAAAATAAACACCATGAGAACTGTTTGGTTACATTTCTTTAGCCGAGCAATTTTTTTTCCGAGAGCCAGCTGATAAGTGGGCGTTTGTAACACTATCAGCATGACCTGCTTCTCCATGAACCTGCTTTATCTACAGCATCTTTGCTTCAATCTTACTGAAATATAAACCAGGACAAACCAGGCATTTTGGCTCTGTCCTAAATAACTCTTGTATCAGAATCTACCATAAGATGTTTTCAAACTGGATTTAGATCAGACCCACTGACCGCCATATTTGGCGTTGCGGGAAATAATACTCAGAAAGGTGAAAGGAACTCGGCATGTGCCTCATGTTGAGCTCTGTTACTGTCTTTGCTGTTGTTGAGCTTAATTTAGGACTCTACAAACATCTCTACTGCTACAGTAAGCGCTTCATGTTAGACCTTGCCACTCTTTGAAAAGCTCTCCTACTTGCTTTCTTTTCCACTCAGTAAAAAGGTTTAATAAGTTAAACAACGCTACAAACAACGCTAAAATGCTTCCATTGCTCTCTGTCACGCTCAGATTTTTCCTCTGCTCATTATTTTGGGTGATGTTCGTGTTCATCCTGGACCTATTCTAAGTTCCATTTTGAAGACCTCTATTGGATTGATCTCAAATTGAGACTTGCTCCAGCTACCTTAACAAGTATTACAACAGTTGGACTCTTTAAGCCTTCATCAGCTCTAATCCTATCCCTCTAGGTATCACCCCTATAACCCTGAAAGGACTACACTGATTGACGCAGTCTTTACAAGTTCTCCCCATACGTACAAGTCTAGTGTATTCTGATAGGATACTTCTGACCGCTGTTTTATAGCCGTGTTCAGGCTTATTGTCATTTGAAGCTACCTGTCTGAATTAGTTTTAAACAAATTCTAAAAAAAATCTTCAAGCCTTTGTACCCGATCTTTGTACCCGATCTGAGCTGGAAGTTCTCTGGACTTTGTCTTGCGACCTGTTTACTGCCGTTGTGAAAAATACTAAGAATAAAAGCACGATTCAGTCCTTGGTCCTTGGATTGACTGTGACCTTGTTATGTTTCTTCAACAAAACAAAATGCTGCCTGGCGTACAGCAATGTGTGCTCGATCTTCTGCAGACCACTCGTTATTTAAACAAATTAGAAATAAAGCCATGCAAGATGTTCGACAAGAAAAATGTTGTTATTTTAAAGAACAATTTTCCCTTTATGGCTCTGACCCAAAGATATTCTAGAGGACCGTAGAACTTAATCTTCTACTTTCCAGCTGTCACTTAAGTACTGATAACAAATGTTCTTAATCAACAGTCTTACTTCCGGCACCATCACGGGCCTGCCAGAATCGCTCCTTACTTATTTTTACACTTATTTTTATACATCATCTATTTGATGCTCTGCTGTATATTGTAATTGTAATTTTGGAGCTATCTGGGACAGGAATTTCCTTTTGGATTAATAAAGTTCTATCCTATCTGATCTTATCTTATCTTTATTGAAATCTGCTTTTATTTTCAAACCTTTTGCTTAAATATTAGCTAAAAAGAACAGGTGAGATAGATCCTTTTTCCCTTAGATTGCAGCCCCTGTAATTGCAGCTCTCATTGGGGACCTTTTGAATCTGTTAAAGGTTATATACAAAAAATAAGAGTAAGAACAAAAGGTTTTATCTTTAATAAAAAAAGTTTGCAATCTATTATATTCGATTGCAATCCAGTGGATGAGAGAAGTGATGCAGCATCCTCAAATGTGAGAAGTTCAGATTTGTAATAATGGACAAACAAGAGCATTTGGAAACTGCTCATAGAATATATCAGAAACAAGCTAAAGTTATCTAAAAATTACTTCCCCATTTAGAAAAATGTTCACTTTTTATAAGCCCATTTTCTCTCTCTCTCTTTTTCTCTTATTAAATTAGATTATAATAGATTCAATAGTATCACAGCTGCCAGGGTTATTTCAAGACACTTAAAAATGTCTCCATATAAGTACGGCGGGGAAAATAAGTATTTGACACGTCAACACTTTTTTTCAGTAAATGTATTTCTAATGGGTTGACACGACATTTTCACCACATGTCAATGTCAACTCAAGTATTCCATTCATACAACGACATCTAAACATTTAAGTCCATAAATTGAGTTATGTGTAATGAAGTGAAATTACACAGGGAAAAAGTATTGAACACATGAAGATAACAAGGTGCAAAATGGCATAGAAAGCCAGGAAATCACCTGAAATCTGTCAGTACTGAGAGAGAAACCCTGACCCTATCAGAGCTAATTGATATCAGCTGGTTTAGTCCAACTTGATGGCCTATAAAGGCTTCTCATTATCCAGGAGTCACACAGGAAAGATTTCATGATAGAGAAAAGCAAAGAGCTCCCCCAAGACCTTTGTAATCTTGTTGTTGAAAAGCATACTGATGGTATTGGTTATAGGTGCATTTCCAGAATTCTGAATGTTCCTGTCAGTACTGTGGGAGCCATTATCCAGAAATGGAAAGAGCATAATTTCACCATGAACCGGCTTATGATCAGGTGCTCCACGTAAGGAGTCCAGAAATTAATCAGAAGGGTTCTCCAAGAGCCAAGAACCACTTGGGGAGAGCTTCAGAAAGACCTTGCATCAGTAGGCACTGTTTTTTTCAAAGAAAACCAAAAGCATTGCACTAAACCACCACAGCATCCATGCACACTCACCATGCAAGACCCCATCGCTGAATAAAAAGCATGTTGAGGCTTGTTTAAAGTTTGCAAAACAACATTTGGGGAAGCCTGTGGATGACTGGGAGACTATTGTACGGTCAGATGAAACAAAAATTTAACTTTTCTGGCTATCATTCTACACTTCATGAATGGAGAAATGTATCGGGACACTGTCGAAGCTGAAAATGAAAAGTGCTTGGGATCATTGTCTTTCTGAAATGTCCACCCTCAGGGCCAAGGAAACGATTAATTGGTTTCAAAGAAAGAAAATCAAGGTGCTAGAATGGCCCAGTCAATAACCCAGAGAACTGAAGATCAGAGATCATAAAAGTGGACAGTTTGTGTGGAAGAATGGGCCTGAGCAGGCGACTGGTCTCTCCATACAGGAGGTGTCTAGAGGCTGTAATTACCAGCAATGTATGAATTGAATACTTGGCTTGATGGCAATATCTGGTGCAGATTTCGTGTCAATAGCCCACTTAGAAATACCTTTCCTGAAAAAAATGTTGATGTGTCAAAAACGTATTCTCCCTGCTGTATATTCAAAGGACTGAGTCACATTAACGGTTAGGACTGAACTTTAATGCTTGATCGATTAAAAGTCGGTGTTAAAAAAAACAGATGGGACCAACCCATGAACTCTTTAGTCTTATCTAGATTCAAACCTTTAGAGTGTTCACAGAGAACAAAGCAACGGTTATTTTTAATTTATCTGTGGAAAGAATGAGAATCAGTGTTTAATTTATGATTGAAATTTCACCTTATGGTAAAAGTATCAAAATTTGAAAAAGCAATGTCATTACTTATACTCACGTTTAACATTACATACTTAAACCAAGCGGTAGACATGGCTCAGATAGGCTTACTTCCACAATATCTTAATGAGATGACAGCATAGTCACTGAAAACTGTGCTCTTCCAAAGGGTTAATGGAGTTCAGTTCCCCACTTGTATGAGCATACCTTGTCTTTTGTAAAGAAAAAATTTAATTAGAAAAAGAAAAAACTATTTTCATGTTGTGCAGTTACACAAGAACCTTCTCAACATTTAGACAAAGTCTGGTGATCTCCCTCCTGACAGAGGAATCTGAAATGCCTGAAATGCTTTTGCTGATCTGATTACTTTTGATGTTCAGCTTACAGTACCGACCCTATTTGATGAAACAGGAGATTACAAAACCCCTGACTTTGCTAACACTCAGTTTATTTATTGGCTTTCATCGATCGTAAATTATGCCTTACCTTGAGACTTCAGAATGAAGAATTTTGTTGAAATGCAACTAAAATAACTCTAGTCCAACAGCACTCAAATGACAGTCAAGATTCTTGTGCTAAAAACTTTCCTAACAATGCTGTGTCATTTCAAAACGTAATTTCTATGTGACCAGGGCAGCTGTACACCCCTGACAATACGCCACTCCGGGACTTTCACCCAGAGAAAACCACACTGAAAACAGGTTCTTATGTTTTAAGGAAAAAGGGAGCAGAAAGGTGAATTTCTAGTTTTAAACAATGTTCAGTTTTTATTTACAGGTAAGTTTCACATTGGTTAAATAACAGGAGGTCACAGCTTAAAAAATAAGACTTTTATTACAAAATATACTCTATGCTAAAAAAAAAAAAGCTACACTGAAGTGTTTTACCAGCACAAGGTGACTGTATCAGGGAGGCCCACAGCAGTGGGGGAGTGAAGGGGAGAGGGGCCACCACCAGGTACCAGAAAGGAAAAGTCACACACACTGCAAAGCAAAAGACACAAATTAGAACACAACAAATATTAAGCATGCAAAATAAACTAAGAGTGAGGAAGCCCTCCACCTTGTGAGCCACCACCTATAAACCTATGACCAGCCCACCTGTACTGGCATTGAGAGGAGTCCAGAACAGAACTAGCTCAAGTTGGTTTACAAGAAAAAAGAAAAGAACAAAACAAAGAAACAACTAAACAAAACTAACTTGACTGGGGAGAACACAACAATTAACTAACAATTCATAATCAAAATACTAAATAGAACAGGATAACCATAAGTACACAAGATATTATTGCAAAGGGGCAAAAACAGCAGTGGCTAGAGCTCAGCTGCAGCACCAGAAGCCGACATCACGTCCCCGTTCCTGGGAATTGCACATGATACAGCCACACATGGTGAGCGCTGCACAGACGGGGGGGAGCATTGAGACTAGTCCCCTTTAGTCCTGCACCTTGACTAGACGTAGTCATTCCTGGGACAAGTGTGGAGCTGGGAAAGCCTGGGGCAAAACACACATTTAAAGAGAACCAGGAAGTGATCCAGCCTCACCTGTTAGGAATCACTGATTAGGGGTGTGTGGCCAAACAGTTGGAGGAGGGAGAAGGAGCGCTACCCATCACAATCTGGATGTTTTGCTTGTAAAACGAATGGAGCGTACTGAGCAACAGTGCAAAAAAAAAAAAAAATCATATAAAGAATAGGTTTCTTCTGTGTTCTTCAGACAGCACAGTTAATGTGATCGACCTGGTGAAGGCTCAGCTGCCGGAGCTGCAGCTCTCTGAGGAGGATCGACAGAAGAACCTGGAGCTGTTGGAACAGGCCAAGAGGGTCAGCGACCGCTTTCTTACGCGACGAGGGCGCCGATCCACAAGCAGCCTCACCGACTCACCCGCAGGTAGCGTGTGCACAGGCACACATCAGACTTTTCAGTGTTGGAGTGCTGTGTCGTGCATACTGTGAGACATGGTTTTTCACCAGAATTGATCTCAGACTGGTCTAGCTGGTCTGTCTCACGTCATTAACGTCACACTATGATCCATGTATAGTAGTTGTATCTGTTGTTAATGAGAACTGGCAGTTTTTGTCCAGGACTCCTCTCTCTCAGGTCTGTAATGTTATTGCATGTTAGAAAAGTCAAAGAGACACTGGTGTTCTCACCAACGTTTCACCAGATTCTGATCAGTTTGCTGAGTTCAGGAGGAATGCATTTTCTTCATGCTTGTTGTACTTTTGTTTGCTGTATTCTTTGCGCTGTCATTGGCTGTCGCTCTAGCTGAATATCTGGATCCATATCTTGTAGTGCGGGCGTTATCGTTAGTTATCCAGTACCTTGGAACCGAAAAATTACAATAAAAACTTGCCCACATAATTTCAAACATAGTCGGGCTTAATCTGTTTTTTTTTTTGTTAATGTGACAGTAGTATCCACTTACTCCTTGTAGTAACTGAGACTTTGAGTATGTAGCGTTGGATTACAAATTTGCCCCCCTTTTTACAGCTGCAGGCAGAGGTGGACGGCCTGCACAGCAAACCAAGTGACAGTGGGCAACATAAAGTAGTCAACTGTGACTTTACTACCCAAAGAGCCACCTAGTTGTTAATCAAGATGGTGAAGCAGGAACATGACCGGGTGGACAAGAAGCCTTGTGTCTTTATTGGCCTTAGTTTTAGGAGAGATTTACTACCACACATGATACACATGATGTGTTAGTGGAGTCACCGCTAGCTATAAATCAGACCCAAGAGCAGACACTGGAAACATAAAAGTTAACAGAGTTTATTGAACGGAGGATGTGATTGTAGACTGTAGGGAGAATCCAGGTAAGGCGGTACTCTGAGGGAGGAGAGAGATGATTAGGAGGGTTCCGAATAATGATCATTCCAGAGGTAATTGCTTGTTTATCCTTACAATGGCCGGGAGGGAATCCAGGAAGGAGGGGAGGGTGCTGGCTGTGGTGCTGTGGCTTTGAGTCGGCAGCAGAGCAAGCAGGCAGGTAAATGAAGTAGATAGATGTCAAGAATCCAACTGTGGGTGTCAATCCAGGCATGAGAAACCAGAGCGCTGAGAGTGGACGACGGGAGCAATACTGCAGATGACAAGAAAGATAGGTAAGCGCAAGGAAAAACATGCTATGGAACATAGGAGTCGGCTGTAATACCACTTCGGAAGTGAGACAATCTGGCAAAGACTGGTTGCTCCTGCAGTTTCTAAAAGGGCGTCTTGATGAGGGAAGATGAGGTGCAGGTATGAGAGCAGGAGCAATCCTGACTCTGCCCTGGGCTCCCAGGAAACCTGCCCAACCTCCACCTAAGACTCAGAAACCAAAGCAACACCAACACAGCCAAGCATGATCCATTACTTTCTTATTGCTACACGGCATTTTACTGGTGTGAGGTTCTCTGTGAAGTTTTATTGGTTTTTAAACATGTTTTCAATGTACTGTACATAATGCCTGCAACTTTTTTTTCTCTACTTGTTGGATATTTTTAAGAGAACTGTTTCATTTTCAATATTTTTTTCTACAGGTCTTTCTCCAACTCCAACACCATCATCTTCACCATGTTCATCGAGAAGCAGCTCGCTCATCGTGGTCCCTCAGACTGGTCTGTACTCCTCTGTCTGTCTGGGTTCTTCAAATGGATTGCAACAGTCTATTTACCACTAAAATAATTTACACTTCTTTGTTTTATTTCTGTATATCTGTTTTTTTTTTTAATTATTCTGCTGCTGAGTTTCAACCAACAGAGAGCTGGTTTGATTCTTGTCTGAACATCAGTTCTGCTCAGATCTGACCGGCTTCTGGTTCTTGTTGGGAACCAAATTAGATTGACTTGAAAATGTTTTGTTTTTTTAATGCCTAAATTTTGTTCATGAACAAGAATGGAATGGGTTCTCTTTTGGTCTAAAAGATCTCCCAGTAATAGTGAGTTATAAGTTGTTTTCTGCTGTTTCAGCTGCAGGATCCTCAGACACAACTCAGGTCAACTCACAGTCGACTGGTCAGGTAAAGAATTAGTTGCCGTCTCTCAGAATAACACAAAATGTAACGCTTTTTTTTCTTGTTTGTTAAAATGTTGTACCAATTCTGTAATTCTAAGAAGATATTTATCTCTATGCCGCATTGCCTCAGAAATAGAAACATTTCTTAACCAACTCAATAACTACTGATTCACCTAATCGTCATTAACACATGAAAACTGGGATGTTCTCTTGTAGCATCTGGAGGTGTCTTCAGTGAGTGAGCAGCCCGATTTAACCAACAAGGATCAGGAGGTCAGATTAACAGACTAACTGCATGTCTTCATATCAACACGTAAATGACAACCATAAACAGAGTGCAAAAGTTTTACTTAAACCTTTGTCAAACAAGTTCTAACAACGCTAATTAAGCTTATCTCCAACAGGCAAATCTCTTAGTAAACACTGTACAACTTCATTTTAACCAATCAACCTGTAAGCATCGAATAGTTGGCCAGTTAAAGAGGAGGGAAACTGTAGAAACGCAGCTGACAACTAACTGACACTGTGCCTCATGTCACATTCTTCAGTTGGTACACTCAGGAAAATTATGAACCAAACTAACAGGAAGAGCCGGTGGTGATGTTGACACATGCCCCCTGTTGTGTCGCACAGAGCCACCGTTTGGGGAGAAAAATAAAAGCGCCTGAACACATCACAAAGAGGATCTGTCTGTTATGATGCACGATCTACACATGTTGTACATGTGTTATTAGAAAAGGAAACCCGGAAGAACTTGTTGATAAGTAACTTATACAAAGCTGTGTTTGCTTTGTTCATTTTTAATTATCATTTGGCTTTTAGTTATTTTTGCTCCACATGACCATATTGATGATGAAAGATGATGAAAAATGAGAAGAGTTCACGTGTGACCTATTGATTTAATGGTTATCACTCTGTTGTCATGGCCGCTTTCCTTCCTGTGCTCTCATTTGCGTCACTGAGCAGCCAATCAGAGTGATCTCTCACTCATAGACACGATTATACACACTGACTCGGCTGGGGGGAAAAAAACGTTGACGGTATTTGACAGTTCAAACAGCGTTTTACTGTTTCACACACCGATAAAGAGCGCAAGAGCGACAGATGTTTACAAATGCGACAGATGTTCCGAGCATCCGATTTTCAGCTTGGTGTATAAAAGCTTTTACATGCGTTATACTGAAATGAATGAACATCACAACATTTTATCATGATTGTTGACTCAGCCGCAGCATTTTGCAAACAGACTCTGACCGCAAATGTAATACTACAGAGAAGATGACAATTTAACATGTATAAACACCCTTTTTGCTGATAATGTGACATTTCAGTAGGCACATGTTCATATACACATACTCTCTCTGTTTAAGCCGTGTTATTATGTTTTGGCTATTTAAGAAAATGCCTCAAAGCATGGGCCCCCAATGTCTGATAACATTCTGCTGATGTAGGCCGTCTAGCTTGTATTTAGCTTCCATCAATTCAGTGGGAAGTCAGAATCTTTTATCTCCTGCCAGGAAAAATGTATGAAAACTCCACAAAACCTCAGATTTCCTGATCTCACCTTTATCATATTCTCCAAAAAGACCATACATCTGCTGATGAACATTTATTTTTTTAAGGAAAGCAACGGAGCAAAATACTTTAGATATACATCAAATCCATCATTAACCTCATCTGCAGTGTTCACATTGTGGGAATTGGCTGGTCCTTCCTCTTTCACAGCATAGCCAAAATGGAGACCATGAAGGATGAAAAGTAGCTATAACCATCAGAGGTCTTTTGAAACAGATGAGTGAGCCTTGGATCTGACTGAGAACCACCAAAGTATTCAGTGGGCGCCTATAGCATTAAAACCTAAATGAAGGGAGGTAAAATCACACTTTATAGATAATTGAACTTATCATCTTAGTCTATCATCAGTTCAAACTTAGAATTTGTCCTGTTGTCCCATTCACTTTGTTTTACTCTTTTACTCAGAATGTTATTGAAAATACAGCAACAGAGGGGCCACTGAGTATAAAATACGTGTTGGTGGCCCCTGTCAGATGCTGAACATCTCAGTATTTTTGATTGATTGGTTGCTTTCGAGACTAATGCCTGATGAAGTGTGTGAGAGTTTTTCTCAAGTAAACACAACAAGAGTGCTAACTATTTTATTATTTTATAGGACCAGCCCTTTATGAACTGGAAGCCTGCTGAAAAAAGAAAAGTATCCTCCGGGACTCTAAAGCCCCGGTTTGCCGTTCAGAAGGAGAACTGTGATCTGGCCGTGCCTAAGAGTCCTTCGACAGTCAGTAAAGCTGAGGAGGCTTCAGGTCGAAACCCACACCAGGCCCCAGCAACAGGGGTGGCCAAGCCCGTTCCCAGACCTGCTACTCAGCAGGCCCCCTGCACAGCTGAGATTAAGACGATTGGAGCCTTTCCTCCCCTGATGAGAGCTGTTTCCTGGGATGCTGTAGGCGGCCTCAATTCAAGAAGTGGAGCCCCAAGTTTCCCTCCTACAGTCGAGGACACTCTCTCAGAAAAGCCCAGAGATGCTGCATACAAGTACAAGGACTTCCCCATCCAGCCGGGAAGTGTGCAGAAACTGTCTAAACTCAGAGAGGTAAAACATCCACTCACCAGGCTACACTTTGCTGTCATCATTCTTCTTATCAAGTGTCCTCTGCTGAAATGATATAAAAATACAAATCTTCTGCTCCTGTGTGTGTTTGCATGCGCAGGAGCACAAGCTGATGCGTAACCAGACCATTGTAGGATCCAAGTTACCAGACTTGAGTGAAGCTGCAGAACAGGAAAAAGGTAACAATCCACATTTGTCCTATTGGGTATCACCCAGGGTGTACACTTCCTCTCAGAAATGTTTTTCCCACTGAATGTGGAAAAGACTGAATGTGTTCTAGTGTAATGTTTTTGGGGTTTTTTCTTCGTATCACCCAAGTACTGGCAAACAAGGAAAGACGTGTGTTTTCATGTTCCATCAGCAGATGGCATGATTGTTAAAGCATGTAAGCAAAAGACCACCTGATGGCATGAGGAAATTATTCTGTGTAATTTTCATGGTTTTTTGGGAGTCTGAGCTTCATACCAGTGAAATTACTTGAGATTTTTTCTTGGACTTTCTTTGACACAACATAAGAGGCAGCGAATAAACTTATTATTGTTATTATCACTTGAAACTCAAGTTCTCTACAGACAGACCCGGTGATTCTCTTGAGGCCTTTTTTAATGTGTCCACAGGATGTTCACCTTCTCTGAAGTCAGCCAGTGGCGAAGAGACGAAGCAGAAGTCTGACGCCATGCCAAACATTTCAGACATCATGCTGAGAAAACTCAAGCTTCACCGTGGTCTGCCAGGCTGGTGTGTAACAAACTGCTGCTTTAGCTCAATTTACTGTGTATGAATATGTACATTACTTATTTAACAAACCGTTATTCTCTTTCATTCCAGTGCACCTCCACTCACTGAAAAAGAAGTTGAGGTTGGTGTTTCATATCTGCATGTTTTTGGTCGAATCCTTTTCAAATATTTAGATGCAAAGCTTCAAAAACATTCTCTACCCCAATGAAGCCACTTAGCTTATCTTAACATAAAGACTGTAAACAAGGAGAATAGGCTAACCTTGTCTGTCAACAGATGACAACTAAATCAACTGAATCCAAAGGTCAATAATTATGTTTTAGGCTCCTGACGCTTGGTCTGGAGCCTGCTAAGATGGTTTTGATTGTAGAGGAAACCCCTAAAGCATCACTTTTGTATGTTGTGCTAACGTCAAGATGGCAACTTCAGAAACAGTAGCAAAGCTTTCCAGTTTAAAAGTTTATTTTTAACGCCTTAACATGAAGTTTACCTGTTCTTAACCAAGTACTTGTATCACAGTATCACAGTCATTGAGCAAAAGAAGTCTGAATGAAGACATAAAAAGGAAGGTAAAAGAGCAGTGCCAACTGGAGCCCCTTCCACTTCCAATATCCAATATCCATCCATCTCCTCTCCTCTAACCTCTTTACACAGTCTGTATTAACTTGCTGATAAACCAGTAGAAATTAATGTTTTCCTGTTTACTATTGGCACAGCTGGTGCGCCACAGAAGGCAAACGTTCAGCAGGTCCTTGTGCACCAGAAAGTGACATGGTGCCCCATGTGATGAAAACTGTCACTAAGTGCTCTTGACCAAGTGAATCCTCAGTATGTGATGAGTTGCAGTCAAATTTTTAGTAAGAAGATGCTGAACTGATTACTAACTGTTTTAAAATTGCTGTCTCAATAATCAGAAGTTATTGGCTTCTCTGCAACTACCCAGTACTCTGAAATAACCACTTTCAGGAAGTCATTCCCTCACGATAGATCATGTTATTAAGAAATGGCAATAGGAACGATGGAGATAAAGTTATATGTATACACACACACATATATATATATATATATATATAAAAGGCAAACAATTTCATGAAAGGACACAGTTCTCATACTATTCAGCAGAGAGGTGGATCGATCACGCTACAGGGGGCGTTCCACTGTTACAAGGAAGAACAGAGTCAATTAAAAACAATACAATTTAGATTTCAGCATCATACTGTCTATGAAAACATTTAAGATGAAAAGATGGTGTTTCCACTGTAGTGATCCTAATCCCCAATCGAAGGCACAAATAGAGGGCTTTGCCATGTGACCAAAACAATCATTATAAATCTATGTATAAACCTCACCAGAGGAATGCATGAAAGACAGTCCATGAATCTCACAGAAATGGGAAACTTTTTCAGGAACAATGAGCCTGAAAACAAAGCCTGTGATCTGTGATAATTGCCAGAGGGATTTTAATATCTGCAAAATCTCGCTTCAAGCTTTTTGAATCCATTAAAGATGAACATAAAAGAAAAATCTTAGTATTAAGGATATGTGTCATCTTTAACTCGAAAACTAGTTCATGTTTTACCTGACAGCTATTTTTGACCCCTGGTTGCATAAACGTTTCCATGCATAGCCTTATGTGTTAAGCCCGTAAGGTTGTAAGACTCAGCACAAATACACAAATATTGTTGCATAAATAGCAATAAACTAAGAATATGCTTTATATAATGTTCTCCTTTTACATTTAATGTTCTCAGTTGCGTTAAAAGTGATGAATACGATCCACAATAATTAAGTGTCCATATGTCTTATAAAAACAAGTCATAAAATTGTGTGCCAACAGTAATTTGTGTACCTTGAACAGTGCATTGTGTTCAAACCACTCGCTCTGGAAACAGATGGCTTCTTCCACTTACGTCTGAACCTTTTCCACATGTTTATAATAACCTGTTCTCCTGCCAAAGGGCTTAATTACACGCTGGTCACAGAATCGCTTGGCTGGATTTGACGGTATACTGTCAACAGGAAAGTGTTTTTATGTTCCTGATCAGACCGAAGAGAGTTTGAGCGATTTCCTGCGGAGAAAATGCAAACATTTGGGATGTTGTCAGGCTTGGGCTGTAGCCGCGTTCCCTCTGGGATGCGTCTGGATCAGGACAGTCAGAGGTCATAAATTTCCTCCCACTGGTGGCCCATATGTTGGAAAACCGTGCAGACTAGCTTTGATCAGCATAGCAAAACATCAAGAGGTCAAATGTCAGCCTCACAGCTTGTTCCCCATGTTCATCTCATGGCTGCTTGATTCTCCCCCACATGTTGCATATCAGTATTATCCTCACTTAGCTGTGTGTTTGCTGTACTGTGTTGAGATTTCTTGGAAACATTCTACAGGTTTTGTGTGTTTCCATCATTTGCATTTGAATGAGTCTTTTAATGTGCCAGTCTGAGTGTTATATTGAAGAAACATCCTCTCCACAGAATGCTTTTGTCCAGCTGTCACTGGCATTTCGTAATGACAACTACACCATGGAGACCCGAATCAAACAGGCCGAGAGGGAGAGGAACCTGACTGAGGAAGACACGGAGAAAGAACTTGAAGAATTCAAAGGGGCGCTGAAGGTTTGTCCTTGAAAATATGAGTTCATTAAATTGTAAAACTTGTTTTTCTGGTTAATGTTACCTGGAAGTGTCCCTGCAGTGGTTTTCATCTTGTGTGGCTAAGAGTCCAAATCCAGCTACAAAAGAAACATTGATGTACACTTTGTTCTCCTGATATTTGTCATATGATGCTGTGTTTCTTGCAGATGACCGCACCACAGTGGCAGAACCTGGAGCAGCGTGAATCCTATCAGCGCCTCATAGAGACTGTGGCGGTGCTGCACCGACTGGCAACACGACTCTCCAGTAGAGCTGAGATAGTCGGAGCTGTTCGACAGGTGCAGTTTGACAATATACCCTAATACCTACCACACTAACCTGGTAGAGTCTAATGCTCCACTGCACAAATATACCAGGCATCTTATCACATCAGTTTGTCACTTTTGTCTTTTGCATTTTTGGTTGCTTGAAAGATTCTGCCTTCTTCAGGGTGGATGGCTGGAATGCCTGTTTGTCAGTAATATAGAAAAAACTGAGAAGCATTTTCTCTGATGTCACGGCTGATCTCATGCCAACCAAAGCAAACATCTGAGAAAGAAAAATAAAGCAGCACAAAGGTCTATCGCTGAAACTATTTCAACCCTAAATCTCTGACGCATCCCATCGAATAACAACCTAATTGTATTTGCACCAATAATGTAGGTTCCCATAAATGGACATTTTTTATTCCTTTTGGATCCACAGAATTTGTCCCTTTTTACATGTTGTAATGTAATTAAAGAACAGCCTAATTCACATCGGAGATGCTTTTCCAGGACTGTACCGCACTTTCCTTCAGTTGTTGCTTGTTTGTGGGTTTCTGTGGCTTCAGTTGTGTCTTCCGTGAGTGAGATGCATGCTCAGCTTGATTGAGATCAGATGACTGACTCTACCCGATAATATTCAACTAATTTGCCTCAAGAAGCTCTTTGTTGACTTTGCTGTATGTTTTTCTGTCTTTATATATCTGTGATGTGAAGTGACGTCCTGCTCGCTGCAGTGTGACTAAAACAGAGCACAGACTGTAACTCTGTATATTGCAGAACTTATCCTTTTACTCCTAGAAGTCACATAGTTAATAAACTGTTTCACTGACAGCCAGACAGGCCTTTGCCATCACACCGCCTCCACCATGATATTTGAATTGAGAGACCTCCCTGGTACAATATCATCTGAGTTTCATGCGTTCAATAAACTGTTGTCAGATGATGCAAACTGTAGGTAAACCATCTGTGTTCACACTTGTGAAGGTATCGACTTTGACTACGGGTGTTCTTAACAGGTCGAGATGTTGTTCAAGGGTTTATCTTCGGCAAGGAAACCGTCGAGTTCATCAGTGCAAGAATGTGCCAAGCTGTTTATTTTGCCTTGGCTGTAGCTTCTACTCTCTTTGATAAGGTTGTTGAATTTTTAGATTGCTACAGACCACTTTTAAAAGTGCCTGTGAACAACAGCTGAACTGTAAACCCACTTAAATTACTTTGGATTTCTTCCTTTAGCAGAGCAAATTACCGTGAATCTGACTGTTGGAAGTTCCTGTTTCTGTGCTCATACATTGAGGGGGCCTGATGTCATTTATTTTTATTGTCAAACAGGAGAAACGCATGAACAAGGCCACTGAGGTAATGATGCAATATGTGGAAAATCTGAAGAGGACATATGAGAAGGATCACGCAGAGCTGATGGAGTTTAAGAAGCTGGCCAACCAGAACTCAAACCGCTGCTATGGAGGATCTATAGACACTGGAGGTAAGTTGTCACTAACATTCCCCAAGTGCAGGGGAATCAAATCTGCTCAACATATCATCAGTATTTCCTTCTAAAAAAAACATTAGATAATGACGTTTTTGCAGTCAGAGGTTTGATGAAATATGCACCTATTTTAGGCTCACTTCTGGCTCGCTCTTTTAGTGTATTTTTAGCTATGAACTGGAGAATGTTTCTGCTGACCAGAAACACTGTGTGTTCAGGAAAAAAAATATACCAGCATGAAATTGATGCTTTCTTTTCCAATAATACTTCAATGTTCGCTTTCTTCATAAAGATGATGGAGTTACACGGCCATCAAGATCAATGTCTCTTACCCTTGGAAAGGTAAACAATGAAGTTTTCAGGATTGTTGCTTTTATTTCTCTCCCGGATTCATTTTCAAAACGGAGCCTTTATCTCGGTGATGTCTTCATGCCTTTGTAATTGTAAACAACAAACTTGCTTGTTCTGTTTCTCCACACTGTCATCTGTAGGCTTTGCCCAGGCGCAGGGTGAGCGTAGCCGTCGTGCCTAAGTTTAACCTACTCAACATCCCGGGTCAGACCCCAGCCACTGCTGGCCCGGGCCCCAACGCAGGACCCACAACAGGCGCTGCTCTTCCTGTTCTGGTAGGTCTTCCTGTCCTGCTCGGAAATACTGGGAAATGAGGTATGAAGCATTTGACGTAGTGATACCCAGAGTGACTTCTGAATGAAAGTTCATCTGTGGGTTAGAAGCAGATTCAGCTCTTTTCGGATAAAATCATTTATAGTTGTTTTTTTTAATATTACTGATAAGTTCTTGTCTGATAAGGACTAACGCTGTTTCAAAATGCCTAACCTTTGTCTAGCATTGCTAGAATTCGTTAGTCATTTAATAATTACATGAAATGTGGTCTATTTTTTTCCCTCCAAAATATAGAATTACACAGTATTTGACATGAAATAATCAAAGATGATTGTTAACTGATTTATTGTTAGATAACAATGACATTCTTAAACACTCTCCACTGCAGTGTGAAGCGAATGATGTGAAAGGCAGCACTTCACCAGAAGCAGCACAATCACCAGCAGATAGGTAATGTTAACATGTATGCACACACAAACACACACACACACACATATACACCAGCTGCATAGAAATCCCGTGTCACTGTTTGATTTATCAAGGCCATTCCACAGGCATAGAAACAATGGTTCAGGAGAAATCCTGAACTTCTAAACATTCTTATCAAAGCATTTTGTGCTGCGTAGGGAACTTTGTCTTGTTTGTGTGACCTGTAGGATGTGTTTTACAGTGCACAGACAGCCCCAGCGAGCTAAAACTTATCCTGGAAGCATGAAAAAAATCATCAAACCCTGCTGCAGATGAGGGCTGTGCTATCCTGGGTAATCTAAACATTTATGAAAGAGTCTGACACAGTCCAGACGCTAGGCTCAGATCATATTGTGGTTATAAAGTGAGCTTCAGTCGAGCCCTCGAGTGTCTGAGTTGGACGTTCTGTGGGGAGAGCAGCAATAACAAATGTGCCAGCTCCATTCCTTCTGTTTGCTCTCACCATGCCTGTGGTGGTGTCAGTAATGCACGCCGTCATTCATCCAGCGCTGAGCAGCGAGTCCATTACAAAGACGAGCCATAATGTTTTGACGGAACCTAACTGTGAAGTGTTTTATAACGTCTGCTGTGATAGTTGTGGTGTCCAAGGCTGACTGTTCTTTCCAATCTGAAACAATGCAGTGGAAAGAGTGTGACGGAGCAGGAAAGTGAGCCAGCCAAACCTTCAAGAAACGTGGAGGCGATTAGAGCTGAGATCAGAGCTGAGATGAAGGCACAGATCGAGGAGGAAGCGTACAACAAAGGGTAAGGCCTTCTCTCCTGCTCATTAATGTGCAAAGTCTCTGTATGATGGCATTGTTATTGCTCATGAATCATCACATTTGTGTGACTATACAGCAAACAAGAATCCACTGCATGAATTACTTAGAAAACATTTGATCTTCATCTAAATGACAATAATAGTAAACGCAAACAGATTAAACTGATACCAAACAAACAGCTGCTTTTGTGAGAACATACAAGCGAGAATTGTATGTTACCTTGGATCAAGCTGTTCGTATCTGCAAATGGCGCTGGTCCTCTATGACCTGTGGTTTCTTCTCAGCAAAGACACTCTTGCTGCAGCTCCTTGTGTACACACATACAGGTTTATTGAACACCAACCACTTGGATTAAACAACACAAATCATGGGGAAGTCTTTACCGATGCTTATCTTGGAGGAGACGCAAACCCAGCTCTGTCTCCATATTGTCACAGTTCATAAAAGGTACTCGGCCTGATCGAAAACCATTTTGAGGGAAGGAGTGGTCCCAAAGTCTCAAAAGCCTCCACAACAAACACGCGATGGAGGTTGTTACTTTTTCCAGCCGGCACCGCGTTGCCATGATTTGTCGCGTTACCGGATATTAATCTGATAGAAATTGTCCCTAAGATGAAGATCAGACTAGTTTTGTGTAATTAATGCAGGAATCTTGTTGTTTTTTTTTTCAATTTTAAATGTGCAAAATTTCAACCGCAGCTACCAAGAGGGGCTAAAGCAAAGCAAAGCACTTCTGGAAGAGAAATGTGAAGAGGAGAAAGATGCAGAGAAACTGCTCCTGTCAAGAAATAAGGATGAAGAGAGTGGAAAAAGGTTAGAGAGCAGCAGGTAAACTGAATCTGTTCCTTTACAATTAGACATGTATTGTATGTGTATTTTGATAGTATTATAGTAACTTTATTAAATGTTCCAAACTGTACTTTTGGATCCTAATATTTTTCAAAGACCTGGATGAGTCATATCTGTTATTATTCAGTTTAAATAGAAAATCTGTCTTAATCTGTGCTCTTTTTTTAAGTTTATCTAGAACAAAAGCAGCATCAGAGGTTCATTGCCAGGTTACTTGATTGGTATGACTTACAATCACTGAATCTTGACACACATTTTACAACAACACAGGTCAGGAATTATATAGTACACAAAGTGAAAGGATAGCTTCAAAGATAGAAGCTCAACTTGTGACAAAAGCACAACGAGGTTTTTGTGTTTTTTCTTCTTTTTTTCTTATATAAAAATGGGACAGTTTTCTAAAGCAGAGAATTGCTGGAGCTTGCTTCTGTCCACAGCCTCATAAGTAGCTTCAGAATTCAGCTTTGGGTTTATAATCGTTTTAAGATGTCTGTAAGACTGCACATATTCCAACAGCTAACTAACTCTTAATGGATGTGGATTAATCTGTAGGAGCACGCCCTCTAACATTAATGATCTTAATCTTTTACCACTGACACATGACAAATATAAGTCAGAGAAGTAATTGATACTGCCATGAGATCAGAAATATCAAGAATCTACTGTGTACTGAACAAGTTCTGATCCTCACAGGAGGATCGATGAGGTCCTGGCTCTTCTCACTCGGTTTTGTCCCAAGATCTCCATCAGCCGACGGCTTCTTTGGATGGCCCTGATGCTGTTTGTGGTGATGTGCGTGGTTATCAGTATTTTCACGTTCTTCAGTGACTACTACAACCGGCACGGGGACACGTAAGGAGAGAGTGACTTCGTACCAATCACGACCGAGATCTTTGGACTGAGTGTGAGAGCACGACTTAAGAACTCCACAGCAGAGACCACAGTCATCACGTCTCTGGCACTTTTACCATATCACCACATCCGGACTCACATGAGTGGACTGACCCCAAAGGTCGAGGCTCAAAGGCATTTTGGGAGGCTCTTTGGAAGATGTTGAAGATGTTTTTTATGATTGACTGCATGAAGACATTCTTTTGTTTAGAATGCAGTGAGTATTAGGATGGGGACCAACTGCATAGTGTGATGAAACGTATATTTAATTAATTTAGATGCTTATGTAATGATATATTTTGGTTCTGGAGTACTTTCAATAGAGACCATGGCACTTTCCTTTAAATGGCACCATCGAAGAAGTGTATATTTATCTACACTCTAAAGTTGCAGTTTAATGTCTCAGGTCCAACTGAGGACGAAGGCCTTAAGAGGTTTTGACTTCATATTTAAAGATTGTCTTTCTTGTTGTTTAGTTAATATAAAGGATATTTATAGATTAAAATGTAAACGCATTCCAAAGCAGTTCCTTAAGTGCAGTCATTTGCAGCTGACGGTTCTCGTTTGTCTAATTTTGGATTCAGAGCACTGACTGATTTTTTTTTTTTTTTTTCTTGTATGCGAGCACTTTTTAGATGGCATGAGGCGTATCTTTATCTTTCTGAGTGCCTGTGTTTGTGTGTTCATTGTTGATTGTTTGCTCTACCACTTCACCTTTAAATAAAAGGTGCCTGAAGACATTCAGTCATTTCAGTAGTGACAATTGATGGGTCATAGATTGGTCTTAGATTCCTCCTCAGGGACATTTAAAGGAATATGCGTGTTCACTTCTTTGAGGACGGTTGTGGGTTTTGGTGGATTTATGGTAAATGGACTGCACCACAATCAAAATACAAAACAGTTTGGTTAATTTAATTATTAATGATATTGATGTTATGATTTGTTCATGAAGCTCTGCTTTATTAAGACACACACACACAAAGTATGGGTGGTTGTGTTATGGGTGGCCACAGACAGTTGGCTGTTAATTCAGATAGTTTTAGGCTGGACTTCATTGATTGTTTTACAACGCTACTAGTTCATCGTTTCAGAAATCAAAGCTTGAATTTGTAGAAAAAGTAACAATCAACGATAAATTACCTTACATGAATATGTTGTCCAGACAAGTGTAACAACTTTCAACAAACCAAGCCATGATAAAATGTAACCTGCACAGTTCATGCACTTAATGGAAAAAAGGCACATACAAAGTTGTATTAAAGCTAATTTGATTTTATAGGTGAGCCTAGTGACGTGAGAGGTGAGTGTCTGTATCATATAGAGATAAAATGGTCAACATGCAAGTAAATTACATTAAAAGAAATAAAAACGCTTCATGTAAAATCACAGCCAGTGAAAAGTATCACGTATAAGTTATATCTAAAAAGTATTGAACGATGGAGTATTCATCAATATATCAGCAATGAACAGGTAACACTTTCTTAAAGGGAAACTTTTGAGGAATTAAAAGTGATCCTTTGTTGTCGTAATGTCTTAAAAAAATGTGAGTTCCAAGTGAGTTGGCACGCGATGACCCTCCCAGAACATGATAATCCTACAGGGTAGGATTTATTCCTCTAGCTTAACATTTCATAAGCACGTCTAACAGTTAGAATCAGCTTTTCAGTGAAATGTGATGAACACATATGTGGAGTGTACGAAAGTTAAACAGATCAGGAGCTTTCTTATTCAGAATAAATATTAACACTTTTGGTGCTTTAAGTGCATTTGACGACAACACAATATATACCTGTCGTAGTGTTTGTTCACGGGATGGTAATCCTAGTTTTACTTGAGGAGCTGCATAATATTTCCACTGCTGCTAACTGTTAGTATTCATTTGTTTAGCTGGATGGTGGAAATGTGAGGTAGCAGTCCTGTCATCAGCAATGAGAATGTTAACGCAGAGACATAAAGCTCTTCCAGCGGGTGCCTGATACTCAATGAAGGATACAGAAAGTTAAGATACTCATCTCAGTCTCAGCAGAAGGGATATTCAGAAAAATGTTCAATTATTTCTCACAATTATGAGTTCAGAGGAAAGCACTTTGACATGCCAAAGACGGAGGAGAACGTGTGTAAATAGTAAAAATAGGGGTGACTGAATTCTATTTAGCTGCTTCAGTTTTAGGATGCAGGCTTGTTGTCACATTGTCATATTCTACTAGAACCAAATAGAGCCATTATTACTGTTTTTATTGCAGGAGAGTAATCTGTAGTCAAAATGGCTTGTGTGGAGGGGAACAAAAAACTTCTTGCTCTCTCCTTTCAACACATATCAATTCTATTACATTCTCATTTGAGTGGTTTTATTTGTCTCAAGAAGTGGAACGTCTGTTTAAGTTTGTGTTGCCATGTGTTGTCATTTTCAACCCTCATTCACCTCACTGACACCTCACATCAGCTGCCGAGTCGTTGTCAGCACTCTTGGCGTCATTTCCTGCTATTGGTGCTTGTGGAAAGATGTTTTTGTGGAAGTGGGACGTCGTTGTGTGCCAAAGGCTCATCGGAGGATACCAGAGATAACGAGCACGTTTATGATTGAATAATGTCTCGCGGGAGGAAATCCTGGGGACAGCACGGCCGTTCAGAAGTGGGAAACGGTCAAAATCGCTTGAGCCACACATAGAAAGATATTATTTCTCAGAAGTCTGCTTCCACCCTAAATTTCAAACGTCTCTCTCACCGGCTCTTGTTTTAGTCAAACACTGATAATGTCTGGAACATCTTGCTTTCCACTGATTTTCTTCAAAGCTTTCTTTTTGTTGACATTTACTGATATCTCTTTGTCTCCTGAGTAATGCTCCTAGAACATATGATGGCCCTTGATCTGACTCGTGTGCAGTACTTCCTCCTTCCTTTTCCTTTACGCTCTGGCAATGACAGAGTCCACACACCCCTGTGAACAGAACCGTCACTATTTAACCGAGTCATTTGGCTCAGACACATGAACTCTGCATTTCTATTACTCCCTGGCACTTGTTATCTCTGCTCCCAGCAGTCATGAACATCATCTGGGTGTGCGTCGCATCAGCGTTGGCCATCGCTTCAGTTTCCTCTGATCAAAACATGACCCACATCAGCTGTAAGTCATTCCGGGTGATTTTTCTATGTAACTATGCTTAATTCATCGGGTCAACAGTAAAATGAGATGTTTTATCTTATCTTAAACTAAATCTGAAACTGTTTCATGCTCTTTCCAGTTTTCCCATCAGTGAACCAAAGCGTAGCTGGTGTAATCCAGGTTAGCAGCTTAAATGACCGCAACCAGCTACATTATGCCTTCAATGCCTCTGAAGCCCGGAGGCTATGCCATTCTCTCAGACTGAGCATTGCCTCAAAAGCACAGGTAGAGGAAGCACTGACCAGAGGTTTAGAAACATGCAGGTAAGACATGCTTCACAATACCTCCTTAGTGAAAATTTGATTAAAAAAATACATGATGTCATGTTTTGCTTCTTTTAGATTTGGATGGATCGATGAACATTTTGTGGTCGTTCCCCGGGTCCATGCACTTGCTAATTGTGGCAAAAACCTGACAGGGCTGGTGAAATGGCGAGCTTCTGTAACGAGCAAGTTTGACGTCTTTTGCTTCAATGAATCCGGTATGAAACATTTAATCTGCAACTACCAATGATGAGACCACAGTTATTTCAAGTTGCCCTCCCTGCTTTTTATTGGCTCTTGAAAAGATGGAGAGTTGATATAACTGAGAAACTCTAAACTCAGATTAAAGGGAGTGAACATGACTGACTTACTGCGCTTGTATTTTAACTAAATTTGAATTCAGGTGTATTTTCGATACATTCTACACAACTCCCTCATACAAAAGCTTGAAAATGTTCTTATGTGGAGAGCGTAACTACATTTTTAAAGAACTGTTGGATAAATGCATGGGCTTTTTTCCCCCATTTTCTTAGAATACATAAGAGTATATGGTGGCAAATGAGAGGCAGCAACAAAGTCAAAATAATTAAAAATGACACACAAACTGACATTTCATGGTGCGACACGAACGTATCTGATTACTCGTCATTTTTATGTCCAAACACAGATGCAGAGTCACAACTGAAGGATACAGCGACTGGCAGCCCTTTGAGCAGCAGGTATAACTCGGAGCCTACTTTCAGGGCAACAAAGTCTACCCTGACAATACAGTCTACATCCACTTCCTCTCATACTCCTACAACCACAAACAATGAGACAGAACCAGCCTGCTTTGTCGTCAGTGTGCATAACTCTACGGGAGGTAGGAGACTTTGCTTCGGAGGAGCTTCTAGTCTTATTCAGTTCTGTGCAGAGGACGCAGTAACGACTAATGAAATGACCCTTCTTTATTTTGTTACAGCAAAGGCGGTGCTCATCACCTGCTCCTGTGGCCTTCTTCTGATTTCAGTAACCATCCTGGCATATTTAAAACTGTGAGTAGCATAAACACAATGATAGAAAAACAAAAAAGTATTTGTCATAGGTTAACTAATGCCAGGTGTAAGTGAGATACATTTTCAACAGGATTACTAAATGAAGATGATCAACAGATGTAGGAAAGACTTTTAAAGCAAAGCCTCACTCGTGCGTGACAAAATCCAGATGTTACACTGCAAAATCTCACCTGCCATTCATTTTTTTTAAAACATTACTTTTAAAAGTATTAACTGACTTTGAACCAGTCATAAAATATCATTAACAGCTTAGAATATCTTACATAGATGCCTTGATTTAACATGTTTCATCCAACTCAGATTTCGGTGTTTGTTATGATTTCTTAATCTCAATCTCTTGGATGATTTTTCCTTTCTCTTTCTACGAAAAGGACACGGCGTTGCTTTCAAAGCTCTGACGTGACGCAGCAGCGAGAGTACATCCAGACAGAAGAGTGGGAGTGTGCGAAGACTGTCACAGAAACCAAGAAAGTTGTTTCAGACGATGAAAGGATAGACGTGGACGACAGTACACATTAAACATTTTTGCATGGAAAAAACTACAAGGAACATCCGAACAAGGATTTAAATCTTTTATGCACCTTGACTGTTATGAACATATTGCAACTGAATGACTATAAAGGGAATTTATTTTGTGTACATGTGTTTATTGTTTTCAGTCATTTAATGTCTCTCAGTGGAGCTGTTTAGCCAATAGAGGGCAATGCTTGCAAGGCTTTTTGTTCTCAGAAGACTGCTTTGGTGCTTCAGACAGTGAACATACATTTAAAAAGGGGGGTGGGGGTACTTTCTAAACAGTTGGGGATCAACCACAACTATCAACATATCAGTATCTTTCCAAATGTTCACAGAGTCCCAACTGAACAAGCTGTTGAAAGAAGAGACACAGGAAACATCCCCGACAATATTCGTCTCTGTTATCCCAGATGACTGCTGAAAGCTTTTTAAACCACTCGTGTTCTCATGTTTGATATATAGTGTATGCAGGAAATTAAACATTTTTAACTGCCTCCCCCATCACAAAATGCAGTGTAAGGTACAATTGTTGATAAATACGGGCTCCTTTAACGACAATGACAAGTGTGGATTTGCTTCCCTGGAGTCTGGAGCGCCAGAGGTTTAGTCTAAACCTCAGAAAACTGAAGTAGCATCAGTCATTTAAGGCATGCATCTTCATTAAGCCACATCCTCTGATGTGTTGTTCTGTAAGTGACAATATGTGATGTGTTTTAGATAACCATCAAGGCCACCCGCTGACACGCTAAAAGATAATGGTGACTGATGATACCTGAGTGCGCAGCATGCTATGACTCTCTTTCCAGTGGCATCTGCTTTAATTCATAGCTTCGGACTTTGCTGCGTCGACTATGAAACTAAGTTCATTACACAGTGTTTCGTGTCTGTAGGCCATGCGGATCTGGGCAACATTGGTCCGACGGATGTCGTTCCCTTCATGTCCGTCTCTCAGATAGTTCACCCCTAAGAAGTGCTTCTTTTCCTTTAGATTAAAACAATCTAATTAGCTGCTGTAAAAAAACAGATCATTTACATGCCTGGTATAAAATAGGAGGCTGTCACAGTTACCTGGTGAGATAATCCACTCTGCAGCACACTGTTCCTGGCGATTTCGCACACGTCGCATGTGCTAAACTTCCACAGCTGAGCTGCTATTGCGTACTCCTCCATCAGTGGCTCCTTGAATCAGGGCACACAACAAGTGGATAAGAAGGAGGCTTGTTTGTGTGGCAGAACTATCATCCATCTCATCCTTACTGCAACAGTAAGTCAGAGAAGGATTCGCCATGTGTTTTTACCTTAGTGTAGTGGAACTGCATGGGATCGTCTGTGGACAGGGATACACACAGGCCTTTGTGTAGGAACTCTCTGAGTGGATTCTTGGAGTATTCCAGGAAGAGGCTGTTGTTGCTGAGAGGAGACATCGCAATCGGCACCTGGGCCAGGTAGTACAGGTACTGAAGCACAGGGCTCTGAGGAGAGATTGGACAAACGTATAACAATTTGGTAATCAAAGACATAAGGTACACACAGCAGGTTCTGCTAAGGTTTGACAAATTTGTTCTTCTTTGTCCTGACTGAAGAATTATTCTAACCCTATCTTTACATGAAGCCCTCTTGTTAATATACTATATAATGTTTATGTTTCAGTATTGTACAAGTGAGCTGTGATCATTTTGCAGCTCAGAAGTTCTCCAAATTTAAAACAATTTGTATTGCTTCAGGTTTTGTTGCTCATCATGTGATTGATCTCAACTGAGAGTGGAGAGCACACCAGCTGTGAGTTATGTCTTCCCAGCTCTCTGATTGGTTGCTCTTTGATCCGAACAGACAGCGTTTGAATTCAAAGTGTTTCGTGCGGTGGCGACGTTGCAAAGGGTTGGAAATGATCCGGTCAAGTACCTTCTTCAAGTTGAGTCCATGTGAGATGTTGTCAGCAGCGAGAAAGGCGGAAACCAGATGAGTGACTGATCCCGCCTCTCCACAGTGGGGACGAAACTGGAAGGTGCTCAGTCCACGTTCTCTATGGAGGACAAAAGAGACGTGACAAACAAGTCAGCCAATGTACGAGCTAGTCACAGAGCAGCGTCGAATTCTGTTTCTCCCTGCCTCAATCATACTGAGAAAATCTATCAACTAAATACTGAGAGGTCATCTAATCTGCTGTGTTTGTTCAGTAGTTCTTACTTACCTGTGATTATTTCACAGGTAAGTAAGACACATTAGACTTAGAGCAAAAAACACAGTATGAGGCCTTCAGTTCAGATCAAATAAAATAGGACCTCCATCAGAGCTCTTCCTGTAATTGTGTATGTTTAGAACAAGGAAGAAGGCATTTGCACTTACTTTCTGAGGTTGTTGAGGACCATGATGTTTGCATACATGTGGAAGATGTAGTAGCTGTAGGGAGGGTTGTCATCTGTGGTCCACTGTTCCGGTTTTGGGCTCCTGAAGGAGAACATGTGATCGCTGTGTTTGGACTCATCGTCTACACTGTCAAAACCTGATACCTACACAAAAAATTTAAATGTGTTAATTTCTTTTGGGATTTCTTTACAAAGCCTAGCATGGCTACAAATCAATGAATTAATCATGATTTTCTTCATGCGAGCCCCCACATTAACAATGAACAGTGCTCTGAACTTTTTAATCCACTTTATAGCTTGTCATAAACAATCTAGTAAGTGTTTTCATACTTCATATAATGCTGAATAAAGAACCTCCCCTTGATGGCACGCACATTTTGGTTTAATTAATCCTAAAAGATCCAGCATCTTACATATTTGAGGAAAACGTGAAGTTCTCGGTGCTTCTGTGGGTTCACAGTAGCCTCGAACAATGGAAGGAATATGTTCTCCAATGTCTTGGCAAAATTAGCTACCAGTTTCTTTGATTTGAAAATATCACTGAAAAAAAAAACATATTTAAGCTTTATTTCATGAGAGATTTTCACATCAGAAGCTTGTTTTTTTTCCAAGGATGTGACACTCACTATATCCTGGGCACCTGGATGATCCACCTCATGTTTGGCGAGTGCACTTTGTGGTGAATAAACCACTTTGCGAGACTCTCCCACTCGTCAGGAGAGCGTCCGTAGATTGAGAGGCGAGGCTCTGCGTGCTGATACTTACTGTCCTCGAGGTCACGAGCCACCTCCTGTGAGATGAGAAGGAAAGTGTGCTGAACTGCTTCTGCACCAGAACTGACTTACAATGCACGACGACAGGACGTGATACCTTTATGATCCGAGCAAAATACTCTCCATTAATGTAGTTGTCTGTTTTCAGGAATATTTCTCGAAGCTCACTGGCGCCCACTGGGTTGTACTTTGAATTGAACTTGTCAAACCGGTGAAAGGTGTGTCTCCCCTGGAAAATTCACAAATTACGAAATGCAATTGAGAGCCCACAACAATTAGCAATCAACACTACCGGCACGAGCAGTCAAATGAACTTTAACAAATCAGAAGCAGCGGAAAGATATGACACAGGATTTTTATCCATTTCTCTTCAACTCAGCCTGATAAGCAACTAAATTCTGGAAAAAAATAAAAAGAACTCAGAAGATGACAGCATTTTGACACGCTAAAACAAGGTGGTATGTCCTTCTTTCCTTACAGCATGCACATCCAGAGAGTCCACGGTGAGGTCATATGGGTCCATGTTGAGGCTGTGGAAAACCTGCTCGAGGGTCATCTTTTGTCCATCCTTTTCTACAACCAAGCGGCCTGCTTCAGTCTTGTATGTTTTTTGGATGAAGGTCAGTAGGTGCTTCTGAGACATGCATGCAGCTGCATGAATATGTGTGTCAATCTGGAAGAAACAAACAATTGAACTTGTTTTAACACGTGGCTGTTCACCTAAGGTAATAGTTTATTTGAACAGATGATTAAGTAGAGATCGGGAGCACTTGTTAAAATATTTTATTATAGTGGAGGTTAAGGTACAGGTCCAAGGCTGTATCTGTATGTAAAACAAAACTAGCACAGTTTGTAGACGGTTGCTGAGCATGGCTCAATAAGCAAAAAGGCCTGTCTGCAACATCAATTGAAAAAATGGATGCAGCATTGTTACATTTCACTGTTGCTCCATCATATTTGGAGTTGTAGTTGACATTAGTGTCACTGACCATAAGATACAGTTTCTATTTAGTCTGTACAGTGTTAATGATGCAGGAGTTAAACTGTCCGGTTTTCAGATCTAACTCTGACCTGTGAAGGTGATACAGAGATTAGCTGTGTTGTGAATTTTTAAAAATCACCCTAAAGCCTGAGAGGTTAAGTCAAAGTGTCCTTTATCTACTACTGGATAATCAAGATAAACCACTTACAGATGAAACCAACAACATTCAGCATCGTGGTTTAACATAATGTTCCGCTTGGGTCCTGGCATTCATGTGGTCGACATGCACCACCCAACTAAACATTACTGCAGACCAATCATACCCCACCCTGTGGGAATGGCACTCCCCCAACAGGACAACAAACCCCGTCACATTATAAAAACTGCTCTGGAACATCTTGAGGAACACAAACTCCAAACTCCCCAGAACCCAATCCGATCCAAGAATTAGAACAAGCCCGATCCACGAAGTCTCACCACATTGCAACCCAAAGGACCCAAAGCCTTCAGACACAACACAGAATAAGCAGGAGCTTTTAGTGTTGTGGCTGATCAGTGCACAGCACCTGAAGGTAGAATACTGACCTTCCTAACGTTGTAGAAATCCCTGTGAGGCACACATTTCAGTTCCTTAAGCTCAGCCATCTCGTTAAGCATTTCGTGGAGGTGGAACTTTGAACTCAAGAAGTTTAGTCTTCTGTGACAGTAGGTTTTCCTAAAAAAGAAATACAGTGAAACTCGGTGTATGCTTCATAACTCTGACATGTGTGATTAAGTGCTGTCTACTCCAAGCGGCAACAACTGGTTTTTCCACCAGCATAACTATAAGGCCACTTTGTTTTGACAACTTACGTGGGTCCATCTGCAACCATTGCCAGCACATGGCCAAGATCTATGGCAAAGGTCTCCAAGTCTGGGTAAGGAAGATCATGGGGCTGGTTTGTTCTGAGTGCCTCAGCATTATCATACACATACACAATCCCATCCTTCATCTCCAGTTCATAGTTCAGATTCTCAGGGATGTAGTCCATGGTGTAGGGATCCTCATCATCTGCTGGACACGGGCACATGTCTGGTGGCCATGTCATTATTCTGTTAATGTCATAAAAAGCAGCATAAGACATTCTTGCAAATGGCAAATGCAGGAGCATTTCATACCTGGCAGAACCTCATCTCCTTCGCTCCATCTCATGTTCTGAGCACTGCAGAGGAACTGGCTTGTGGTTCTACAGAATCTGTGATAGGCCAGCTTTGAGTATTTCTCTCGAAGAAGCAGAGCCTTAAAAAGACTCCTGGCTGCCTGTTCATAGTCTTCCACTGTGATCTGTGCGGGAAATTGACATTACACATAAAGTCTTATCCGAGTTATTTGGTATTTGTTCAAATACATCAATTAGTAGTAATAATTATTGAATACACAGAAAGTAAAGTTGCACAAGCCTCAATTGCGAGGCACACCAGGTCACGGAGGCACTTACCCCGGCACAGTAATCACCACTTATGGTGACTCTCTGGAAATCAGGGCAGTTTTCTATCACTGATGAGCTGGTGGAGCTGGGGGACAGAAAGGGTGTAACTGTCCCTGACCATGCACCGTCTGAATTCACTGGGATCTGCAGGGACAGTGACTGGGAACGGATCATCTTCAGGCTTTTTCTCCTGGAAAATTCATTATTAACATGTTCATGTTTACTAAACCTGGTCTTACTGTCAGTTATGGAAAGATGCAAAACAAATGACTTTGTTTCATTTTGTTTCAGTACGTTTTTATATTCATAAAACACATTTTCTGATATGATCTGACCAATCTGTGGTCTGTGGTTCAGTGACAGAGCAATCGCCGGTCCTACCTCTTGTTGCTCTCCACTGACTGCTGCTCTGCCAGCTCCTTAAGCAGCTCATGGTCTTTGGCTTGCTTGAGGCCAATTGGGCAGTCTTCGGGCACCGTGAACATGGACAATGCATCTTTGTTGTCTTCTTCTTTTAATGCTGAAGCGTACACCTTTTCTGCAAGCAGCTGCGTCTTCTCATCCACCTCACTCAGAGTCACCTTCGGGAATTGACGAGGCATGTCTGCAAGAAGGCAGAAGCTGCCGTGAAATGACAGGCGGCGATGGGAGAGCCTGTTCTTAATCTCCGAGGTGATTCTGCTCGGAGCAGTTTGGGCTGTTTAGTAAACATGAGGATCTAATTGTGTAAAGGTTAGTATGAGTGGCTTTCAAATAGAGTAGCGCCACCTGCGGAGCTCAACATGAACTACCTTTGTGAGTTCAAACAACCAAAACAACAAGATTTTTTATATCATTCATTTAAATTTTGATATGTCGTGTCCATTTTGGTTTATTTTTGTTTAATTAACAGCCTCTTTTAACATGTGACATCTACACACATTCCCCAGTGTCCTTGTCATCCTTAAAAAGCTTTTTCTGCTTTTTGTGGCCCTACATAATGTCATTATGTACTTTTACTAGGTCTTTTACTATTCTTGCAGGCTGTCTTTTTTCATTTTAAGAAGCATTCTCTGTGTCAAGCAACCCCTTCTATTTTAATACATGCTCTGACAATAAAGTCATCATTATCTGCTGTAATGGATACTGAAATGGAAACACTAGCACAGCCAAGGGGATATTGAAGGGAACACCATTACACTTATGCTGAAAGCATTTTGACCTGAGCACTCAGGTCAGCAATGACATGTGCTGGCACATTCACTTAGATTAGATCCAACTGTTTAAAGAAACCACCCAGACCTTGGCTGGAACGAAAGTTTTCTCCAGCTAGTCATGACATGTCAAGTTTTAGCAGTGGCAGCGTCTCTTTTTCCTCTTACGAATGGCAGTAAATCAGGTTTATTTCTTATAAACAACATAGTTGCAGAATAACACTGATTTAGGCCACACTCTATATTTAATCCAGTTTAATTTCCATCTACTTTGTCATTTGTCAGGGTCACAGACTCCTACAATACAGACGGAGCTTCTGCAACGAGACGATCTGGACGGACAACATATACTTGTAGTCATAGCGGGTCCACGCTGCATGGTGTAATCCAAGCCAGGGTGCGTCCAGGAAACTTATCATTCCAAACACACAACACCATCCTGACAACAGCTGCGTATATCACTGCTGGCATCGCATGCTGTAAAAAGAGATTCTAGGCCAATAGTGCTGTAATGATTGGGAGCTGATGGCTTTATGAATTAATAACCAGCATCTCACACGTCTCAAAATAGAATTTATTACCAATGACACAGGTTTTTCTATTTCCCACTTTTTCCACATGTATGCAGACTCAAGTACACTAGTTGGTACAAATCTGTGCAACTTCTACTTCACTTTAGTCTCTCTTTTTAACTTCGTATTGTCTTTATTCTTTTCATGCCCTGCTGTTTGTAAACTATTGTATTCGCTGCATCTCAGAGGGAAAAAATGCTCTTTTAACCTCACAACATTCATCTGACAGCTCAAGGAAGCAAACTTGTCCCATTATAAAATCAATATTTTCTGCTGACAAAACTTAAATCTCTTGTTTTGTCACACGTTTAAAGGGGAATTTCGTTCTTTTTAAACCTGGACCACATTTCTGGCATAAAATACGTTCATCTACTCACCGATAACAGGTGAAAGTCGGCGTCCTTCAGACACTATTTAGATCACTCAAGATCCGCCTATATCCATATAACGGGAGTGAACAGGGCATAGACACTACAGCCTCTAAATAAGGCATTATTCTATTTATTTCACCAATAATTTAAAACAAACGAATGAATGATTCATTCGTTTTACTATTGCACTGTTAGTTCAGAACTGTTCTGTTGTTGTTGTTGGGGGCTTATCGGGGGCTTTCTACACACGTCTAGTGGGATGACGTCATCGACGTGAACTTCCCCTTTAAGCACCCAACAGCTAGCATGCACAGCTAAAGTAATACACTGATGGACTGGCACCATGATCTTGTTTAGACCACCTGTAATGGTGCTTGATTGGATCTTTGCACATCAATCAGTTGACCAATGGCTGCAACAACGTGCAGTTAATTCAGTCTTTATTTGCCGAGATTAAAAACAGAACAATCAAAGCAAAGAATGGAAATAAACTCCCAATAATAGGCCTACTTTATTCTTAACCTTTTCAGTGAAACATGTGGAGTTGTAACTAAATAATGGGAATACTAATACCAGACTTGATCAATAAACAAAACTAGTCACAGACCGTGTTTATAGGAAGATTAAACGGAACGTAAAAAGGAGAGGAATTGGATCCAAGCATTTACCCAAAATTAGTTGGACAAATAAAACAGCTATTCAAACTGCAGTGAACCAAAAGGATGGAAATACAGCATTCAAGACATTTAAGACTCATAGTCTATCCTTTACAGCTGACTGTCAACCATGATGCTGTCTGATATATCAACTTTTGTACTGTGTAGGCGACTGAACCGCACAAACGGCGGAGGAACACATTCCTAACTGAAACGTTAACCGTGTTTGGAAAGTTGGTAAATGCGATTTTCAACAATAAATAAATAAAAAGCGCACTTAAACGATAGCTTTAGTGAGGAAATATGTAATGTAATTCAATATCAAATCAAATTAGACTTATATTGTAATTTTGTAGCTGCTGACCTAGAATAGTCCCCTGTACTTCTTCATCGGGCCGAGGTGCTTTCCTCTGGAAGGGTGAGTTTTTAGGAGATTCTGACTGTTGCTCAGGCTTATCTCTTGTCGTATAGAGTATTAATATTTGAGCCTATATTTGCAGCCTTAGAACTCTCCCGGTCTGAACTCGGCTAACAAGAATTTCAACGTACCTTGACTATGGTTACCGTGACAACCGAGGTAAAACGGTGGCATAATTGTACAAACGAATGTTGACAGACATTGATGGAATACCTGTAAAGGCGCAAGCCACCGTAGCGTTGTAACAGGATAAAACGTTATTGTTGACTTGTTTTTTGTCCATTTGCTATGGTTCAGATGGAAGAATTATTAGAGAAAACTGAAAAATTGTAACTTGCCATATAGCATTTGTTCAAACTGCTATGAATTATTATTATTATTGGTTTTAGTTGTTTTAGATGACAAAAAGATTCTCCTCTCACGGCCCCTTTACGAGTTTCAAATAGTGCGATATTTTTTTTCTCTCAACAGCAGTTTTATTTTAGATAAAATTGAACTGAATTTTGAGGTAGGGCGTTTTATCATGGCGACCCCACCTGCCACCTGCTGGAGATCACAGCTAAAGGACACTGTCTAATCAGCAGCTTGTCTTCTCTCTGTTCTACTTACATAAACTTTTACTTCAGCTTTAACTTCTTACCAGCTGACAAAAGACAAGGGTTGAGGAGTCTCTCCCTATTGCTCCAGGTACTGCACAGTTTACTTTACTATTACATTAATTATCATGAATTTATGAGACACATGAAACTCTATAAGGGGGGTGGGGGCTCATCTTTCTTATGTTATCCAATTTGCTGCTCATCAACCTAGCCTTTTGATGTTGACAGATGTGCATTGATGCACAGAATCTGCTAGACAGACTTTTAACTGGACTTCACAACCATTTAGCCTGCTGCACTTACCCGCTGTGATGCTCATAGCCATTTCTGTGGGGGGTCCTTTAAAGTTGGAGAAGCGACTATAGATCAGCAGCACCTTAAGAGGTTCTGTCTGTCTTTCCTCGTGAGTCTAAAGTGATACACCACAAGGACTTTATTTTTGTGGCCTCCGATTTCTCTATTTTAAGGATCCGGTGTCATCATGTTGACTGAGCTGCTAATCCTGAGAACAGGTCAAAATTGGCTGTCAACAAAGAGAGGTCTCGATCGTGGGGTATACAGAGGAATCCACCGCCCTGTTTCTCTTTTAGTCTCCGTTTCACTCTGACTTTTAGACACAAACACACAGCACTCGAGTAGAAACGCCACAATGCACACACGTGGAGAGGGCGGGAAAAGAAGAGATCTCTTTTTTACTTCCGTTGCAAAGAGGCATCACAACAAGGTGATGGCAAAGATAGCCGACCCCTCCTAGCTTTTTTGTTATCTGTTTGTGACGCTGAAGATACTCTCTGTCAAGTAACAGCCGAGTAACCAAGCAGCTCCTTGTCCTTCAGGTCAATGTTGATTCACTTTAGCAGTAAAAAAAATAAAATAAATGCTTATGCTGTGGGATTCTGGGGCTGTTTACCCTGTGATCAGAGAGTTAAATGTAGATCATGATCTGTGACAGTTTTGCACAAAATTGTGCAAAGGTCTTGGCCCACCCCTCATTTCATGTGGTGTCATCTTGACAGACAATAAACTTTGGGAACTTTGGAATTTCCTTCCAGAAGCATGGAGAACTATCCCTTGAAGCTACTTCAAGAAATTACTGGAATGTTTGCCTCAGAGGCCTCAAATTGGGTTTAAGACAAAAGGTGGTCGTGCCCAATGTTGACTTTCAGGTTAGAATTGTATAAGAATAGAATTGTATGTGCAAAAATTGGTGTTTGCTTACTTTAGACCTCTGCAATTTTTAGATTGGAGCAGCTAATGTTTTAAAATGGCAAGTCCGACTCAGAATTTGAAATGATAAGATATATGGCAGACATGATCGGCTACAGTCCCTCCCCACGACCCTGAATACAGTGAAGCTGGTGTGGAAAATGGACGGATGGATGGTTAATGAGTTGGATTCCTGTTTATTCTTAAACCAATCCCTGATAATAACAATGACTTTCAGTGCAATGCCTCCTGAGCTTCACAGCAACGCAGTGGAAAAGTATTTTTGATCTGCATCACAGGAGCCTTTTCAGATTGTCTGATTTGGGAAACATCAGATCTCAGATAGCTGTGAAAGTGTTACGGAGTGGATCTGCAGAAAGCATTCATAGGCACTAATGCGAGTGGCATCTTAATGGTGCTCGGTCTGTGGGGACTGTACTAATGTGGGTTTGAGAACTGCCTTGTTTGTGAGTCTGCTCAAGGGTGCTGTGATGTGGAAATTTGGAGTCAAGCATATATTATAGCCATGGTTACTTTGGAGAGGCAGGATCATTATTCATTATTTCCTACTCGCAGTGGAAATCCCACAGGAGACTGCAAGAGGCCATTACTGGATCACTCACAGCCTATCTCAGACTCAGCTGGCTGTATTCTGCCACCTTTATCTTGTCTCGTTTGACTTTTCTCAGACACCTCACTGCTCTTATTGGCTGAGCACCCGAGATGGCGCTTATATCTGACAGAAAGGCTCAACAACACAAGAAAAAAGCCATTTGCCACATTACTGAGATAGTTATGAGAGAGGGAGAGGGAGAAGCTCACTCTTTCCCAAGGAAGGGCTTGAGTGCTGCTTTAAAAAAAAGGCGTGTCTCCTCTTCTCATCTCCCTCAGGGGCCAAGCCCTGGAAAAGAGTGAGGAGAAAAAGCAAAGGAAGTGCACTCACCCTTGACCTGAAAGCAAATGTCCATGTAGCCATCTTGTTTACATTTTCAGCAAGTCGGTGCGTGCATTTGTGATGCACCCACGGGAAACTGTCACCATGGATATGCTTAAACCACTTAACAGTTACAGGATCATACCCTTACCAAACTTTATATAGCTATAGAACAAGAAAATGGAGGAAGGCGTCGTTGGTCGTCAGTGTTTATCACCGGTCCCGTTCTAATGAGAATGTCAAAAATGTCTACTCACCTCTCTTTGCTCTGCTGTCTCTGACGTGTATAAGAACGGCAGAAGTTCTCTCACAGAAACGTCTAAGTGATGCTGTGCTCCTGTTGTGGCAGGGGTATTTGATATTTCCTCCACCACCCTGCAGCATAAACGAATCCATCCTTAACTCTTTCATGGCTGCAGCTCAGTTGAAGGACAACATCGGGGGTTTGAATGCGGAAATGCATCTTCGTGGTCATATTTTTTTTTTTAAATAGAGCTTGAATAGGAGACTTACTCATTTTCAAACCTTAATATGTGACAATGACTTTTACTAGAAATGTTTATAGTTCCTCAACCAAGAAACAGGCTGTTAGGATGCTATTCCACAGGTTGCTCTCAGCAGTGTACCCAATAGCAAGAGGTTGTGCCTCTGATATTGCAGGCGATCGGTTTACTTTGCAAAGACACGTAAATAAACATCTAGATTGTCAGACTGAGCTACAGTTAGAATCAGTGTCTGGGTCGTGTCTCCCAGGCAGATCAGAGGGCTCTCTCTGACACGCATTCAGAGCAGAATAAACAGTCTGACAGTGCAGCATGAGCACTGCACAACTCCTCACATCGCCTCTGGAGAGGACTCAGATCTAGTGTTGTGGCCTTAAGCAGCGGGGGGGGGCCCACAGTCCCTGATTTAGCCTCACATCGGTTTAGATTATGAGACTAATCCTTTCAGCTCAGGTCATCACAGTACTTTTAGAGTTGGCTGCAGTCGACTGACTCTTAGTTCTGGGACCATATCATTTTGATTAACAGCAGTACTGTAACACTAAGTGTTTTCTCTGCTTTCTCCTGTCTTGTCCTCGCCTCCCTCTTCTCTTTCGCAGCAGGGACTTGACATTGTGAGAATGAGCAGCGACATCAATGAGATAAACAGGTGAACTTATTCATATCTGAGTTCTGCTTAGGTCTTCCTTGCACCTCCAGACAGGCATTTTTTTCATTTTGGCAAACTAGATTTCCACTGGTTACTGTAGAATTTAGCCAGCATCCTGCTGGAAAAAGCAGGTCCTGAAACCATGCTGGTTAGAGCAGTCTGAACGTAGAAGTGTAAAGAAATAGAAGATCTAAAGCTTAGAATACAGAAAGTAATGGAATGCAGTATTATTTTTTTACCTGCTTACCGAGAGTGATCGGTTTGTTGATGCTATCACCGTGTCTATGACGTCACTAGCTTATTGGCTTACTGAAGGAGTGACACCCTCACTTATTAAGAGAGTAGACTACAGATCCATTCATTCTATTCTTAGACTTTGATGACAAACACTGTGTTTTTTGTCATAAAACCTTTTGTTCAGAAAGTCACATTAAAACTGTAGAAATACATGTTACATAAATAGCCACTAGATGGCGCATTTGCTTTAGTTTGCTTTCTTTGCACTACTCATTAGGGCTCATGCCCTGCAGGTTTTGTCTTAAGTGACTGTCTATTGTGCCGATTAAATGGGCTCCTAAGCTATACTTAAGTAATAGATAAAAGACACTAAGAGAGACTGAACCCTCTCACATCCATATATTTGATAAAGGTTATCCTTTGAGGGTTTTTTGCAAGCATACTGTCTGTCTCCTTATGCAAAAGAGAAGTTTTATGGAATCATTACAAAAAGGGAAAGAAAGAAAGAAAGCAAACTAACTCTTATTCTACTCGCATTTCATAATGAAAGAAAGCCAGTGTTTTTCAGGATCAACATAAGAAAATATATCATTGCTCAGGACATTGGGGAAAATTTGACGGATTTCTTTTTAAGGCAATTCATCAACGGCTGGTCTGCAGGGAATAGTTCTCAAAAAATAATAGTTAGGGAACAGTTCTCTCATGTTTCTGTTCCTGAGCTTCAAGTTGAGGCGATCGAGCTCGCAGCATAAATCACAGCAAGAATGAAAAGACGCATTTTTGCTGTTTTGTCCATCCAATCTCCCTAGATGGCGATAGAGATGCCATGATTACAGCTTTGACCCTCAGTTTTGTTTCGATGTAACCTTTTCACATCATTCAATGCAGCATTGTTGAAATGCAACATTTCACCAGCCGTTATTGGCATTTGTGGCGACTTACCACTGTGCCTGCGTGTGATGACGTGTGTCTCATTGTGACCGATGCCTTTTGGGTCAACTAAGAAATAGATAAAGAGATGAAAATCGTGTCAATGTTCTGCAGTCTTCTGTGTGTGCCTGACTGTGGAGGGCTTGATCGGTGCTTTGTTGAAACTGTCTCTGTGATGCTCTCAGTGGAATGTGACACCGGAACCCCCCCACATCAACTTTCTTGTGTCCCCACCATGTACCATTGAATACAGATGGCGCTAAATCCTCAGCCTCCTCTGATGGCTTTAGGGCTGTTTTGTGGTGTGGGGTGAGCCAACAAATATGAGCCGAACCTATCAGGAATGTGCCTGGCACCCTATCTGCCTTCTTTGGGGGGGGGGGGGGGGGGGGGGTCATAACTAAGGGAATGTAGTGAGAGGAGGGGAGGCTCTAATGAGAACCTGTAATCACTTAACAGAGACCAGGTGCTCAGTGGTTTGCCCCAGCCAGTCATTTTCAGTGTAGAGCAAAGGAAGTGAGAACACCATCTAGATTTTGTATGCAAAGTGTTTATTGAATGACAATGTTATTGCTTTGACACAAATAAAATAGAACACATTTACAAATATATAATAATATACCTATAAAACACAAATACAATTACCACAGATTGCAAAGGAATAATGACAAATAGCTACAATGCCCACATATATATTTCTTCCTGTACAAAAATAGCTCTATCTGCATAAGTACTTTAATGTAACCTCTATATAATATTTTAAATAAAAAGTAATTCATATATACACATATCTGCGATTAAAAAAAAATAGATTGCACATGTTTTTTGTACATACATTAACATTTTCAAGTATATTTCAATCCATTGTGGACTGGCACGTATCTCACAGAATCTAAGGCATTTTCCCTTATACAGTGTCCAAAACTTGATATAAACTGAGAGCATCAGAGCTCTGTAGCCTTTCCTGCTTGGCATTGTGATGACAACGTTTTTTGTTTTTTTTTCCTGATGATTTTTTTTTTGTTTTTTTTTTGTACTCTAAGTCCAAAAGGAAAAGTGCAGACAATTACTGACAGTTTGATGGAACATGGTGGTTTAATCCTTAGAAAATAGCACTTATCAAAGTCCTGGCCTTGAGGAATAAGTGTGTGAAGTCCCAGAATGTTAGAAGAGATTGCCCTCTTAAAGCCAGAGGAAGTGTTCACTTTGCCAGGTTTTGCACTCTTCTTTCACCTCTGCCAAGCACAGAGCAGCACCTGTAGTTTGCCCCACACTGTGCCATCCAGTGTCTTTAAGTCAGCCGCAGTTGCTTGCACGCTCTACATCGCTGGGCAGCAAGGCCCCTTTAGAGAAATTCAGCTTTCAGCCAGTCCTGCTCTGACTCAGTCCTCATGCCTGGAACAAATGTGTTGGAGAATACTTGGCAAGAGTTTGAGGCATTTTGAGAATTTTACAAAAGAGCAGCGAGGACACTAGCTCAAAAAGCTACTTTGTTCCCAACTCCTCTCTCAAAGTCCAGCTCATGTCCGTCTGAGGAGAGCCTCAAGCTTATGAATTTGTGAGTCGTTTGTGCTCCATACGGGCCTCAGCCTGCCCTGCTCCAACCTCAGTGTGACTTGGCGCGCTGGAAGAGATCGACGCCTCCGGCCGTATCCCTTAGGGCTGATCTTGTCAACAGGGGCAATGCGGATCGTTGACTTGTTATTGAGCTGGTGCAGGCGGTGTACCAGGTCGTGGACTGAGCAGGTGCCCAGCGAACAACCTTGCCTTCTTGACTGGTTGGCTGAGTTTTTAGACCTCTTGGTTCGGACATTGATGTCAGTGCTAGAGGACAAAAGGAGAGGACATTAATCCATGCTGTTCATGCTGGCAGGGCATGCACTTTTTAGGATTTATATTCCTTTTTAATGACAAGTCCAACATGTTTAAAAGCCACAAAGGCAGAGTAAGGAACGTTTTTTTCAGATTTGCATGATTGATGTCTCACCTGGAATGTGGCAGCAAAGTATCCCTGATGTCCTCTGGTCTGACGAAGTGCTCAGACTCGGCTGTCTTCTCTATTGTCACGCTGTTAAGATCCCGTCTCAATCTGTTCCCCAGCCATATGCTTAGTCTGAGAGAGGAGGGGAAAAAAAACTCCTTTAGTCTTAGGTAGATAATTCAGTGGGTCAGTAACTGCTGTCACTTAGACTTAGCAGACTATTGCACCCTGTATCAGATTAAAACATTATATCGAATCAAATGAATCACTTCTCAGATAACTCACCTTTTTTTTAACTCAGGATTCACCTCCAGTTCCACGCAGTGTGCTACTGTTGCCAGCAGACAGCAATAGAGGAAGGAGTGGAAGATTGTTTTCATTTTGGCTCCTGTTAAAAGAGAAGAAAGTCAGTTAGTCATTTATGCTAAACATTAATATTTAGCTGCACGAGTTTTCCGACTGTCCCCCTATTCTTTTAAAACTATTTCATACTGTACTCCCAGCGAGTGCCACAATTGTGCTTTCTTACACAAGAGTCCAAAAGCCAAGTTATTTGCACACATCATTCATTTATTTAAAAAGTTAAGCTAAGGTCACATTTTGCTCGGTTAAGTAAATCTACAACCACTCTTTGGGCCCCTGGCCAGTAATGTGAAGGACACAGTCGACCAATAAGGGATCCAAAATAGGTTGAGTGTGCAAAATCGAACAGAACCTGTAATTCATGGAAATCTCCCTTGCAACAAATAAATAGTGCATGATGCACTGCTCCCCTTGAATGCTTTTCAACTTGAAGGCAATTCCCTCACAGAAACGCACACATTAAGAGCTGAACTGCTTATATAACCGGACAGATAACCTGTTCTTGTCTCTAACACTTGTGCCTTGACCTCAAAAAACCAAGGATAAAGCCATCAGCTGGGAGCACAGCAATGCCTCCCACAGAGAAAAATGCACATACCTGGTGTTCTTTTCCGTTCAGTCGGATAGGAAAGCCCTTCTTGTAGAGTCAGCTATGAAGGAATATTCCACAGGTTTCTTGATATTACCGCTGGTTCTGTAAGGCAGCTGTGTCACTCTGCTAATAGCTCCTACACACCAGACAGGGAGCATTTATACAGGAGGTGGGAGGGGCTCATTGAATGACACACAGTCTCTCATCCTTTTTCCCCCACCCCATTCAGCACATTGCTGCTGTGCTGTTGTTCATGTAGTTAAAACAATGACATTAGTTTAACTTGCATTAAGAAATGTAAGTTAAAGTTAAAACTTTAAAGGAAAATAGTTTTTTTTTTTTTAAAAAAAGAAAAAAAGAAAATGCAGTGCTGCCATTGTCTCCTGTTTTCACGATTTCACTTAGTCAGAGCACGCCTCAGTGTGAACGTATTAAATGTTCCTGAAGTGTTTATTTTTTCTCTGCATGTTTACTTAATGACAATGAAAGGAGAAGTCATCAGTCGTGCGAGGCCAGTACAACAGCCGCTGTCCCAGCAAGAATGCAAGGTGTTTATCTCAGCTGACTGCTTTCTATGGGGGGGTATTAGATATCTAAATAAGCGCCGAAGAAAAGGTTTCGGCATTCAACTCGTCGTGTTTGAACCGTAACGTCACTTAGGTGTAATTTTCGTCGACGCTCCTTTCAGAAAATGCAATTTAAGGAATGTTTCCACAGTCTCCTCTCAGGGCACTCCTCGACACGGTGAAGCTTCATGTCAGCTTGAAAAAACACCCGCTGATGAATTTCACCAGCATTGAGCAACTGATTAAATATAGTAACTATTTCTAAATGTAAATACAATATGCTCAATGTATTAGTTTGTACAAGGCAAATATCAACTTTGGACTCGTGGCGCCGTTTGTTTTCATAGTTGGATAAATATGAGATGGAATTTTACAATTATAAATCAAGTCAGAGAGTGAATCTGAACAATAACCCGTGAGGCATTAACAATATTGTCTCAGACGTTCTTTTTAAATAAATCGGCTCATCTGCTGCTCTTATGAGTAATTTGAAGTTACTTTTCCCTAAGGATTGCACACATGAGAATCTTATCAGGTGATAACACGAGAGCATATTGGGGTAGATTCTCAGTTATCCGGGTCGTGTGACTCCTAAGGGGCTTGAACAAAGGGCAGCTGAGCTTCTTTTCTTGGTTCTTGAAGGTGTTTCATCTCTTTTCCACTATCCAAGCCTTTTGAATACAGGGAGAGCCATCTAGCCTGCCCTGCATGAGGCATGTTTTGCCTCTCGTGGCATGATCATCATGAATGACCATAACTGGAATCAACATGGGATGTAAGATTTTAGGACTCAGAGCACCGACTAATGGCACCAGCAAGTGTTGCACCAGATGTGGTTGGTAGGAGACAGATAAGAGAAACACCCTCATTTCACTGACACGCAGCCACTGACGCTTTATTTCCATACGGGAAATTTACATATCACGATAAAGAAGAACATCTCAAACGATCACACTGTGGTTGTGACATGCCGTAAAGACCAGATAAAGTACGTTTGGCTTGATTAGCAGAGAAATTCCAGTCCAGAATTTCCACAAGGCACGGCGCAAGTAATACTTTCAGTTTTGATTCTGTCGTTTCAGTTTCACCGACGTGGAATGAAAAATCTAAATCAAAAAGGTTTACATGACAGCTGACATTCCGCTGTGACAAATCAGGATTCCAAAATCTCATTACTCTAACAAAATCCTCCTGAGTTTATTTATATCTCATGCGACTCCTCTCCAGGGGTTGTGTCATATTTTCAACTCAAAAATACATAAATGGCAACCACATGTGCTGTAAACTAGAAAAGGTTCTGTAAGCACTTTGTAATGATAATTGGCCCCAGCCGACGAGTAATCCCCTCAACAGAGTTTATAACAAGTGATGTTGCAATCGTGACAACAGGACTCTGATGGTGCCTTTTGGCTCCTTATATAGCAATCTTCAGTTTGTGAAGCTGTTGTCGGAGGTGACTGACACTTATTTCTGCTGCGTCCTACTTTGTGTATGAGGAGGTTCAACAAGAACTGTCCCATGTCTCATGAACAAAAGAGTCTGGTGTATAATTATTGTAATGCTGATGCTGATGAACCATAGAGATGCAGTGTTTGCTTGGGGCCCCGCGGCATTCTCATCATTCTCATGTGAAGACAAACCAAAGGAGCAAGTACGCGGCCCGTATTTCTCCACCTTTTGATGTGGATTCAACTCTTCGACCGCTTCCGTTCGAAATTTGCTTTTACTCTGAATCAAAAAGCAACACGTGGGAAATCAGAGAGACATTGAAAACAGATGAAGAGTGAGAGAAAACCCTGAGGAAATTGCTTGCTGTGTTCCTGCCATTGTTGAAAGGGACGGGGGTTTGTGTACGAGTGTCCCACGCATCCAAGAACCTCCACGTGCCGAGCCTTGTGACAACTTTTCCTGGGGTTTTTTGTAAATATTCAGTATTTTGCACAAACCGCAGGACTGGCCACGTCTCCAACACAGTGGATATGAAATTACAGTTGCTCAAAAACAAACCAAAAAAAAAAAAAAAAGGCTTGTGTACTGGTGACAGACCAGAGACTAGTAGCTGATTTGTGTGCAACACATAGTTTCACTCTGTGGTACAGCACAATCACAAACTGTTCATTACAATAAAACCATGAGGATATCTCCCCAGTTTATATGTAATCATCATTCTACAGTGTTGGTTATGTGTCAAAAAAAGTTGCTTTCTTTTATTTTGCTTTTGTGTTTTTAAAAAAGCTGTTTAGTCCTTCATAGCAGTGTTTTGGAGCTGTTTCACCCTCAAGACTTCTTGGAAAGCTGTCAGTCCAGCAAATCCAGAGCTGTTTCAGGCACAAATCCCGAACGCTGCAGCGCGTAGTTTTGTTCTGGTGTGGCTGCTGCGTGTTTGGCGGCACTTCGTGTCAAAAACTAATCCCGTCCTTTCGGTTCAAAAAGAGGCTGTGTGTGTTCGAGCACAGTGATGTATTTGTAAACTCCAGGGCCCACGCCCATGGTTGTATCCTGCACGCACGCGCAGTGACGCTCCTCCTGTCAAACATGGCTGTGCTTTGGAAGAGGGAAAAATGCTGAATTGTGTTGGTTTAGCTCGGGAAAAGCAGCAGACATGGCTAGATTGGCTGACTATTTCATTGTCGTGGGATACGACCAAGAGAAAGCCGGTAAGTTTGGCGGCGGGGCGGCTCGGTTCGTGTGTCCAGGCCGTCAGTCAGTGTGTGATGATGTTGATGCTACATAGCTTTGCGCCTAGCTTAACGTTAGCCACACGGCTAGGCGAAACTGGAAACACTTTCTTTTCTCTCATTAACCGGCCAGATGTTTAACACAGTCCGGGCTCGTGTAATTGCAGATCAAGCACGCGCTTCATGTGAAGTCACTGGTGGATGTCTCCGCACGCGGCGTTGTGCTATTTTTTTTTTTAAACTTGGATCAGTTGAAACTTTTCGTGGATTTAAAATCTCACATCCTGTCCCTGTTGATCTCAGGTCCTGTGTCTTTGCAACACTTCCAACTGGTGGGATACGCTTATACACTGCTCACATTTGGTCATTTAAATCCAAATCTGGCTCCTCCCTTATCATAATTGTCTGCTGACTCAAGCGAAGTCATGTATACAGATAATCTGGATCCACGTTTTGTGTTTTTGTTGTGTAATGCTGGTGGCAGTGGTCCTGCACTTTCATTGTCCTGCTTGCTTTGCTCTGAACCTATTGTTAACCACCTGCAGCCACGCTCCACAGTCATGTTTCTGGGATAATCACTTTTTTTTTTTTTTTTTGCTGGAAAAGCTTCATCACGATGGGCGTAACATTAGACATCAGCGACTAAAGGCAATCCTTGTGCTAAACCAGAGCCTCTCCCTCTCCACTGTTGTTCTGTTGTGGGACAGGAAGCTCCTCATGCTTCCACTTACATGTTGTGCCCCAGGTCCAGCCTCACATTCCTTTCATCCGAGACAGGAAACAGCTTTGCACACATCTAATCATTTATGGATCCATGTAGGAAGGCTTTTTTGGCATCGTGCTCATGTTATGGCTGCACATTTGACAATCGTCACTTTGTAAATAGCTCAAATCTCTGCAATTTATTACCACTTATGCGCTCTTGGGGATGCAGGAGCAGCGTTGCTTAATGAGTAGCCTGGAGAAAGTAAGAAATATTCGTCCGATCTGCCAAAAGGGAACACATTAAAGTTCCAAGGCTCTTGCAACGGCACCCGTCCAGAGTCCTGTGTCAGAGAGGGGCCAGAGCAGCTGAATCCTTTTAGTCTCCATAGCATGCTATGCACAGTAGGTAAACAGTGTCTTTCATCAGCTCTTTGCATCCCAGCGCCAATTGACGAATATTTTGTGCTCTTGGGACAAAATGTTCCTGGCGTTCCCAGAAGAGTCTGAATGGATTCACATTCAGTCTTGGGAGATGGAGATTTAAAAAAAAACTTTCTTTTTTTTCCTCTCTGCACTCAGCACTGATGATGAAGTTGATTTTGGGGAAAGTCATAACAGACTGTCGTCACATATTATGGTTGATGTGGGGCTGCGACAGACTTCCGTCCCATCTACACGGTAGCCTGTCTGGAGGAGAAAACTGTCTGAGTCTAACCAAGCAGATCAGTTGTTGTTGTTTTCAGCCGCAACCTTGCAAAGATGCTCCAGTTTGTAAGTAGGAGGGATTTTTCTCAAAACCCGAATATTGAAATGCATCCTAGATATGAAATGTACAGGAAACTGAAGTAAAGATGGCTTATTGAAGCTTTGCAAGTCCTAGTCATACACAGTTGGTTGTCCAGAGAGCAGATTTTTCTCTTTCCCTGCCCACTTTGCTCGTTAAGTCAAACCAGGGATCCTTATGTGGCTCATCAGTGAGCCTTCTGCTCTGTGCTGGCTTTTGCTCCACTGGCCTGACCCACTTCTGATTGTTAGATTACTATGCATGGATCAGTTGGAAATAACACCAACCGCGCAATCTGTTCTGTGCAGCCACAGACGGAAGAAACCTTAACACCATTTGTGAGTAGAGCTGCACTGGAACAAAGATGACAGGCAGGCACACAGCAGAGTTGTAGGTATTTAATGGAAGTTAATCAACGGTAATTACTATGTAGGATTGACCCCCCCCCCCCCCACTAAAAAATGAGTCAGGATTTCCTTGAGATTGCATGACCCAGTTTCATGAACTTGTTGACATCATTCTTTTCTTTGTCCCATGAGAATAAGTAATAACTCCAGAGTGTGGCCTGCAGCAGCCACATTTGTGATACTTTCATTGTAAAAAGAGTGACCTATTTTAGGAGGAAAAAAAAAAAAAAGGACAAGTAATAACATACCATATGGTCCCAATCTTTGAGGTAGGTGCACCCTACTGTAATGATTAAAAACAAACAAACAAAAAAAGTAACAAGCTGGTGTCTCTCAGTTCTATAGTTTATTGTTGGAGCGTAAACTTATTGCTTTTAAAGTGCCGTTTAAGCGCTTTAGTTACATTTAAAAAAAAAAAAAGGAAAATTCCATTTAGTGGGTGCACAGATAAAAGGAAACATGACCTGCAAGGTAGATTCCTCAGTTTGAAATCGGATCAATCTGCTTCCCTGGGGACTAATGTCACGAGCCACAAACCTTGGAATTATTTTCATGAATAAAGTTGGAATGTGAACATGCTGGTGTGAGCAACATGATGAATGCAGTCTGTGCTTAATTCACAGCGTATTCTCTCTTTCCCCCTCAGCAGCAGGGCACTGTTTCTCTTTACTTGTAAAGCTATATACATACATATACACACACACACACACACACACACACACGCATGCATTTAACCCTAAACTACAATTTGCCAAGGGGAGAAAGGAATAAAAGACCCCGACCAGCTGTTTTTCTTACACGGCTTATTTGATGGATATCGTCACTTTTTATTCAATCAAACTTTTGGAATTGATTCCACAGATGTTGTCGTGCAGAGTCTCTTTTCTGAGTTACTTTCTGGATTGGATTTTCCGGTGTGGACTTTAGGTATTGGCTTATGTAACCCGGCACAATCGTGCAAATTGATAAGAAAATGCTTCCAAGGTCGTAAAACGCCTTCCATCCGCAGATAGTTCTTTCACTGCATTATTTTTCGCTGCGTGACGAAATTTCTCACATCAGCTGAAATTCAAGTCCAAGAGCGGGGTCATTTCCTAATTTGGCTGCGACTCCGCTGATTAAGTCCCTATTTGAAAGTAATTTTGACGGTCGCACCACGGCAGCGTCGTCCTGAAAACGTCTCATGAATTGATCTTCTGTCGCAGCTCCTCAAAGACGGTTTGTTTTTGAGCTGGCTGCCTTTGGCGCGCCCACAAGGAAAGAGCTTTGGCAATAAAGCGCCTCTTAAACAAAAAGTTCACAGTTCATGTTTCTTTCTGCTACTTTTGCTCACTTTATTCATCTTGCTGGGAAAAAAAAAAGGACAATTATGTTGGTGGTTCTGTGGTCGGAGATCATTTCTGACTCTACACTTGTATGCAGTTAATGTCCTCATTAGACTCGTTACTAGACATTAAGTGGTTTTCGAGCCACTTAATGATTTCCACTGGTAGGGGTCCATAGTTTTATGCTCTGAATCCTTTTTATTGGTTTCAAGTAGTGTTTGAGTCACAACCCCAAGTATCTTGGCTTTGGGATGGTTTTTGAAGTAATTAAAAAGAAACTGGATGAATTGCGCCCTTCAGTCTGATCTGCGAGTCTCAGACTGTGTGTCACATTGCGCTTTTTATTGCTGCGTTTTCATTTGTTAGAGTTGTTTGTTTATGCTAAGGTCCTGGCCAAAAGCTACATGTTGAGTTAAGTTCTAGACTTGGTTGAATAATGGTCAGCGTGAACACTGTTCGGGTGCACTCACTTAAGAGCTCCTCTCGCTGCTGGAGATGTTGACTTTATTGTGTACGCGCCAGATCGGGAAATGCTGCCATGTGTTGTTGCTGGCTTTCTAAATCGGTAGCAGTTCAAGCCGAGCTGTGGAGTCTGCTTTGTTTTAATTAGTAGCGCCATAAACACGTGTTCAAATAGTTGCTGGCTCGCAGTTTGTGGTATTAAAAACGAGTATAGAAAGAAATGCTAGTAAACAGCGGAGTGGTAGCAAGCTTCGATCATATCGGGTTTGCTTTGCATCTTGTTGAGATTTTTGCCCCTTAAGATACTCATGTGCATTGCTTCTTAAGTATCTGCTGCTTAAGTCCTTTATGCTTGTATTTTTGACACTTTGAAACATCTGTTATGATGAGTTACCGTGCCAGTGGGGAAAATAAACTTCCCAAAAGCCATCTTACGCCCAAAGAACCCTGATCCCAGACAAGCTGAAGACTAAATTTGGTGGATGACGAGCAAGGCAGACATAGAAGGTGGAGGAAATGGACAGAGAGGTAACCGGGAAGGAGGAGGGATTGCAGTTGTTAAAAACAGTTGGAGTAATCCTGGACATGAGCATCTCTGCATCCTGAGTGTTGAACTGTTACCTGTTTGGGACATCATCGACTAAGTTGTTGCCAGGCTACAAAAAATATCTAGATATAACAATAGCATGTCTTTATAAATACTTCATACTGCTGCACTATAACTTTCTCTTCTTTTATGTATTGAGAGAGTTCACCTGTGTTATTCTTGTAGCAATGTCTATCTTACGCTGTCTTACAAGAACAACACCCACAACACATACATTAACCTTTATCTTTTACTCTGCTACACTTCCAACTTTGCAAAAGCCTGTCAACTGCTTATTGATTTATTCTATGCAAATATGAGAGGTGCATTCAGAAACTGAAGGGATGCTTTAAAGTCTCACATGGAAATGCACTCTCCCGAGTCACATGGAGATTATATCGGTGCCGTGACTTAAGTGTGTGACAGACTATATCCACTGTGTGGAGAGTATTTATCCCCACAGGGGCTGTGAGGTGCTTCCCCAATGATAAGCCAGTGGCTGGAGGAAGCCGATGATGAAGAAGAGAAGCCGTCGGGGAGGGAGACAGATGGTTATTGAGGACTGTACAGAAACATTTGAAAAGGAAGATAAGAGAGAGTGGATCGGATTAATGGAAGTTTTGACAGAGCCAATGAGCTGAACAACTTTTCCAGTAGCGCAGTTGAGAACAACGCTCAGCATTATCCCCCCCTGCCCACAACCTCACAGAACTCACCCCCTCCCTGGACCCAAAGCTTTCCCTCCACAGTGTCACCCAGCACTTCACCTCGCAAACATGTACCCCCATACCAGAACACTCCGAACACTCTTCTGCCTCCACCTTCCAGCCTGTGTGTCTCCAGCAATCAGGTGAAGAAGTAGCTGGAGAGACCGAACCAGAACAAGACTGCAGGTCCAGATGGTACCAGCCACAAGGCTTGTGCGGATTCTACAGCACCTCTTCAATCTTAGCTTTAGTCGAGAGAAAATTCCTTTTCTGTGGTAGACTGAGACCCACTGCCTTTTGCTTATCACCCTGGGGTCGGTGTTGAAGATAATCCTCCTCTCATCTGCACAGAGCAGGCAGCACGGTGAGAATCATCTACTTTACTCTAGTGTTTTAATACAATTCGGTCTACACTGTTATGTGAGAAGCTCCAGGAAAGACAGGTGGATGCCTCCACAATTGCCTCGATTATAGAGAGCCCGACAAACGGATCAGTTTGTGAAACTGGGAGGTTTTGTGTCTGAGAAAGTGGTCAGCAGCACAGGACCACCACGGGGGGGGGGGGGGGGGGGGGGACTGTACTCTCACCGCTTCTCTTGACTCCGTACGCCTCAGACTTTGATCACAACTTGGAGTCCTGTCAACTACAGAAATACTCTGCAGTTGTGGCGTTTATCTGTGATAGACAAGAGACTTGAGTGCAGGGAATTGGTCGACAAATGCGTGGCATTACCTCCTCTTCAGTGTAAGATCTTCAGCCAAACACAATTTCAGTCCTGAGATGAGAGGTGATGGATGACTACAGATACCTGGATGTTGGCATAGGTATCAGACTGAGTGCAGTCTGCTCTGCATCCATCTGTTGGGACAGCAGCATCCAGAACATGGCTGTTTAGATGCATCCACAGATGGATCTCTCACCAGCTATTTTGACAAGCATATTTGTCACCGTGCAGCAGCACAGACTCATAGTAAAGACGTGCATAATTGCAGACTCACTCTACAAGCTTGTCTTGCACCATTTTTAACACGGCTAACCCTATGACCCTATATCCAGTCACGTACCGCAGCTTGGGAACGCATAGCATTAATTTCTGAGGACGTGCACTAATAATGCAAATAGAAGTAGGGTGCACGAAAGCGGCCACGATAAACACACTTGTATGTGATAGAAAGCAAGGACATTCCTGGCCTAATGGGTCATTCAAGACCACACGCAACATGGGTCGGACCGTGCAGCTCGCCGCACACTGTTTTGTTGGCGTTGCCAAATAGGGCAAAGTAGGAAAAAGTTTAAAAATCGAAGGGTGGTGTTCGTCGGCTTGGCCCCACGTAGTACGCAGTGGTACTGCCAGAAAGAGAAGTGCATCTGTCCTGTGCTAATAAAACGAGGAGGAACAGAACCCTGCTAATGAGAAAAAGAAGAGGATACTCTGTATGTCAGTGAAGTATGTGAACCTTTCTCATAGCGGTCCCGTGGGGACAGGAGGGATGACGGTAAGGTTGGGTCATACAGTTAACGGGTTTCAGATACTCGCAGCATCAGCTTTTCCATGTTGTCCTCTGTGCCTGTATAGATGCCTCGTGTCCATTAACAGCACAAGGATTTTTCATCATGAGCCACGTGCTGAGAGCGTGCTTTGGTTGGCACGGTGACAAACCATCTTGGGTTGTGGAGCACAGCAGTGCGGTTGTTGTGCTCTGTCGAAAAGGCTGAAAGGGCCATTAGCCATTTTAGGCAATAAGGGATTGTTTTTCATGGAGAAAGTAACAGAAGATGTATTCGCATTGTAAAACTTCAATTTCTCTAAAAAAAAATTAAAAAAGCATCTTTAACATAAATATGCACACAGGATGATGACATAATAACATACACTTTCAGTCCCCGTGGGCGGGCATCATTAGATTATTGTGAACATGTTCTGGATGGATGATAGTGGGCTGAATTCCCCCCCCATGTTTTTTTGTTTTAACAAGGAAATATCAAAATTTACATGTATCTGGGTCATATCTGTATAACGTATCTCTATTTCACTTTACTCTGTGATATCTGCGGTGTCAGATCTCATGAGAGTGCGGTTATTTACATCGCCGACTACAAAGAATGGAAAGAATTGGTCAGATCTTGTCTTCGCTTCTCCACTTATACTCGGAAATGAATATACTCAGAAGTCACGTGACGCAGTTAAAGGACTTTTTGAAAAGCCAGACAATCCTGACAATGGGCAGATTGCAAATACGCATAATATTTCTGTATAATTCTATCATCCTATTACTCTTATCTTAAGATAGATAATAAGACCATTAATAGACGACGTGTGGTGTATCTTCTATTCTTGTATTTGGTGTGTGGTGCTGATTTAAAAACGTCGGCTTACGCTTTCAGATCCATCCTAAGGTCGCGACATGGCTTGAAGGAGGCTCGTTTCTCCACTGGTCTCTGCTTGTGGTTAACAAAGGTTTGACATTATTACTCCCACTCGGTCCTGGTTTCGCTCCTGTTTTTACATCATGGATTTCTTGTGTGAATTCCAACTTTGCGGTGATGATCTTCCCGGTCATGGAAGAGGAGTTCCTTCCTCTCCGTTTTACTGAACACCTGATATGAAGGGGAAACTCCACAGGCTACATTTCCTCTGGTCACATGTCGATAAGGTGTTCTACAACTGGAGCATCAGGACTTTTCTGGTAATGCAAATTCCATTAAAGTACCCGACGGGAAAACATTTAAGCCTTTTGAGAGTGCATGCAGTGTGAAATATAAGGATGGAATTGGAGCAAATTATCGTTTTTAGTTAATTCCTTACTCTCAAAGAGGGTAACATTTACACTGATCAATGACATGTAACCCTGTGACGACAATATTTAACTGAAATGAACTGAAATCAGCTCATTCTTGATATCTGACCTGTCTGAACAGGACTGATGGAAGTATATCTACTAATGTAACGAGGTGCTATAAAATGTGCTGCATTCTGTTGTTTCCGAAAGCTGGAAACAGAAAAAAAATCTCTTTTTTGAAACAATGGTTACCCACAGTTTCATCTGTTTTCAAACCACTGGCTGAGGGTTTGTGATGTTCTGCGACGTTGCACAGATTTACTTTTCACAGAAAGAACAAGAAGAAGAAAAAAAGATGAGCTATTATTTTCCTTTAAAATGGCCTGCGGTTAGTTTGATTTATTAGCTTATGTAGGAAACAAAGCTGCTTGTTTGTGGCTTTTAGCAAAGAGGAATCTAAAGACAGTATGTACTGTTTGTGAGTGTGAGGAAGTGTTCTTTTAAGCTCCTTTTCCATTGGGTATGATATGATTTTCTTTTTCTACTCACATTTTGATCAGGATGTGACCTTATGGTTGAGTCTCACTTTTTTTTACATATTTATCCTGCAGCTGTCTTCTTAAGCTGGAAAGCTTCCTGATTTTGACATGTATGACGTCATCACTTTGTTAATCTCTCATGCCCTTTTGCCATGCAAACCGTGTTCTGTATCATACTTTGCATATCATCCACAGAGACCGTGCAGATGATGATTCGCACTCTTGAGAGCAAACTTCAACTGTGATCTTAAGGAAATCTGTTATTAACCGAAGCGACTTAGTTTTGCTGTGGAAGTGTAAACCTTTCTGCTCTCGTTTAGCTCTGTGTCAGGACAGAAAGTGATGATCACTTCCAATAGCAGCGCGTCCAATAGACCTGATGTGTTGACACAAACTCTGTGCTCGGGTGTAAATTTTTTTTTTTGGGACGATTCTGCCGTTTTTACTCAAGTCTCGGTATTGTGGAGTGGTCCACCTGTGCACTTGGCTGGGCCAAAATCAGGTTTCGAGTCTGACGCGGATCTTACGTAAACTGGCAGAATCCACTGGTGGCCTGTCCTTATATGGCAAAGACAAAACGCCTGGCTGATTTATTCAACAGTAACAGCAGTAAGATAAATCAGGAAGATGAACTTTTTTTTTTCTCCCTGGAGGAGAAACATCTGCTCTAATCAAGAGAGACTTAATCATTTTTCATCTGTTTTTTTTTTTTTGTTTTTTTACTTGTTGTTGAGACTGCTAGATCACGCTATTCAGTAATCAATTATTAGATTCCTTGAGTCCAAGTCAGATCTATGTATATATATGTATTTATATATATATGCAAGTGTGTGTGTGTGCACGTGTCCTTACTTGAGTAGCTGAAAAAGGGAGCATTAATTCTGTTGAGCCTGTGTAAAATGTTCAGTCACAATGTTTATTGTGTTATTCACATCTCAAATAGTTCACATGAATCCAGTGGCAAGTCACTGGCACAGCATTAAGAGACTTCTTTCCTCTCTTCCCAACAAAGCAACTTTTTCCAGTTGCCGTTCGTGCCCTCCCAAAGTGAGCTTTTTGCAGTCCTCGTGGAGGCACAGGTCTTTTTCTGCTTTCACTCTGCTGATTCTGCAGCAGAGAAGAGCGACCGGCAGCACCCGAGACTCGGGTCTTTATGCACATGCTCGGTGGGAATCATGGGGTTTACAGCCCAATAGGCCATAAGGAAGATGTAGTGTCTCTTCTAGTTTTCTGAGTGATTGTTTTACATGTCTGTAACTTGTTTTGAGTTTTGTCAAACAACATTACAGTTTAAAGCGACACACTCCACAGCTCTGACTTATTAAAGCAGGGATGCTGGACTTCTGGGTTGCACGGTGCATTCTTGGCGGACAAGGCTTGCTCTCGGGCATCTCGTGTATTCCAGATTGGATTGAGATTTGGAGGATTTTGACTTGCACCCTGGAGGAGGCTGCTGTTGGTGTGCAGCGGCCGGGAGTTGCGTAACAATATTTTTGTGGCTGGTTAATGTCCGATCCACACGAATTCCAGGATCAAAGGTTTCGGAGCAGAACATCGCTCTGAATAATGAGAAGATCGCTGTTTTTTTTTGTTTTTTTTTTCTTCTTTTCACCAGTCAATGATTTTTATGAAGGTGAACTTGAAATTGGCAGATTTATTGGATTTGTGTAAAAAACTTTTTTTGTTTTATGGCACCCTAGAAAAAGCCTCGAGGAAATCTGATATACAAGGTTGAAAGAAAAAAAAAAACAAACTATTAATGCAGTTGAAATAGTTTTTATGCATTTCACGTTGGTTGTGTTTTAATAGGCCGTCTCAGGGAAACGGGACTTGCCACAAACCCCCGGCAAGAATTTGTGAGCATATTATCAGTTTATGAGTGATCCCGACCACTTGTAAATTCTGTTGTCTTATATTCTTGTTCTAACAGATAAAAAGAAACCTTTCATAAATCACACAGTGCTTTGTGTGCGTGCGAGATCTCTGCATGCAAGCGTTTTTATGAAAGAGTCTTAAGAGTTTGTGCATGAGAATCATTTGTCATCAAAAAGCATTTCATTGTGTTTTTTTTCCATGTCGTGTTGTTCAGCACCGCCATGCACCGATCGTGGCGTATCGAGCTGGAAATGAGCCGCGCTTTATGACTTTCATACGCGTGCCCTGGCCTTCAACAAGTTTGATTAATTCTATTTCAACGGCTTCTGCCAAAAACATGACGGAATAAACTTGATTTTTGGATTTCATCCCCCTTTGTGTCGTGCGGGCGGATGTGCGAATTAGCATGCTCGTTTCAGGCCTGGATTCTATTATCCTCGCTGACTGGGGGGGGGGGGGGGGGGGGGGGGTCTTTATAGTTGTCAGGGGGGTAGTGTTTGAAAGCGCGGCTTGTTTTAATACAAGAGTGCAGCCTGCCGGTATGCGAGGAATTTTGTCATTTATTTTCATCTGCGGTTGAAAATTAGAACTCGGAGCATTCGAAGCATGTGATTTCAATTAGAGGAGCTGTAAAGACCTGAAGACACGTAACGGTCAGACAGACTGGTGTCCTTGGAGCCCCATGCTGTGTCTGGACATGCTCCGCTCGACTACACAGGTGAACTAAAGCAAAAGTATAAGCAGAATTGAGCTTTTCTCCATATAACATGACCCACAGAGCTGCATTCAGGTTTTGGATTAAATGTAAAGTGAGGATGCTTTCCAGAATAATGTAGTAATAATGTAGTAATGTAGTAATAATGTAGAGTAACAAGCTACTTTATTCCGTATTTTCTGTCAGCATCCTTCCCCATATGATTCCTTTTATATATTTTGTTACATTTTCAAAACTTCGGGGTCCTCAGCAGGTAGGTTTTTCCATCATCTTGCAGATCGTGTCACTGTAACGGCTTCCTCGTGGACTTATTCCATGCTGTAGGCCTCAGAGCTGCGTGGGGGCCACGCCATCTGTTGCGCGACTCTTTGTGCTGCTTGTTACTAAAGATAGTGTTTCATGTTTCTGCATGGATCTAAATATTTGAAGTGCCTGAAACCTTTGCAGAGTAGTGTACATGCACTCCTCGACCAAGACGCACCCAAACCCCAAACCTAGAGCCTCATCTTGATTGATGAGTCGCTTTCGCCTGTGGAGGTCTGGGGCTCAAGGAGTTGTTGACAGCGGGCTTGAAGTGTTCAGCGGCTGCAGCCGGAGGACCGTGTGTCACTTTCACGATGTGTTGTTGCACTTCTTCCCCTGTTTGTCGAAGCAACTCTTCCTCCCTTGTGAATCATAAGTAACCTCAGTCCAAATTGTGACATAGTGCTTCATAAGCAGTCTGCATGGGAGTTTAATTTCAAAGCTTGCATTTAGTTAAGGCTGCGAAAAATGTGCTGAACGGCAGATTGTGTGTCGAACACATCTCAGTTAACGGCGTTAACTTTTTAAAAGACCTCAGCTTGTCATTTGGAAAAAGTGTATGCGTTGATACGTAACCTAGGCAACCCACAAATGTTTTGTAAGGCGCCGTAAACCCCCCCCCCCCCTAAACATAACCAAGTAGATTCTGATCCTGAACCCAACCAAAGATTGAGTGTAAATGAAAGTTGACATTGAAGCTGACACTGATACCATACCATACCATCATAGTCATGCCGCTTATAGTTTGTTAGCTCCAGCTACCGGCTCTGCCACAGTGCACATATTAATTCTCATGTGGCATTGTTCTACGTGTCGTCGTACAGCCTGATATAGACAACCGTTTCAAACCCGCACACAGTCCCTGGAGGGCTTCTTTTTTTTTTTTAGGTTTTTATGGTGCTGAGCAAACGTTTTAAGGTTACAGATTCTGTTTATAAATCACATGCACCATCTTGGTATGATCGCTTTACATTGCGTGACCGCTGCAGCAATTTCACATGGTTTTATGGCTAAAATGCTTACATTATGTTTTTGAATGAGAGTAATTCCAGTGCTTTTCCATTCAGTGCTAGCTTTGTTGTTTGAAATAAAATGATAGCGAACGTGACAACAAAGTTAGTAAACCCCCCCCCCGCATAAACCGCATAAACAAAATACTCTTTACCGGTCTATTTATCCGTATTACATCTCCAAGGTATGGGCCACATGTATTTTCTGTCTCTTACTCTCTTGTTGTGAGGCCCTTTTTCCTCAGGCTGATAAATAGAAAGTGAGTCCTCGCTGTCAAAGAATGAGTAAGAGTTTAAGATAATCTAAGAATGAAATCACTAGGTCAGATAATGCATTTGTGACAAAGTGCATATTATGAAAGAGGCCCAAGTATGGTGTTTTTGGCATGTTAAGTGGGCGGGAATGTTTTTCTGTAATTAGATAAAATTCTCTTTTTATTAGCTTTCAAGATTGCTAAATAAGAATGTTGCCGTTATATATCAACTCCCAGATCCACATTGTGCCTGCGTTCATGTTGAAATGAATTATTACTTCTATTTTAAGCTGAAGAGTTTTGCAAGCACCAGCCGTATGGAGTCCTGTGGGAGTTCTATGAGGGAGTTGATTCAGTGGCAAAGCTTTCGGGGGTCAGCCCTGCAAATCTGTGGAGCTAAAAGGGAAGTGCACTACACCTGCTAAAGCTCCGTATCCATCTGTTTCTCTCTGCACTAACTACATACTACAACTACATACTGTATGTTATATTGAATAATGACCAAATGTTGCTGTTTGCATCCAGTAATTTACCAAAGAACAAAACGAGGCCCTGCATTTTGGTTCCTAATTAAACTCCGTTCGGTTAGCGTTTAGAAATATCTCTAAATATAACACAGCGGGGGAGTTTTCTTGAATGGATCGACCGAGGATTTTCCGCCGATTGCTCCATTATTGTGTTGAAATGATGACAAAGTTTTAGTTTTTATGGCTGTTACAGTAAAGAAGGAAGACGCTTCTGCTTGTGGTTGTTGTCATTTTGACTTTCTCTTATCATCTGTTTCGTGTTTGTTCCGTGCTCCAGTTGGATCACATTCCCTCTTTAACATCTTGGATGTTTAACTTACTCTGACCGAAATTAGAATTTCATCGGCTTTGTAAAAATGCCTTTTTAGGGTTTTCGAAACAAAATTGGCACTCGGCAGATGTACCAAATCTGTATCGGTGCAACGAGACGACGTCATTGAAAAGCTGTCTGTCATTTAGCTCTATTAGATAATGGAAATATCTCCTTCAGTTTCACCCAGCCGTTTGTGTTACTATGACCATTAGAATCCTAATTATTGCAGTTAAAGACGAACAATCAATTCATTGATCAGTTAGCTTTAAGCCTCATATTTTAAATGCCTTTTTTTCTTTTCTTTTTGCCTTAACTTCCTTCTTCAATGGAAGAAGATTTAGCTTTTCCCCGTACCTTTTCATAGTTCCTTTTTACAGCGTAAAATTAACCAAAATAGTTTCCTCGAATCTTTCACATTTCCTGGTTCAATACATGGAAGCAAAGTTGAATCAGGTTCCCTTTACCGGTCTTACAAGTAAGTGGATGACTGGTTGTAGGTCAAGCCCGGGTTGTCATCACATGCTCTCTGTGTGGCTACTTATATATTTGTATATATTAATGTGACATGCCTGCTTGGTTGGTTGTTAATGAAGTGGAATATTTGACTCATTAGGCTGTCGCCCAAAACATAGCTACAAAACAACATAATTTAATTTGATGTCACACCTGAGTGCAGTGATGACATCGATCATTTATGCCTTGTAAATGTGCACATCTACACAAACAGTAAGCCATCATCTTTTGATGTCAATGTTCGGAAATTTCTGCCCACTTTCTGCAGACTTTTACCACAACCACAGGTGCATAGGATTTAATGCTCTGCCAGGTTGACTGAACATCCTGCTGCTTGTGGACATGCATCACTGAACACAGATGCAGGTTTTGCTCGTTAAAAGTTCAGCACTTGGAGGGGAACGACAGAACCTCGTGATGTGTTGGCACTTCACCGGTTAACACACCCTCTCGGGGCAGAGAACATGAATGCAGACTTGTGTATGCTACTGTAAACACTACTTATTCACGTCATGAGGACATCAGCGTTTTGAGATTTTAATTATTTTTTTTAAAATCTTTTGATGTCGGCTCACTGTTAAGCATTATTTAGCATTCTTGTATACTTGCAGGATTTTATCGGTCATGATTTTATCAATCTAGGTTTTTATGGTCAGCTGTGGTAAGTCCTCTTTGTTGTCTGTTACGGTGAAACAAAGTTTTCTGCTGTTTTTTTCTGTTTGAAGTTTTCCTCACAGCCGAAACGAATGTACATTCTGCGGACACATTAACTAACTGCACGTGAAACGATGCATAAACAGTCCATTGTGACTGGTAAACGGACTGTACTTCCATGCCACATTCACTCACACTCTCATACAGCCCTTCTTAGTCTATACAAGTGCTTCCTGCTCCATTCACATACATTCAGACACTGGCGGATGCATCAGTAGGCAACGGGGGGTTCAGTGTCTGGACAAAGGACGTTTCGACAAGTGACCCGGGGAAGCCGAAGTCTAAGACCTTTCGATTGGTGGGCGACTTGCTCTTCCTCCTGAGCTCTTGATATAAACCCTTGAAAGGGACACATGTAAAAACGTTATGTTGGACATTAGAGATGGAACCTCTGCACGTATGAGAGCTGTGATGATGAAACTGGGGAAAGAAAAAAGTGTGAAAATGGTTTCAACCAAGTTGCCCCGACCGATATCATCTACATTAACAGCTGACTATTTGCTAAGTGACCCGTATGTCTCTTTTTTTTTATCTGCAGGTTCAGGAGAGGGATGCGGAAAGATTATTCAGCGGTTTCCCAAGAAAGACTGGGAGGGAACAGCCTTTCCTCAGGGGGTGGAGATGGTGAGTGATACGCACCTCCAACCATGAATCAGACTGAAGAAAACTACATAGGTACACTGTCCAAATGGGAACATGTTGGGTAGGGGGGGAGTGTGGATATGTTTTTATAGTTTATGATTTAGCCTTGCAGCTTTTTATCGCTACAAAAACAGAAGCGTAATTTCTTACTGTTTAGAAAAGTTAATGAGGAAGCAGCGATTGATTAATCACCAGGAGGAACTTCATCAGGGCTCTGCTGTAGTGCTTAATCTGGCTTTGAGAGTATCTGGTCAGGTTTTTGGACAAATTGAGGTCATGTGTGGGACGTTCAACAAAAGTTTAAACAAACAAAAAAAAAAAAAGAAGAAGGGGCTCCTTTCTGTTTCGCTTCTAGGTTTAGATGCACGACAGCGCACGTGCTGTGTTTGATTTAGATAACTAAAACGTTTTACCTCGGTTGTTTTTGCATTGTTTGAGTCAGAAGTAGGAAATTCGAAGTATAAATGAACAACTTGCTGGTGTCTAAATGGCTGCTTTGTGACTGAGAGCGCTGATGTCTGCATAGCAACGTCCGAGTAATGGTTGAGTTGCAAGTTAATGTGTGTTTTCCAGTTAGTGAGGCTCCTAGTTCAAAGACTCTCGCTTGTAGTTGAACTTCTAATTAGATGAAATTAAGAAATATTTGCCCAAGGAAAATGCTCTCAGTATTTTCTATGTCCCAAAATGACTGATTACAACCCAGGAAATCTCCTTCTTTTAGCAGCGTGTTTGCCCCTTGAAGCTTGTGCAGTAGATATTGGCATTTCCTGTTCCAGTTAAACTCATGATTGTTTACATAAGTCGGTTTTTCATCCCCTGCCCCAGTCACTAATTAGAAACCTCTCTGCTCACGATCCTTCTCCACATTCTGCTCAGCCTGCAACCTGGTTTCCATTTCTGTTTGTCTCCTTTTTGTTTCTTATTTTTGCGTAACATTCGGGGAGTAGCTGCTTCTCTCAGTTTAATTTCTCCCCATCTGCTTGGCGACTCCAAGGGGTCTTTGACAAGGACATTTGTTATCCTTACATGGAAAACCCAAAAGATAGAGAAATATTTTCTTATCGGGGCTGGAAAGAAAACTTTAAGTCTCTAGGGTGACATTAGCAGTTAACAGGATCACACTGCCCAGGACATTAGTGCCTGCGTGTTATTTGTTTTTGCTCATTTGTACTCGCCACTACTGATAATGTTTCAATGGCTAAGCAGAGTGGTTTGGCAAGGATGGAAACAGCAAATGGACTCTACATTCCAACACAGCACTCTATCCTTTCAAAGCACTATCCCACCTATACTTCTTAACACTTCAATATATATATATATTTATTTTTTCAAGTTTGATGGGCCATTATCGGCAGCACAACAGTTCCAGTCTCTCTCTCACACACACACACACACACAGGCTACGGGAGGCTGCATGGTTCACTCAATGTTGTTGAGGAAGCTGCCAGAATGCAAGTGAGTTGCTGCTGAGGTTAGCTTTCGATTTCAGAGCGGGTCGTTTGACGAGCATTGAGCAGCACAAAGAAAGCTGAACTGTGACCCCAACAAATTGGATGGGAGGCTTGTGATGGATAAAGATGTGCAGCCCCGTGGACGAGCCGTGACCAAAGACCGAAAAAATGCTTGGAGCAACGAACTTCGTCGCGCAATAAGAACGGTGTCATTCACATCCGAGGAAGCAAGCTTGCAAAGCAGCTAAAGCTAAAGCCAACAGGAGCATAGGGCAGCTGCAAGCTGACAGCGTCTGTCTTTGTTGTTGGTTGCGTTTACTCCCAAAATATATTTCTCACGCCTGGCATTGTGCAAGGAAACCCAAAGAATTAAACGAACGGTGCAGAAGACAGCAGATTGGCATGGAGGCAGCAGACGGTCTTCAGCTAACTTCCAGTCGGCTTCAGCTGAACTAGCATAAAACATGGTTATGCTTTAGTTTCTCTACTTCAGCTCACCCCCCCCCCCCCCTCTTCTGTCTGCTCTTTATGTATTTCTGTTTGGAGTTTTGGAGAAAAACCTTGTTTAATAGTTATCCTTGGATAAAATTGAGTTGATCTTGCACTGCCACAGCGCCACGGCACAGCGGTGGTATTTGCATCAGGTCAGGATTTTTCCAGGCAACCACACAGGACAGGGCTGGACAGAAGGCTGAATGTTTGTTTCATCTCCTCATAGATGGATACTTACTTACTTTTGCGTTTTAAAAAGACAAAAATGGGGTTCTTGCTGGCCTGGCAGTACGTGTTAGATGAGCATTTTTCCAGAGCTGTTTGATGATCAGTGTTTTGCCATGAACACAAAGTTCCAGTTTTCATCATAAAAAAAAACAAAAGTTCTTGTTTGCATATGCTGTCTATTATAAGTCTGTTAAAAACTAGTCTGCAGGTCAAATTGAAGTGTGAATTGGCCAGGAAAACGGATATCTGAACTACTCTTTCTTTTTCTTCTTGTTTTTATCTTCAATGTCGCACCATAAATTAGATAGAAACTCCAGATCTTGCATAATGCGTCCTTTTGTACTGAAAACGCTCAAAGCATCTGGTTGCCAGATTCTCGTGATTTCAGTTTTTACAAACCAGCAGTCACTGAACTGCTCTTCAGATAGAAGTTAAGGTGGAACGCATACTATGTATGTTCCTGGTGTAGGTGCTGGTGTATGAATGACGCACTTTGATTTGTACTCATTGGATGTGAATTGGTGGATCGTGTCTACTTTGAAAAAGGGAGGGAGAGAGTGAAAAGCAATGAGTGGGTTTTCCCTTTTGCTGAATCCTTTTGCATGGAAGATTTTGCCGATCCGTTGCTGCACTGGGAGTGTTTTTGTGTCTGGTGGAGGCTGTCGGAGGCCGGAGATTACAAGTATGGTTAAATCGTTTTGGTGCCAAGTGATTCAGAGCCGAGCAACGGCAGGTGCAGAGGGGCCAAAAGGTTGCATAATGAGTCAAATACCAGAGCCAAGAGTGATACAGAGAGCTGATATTGAAAAGAAGCATTCCTCACTAACTCGTGTTGATATGAGCTCATTTCTTTCAGTTCAACAAACAAAATCATCTCTGAATATTTTTCAGATGATCTATGAAATCAGATTTGTTTGGCCTCCCATTGTTAATAAACGATGGCCAAAAAGTTCAAACTGCAGCTAAAGTCTTTGACTCTGTGTTGACGAAGTCAAAAAGAGACGCTATTATTCCACAAAATGCTGTTTATGCAGCGGTATTTATAAGGCAGACGAGGACAAATGAGACGCTTATTCCGGCAGAAATGGACATATTGTGAGTGGGTGGCTTGAATGGCATGCAGTTTTCTTCCTGTGTTACTCACTCGAGTCTGTTGGTGGCCGTTAAGAATGTCTTGTTGTGAGTAATTGCTCAGAGACGAGCAGCGGTATATCATTGTTCTCCCCAAAGCAGGCAAATATGCGATAGGTGAAGCTATGACAATGTAGAAATAAAAGGCTGCTCTCTCGAGTGATTTTCGATGCCGGATGTTTTTTTTTGTTTTGTTTTTTTTTTCGAATGAGGCTGAAACGCTTTTCTTTTCATTGACTTGAAGGAGACGAACCAGAGTGGCGCCATTTGTTCAGCATCATCCCTCAAGTATCCTGTCATGGTTTCTCTCTAAATATAGATGCACTGCAACAAATTTAGCTAAATCTATTAGCTCAGTGTTTCCAGATGTTATGAGGACCATTGCATACCATAGTTTGGGTGTGTGTGGATTTCTTTTGCATTTCCTCCTGCTGAAGTAGTCCCACCAGCGCGTCGTTGTCGTGTGTCAGCTTGGACTGGAATTGAGACGTACGGCGTGCAAAGATAGTCGCAGGCATGGTGTTCCTGTCTCATGCCACCGGTCTGAACCTGAGGATGCATTCAGTGCATTCGGGCTTTTTAAGCTCTTTTTAGCAGACAGCCTAATTTGTGTTGAAACTTGGATAAATCCGGGGCTCCTTAGATACATTTAATGTGCAAGAATGTAACGCTTTAAGTGTCGTATGCTAAAAAAATCATTAAGATTGAAGCATCCAGTAGATTAAGCAAGGACAGGGAAGAGGAGGCTGTTCCAGAAATTTGCGTTCTTACTATGTTGTGTGTGACAAGCTTTGGTCAAGAGCCAAATGACTGAAATTCCAACTTTGAAGCTTTAATGACGATACACCATAGTGTTTAACAGACCCACTAAGCAATTTGCATTTTGGCTCCGTTTTGGGCCGGTATGTAAACCATTATTATTTGCAGATTTTTTCTTTTTTTTTTTTTTTTTTTTTCTTTCTGTCCTCCATGAAAAAGAAAATGACTCTTTTTACAAACACATCTGTAGAAAACAGCGGATCAAGCGGAGCACGAAAAGCATTTTGCGGTCACAACAGGCCCCCAGCAAACTAAATAACCACAGATGAGGAATGCACCAAGAAAAAGCGTTTACAACTCGTGCTTGGAAAAATGTGTTTCTAATCTTTCCAGGCAAGTGATGATGATAGGAACCAGCCAAATCCTCATCTGTTATGGATGAGCCAGGTCTGTGGATGGAGGTCAGTACGTTGTGCACCTAGTAAATTTCCATCACCTTTCCCTCTAGCATCAAGGCAGGGGCTCGTCGTATACTGTAAATGGTCAGAGTTTCAGAGAGCAGAACCACGGTGGGGTCATGTGGGAGGTTTTAAATGTATAAAACTCCCACCGAATATCAGAAAGAATTATGGTTAAATTAAAATGTTTATTACTGTGGTCATTATCGGCTCCTCTTGCTTTGGGACACGAGAGGGAAAAACACAGCTAACCGCACTGCATGTTGTGATCATTTCAGCTTTTGGGATACTTACTAGTTTTCACACATTTAAAGCAGTTGGTGCTGAATCTGCTTGCACGTGATATTTTGCTGTACTAGATAAAGTTTATAAAACTCTGGATGGACTCGTGACGTTCGGATGCTCCGCTGCAGCTGTTATTTATCACTCGTGTGCAATTTGAGGGCTGCGGCTTGAAAGAGTAGTTGTAAGTTGTTGTTTTTTTTGACTGCCCGAAAGAGTCCGTCTCAAGAGTCTACTGCGTGGGGTTATTTTGACACTGTTGTTGTACCACGTGTGGGGAAAACAACATTATTGATGTCCAAGCCCTGTGGCGACGAGAGCAGATGGTGCAAATGCGATGCTAAGGCTGATGCTGACAACTCGTTACCCCGCTGCATTCTGTTCTTCGCCTCCTTTCCTAAGCTCCGCTGAAGCCTACATGCTGAACGTTGGTGTCGGATCCAATGACAGGAAGAGTGTTTCCTCTGGTTTCCGGCCTGAAGGGGTCTTTTCGTTCCACTCGTTTTCACACTAAAAGAAACGTCCTGCTGTCGCCACCTCAGTTCGGCAGATTCCTTTGCTTTTTACAAACCTACCTACGGCGGTAGCTGTAAAACCTCCTGTAAATGCTACAGGTAATGTGACCCCCCCCCCCCTCCCCCCCTTTTCAACATATTCCTTTTTTTTTATAATTAATCTGCAGACGCATTACGTTCGTGCAGCTTTTCGTCCGACGGTACATCACTGCGCCCTGAAAATAACACGCTCGTGTCATTGCTCGGCTTCAATATGTGCTTCTGAGCGATGGCTGAGGAGAAACGCCTCGACAGTTACGCCCGAGAGGTCAAACGCATTCCAAAGCACTACAGAGTTCAGTGTTGAACATGAAGGTCAAACCATTACATGTACCCTGCAGACAACGTTCTGTCAACAGACCCCATTCCTGCTGTCTCCCCTGAAGTCATAATTCCCGGCAGAAAAACAAAGTGTCTCCTCTGAAGATATAGCCTCATATCGGCTCTGTTTGATCATGTGTCACCGGCTAAAGCACCGTGTACTGTAAGAAGGCCCCTCTGCCTGTGCTGGGAGTTGAAGCTGCAGATGCCACAAACCGCAGTGCATTGAGTGGTGCCGAAACAATTAGTCAATCAGTTAATTAGGCAGTTTGAATTGGAACGGATCACCAGCAGTCATGGCAACTGGTTGTTAAGCTTTTAAATGGTTGGACAAGTAATGACATGTATTTGCCTCAATTTGAAAATATGCTGTCTATTTAAAAAAATATATATATATAGATATATAATTTTGAATACTTTTGGGTTTTTGATGAGCTGACTGGGCAAAAACCTCATATTTTAGCCTCGAAGGGCAATTTTCTTCTGAGCTGCTCTGTGTGTGGACTGTCTGGTGAGACAGCGTATGGACGGGTTCAACGCTGAGGTCAAATTCCTGCGTGTGAAGAAGAGACTGGTAAATGAAAAGCTTCTTCTCCCTCTGTCATTTGCCGGTTAGGTTCAATTTCTCGATGAATACCAAATATTTCAGAAATAAATGACCACGGCTGCGTGTGGCGTTTTCTAAAGTCACGTTGGTCAGCACGCGGAGTAGCTGAGCCGCACTCTGCGTGCACGCCGTCCGGCCCGAGACGTCTTCGCTTTGCTTTCAGAGCGTGCAGGCGACCTGCCCTCACCTTTTTAAGAGTTTTTATCATTTGGCCTCAGGTGTCTGACAGGGAAAAGCAGCCTCTACCTAATTGTCTTTCACTGAAGGGTAATTCAGCAGGGACCCAGTCCAGCTCGCAGTTTTCTGTTCCTCTGCTCGCTTCTCCGACCACACGCCACGCCGGCCACTTACTCTTTCTGTCCCCAACACAAAACATTCAGCTGGTTCTACTGAAGACAAATGTTGCATACTCAGACCTACGCTGCTTTGCTATAATTGTTACAGAGTGCAAGACATTTTCACAATGTCCGAGGCCTGAGGTCAGGACCTGAGATCAGGATGAAATTGCTCTTCGATGTAGGTCTACGAGCGGCCTCTAGACTCTCCGGGCTTTGTTAACACGTTAGACATTGTGTTTGTTGGCTGTGTCTTTAACTGTCTGTTAATGTGTGTGCGAGGGCTTTTTTTTTTTTTTTTTTTGATAAAGCACTGAGATGAAGGACTCCCCGGTGCTTTGTTAGCACTTTTCTCCCAAACAAAAAGGTTATTCAGCCTCACGCCCTATGACGTCGGTGGATTGCGGGTTTAGTAACCTGAGATTTTGAGAATAGCTGCCACCTGTGCAACCATAGTGTGTCACGTTCAGAAATGTTGGTGAAACTTGTGATTTAGGTGCTTGTCTTTCTTTCTTCTTTTTTTTCTATAGTCTGTTGACCTTTTTGTGAAACCCTCAGTTTAATGGAGGGAGCATTAGAGTATTGGCGCAGGTTAGTAACAGAAAGGAGGTTTCTGGGCCTTGTTCTGATGTTGCAGAGATTGATGAGTTTACAGTGGACGATCAGATTGGTTACACTTCACGAGATTGAATTTACCGCATTTGAACAGACTCTGATACTTCATTCAGGAACTTTAGGAAATCTATTTGAAGGCCCGTCGTCTCCTGATGGTGGAACGTGACCCGACTGGAGAAGATTAAAAACATTTAACAATGGGGTCTTTTCTAGATTTCTGACTCCTCGAACTCCTCCCTTTTCCTTCAGATTCCTGCTGTAATGACGAATGTTGCTCACAGTTCCCTGAAGTGTACCCGAGCTAATTATAAAACGTGCAAACTGCTGGTGTGGTCATTATTATGTGTGCGTGGCGGGAGTACAAATTTCAAGAATTCGCATTGTTTATACTTAAGGACCTCACTTCAGACTTCTGGGCTATTATTAGGTTCACTTAACTTGAAAAATGAAAATGATTCGCCCTCTCTGCTGCAAGGAGTCACATATGTGGCCTCGTTGTCACAATGATTTTGATAAGCGAATGGGGATGAAGCTTAACTGCCTTGTTCACCATCAGCAGCCTTAGTTAGTCAGGGTTTAAGCTCGGTGCCAAACGACAGACTGATGAAAGAGCGTAGCCTAATTGTGTCACTTAATGGACTGACTCGAGTGACCATAACTTGACGTGTCGCGCTGCACGTCGGTCCTCTGGTGTTTGTAAAACTATGAGAGAAAAACTAAACAGTGCATTCCAGATAGCAGGAAGCCGTTCCAGCCAGGGAGAGAATGGGATCATGTGTTTGTCAGGAAGATCCACAGATGAGTAATCAATGCTTCATGTGCCAGTGGAGCTAAACACTTCAGGAAACAAAGCTGGAGTTGTCAAGTATGTAGGACTTTCCATGGTGAAAAGCGCTATGAGCTAATCAGGAAACAGGAATCCACGACATGGAATGGAGCCACAGTACATGAAAGAGTGCACTACTTTCTGTAAATGCAGCAGAAGCTTGTTGTTCTGAGGCTCTTGAAGGAAATGTTACATACTGATAGATGTCAGGATGATTGTCGAAGAATGATGGCGGGAGGCCAACTGTTTAACCACAGGGAGCTTTGGGGGAAAGGTATTAGTGAAGTGGTGCCAGGTCGGAGCTTTAGGGAGACCCTGATCACTTAACATGGCAACCGGTGAACACCACAGGGGTCGGTTCATTTGTATTGGCTGCTGTCGTTGATGACTGTGTCAAAATGACTAAAGTTACTTTCCAACATAGTTGTTGCTGTGTGTGCTGCCACAGTTGATGGGGAAATTGCACAAACTACTGCTGAGCCTGTTGAATTTCTTCTGGGGATACATACCGGCCTTGACGTGGGCTGAATGCTGGAAATTTCAAATGCGCTGGACTGAGATTTCTTTGGCACAGTCTGAGCCGCTGACAGAATGATAACACGTTGCAGTAATACATTACATTGTCGTTATTCATTGACGTTTTTAGCCATTCTTGTAAGAGTGTGGTGCTCAAAGTATGGTGGCACATGATGCTTGTCAGATCCTGTTAGAACATGCAGTTTTTTGTTTTTTCTTTTTCTTTTTTTAACCCAAAGAAACTGTCAAGGCAAGTATCAAGGCTTTTAGGGCCAGCTTCTGTGATATTTCCACCGTTCTGTTACCGTTAAGTCGACTGCAATTGGGAGGGTTAAGTTTAAGATTGCACGGTGTTCATTAGTAGAAAGCTTTCGTCAAAATTCAAGTTGGTTGCTTTCAGCTATAAGACTAGATTTACTCAAAGCAGACTGAGCAGAAACAGCATTTTTGGGGCTGCAATCTTCGGGCAGTAGGTGTGTAGCCACCAGCCAATGACAGCGCAAGGGTGGAAAGACTAAGAAATATGGCAATCGGTTAAAATCACCGTGTCCTCCGCCTCCTGCCCTCTGTCTGACTGAGTCTGAGTCTGAGCCACACACACACACACACACACAGTCTCACTCGTGATTGTATGGAAATCTCTGAGTAAGGATTCATTTCTAAACAACAACACCACATTTAACAGAGATTTTTTTTTAATGTGGCGCTTAATGTGACAAAAGGCTTTCCTTGGCAATGCACTTTGTGTAAAACAAGCTCATTAAAGCCTGCCTCTGCCAATAATCCGTCCTCCTATATTCACATTTACTACTCGGACTGAATTAGCGTGTGGTTCTAAAATGAAAACATAACCTGTCGTGGTTTGAGCTGAGCTCGCCGAGGGCAGAAGTGAGACCAAGACGTGGAGCGAGCACTGTAACTTGGCCAAGGGCCCCCACAAGGCGGTGGAGGAAGCACCTGTTTCATAACCATTATCTCACTTTGCTTTAAAGGGGCTCTGCAGTCTGACACATGACAGCCATTGTGCTGATATACAACCTCAGGACAAAGCTGTTTACCTTTGCTCTTTCATGCATCACTCCATGCGCTCAGAAATGTGTTTTGATGTTCGGTGCCTGCTTTTTATAGATGGAATAAAATCGGCTTCCATGGGTGAGAAAAGGTTGTATGGCTGTGTAAATGACCCTTTGGAAGAAGAAAAAAAGAAGCTAAATATGAGCATTTATCATAAGGAGGGTCGCCTGTTTCTCACTTTGACACCCCCAGTAGTCCTGGTGGAAAGACGGGACGGGAAAGACCCCCCCCCCCCCCCGCAGGCCTGACCTGAGTACACGTCTGGACACGACTGAGCACAACTTATAGGTCTTTCTTATTGCTCTTTATTTTACAGTGCAGGACAGACCCTTTTCCTGTCATGCTATCTTTAAAGACGGTGAGGTCAAGCGCACATCTGTAGGCATTCAAGGTGTGAAGGACAGATGTGACCCTGTTGCAGATCCCGGAAAGGCGCTGGAGTTCATAGTTGAGCAAATCAGTCGGAGCGTGACTATCGGTCAAAAAAGGTTTGCCGTGGTGAGTTTCCATGACAGACCAGGTCGGGCTGTTTTTGTTTGCGCAGCCTCAAACAGTTAATCTTGGAGCTTTTCTTGCTCAGTTTTGACAGGATCCATAACTTTTGAACTGGTTTTGACATCAGTCGAAGAACTCGAACCTGTTATTAAACAATTCCGGGACAATCCGTGGACTTTTACTTGGATTCTTAGAGGGAACTTTTCCTTCTTTTTGTAAATATTCAACAGATTTTTTTTTTCCATGAAACTATGATTCAAACGGTTTATGTTTGCCTGATGTGGTGTTTTACCAGCCTGCTTTTAAGCAGACACGTAGTGATGTGTGTTTAAGGTTTGAAACTCCCGTGCCAACCGTTAGCATCACCCTGAGGTTCGACTTTCAAGGTTTTGAGATGGGATGGATTGATTTAACGCTGACTGATTTCAGCGTAGGAATGTCTAATCCCTCAATACGTCCCCTTTATTTCCCTTTGTCTATCAGATTCATGTGGTAATGTGACCTCATGTTTTTCATTTGAGACCTTGTTTTTGCAATAAATTGTTTGCCCTGAAGTGAAGACTTTTGGGGAAAAGCGTCGGTTCAGCAAAAGGATCCTTATGAGCGGGAAAAAACCCCCAAAACTTTTAAGTTTTTAATCAAGAATTAAGACATGTTGCCATTGTTTTTTTTTTTTCTTGGTGTTACATTTCCTGCACATGTGGTATTTATGAAGCTTGAAATTTTGTGTACATTCCTGTTTACAATTTTCTAGATGACTCTTCACTGCATGACAAGGCTTTTTTTTTTCTTTTTCTTTTTTCTTTTTAAACCGTGATTGTCCTTCATCGCGGTCGTCTAAAAATATCCCTAAAACGAACCATATGTGCCTGGCGTTGCATAACAGATCTACAAAGGAAACCAAAAGTACTGGTGACGGGGGGGGGTGGACACACCAGAGGAGCTGACAACAAGAGGAGATGGCACCACAGAAGGTCTAAGCTGTAGTGCAGTGAATTAAATGGTGGCAGCCACTGAATAATATTTGGACAGCAGTGCTTTAATGGTCGTGTTGCTGACAGTTTGGTTGCATACAGTCATCGTAATGACCTTGAGCAACGGAGCCAAGTTTGAGGGAAGCAAGCAGTCGCCTGTTTTTATGGCCAAGCACTCGGCTTGCTTGTTTTGTCCGCCGCTCATCCTGCAGACCTGATAAAGCTGCAGGATTGTTGGGCAGGCGGCACATCGTTGACCTTCTCACCTCCGGCCAGTCCCTCTCTGCCCCCCCTCCCCTCCCCCTCGACACCTTGCACTTCGCTTTCCGTCATTGTGTTGTCTTCCTGCCATGCGACTCTTCCATACGAATGGGGAACGACCAGGGGAGAGGAAGGATGATGATGGAAGCGCGTGTTGCAGCGCACATCTGTTGCAAGGTTTTCCTGACCACACTGCGCTCGGAGTCCCTCGTCACCGAGGCTCCGTCTACGGCTCCCTATTATTCACAGATAGTTGGGAAGCTTTTCCCTGTTTTTTTTTCTTTTTTTTTCTTTTCAGAAACACCTGCTCTAAGATTTGAGATTGTTTTCATCCTTTTACATTTGCACTATCTTGCGTGTTTTTTTTGTTGTTGCATCTTTTACCGTAATTCTTGTTTTGTTATTTCACGAAGGTCGTCCATATTTCTCCGAAATGCTGTTTATATCAGCAGAAGAAAATGTTCTCCTTTATCTGTGGTTGAGTGTAGGTCTTTGCTGCTGGTGCTCTGATATGAGGAGACAGAAAGCATGCAGGAACTTTGCCTGATTCCACTTGGATTTGTAACCCAGCCAAACTATGAAGTAAGACCCCCCCCCCCCCCCTGTAGAAGGGTTTGCGGGACTAATCATATTTGTAGTAACGGGAACTCTTTAGGAATTTAACGATCCTTCAAAGTCTGTTTGTATTTCCCCAAGTACGAGACTCGCGCATGTTGTGGTCGTTTCAGAAAAACTGTAAACCTTTTCCCAGTCACGTTTCATGCCACAGAAACAAAGCTGACATTAAATAAGCGAGATACTGAACAGTTTTCTTTGTCCTTAGTCATCTTCAGTAATGGCGGCTGCCCCGGTTCTAGCCGGCTTGCGCCGGCCTGCGCGGGCATTAATGCCGAGTCACGGTACAAGAATGTCGGCCCATCCTGTTCAGACAAAGCCCTCGTGTTGCCTTTTTGTTTTTTTGTTTCTTTCCCTTTTGGTTGGTGCTTCTCCTCCTTGTGCCTAGCAGGTCAGGCTGCATATCCGGTGTCACTGGCTGAGCTGGTGAATAGTGCAGTTGGTGGTCAGGCGGGCCGGGCTGCAGCACATGATGCAGTGCAGCGGGTGTAGCTGGAGGGCAGCAGTTTAGTCTGCTGTGACGTTAATGAAGCAAGTGTGTCCCAGAGTTCCTTTGTCATTTGACTCAGGTCTAATTTGGGAACGGGAGATGTCCTTACTCTTTGCAGTGTGTGCTGTTTAAAGGCTAGGTTTCCTACGTGTTAACCTTTGCATCTGTTGCCCTGCAGTGGATGTCGGTGTCACGCTATAGGTGAATGTGCAGCATGGCTGGAGTCTGATGCGGTCTCTCTCTACTTTCATTTGGTGCTCCATCGGTTCCTTGTCATTTGTTTAAAGATTTTAGCACTCAACACTTAGAAACTGCATGTTTTGTATCCTGTACTATTATGCAAACTAACCCTTTTTATCGTCATTTGAATAAAATCACCCGTTTACCCTTGTAAAATCTATTTTTTCCCTCTTTACATGAACTTGCCGCGTTGCCTTTTGTGTTTATGTCTCCACGGAATTCTTTGTGAGCATGAATTTCAGTTTTGTTAAGATCGACGGTTTCACTGATAGATCGCTCTTCTTTCAGTTGTAAATACAGCGCTTATGTTTATGATAATATTTGCAGAAAGCCCCTTGGAGATTGTCCTGCTTTTGAAGAAGTTGCATAAAACCAGGTCAGAATCTGAGATTATCAAGATGCTCAAGCAGCTTCGCTCCCTTTGTTTATTCGCAAGCAAAGGAAATAACACCACATGTAAACAATGGTATAGGATGCATTCCGCAGTTGTTTTAGATGTTGAACTCATGATAATCATTTGCCTGATACTGAAGCCAAATAGTGAAAAAGTGAGTCCACCTTCTCTTAACTCTGGAAAGGTTTTATTTATCAGGACACGATTTAAAAGAATGAATCACCCAGTCGTTACCAGGTCTTACATTTAGAATAACACAAGACATAATCACTCTATATAGTTATTGATTTAACAAAAAATTAGGCCAAGAAACAGAAGCAGTGTGTTGAAAACTAAGTGAACCCCACGATTCAGCAGCTTGTTGAAACATCTTTAGCAACAATAACTAATAATCAGTGATGATAAGCAGTCTCTCACACAGTTCTGGTTCAGCTCACAGTGGGTACCTTGATTATTTTTCATTTTTCAGACCTCCTGTTGTGGATTTGCTGCTGATCTCAGAATCATTGTCCCATTGAATGACCCAGTTTGTGCTAAACTTTACGTTCAGACAGATGGCCTCACACTTGACTCTTAAATACTTCGGTATACAGAGCAGTTCATGGTTGACCAAACTCTTGCCAGGTCGCCATAGTGCAGAGACTGCAAAATGAGCCCACATAATCATCCCTCCACCGCCGTGCTTGACAGTTGGTACGAGGCCTTTGTTGCGTTTGTGGTGCTGTGCATTATGACCAAACATCTCCACTTTTAAAGTCTTCTTCCAGAAGTCTTGTTGTTTGTTCGCAACTTTGCGAACAAACGTAGTAGTAACCAACCAGAACGAGTCTGTTCAGTCTTTTTTAATTATACCGTCATCAACAATTAACAAGCTAAGAGTGGTCTGCAGAGCCAGATGTTAAACTCTCGAGTTATTTCCACATTTCCCAGAGCATTGCCCTGATAGAGCATGCTGGGAAGAAGATTGACAACTGCGTTGAGTGTTTTCACTCCAGCGATGATGGCAGCTTCCTCTTAACTTGTCCCAGACTGATAGACAGAAGTTGCTTCTGTAAAATCTTTGCTGATATATTTCTTCCTTGGCCTTGCATTTAACGCACAACTGGATGCTCCAGATCAGAAAAGTGCCAAAATATCTGCATTTCGGTGATTGCGCTACACTCGCTAATGATCAACAGACCACGTGTAAAGTCATTGGAAAGCCATCAGTTGTTTGCAGAATAACGTTGGAGGTCTGTCCTTTTTCATGTAAAGAGTAGATTGAAAGAATTGAAAGGAATTGTTATCCTCCACCAGCCTTTATGTGTCTCTGCGGACTAGTCGTTAAAATGATCACTAAACAGACGCGTACTGCTTTAACATAGAGAGAGAGAGAGAGAGAGAGAGAGAGAGAGAGAGAGAGGATGCTATATCTCCTGTGATCTTCTTAGCTATGCAGTCCCAAATGTGTTTGTCTTTTTTATGACAATGAATGGCATAGTTGGAATAGTTTAGGACAAGCTCACAGTCATCCACACTTGTCCTTGGATCCTGTCTGGCCTTAATGCACATGCACATGCACACGCACACACCTCACCACAATGCAGGTTTAGCAGATTTCCTGTGGGCCATTGTATCTGCTGGGAGATGGTGGCATCCTGGTCTAAACGTCCAGGCTGGAAAAAAAACTACCCCCCCCCCCTCCGTCTTTCCTCACATCCTTTCGTAATCTCCTTTTTCCTGCCCTCGTTCTCCTCCTCAGCTCCCTAATGCTTCTCTGCTCCCCGTTGAGACGCTACCTCGCTGATCCATCCACCCATTAATCAGTCTGTTTTGCCATCACCCAGCCTGCCTTAACCCAGCCTCCTCCCCTGTGAAGCCCCCGAGGAGCAGTCTGTTTCGTTTTCAGAGCCAGTCGGATCTCCAGCGAAAACACAGCTCAGACATAAACACATGACTCTCTGACCAAATACCTGCCCACGTTCTGTGCGTTTTGCCCGTGATCCCTCTCACGTGCGGTGTTCTTTTTCAGATTTAGTCCCTGAAGTTGTAACTCACTTTGTTTATGGGTTCAAAGAGTTGCAAGTGTGAAGGGAAAGCAACATTAATGCAATTTAGATTGCCATCTATGAAAATCATTGTATTCCCAAACTGAAAAAATACCACAAAGCTCCTCAAACTGCAGATGTTTTGTGTCAGGATTGGAAAGTACTCGCACTGTTGCTTTGAGAGAACTAATCCTTTTAAAATGCTTTTTGTTATGGCAACAGTGTTTCTGATTTTTTTTTATTTATTTTTTGTTTTGTTTTGTGCCCACACTTTTTAATGTCATGCGTTGCAAAATTTGGGATTTATGTGATTCTTAAATCCGCAATAAACAAAGTCTTTAGAAATATAAATAAAACTTGATTTACTGTTAGAATATTGTTATTCAAGTCTGCTTTACACGCTTGCATTAGCTTGGGAATCGCTAGGACAGTTATATGCTGACACCCTGCCCATTTTAGCTTTTAATGTTGATAGGAGGGAACTGAAAATCTTCATCTAACAGTTAAAAAGATTCTGAAAAGACATCAGGTGCATCTTTTCCTGAGGTTAAACCGTGCTGTATATATATATATATTTTTTTTCTCAGGTAATCATGTTTTACTTTCATGTCCTTTCAGTTCTGCCAGCCTGGGGGGTGGAGGCTGTCCAGGGAAAGAAAAGCACCCACCTTCTTCACTGTTGTGCTGACGGACATTGATTCAGACCGACACTACTGCTCCTGCCTCACTTTCAACGAGGCCGAGGTCAATCTACAGGTGAGAATGAAACTTCCACACCGGTTACTGTTTTCACCAATTCAAAGAACACACAAATATCATGTTGCGTGTACGGAGAAAGAACTGAGACGGAAGGTTCCGGTAAGATCGCCAACATGGTCATTTCTGGATTTTCTTTTCTTTTGTGGGTTCGCGTGATGTGGATGAGGTCACCATCTTGCTAATGTTGCTCACTAAGAAACCCTCAGGAATATGACAGTTGGTTGATGTAATGATACTCCATTATTGTTTTCCATTGCAGGCAGTGGAAGGTTTCTTAGCTTTCAGGAGCGCTTGTCGCTTGTCTTTCAAAATTTCAGGAACTTTTTTAAAAACGGCTTACTTTTCTAATGACTTTTTAGTTGGCTGGGGGGGCTTCTTTGCTAAAGGACAGGATGGAAACGTGCTCCCCGCCAGTACTTTGAACTTGATATACTTACGCATGCTAAATTGTTTTAGTGGTCACGGCACAAGTGTTCAAAAACCCCCATTTATTATTGATTAGAACACATTTGTCTGAATGAGAACATTTTATACTCGAGAGTGATCAACTTAATCTCTCTCTTTCAACCGAAGGCCTACAGAATACCAAGGTAATTGTTTCACTGTGTTGGCCTTTGTTGGAGGCCTTAAATGACTGCTGTCGCCATGCCCACTGTGACTTCACATCCTTTCACATGTGGACAACAGCCGTCAATCACATTGCAGTTAAATCAGCGAAAAACAGTTTCAAGTCGGTTAAGAGGCGAGGCGGTCAGTGAGGGGAAGTGTGCCAGCTTTGGATTGTGATCGTGTCATCTTTTTAAGGGACTTTTAGGATCAGTTCTGCAGTTCAGCATTGTTTCCACGTTATTTCACCGTTTCAGCTTGTTTTACTCATCAGAACAGTTACACAAGCACTGTTTTGTTTTCATAACTTGGCAGATTTTTCCATCAAAAAGCATCAGAGACACTAATAATCAAAAGCATTGGGGAAGGAGAAATAAAGGGCAATTTGGGACAGTTGGGATGGTTAAAAAAAAATCTCTGTCTTTGCAAAGAGCCAAACAAGTGTCTTGAATATTATTTCCCATTACTAGTTTGTAAAGATCTTCAGCTAGATAATAGCTCTAGATGGATCATCTTCATTTAATACTGAAACTTTTTCAGGTTTTTCTGTCTTTAGTTCTCTTTAGTTACTCTTTCTAACAGATTTGATTTGATTTCACAGACCACATTTGTTGTTTGTAATCAAAGCGCAGATTCGGCTGTAGAGATGGTTAATCGTGTGGCTGATGTTTGTGAGGAATGTCAGGACCTCCTGCCTGGAACACTATTTACTAAAGGCTTTGTGTTCAACCTGCTGACTTTAGCAGGAAAATGTAGCTTCATCTTTGAAACTCTACCTTTGTCACATCTGCATTTCACTTTCAGGTGTTACTGCAATACAAATCACTAACTGACATTTTTGTGTACACTGAGAGGACATTTGACCCAGACAGCTGGATACTTCATGTTGTTACTACAAAGTAAGACCGAACCCGTTAAAGTTTCAAAATTGAACCGACTCCCCATCCTCAGCACCAGCTCATCTTAGATCAGGCTGTGTTCGGCCTCCATCATGTTCCAGCAAACAAGCGCACATTCCAATACTTGCTTTATGGCACTGAAGATCCTCTTGAAAGGTGAGGGTGTTGTGACAGACTTTACTTTGTAAAGCGACTTCCTTATCTGCTCTGATGGATCCCAGGGAGCGTCCAGACAGGCGGCGCAGGAATGTGTTTTGTTTAATAATTGAACCAAATTCTAAGAATAACGAAGAAATCTGACCGGCATCTGATCGGGTTATTTTGATCCCTTGCTCCTTGGTCCTGAGATACTTAAGCACTCTTGGCATGTTTTCCCTGCCTGGGGAAATATACCAGATTGTGATAAGGGCTTTAGTCAGGAATGAGCGCCGAGAGGTTGGTGTATCTGTGTTGTAAAGCGGCCAAAGGATCCACAGAAGAGACAATTGGAACCAGACTGAAACTGTAAATCACAGATCTTACTAACAGATGCAAAGTATTGTGGATTTGTTTTGACACATTTCATTTGCTGTGTTCTATTAATGACTCGAGCATAAACTTTTAGTGTCTATGCATCGCACTTATAGATGCAATCCTAAGCAAAACCTCTTGTATGGTCTTTGGAGGCTTTGATTTAATAATCATCATTCTTAAGAACTTAGTGGTCCTAATGGGATTAGAAACTGGGTTAAATCAGAACAGATTGGGGGAAATTGGATCATTTAATTGTCCAAACTTTCATAAATGTGTCTCCTTTTGTTTTTTTTTTTTGTTTTTTTTTTCTTCAATGCAGGTTTTTTATCATTTTTAGGGGGATTTAGGGGGTCTGCTGGAAGCTTTTTAACCTAGCTATTTTTATATTGTAGTAACGATGCAGCAAATGTTCTACTCGCTCTACTTTTAAGCGTGCATTGTGACACACCTCTCAGCAGAAAAATGAGGAGTTGCGATGTACATCTCAGGATAAACTGCTGTACGGTTTGGACTTTGTACATAATCCTTTTTCTGGGCGATGTGAATCGTGCACGTGACATGTAATACATGCCAGATAAGTACTGGACGGTGGGATGAGTTTGAGGCGCACTGTGTATTCACAAGCTAAACCAGGAGCTCAGTCCTGCTCAGTGGAGCTGGCCCGCTCCACAGTTGAGTTCAAGGTCCGCGGCACTGTGTTGAACTCCTTCGACTGAGATAGATTTATTTCTTAATGTTTCAGGGATCAAAGAGTATTGAGGCTGATGGGGATGAAGATGAGGAGGCAGAAGAGGATGGGCTGATCCAGCCAGCTCAAGTGTTTGCACCAAAAAGTCTCATTCTCGTCTCCAGGCTGGATCATCCTGAAATATTCCGGGTAATAAGACACCATATGATTAAATCTTGATTAAAAATATTATTCTGTCTGTTCACAATAAATTCCCTGAATTTTTGTCAAATCATCTGGCAAACCTTAGATTATTATAATCTACTTTGTACTGTCTGTAGCATAGGTCAAGTTATCTTAAGTTTAGGAATTCACATCAGATGAGTCATTTAAACATATAAGCTTAATAGCTTCTGATCTTTTCATTACAGGGTTTCGTTACACTCAGACTGTTTGCACGCTTAGGGTCAGTCACGCTGTCCATGGTACCCCCTGAGCTGTGCAAACGTCACCGAAATGTCACCTAAAAGTCACCTAAAAGTCAGGCTTTATCGGACGCTGTAGTACTTTAAAGGAGCCGTTCTCTGTCTCCATGTCTTAGTTGAGTCTTGCACCTTCTCCTTGCAGGGATGCTTGGGTCTGGTCTACACAGTGTACATCGATAGCCTGACTTACCCTCTGGAGGGTCTGGTGGCCAACCTCTTCACATTCCAGGTTCCCGTTGCTGGTGGATCTCAGGTATGTCTTGACTTTTCCAAATTCCCACATCACGCAAGAACACCTCACAGCTCTGCTGCTGTGTTGGACTTAAGGCGACACTGAGGGGCGCCTTAAGTCCTGACCACTAACCACTTTCACCGGTTATAAATGATCATCACCAAACGAAAGAAACAACGATGATTGCTGTGTAGTAAGAAAAACAGTTATTTGGTAAGATGCCTCATTAAATCTTACTTGCCCAACAAATTCAGTCACAATTTAAAAGTTAAAAGTATTTCATCTCTAATTAAGAGTGACTAATTGGAGATGATTCAGCAGAGATGCACTGTGGAAATTATAATGTGCTGAAAATGAATGCAGCTGGCTGCAGTGTCCTTGTAGCCTTGATAGCGTGAGGAGTCTTTATTTGATGCAGCCACAGTGCACTCGGCTGTAAATCAGAGACTGTCGGTTGTTTTTCTGCTTGACCCTGTAAATCTGATGGTTTTGGAAAGTCACCATGACCACTTTCTGACCTTTTGTTTTTACAGAAGCTGTTCAGCCTGGGAGCAGGAGATCGGCAGCTCATCCAAACACCTCTAAATGACACTTTGCCCGTCACTTTCAAGAGTGTTGCCCTGCTCTTCCAGCAGTTAGGTGGGTCCTGGCATTTTGACTGACCGGTAACCCCCGTTATGGTTAGCTCTACTTTTTTAACCCTTTCATGCCCCATGTCCACGGTGTGAGTGGACGGAAATAAAAATCTATTTTTTATCATAATAAATGGGGTGTTTTTTGTCAAAGTTGTACATCGGCCACTAAAGTGGACGTTAAAGCATCACGTTTTCTGTTTCTGTTCCTGTTCCTCAGATGCACAAATATTCTATGTGACATTTCAGTCACTCCTTAAATAATTGGTGAAATAATAATAATAATAATAATAATTTGTTCTTTTTATGCCTAAAGATAAATAAAAACACTTGGGGAAAAGAATCCTGACTGAGGCTTTCACAATTGGTGCATGAAAGGGTTTTAATGCAGCTGCATTAATTGAGTTGTAGTTGCAGTAGCTTCCAGGTTGCCATGTGCACTCAGTCACCCATTAAGGGTTTAAGACATTTCGCAGGGTCTATGTTCATAAGATTTGACTCAAAGAAAAAAATGACCAACAACATTGTTTCAGTTGATTTCATAAAGCGCCTTATTCTGTGTGACATATAGTCAGTTTTTCTAATTGGAGGCTTTTCACATGACGGTAAAGTCAGTACTGTAAGACTTTTGCAGTCAGCAGACGTGCACCGAACCATTTAGAGCTTATGTTAATTCTACATAGTGTGTGCGGCAAGATTATGCTATTTTCACAGTAACCCATCAGCCTTTCAGTGATTTGCACAGGCTGCAATGAGCACATGAGAAAGATTTGATGCAGTTTTTTGGGTGACGCTGCGGTGATTGCGCAATATGTTAATAGTTCCGAATTAAACGATTTGCACAGGCAATACGTGCTTTGTTAAATGTATTTCATGCCTGATTCATGGTGACTTATGCATGGGGCAGTTCCACTGTGTTTGGAGAGGATATCTATCTCTCTCCTTAGCCCCTGATTGTTTGGCAGAGATCGTGCACTGAGCTGTTGAGCATTGCTCCATATTTGAGGTCATCCTTGAGGGCCGGGGCTTATTGCACTTTTTGCAGAATTCATCTGTTAGCTGAGAGAAAAATTGAATATAATTCACCTAAAATTTCTTTTGTAATGGAAAGTTGGCCCTCTTTTAGCCTCATTTAATCAAAAGAATGTGCCTCAAATCAATGTGGTTTCTGTTTCCTGAGTGTATTAACACCATCCTCTTTTTGTATAGACAGAATGGAGAAGCATGCACATGGGGGGGGTTACATGCACGATACGTCTGATTGGGGTTACGTGCAGGTTATGCATTTGTGGACAATCTGAATACACAAAACAATGTGGACATAATATCCATCCATGGCCTGTCAGTCCTTGCAATCCTGCTTCCATTAATCAGCACCGTAGAGTATTCCGTGCTGTTTGTTCATGTAGAGCCACCAACTGTGAGTGGGGAAGACTCTAAGCATCTCGAGTAGGATGTGTTCACAGAATTGGCTCAAATTTTTTGGATATGCTCCTATTTGTATTTTGCCATAAGCTGTAGTCTTTCTTTTGTGCTTGTGACCACCTGGATAGCTTTTAATTGGCTGAACAAACAAAAGAGTAAACAGGTGTGAGATTTCTTTCAACGTATACATACAGTAATGCTTGCCATGTCACAATGTTTTCAGGCTAAGCTGCGCAAAACATCTCAATGCTGTAATGAAACATTTGGTTTTGATTGCTTTTCCTGCTGACTGACATGAGACAATCAGAAGTCAGCTGATGGTTCACACGTAGGCAGAGGGAGCAAGTGTCTGATCGCCACTTATTAGGTCATCCTTATGTCCATATAAGGGTGGCTGCGCTGAGAGGCATATCACATCTCTGTGTGCACAGGTCACACAGTCACCAGAGAGGAATGCGTGTTAAACATGTCACACGGCACAGGAAGTACATCCCCCCCCAGGAGTCGAGACAAAAAGCGGCCATCAACAGCTCTGTTTGTTTGTTGTTTGCTCTCTTTGTTTCTTCTTTCGCCTAAGGCGCTTGCCGTCACTAATTATTTACGGCTAGGAAATGCGGTGCTGTTTCCATAAGATAAGTGGACACCTGAACCTGAGGTGTGCTCCTGAAACCTAAGCTTCTTGTTAGAAGAGGCCAACAATATTACATCATTTCGATCCACCGTGTCCAGTTAGACAAGCCTATTCGCTTTCAAAAGACAGATGTTGTTGAGGCTCGCGCTTCCTGTTTACGACTGAAGCGCTCCGCTCGGGCAGACCCAGCGCCCCCAGTGGCACGGATGTGTCTGCCAGTGTTCCTCTTTCCTTATCACTCCAACGTGTGATGAATTGCTCTGTCAGTTATTTGATAGGAAACAATAACAGGAACTGTAAACTTAGAATTTTCTTCCTGATTGCAGCATTGGTATTTGAAATATTATTTGTGCTGTATGAGAGTGTGTCATTTCCTTTGTTTTTCACAGATGACATTTCCGAAAGGCTCGTGTTCAGAGTCTCAACAGAAACCGTCCCGTGTAAATTTAGAGGTTTTTTGACATCATGAACTAGCAGGTTAGAATAGCAGCGGATGATAAGCAGGGAGTTGGACGTATGTCTTCCCACTGCTGAGATCGAGCACTTGCCTCTCTTTTTTCTAGAGTAAATCCTTAGTTGTTAAGATAGCTGCAGCAAAGTAATGTGAGGTAAGACATTACAGTCGTAAATTCCGTAGCTGTTCTTCTAATTCCTAATTTCATTGGTGTTGCTTCAGTCCAGTGTTCAGGTCGGTGTTCTTGGCCACATGAATTTTCTGTGTGGTTTTGATAACAGAAATGTGGTTTAGTGCCTACATAGCAGAGAAAAACACCTCATATACAATGAAAGGGGAATGCTGCTCCAGCAAAGTCATGCTCTGTACTGAAATAAAGAGAGTTTCCACAACCACTTCAGTCTTCTTCCTCTCCATCAGAAAAAAAAGAGAAACAAAACAGAAACCCTTAGTTTTAATGATTAAAATCCAATCAACTGAATCAACTGTGAACTGTGTGTCACTTTTTTTAGTTTTTTATAGCTTTTGTGAACCAAATTGAAATGTTTCCATCCAGTCCATACGTGGCACGCCGCAGCTTATTTTGATGGTTGGTTTGCAGAGTGAGACGAATGCAATAAACTACATATTTATGATAACAGAACTGGGTTTTGAGGCTGCCGTAGATGTTGATATGAATGCTGTGCGCCGTTTGAAATCCTTCACAAACGGCCGTGAATGTTTGACGAATGATCTGGAACAGCGTGGACGTCACATTCCACCTAACAGCTCATCGGTTTTGCTTTCCGTTGTTGTTCTTCTTTCAGGAATCCAAAATGTTCTGAGCCTGTTTTGTGCGGTTCTGACCGAACACAAGGTTTTGTTCCACTCCACCAGCTACCAGAGGCTCGGAGAGGCGTGTCGCGCCCTGGAAGCCCTCATGTTTCCTCTGAAATACAGGTGAGTATGTGTTTGACCCCCACAGGTCGGGCTGAGACTCACGTGGACGCTTGGACTGTTCAGTGCCGTGTGGTCTGACTGATAATTACCTCATGCCTCTCTGCATAAGTTCTTCCCTCGAGATCACCTGTTTAACCAACCCCTGTTGGTAACCTCAAGCCGTTTGTCTGCTCGCTAGTTTTCAGAATTCGCTTTTGCTAAACATGCATTTAACTTGTGTTATAATTACCCTCTTTTACCCTTCTATGCTCTTTTTTACCACTGAGGTAGTCATCAGTCTCCAGGCGGTTTTAGTGGTTTTATTTTTCACCAATATGAAATTTCACTTTTTATTAACGGTCGGTCTTGACCTCAGACAAATCTAGTGTGTAGGTCGAGACAATCTCTAATCTCAAGATTGCTGCTTCCAGCCTGGCTTTTCTTTAGGCACGACACTGAACCTGTAAGTTGCTCCCATTGTCTGGCTAACGCTGTGCATTTGTAGAAACTAGCGAAGGTTGAAGTTATGTGAAATTAGAACAACAGCATGCATCTGTTTGTTAGGAGATGTGGTGGAAGTGGCAACTGGGGCTACAGGCTGACCCGTATCTGATGTGTAATTTCAGAGGGGGGAAAAAAAATGGAGGATGCACAGGATAAAAAGTAATCTATTAACTTGAATGTGGTGGAACTGGGGCAAGCAGTGTTCTGCTGCCAAAACGGTTCAAAGGGCCACTACAGTGTTGATGGATGAATCCCTGTGAGGTCCAGCTTTCCTCCTGTCTTGAGTGGTGTTTGTGCATTGATAATGGCGAGCTCTCTGCTCCCTGTGTCGTAATGCTTAGGCTAGATTTAAAGTCTGACCATCATTAGATGTCAGCGCAGACTCGTACTTGAAGTGTCGGAACATTTCACGTTTCAAAACATCCCTTTCAGTCATAAGAGAGAACACAGTTTTGATCTTGATTATTTTTGGATGGAATGTAGAGTTAGGAGATGGTGTGTTTAGACATGGCACAAAGTACACGATGGTGGATAAATGCTTTTAGGGCTTCGGCTCAAGCAGCGCAGGCCAAGTTTCTGCTAGATGATGACGATAACGTCAAATTTCCAAAACTTGTAAATTAGTTTAATTGCAAAATCTGTGAACGTCCCGTGAACTTTGAGTTCTCTCTTATCACCTAATATTAGTTTTGTCATGCGAGTTTCCACTTCAAGATAATAGCTTGATAACTTCTCCAAACCCGTCCTCTTGGTGAAATTTGTACTTTTTTAATGTCCTCTGTCTTCAGTTACCCATACATCCCCATTCTACCTTCACGGCTGCTGGAGGTGTTGAGCTCACCCACTCCCTTCATCATCGGAGTTCACTCCATGTTTCAGAGTGAAATCCAGGAGTTGGTGAGTGCCCATGATGAATTATTAAAGGCTTTCAAACACCTGGCAACCGTACCCAGATATTTCTTCCTTTTAGAGTTTAGTTTGATAAGCCTAAAGCAGTATCATGACGTCACAGGACTTCCTTCAGTTGCAACAGTTTTACTTTCAAAAGCTCTGTGTGTTCGGGACGTTTTCACTCATCAGTATGAAGTGAACTTGTTCAGCTGTTAGCAGGTGACTCACGGCTTTACAGTCGGCTGAAATCAAAGTGTTTGGTGTGTGTTTTCATCAGTTGGATGTCATTATCGCTGACCTGGACGGAGGGACCATAAAGATTCCCGAGTGCATCCACCTGTCCCTGCTGCCTGACCCTCTCTTACACCAAACACAGACTGCTCTGTCGATGGTAAACTCATGCACACACAATCAAGAGCAACCATGTATTTTTTTTTTTTAAAAAGTGAGAACCTGATGATTGGCGCACAGCATCTAATCACACAAACACTTCAATGAACTGTGAAGTTCTTTACTTCCCTGATTAGAGTATGTGACATTTTCTATGTTTTGCTATATTATCTTCTTAGTCATCATGCACAGACCATGTTCACTCATAAAACTCTTTGAATTATTGCAAGTGGTTGAGCATGAAGTTATATGTCATATATAAGCAAATAAATCACATGGAGGTGAATTTGTCTTCTCAGGTGTTGCACCCTGATTTGGGGATAGCAGACAATGCATTCCCTCCACCTCGAACTGCACCCTCCAACCTGAAACTGTTGGTAAGCGAGTGTCATCGTGTCCTCCCTTCATTTATGGCCCTCGTGAAGTCTCATTTTAAGGAGTCGTGACCTCCTCTTCCCACTCAAAGAGGCAGGCTGCCTTCCCCATAAATAGTTTGTTATCAGAAAAAGGTCAGTGCCGGAATGAGGGCACTAACTGACGGTAACCCATTACCCTAAAGACAAAAGTTGCATCATTATCCTATCAGACTGCATTTTCGGAATAACTCTTTTATGAGTAATGTTGCTTTATTTAAGTGTTTTTGTGTGTGTGTGTGTGTGTGTGTGTGCCTGTGTGTGCGTGCCAGGACAAGGAGGTGAGGGCCGTCTTTCTCAGGCTGTTTGCACAACTCTTCCAGGGCTACAGGTCTTGCCTGCAGCTCATCCGCATCCATGCCGAACCCGTTATTCACTTTCACAAGGTACGAAAACGACATTGTGGAATTCCCAGGGGCCAAATTTAGCAGAAACCTAATTTTCCAATATATGACCTTAGATTAAACTCCTTAAGCAATTTGTCCTTAGAAAGCACGTTGTTCCTTTAATCTGCCAAGAATGTTTTCAGCAAGCAGTGGGGGTGGAATTACAGCCATAGACGGGACAGATAAACTTGTCAGGAGTGTATAATGTTTGTGTTTGTGTGTGCATGTGTGATTATGCATGTTGTTTTAAATGTGTCAAGGAGGCTTCGTGACTCCTGCTTGATGCTATCCTTTTGTTTATGAAGGTTTCTCGTAAAGACCCGTAACTTTGGGCAAATCCCGGCAATGTGCCATATGAAACATATTAGGTTTACATTTTTGTTTTGTGTCGGGCTTTTTGTTTGTTCGTGCCTGTGGTGTCTCCGTGGTAACCCATCAGCACATCATCCTCACAGTACCCCACATGGCTTGCATTATAAACAAAAGCACTGCTTATTTGCCTGGTGTCCCTGAGTAGGGGTTTTATCTCATCTGTGTTTTATCTCATCTACCCAAGAGCACAAATAATCATGCAAGTCAGTTAGATTATGCTTATTATTATTTGCTTTTGGTTATTTATTACCAGATTTATTTCCCTTTTTTGAACATGCTGAATAACTTACCCACTTTTTAAATAAAATAAAACGCTCGCTTGCAGGGATGTTTTTTTTTTTGTTTGTTTTTTTCTTTTAACAATTTGCAATCGCATTTTCAAAACTGCTGTGATCATTACGCCTGTTTTTTTTTTTATTTTAGTCTGCAATAAATCCCCATGTGCAAGATTACTCTCATTGCTCCCATCTGTGTGGGATTGTAACTGCTCTAATTCCGACATTATCCAGCCTGCCTTCCTGGGCCAGCGAGGCATCATCGAGAACGATTTCCTGACCAAGGTTTTGGATGGCATGGCCTTCGCTGGCTTCGTCTCAGAGAGAGGTCCGCCTTACCGAGCCTGTGATCTCTTTGATGAGGTACTGCAACACGTTTTTAGGAATGAACAGAGTAGAAGGTGTAAACCAATCGATTCTAGCAATAAATGGCTAAGAAACAGTCGTTGATGTGTTGATACTGGGTCTTTTTAGGTAAGGGCATAACGCCTGGTCAGGTGAACCAATCGCCTAAAGGTGTAAACTCAGAACTTTGAACATTCTTTTCATCATTTCAAGCAAGATTAGTATTTATGTTTTGTACATGTAGAGATTTTTTTAAAAAGGACAGGTGCACCTGTCAACATTTGGGCAACCTAAGAGAGCCGTTTACCAAGGTTTAGGTCAGGATTGGCTCATTAGGGCTGCGGCTTGTTCACAGCCATGATTGGCTGTTTTCACACAGCGGTCGCACCTTATCAGTGCCAGAAAAGACGTCCTGCACTGATTATGTTGATTTAGAGATTTTAGGATTCACTGGGCAAATATATGTTTGAAAAGGAGCTATTAAAGCTTTTATAGTTTATAAGCTATGTTACTTCCCAAAGAGGGTTAGAGTGAATGAGTACTGGGCCAACAGGGTGCCTAAATGTTTGTTCGTTGTTTGCACATTTTATGTATTTCTAAATGTTTTATTTTTTTTCTCAAGATGTTAGACATTTATCATCTTTAACTGTATGCAAATTGGTCATCTTCTGCTTGATGAGTTATTCGCTTTAATCGAAGTTTTGACCTGAGGTGTCCGCCGCATTTCTGGTGGATTTTAAATGGTTGTTTGCTTTGTAGCTGGTGGCCTTAGACTTTGACAGCTTCAAAGAAGAGGAGGTCAGTCCTGCCAAGCTGCAGAAGCACATCAGGGAGCTCTCTGAGCAGCTGTACAGAAATGTAAGGCTTCATGCAAGTAACTGTGATTTCCTCTTTTCTTGGGTGCTGCACTTTACACATCAGGTGTCCTCCTCTTAGCATGCTCTACACACAGGTTCCTGTTCCTGTTTGATCACTTTATATATAAGTACAGTGCTGTGTCACATAAGTACATGTGTTTCCCGGTGTGTGGGGTTGTAGGAGAACCCAAACCCCCACATGGCATTCCAGAAAGTGCCTCGACCATCTGAAGGGTCCCACCTGCGAGTGCATCAGGTACCCTTCCCCCTACTGGATGATGACAAGGTGGAGAAGATGCTGCAGGACGGTCTAGCAAAACACAGCAGCACACCTCCTTCTATACGACCCGAGAAGAAGTGCGTCGTACCTGCCGGACCACCTGTTGGTAAGACTCACTTTCAACTGCTCTGTGTCGAACACGTGATCGTGCGAACATCTGCTGGAAGAACTGTTCCCACGTATGAAATATTCCTCTTTCCTTTTTCCACAGTGTCCATTATGGGTAAGAGTGGCTCTGTGTTTAACAGCGCTCGCAGGCTGGAGGTCGTGAGGAGCTGCATTTCCTTCATCTTTGACAACAAGACCCTGGAGACTGAGAAGGTGATGCATGCTGTATTTCATCAGAGGAGCTAATCAACCATTAAACAAGCTCATTAGCCAGAGGCATCCTTGCTCTGGGATACACCACACCAGCGAGCCGTTACGGAGCTGCAAATCTAATATCTCCCAGCTGGCACTCAAACGCTGGATTAGATAGATCATTATTCAAACACTCTCTGGATCCTTTTCTAAGTAAACATCCCAAACAATACTTAATACTTTAATGCAGCGGTTAATTCATTTATTTCACTCGTGTCTGTCTGTCTGTGTGTGTGTGTTTGTTTGAGTGTATGTGTGTCTCTACACAAATCTAAACTGCACAAAAATCTATCCACATATTTTTCTTCACAGAGGCCCAATCTGTTTGGGGTCATAGGTGAATGTTCTATTCAATATGGATCCAGAGTGTTCAGGATGGGATAGTTGCCAGTTACTTTATGTATCCCTCTGGCTTCATATAGGAGATATAAAATCCAGGCCTGTACTCTTTGCATATTGTGAGAATGCATAGCAGACCTTCTCTAAACCCCAGGGGTTGCCTGTAAATTCTTGAATGCCAAATTGTGAGTTGAACAGTATTTGCCAGGCAGCAGGTCAGCAGAGGTGGAAGTGCTGTGATGGTTTAAATACTGTTGCCTAAAGCAAGTGCACAAATGTCTACATTAAAAAAAAAAAAGAAAAATTAGAGGTAGGTCAGTTACTTAATTTCCAGGTATTTCTTCTTTTCTAAAACTCTCTGTTTACCGTGATCTCAACAGACACTGCCTGCTGCACTGCGTGCACTGAAAGGCAAGGCGGCTCGCCAGTGTCTGACCGATGAACTGAGTTTGCACGTTCAGCAGAACCGCGCCATACTGGACCACCAACAGTTTGACTACATCATTCGCATGATGAATTGTGCCCTTCAGGTAAGAGGACAGTTGCTCAACTGTAAACTTAAGGGGAACACGTCCAGCTTTACTGTGCAGGTCAGGGTGTTCCCAATCTTTAGTTTCAAATCAAATCAAATTTTATTTATATGGCACCTTTCAAAGGAACACAAAGTGCCTCACAGAGGCTAAAAACACCAATGATAGAACATACCAACCCACCCAATCCCATAAATACCCAGAGAGACACGGAGACAAACACGCACACACACACACACACACGCACGCACACAAGCTCAGACCCACTGCACCTATCAGACAGAGACATGGCCGGGCACCCAGACCTAAGGCAAGGAAAAAGCCACCTTGGGGGGGCCGACCACACTGAGAGGGCTCCTGGCCCACGACCACAGTGAGCGCCGCCACAGAGACAGTCCCGACCCGTGCAGACAAGAGGCTCCACACCAAGGTGCAGAGTCCTCCAGCCACCCGGGCCAGAGCAGTCCACATGACAGCTGAGGTAGACTCCAGTCCCCCCTCTCCCCTATGACCCTGAGTGGGATTAAGCTGGTATAGAAAATGATGGATGGATATTATGGTGGACTGTATAGTGAACGAGTGGGCAATTTGAACAGAGGATATCTCTCTTCCTGCCCCCCCCCCCCTATGCTCGAGCCGCTTGTCTAAGTAAGTAAGTAATGTTTCTGTGCAGCTCATAAAGAGTCAATGAACCTTTACTCACCCAGAGCAGCCAGGTCTTTATTGGTAGTTCCTCATGTTTTACTACCCTGAATCAGCTCATTCCAGAGATTTTAATAATTTTAAGCTGTCCTCGCAGAGCACGGCTTTTATGGAGCAGCTTTAGATTCCGATCATTCTTCTTTCCCCTCAAACGATGGTAAACCACTTAATTCCATCGTCTGCCCACGCCAAGGACAAGCAAGTCGATTAGACATATCTTCTTCTCCGGAGGCAGACACGGGTACAAAATTAGATCTAGTCTTTCCATGCAGAAGACAAAACAGAAGGCTGTGAACTCGTCACTTTTGTGCTGCACAACGTGCAACGTCTTCATTTCCAGATGCAGAGATTAATTCTGGGATTTTTTTTTTTTTGTTTAATGGCAGTTTATCTGTGGTGGTGCATTTCACGAAAATACAAAAAGTCTCTTACGCAGCCTCCTCAGTCAATACGTTAACTCCATGTTGAGTCTAAACTGGTGCAAAGCGTCGTGCTGTAGCTCTGGTACATGACTTCATCGCAGTGATACCTCACAGCCAGAGAAGCAGTTCATCATCTTGTGTGGAAATGAGATTCAGGTGCATCTGTCGTAACACATGTGAAGCTTCAGAAGTAAATGACGGACAGCGCATCACCTGAGGGGTTTGAAAGGAAAAGTATGATTGTAGACATAATTCTGATGTCCTTACGTTTGTCAAGCACATGTGGAAAAATGCTAAAGTAATCTGTGTCTGGGCTCCAGTTAAATCCCACATAGGCGAACACACATTTGGTCTAATCCTGACAGTTAATTTACTGTTGAAAATGTCTACAAATTAAAGACCTACAATCTATTCCTGTATAATTAGATTTAAAACTAAGAGTCTCCAAGTGAGTTCTGAATAATTATTTGCCTCCCCTGATTTCCTCTGGCATGCTGCTGAAAAGCCAGTGATCCAAAGCAACATGTGGAAAAAAGTAATAATTTCGCACATGGAGAAGAGATTTGAGGTGGAGTTCACTTTTGCTAACAACTAGGGACAAGACAGCCTTTCTCTGAGGGATTTGTTTTTATTTGCATATGTGTTTTGTCATTGAGGTTGTGGAGATGCCAGGTACTTGTTCATGGCTTCCATTTCTTGGTCTCAGCTCAGTTGTGAGGAATTAGTCTCCGATGATCTGTGAAAAGAATATAAATAGTAAATTACGAGGCTGGTAATCACTGCCTTGCCTTTTCTTTATACGCCCAGCTATGTAAGAACTCCAAAATGATATTACAAAATGGATTATGGCCAGGCGTTTTTTTTTATTATTTATTTATTTTTTTGTCTGTGTGTGTGTGCTTTGTTAAAGATCCTTTAGGGTTTAACAAAGCCAAAGTGACCTATGCTGTAAAAAATGCAGCTTGCTCTTTGTGTAATGACAGCATGTGTCCTTATTATAATTTCTGGCATGTGTGACACATTGATCTGCGGTGACATCACCATTAGGAGGCCAATTACAACATTTATCGTTTAGCTGTCAACCCTGGGCTAACGATCTTGTTGTCTGGTTGCAATCAGCCAGAATTTCGCTTTATAAAATGATTGAACGGCCACAGGAAGAGCTACAGTTTGTATTACCTATACTGTACAATAGAATCAGGTGCGGCTATACTTTGTCAGTACCTCTCCAGTGTCTACTTTTTTTTATTTAATTCACAAAACTATGTTGATACATTGCCTGGAAAGAGCTAATGTGATTCATGTTTCCTGTTTAAAAAGGTTTTAATCAGGGTCTGTGCTGTATTCTTTGTTGTGACTCACGCACAACGATTGTCATTAAAATATTTGAGTTAATTGCACATCAATTTGTTTGTGTATGTGCTTGTATACACTGGTCATTGCCCCAGCTTTAGGAATGAACATTGTGCAAGCCATGTGGGGGAATGAGCCCTGCTGTGGATGTGTCTTGGCATCCCAACCATTTCCTGTCAGATAGGATTATGAGCCCTCTGCGCTCCGCTCTCTCATGGCCCAGGGCCTCATCGCGGTGCTCAAAAACACACTCTGAATTGCAGTTTACTATTGGGAGGATAAAGGCGGGAGGTCCATGGGAAGAGGACATAACGGCATAAAGTCCGTGTGTTCTATACGATCCTGAGCTTGAACATCTGATGTAGAACACAGCACATGTTACACACAGATGTAGATTCTTTAGATGACCCATCTGTAAGAGCTGCAGACGGCTCAAGTCTGAGTTGATGAACTGGAGCCCCTGTTTGTATCCATCCTCTGCAGCTTGAATACTGCTTTCTGCACCACAAGTACTACTTAATTATATTTTTACATTATTTAGATCATAAATTAGTCTTTTGCTGTGAGAACATGGCCCATTTCTGTCTTAGTGGCCTTGATGGACTGCCTTATATAACATAGTCACTGGGAATCTGTGCTTGGTATCATTCCCATGTTCAGATAGCTGCTTTTTCGAGGATGTGCATGAGTATTGCCAGGTAAACATCAGTGTTGATCAGGTTTTATACTTTCACAATGTTTGTTGCGCAACTGGGCAACAAAAAGCGCAACCATGCTGTTTATTCCTCTTCCCATTAGTTGATGCAGTTAACCGGAACAGCCTCAGAGTTAAGAATTTTCTCTTTTTGTCCATTACCAAAAAAAGCCTCGTAAAAGCACGACATAGATGCCGGCTCATCTTAGAGATTTCCTGGAAAGTTTTGACTTGTATTGAAGCAACAGGAAGTTGCTGTTTCTCTCAATGTCTCACCACAGGCTTTTTGTCCCTTGTTTTTTTTTTTTAATTTAATACGTGTCTAAGACAGAATAGCTGTGTTAGTCATCCTTGCCGTTTTAGCTCCAGCAGCTTCAGGAATGAGGAAAACGGTGAGACATGCGCTAGATAATAGAAGGAAATGAAGACTGCGGGGTGTCCTCACAAACAGACTTGTGGTGTAATAACCCCCCCCCCCCCCCTTTCTTGAAATCCCAAATAAGTTAACGAACATTTCCCACCCTGCACCATGTGGATCTATTCAGCATCATGCATCTATTCAGCAAACACAATACTCTTCCCATCTTAGCTTTCACTTGTCTTTCAGTCTAATCTCAGAGCGGCTCTAGATTACACTGCTATCTTTTTTTTTGCTTTGTTAGTTGACCTCAAAAGCTCTCGAGCTGTCACTCAGCCTCTCTGTCAGCTCATAGGAGATTAAGGTGGAGGTTTGTAGGTGATAAGTGTGGCTTGAGTAAAGCTGATTATGTCTTCTTTATATGAGATATGACGTGTCGAACACGCCTTTGAACAAAGCTTATGAACTCTCCTCTTTATCTTTAAGCACGTCTGCGGCTTTTTTTAAAGCCGAAACCGTCGCCCTGAGTTTCTGTTGCATCGAGCCTCCTCCTCCTCTTTGTTGAAACGATGGCGGTTTGTTAAACATTGACACTTTTCTGTCCGTGCACTTCCACTTGTTGTTCTATTTAACTGCGGTGCACGAACTCTTGTGACCTGCAGCATTGTTATGGATGCTGGTAAACAAAGTTTTGGTGCCGCTCCAGTAAGCTGGAACAGTTTACCGCAGACCAAATAACTGCAAAGAAAAAAACACCAGCGACAAGAAAAATAGAAGTGAAACTATGTTGCTCAGTCGACGGGGGGCCAGGCTTTCATGTGTTCTGCATTTTCTCCTGTCTGTACATTCTTGTCTGTGTGTGTTTTTGAGGAATGGTGGTAACAGAGGCCCCCTGTTGCAGACCCCTATCAGAAATGGCAGCATTCCTCCGCCTATCTCTCCCGCCAAAATGAAGGACTCTGATAGTATGTCGCATAGTTTTAGGAGAAAAATGGCAGCCGTGCACCGAAGACTTTTCCTGCACGTTTGCACTTTCAGACGCTTTAGAATAAAAGCGCACAGAGATGCACGCATTGGGGGTCACACTGAAGGTCATGAGGTGCAGCAGGTCAGAGTCAGCGCTGTTGTTTGTCTGGGGTCTTAAATCGAGTTTCCTCTGGCCGTTCTCATTCACAGAGTTCAGCAAATAAATCCCAACACAGCTTACCAGAGATAAGTACCAATTTCCTGCAAGTGAAGTACTTTTGAGTCCAGCTTGCCTATTTTTCTCTTATTCTCCCGCTCTCATCACTCTGTTATCTCTCTAAGAAAAGTTTAGTTTGGGCCCCTAAACCCCCTGCTTTAAGCCTCTTAATGTAATATTCGTCTAAATACCCGTACCCATGTCTTGAATCCGCCGTTAAGCGCCGCCTCTTTAACCTGTGCGGCTACAAAAATGCCATGACATGGTGTGTAAGCGTCAGAGGGAATATATTCAACTACTCCCTGATTTCGATAAAAAAAACAAAAACTAAAAAGATCTCTCTGGCGAGTTGCGGCTGCTTGATTAATGGACACTAAATTGAATGGTTTGAAATGACTGAATTTTCTGCGACTTATCTTGTCATTTTGTTGAATGAGACTTGAATGGGACTCACGTTAAAAAAAATCCTAACCCTGAAATTGTCGATAAATTGAAGACCGAGGCACTCTGACAATTGTGTCAAGGCGGGGGATTATATAAGGTTATTGAAAGCATATGTCCTAATAATGGAGGTGGAGGAGACCAGAGTTAGTGGTTTTGGCAGGCCTCATTTTGAGCATCGCCCAGACTTTATGTAACGCGTTTGCTGGTGATAAATTCTTTGCACCCCCCCCCCCCCTCAACTTCTTCCCCAAGTCACATCTCTGCTTTACTAATTTACAGAAGCGCATATCCTGTGAATGGAACGTTTCTCCTTAGATCTAACTGTTCGAAATGAATTCAGTCGCGCAGTAATTGAATAGTTCTCCCAATAAAAGCTTCTGAAACTGATTTATCTCTGGTGGCAGTGTGTGCAACACACCTGCTAGAAATCCCTGCTCCTCGTTGTGCAGCTCCAGTGAAGTGAAGATGTTTTTAACTTTTGCCCTGCTGTGCTTTGCGCTGCCCCTCACTTCTCCCTTATTGTTCCCCCTACAGGACTGCTCCAGCTCTGAGGAGTACACGGTGGCTGCCGCCCTGCTGCCCCTGTCAACAGCCTTTTACAGGGTAAGAACTGAACATTTATTGCAAACAAGGACGCGACAGACGTCGGGTGGGCAAATCAGCCTCGTGTATATCAGCTTTTACTGCTTTAACTATTTTGATTGAGTTGTTTGTGGCTGAAATAAATCTACAAATGCTTTTGCAAAATGGCTGAAGAGACAACCGAAACCACTCAGACACCAGAGGTCCGTTACGTGCTACAGCTTATCAAACAGAGGGATCTTTTCTATTCATGCTATGAAATGACCTGTGCGCTATTGTGAGATTGACAGATTATTAAAAACAAAAAAAAAGATAAAAAATTTAGTCTTCTGCACAATTGTTACCAGATTATCATATTGTGAGATTTATTCACCTCTCAAACATCAGTATCAGTGTTGGCCTGAAGTAAAATCCAGTCTCGATTAGGCTTAAGTTAAGAGCGCACTATTGTGGGCAGGGAACAGGCAGGCGGAGGACGGCTTTCTCCACCTTTTGACCTTTACTGATCCTGGAACATGTACATACTCAGCACAGCATGTTAAAACCCCCACAGCGAAGTGTGAAGAACAGGTCGTGGCCTTTGGTATCCAAATCATATTATCAGCGAGGGGTAGCTGCACTGTTCTCAGCAACTACGTCCTTGCAGCTTTCTTGTTGCTATAGGGACAGACACAACTGTCCACGCTGGCCTTTTGTTAGATACCAGTGCCATACCCTGATGGGCAGGACTGGGACCTGGCTCGCTGTCTGCCACCGCATGACTCATCCAGTTCACATGCCGCTGGTTGATGGAGCTCTCCATGATAAGCCATATGTGGTGTTTTCCACGTTTCTCCTCTGGGCCTTCAGCGCTGAAACTTAATCAGGTCCGTCAGTGTCTTTTAGCTAATAGTTTGTCAAACCATCTCACAATTACATATCACTACAAAGCGGTTTCTGTTTCACAAGCTTATTTGTAAATCACAATTAACTGCACACCGCACTGATTTCCCTCTGCTTCAGTGAGAAGATTATAAACGGTTTAGTCTCTGGAGCTGACGGCCAGTTAGAGGGAAAGATATTTAGAGAAACAGCTTCTTTTTTTTCTTGTCTTCTTCTTCTTTTCTTGTCTTGTTATTCACAGATGATTAAAAGTGGCGATAAGCTCAAGCGCTGCCTCACCCAAAGGGTGAAAAGTAAAGTAAGGTCAGGAAGGAATCTGCCAAAGTATCTGTAATCTCTGCTGTAATGGAGCAAAGGTCATGCATTGATGCACAAATGTAAGAAAAACACAAAGCTTGGTAGTGGAGCATCGCAGCAGCTGTCATGTTGGGTGGAGATTTAGAGGCGTGCATGATCCTGACATCTTGCCATTGATCTTTCATGCCCTTTGTCACATATTTCCAATCGATGGATTTTCACAATCCAGACAAAAGAGGTTTGGTAACAGGAAATGGAATGGAGTCTTTATTTTGCAAAGAGTAATATGTAGCATGACCGTAAAGCCTAATTAAAAGAATGAGTTTAGATGGCAACCAAGTGTTACACATATCCATTAGGTGTATTCATAACAAAGAGTTGGGCCCTGAAATATTTGGGCGCCAACACGTCTTTTTGTTTCTTTAGCCATTCATCAAAACAAATTAAAGCATTTTGCATCCAAATTGGAGGAGGCGTTTACAGCGGCTCGGTAATGGATAGAAGCCTCCTTTTCCAAGGCTTCTCTTTTTTTCTAAGCCCTTAAGCATTTACCCTGCTGCCTTTGTCACCCATCACATCGAATATAGACCCCAGTTACCCAGTTCCAAAAGCAGCCACCTCCAACCAAACGATCACACTTCTGAGCCTAAGCTTTCCCTTTACTTCTCCACACTGTTCCTTTACTATTTTTCTGGTACAGTAAGTTTTTGTTTAATCTGTCCAAGAAATTTTGATACAAAATTGTTCCGGCATTCTGAGATCTTCTAATCTTGAATGTCATCAGTGTCTCACATCTGCAGTTCAGTGCTCTGTATTTACATTCATGGTACTCCTGCTTTGTCATTTAGCGTTGCGTGCATTCCTTCTGTTTGAAAATATACTGATGTAGGAACTAATTATGGTTTCTTTCACTTATATCTGCATCCCTTTTGAGAGCCTGTTGAACGTCCCCATGCATGAATGAGAAATGAGATTTCAACACGTCGAATCACTTCCAAAACTATCTCCTTCCCCATGAAAGTCCACTGTCTATGGATTATCTATGGCATGAAGAAGAAAGGCTTTGATTTCCAAACATTTAACCAAGGTTTTTCTGTCAGCCTAGATGAATTAGAACTGAAACTCTGCACTTAAATGGTACATAGAGAGCAAAATGACAAAAACTGTCTGTGTATCTACGGGCCTGACTGCATGTAACGTCCTTAAAGTGCACGATGGTTTTAGTTTAGAGGAGCTTTGACTAAGAAAGCACTGTGGAAAAGAAAGTGGGATACTTATTGTTGGAATAAGTTGATACTTATTGTTGATACTAAGTGGAAGGATGTGATACTGGAAACAACTCTAGAAAAGTGACATGAAAGGTTTTCCAAGTCAGCAAGCTGCTTATACTGTGGTTCAAATCATTAAGGGCTTTTGGACTGTTGGAACTTTTTTTTTTAATTTAATAGTTATTGTATATTTAAGGAAGTCCCCCACACACACACACCTGCTTTTTGTGTAGTCCTTAGAACTGAGTGTGTCTTAGTAGGTACTTTTCCAGCTTCTGGGGAATCTTCTGTGATGTAGCTGTATGGTGATTAACTCAAACAGCTTTAGTGGGACTGTTTGAACAGAGCAACGCAGTGCCTGAGCCCGGCCTTACAAAAACTCTTGCACTCATCAGTGAAACATTGCTCACGTAAACAACAGTTCTCAATATAAGTTGAATAAAAAACTGGACTGACGGTGAGGCTGAGGGATTACTGAGCCTTTATGCAAAGTGTTTTTGATCGTTCTATTAAACTCCTGCTCGTTGTCACGTCATCTCATATTGAATGCCTAATAGGGGGAAAGCCCTTGGAGGTATTTGTCCTTTGGAGGGCTCCCCGGTCCCCATTTCTTTCAGCAATCCCCAGACTGTCTTGGTCTGAAGGAGCCTAATGACCTGCTCACTTCCTGCACTAATCCACTTAAGTGTATGTTGAAATTCGTCATGAACCAGACTCATAAGCAGGAATTTGACCTTCCATTTCCTGGACATTTTCATACTTAAGAATATAAGTACTTTTTTTTTTTTGTCAGGGCCATTTCTTATTATTTTCATTATTATTTATTATCATTGTTATGTTTTTGTTAATTTATTTCTATATTTTTTTTATTTTGTTCATCATTTTCTGGTGGAAGGTGGTGGAATTTTAGAGCTGTACGGGAATTTTTTATCAAGCTACGGCCACTTTCAGATTGTTTGTTAGTTTTACATTTCTGGCCTAAATTATGGACCAACTTCAGGTGTTCAAAAAGACTGCTTAGACATGATGTCTCGAAGAAAGAAACCTTTTTGCTTAACACACATTGCATTTGGTCTATTAGGCAGAAAACTTCCATAATGTGTCAAAGAAGCAGAAATCGGAAAAGAAAAAGAAGTTTTTCAGTTTACACCTTCTGTAAAAGTGGCTCTTTTAGCTATAATTATTCTGAATTCTGCATCATTTTAAAAGTTATTTAACCAGAAAAGAAATAAACAAACTGAACAGTCCACGGTAAGAGCCCCGTTTCCTGAATAGTGCCTGTACTTCTTTCATTGTTGAAGAAGTACCTTCTTTATTTTGGACATTATTGTGGATAAGAAATTACCCTCGTCCGTTCAGGCACTACTTTTAGATAAAGTTCAAGCGTCAGACATTGGTCAAGTTCCTGTTTGGTATTCGGGGCCAGACTTTGGCAAGCTCGTGCTCTCAGTGGCACTGTCGCCATGGACCTTCAGACTGCAGGTCAGGGGACGTGGGAAGCTCTCCTCTCACTGCGAATGTCTGCTCCCAGACTCTGCTGGTGAGAGACGGTGTTCAGTTTTACTGCTACCCATATACAGCATAAGCTATTGACCCGTTTTTCCCATTTGTTCGGTCTCCCCGAAGCGTGTCATACTCGCCGAAGTGTGTAAGAAAAGTACCTTTCCCCCAGTTATTTATTCGTGGTGTCTTTCGATCTGGATAAGTTTATTTTATTAAACGTCGCACATCTTTTGTACGGTGACCTTTTGTGAGGGGTTTAGTTTTACATGAGAGCCAGTTCCACTGGCATTCATCATGCCCCGAAGGGTGAGGTTATCAGGAGATGTCATTGACATCTGGATCTGCTGTTATTCTGCCCTTTACCGTCCCACATGATATCCATTCTAAGATTTGAATGTGTCACCAGTGTTGATGTTAGTGCTTGGGGATAACACAGATTGAATACAGCAGCTGATGAATAGCTCCAACACAGTTCTGCATGAAATGTGCAACAAGAGCACTTGACTGTTATCATTCTTTTAGCTGGAGTTTATGCATGGAAGGGATTTGTCAGCTCGCTCTGTCAAACTGCTCTCCATCATATCCTCGCAGGGGGTGGTGACGTACTCGGGGGGGACCTTTGTGTATGTAAAAAATGTCCAGCGCTTGACTTGTCGTATCTGTGTTTACTTTGTTTCGGAACATTTATGTTCTGCGTTCGCTTGTTTTTTGCGCTGTAATGTCCTATGGATGACACGACGGGTTTGTTTATTAGTGCGACTCTCCCTGAACATTTTCCTCACTTTGTTTTACGGGACTGAATACAATAAATACTTTGTCTGAAAGCAGGCTGTTCGTCGTTGGAGAAGTGTACCTCACAACTCACTGACCCTTGCAGAGATGAGGAGACGGATTGTTTTAGGTCAGGCATGCATTCTCTGTGCGTTTTTGTATCAACAGTTCAAGAATGCTCTGAATTCTTCCAGAACATGTTAATAACATCATTGCCCCAAGGCTGGTGGCAATGCAAATACAGCGGCCTTTACTCAGTGTCTCTGTTCCAGTATACAGTTGCTTTAGTGACAACTTCCAGCATCTCTTTCATTTCGGAGAGACACAGTGGGCACATGTGATGCTGTTTGGTTGTTTGGAGGCTGCAGTCACACTATGATCCTCTGAATCGGGTCCCAGAGTTCATAACAAGATCCCAAACCCTGATAGCCTCATTCCTCTGACCCATGCACAGAGTTCTCTCCTTTCTGTATCTCCTTGCTGTTTGTCTGCTTGTTTTTCACCCTTTCTCCATCAACCTTGCATTCCTCCTCTTTGCTGGTCACGCAGCCAGATGGGTCAGATTGTGATGTACTCCCTCCCTTCCCCTTCATCTTTGCTGTCTACCTTCCTTTCCTCCTCCGCTTCCTCTCTTTTCTTCTGTCCTTCCTTGTCCTCCTCTTTGCACATCTGCCTCGTGCATGCCTTTGTAAGCTTTGTGTATTTTCATATAAGGAACAGATGACCCCGGTCAAAATGACCTGAGCATATCTGAAAAGCCAGAAAAGTACACCATGCTGAATATAGAGTGCATTGACAAATAACATGCTCACACCCCCCCCCCAACACAAACACACACGGACACACACCCGCATAACATCTGCTGCAAGACACTTAACACGCTCAGCTGACAGAAAAGTATGAGAGTAGTATCCAGAGAGCTGCACTTCTTCTCATAATTGTCACCGTTTATTTATGGCCGTGTTTTATTCGGCCCCCATCGCTCTGTTGCTGCAGACTTTTAACAGAGACCCCATTCTCTCGAGCCTGCAGGTCCGTTGGCTTGACCACTGCCAGGTTTGGTTGCAGTAGACCGTCTCCTTAAGGCAGACACTGGATTTTTTTCTTCATATCTCATCCAACGATCCTCTGGCCTGATTCTCACACTCGCTTAAAAGCCGCATGTCGTACATCTTTACCGGCAGGGATGAGGTTGTTTTGGAACTGAGAGGTGAGGTGTAAGTTAGAATCAGTTGACTGAGCAAATTAGGACAAAGGAGCCAAACTGTGGAACTCGGAGGGAATTGTGAGGTTCCACAGCCACCTCATGTCAGCCCTTGAGAAATGAAAAGATAAAAGAAGATATACCTGTAAAACTTGGTTATGATCAATTCCGTCCACCTGAAAAAAACTGAGACAAGCTGACAGATTATCAGATTCTGGTGACCGTGTCGGATGGTTTTAACTGTGGTCTATTCTGTGCAATATTCTAGTGAAGATTCAGTAGAATATTCCAAACATTGCCCAATGCTTCGTAAGGCCTTTGCCAAACTAAGGGCATTCCCATCAGCCTCAGCCCTACTTTGTGTTTACAGATAATTGGGAGAGTAAGATGATGAAAATGGTCAACATTATGTTCACCTCCTAAAATCACCATTTGACTCATCTATTTTTTTCCGGATACATACCTCATAACCACTGTGATTCCAGGCAAAGTAATCTACTTAAAACATTAGATATTGTTTTAAAAGGATGCTCACCGGTTGTGCTCGCACCTTAAAGTGACTCAGACTGTTGTTGCACATTCTTTCCCTTAATTGACGTAAATCTCTTTGTTGACCTCCATCATTTGCCAGCAGGATATCATGCGCTCTCTCTTCTAACACCTTGAAAAGTCATGCAAACCTGCTAAACGCATCAGTGTCTTGCTTCCCGAAACAGTGGGTTCATTTTGGTTATCTAATATTAGGAAAAGACCAGCAGGACTCTGCTTACTTTGCATAATGACCCGTCAGTGTGTGTTTCTATATAACAGCACTAGTTTTTCCACCTGAAATTTTCTATGTTTTGAATTCATCGCGGCGTTAATGTGGATATCTGAAGTAAAAGGAATAATGGTTTGCTGTTAACACCTTTGAACCAGGAGCAGGACACAGATCCAGTAAGGCTTTCCTGTTAACAGGGTTATGCGTTTGCTGCTGTGTGGGTACTCGCTCCAAGCTTTCTTGTCTCTTGGCGCCCGGCCCATCACAGGGAGAATAGAGCTGTTTTGGTTCCGTCTGTTGTAATTACAGTAACCCCCGCAGTTCTCATTGTTCAAAGGCGAACCACGAAGTGATAATAGAAACCACCGGATTATGTCAGACTCGGGGGAGAGAAATCAGAAGCTAATCTAATAACGGGCTTGAGCCTTACATGTGGCCCTCGGTCTGTGCTGGGAGATGGACGGTTGGTGAAAGTTTGGTTTTGTGGTCGATCATTTATTTGCACACCGTGCTTCTGTTGAGGTCTTGTTATTCCTTGCGTGAGTTTGTTTCCACACCATTTCTCAGCACGCCGTGCTATAGGTTTTCAACGGGGCCGTATGGAGCCGCATTAACGCCTCTGTAGCTTTGGACTGTATGTTCCCTGTAGTGGCTGTTTTTGCAGGCAGCAGCTGACTTACTCTTCAGGCCGCTCTAATGAAAAACAACAGCTCTGTTTCCAAACACATCCCGGCTCAGGAGGGGGGGGGGTGGTATGTTTCTCCAGTAGGAGTTGTTATCTGTTTAAAAAGTTAGGACTCGCCATGAGTGATTTCTTCTTTTCCTTTTTTCCCCTCTCATTCTGCTCGACATGTACCAAACTCATTTTACTGGAACACACTGAAGCAAATCTGTAGTGAGAAATGAACCTGCACAACTGTCTCTGCCCACAAGGTCGGAGCTGAAGTGGTGATATTTAACATATGATCACTTTCTGATTTCCACCAGAATTAAAGGCGACTTATTGTGCCTCGGACCCCTATTGCCCTTTATGAGAGAGCATACAGTAAGATAGCCCAAGAGCTCAGGCCGTACACCGGATTTATTGAAAAATACTTAGCTGGCAATTTTGCCTCTCAAATACTTAGTTTTCTCTCCCCTGCAGTTGGACTGTGGTCAGCTGGTAGAGTACTAATCCCTCTTTTAGGCACGGCCTCATCACAAGTCATGTGTTGAACTCGCCAGAGTTGTTAAAGCATGCATCACAAAACATAACGACCTCTGGCCGGTTAATAACCCCATTGAGAACTCGTGTTGTAACCTCTCCATCACATATCGGCTCCTCAAACTCTGGATCTCACTGTCGCTCCATTCCTCCGTGGTTTAATTTGTAAACGGCTAACATTTAAATCTGTTGCTTATAAGGGCAACATTTCACCGGTGTTTGCTTTTCTTAGGGCTATGGGCCGTGCTGTACTGATGGAGCATGGAAGTTCCACCTCCAATCGATTCAAAATCAGATTTCCTTGTCGGGATATAAAGCTTTAAACAAAGTACTAATGGGGCATTGATATCTCATTTATTTTTTCACTTAAGTGAACTGTGTAACTTTTTTGTTATTGTTAATTTCAAAACGGAGAGCGATGGCAGAAGCATTTCAAATTCCCACTTCCAAGGTGCAGCAAATGCATCATCAACAAACTATCTCTTTCCCATCCCTTCATTTTTCTTTTGTTTATTAGCCATTTAACAAGCCCAATTTTCACTTCATTTTCCAAAGGTTGTGGTCCACGTCTTGGCTGCGTGTATCATAAAGATTTGGTGTGTCTGCAGAAGCATGCGGTGCTGGTCAGAAATCCTGTGACTGTTTTAAAATGCGTCCTGACTCTTTTTTTTTTTTTTTTGTCTTTGCAGAGACTGGCTGCTGGAGTGAACCAGTTTGCCTACACCTGCATACAGGACCATCCCATTTGGACCAATCAGCAGTTCTGGGAAGCCACTTTCTACAGTGAAGTCCAGAGTCAGATTCGAGCCCTTTATCTTAATACACCTGCAGCAGAAAACGGCAGCATCACTGCCAGGCCAAAGGTATAACCTCACCAACTAAATACTGAGTTTGATGATTTTCTATTGATGTAGAACCTGTTTAACCCTGCTTTCTTAAATATGAAAAGTAGTAAATATGCCAGTAGTTTGTATGATTTAATCAAACTGAAAATCAATAAGTAAATTGTAAAAACATAGAAATGAAAACCTAAAGAAGAAAATAACTTGGCTGATGAGGTAAAAACACCAGTGAGTGGATTACAGTGACACTCCATGCGTTTGCTCTTACCTGTGCAGGACGTGGGCGCTGCAGCAGGCAGAGACGAGGAGCACACAGCTATGGATCTGGCGGCAGAGCAGCTGCGCTCCTGGCCCAGCCTGAGCAAGGAGAAGCAGCAGGAGCTGGTGAAGAACGAGGAGAGCACCGTGTTCAGCCAGGCCATCCACTACGCGAGTCTCATGGTTTACCTGCTGGTTCCTTTGGACACCAGCAAGAACAAGCTGCTGCGCAACACACCGGCTGCTGACTGGGAGAGCGGCAGCAACAGCATTGTGACAAATAGGTCAGGAGCACGATGGCATCGACACGTCTTAACACGTTTTCCCACATATTCGCTGTTCTGTTCGATAAAACAGAGGTGGATTGTGACATATATTTAGCTCGTTCAGAACTTGTAAGGTAGAACAATCAGTCTTGCTTGGAGGAAGTCTCGAGGTAAGGTTTCGTGATTTGGGAGTATGTGAATCTCTCTTAATAAGGTGATGATTTGTATGTGGGTGGATGTGGCGTAGCTCACTGTCCACATGATACCTTCCTTTTTAGCCAGATATACTACTGCTTCTTGCCTGTTTCCGGCCCACATTCCTCCTGTGGGCTAACATTATCTCTGCACAAAACAGTGTGTGGCTTCTTTACCTCCACTGAGATGTTTAAAAACCCTTAGAGTGTCTTTAAAGAGCTACACTGTACTCTGTGATTTTCCCCTTGCATTGCAGGTCACTGTAGAGTGATTTTAACAGGCTAAGAACCCACATGTGAGTCATTTCCTTTAAATATTTAGAGATTTGTCCCCAACAATCAGATGAACACAAATTCGTATTCAGTCTTTTTTTGTTTTGTACTGTATTTGAACTTGAGTTTCACATTCAGCACACAAGAACACAATGTTACAGTTTCATGCTGTTTTTATGCTTTGCATCTATTTCTGATGTGATGATAAAAGTGTTGCAGCCAAGAATTTAAATGGAAAGTTTTTTCCTCTTTTTGTTTCCTCCCCCACTTTAATTTTTCCTCAGAATTGTTTGTTTCTCTCCTCACAGAGAGCATGTTGATTTCTTCACTCTGCATTTGTTCATCCAAAGCGAGGGTTTCATCACTGTCTCATGTGAAACGCCCTTCTCGGATAATTGAGTCTTAGCCATTGATGTCTGGCCCATCTGCACTTTGCTTCTGCCACACTGAAAATCGGTCTCGCTTTTCCACTGCTCTGTATCACACTGTATCTCCAAATCCGTTTCTGTCAACACACGGCTTCCCTCCTCCTGACCACTCAGGGTTGACCTTTCTCAATTTCACTGTGTCACATGTGTTAACAGCATCGCTGGCAGTGTGGCAGAGAGCTTTGACACTGAGAGTGGGTTTGAGGAGTCTGAGAACAGCGACGTAGCCAACTCTATCGTCAGGTTTGTTGCCCGCTTCATCGACAAAGTGTGCACAGAGAGCGGAGTGACCCAGGAACACATCAAAAGCCTGCACAGCATGATCCCAGGTACAGCAGTAACACTCAGCCGCTTCTCAGCTTCCCTCAAGTTTATACAGAGCACCTCTTAGATATGTGTATTTTTAGTTCTGGCCACCATCCACAGAGGGGAGGGAGCTTATTAACTCCTGACATGTCAAATAGCCTGACAACGCATATACACGTGTGCACTTGTAAATGTGTGTGTGTGTCTGTGGTATCTGACCTCAAATTCTGACCCACAGGCATTGTAGCTATGCAGATGGAGGCTTTAGAGGCAGTCCACAGGGAGAGCAGGAGGTTACCTCCCATTCAGAAGGTGAGTGCTGTTCGACTCTGAGACGCCAAACTTCAGTATCTTTACTGCAAATGATTTTTAAAAGGGGGCTGCACGGTGTTATGGTGGTTAGCACCGTTGCCCTCACAGGTTCCAGGGTTCCAGGTTCGATTCCCGGCCGGGGCCTTTCTGTGTGGAGTTTGCATGTTCTCTCCGGCTACTCTGGCTTCCTCCACCGTCCAAAAACATGCATGTCAGGTTCATTGGTGACTCTAAATTGTGCCTAGGAGTGAGTGTGAGCGTTTCTCTGTGTGTTCCTGTGATGGACTGGCGACCTTTCGCCCTATGTTAGCTGGGATAGGCTCCAGCCCCCCCCCGCGACCCTAAATGGATTAAGCCAAAAATGGATATTTTTTTTTTAAAGGCATTTATGTTCCATATAAATGAACTCCACCAGTCTAACATTTCTGCTTTAAGAAAGTTGGATTGTTCACTGCATTCAGAGACTTTGTTTGACAAATAAAAAAAAAAAAAAGAAGAACTAGCGAGAGACAGAAACAAATGCACTAAATCCTCCATTAGGCTGTAGAGGTGATCAGATTACACCTAATCAGTGTGTAGATCAGTTCAGTTGCCAGAATATCTGTTATCTACGTATTGTTGATGTCACTGCTGTCAGGCTTCAGCGAGGACACATTACTGTAGTTAGGATCTGCAGTTTCTGAAGATATCACAGTACTTAACACAATGAGGAACCTGGAACAGTGCTGTCAGTTTGCTGGAGGTTGACACGTTGCTGTTTTTCAAGGAGTGGTCCAGAACAATGTCTCTCACATCATCAGGAATAATGCTGTATGCGTTTGATGTGTGCTTGGCTGGCTTGCTGCAGTTATTGGCTCAGTGTACTCTGGTGATAACTAATTACACAGATAATAATCAAAGAGTGAGCAATGAGTTCCTCCTCCTGATTTTCATGGTTGTTGGCAAACAACGTTGTGGTTAAATTTCCAGTGTCAGCTAACATGGAGCATGAATCCTGAATCTTACTATGCAGCCAACAACATGGGGTGGTCCCTTGGACTGTGAACGGTTTTCGAGCCAAAGATCAATGGCACTGTTAAGGTTTCATTTGTGGTCATTCAATAGTATGGCAGCCATTTTCTGCTGCGAATTTAAACCTAAAGTTCTAAATATCAAGCTGTAGAGGATCAACAGGCACATTTTCTAGGTTCTGACCAAAAGTTGAAAACATCTAATCCAAATCTATATACTGTATGTACTAATATACACTATATTACCAAAAGTAATAAGAAATACTTTTAAGTGACATCCCATTCTTAATCCATAGGGTTTAATATGGCGTCGGCCCACCCTTTGCAGCTAAACCACCTTCAACTTTTCTGGGCAAGCTTTCCAAAAGGTTTAGGAGTGTGTTTGTGGGAATTTTTGACCAGTCTTTCAGAAGCTCATTTGTGAGGTCAGACACTGATGTTGGACAGAAGGCCTGACTTACAGTCTCCCCTCTAATACATCCCAAAGGTGTTCTATTGGTTTGAGGTCAGGACTCTGTGCAAGTCAGTCAAGTTCTTCCACACCAAACTGGCTCATCCATGTCTTTATGGACCTTGCTTTGTGCACTGGTGTACAGTCATGTTGGAACAGGAAGGGACCATCCCCAAACTGTTTCCACAACGTTGGGAGCATGAAATTGTCCAAAATCTCTTGGTATGCTGAAGTATTCAGAGTTCTTTTCACTGGAACTAAAGGGCCCAGCTCCTGAACAACAACCCCACACCATAATCCCCCCTCCACCAAACTTTACACCTAGCACAATGCAGTCAGACAAGTACCGTTGTCCTAGCAACCTCCAAAGCCAGACTCATCCATCAGATTGCCAGATGGAGAAGCGTGATTCGTCACTCTAAAGAACACGTCTCCACTGCTCTAGAGTCCAGTGGCGGTGTGCTTTATCCTATCACGGTACCACGCTGGAATTCTCTGAGCTCCAGAGAGCGACCCATTCTTTCACAAATGTTGGTAGAAGCAGTCTGCATGCCTAGATGCTTGAATTTATACACCTGTGGCCACAGAAGTGATTGGAACACCTGAATTTAATTATTCGGATGGGTGAGTGAATACTTTTTGCAATACAGTGTATGTACTAATATACGTACTAGCTGCGTCACTATGATGATGAGCCAGATTCCACCACATATTGTAGGAATAAATAAGCACACCTGTTGCTTTAATAGACAGGAAATAAACCCTGCTGTTTGATTTGGTGGCTTATAAACTGTGTGTGATCATTTTAAGGCTCAAGAGAGCTAAATAAATAAATAAATGATAGTAAATCTCTTGATGTATTCATGAGCAGAAATTGAATCTGAATTTTCTTGTTTTCTTGTTGAGCGACTTAGTTTTAAACGGTAAGTGAATCTACATTGAAAGTCATGATTCTTAGCAGTAGTTATGTCCACTTATTGAATTTACTGTGGCTTGCAGCTACTATACAGAGAGGCGGTGTCATATCCAGTGTTTTCCAGTCACCAGAGCACATTAATATTGTACCATTTAGTTATTTGGATCCTGCTGTGCCATATGTCTGCCAGACCTTGGTAAATCACATAATTATACACACAGACCACTGTCATGCCAGTACTGCTTAGGGAGCAACCTGGAACCCACGATGAACGGTCTGTCTGCTGCTCACATGTTTATGTGAGACAAAATGCCCAGAAATGCTAAAAAAGGTGTGTAAACAAGACTGTCTTTGGATTCATGACAAGTCTGACTAGTAGTAGTAATAGCAGTAATCACACCAGAAGCTCTAATAAGTGGCTTAGTTACAGCAGTAATGAGGTGCATAGGGACTCTCTTCTTGGTTTTGCTGTTCATTCAAGGACGGATTCAAGAGGCTATTATTATTTCAGAGCCAGACCTCAACTCCCTCAGGTCGGCCGTGACCTTAATGAGAAAGGCTGTGAATGATATAGCATTCCTTCTTGTTCATATTTGTGACAGTGGAACAACTGAGTGGTTCAATAGCAACTTTAGAGAGCAGAAGGAGCTGAAGCAACAGCGGGTGCAGATATGTGTGCTGTTAGCTCTATTTCATACTGCAGAAAAAGTTGCTCATATGGTCTTGGGGATGTGGTTAATTATCATTTCTGTTAACAAAACACAAAAGTAAAGCCAATCGTATATTACTCGAGATACGTGTCTTGCTGAATGTACTGTACCCTTTTGCTTCTTTCCATATGGAGATGCAAGCAACATTAACTTCTTCCTGGAAAGTCAGTTTAAACAGAAGCTGATTACATCACTGTGCCATAGTCCTCGGAGCCCAGGTTCCCATATGCATATACATATATATTTGCATGAGTATGTGTGTTCAAGCTTTTGAACAGTCACACATTAAACGAATTTAAGACAAAGCTGCATAAACATTCATACATTTGTGCAAAGCCAAGGGCTGCGGGTCACTCACAGTTTTCTTTGTAAGATGATTAGACAGAGTAAGCCGATTGCAGATAGTACACTGTGTGCTGCACGTTTCAGCTGGAAGCTTTACTTTACTTTCATTATAGAGCAACGCGCAGAATCAGCTTAACTTTACACTAAAAGTGAAAAACTGCATCACGTCAGTCAGCGTCCAGATGTTCAAAACATAAAGTGAAAAGCAGTCATTACTCAGTCCAGTGAACCAGACAAACTGAACCCTTTTTATGCTCAAAAAGCAGATTTAAGTTTTGCAGAGAGGGTTGAGATGGAAAATTGCTCTCGGCAGAAAGTAGAAAATTTGTTTGTTTTTGTTGGACAGTTTGAGGATTCTGTGCGATGGTGAGCTTCTCTCTTTGTTTTGCTTTTTAAGTTTTGTGTTTTTGATGATGTGCACGTGAGGTTTTCTCTCTATTGTATTTCTCTTTAAAACATGTGGTGCTCCGATTTGACAATATTATGATAAATTAATTTCCTTGATCTGACTCTCTGACGCAAATGTTTCCGCTGAGGCTTCCACTTGGAGTGCCTCGCTGTCGGTGAAAAATGCTGCAGTTTAAGGTCGGACGTGCTTGTATACAGGCACACTAAAGTTTCTGCGGTTCTGTCTCCCATCAGCCGAAGATTCTGCGTCCAGCACTGCTTCCTGGAGAGGAGTGGGTATCGGAGGGTTTGCGGGTGCTGCTGGACCCCGACGGCAGGGAAGAGGCCACTGGGGGCCTTCTTGGGGGCCCTCACATCCTCCCAGCAGAGGGGGCCCTCTTTCTCACCACATACCGCATCATCTTCAAAGGCATTCCCCACGATCCACTGGGTACGGTATATAATGAGCCGCAGCAACAATGGCTTTCAAGTCTCAGTGAAATAAAAGGACACTTTTCAATTTCTCGGTCAAGTGTTGAGATGGTGACAATGCTTTTATTTTTGTAATCAATGATTTACATGAAATGCAATGACTGTTTCTGTCAAAAATGATAAAAATGAGAATTTCAGCGAGTCGTTTCTTTGTGCAGTGGGGGAGCAGGCAGTCATCAGGGCTTTCCCGGTGTCCACGCTGACCAAAGAGAAGAAGATCAGCATCCAGAACCAGCTGCAGCAGAACATGCAGGAAGGCCTGCAGCTCCGCTCCGCATCTTTTCAGGTAAACACGTAGAAACACTCATGTTACAATCCAGTGATGAAATGTGACGAGATGTTACTGACCACGTTCTGACGTTTCCAGACTCATAGCAGGGTTATCGGTGCTTCCATTTATCGCTCTCATTAATATTTAATTAACATTTGTTTTTTATCCGGTGTACCGATTAAAACGCAACACAGACGTCTGTACGTAACCCTTCAGAAGTACAGAACATACGAGAAAATGTCCAGGCCCACACAACGCGCCAAATCTTCACATACCCAGTACTCCTGTAAAACTTTTCAATCTTTCTCTCAACAAAGCTAATTCTTGGTCTCTTGACCTGCAGTATGTAGTCGCTGATGAAGTGATGTTTCCACACTCTCTGTGTTTATGTCTTCTGGGAACTTCTTCTGATTTTCCATTTAGAAGAAGGAGTCGCACGTGATCATCACACTTGAGAAAATAAAAAGAGAAATCCTCGCAGTTGGAAATGAATGGCTTTGTCCCAGTGAAATGTTCCGTGTGATTAAAGTTCATTGAAATATGGGCTACTTTGGTTGAATGCAATCTGACAGAATTGCTGCGTGTGCTGTTAAATGATCGGATCGATGGACGTCTTTTGCAGTTGATAAAAGTTGCTTTTGATGAAGAGGTCAGCTCTGAGATGGTGGAGATCTTCAGGAAGCACCTCCAGAGAATCCGCTATCCACAGTCCGTCTTCACCTCCTTTGCGTTTGCTGCGGGACAAACAGCTCCTCAGCTAATCCTTCCAAAGCAAAAAGAGAGAAACACTGGCTTCAGGTCTGTCGTGCCGCTTTGCAGAAATAGTCTCTGGGCTAACTTGTTGCTGCATTCGATACATTCCTCGGCAGTTATGATGTTCGGCCTTGACTGAACAAATAACTTCTGTTCTGTACTCCTCACAGAACACTGTCAAAAACTATTGTCAAAGGAGCGAAGAGGGCTGGAAAGATCACCATGGGTCGTGGGAGCCAGAGCACACTGAAGAAGAGCGACAGAGGCAGCAGGATGACCTGGCATGAAGACGATGACCTTTCAAGTGAGAGAAGTGGCACAGTAAATGTGGTAGAGTTGGCATTTAGAGCGGAAAACGGACTGGGGAAAAGATATTTAAATTGTACGTACATTTTCTTGTGTCTGTCTTAGTATCTGATGACGGCGAGCCACCACCCAGCAGCACTTTGCGAGCGTCAGAAAAGTCCACCATGGAGCAGCTGGTAGAGCAGTCCTGCTTCCGTGACTACCAACGTATGGGGCTGGGCACCATCACTGCCAGCTCGTCTCGGTCAAAGTCAGGCGAGCAGTTCAGGATAACAGCTGTGAACAGACTCTACTCCCTCTGCCGGAGGTAACCAGCTCTTTCTGGATAGCTGCTTCCTCTTCATCTGGCTTTATTTCACCAAAGCATCAGCCCAGAAACCTGCTGGTCTGGCCTGATGTCTTTAATAACATTGCAACTCTGCTTAAGTTACAAGTTTCCAGGATCTACAAGGCTGACGTCAATTTCGTAGCATGAATATTCAGTGGACTGTTGAGTTATTAAACCCTGCGTCTGGCTTCCTACACGTTTTACAACAAAGTCCTTTTCACATTTTCTTAATTGCAGAAATGCTGTCTTCATACTTCTGTTTATGAGGTCTCTATTTTCCCTCTCAGCTACCCAGGACTGCTGGTTGTTCCCCAGGCTGTGCAGGACAGCAGTTTACACAAAGTAGCCCGTTGCTACAGACACAACCGCCTGCCTGTTTTGTGTTGGAAACATCCCCGGACCAAAGCCGCGCTGCTGCGCTCCGGAGGCTTCCACGGCAAGAGTGTAGTGGGTTTATTCAAGTCACAGAACCCCTCCTCAACAAGTATGCAGACTTTCTGAGCGGCACTGAAATTCTGCCTTTAAGTATCTTTTATGTGGTGCTTTATTATTTTTATTTAATGGTTATTATTCTCTATGTTTTTGCCTTCAGCTCCTGTCTCATCTTCAGATTCATCCAGTAGCCTTGAGCAGGAGAAGTACCTGCTAGCTATCCTCGACTCCATCCCTACCTACTTCAAAATGAACGGGAGCAACACCCTGTCTAACCGCTCCCTCGTTGGCCTCTCGCCAGGTACCAAATAATGACGTTCACAGGTTTTTTAGTTTGTTTAACGTCCAAAGTGCACGAATAGAAGGACCTGGACATCTTTGGTTTTAGAAGTTGTTTTACATCTCATCTGACTGACCTTTTCTGATGCGAGGCGAAACCTCTTCAAGAACCACGAAGTCCCGTTGGCTTCATGGACCGGATTACTTCGAAGCAGATGTGTTTAATGTCCTGCCATCGTGGTTGACATTCGAACATGCTGTGGACATCTGTAGTCATATTCTTGTGAATCTGGAGAATGACTTATAGTTAAAACGTCAGACTTACACTACAGGTACCACATATGGAGGACATAATCTGACTGGATTTCTCTTAGCTTTGCTTTTTATGTTTTTTTTATAAATTTTTCCTTTTAAAAAAAACTGCTAGTGTTTTTTGATAGAAAAAATCAGTTTCAACTCATTTCAGTTTTATTAATATTGCGCCAAATCTCAACAAATGTCATCTCAGGGCGCTTCAAAGATTCTGTCCAATTGGAGACAATTAGAATCCACTTATTTGTAATCCAATCAAATCCAGTTCATACACACAGAGCCAATTGTAATATTGCAATTAATGCACTTAATTTTCCAACCTTTTATAACTTTGGTATAAGTCTACCAGTAATGTTAGATTTTTCCACACAACCACACCAGTGAGCCTGCCTGCACAGAAGCTGAATCTGGAACAATAATGTTATCAGTTAACACCGATGGCCGTTATTCAAAGTGAGGGGCGTGAGAAAGGGCTCTTAAAACCAAACAGAGCAAAAGTCTTTGTTTACCTGATATGAGTCTCAGGCTGCTCACACACCTTGCTTTTTTTCCCCACCAGGATTGGCTGAGCCAAACCAGGCCAAAAAGTTCTTTCCATGTCATAGGGAAGTTTACTTGTAGTGTGTGAGTCCAGTTTCCTTTTGGATAGCAAGGAAGCGAGTAACTGCGAGACAGATGCTTCGCATCAGTTCATGTCAGAAAGCTAAACTGATAAATGCAAAAACTTTCCATGTGACACAGCATTGCAATAGCTTCAGTTTCACCTACATAGTTGAAGTGACAGCCAGTAAAAATCTAGGCATTTGGTGCCTTAAACCAAAGCTACCTGGCAGCTTGCAGTGGCCTTACCTGACCTAAATTTGCTTTGGGGTGGCCTTGGCTGCACCGTGGGAAAAAACTTTGTATGTTTGCAAAAGGACAAGAGGCCACATGGAGTTCATTTCTTCTGATAAAGATAAAAAAGTGCACATTTGCACTCCTCAAAGTTATTTTTATTCATTCCAGCTCCACTTCTTTTTCTGTCGCCAGGCGTTTGCACTGGTCAGCAGGTTTTTTTTTTCACTAACTTATCTGTGTTTGTGTGCACGCATGTGTGCGTGCATGTGTCTGGGGGACTGTAGATGTGTTATTTTATTCAATATATAGTCAAAGTTAGAAAGAAAGCTCTACAATAAAAGGTTATGTAAGAATCACAGGACAGCCTTTGGGTCTCTACCCCGTCTATCCATCTCCTCTGACTTCAGCTGCCCCTTCCAATGCCCTCAGCACACTACGCTCAAACTGTGACCAGGATGCTCTCTCACACAAACACTTTGTATGTCTCTTCATGTTCTCTTTTAACTCTTATTTATCATTTCATTAAAGCTCTCATTTGACCTCCACCTCTTCTCCCAGGGTAGAAACAACTTCTCCAAAAATCCACAATCATCTTCTTTGTCTTGTTTATATTCAAGATGATTGTCTCCACATCGTGCTACAAAGTGGTCGACCAGTTCCCTGTACTCAGCCTCCTGTCCATCACAGCTAAACGCCACAACTGCAGAGTCGTCAGAGTATTTCTGTAGTTGACAGGACTCCGAGTATAATTCAATTCTTAGGTGTTGCTCCTGTGCTGCTGACCACCTTCTCAGACACACAACCTCTCACACAGTCTTCCAGACTGGCCTGTTTGTCTGGTGGTGCATCATCAGTGCAATTGTGGAGGCATCCACCTGTATTTTCTGGAGCTTCCCTCAGAACAATGCAGGCTAAATTGTATTAAAGGCAGAAATCAAAGAACATGATCCATGAACATTGTCCAGATGAGAGCACATTTAGGTAGATGATGGCATCTTCACCATCAACCCCGTGACAATAAGCTAAATGAAGGATTTTCACTTGCTTACTTAGGTTGACCAATCAGTCTCTCCAGAACTTTCGTGGTGTGTAAACTAGTCTGTAGTTGTTAAATACAAATGGATGAGACTTTTTAGGTACTGGATGTTTTCCACAGCACTGGAACCTTCTTCTGATTTAGGCTGATTTAGAGATGATGTAAAATCCCACATAGATGTTCCTCTTCAAGAGCCTGATGCTGACACTATCTGAGCCTGCAGCCTGGTTCTGGGAGAGGGGGACTTATTGCCTCGTGATGTTGGGGGAGATAATGATGGGGCTATGTCAATACTCTGAGGGGCAGAATGCGACTGTAACGGTGTGACAGGGAGGCTTTGAGGTCTGTGTGGCTGGGTTTAGGACCGGAGAGTGTTGAGCTTTGTCCTGGGCTGAACCCACTGAAAAACATTTTCAGTTCACTGGCTGTGTACTGAGTACCATCATTTAGACCCCCTTCTCCTTAAAGACGGAGGTCTTTTTGTGCCCTGTTCAAACATCCTGCACTTTGTTCTGCTGGAGCTGGATGATAATGTAAAGAGATCAACATCTGATCACTGCGGTCACTTTGTTTTTTAATTCTGCTCGTCCTGTGTCAATGTTTTGCCTTCAGGGAGTGAAAGAAGGACGTCGAGGATACCAAAGATGGCTCCTGTCCATTTAGACCTCCCATTCTCAAACAGCTTTACCAGAGGAGGTGAGTGTTTTCTGCTGCTTCCTACAATACGCAGAGTGCTTTGTTTGTGTTAATACTGTTAAGTGAAATATCAAACACTGGAGCTGTCATCTCAAGAGTTTTAGCATCATCCGAGCCTTTGAGGTAAGGGTGTATGTAGATGTATACATCTACAGTTGCTTCTATTAACTATTCCCAGAGTTTGTTGGGAAGCTTAAACCTCAAATTAGTAAAGATATTTAAATTCTCCACATGCAATGCAAAACTTTTTAAAGCACAGGGAGATAACAGAAACAGATAAAACCACAGTTTAAATGACACAATCATGCTTATCTGAGTATTAGTTTCTTTACTGCATTCATCATCACATCAGGATTTATGTGTCAAGGCTACTTGTGACCTGTAGTTTTCCTGCCTCATTTGGATTTCTGTAATGTTTTCTTATGTTGTCTTATAAAAGAAAACTTAATGTACTGTTGAGTTCACACTTCATTGTGACTGTTTATGTTGGAATGTGCGGACTTGAAAAGAAAGTTCAGTACTTGGTGTTTTGTTTCAGAGTCTGTGCATATCAGAGCTGTTAGTCACCGCTTCAGATGAAGGTCAAAGGCAAACGAATTGTTCAAACTGACTCAGCATGTTTTTACTGAAAAGCATGACACATCAACCAAGATATATATATATATATATTTTTTTTTTTTCAAACTTGAGTGCTTCACTCCCAGTTTTAGATGGATAATGTTGGGATATTGGTGTGCGCTGAGTCAAGATTTTTATTTCTCTTAAAGACATTTCATTTGAAAAACAGGCTTTTCTTTCCTGTTCTGTTATTGTTTTTTAGTGAGTTCATTTTTTGGTGAATAAATGAAGGCACAGGGGCTGACTTTGGCGGGCTCTTTGAGGCTAAAGATTACTATTCTTTTTGCTTGACTTGCCACAATCTTGCTCGCAGCTCCTGTAAATCCCATTTACAATAGTTCTGTTTCTGCTCCTGAGATGCAGAGCGTTTTCTAAAGCAAGCCGGTTCTTCCAAATTGCATAAACTTTACAAAATCCAGTGGAATACAGATATCCATCTTCCTTTTAAGCTCCACAGGAGAAAACCATAATAATAGGCCACGCGTTGAGTTTAGCTTGGTGCATCTACTCCTGTAGACAAACATCTCACATCTCTCCAAAGAACTAGATCTGAACCTTCACACCAGCAGTTATAACTGTGGCCAATCATTTTCATGCATGCTGATGTATGACAGTCATTCTCTTCATCATTTAAAACCCAGTAATTCCTAATGCTTTCTCTGTATGGGCCGATTCAAACCATGAACATCGACTGATTCTCCCCATAAGCATGACTGTTTTTCTGAGGTCTGACATGTGGTAGGTTGTGATGGTGTTCAATATGATGTTGATATTAATCTTCCCCCCCATCCTCTCTCCTGTACCAAACAACCACCCAGTGCTTGAGTACAAAGATAAACTATTCGCTCACTCAAACCAAAAACCTGCCACTAAGGAAAAAATCCACCATCAAGGTACAGTGAAACTGTCTCTTTCTCCTGCCAGTTCGCTTCTAGCACTTCTTCCCTCTCTAACACATCTGTCCAGTCTTAGCATTTCTGCTTCGTCTAACCCACACAAATGCTCACTAACCAAGCCAAACGATCCACTGCGCCGTGCTGCGAGCCCCCTTACAAAGCTTTTGCGGAGCAAAGAGCTAATCACCGCTGACTTTTTGGGTGCTCCTCTGGGAGCTGTGGTTTTTTCTCAAACCAGAGCTTGCTCTAATGTGGTCTTTTCCATTGTTGATGTGTTGGCTCAGCAGGGCTAACTGTGGTCAGTTTTAGAGCCGGGTCCAGACTGGAGAGGAAAGGAAGCTGTTTATCATGGCACACAAATTATGGATCACGCAAAAGCAAGTCCACTGCAAGTCTGCAGTAAAGGAAAGAAAGCTCAGACGCACTACTTGGCAGCGATGCAATTTGATACAGAAGAAGTTGGTTAAATTCCTTGATTTTATTTACGTGATACCTGTGTTTTAATTCCTCGCTTATCTCTGAGTCATATCTGCTTGTCATCAAGTGAAGCTTCAGGTATAAACAGTTAGGAAATTGATCATATCTGTGATAAGTGTAACAGAAAGCCTTTGAAACTGGTTTAGTTCAGCGCAAACTTACGTTATGATGCCCCAGGATTGAAATGTACCGGCTTAATTTCAGCCAGACTTGTCGAATTCTCTTATTGAACTGCTATTGAGCTGCGGACACTTGTTGCAGTTTGATAGCCACACAAATGAAATGCAAAAAGGCCTGGGAGTGATTACACCCTTCCCGATGGTAATTCACAATGTTTGGAAGTCATTGCCGTCTGTTTCGGAGAAAATGGCTTCTAGACTTGTTGACTGGCGGAAAATTCCAACCACTTCTGCTTCTAATATCTCACTGCACCGGATTCTCAGAGGCAACTGCTTTGTTGGTGGACAGAAAGAATGAAGGTGTTTGCATAATCCGTCTTGAACTGCCGTGCATGTGAACGTAGTCTGCATGTCATGTGTTGTTCATCATTCAGTCTTAGTTTATTTGACAGCATGTGCAGATCTGAGGCATTCAAACAAGCCAGCTCCCACACGCGCACATGTCCTGTAACTTTTGTTTGCAAATGTGTGTCTGCAGGTATTTGGGCCAGCATGCGCTCAAGCAGCAGATTCAGTCAGCACCCATCAGCAGCTGATGTGGGCGCCAGACTAGCGGGGAAGGATCTGGCGCCCCCTGCAGGGAGCAGCAGTCTGCAGGCTCAACTCCTCAAACATCAGGCGGCCCTTTACATCTTTGGGGAGAAGTCCCATCTAAGGGTGAGAAGGACGAAAATGTGTTGTTGTTGTTGTATGTCACTGGTAATCTGCACTTTATGAGGTACGCGCGGTTTGGAAAAGCTGCTTTTATGAACTCTGTATTTTTGTAAACGGTGAGTGGAGGTTTTCTTTTTATATTCAGATGTTGATGCGCTAGTTAGTAGATGCGCTGCGGTGGGCTGCAGTGATGTGCAGGCACTGTATGTAAAGAGGGAAGGCAAAAAGCACCTCTTGCAATGATGTAGTCTTATACAACTTCATCTTTCACAGGTGATAATGGGTACGACTTAACTCCCACAGAATCTCATCCCTTCTTGTCCACAAATTATTAGCTGTCAGAGCCTCCGCGTGAGAAGTGATGGTCGGTAAAAGTGTATTTTGTAAATACTCTGACAGCGTTTTACATCACGTGCGTCTGCGCAATATAATGGCCCATGATTAGCGAAAATATACTAATAACAGCACAAGAAGGCAATTAAACACAAAAGGCAATTCAGGGAAAGTTAGATTTATTAAACATCCCATATCAAGACAAGTGCAAATGAAATGAAGCTGTGCATTAATGCATTATGTTTGGATGCTAGAGGAGGCTTAACATCCAGTGTGGTCTGGCTGTATCTGAGGGATGCGCCTGCAGTTATAAAACGAATAAACGGTTATTAGACTAAAATACTGAAATATATTTAATATGATATTAATAGCCTATATTATTGAAATGTTACCGTTTTTAGATGATACACCATGTTTGTAGTAGAGCTGTGATATGCAAACTGTTGTTTGCAAATTTTGCATTCGACTTTTTTCCTGCTATCTATTTTGGTAAAATCCTGCCACGCTGCCGATGTCTTTGACATGGTTGGTAGAGGAGGACTTACTGTAAATGAAACGCTGAAAATAAAAATAAATATTCAGTAAAAACCACCGGACGCTGAATAACGTGGACGTTCTTCAGTCTACCCGTCTCCAGTGGGTTGGGCTAATCCAAAATAGTGAAAACAAGGGGGGTGTTCTCTGAAGACAGGCTGTTACCTGTGAAACACCACCATTAGCACTTGGTGCTTTCCTCCTGGTGAAATTAGATAAACGACTTTATTAATCCCTTTGGGAGGTTCCCTCAGGGAAATTGAAATTAACCATAGACTGTATGAAATTAACAGGGCATAAAAAATCGACCAATAAGTCGACCAGTCGACTGGGACTTTACAGCCCTGATCCATACCTTTCAAATGTACCGATGCGCTCAGCGATGTCTTCTGTGCAGTTTTTGTATGTTAGACTGTACACGTTTGTTGTATTTTCTTGCTCAGTGTAATGTTTTGTAAATCCCTGCAGGGCCTCCGCCTGGACTCCTCTCTGAACTGTGAACTGGTGCCGGTGGACTTTGCAGATACTCGGCAGGTGAAAGCTGCATTTAAAAAGCTGCTGAGGGCCTGTGCTCCAAGTGCCACGTCGTCATACTCGGAGGATACTTTCCTCAAGGCCTTGGAGGACTCCGAGTGGATCCTGCAGGTGACATAACACACAAGGCTGGGGTTTTTTTCAGGGTTTTTTTCAGACGTACAGCAAAACTCACAGACTTTGACTAAAGATTGTGTGAAAATGACCCAGCGGTCCACTCTTCCTGCTCATCCTGTGTAGCAGATTCACATCATGGATAAATTATGTGGAGAAATCCACTCTGAAGCCATTTTCCCAAGGGAAGCACATTCTCAGTGATGGGCTAACAGCCTCCTGGTTATCTGATTGACCCCCTGCAGCCTCAGATTGGGCAAACCCAAAAAATACTGTCTGTGGGAAATGATATGTGCCCGGCGAGTAATTTACCAATAGACCAAATATGGTCATATTTAATTTTCAGAGTGGATCAGTTGTGTGTGTGTGCTGGTTGTCTGTACATTTGTTCACATGCACATATGTTGACCTCCCTCAGCTTCACAAGATCCTGCAGCTGGCACTGTTTCTGGTGGAGCTTCTGGACAGCGGCTCATCTGTTCTGCTCAGCCTGGAGGACGGCTGGGACATTACCACACAAGTGAGAAAAATGCATAAACACCTTCATGAAAAACACGTGAGTGGGACGGACAGATGTGAAGAAGAAGCTGAATATGGTATCTAGAGACAGGATTACACAGCAGAGTTTGTCCCTGGGCATGTTTCCATCAACTTTTTTTTTTCTACTGTTTTTTTTTTTTTTTTGTTGTTGAGTTGGGGAAAAAAAAATCTGAAAGAAATATTAAAAGAACGTAAAGATACTGGGCTGAGGCGGGAGAACCTCTGTGGGGCAGTGCATTCGCTGTGGTAGTGTTGGCCGGGTTCTGGCCAAACATGCAGGATCCCATCGAACCCACATTTTGTTTTATTTTGTTAACTTCTTTCTACATTCTTTTAGAAAAAGAATGAAGTATCCCAGATGGGAAACTATCCAGCACTATAAAGCAGTTCACTCACCAGTAGGTTCTGCAGTTTCTTTCACAGAACTTAACATTTCAAATCGTGGTTCCCCTGTAAAGTCTGAAGCTTTGTTACTGCTCATCTTTCACCATGTGAACACCGCTGCGTGTGTTTCCAGTTACAGATTTGAAGGTACAGATCTTCCTGTTTCCCTTTTTGTCTTCATAAAGTGCCGCGGTCACCTCAGATACTTCGATTCTGCTCCATGTGGAATCTCGAAGCAGGCGTACAGATAGACACAGCTCAAAGCTGATGAGGTCACTCTGTGATTAATATCACGCAGTTAGAGGAAATATCGAGTTAGAAACAGGACGCAGTGTCTCAGAATTATGCTGTCCTGGGAAGACGCATATGTGTTGAAGGCAGGATCTTTAGCTTTAGCTAGTATTAGGTGCGTAGCAACATGGCCTCGATTTTTGCTTGACTTAAATACTTGCTGTATCGTGTCAAACACACATGACATGTTTCCATACTTTACTCTCACTCGAGGTGGTATTGCACTCACACACTTCTTTTACCTGCTGTGCATTGCTTAAAAGCACAGATCCTCTGAAACTGTGTTAATGATGTTAAAATGCCCAAACCGGAGCAGTACTAGTTCTTTACTTTGTGACAGGAATGTGCACACAGCTTAACAGCAGCGTCTTACCTTTTCACAGTCAATATGTGCAGCATGCGCAGCATTTTCATCTCTAAGAACAAAACAAACAAAAAGCTTCTGGTCTTTTTTAGAATTTTAAAATTCAAAGAGTTAACAACCTCCCGTAACCTCTGATAAACGGCTCTTTAACCAGAGACTGCTCTGACAGTTAGTTTGTGCAACTGTACTGAAGAATCCTGTCGTGTCACGCTTCATTGTTCCAGTGCACTTTATTGAGATTGAAAGCAGAAACAAATATCTTAACTCAGCGTGTCTGACTGGGCTATGTGTGAATCATAAATCTGCCACTCCTTCATGCTTTTCCTGCTCATCTTCTAATCTAATCACTGTTGACCTGATATGGAGGCATGATAAAAGCTCTGAGGACTTACATCATCCAATTGTGCTCATTTGTAATCTTGAAAGTTCACGGTTCTGATTTTGGAGGTATGTCAACAAAAAGTCTTCTTCAGTCCTAATCAATTGTCGGTATCTAAGCATTTCATTGCATGTTAGCTTTCTGAGCTCGTGTTTTCCACGCTTATCCATTAAAGGGCACATGTTTGTGCTGCAAGCACATAGCCTTCAAATGTGTTTACGGGCTTTGTAACGCCCTGGGCTGCTGTTTAAAAGCACAATTTGCAGATCCCTTATGTCGGGCACGTGTTCGGCCCAGAGTGTGGCTCTCCATGGGCCACTGGCTCGAGTCCTGATCAGTCCGCGCAGGCAAATGAGCTCCATATGCTTGTGCCTGGGTTCCTGAAGCATAGACACCCAGCAGACAGGATGCAAACAGTCCTTTCTTTCTCTCTACGTGCTTTTTTTTTTCTGCTTCTCCTCTTTTCATCCTCTGCCCCTCTCATACCCACTCTCCTCACCTCTCACCTTTATTTTTATATCCACTGCTCAGGAGCTCCAGGGACTTTCTCTATGACTCAGGGCTGGACGTTCTCGTCAACCTCTCGGGACGCCATGAGCTGTTTTTTCCCCGTTCATTCCACACGCGTCAGGGCTCATTAGCGGTGTTGGAGGAGACACGGGCAGGGAAGCAGGCCAACCATATTGCATGTATAGACAAGTGGTTCTCAACTGATATTTTGTGGAGTGTGTGCTCAAGTGTGCCTGAAGACTTTGTTACAATATTATATCGCTGTTATTGGTAGCAAATGAGCAGTTTAGCATTGTTTTGTCAGGTCGGAGGGTCAGCTCTAGATTGTGCTCAGGTGTAAAAAGCCAAGTTCTGACAAATTCTGCACAGTCGTGGCGGAACAGCTGCCGCTTTGCTTTGTTGCTACAACAGTCACACGTCCTATCTGCTCGCCGATCCTGTCTGTTCAGCGGCACGCATATTAGCAGATACTGTAAACACCAAGAAACACGATATGAAATGTCAAATATCTGTCATGGAAACAATGTCACCTGTAGTTTGTCCAAGAGCTCAGTCAAGTCCACTTTGTCTCAACATACATCATAATGGCATTTCATAGTGATCCATAGTTCCTTTCAATGTTTCAGTTACATCATCACCATAAAATGTCCTCTGTGGGTTTTTTTTAAAAAAACCTTTATGCTTTAATTATATTATGTTGGAAATGTGAAAACAACACGAGTCACTCAGCAAGAGATGTACAAGTTCTAGTCGTTTCATATTTAAACTGTGAGCTCTTTCTGGTAACAGATGATCAGTCAGTGCCGTGGAGGAGTATCGTGTTCTTTCTCATGTATGAGGAATCGTTTTGGTTTCTTTTTCTCCCTGCAGGTGGTGTCTCTGGTGCAGCTGCTGAGTGATCCTTTCTACCGGACTCTGGAAGGTTTCCAGGTGCTCCTGGAGAAAGAGTGGCTCTCCTTTGGCCACAAATTCAGCCAACGGAGCAACCTGAGTCCCAACAGCCAGGGCAGCGGCTTCACACCCATTTTCCTGCAGTTCCTGGACTGTGTGCACCAGGTGAGTTTCACTCCCCTTCGAGGAGCTCTGCCTCTGCTACATGACTCCTCTCTGCTTTCCCTCCGACACTTCAACTTCATTCATGACTTCATCGTGAGCTCATGACATTCCTCAAAGGCGAACAGGCGAGTGAGTGACAAAGGCGAGAAATTCAGCTGTCATTAACGATACATTAGTGTTGTTAAGCAGTTCTCAACGTTGGATATGTAACCTCAGCAGCATATGGCACCGGGGAGTTTTCGGTGAGGCTGCTGCCCAGATGCTCCATGAACCCAGTGATCAGCGGAGAGCTGTCTGTGCTCGCGTGTTTCAGCGTCTCTTCCCATTCGCATGTGGAAAATTGCAGTTTTGGGGGAGTATAGAGTCTCTAGGAAGGCTTGGGTGTGCTTCAGGATTTAAGGGGGGGGGGGGGGGGTCAAGTTAAGAATGAAGCACACACAGCTGAGGGCCAGAGAACTGTGTCCGCTCTGAAATGCTAACTTAAGAGAATGCTGTGGGTTTTTTTGCGTCTCCTGGGGTCCCGCAGACCCACTCCCATGAACTTACATCAACACATAGTTTCTGCATTTGTCTTTTGAAAGTGTAGGCTTGGCAGCTAAGACAGTTGGCGGGGGTCCTGGGGGTGGGGGTGGGGGGGTCTGGAGAGTTATAAAAAGGGGGGCGGGGTGGGGGAGAGAGAAGAGATTCGGATAAGAGCTCAAAATAGAAGAGCCTCATCTCCAAAACAGCTGTTGTTTTTGCCAGCAGACCCAGGTGGCCTCAAATATTCAGCACTCTTGTTGGCCACATCACACCGCTGGACGGGAACAATGGAGCAGCAGTCGTGCTGGCTCAGTCTGGATTGTGTCTGGCAGTGATGATATTCCTGACCTCTGCCCTCGCGAGGACAGGAGACACTCTTTCCTGTTTCTAATTTACGCACTGGAGAGCTGTGAAGCCACAACACAAAGACACAACTCAGCTGTCGCATACACACTTACTTTCCCTCTTGGCCTCTAACTGTCTCAATCCATCTTTTCTTGTCCTTGCAGATTTTGGAACAACATCCTCTGGAGTTTGAGTTTAATCAGTATTATCTAAAGTTCCTGGCCTATCATCACATTTCCAACCGCTTCAAGAACTTCCTGCTGGACTCAGACTATGAACGTTTCGAACATGGTCAGTGTCTTTTGCTGTTTCTACCAAGGTGGGGACGGGGGGGGGTGTTTGTTTATTTCCTCTTTATCCTGGTAAAAGTATTCTTCACACTTAAACATGAGCAGCTCTCATTGGATGCCTTGTCGTCAGTAAAATTTTTCACAGCTGAAAATATAAACATGAACTTGTGAGGCAGCTTGATCAAAACACAGCTTCTCCGCCTTTTACTACTACCAAGCATCTTTTATTAACCTTGTATCGTTTCAATATTTATAACATGGTGTTAATTAGAATTAAGAGGACAGTCGCGGGCGGGTATAACGATACTTTCATCTTTCTTTGTTTTATTGTGTGAATTCCACTCGTTTGGACCGTCCTTGTGTCTTTTAATCTCCATTTGAAAAGTCGCTCTTATGTGTTCTTTTGGCTTTGTTGCTTTGATGTAACAACACACATATGAACACTTCTGCACCAAAGTTGTGATTTGTACTGAAGCTTCTTTATGTTCATGATGATATGAGCCGTGGATTTATGATTTAAGAACATCCCAGTGAAAAGGAATACAAGATTTATGCATAGAAGATGATAAAATGTGCCCACATTGCTTATAAATCCCTCGTTTATAAGACTGAAACCTTTTTGTTGAACCGCAGTTTTTTTTTGTTGCTTCAGCTCCAACGCTCTGTGACTTGAACTGGCCCGTGTGCTCACCAGCTTTCCCTCCTGTGTGTTTGCAGGGTTGCTGTTTGAGGATAAAGGTGATAAGCAGGCCCGGAAAGGCATCTGTATCTGGGAGTGCATCAACAGAATGCACCGGAGGAGTCCAATCTTCTTCAACTATCTCTACAGCCCCTCAGAGAGTGAGGTGAGTGTTTCTGTCGGCCGTCTGTCTCTCACAGCTGATTAATGCAGCTTCCACAAGTGCTTTTTGCACTGCATCCTAGTGTCGTTGTGACGATAACGCCCCGAAACACTGATTAAACATGCCTCACTAAAAAACTGATGAGCTGCTGTATGTACGGCTGATGAGCCTCATTTAGAAAAGTTGAGGTTGACTCGCCAAAGGAAGTGATGGGAACGATGTGTTCAGACTTCGACTTTTCAGGATCTTCTGATGAAAAAGTGATCGGAGAGATTTTGTTTCCAGACATCTAGAGATTGTACATTTTTCAGTCGAGATGGAGGTATAGATGATTCAAGAAAAACTAAACGAGGTCATGTAAATATTCATAAAAAAAGTCTCTTTGATTATATCTTTTATTTAAAGATGAAAAGTGTGATTTTTGTTTTTCAACTTCATTATAGCAGCAAACAAGTGTTGCATTGCTGTCTAATGCCGTTCTTATCAGAGATGTGCGTGTGCGTGTGCGTGTGTGTGTGCGTGTGTGTGTGTGTGTGTGTGTGTGTGTCCGTGTCCGAGAGGCATTTTGGCTGATAGTTGTCAGTACAAATATGTACTATACTATATGTGCACATCAGTAGCGGCTTGTTTCAGCAGCCAGCTCCCAGCAAGAAAAACAGTCATTTCACTCTAAAATGTGGGCTGTTTTTTTTCACTTCAGTTTTCCTCTGGTTGCTGCATTCGTTTGTCACGGTTTCAGCCTGGTGGTTTCTGTCCTGCAGGTCGTCCTCAAGCCTTCCATCAGCATCCCCTGCCTGAACAAATGGGACTTCTTCACGGATGAGACTCTGTCGACTGGGCCGTGCTACGACTGGAGGATGATGGCTGTGAGGTCGGACAGCTCAGAGGAAACGGACACCCTCGCCAACAGCAAGAGGAGGATTGTTTGGCCGTGTTACAGCAGCGTGAGCCACGCTCAGCCGGACGCCATCACCAAACTCCTCGCTGTAAGAGAGTGTGACCAAGACTTTGAACTCGAGTGCTGTCCTTTTTTTTTGGATCCTGTGTCATTTCTAATAGTTTTTTGTTAATGCTGCAGGACATAGAGAAGCTGGAGGGTGAACTGAACCAGGCACCGGAGAAATGGCAGACAACTCTGGAAAGAGTCCGACTCAGCATACAGGAAGACCTCAAGCAGGAAGGAAACGTGTGTGTTAGAAGAAGATAGATACAATACATTAAATGGAGTACTCCTACACTTTGACACTTGTTTGTTTTTGTTTTCTTTTTATAAAACATTTTGTTTGTGTGTGTGTTTTTTCTCACTCGGGACTTAATCTTGTGTGTTTGCAGCTCCATAAACAGTCGGTGTCCATCTCCGGCCTGATTCCCACGTCCAGCCTGCAGGCCTTCCAGCGGCGCTCCATGCTGCACCTGCCAGACAGCGGACTGGGCGAGGACCACAGCACCGCCACAGCCAACGGGATCAACCGCCGCGCTGCAACCCTCTACAACCAGTTCACCCCAAAGAGCGAGGAGAACAGGTGGGTCGTGAACCTCATGAGCTCCGGAACAAATAAGAAGTACACATTTGATTAACTTACTAACCGCTGCGGAGGGGCCAGTTCCAGTTTTGGAAGATGATTCAGCACTGCGGTATGCTGCGTGTCATGTTTGTGAGCAGAGTCTGTATTCTGTTAAACTGGGTGTGTGATTTTTACAATTACAGCGAGGTTCAAGTACAGACTCTTGGCTGCAGTGTGTGAATATTTCCTTCTGATCTGAACAAATAGTCATTAAAATGTACTTTATGTAAATTATTTGTAACTTTTCGCATGTGATCCTGATTCCTCAAATTCCAAATGAAGGTCTGACAAAAGTTTTAAGCGATAAAGTGAGAGATCAGAAACCTTTCATTGATTAGATATTTAACCGTATCTTTATGAGAAATCATCAAACTTGCTATAACATTTCATCTGAAACAGAGGAAAAATCAAATGGGTCTTTTTAAGTTCAGCTGGTTGTTTTCATTTTACAGGAAAACAGATTCCACAGCTTTAGGAAAGCTGAAATATGACATTTCAAATCTCTGTAGGAAGCTTTGGATACTGTTACCATCCTGTTACACAATGAGAACACAATGTACGGACAGAACTGCAGGTGGTCTTGTATTATGTAAAATCATGCCACTGGAGCCATGAGTTTTTACTTTAAGCCCTCTGTGCAACAACACATGATGGGATGAGCTCGCTTAAGTTTGATCATGTGCTGGAATAACCCATAAAAAAACCCTCATAGAATCAGAAATGTCGTTCAAACCCAGCAACCAGCATCCAAACATCGTGTTTTTCTAGGTCATACGAGGGGATCCTGTACAAACGTGGAGCGCTGCTGAAAGGCTGGAAACCTCGCTGGTTCGTGTTGGACATTACAAAACACCAGGTGAGCAGGCGGCCCCGCGTTCATTTTCATTAATCGCTTTACCGAGGCCCGAAAGACAGGCAGCACTTTGACAATATTTTCTTCACAGCTGAGGTACTACGACACCGGAGAGGACACAAACTGCAGAGGCCACATCGACCTGGCTGAGGTGGAGTCTGTGATGATCGCTTGCCCAACTATAGGAGCCCCGAAACACATCAGTGAGAAGGCTTTCTTTGACGTGAGTACACGCTTGGAAAAAAAAACAAAAGAACCCAAGAGGTCCCTGGTTAAATGAGAAATAAATGTTGAATAAAACTTTTGAAAGAAATGAATCCTAGTGTGAAATCTGTTCATCATCAGCAGCCATCGCCCACTCATAGTTGGTGGTTCAATCCCAAACTCCTCCACGGCCCACAATGTGCTTATCAGTGTTGGATTGTAGAGGAACAGGCACTGCATGATTATATGGATCATTTCTTGTCCACAGACTCATTTCTAAATAATTTTATCGCACAGTTTGACTCACTGGGATTCCAGTTAATCTGACCCACTGTTCATTCTTTTACTGTATTATAACTTAGCTTCTTGTCATTTTAAATCCGGTCTAAACAGGGATTTCTGTGGAGATGTGGTCTCATCTGCATGTTGCTTTTGTAAAAGTTTTAAATGTAATAATTTGTAAAATGATCCGTGATCCAGAGATGACTGGAATAAAACATCTGAATCATCTAAAATCAGCTGGTTGGTGTGCTTGCACGACTCTGACTTAAAAAGCTCACTGAGGGCCATAGAGGAGCTAATTAATGTGGCGAAAGAAGACTCAGAAGCAGCTGTCACGTCTTCTGCTTGACAATTATTTGTCATGTGGAGATGCAGCACAGTCCTCTACAGAGTGTCTCGTCATGTTTTTTTTTTTTTTAGCTCAGTCAAAGGCAGCTGAAACATCTTATAAAGTCTGTCACTGTGGAACATCTGTGCCATTGAAGTAGACTTTTCCATAAACTATTTCATCTGTATCGAACAAAGCAAACTGAATCTGCACAAACTTTGGACATAAAATTGTGACTTTGTGACCTGGTGTTGTGCCTTTGTCTCTTTGGAGTGTGATTAACTTTTTATTTTTTCACCCGATGCCCTTCCAGCTGAAAACCAGCAAGAGAGTTTACAACTTCTGCGCGTCGGACGCTCCCAGCGCTCAGGTGTGGATGGATAAGATCCAGAGCTGCATCTCTGACGCCTGAACACTCAAGTCAAACGACATAATCGGAGGTGGCGCCTGGTGGCTGAGAACACAAGCGTGACGTCGGCTCGGTTCAGATTTCTTTCATTTTGGGACCACGGAGAATAAAGTGCCTGACGGTGGAGGACGGATTCTGTCCATCCACCTCTCTGCATGCTGCTTAGCAGCTGCTCGGGCTGTCGTCACCCTGCAGGTGGAACACATCTGCCTCAGCTGTAGGCTCCCTCTCACAGGGTTCAAGTACAGATAAGCTGTCGTTTTAGAGGACTGCACTACCAAGGAAATGTTATCCTACTTAAGCTGTAAATAGATCAAAGCAATATCACTGGCCAATAAAAACTGTGGGTTCAATTTTAGACTTAAGAAATAAAGAAAATAGCTTGTTAAAGATTTTCTATCAGATATTTTACTACTAGGAAAGGTTATTGCTGCTTACAGAAACATATGAACCGCCAAAAAACTCAGAGAATTTTAAAGGCACAACATTAAGAGGCAGTTTGTTTGCACTTAGCATTAAAGTATGCACTCAAATAGAGATTTTCTAACAGACGCAGACATCCAGAGTGTTACTTTACAGCGTCCAAGTGACGGTTCCTCATGGCAGATTAGATTCAAAAGAATTTGCACAGTGAGTTAAAAAGACGTTGTTTTATTTAAATATGTGATGGTTTCACTCTTTTGTTAAATGTGTATCGATTTCTGCTTAACACACGTGTCTAATGTCATGTAAATTATTATTTTTTATTAAAAGTGTAACTGTGCAAGTGTGGTGGCTTCGTGTTTGTCTGTAAATACCTCTGTGACGTTTGATTTTATATACTGTATGTGCTGAGCATAAGTCTACTTTTCTAACTAACTCTGATGTGACCGTCTTCTTTTTCTATGCGTCTTTGCTGGTGCAAAAAGACCTGAGTGGCCTGTTCCCTTCTTGTGGTGAAACATTGTTCTGAAAATTAAACGGAGACCTTTTTTTTTTTTTTTTTTTGGTGTTGTTGTTGAGGTTGTCCAGGCAGGCTCTGTGTGTTTTTTAAGGGCTTTTTAAGAATATATCATGAGGTTTTCAGACTGTTGTCTCATCTGTTCTCTGTCTCTGTGCATCCTTAACCGCTTCATTACAAAAAAGAAAAGAAAGCACATGAAGCAATTCAATGATGTCATGTTTTTGTTACCGTTTCTTTTTACCATGTTTTGTGGTGACACTAAATTTTTGAAAATAAATCAAACGTACTTGAAAGCCCTCTCCTCGTGTTTATTTCGTGCACGTTTGTTCGTCGGCAGTGACGGGAGAAGTGTTCAGATATCTCGCTCAAGCAAAAGAGGGAATGAGGAATAGCAAGTCGAATGAAAGGGGAAGGTCTTGCATTTATAAGGAACATACTCTGCAAGCATATTCACTCTCTTTGGTGTTTTTCATATATTGTTGCTTTACATCCTGGAATCCTGTGGTGGTTCAAGTCAAAACATATCTATATATATAGATATATACACATACACAAATTTGTTGTGACTACATTGTGCAGCACAATGAGGACCATGCAGCTCTCCAATCAGGTCATGGAGAGAGATTTTTTTTAAAAACTGATTGTGCTATTTTATTGAAAAAAGAAAGCCTGAAAACCTTCCTTGGAGCTCCTTCAAATTCATTATTTAAAAATGGAAGGAATGTTGGCACCGCAGCAACCCTGAAAAGAAAGGACAGATCACCAAAATAATCAGTCAGGAGGGGCATCAATCAGAGATGGAACAAAGAGATCAAGTTTAACCCTGAAGGAGCTGCAGAGACTGGAAGCTCTGTCCATACGACACATTTAAACCGTACAGTCCGCTGACAACTAGTTAGTTTGCCTAAAAAAAAAAGAAAAGAAAAGGTGGGAGACTCTCCAAACACTCTGCAAACATTGTCAGCCATTACAGCAAACACTCCATGAGGCATGAGCCCAACACCCTGAGAGCAGCATCCCCACCATGAAGCATGGAGGTGACAGTGTCATGCTGTGGGGATGTTTTTCAGTCGGGAAGCTGGTCAGAATACATGGAACTATGGGATGGTCTCAAATGCCGGCACGTGCTTTGAGGAAAACCTGCTTAAGGGCTCAGAAAGGTGGGACCAGGACTCTGACTGAGTCTGAACAGCTGCGGAAACCATCCAGCATGAAGGAGTTGGAGAAGTTTCTTCTTGAGAAATGTGGCTTGATGTTCAAAACTTCTAGATAAATACACAGTTGTAGCTCCAAACTTCAACACTGCCAAGAATTGACTTCAGAGGATGACATGTTATGCAGCGTAAGTTTTTTTTGTCTGTTTGTTTGTTTCACAATAAAAACTATTGTGCACTTTCAACGTTTTTTATGTATTTATGTTGAAATTCGTATGCTGAAATGGCCCAATCCCCTAAAAAAAAGTCTGCTTTAATTCCAAAGTGAAAGGCAACAAAATGTGAATACCTTTGTAAGGGAATAATAATAAATTTTAGTTCGAATGTCTAAAATCTCCTGTGGCCAGTGAACAATTTCCAGTGATGCATTCGTTTGTTGATTTTGTTTTACACTTTTTTACCAATTCATCAAAAATCGCCTGCATCGGTCTGTCTTTACTTACAGGCAGAAGTTGAACCTCCGGCAAAACAAAATGAATGGCAGAATAAGATGAAACCACCAAGCCAGAAGAAATAATTGAATCCCACAAATGGAAATGCCAGAAGTGGTTTAAACCGATCCAAGTTCGGGTGCTGAAACTGAAGCGCTACCAGCAGGAAAGGGTCACGGTCACCACTATAAAAACGACAGACCAGGCCCAAGTCTGGGTGCGAAAACATGACCAGCGTTGCCAGAACTGGATTGCAGTCAACTCTAAATAATAACCAGAACTGCGCGACTGTCAGCCAGCCGCAGCCTGAAAAAAAGGCAACTAAAATATTTATTCCACCAGATCTACCCATAAATCCGCCTCTGAAAGATTAAGAACAACAGGGGATTTGTCTTTTCCTAATGCAACATCCTTTAAACTAAGCAGACACTTCTTTCTGTGTTTTGAGTTACTCTCCTGGTTACCAGAATGTACTACTGCCTGCAAGACGATTTTGATTAAAGACCCCCCCCACACAACCACACACACACACATGCTCACACATTAAAGGTTTGAGAGAATCAAAACCAATGAGCTCTAACATTCTTTGCGATTCTATTATCTTCAAACCTTAAACTCAGATTTCAGGTGAACTCAGACTTCACCAGAGAGGTGTGGACTTACATTTTATTGTCAGCTCAAACATTTGCTCACCAGTTTTTCTGTATTTCTGTCACATCAAAGCACGTGTTTAATGTTCGGTCATCTCTGAGAGATATCCTGTAGCCTCTTCCTCCTACACCATTTAGGTCAGTCCTCCCAGTCCCACTGCCATACCATCTGCTCTCACGTGTTGGTTCTTTGTGGGCGTGTGCGTTCAGGTTTAATTTCCAGCCACTCATATGCTCGCTTACAGCACGCCCGCACCACGCCACACGGACCACCGTCCAACCTGTGCAGAGTGATAGTAAACGTGTGTGTTGTTCCTGTTAGAGATTTGTTCCCGCACACATCTCAACTTCACTCAGATGAATGTGAAAATAGCCTTCAAGGGTCAAACTGTGAGTGTAGATCATTCTGCCACGGGAAGCTCCAACATCAAAGAGAAGCAACAATAAGTGAAACAATTGGGAGGGGAGACGGTGAAATCTCTGCAGGGGCCTCTCTGTGCCCAGTTTGCTTGTTCTCTCTGTGCATGTGTGGGTTCCCTCCAGCTTCTCCGGCTTGCTCCACTGTCCAAAAACATTTATGTCAGGTTAATTTGTTATTTTAAATTGAACCTCAGAAGGACTGTGAGTGTGCGTAGATCCTGTGGTGGACTGACGCTCGATGGCGGCTGGGATAACCCTGAATTAATTAGGTGGGTGTAGGAAATGGATGGATGGCTGAAAGCTATTGGTTGTAGAACCCCTGCATTGGCCTGCTCCACACATACCTCCCTGACATCTATGCTTCTTTTTCAGTCAGAAATAACAGCGTAAATATATCTGATATACAGTAAGCCATCATTAAACTGTCTAGACGTTCTCATCAGATCTGTGTTAGCAGTATAAACAGATAGGTTGCATGAGCAAATCTTGCAGTGAAGTCAAGAAAGGCCTGAAAAAATCGTAAGATACATGAGATCTCACTTTCTCAAGGCCTGCTCTTGGTCAGAGACGAGCTGCAGCCATATTTTCTTGCCTTTTAATTCTCTTGCTCAGATAATTGTGTACAGTGATACAGGGCCATGACCTGATGTTTTTTTAATCAATAAGAACAAATGCTGCATTTTTAAAGAAGTTATTGAGGCTTTTATACACCAAGCTGACAACCAGCCAATCGAAAATATCTGGAGGGTCAGTGAATGTCTGTCTCTCCTCTCTTTCTGTGTTTTGCACCATCTGCACCGTGGTCTTCAGTGGTCTTCTCCTGGAGATTACTCTGACTGGCTGTGTGGAGTAGCTGGAGAATCCATGATTCAACCCATTTAGTTCAGTGCCTCTTGATCTTTTTTTTTTTTTTTTTATCTTTCCAATCTTCTTCTACAGCCAAGAGGCCAAGCGTTGCCAACGTCACTCCAGCAACAAAGTTCTGTCTTGTCATTTTCTTGAACTACACAAACTTTTAAGGATAAGTAAACAACAATGGTGTAATGATAAGCACACGCTGCTTGGTTTGCATCTTGTATTTTCATTGTCTTCCGGTTTCCTTAGAGCTCGGGTTAGGGTTTCATAAACAAGACCTTCTCAAAGTCAAGGATGCTTCCTTGGTTGTATGGAGCCTTTCAAGTCGCTTCCTTCTTATTTCAGGAAAAAGTCAATTATATTGAAACAGTCCTAGCAAGTAGGCAATAGCCCCACTGTCTGTCAGCTGGCTACCTGATGACCCCTTATATTTGGGATTTATTGCTGTCCTATGACGCTAACAACAATATGCTGACAACAAACTATGGTGAAAACAAACAATCATCCTCGATCCATCTTCTGTCTGCACCGTCTTTGACGTATGCAAAGGATTGTGGGTGTTTTGGGAACACCGTGGATACACAGACTCCTTAATATTTCACCAAACAAAGGACTGAAGCTTTCAGGCTTTTGAGGATAATGCTCATTATTCTTTTCTTTTTTGTTGTTTTTTAGCTACAAGAAGAAGCCATGTTTTTTTTTTTTTTAACTGTGTACACTTCTTTTAGTTCATTAGACCTTAAAAGATAAAACTATGAACCCATGAATTCACATAAAATCGGTTCTTTGAAGCGTTATTCAAGTCGAGGCCGGATGAGGGTGTTTCATGTTGGCACTGTCGAGTCAACTCAGTTACCTTGATTCTGCTGATTACTGTCTTTAAATCTCCTTCTCTTCTTCTCACATTTCATCACCCTGTTTCTTTTAGTGCCATTGTTTTGGGCTTTATATCCAAAAGTCTGCAACTCTAACCGGCTGCCATCGTCCTCGGCTCTACGAGTGCGAACAAGAAGTGTAGGAACACTCTTCAGTAATACGAGAAACATTGTGTAGACTGTTTTCTTTTTGGGGGTTGAATGCTGACATTATCACTGACTCAAAGGTGCAGCCTCACAGAGCTGTTAACGAGACTGTTGTCTCTTGTCATTCAATGGGTCATAGGATACAGAAGGAAAACTTAAACCATTTCCAGCTGCCATGCTTTTCCGGCCTCTGATGAACACTTCATGTTTGATCATTGTGGATGTAGGACTGAGCAAGAGCCTCAGCTTCGGCTCTGTGGCGCCTGGCTGGCGGAGCAGAGTAGGACTCTTGCAGCCCCTCAAAAGCTTTGACTCAGAGAACGCTGAGGTCAGAGGAAGATCTTTTTTTGGAGGGATGTGGTGGTTGTTTGTCCCACAGTCCAATCTCGCAGCTGGCTTGTACTGGCAGCAGGTGCAGAGCCGCAGCAGTCCAACATCTGGGCAGAGCCTCTGGCACTTCTCTCCATATTTAGCCTATTTGCTTTAGGTACGGAGATTAGACCCCTGAACAGAGGGTTGCAGCGGAAGTTATCCAGCAGGATTGCGTGGAATGGCATGTTAGGAATCGTTTTCCCCCAGAGATCGAAGTGTTGGATTCTCAACAGCCATTTTATGCAGTTATTGATTTCACATAGCTGCATTCCTGTGACAGGATCAAACCACACTGATGTAAAATTGTCGATAAAATGCTTTAAGAGTTTAAAGAACTTTACTTTTACGTAACCAATTCGTGAGTTTGGGCTCGTTGTTGCGTCTGCAAGTGATTTATTCTCTGATAACAAATTACTGATGAAAGCTTTTATTATCCCAAAAGACAGCCGTGTTTTAAGTACATTTCTGTGTAATAGTGAGCTCGTGTAACTTGGCTGCATTTTTCCTCTGAGTTCAGTGATTAGTCTTGGTTGGCTGGAGGCGTGTTGCTTTCACATAAAAATACAAATCAAAAGCAGCCTATAAATTCACGATTGCACGTATTTGCTGGTTTTGGATCCTGAACTCTCTGAGTGCAGTCCCAGCTGTGGTAAATGCTTTTTGTCTGATAAAACAACTTGATAAATAAGCTGAGTGGCCTTTCTGCAGACCCCAAAAATACCCCAGTGACACATGACAGTGATTTATTTCACACTGGTCCTCTCAGTGCTGTTATTCGTGTGTAACCCCGTGGCTGCAGTGAATGCGAGCTATGTAGCTCTTTTCGTTTCCTGGGTGCCTCAGCCATGTGGGCGATTTGATTCAAAGCTGTTGGGGGCCCATCTGCAGGCACCTGCTCCAAAATCCAACTGAAACGCTGATCTCACTGGCTTGATACACATCGTCGAATTCCAACCCAGACATCAGGGTGATGTAAGCAACACATATGGGTCTATTTGATGCATGAATCTGAGCTCCGGATGTACATCCACGATTAGAAAAGCTTCATTAAACATTTGATATGCAGTTTTGAGAATGAAGGTTAGCTCTGACTGGTTTGAGCTATCAAGCCAAGGTCTTGATGTTTTTCACTTGCGTGTGTAAGCGACCCACAGTTTCTCTCTGCAGCTGAACCCCGAGTGCATTCAGCTATGTGAAACTCTGCAAGGTCACTGTTGAAAGTCATCTACCCCAGAAAAAAAACAGGCATCTGCAAGACATTTTTTCACCAGCACACTATCCCATAAAATGTTCCAGTTTGGATGAGGATGTTTTAGACAGGAATCAGATGAATTGGATATGGGCATTAGGATGCTTTTCGGACACATGGGGCAAGGGTGAGACAGCTAGAGATATTCTTATACTTGGAATGTGGGGGGCTTGTGCAATTTAGCTACGGAGATGAGAGACTCCCAATTCTGAGAACTGTCTATGGAGTGAAAATAAAAAAAACACATTTTTCTCAGATTCTGGGATATAAATACCTCTTAAAGAAATGTGAACAGCAAATCTCTTTATCGTACAATTGGACAAGTTCTTTACAAATGCTGCAGTGACAACAAACTGATTCTGCTAATATGAGACTTTTTGAATGTGTTTTCATGTGTCATTTTATGCATTAAATGCTGTCTTGCTGCACTGTCAATCATACAAACAAAGAGGTGGTTAAATTGTTTTTTATCACAGTAAATCGCATTCCTAGTTTTAGCATTAGCTCATACATTTTGGCAATTTGTCTCCATATCTGATAATATCAGTAACCCACTGCTATACAGAGATGCGCATGGTGTCACTTCAGTTGTATGAATGCAGGCTCTTATCTCATCTCCTGCTCTGTCAACTTTGAACTTAACCTGAACTCCCCATTTTTTTATTTTATTTTTTTGCAGCTTCTGTCTCAAAGAAGGACAGATCACGGAGGGTTTGGCTTCGGAAAGTGAAGACACTCATTGTGCAGGCTGGCAGACACGAGACAAACAAGCCCATGTCTAACAGTTTCGCCCATTTACAAGGTTCCAACTGAAACGTGAGGGTGTGGAAGACAAAGGTGAGGCACATGTGTGAGAACAGAGGCCTTTTGTTGTAGAAACTGATTTGTTTTGACACTTGGACCTCATTGCTGCTTTTCTCGTGCATCAAGTGTTATTCATCTTGTTTTGTGATAACTGAAACAATGAAGTCATATTGTATAGACGTCTACAGAACTTCTTCTTTTCTGATACTGATTGCAGGATCTGGCAACAACACGCACCCATCTAATACTAGCTCACGTTCCCCAAACTCAAAACTTATCTCACTGCGTGCAAGTCACTGAAGTAGTGTTGTGGCTGATACACAATCTGCTTCAGCAGGTCACCGGCATCAGTTTGATGCATCAGATCAGCGCATCCAGTCTGCAGACTCATTTTGACTTTCCTCATTTTACGTGTCGGAATCTTTTAGAAATAAAGTCATTATACCGTTTTATTTATGTTTTCATCATTTTCAGACTCACATCTGAACTCTGGTGAATCCCTCGACCCAAAATAAGAAAAAAGTTTGGGGCAGTAAAGCTGTTGTTGACCACTAAAAAACATGTCCTGTCATAGGATATGAAGGGATGAAGAGTTTTAGTTGCTGTTTGGTCTCGAGCCTCCTGTTGAAGGTGCTGGGAGATCGGACAGAATAGAGGAAACATGGGTGCAGAAAAGACTGACCTTTTTCACAGGGCTGAAGCTGTGTCTCAGGCTGGGGCAATGGTTTACATCTCAATAAGACAACGGCCTGAAGCTTATAACAAAAAACAGATATAAGAACACAGGAGTGGCTGTGGGTAAAGTTTGGGGGAGAGTTTTGGAGTATCTGAGGCAGCCTGGAGACATGTGCAGATGTCTGTGAATGGATGCTCCCCAGCCAACCTGGCTGAGCTGGGACATTTCTGCCAAGAAGAAGGGGTGACGCTTCCAAGAGCAACACATGCCTTGTTTGTTGCATCATTTCTGTCTGAGGTGTTTTAACCACAAACTAAATGAAGGGTGTGAATGCTTAGAAGAACATTTAAGTATTTTCTAACATTTCTAATTCATTCAGTGAAAACATTTTTTGCTTTGTCATGGTATCGCATTGCATTGTCGAGATTAGAAGAGAGAAAAGATGAAGTGAATCTATCTTAAGATGGGTTAAAACAAACGAAAATCAATCAAATTTAAGAGGCTTCTCTGACTTCACTGTAAGTCTGATGCTGACAACATTCAAATCAACAAATTTGATTTTATATATTTTATATATCCTTTGTTGCCTTTTTCTCTCCTCATAAATAGTCGGAGCCTCATTTCTAACGATCATGGGACACAGCAGCTTTCAAGAACAGTGGAGAAGACACACTGAGGCTCTGAAAACGCCCGAAATGTTGTCCGTGAGATGTTTTATTTTCCACTTGTGTGAATGTGTCAGGGTTTTAAAGGCAGCACAGGCTCTGTCCCGCTCAGTTGATCCTGTTCATAGGGTGACCCCTGGTGGACGCTTGAAACATTACATTATTTATAATAATAATAATAATAATAACTCACAAGTTATGAACACAGTGGGTGGTAATAATGGGGTTCAGTAGCTTAACCTTTGACACTTGGACAGAAATTAGTGACAAAACGAGCTTTCCAACAGATTGACATGCAGGCGTGAGCACCCAAATAAAGCAGAAAAAGGGTTGTTTGTTGGATTCTTCAACTATAAAAAAAAAAGCTCTCGTCCACTTTTATGAAAAAGAACTTTTATTTCAAATTGTATGTATTACAATAGATGTAACTCAGTCATCTCAAGCAAACAAACTAACCCAGTACTACCACTTAAAAACTGAAACGTAGTTAATTAAACAGCCTAATTAATGGAAAAAAAACTTTTTGATGAACTTTAACAGTGGATGAAGTTTCTCTGGTTAGCTGCCTTTAAAAATGAGTTAGTGAATCTTGAATGAAGATCTTTTTTCAGGCTTTTCCAAACTAAAATGTCCAAATAAATTTTTTGTTACAAAGGAAGGTGATCAAATATGATTAATGTTTAGTAATGCGGGTTTTTTTAAGCTATCAGAAGCTCAGTCTGATATCGCTGCATATTCACTACTCAGAGCTCTACATTTATTGTCAGCGTTTCATTATTATCAATAAGCATCAAAACTATTAATAAGCTTTTTATTATTGATTGATATTCATATCAAGTGAACAAGGGTGTGATTTGGAAGGAAGCTGAATTCTTCCTGCTCCGTCACTGATGTTCACTGAGTCTGAGCTCCCTGGTTCTTACTCTCCTGCCATAATTTTTTCCTCAGCTCCAGCTCAATGTCAGTGCATGATGCCGGGCCCCAGTTAGTGATCCTCTGAGGTCCTTTATGACCTAAAAACAGGCCCAAAGAGAGGAGAGTAAGCCCTTTAACAAGACGTACCTACAAAATAATTCACTACAAAGCCACTGAGAGAGAAGACCGGTGTTCCTCCTGATGTTAATGAGCATGTGTTCAGAAATATATGCAGCTTCATGACTTCACATTCACAAGTTAACTGACAGCAAGTTACGATCATTCTTCCTACCTGGCTGGATGAGACGCACCAGCCCCTCATGCTTGTCCACCTTGTCTTTCCACGTCTTAGTCTTGTTAGCTGCTCGCTCGAGCTTCCTCGACACCTCCTGAACATGAGGAAAAAAGACAAGAGATGGATTCACAGCAGCAAAGACAGCAGTCAGGCGGGTAATCGGATATTTTAAAACGTTTTTGAACGTTGTTTTTAATTGTCGTGCATACAGGACTTAGGTGGGTTTTCTTTTTCCAAGAATGTATCTTTAGGTCTGTTCAAGTGAGACTGCAGCTCACTTTATGGTCAATGAGAACTGCCATCGATGTTAGAGGTGGAGTGAAGAAAAGACTGCAGTGAGCTCACAACAGTGGCAGGAAAAAGACCAAGAAAGAATTTTCAGTATACTATTAAAACACATTTCCAGGAGAGTAGGAAGAATAAAAACATGACCCATAAATGCATTACCTACTTTCCAGTAACAGAAAAGGAACTCTTGAGCTAAACTGTTCTTATGACTTCCCTTCTGGAAGTGTTAAGTGCTAATCTGTAGAAACTGAGCTGCCAGAAGAGGAGACTGAATATGCGACATCCGCTTGGGAGAGAAAACCATAAAAGATAACAGATCTGCTCTCAGAATAAATATGTGCTTCCTTCAGTAGATCCAGACAGGGCTGACTTATTGAAACAGAGTTGGTTGTCGGCCGGTGCAACCAGAGGAGAGACACTGCAGCGTCTGCTCTGTGCAGCCATCGTGCTTCTGAGAGTCTTTGTCTTCATGTCCAATCATGTTTGAGCAGTCCTTGGTTGCATGAAATGATGCGCCAGGAGCAATAGATTAGGAGAAATTTAGAAGGTGCTTTAATCCAAAGCGATTTACCAGTACGGAACACATTTCTTCAGAATTTATTGGATCACCTGCGAGAATAGTCAGGGTTGTATGTGGAAAATTATGCAACCAGTTCATTATAATCTTTTTAATATTTCAATGGGCTTGATTACATGTAAAGGAAAATTCCAGTTGCCTTGAAGTTTGATACAAAAACAATAGTTTCTGTCAGTGTTTTCAGGTCTGTGAATCATCGTAACCCTCCTCGCATGTTTGCTGACCTTATACTGTTCCAGTGCTCCATGCCGCTCCTTCTCCAGCCTCCCCAGCTGCAGCGTGGCAGCCTCCAGGTCTCTCTCCTTGGCCAGCCTCTCAGCCATCAGCTCCTGCTTCTCCGCCTCGGTCTGAGACAGCGCCATCTGCTGCTGCAGGTGGATTTGCTCCAACTCAGCCCTCTTTGCTGCCTCCTCCTCCAGCAGCCTGTTGGGAAATTAAAGCATTTCTTAAAGGTTTTGGACTCTGTTCAAGTGAAGGAAATTCAGGGCCACTGTTACCCTCCAAGAAATTTTTGATCCTAAACGATCACTCCATGAGAAATGTGGCTGAATTACACCTGTAAAGTTTGAAGAAACATGACAGGACGTCTGTCTCTGAACTGAATCTTAACAGGATGTGGGTCAGGCACTCACGGAGGGGGTCACAACAGATACTGAGGGAAAAGCTTTACAAACTTTTGGCACTTGCAGATATGTAACAAATGATTTTCTTTCATACATAAATGATCAACTACTACTATTTTTCTATTTTTTTTAATGAGTTTTCTACTTTCGTGACCTGCAAATCTGATGTTTTAGATTATATTAACGCTAAAATCAAGAAAACTCTGAACCTTCCCACCACTGGCACCTTAAGTAAATCCACCCTGTATGTTTGCTGTTGGAGCAGTCACTATTTCTCTTATATCAGTTTTATATCAGAGTCACTGCTCTGTGGGGACTTGGTGCTGTGATATGGTGTTTCTTCCTGACTTGGGGCGACTGTTTTGAAGGCAGTTTCCACTGTAGTCAAAGATATCTCAGTATCTCAGTGTATTCGGTTCAGCTGACTGAACAGCTGTACGCCTACACACACATGCTGAGGACACCCAACATAACGTGAGCACAACACTAAGGTAATTATTAGCTCTCTCACAGTGTCAAAGACCGGACTACAAACAGCTTGGGAAAGACAGCAGTTCTGTTAATCTAATTTGTGTAATCTCCAACAGAGGCCATTATCTGTTCCCATATGTGTGTCTGTGTGGTTCTGAGACCTAGCCTGCAGCTTTCGCATGGCCTCCTCATCCTGCTTGGCCTGCCTCTCGTCCTCTAAGGCCTCCTCGAGTCGGCGGTACATGTCCTCGAGCTCTCGGACACGCTGCAGGTACTGCTCCAGCTCGCTGGACTTCTGAGCCACCTCCTCCTCCATCTGCTGGCGCACCTGAACAAGGAAACACAGTCAGTGTAGCACACTCTTACACATTAGTCTCCACAAATGAACTGTAAATCAATGGTTGCGACTGTATCGTGACATTATTTTCACTCTAGTTTCTCTTTCTTCTGCTTATGTGTTTTTTAACCGATGCTATGAGACAAGATTTTCTCATCTTGCAAAGGTTCTTCTGTGTAGCCATTCAACTTAAAATAGAACGATTAACACATTATACTGTGATTCAGCATCATGGGATGTATAATATTTTTAGCCTTTGTTTCCAGAAAGGATCACAGATGGGTGATGGTGACTTAACCAGAAGCTAAAAATGAACTAAGTTGTGTTTTCTGTATGCACTTCTGATGTTTCAGTGCGTCACCATAGGAGCAGAGCAGACAAAGCAGAAAAGTTACCATTTTTTCTCTCTCTAAGTCCAGCCTGTAGCGATCCTGTAGGTCTGACTGAGTTTTCTTCCTCCTGAGCTCCTCTAGTCCTGCTTTGGCCGCAGCCTCTTCCATTTTCTGAGAAGCACAAAAGAGGAAAGAGCTGCTATTGGTCTGCTTGAATGGAGGCCACAATGAAGACAAACAAGACTTTGTAAAGAAACTTGGGTTTGGTTAGAGGGGAGTCTGTGGAAATTTGAAGGGAATACTTTCAGCCTCCACTTCAGGGTTTTACTTGCTGTATCAGACAGTATCTAGCAAAAGATCCATGTGAATGTACACAATATGTAACGGGACTTTCAGTTTAACTAGTGACTGCACTTAATCAGCTGAAGTATATTTCAACATTTAAAAAAAGCCACCTAGAAGGGTGAAAAGAGAAGTGAGAAGTGAGAAACTATCTGCTGCAGCTATGGACCTCGCCCTCCATGAGATGCAGGTGTCCCTGACTGATATGTACTGTCGTTTGCATAGAAAGTCTTACTTCCCTTTTCACTGTGGGTGTTTTTGCTTAATTGCGTCACTTTAAACCACAATATGAGAAAATAAGCAGATGTCGATAAAACGTCTTCCACTGATAATTCAATTACACTTTAGCACCGTTTCAAAGCTCCCACACGCATATATTTCTCTCTGCAGGAACAGCTTGAACTCAGATCTATAAAAAAAAAAAAAAAAGTCTTTACAAAATCTACAACCAGGAAATAGAAATTCACAAATTCCTAGTAATTTTACACTGTCGAGTCTGAAGACTTGCATGTTTTTAATATTCCAATAGGTTATCCACCTAATTAGGTTGACATTTGAGCTGTGAAAGTGGTGTCAGTTTTAGTCAAATTCGGCACAGACCATCCTCATGTCCTCCAGCTCTCTCTGTTTGTTCTCATTGGCCGTCTGGAGGTTCCTCATCCTCTCTGCCAGGTCCGTCTCGTCCACCTGCTGCCTCTGCCGGAGCTCCCGACGCCTCAGCCGGGCCTCGCGGTGAGGAGATGACAGCCCCAACCTCAGCATCTGGATGCACGTCTGTATAGCTGCCGCAAAACAGATCGAGAGGGAAATCACTGGCTGACATTCAGCGATGATGAGGAAGGTAGAAAGCTGTGGGCAATGACTAATCGGCACCTTGAATCCATTCCTGCTTCTTCTTTTTATCCGACGCGCTGATCTCAAAGCTTTTATCCGTGCACTTGATAATAAAAAGGCATTTCTTCCCATCTTTATCTAGCAGAGACTTCAGGAGAGAAAAATATCACAGCACTCTCAGTCACATCAGCTGAATGAACAAAACCGGAAGCAAACAGTTGCTGCTCCATTAAATCCTTCAGGATTGAATCAAAATGCTTGTTGAAAACAAGACAACACGTCTGGATTGTTTACCTCGACGCAGCAGATCTGGTGCAGACTGATGTCTCCCTTCTTCTCCGTGAGGTCCTCACAGATGTAGTATGACAGCGATGTGGGTCGAAGGACAAACCAGCGCTCGGTCCAGTTCTTCCTCTTGTGGCCCTTTTTCATCATGTAACCCTTCACGGGACAGTGGAGAAGTAAAAAAAAGACACCTGAGTCTCTTCATTGGTTTGCAATAATCTGTGTGATTTACTAAACAAATCAGGGAGAATAAATGACAAAACAATAACTGTTTCACGTCCAAAGGCATGTCTAATATATGTAGATTATACACAAATTGATGGAGCAAATGTTAAGAATTATTCAGTAAAATGTTCATTTTATGAAGCAAATAACTGAGGGGTGAAGTGAAAACACAGTGCATGAGATTAACATCTCGTCTAACCTGCTTGAGCACATCCAGTATGATCTCAGTGAAGACCTCGTTGATGCCCATAGCCAGAGTCTGGCGGTCCACGACTTTGCTGAAGTAACTTGTCCCCACCAGTTCAATCAGCTCCCAGGCGTTCAGGCAGCTCTTTGCGTTCAGCTGCAGCTTGTAATCCACAAACTTCTCCTCACTCCATCCGATCCCCATGGCCTCCACCAGCTTTCGCAGGAAATACTCGATCTAATGGGATGGACAGAAAAGAAGGTCCTGAAACTTAAAACCAAGGCAGAGGGGAGGGTTAGATATAGTTTTTACAAAAGTTGGTGAGCTCAAACAGTGCTTCTGTATTGATAACTAAGAAGCCGCAATAACAACAAAGCATCTGAAGGTACATCTACAGGTACATCTTTTTTTTTTTCTAAATCTCAAAGATGAAGAAATTTCACATAAGCATTTCAGGGAAGTTACCATAATCTGAAATTAAAGAGATGTTGGGCTCCAAGACAATTACCGAATAACACACATACAAAATAGAGAAAATAGAGAATGGCTTGAAAAGAGAGAAAAAAATTGTGTTTCTGCATTACTGAGTGATGTGGCGGCCCTGCAATGGACTGGCGACCCATCGAGGACGTACCCCACCTCTCGCCCAGTGGCAGCTGGAATAGGCTCCAGCACCCCCACGACCCTGAACTGGATTAAGTGGTCATATGAAAATGGCTGGATGGATGAGTGATGTGGTTTGAGCTCCAGTGAACTGTTCGATCAACACACACTCAAAGCTCCTCCTAATCTTTGTTTGAAGCTAAAGCAAACATCTGATGGAGGATGTTGCTGCTAAAAGAGGTGAAGCTCATTTGAGAATCAACCAGCCTGCACTGCGAGTGACTCGGTGTGTTCAACAAAGATCACTTAAGTCAGATTGGGTTTAAGTAGAACTGTGAAACACATGAAGAATTTTACTTGTAACTTGTTTTCCTTGGTTTCCTTGGTTGTCCGTGAAATGTTTTATTTTCCACTTGGTTTGGTGGAAACCATGTGTGGTTTGGTGAGGGTGAAGGAATTTTCAGAAAGCAGCTGTAAAAATCTTGCTCACCTCTTCAATGACGATGACTAATGGGTAACTGTCTTCTGACAGAAAGTTGAAAATGCACCAGACTTTGAAAGCGTCATAGTCTGAGATGAGCAGGCGTGGAATGTGTATTTTCTTCCTGTAGCACAGTGTCCAGCACATCCTGAAAAACTCCATCACGTCAAAATCTTCCTTCACCTGCGAATAAAGACGCAGCATTCAGTCAGAGTCAAAGTGAGGCCGATCGGCAGCCTCAGAGAGCACTGTGTTTACAAATGCTAAGCAGGGGATTGGTGTTTGTCTCCTTTTAAAAACCCCAAGTCTGCAGGATGTGAGGTGCAAACATAAAGTCATTAAAGGCCTCATTTCAATTCAAGTCAGAGCCCACAACAGGAAGGCGAGCAAACAGCCTCCAAGTCCAAAAAGTGAAGCTCGGACAAACCTGTGTGAGCGTTACTTTTATAAAACCTCAACAGATGTGTTTGGTGTGCTGCACAGCTTATTCAAACAGCATCTATTAGAGCACTGTAGTATAGATAATGGGACAAAAAGCCACATTTTTATTCTGGTTATAGCTCAGCGCTTGTATCCTGTTCCGACCTGATAGGATTAGTCATCTTAATCTGTGTCATGCATTGTTCATCACGCCGGCGATGCGTGTTTGTGGGTTTAACATTTTTTGCTGATTCTGTAATTGGCCGTTTTTCATTTCCTTTCAGGTTTTAGAGAACTCCTCCCAGCAAAGACTGACAGTCCGTATAAAGAGGAGCTTTGGTACTATATAGTTCTGTCTGAGTTTAAAGGACCGCTGAAAACTAGTCATCACAAATATCTTTTCAGGCTTATCAGATTTCATCTTCGAGCCTGTCAGAACAAGCAGGTTACCAACTTGTATGACAGTGTTGTCATTCTCTTAAATGCCCTACTGTGCTAAACACTGTGACCAACATTGTTGTCAGTAAGATGTCAGAATAAGCATCCGGTTGTTGGCACCATTGTAAAACCTGATGCAGCATCAGAGAGTCTAAGCTGCGTGAACAGATGCTGCGTTATGTTTGTCATCCTCTCTCTTCTCGCCTGCTCTCTGTTTTGGAGTTTCTCGGTAAGCAGAGATCAGGCAGATCCTCCACACACACACACACACACACACACACACGTGCACAGCTGCAGGGTTGGTACATTTTGGGTTTAAGAATTCATTGTTGGAACTCATTAACACAAACAAATGAGTGACTTTCTGTACTACTGTGAGAAATGTTTAGTGTTTACTACAGTGCAGAATCTCTAAATACTAAATTAAACACAAAACTCACCATTCTTATGGTGAAGGGGAACAAAGAATACCAACTGTGATACCTGCTCAAAAACCACAAAAGAGCAAGGTTCAATCAGTGCATTGTCAGTTATTGAATAATCTACATGGCATCGAGTAGCTGTGTGGGAAATTTTACTGAAATCCTGTTTTTATATCCTTGAATCTATAGCTTTTGTGAGTATATAACTACTTCCTTCTTTTGACTCAAACAAAGACCTATTGTTAATTTTTTGAGGGTACAAAACTCAAAATAAGAAAGCAGGGACAATGACTGAAGCCACCAGTAGCCACACCTGTTATAGCCCGACTTAGAGAGGAAATTAGATCATATAGACAGCACAGCATTATAGCTGTAAGATCTAAGTAATATACCTTTGCATGTACCTCAGAGTAGTAATCTCAATTTCTCATTCTATAGTCTCAGCTGCTTCTGTTATGATCTCTCTCTGTTCATGGTCATTTAAAGCCGCACTAAGTATATAAATTCCATATCTGTAACATTTCCTACAAGAGAATAAACCCATTTCTAAAGACCACATTATTTTCTCTGATTAATATTATTTGCTTCGGCGTACAACTTAACAAACTGAGTACATAAAAGGTTTCAAAGTTTGAGGTGAGGTGCAGTAAAAAGTGGTGAGGAAATATCAAAATAGCTATCAAAAGAATAGTTTAAGTGTTTTTTTTTATGTAAACAGACACTCAAGGAAAGACCATTCAGTGTTTAGTGTGGTATGAAATTCACAAAAGAGAAAAGGTGGACTGAGTACGATGTTTTTTTCCCCAAAACTTTATCTGAAAGTCTCAGACTTTGCCCCTTATTTGACTTATCTAAAATATGTTTCAAACTGATTTTTGGCAGTTTAAAAAGAAGATTTAAAGCAGCTCTTCGGCTCCCAGGTCAAATATTACCCAGTTTAAACTAGAAATCGATGTTCTAATCCTAGACGGTGTCCATTTCAATTTGTTGCACTCATTCAAATGGCAGAGGCCGAAACTGAAACCTTTATTCAAATGACACCATGATTTCCAGCAAAGATTATCACCACAACAGACTCAGTCATCCTGTAATTCAGTCATTTCTTGATCACACAGTTCCTGATTAATAAACGTTATCAATGCAAAGTTCTCGTGTGGTTCGGCTTCTTTAATCAAATGATAGTCAGAAAAGTCACTTCCATTTTACTAATATTACTAATATTTTACTAATATATTACTAATATTACTATATTACTAATACCATTTACTAATATATTTATAATAAACACGACAAACATAATAAACAAAACAAAACAAAAAAATGTAATGATAAAATGAAATTCTGACTCTTGTAATTATGCTAATTTCATACGATCACTCATCCTTGTTTCTCAATTTGTTTCCAACACTGCTTTGACAGTTTCATAAAAACCTAATTAGAGGCCAACTTTTAATTTGGACCATATCAGATGTTTGATCTAAAACTGCTTTTCTGAGGGTGAACAGATGGGACTAATAAAAAATTTAAAAAAATCAAATCAATGATAATCTGATAATCTCATGGCATCTGGACCAAAACTCTTGCACCTCACCTTGTCCAGAATATACTTGTTGAGGTACGGCATGTAGCCCTCGGTGGAAAGAGGCCCCTTATCATCATCTTTGAAATGCTCCTCAAAGGTCACGGGGTCATGAGGGATCCTCATCACTGTGCACAGGTTGTAAGACAGCACCTAAACATCCACAACAAGTCAAGTGGTCAAATTAACTTGAGTGCCGCAAGTGAGGGAACAAACTGTACATTCAGTGAAGACACAACAATACATGAGTAACACGCTCTTGTAGAATAACACGAGATTATCGGGGGTGGTTCGAGATGGAGTTTGGTTCAGTCTCTGAGCTTTCAGAGAAAACATGTGTCTGACATCTACATGCATCGCTAGCCAAGCAATAGTTCAGTTCTTGATCGTGACCTTTCTCTCGGTCTAAAATGTCTTCCATGTGGTTAGTTACAGCTGCAGTAATTAATAATGCCAGCAGCCTCATTTAAATCTTACTGTTCTGGCGTCTCCCATGAATAAGGTGCAAGACTATGTTAATTTGATATCCTGTTTTGCTTGAGATGGGTTCAATCAATTTTTCTACTCATTATTTTGCACACAATATGTTAACAAAGCAAAGAGAAGCCATTTAATAAGGAATATGCCATTCCACATAAATGTTCCCACTCCTCATTTAGTTCTTGGTTAAAGCACTTTTGGGAGTAGTGTCAGCCTTAGTTCTTTTTGAAAACGATCTGACAGATTTTACACATAATTCCTTCAGCTTTTAACTCTTCGTCTTGGCAGAAATATCCAAGTCCATCCAACTTGCATGGTGAGCAGACATTATAGAATCTATTCTAACACATCATCCTATCGCCAGTGCAGGCAATTCAATGTCTAAACGGTGTGATTTGGGTATTTTACTCTTTCTTCATAACCATCTGGCAACCACGGAAGGTGGTTAGGCTTTTATTTCCATTAACCCTCAAAATACCCCCCAAAAGTGTCTTTTATTTTCTTCTCTTTTTTATCACTAGTGAGAATTGTGTGTCGATTGAATGAGGAAAAAAATCTAATCAATCTATTCTAATAATGGTCCAAAACAAAAACACAAAATGGTCTGAAACCACAACTAGATCTCCAGGAACACTTGCAGTTTCCCTGGCATATGTGAGTGATGAAAAACCCTGCAGAGGCTGTAAAGTTAGAATGTGTCTCTGACAGGCTGCACACATTGACATCCCAGCCTGAAGGCATACAAATCCTCAGGCCCGAGGATGTCATATAGCAAATCACCACTTCTCCCTGAGCTTTGTTTTTTCAATTACAGGACATGTAAATAGCTTTTTGACACCCTTAACTTCATATTTTATCACAGGACTTAGCCTTAAATATTAACATGGAACCAAAACACTAATAAGAAGTATCGAGAGTCATTGAAGGGTTCAAATATCTATAGCAGTTACATCAACGTGGTTCACTGTGACGTTATATATCAATTATGGACTGTCTGTAAAAGCACCAAAGTTGTAAAGTAAAAATTACTACATTAGGAGTCACACCACTGGAATTGCAAAGTATAATATGTAATAGTCTCCCAACTTATTAATAGCATTAAAAGTTTATATGAATTAAAAGTAACGTTAAATGCGGTAAGTGTTTGCCCTGCACGGGTGACTGAATGTCTCCCGCAAAAACAAAACTGAACTCAAACGCACCTTGAGCTGAGATTTAGGAACTTTTCCACGATGGTCCTCGTCCAGGGCTGTGAAAGCGTGCCATACGGATTTTAAAAGCTCCTCTCGAAGCCACATTTTGTCCCTCCGCAGCACCAGGGTCAGTCTGTCTCTCTGTCTGTGTGATAATAAATCCAAACCCTCTTCAGACACCGAGGTGACGGAGGCGCAGATGGAGAAGTGATGCTGGAGCCACGTGACGTTTAATAGTTTTCTGTTTTTTTTTTCCCCATCATTCAAACACTCCCCTATAGGCTGTGGTGGTGAAGACTAAATTCAGGAGGAATTGCTCTATAACATTCTGATTAAACTAATGTTTTTGTTCTTTTGTTTTTTAACTTTATTGAACACTGCGTGACCTCTCAGTATCCTGACGTGAGAGAGAAAGTGAGCTCTTAAAGCCCTTCATTTACGCGCCCTCCTGCGACAGGTCAGCTTCCTGGTGGTGAGACTTCGCGTAGATGAAGTTACACAACTTTATTTAGACCTCGACACTCCTGTACAAAGGATTTTATACAACATTCATTTCCAGCTTTATGTAGGGCTTCTTGTTTAGAATAAAAAAAAAGAAAGAAAAGAAACATATTTATATATATTTCAAAAAAGCAAATGGCCAACAAAAATGCTCAAAGGTCTCCTAGTTGGTTGCAACGCACTGGTCAGTTTTTTTTTATTTTTGCCATGTGAATCACAGGAATTTTAAACATTTTTGCTCAAACTCTACAGTGTGCCTATTATTAGGTTATCATAAGCACCGAGAGGTGCCTCAAAATCCAGTTTTCCAGCCATTTCTTGGATGACTGCAAGTCGTCCAGGTGTTAAAGTAGCAAATCGGACCCAACCCATGATGCTTACTCCACTGTGCTCCACAGTAGAAATGAGCCTCCCTTCATGCATATTCCATCCATACATTGTACATTTTCTCCAAAAGGTTAATATGTCAGCATAACCCCGCCCATTAACACCTCTGGTCAGGTGTTTTTCCAGTGAACACATAGGCTTCAGTAAACTGTAGAAATGTCTGCAGGTGCTTTGCTCGTAGCGTTGGCTTTATTTTCAGCTAGCTCTCTCACGGCTATATGTGGTGTTCTTGGTGCCATCTCTTCCGAGACGCCCACTCCTGGGAAGGGTAGAAAACAGCCCGGAGGTTCCTTCATCGTCAACCGATGAACACGTCGCTATAAGTGCAGAAGAAAGTTTCTTACAATCTCAGTGTGGATTACACCAACCGATCTTGCTGGAAACCATAAGACTTTAAGACAGTTATCAGAGTTTGTAGGTCTCTATAAAGAAAAAAAAAAAAAAAAAAAAGAAGCCTCTGAAACACACTTTCTTCTTTTCATTTCATCGACCGGAACACCTGAACCCAAATAGCTTTTGGAGACAAAGTGTGACTAATGTTCTCATATTGTGCATGTCTCCAAAAGTGATTCAGATTAATGAATATCAGACTACATTTCTTAAGAAGCACTGGAAATTCTACAGGGGTGGGGTCACAAAGTTTTGCTCGAAGCTGTACAATCCAATTAAGCTCTTAAACCTACATTTTGACACGCGCGCACACAAAAAAAAGGACACAAAATCAGGTATTTTAGCAGGTCACATCTATAGAAAAAAAAACAAAAAAAACCAGTGATGGTCCAAATGAGGCCAAATCAGTTACCACATAATGATCAATATTTTTGCTTTGCACTACGATGCTTGTAAAGAGTCACCGTTTGATTTGTTTCACAGCTGTAATGAGACAGAACAAGGAACTTTGACCCAATAATTCATGGTTTAAGGAAAGAGTCATGATCATAAATCCCCTTAGTTTTTTTTTTTTGTTGGTTTTTTTTAATGTAGCTGTATATATAGATGGTTCATCCATACACCAACCAAAAGCTTGAGACCTTCACGATAAGTCCAATTGTACATGCTTCAATGACGCATCCAACTGCACTTTCAGTGCTCACAAACACTTGTCTTGTAGCCATACTGAACACCCAGAGCACGCCCCCTTTTTTTCCTGAAATTGATGTTTTCCGAGTTGCCCACTGATCCGCTCTGTAACCAGATGCTTGAATCGCCAGCCGTTACAGAAGTCACTTGCAAAGTAACAAAGTTGCAGCTGTTTTCATCTTAAATAGGCTTCAATTTAAAAAATTTGCAGTCTGATACAGAAGGCTAGGAGACCTGAACAATATGAAAGTGCTAGTCATTAATTTACAGAGATCAGGCATCACATAGTGCTAAGAATTATCCAATATGCTACATATGAATACAGCTGTTGATACCTTACAAATGCCTCTGGTTGTTTTTCTTCCAAGGCTACTTGAAAAATCAATAACCTTGGCTTGTATGTACATAAACACGAGTGTTTGTTTATGCAGAAAGTAACAGATTTCATCACGACCAGAGGTATAATCTTATCCCGGCCGTTTGGCCACAACAGTGATAACGAAATATTTAGTCCCATTATCAATTCTGTTAAATCCCCCAAATTTGTTTCACGTGGGAAGAAAGACAAAAGAGTTGCTGTCATGGTATCCCCGCCACTCTGGGCTCCAGACGACAGCGTTGTTCTGAGCTTCTTCTCTCGCATCGTGCTCAAGTTCTTGGTTTTGTTTTCCCCGAGTCATTGGTTGCATTTTGGTTGCTTTCCCACATCTTCTGGTGCTTTTTCCCCATTTGACAGATTGAAGAATGACTGAGAAGAACCAGTTCTGGAACCACTACTTAAAGGGAACAACACAAGCTTTTTTTTTTTTCACTTCACTACAATCAGTCACAGAGTAATAAAAAGTAGAACAAGATGACTCAATTCATTCCCGGAGCAGTGCCTCCAAAGTTGAAAGTAGATGGCACTACTGGAGCTGTGAACTTGTACCCGCCGTGTTTCTCGATCATCTTGGATTCTGTAATCAGACGACAAGCGATAGGACTTTAAAAATCACAAACGGTCTCCTACTACAGCCATGAAGTTCAATTTACTTTCAGTTTACTTCAAATGTTTCGTTTATTTTCCCCCCTAAACTTTAGCTTTTCTGCTGAGGATTGAGAAACTTAATAAGTAAAAAGTCAGTAAGACGAGGAACCCGGTAAACTGGGACCAGCAGGAACGTAAGGTTGAGTAACACAAAGATGCTCAGGAGCTGAAGGTTGAATTAAAGAACCAGCAAACAGAAGCTTTGATCACAACTTTGGCTAATGTCCCTTTAATAAGCACTTTTTACATTTTGGTACTTTATTATTTTTTTTATTATGTTTTTTTTGTTAAAACAACAAAAAACAAACAAGAATTGAAGACAGAAATGAAGAACGATGTTTGTCTGGTTTGTCTTCAGCTCCTTAATCCGGGCCATCAGTGTGGCTTATGTGCAGCGTCAGGAGTCAAGCAAGCTGGGCTCTGTGATTTTCACCATTCAGGTTGTTTGAGCCAGTAGAACAAAACAGACAACAAACTTCAATATGAGTAAAAGCAGAAAGCAGTCAATAATACCAAGTAGAAAATTGCTTTATTGTCAGACTCGGGTGTAACGTCCGTGTTTAATTCGTCTTAGCCGGCACTCACCATGTGCTGCCCGCCTCTGGTCTGCAAGTGTGCCGATGTCCTGAAGATGTTTGCCCTGGTCCTCGTCGAGGCTTTGCGTTAGTGCCAGGTACCATGCAGGGTCACGGGTCTGAATGTCTGGAACACAGAGGCGGGGATCAATGAGTCAACCACACAGTTTCACTGAGCCTCGAAATTCTAAAGGAAAAGGTGCTGACGAACAGACGTCTTACTCTGTAGTATGGCTTTGAAGATCTGATACTCGTCCACTAAATTATCTTCATCATCTACAGCTGTAGTGTAGCCCTCAAGTGCCGTCTCCTCGGCGTCGTCTTCCTCCCAGTCCTCGTCATCTCCGTCCTCTCCTGCCTGCTTCGCGAGCATCTCCAGGTACTCCTGACCCTCCTCGTCGATGTCATCCTCATCACTGCCCAGCTCGGCTGCACACATTAAAGGAATATCAGCTCACAACCCAATATACCCTGCAGGGAAAAGGTTTACTATGGCTAATACGACCGTGAAAACATTGTACCGTTGTCTTCCTCATCCTCCCCGTCTTCGTCGTCGTCGTCATCGTCGTTCTCGTGCTCGGCTCGACAGGCGTACGCTCTTTTGAGGCCATTGAACAGTAGGATGGCTGCTGGAAGAAGCTGGTTGGCCACCTGGTTGACAGCCTGAGGCCTGTGCTCGAGGTCAATGAGAGCGCAGAGTCCCAGAATGCACATCTTCCTGTCGTGGAGGCTGTTAGGAGAGCGAGAGCAGGTGGTTAAGCAGGTCTGATCACACTCAAATAACTGAAAACTGGGAAAAACAACTGCCGATTAAAATAAACTGAGTTTTGATTCTTTTGTCAGAGAAGGCACAAGACTTCCGTCGTAAGATTTAGCAAAGATGTCAACATCAGGACCTCTAACTTTCAAAGGCGATATTCAAGCCTTACCCGAGGAAACAGTCGACATCTTTCAGCCACTGGGTTATGAAGTGGTTAGTGATCGGCTCAGTGTTGTTGGGAAAGCGGAGGTTCTCCAAAGTGTTGAGGAGCAGAGGGGGGCTGTAATAGAGTGCGGCGATGGCCACCTGCAGGCACATAGTCCTCAGCTCGCTGGTCTTCACCTCCCGCGTCAGACGCTCCAACGCCGCAGCCACAAACAAGGGCACCACCTACAACAGCAGCATGTTTGAACAAAAAGGCATTCGGCACGACCGTCTGCACGGAGGAGAGTTAAACTTCTTCCTAAGACCCTGACCTGATCAATGCCGCGACCTTTGCACTGCAGAATGATGACCTCCAATAACTTGGCAGCATGGCACTCTGGGTCCTCGCCTGGATCCCCTGTCAGGACCTGTGTATAGCAACAAGCCAAAGTAAACCTCCTCATGCATGCTCATTAACACAATTCCTCTGGAATAAAGAAGCTTGAATATGTGGAATCAACTGCATCACTTACCTTCTTGCACATGCTATAGATAATCTCCAGGTATTTGGTGTCAGACAGCAGGGTGTCTGTATCAACTGTGACGTAGTTGTGAAGGAGAGGCATCATATCTGAAACAGAAACAGTCCTGATTCACACAGCAAAGCCACGCAGGGCGTAGTCATCTGAGCACTGAGACCTCCCCTTACAACGTCCGAGCCTTGGACACGGATCAAGCACCATAAAGCTGCAACCCAAACGAGGATACTTCTTCCAATGCGCCTACCTGTGAAATAATCAAAGCCATCTTGCTGGAAGACTTCATACACAAGCGGAAGAAGCTGCCACATCTGTGGCGACACCTGTTGGCAGGTCAGGCTGTGAGCCAAGGACAGGATCTCCTCGTAAAACTCTGGAAAAGAAATCAGCAAAAGAGAGGTGAGTCACCCGAGGTAAACGTAGTTTGTTTATTGTCAACAGGTCATCTCTTAAGCCAGCAGACAAGAGTTTTAAAGCAACGTACAGGTAGAATGTGGAAGCTCAGGAAGAAGCGCTTCTGCTTACCCAGAACGTGTTGTTGCAGCACAGTGCCAATCACCTGCAGACAGATGCCCTCCAGCTGCTGGGTGATCTGCAACAAAAAAGGTTCAGGGCAATGAGGGTTTCATCCACACAAAATGGAACAACCTGCATACTTTCATCTTTACAAAATGTTACAACAACCAGATGTACGAGATAACTGCTTGGTTTATACCTTTCAACAACCACCATCAGTTAAACCAGATGGTCAAGAATAGACTCAGGATACAACCGTTAAACTAGCACCAAGTTATTCTATGATGATCCAACTGCCCCTTTTATACAGAAATCATGATAAAATATTGAGTAGCTGTCCACCACCCCACCCCCTTGATGTACCCTGGAGCACTGTACTTCAATGCAGTTTTATTTGACTGAACAGACCTCATTTTCTAAGTAAATTTACAGACAATATACAATTAATTCCTCTTCCGCAAAACAAAGCAAGGCAGGTTCACAGTCAAACCCTCCCAACTACCTTCAGCTCACTAAAGCGTTTACATAATCAAAAATCCTCTGCGCTCGGTCAACTCTAATGGTTCCCTGGCTTCAAACAGCAGTAGCCCCGCGTATCAGCAGACACGGTGGCAGCGTGCCCCGGCGCTATTTCTAGCATCTACCTCAGCCTCTGAGTCATTTTGAACATGGTGAGAACAGAGCGTGTTCCCAGGAGTTGGTGGGTGGCTTAAGTGTGTTGGCAGGCATCCTGCAGCAGACCAGAGCTGCTTCTGCAGAAGAAGTGGGGCCGAGCTGCGTGATGAACCAGGAGAGTGTGTGCGTGTGTGTGGGCAGCTCACTTTGTGGCTATGCCGCTAACCTCTTTGTGGTCCTCCACCACGCTTAGCAATGTGTCGATGGTGTTGAGGATGCCCATAGCCGTCACAGCCTTGTCATCCCCTCCCTCCTCGTCAGGGCCCGTCTGAATCACCTGGTTGAACGTCATTGCCTGTCAAAGAGCAAAGAAAATGTTAGATTTTTCCACAGATATCACTGTCCATCATCACCAGGCAGGAGATCAGATGTTTTTCCTTCTTAGAATTGCTGAACAATGTGAAAAGGGACTAATAAAAATGTAATTTCATTGTAGAAGCCTCTTAATAGCAATAAATGCAATGCATAACATCTTTAGGTTGAGTCATTTAGGCAAAGGACTTGATTCTTGGGGGGTGAAATCCGATCAGCGTTTATTGAATTTCTGTTGCCTGCACTCTCTTTAAATGAAGTCTTATGTACAAGTGGTGCAGATCAACTTCAGATATCTATTTTCCTCTTGGGATCACAGGTTCCATTCATAGAAATCATAAGGGAGGGGGGAGTTGTCTGGCCGCTCAGGGGTGGCATCATGTGAGATTATAGCAAAGTTTAGCCTCAACACTGACTACACTCACCAAGTGCTGCGTCATCTCCACGGCGATTGGAGTGACCTCCTCGCTGTATTCGCAGATCATCTTCTGTATAACGTTGGTGAGGTCGTCATTCTCCGTCTCTCTGACGATATGCAGGAGTGCCTGCATCACTGGCCGAATGAAGGGGGTGATGTATTCTTTGGCTAAAGGACAACGCAACACCTCGATTAGACAACTACAGAATTACATTTAAGTGTAGTTCAGTGAGGAAACTGGACTGTTGGAGTCGCTCACCTTTCTCCTGGTTGCTGATGAGAACCTGCAGGGCAATAGCAGCCTCCACCTTTACTGGCATCTCATTGTCATTGATGAGACAAAGGCGGGTCAGCTCCAGAGCCGTCTGCAGGTTCTGGTCACTTTTGAACTTCACCTCACAGAAGTAATGCAGCACCCAGCACGCCTATGAAAAGACGGAGTTAAAGAAACCAAACTAAAGCTTCAGAGGAAGTTTACGAGCCACTTTATTCATTGTTTTTGTCATAGAACTCGGAGGTCTGGTGATCATGACTCACCCTGGCTCTCATGTAGCCCAGTTCACTGCGGAACAGGGGGAAGACGTGATTCTGCAGCATGAACTCCATCTGGTCTTTGTAGATCTTTTTCTGTGAGAAGAAACAGTCAACTTTTACACATGCATTTAGCATTTTTAACGTAAAAAGGTCCACTTAAGGATTTTTGTACAATTAAGGAAAGAGGCTGTTCAGGCTGAAATGTGGCAAATCCTGTTTTGACAGCTGTACAGTAAACTTGACCAAGTAACAGCTATCACAACCCTAAAAGCAAATCATCTTAAACTAAATTGATCTCTTGCACCAGTTGGACACCAAACTATACCAAACGCTCATGCCAGTCCTGGTAAACACGGGAGAGTGCGCCGACCATCACTCCCGCTCCTTTCCCCTCACAAATGATCACCCGCGAGAACAGATCTGCAGGCATTTTAATCCGTGAGGAAGACCGTAATTGTCCCAAACCTGCTGAAAGCGCAGTTTACCTTTAGCAGGATTTCAGCCAAAGAGCCGATCATGTGCAGGGCGCCGTCCTTTTTCCTGGGGTCGGAGATGGGATCAGTGAGAATCTGATAACAGAAGCCCATGGTCTTTTGCAGAACCTAAACAGAGCAGAAACAACACCTTTGATCATTTCTGTAGGCCTGAACATTACCTACAGGGACAGAAACGGCAAAGGGTTGTCCGTGTGGCAGGAAAAGAAGGGCTGGAAATATCAACTCACTTCTTTTCTCTTGTTGCAGGCAGTGAAGAGGAGCGTCTGAGCGGCTGTTGTTGGAGAGATGAAGTCCTCAAACACATCTAAGGGAGACGGCGCATGTTGGAGAAATGCTTTGTCGGAACAAATGCACACAATGTCTTCGACATGACAGGCAACCACGTTCTCTGCTTACCAAACTTCATGCGAATGTACTCGTATGGATCCTCCTGCCACAGCTCCTCATCAGAATCTGTGTAACACATGAGTGGGAAAACCACATCCTGAATGATGCCCTGAAAAAAACCAAAAAGAGTCCCAGTTTAGAGTGTTAAACGCAGTCAGACCTGAGACCAGTTGTTGTAGAAGTGTGAAATGTGTGGAACACATTTTATCCCAGCAGCCACCGCAGTGTTAAACCGCAAAATATGCTTTAAGCTGCAATGATAGGAGGCTCTCCGTGTTGGGAGCACGAGTGCCGACACTCAAGAAAACAGTCCCATATTGCTTTTGATACACAACGTCTCACAAGCAGAACTCTTGCATCCTTACCTGGATGTGTGGTTTGAGATTTTTCCATGTCAGAGCGTGTGCTATTCCCTGGTTGATGTAATTGAGAGTCTGCTGCAGAACTCTGGGAGCCACGTATTGCTTTTCCTTGTACTGGTATAAGACTTTCAGCAGCACCTAGAGGACACATGCACAAAGAAACTTGTTTGTTTTTTTCACTTCACTTCACTATCCAACTGGGGAGCCACTGCTCAAACTTTGCCTGGTGAAATTCTTACCTGCTGTGCAGCGACTGCATATTCTTTAAGGAAAAGTTCAGCAAACTCTGCGTACTCTTTGGTTGTGTTGCCTGGACTCCCGTATCTGCAAGCAACGTTCATACGAGGAATGATGGACACTGCTAAACCATTTTATTTAGCAACTTAAGGGGTCAATTATTGTATTCTTACCTCTCAAACAGTCGAGCCAAGATGTGAAGCGCCCACTTCTTACATTTCCACCAGGGCAGCTCGGGCCGCTCGTCTTCATCTATCTGCATCGTCTCCTGCGGACAAAAACATCGGTACAGTTTGTTTGTGCAAAAAATGTAAACCTGGCAATATCAAAGCAGTTCTGATTCATTTGGTCTCCTTACTGGGGGCACATCTCTGTCTACTACCGTCTTCAGGATCTCCATCCACTCTGTCAGGTTCTGTCTGTTGATGAGCTCCAGAGGGAGGTTGTACTGAGAAAACAGAAGAAAGTCATGAATATGCGCATTCCAAAGAGGGAATTACAGATTTTAAAAGCACACTTATTAACAGTCTTTGTCAACAGTGGTCATTCTCAGATGTGACATTACCTGGAAGAGGGCATAGAGGATTTTGAAGATCTGTTTCTGTATGAGGACAGAGTCGCTGGAGTGGTCAGGGAGCAGCTGGATGAAGCGTTCTTTCAGCATGGGCATGAAGATGTGCATGGCGGCCACAAGCGGCTGACGCTCCTCTGGTTTCTTATACCTGTTTCACACACAAGTCCGAGGCTTACTGCGTTGTACGCTGCACGGGACCATAAAAATCCATCGAGTGCGAGAGCTCCGACTTACTCGTAGTTTTTGACAAGCTGGTAAAGGCAAAGCAGGATGCCCAGCCACCCTGCACTGTTATCGGACTGCAGGTAGAAGCCGATCTTGTCCACGATGGTCGTCCATTTGCCGGGATAGTCGTGCTTGATCATGTGGTGAATACACGTCGTCAGCTGCACCCTGACGAGTTCAAAAGGGCAGTTTGAGTTTGGCCGGTTTTAAAAAGCCAAAAGCATACGAGAAGCCAACAGGGAGGTCACATGAACAGGTGACAAAAATCAGGGTTTGTAGGTACCTGATGCGCTCGGGGGAGTGGATGATGGCCTCCACTATGTTGTCTCTAATGAACTGCCTGTCCTCCTCGGGGATGTTATTAACAGGCGTCTCCGTGCCTGAACCTTCTCCATCACTCCAGTGCTGGGTTATCATGTTCTTAAGGTAAATCACACCTAGTTAGAGGGGGGGAAATGCAAAGATCAGCTCTTTAGGTTGGTTTCAGTGTACAAACCAAACCTCAAAGATATAGGCAAATATAACCAATGAAAGATCACACAAAAAAAAAAAAAAAAAAAAAAAAAACAAGCAGAAAGGTTTACATTTTTGACCAAGTGGTAGTTTGTGGACCTATAAACAAATCAGTAAGTTAACATACAAGTGATTCAGGCTACTTATCAATACGGTATCGACACAGCCAATCAGGACGACCGTGTTCAACATAGAAAACCAAGCTGCGGAAGTACATTCTTCCTACTGTCGTTCAGTAGTTTTGAATGTAGCACCAGAGTGTCAGCTGGTTTCCCCATTTACAGCGCGGGGCTGCGCTCAGTTCTGTGGCGCGCAGAGCAGAGATTTTAAGGACGGACGTCAGACTGCTGACACAAACGTCTACACCGCTGGCGAGGCGATCATAATCCAGTCTATCAATGCTGACGGGGCGTAAACCCCTTCCACTCCGTCTACACATCCACAGAGCCGCTGTCGTGTGAAGAGATTCACGGACATGTCGACATTATTGACGTGGTTGCGAGATTAATGCACGAGCAAAAATAGGACACACAAATTAGTGTTGTGCAGTCTGTGCGAACAAGCCCGCAGAAATCTGAAGTTCAGTTAACCCTTTTATCCCAAACAGCAGAATTCAAATCATTTGGTGTGCTCAGATTATCTTGTTGAAATCTCACCAACAACTGAGGAGGAAGTTATTTCAAAGCAAACCGATTTAAAAATTCAGCTGCAATGTCACGTTCTGAACCCTCCTTATAGTACAACACTGCAGCTATATGCCAGCCTAGCGTCCAAGCAGGGCAATGCATTTCTATGCGGCGGGGACACAATGATTCAATTTCCTTTCTAAGGGCTCATTGTAACAACTTTGGCCAGGACTTTCAGTTTGATCAGAGATCATTCCCTCCATTAACACGTTCCCCAGAGCAGAATTTGACAAAAGCAAAACAAGTTCAATTCAACCAATTTCCATGAGCACACACCACTTCAGTTTGGCCCTCTAACCTCACAAAAACAAGTGTGACGCATGTGTCGCTGCTAAATTACCCCTTTAAAAGAAAAAAAAAAGAAGAAAAAAAAAGAAGAAAAAAAGAAGCAAACCCTGCAAGTTCTCGTTCACCCCGGGTCACGGATAATACCTCGTCAAATTCTCATCTCCCACAATCTGTCAGAAACACCTCTTATCTAAAAACCCAAACACTAAAACAAAAAGAGACTATTTTAAATTACTGAGTGAGTGTCAACTTTTCATCCGATCGAGCCGCCTGAAATCAAAAGATAAAAAAAAAACAAAACAAAAAAAAAAAAAACAGCTGTAAACACAGTCAGAAATCACACTTCAATGTGTTAAACACGTCCGAGTCGAGTCTCACCTGCTTGCCTGACAGGCAAATCCAGCTGATCAGACATGGTGACACGCAGCAGAGTGGACACAAAGTTTACCTGGGCGTGACCCTGTAAATCAGAAGTGGAAAGAGCTGAATATAAACATTACAAATACATGTCAGTGTGAGTTGGGTCGTCGTATACCTGCAACACTCAAATGCTTCCAGCAATGCTCACAAAAACATTTTTTTATTGTGAAATACAGGACAAAGTCAGAATATGGCCAAATACTCAGGCTGGTCTCTTAAAAGAATGGTGCTTCTTATGAGAAGCTATGACCCAAAGCAGCACAGGTCCTTTGGCAGTGAGAGTATGAGTCAACATCTTCATTTAGGAAAAAATGAAACTTCACCAAGCAGCAGATTTTGGGGGTAATTAGTTCAAAAGGACAATAACTGCATTACATGTTCATCCCTGTGTACAATGCTGAGAAATCCTTAGATGACCAAATGATGCAGATATGTGCGCGTCTGCGTTGCAAATTTTCTAAATAAATATCCTGCCAACGACGCCACCGGTACGCAGAGCTCTATGACTAACAGCATTTACAGCACAACAAGCAAATGTCTTCAGTCTCCATTGTAGAAACGCAACGTTTTCAGTTTTTCCCACGTTTCATTGAGCCTTGAATTAAAAATCCAACAGGCGCGTTTCAATGAAGAGAGTCAATAGATTACGACTGAGCAGGGAATTGCACAGTTACCCCATCCTCGTCCAGAAGACGCGAGTTCCAGCCCGGCCAGCTGCGAGAGGATCCTCTCAGCTCTGCCGTTCAAGTGAACCGTCACCATCAATGCATGTGGGTGTAAGAAAACATAAGCCCAGTGCCTTTCCGAAAATAAATAGGAAGCGTTTGTCTACTTGACTAGAGCATGACATGCCGAACAACTGTGGTCGGAATTATTGCTTTAATGAAATCATGAAAAGATGCATTTGTGGCAAGTATCAGACACTTAAAAGGCCCCAGATGAAGAGCAGCTGAGCATCAAAGGCTTCGACTCAACCGTCAAATACCATCTTCTTATTCTCGCTAACAAACTGGGCTTCGATGCTTTTCCTTCTTTTACTCGCAATATAAACAAAAAGAGAGCCGTTTGAGGCAGACTTTTAGGCTGTTTATGTTGAACGCTGCACGGTGGTTAGCACTGTCGCCTCACAGCGAGAGGGTTCCAGGTTCAACTCCCAGCTGGGGCCTTTCTGTGTGGAGTTGGCATGTTCTCCCCGTGTATGCGTTGGTTCTTTCCGGGTACTCCGGCTTCCTCCCACCCTCCAAAACCTGCATGTTAGGTTAATTGGTGACTCTAAATTGTGCCTAAGAGTGAGTGTGAGCGTTTGTCTCTGTGTGGCCCTGTGATGGACTGGCGACCTGTCCAGGGTGCAGCCTGCCTCTCGCTCAATGACCGCTGGGATGGGCTCCAGCCCCCCCTGCGACCTGACCGAAGGATTAAGCGGGTATAGAAAATGGATGGATGGATAGTGAATGCTGCCAACACCAACTGATTGATGAGACTTTGGTATTTGTAGGATAAGTCCTACATTATTCATTCCCAAAAGGAGTTTTGATACATTGTCAATTACACACTTTCTCAACTATGAAGAAGCAAAGTCTTTATTTGCCATCACAGAAATAAAAGTGGTGTCATAACTTCTAAGAAGTGTGTTGGATGCATCTTCAGGTCTATGAGGTTGGTTGGATTGCTAACCATCACGCTGATCTTTAACCTGCTCCCGATTATCAATGATCTAAAATGTTTTTTGTTTTCTTCTATTGAACCCTTCCTCTTCTATGGTTGCTCTGCTTCTAGAAATTTAATGCGGTCCCCTTTTCCAAGGTCCACCATCAAGGCCATGCTGACGAATCTGAAAAATTCTGGTACAGACGCGCCACAAGGCTGGTTTCCGTCGATTCTGACAGAGGAAAGACTTCACTTGACAAAGACCAAGAAGACCTCGATGGTGGGATGAGAATGGTTCAGATCTTTGGATACGAGGATGTCGTTTTCATTTATGGAAAGAAAGCAAAACACATCAACCACAAGCAGATCATTCCAAGTTTAAAGCATCGAGGTGGAAATGTGATGCTCGGAGCTTTAAACTTTAAAGTGTAACTTTAACTGTGAGCAAAGAACTGCATCAAGATCCTACCAGATGTTCTGTTCACCTTGATCAGGATGAGACCTCACAACAGGAAATGATTAACAGAAGAAAAACGACATTTTGAAGTGACCCCACCAGACCAGAGGGATTACCTGGAAGTCTTCCAAGGACCTAAGGAGTGAGCTAAAAAGGAGTTGTCCAAAAATCCCAGGACAGAGAAATATAAAAAAAAAAAAAAAAAGGTTGGCAATTAAACAATCCAATGAATAAGAGGAGGCATTTGTCATGAAAATGCAAAAGACAGCTAGCATGCATCTTTATAATCTCAAAACACCTTACCATCTTGTTTGGCATTTCAAACCAGCAGAAGAACAATGGTTAAACACAAGTTTCATCGAGATAAAACAATTGAGTGTGAGTATTTATGGGCTGTACTGTAAATCATTAAGTCACAATCACAGCGTTAACCTATTTCAGGACTTCAAGTTTCAGTAAAGGCAACAATTAATCTCTGTCACCTATGCTTCCATCTCCTCCTCTTCAAATCCTGTTACAAATTTATTATACAAACATTGTTAGGGGTGTAAAATGGGTCGGTTCAATGTGAGATGAAGGCAGACAGCTCAACCGGCTAACAGCTGATTTTAATTCTTATTGAATCACGTTTAACAGTTTAATAATACACGCGGCCAAGTAGCTATAGCGTCTTCAATTACGTAGTAAGCTAGGCGAGGGAAAACAGTAATAAATGGTCAGTTCATGTAGCTACTAATTTGTTGTGAAACACTGAGTTCAACTCAAGGCATTTCACAGTGACACGTGAGCAGCAGCTATGTAGCGGAGCTATGGCACCTCATCCAACAAGTAGCCAAGTTAGCTAGCTAACATTAGCCGCAAAGCTATATATCCTGCTGTTGCGCACCCTAACTGAGACAAGTCCCACATTTACGGAGCTCGTCGTGTTATTTAACAAACCACCCGTATGATTCTGCTTTCGTGTCAACTCTGATATTGAGTTTATCTGTATCAAAATAGTACGAGACAAGCTAAGAGTTACCTCCATAGCAAGGCAAGAATGGTTAGCTTGTTTAGCATTAGCAACACAGCTGGCTCAAGATGAATGTGATGATTATTGGCACGAGAGTGTCATCGCAGTTACAAAAGCGCTACTTAGTTTGTGTTTATGACTCGACAGTGGTGATCAGCGTCAGGGGGGTAACATGTAGTATACAAGTGGAGCGGAATTTTGCACCTCATATGTCAAGGTAAAGCCAGCAGAGCCCAGCCTGCGTGATCGCACCATCTTTCTGTTGTGGACTGCCGAGGCCCGAACCGAGACCGCGCCACAACTGACATCACCACCAACAGCTAATCTCAAGTTTTACCTCGTTCAGCTGTCGCTCCGCGGCCTCCCGCAGATTGGGGTCCATCGTCCCCCGAAGGGCCTCGACCAAAGATTCGGGATCCATCACGAAAACTCTTTTTACGGCTCGGATTTTAATATTTCACAGGTCTATCAATTCCCAGTCACTGCGCACATGGACGCACGGCTCTCCGGTTACCCGGCGCGAAAGGAAGCAGTGAATGAAGTACCCGGATAGATCAGCGCCAAATTTGTGCAATAGGAGCATCCGGCTGCGGCCGCACCACTGTGGGAATTGTAGTTTTTAGCGATTTTAGCATTATCCGCTCATGTTGTATTTGTCGGGAAATGACCACATACTGGTTGCCTTGATTCCGAGGAAAAAATAATCAGCTAAATTGATTTGTAGTATTGATTTAAACGTCATTAAAGACTTTTTAATTTTGTTTTTCAAGTTTCATTCATATATTTCCTTCATATCTTCCTTCAACTTCCTTTTTTCTTATTTTACATTTAGTCAATAATGGCAGAATAAGAACCCAATCTAATCAAGATCAAAGTGTTCATACTACAACAGCTAGAGTTTCATCATCTATCACCTATTAGTTTTGTTACCACCAGCACAAAATTTGCTGACTCTGGATGCTGTTATTGTTTTTCTGTAAACACTTCTATCTATTTACTACAGCAACACTGTGCCTCAACATGTGCCTCAATTAGCAGCTGACTTGGTGAGATAGTTGGCGAGAGATAGTCGTCATCTTGAAAACTACCAATCAGTTTGTCCCACAAAGTAGTTACATTTTACAGATATATTTCAGAAGAACATGTTAATGAACACACTTATGATGTGCATAATGACATTAGTACAAAAGACTGTAACAATAGTCAAATCGAATCATTTGACTTTAGATGACCTATTGGACCTCTCTGTTATACAATTGATAATATACTATCATTGCAGATATGCATATGAAAAACATAGAGGGCATTTAGATGTAGCAGTTGATCTAGTCCGAGTACTCACACTTAAACAGTGTTAAACAGCTTGTCTTTTATTAAGAATCATATGTTAATTCCACCAGCTTTGTATTACATAAAACATTAATATCAATCTAAGTGGAATACAGATCTAGTTAAATGAGTAAAAACTACTTTCAGAAGATACACTACACTATATAGTATTTTCAAACAAACAGATTACAGAGAAAAAAAATTATCCTGGATGATACATTTAGGAAAACTGATGTGATGTTATCCATAAAAAATAAATGAATATTTGTGGAAAACTGAAAAAGGGGAATTTGCTTTATATCACCTAATATATAGTTTCAGATGTATGCATTGTTAAACTCCTTCAAACAGTTTTAGGAATGAAATGCTCCATCTATGAGACAGATATGTGAACAAACATTACTGTGAAGTATGGTTGGTCCTAAAACCTGAAACACTTGTTATCTTGAAGCTCAGACATCTGTCACAGAATAAGAAAAAAAAAGTATCTTGGAAGGAATGGACAGAAAAATTACTTTTACTGCAAACCCATATTGAACATGTAACTTTCACAGGATATTGGGCTACTTACATGAACAAGTTTCCTTGCAATGACATTTAGCTGAAATAAGATGTTATTATTATCCAAATTGAGAAGCTAATTCGATATGTTTTGCTGATGGCCACAAAGGTCCAGACTTTAAGACTGCTTAAAGCGAAGCTAAATTAACCTCTTCGTATACTTTTTGGATGTTTGCTTTCCTGAAAAAAAAAAATACGAAGACAAAATAGTCCCAAATATTCATTAACTTTAAAACTGTCATCCACGTATGTTCTTTGTAATGGCTTATTTTCTCACGTTATTTCCTGCTGTAGTGCAGGATGTACTCCTGTAGGGGCGCTACTGCGGGTGGGTCTTGGTTTGCTGCGGGACGTGTGAAGTTGAAAGGTCAACCAGTGTAACGTGTCGTCAGCTGCTGTCACTCGGTTTGCCGGTTGTTGCTGCTTTACTCATCGATATACTGTAGACTTACTTTAACGATATTTCGGGAAATGGCCAAAAAACGGAGAAACGTCCGGTTTTCGGACAGTTTGTTGGTGGCTCAGGAGGAGCTGAAGTCCAACGATAGTGACTCGCAGTTTCTGAAAGGTTGGTTCACTGTATTGGCTAAGTGTTGACCCCAGAGGAGAGGAAAGCTAATACATGTTAGCAATACAGTCACATTGAGCAACATAACAACTTGACGAGATCCTCTTTACATGGTTGGTTTGTACTGAGGAACAGCAGCTAACGTTAGTCGGAGCGTGCCAGCAGAAATTAGCTCCGTGTTAGCTTGATAACGTCAAAACTAGGGACGCGGACACCGCGAAATCAGCTAAAAATATTCCCCGTCTTACTAATGTTTTAAGTTAGAACAGTCAATACAATAAAAATGACTCTGGATTTTAATAGCAGTCTCTACTGCTTAGTAAGATAAAGACGATGTTGTTTAAAGGAATTGATTTGACCTATTGCTGAAATAACCCTTTCTTTACTGATAATCTAGTTAAAGGACATTCGAGCGTCACAGCCGACGTATTTCACTGTTTACAATCCGGAGCTGCCTAAAGCATTTTATTCAGAAATGTCTAATTTTATCTGCATCTTTATTTGTTAAACTGGTATATTGTTTGTGAGCACCGAGTGACTTCAAGCTACAATTGTCTCTAAATGTAGTAGAGTAAGATAACCACATTATTTATCTAAATATAAGATAAACTGTATAAAGTAGAACTAACCTATCAAAGTACAAATACCGCACAGCCTAACTTTCTGGAGTAAATACACTTTCCCAGCGTCACTGACAGGCCTGCTGAAAGTGACTAAGGATAAAAAAGAAGTTTGATATTTCAAAGTTTATTTTAGGTCCAGCATTGTAAGGAAATACGTTTAAATGTATCACTCTGAATCACAGCGTTGGGGTTCTTTGGCAAATATGTTTATTTAGTGGAATATTTCATTTTTATTTATTTCCCTCTGAATATGCAACGCCTGCCACTCATCTACACCTAAATCTCCCCAGACAGGGAAGAGTCAAACATTCACCAGCTTTGTTGCAGGAAGTTTTTCACCTGAACTTTACCCCTTCTGGAGTAATGACCCAACTCAGCCTGAGCAGAAAAGACGTTTTAATAAACATCCCGCTTTTTATGTGGGGACTCAAAAAGAGATAAATTAGTACATGATAATGAGAAGAATATGATTGTGACATTGGTCCTGTTCACACATGATATGTGTCTGACATGGATTTGATTGCTCGGACCACATTCGGAGATGATCTGCGTTTCATATGGCAACACCGTTGTATCTGTCTTTATGCAAATCTGTGTAAGTAAGTATATAAGCAAATGCTTTCTTAGGTAAATACATACTCATTTAACAAAGCCCACAAATGTCAAAGAGTGCAGCTAGTCTGTATGGTTTTTATTTCTTCTACTTTTGAATTTTCTCTGAGCAGACTTTGGAAGCGCATCGCAGCCAGCTGCTGCTTTAGGAAAAACACCACATTCTGTCTTTTGGTAATAGAAATATACATATATTTTTTTGGATATAGAGCAGGAAGTGGGGTCCGAACACAGGTGGGTCCCATAATACATATGTGGAGGCGCATTGTAATGCCAGGTGGCAGCTGACCACCACTGATCAGTTCCTCAAGGATACTGTGACGTTACAATAAAACAGGTAATGCAAATTCAACGTATTTCTGTCAATTCTGCCTGATTTTGTCCAATCGGAGCAGCTTTCCTATTGATGGAACCAATCACTGTAGTTTAACTGTACATTAACTGTAATTCAGCATATTTTGACGCTGGTGCTGACGTAAATTGTTTTATGCTTATTAAGTGTACATATGTATGCAGTTTAGCTTTTGAAATGGGTCAGTATTCATCTATTTATTCATTTTTAGTCATAGGTATTGAAAAGAACATGAACTGTTGCTGTTTTTAACATCAATAAGTTGTCTGCGCTCCTCCAGGACTCTGTGAAAGTCTTGACCTGCACATTGTTTCTTTATATTTTACTTCCTAAGAGCCTAACTTAGAAAAAGTGGTTGCACTGAGGAGAACTACCCATGATGCACCTCCTCATCAAATAAAGCATGTTTTCCTGCACATATTTAAGATGGATACAAAATTCTGTTGCTCCTGTAATTAATTGCAAAGAAAAATGTATTGCACTTTGTTTTTGTTTTTTTTGTTTTTTCTAAAAAGCTTCATTGTAAACTGCTGATTTAAAAAAACAAAAGTATCACATCACGATTGAGATCACAAGCATCAGCGTAGGACTGACTAATTCCTGATTCCGTTGATGAAATGGTCTCAGTAAATGTTCAGCATAATTGTGCTGTTTTCTTCTCCATCGGACCTTTTGTATGATGCAGTTGATTTTTAAAAAGCAAAGCAAAGCAAAAGGATAAACTCGAAAGATCTTCTTTAGAACAATCTTCACCCGACACCTGTAATTGTTTACAGTCGTCCCGTTTCAGAGAGCGTTCATTAAAAGCATGATTCAATGAGCTGTCTCAGCAACAGCACCAGTCTCACAGGGGCGCCTCAGTTCCCTGCAGGGGCTTGCAGAAGTGATGCAAAACACATGAGCAAATTACACTAACTCCCTGGTTGTGGGTTTGTTTTTTTTAGTTTTTTTTTAACAGTAAATATGATAAAAATATATATAAATAATAAATTTATAAAAAAAATAAATAAATAAAAAACTATTTTCTTTCCCCACAGAGGCTCAACATACTGTTGGAGGTTCAACACGCATGTCTCTGCTGATTTTGGTGTCCATCTTCGCCTGCTCTGCTTCAGTCATGTACCTCGTCTACAAGAACTTCCCAGAGCTTCCTGAGTGAGTTGCTGTATGGATTATTGAACTGTTAAATATGACTGGTTGAAAACCTTTGAAAATATATCATCTTCTCAAACAAATGTACTCTTTAGTGTCTATACAGATATTTTTTTAAAAATGCCTTAACCTTTGATCTTTTGAGTGTTTAAAAGTTCCACAAGAAATCAAGAATAAGCTCCTTAGCAGCCACTCAGTGCAGTGAAGTCAGGATGAGTTATCCGGTTTGCTTGTTTGCCTGTAAAGTGCACGAATGGAAGTTATAACTTGTCATTTTCAACAGAAGCACTTTTATTTGATGCCAATTATTCACTTTTTGCAGACACTTTTATTTTCACTGCAGTGGAGCTGCTCTTGCTTGTTTCCCAGTGACTAATCTGTTACATTCAGCAGCTGCAGGGCCAGAAATCAGAGTAGCGATGACAGACATTGATATGCAAATAACTCTTTATTAAAGAGTGGTACCACACAGATGGTTTTAATATTAAAACAAAACTCTCCTAATCTTCATGACCTTGTTTGCCCCGGGAGCCTTGATATATTTCATGTACTATTGGTCGTTCCCAGCTCCCATATGTGACAGGCACAGTATTTAAGGATTATTCACATGGTAAAACAACTGTTTCCTGCTTTTAGCTTTGTTGAAAAGAAGAAAAAACAAGCTTTATACATTGTGCTAATTTAGTTTATGGATATAAAATAGTTATGTCAGGGATTTATGAATAAGATAAGTGTATTTTAAGATGACCGCGTTGGGTTCTTGTTTGACACATCCACTGTTTTTAGTTATAGATGGACTTGACTACATTTGTAATGTATTATCAGTGAAGAAGTAAATGATTGAAGCAGGCCTTATGGCAGTGTTGGTTCAAACTGGGGTTTTATAAGCAGCCTTAGGGCAGAATGTTGGACGAGTTTGAGTAATGAGTATGTATTATATTTTAAAATTGAATTATATACCTTTGTCAAGCTGAAGAAAAGAGTTGGACCAAACATTAACTGCTGTGACAAAGCACTCTTATGAATGAATGAATGAATGAATGTGTGCTCGTGCGGTTCAACCTCTGGAGTCGCACTGCTTCCACCTGCATAAACCTGTCAAAAACCACAATGTTGTCACAGGAGTCAGAATTAGCAGTGATGTTGCTGTCGTGTCATGAAGTGACTCTGTTCATTACTTTTAGACACCAGACTGTGAATTGTCATGAGGGCTGGAAGAAAAGGCACCGAGTGTTGTTTGTGAATTTGAATGACAACAATAGACAATGATTTCCTTTGTCTTTTTCAGTGATGAGATGGAAAAAATCAAGATCCCGAAAGACATGGACGATGCCAAAGCTTTGGGAACCGTGTTGTCTAAATATAAAGACACCTACTACACCCAGGTGTTGGTGGCCTACTTTGCAACCTATATCTTGTATCCTTTGGAAAAAAAAACAACACACAGCTGATAAATGCTGAATTAAAAAGCAGCAATTTACTTCATTTATTATTAACTGTGGTCAGCTTTCACACAATATTTCTTTATATTTCTAACTCTTAACATACAGAATGATTTATTATTGGCTTAAAGTGATCATTTGGACGTCACCATGACAAATAATCACTGCAGCTTCAACATTTGTTTCACTGAATACAAGCACAACCGCCCATAAGACATCTAACCAGCATCTTTTTATCCAAAGTTGTCAAAAGTGTTTCCCCCAACGCTTGAGTCTGAAGTTCACATCTTAAGCTTCTCTGCTATGAACTGTTGCTGACCTTTCCATGTGAAGGCACAAAATGAAGATGACTCCATTGCAGAGCTTGCTGGAGAAATACTGATCATGATGGAAATGCTGTTTTCATTCCTTTTTTGGGGAGGAATTTGATACAGATAAAAACCGATGGTATCAAATATTCAACTCCAGGACTGGCAGGCCTGAGTGCTCAGAGGGATATTTGTTGTTTTTATTGTTGTTTAGATGTTTATTGTGTGAGAACTGTGTGTCAAACTGTTCCCTTGACGATTTTATCAGCCTCCAGACGTTTGCTATCCCCGGATCAATCTTCCTCAGCATCCTGTCTGGCTATCTTTACCCTTTCCCCTTGGCTCTTTTCTTGGTCTGCCTGGTAAGTCAGAACAAGATGAAATCTTTGAAATTCAACAGTATTTTACAGTGACTGATGCGTTGAAACTGTTTAAGCAAGACAGACTTTGGTATGTCAACACGTTTTGTTTTTTTTCCACGTCATCCATGCTGTTTGTGTGTGTTGGCAGTGCTCTGGCCTCGGTGCTTCCTTCTGCTACATGTTGTCATATCTTGTGGGCAGACCAATGGTATACAAATATCTCACCGAGAGGGCACAGAAGTGGTCCCAGCAGGTCAGAAGTTTCACATAAATACATCTACTTTTTGGTTGTCAGTTTTAATCCTTGTTTACGTCAAATGCAGACCCCAGTTTGTAAGGTACAACTGCGGCACAGCGGTAGGTGAAGCTTTTATCTTTCAGTTTGCTTCACCTTTGAGTGCTTCTACCAGACATTTGCAATCCTCTCAGCATTACAGAACAAAAATGATTGCAAAACGATTTGTGATGATGCTGAAATTTCTAAAATGTCAAAGTCTGCACTGCAACGAATGAGGAAAGATTTCCTGAAAGCCCCCATGAAGACATTTTGGAAGGTTTGTTTTGTTTTTTTTTGGATATCTTTACATCAGAATCTGGTCCAACACTGATGCGCTGATTATATTTTAAAGTGAGTCACATCCTACAAAACAAAGAAATGCTGATGACTCACTCTGGCGTGCACACGTCTGTGGAAAGGTCTGCCTCCATAACTTTTTAGGGAGATGTTTTTACAGGAAACCTGGAACATGCACCGGTTTCACTTTACGCTTTGACTTTGTTGGCAGGTTGACAAACATAGAGATCATTTAATCAATTACATCATCTTCCTGAGGATAACTCCCTTTCTTCCCAACTGGTTCATCAACATCACCTCACCCGTCATCAACGTGCCTTTGGGCGTTTTCTTTGTTGGCACCTTCCTTGGTAAGACAGTCCAGCTTTTCTCTCCTGGTTCACTGTGAGCGTGTATTTGTCACCTCTGACTCACCCGTGTTCAACCTGACTCATTGGCAGGCGTGGCTCCGCCATCGTTCGTAGCGATCAACGCAGGAACGACGCTGTACAAACTGACCACGGCCGGCGAGGCCGTGTCCTGGAACTCCCTGGCCGTGCTGGGCATTCTCGCTGTGCTCTCCATCCTGCCCGTCTGCTTCCAGAAGAAACTGCAGCAGAAACTCGAGTAGAACTCGTCAACACCTCATCTGCTGGCCGATTCCAACGCCCACCTCCTTCGGCTCGGGAACGTGCAGCTTTCACGAAAGCTTCTCGGCGTCGTACCCAGCTGCTGGCGTGCTGATCGTGGAGGAGTCTCTGGCACAACAGATGCTCTCTGACCACACATTGCATGCAGTGGTGGGTTGTTCCTCACGTTAAGTAAAGCATAAACTGTCCGCTGCCTGCATTAGTTTTTTTTTTCTTTGTGACTCATGTCACTGATTGTGGCACATCCTGTAAAGAAATTGCAGTTATTGTTTTTATTTATGGCGCTGCTTATTGTTGTGTGATTCTTTAAGAACAGTTAAAGGTGCTACTACTGGGATGCTTTTTTTTTTATTGTTGCAGACATCTGATAAGCTTCTCCTCCTCGGGAAGCAGTGTTCTGCTCCAACAGCGCCATCTGTGTCTTTTACGGAGGTTATTGTGAACATCCATTCTACAGTTCCTGGAACATGGTTACCTTTGCTTTGTAGTAGCACCTTTAAGTCCCACTCACCTCTTAATCATTATTTTAACGCTATTGAGTCTAGTTTCAACCTAATGAAGTGTACCACCGCAGCAATAACCATCACACTGCCCTTGAGAGGAGATTTCAGTTTTTAAAAAGTGGATTTTGATACAGGGTGCTCATCTTGATTAACACTGTATCCCGTGTAAGAGGGGAAAAATATAACGAGTGATCTTTGCTATGTCAGTTCTCGCTCCCATGTTGTTATTCAGAGGGTGACCGGGTCCGCTGCCACTAAGTGCCCCGTTTGTTTTCAGCATCACTGTTCGTTTGAGTAGCCCGAAGCAGCACTTGGCTGCTGCATCTTGTGAAGAGCTGATGTAATGTTTTCTACTCCATCATCTCAGCGTTGCTGCTCTCCAGCTAGTATTTATGATTACTTTAAAAAGTGAATATCAATGATGTCAACACACAGTTTTTCTGCTGTTAAAATGCCTGCAAAAGACTTGGTTTGTACCTTCAAAAAAAACGGAGATTGTGAGATGGGATCTCGAGTTTTGGATAATAATGCACTTTCATGTGTGTGTTATCATTATGCATTTTCATCTTCATTTCATATGTCGATTTAGACGTGGCATTTTTTTGTCCATACCACAGATGATATACAAGTGCCACCTCCATTAGACAGCCAACAGGAGATATTGAACTGTTTCCTGTCTTCACCAGGAGCAGCGTACTGTGAGGCCTCATCACAATACGTCTTCATTCTTTGTGTTCCTTAAATGGTTGAATGGCTAATCGTGTTATTTTACTAAGGTAACGTGCTGAAAACCCTTCTGGGTGGTTGGAAGCAGAAAGGATAATACAACGGACTTATTCATATCTCTCAATTACACATTTAGAGGAAAATGTGTTTTTGGAGGTTTTTTTTTTTTCTTCCTTTGTCTTAATCCAGACTTACTGAACTACTGTGATACTATAAACTTAGCCCTCAGTCCCAGTGTAGAAATGATTACATAAACATCTATTTATGTAAATGCACGAAACTTTTGTTTTGTTCTTCTTTTTACAGTTACTGTTTGTTTTGTTTTGTGGGGACTACGTTTCTACACCTGAAGAACACTGTTGTCTTATTAAATGGACCTTAAGCAGGAGTTTGGGTAAAGTGATAAAAGACTATGAAGTGAATGATAAAAATAATGTTGTTGTTTTTTTAAACTCCATATTTGAATAGAAATTACGACTAACTTCTTATTTCTATATTCCAAATCTACCAAGAAAATCATATGATAGTAGATTTGAATTGATTTTTGTTTTCCCGTTTGCTCAACTATTCAATCCTCGGACCTGTTTTGAACTCGTCGCGAACAAATTGTGAAACTACAAATATATTTTTCATCTTTTAACCCCAATCAAAGATGTGTGATAACTGTCACCCTCTGCTCATGTTTCAAAAAGCAGTATTTGTTCTATTCTGAGCGTTGATGTCTTGCAGTGTCAAGTGTCCTGTCTAATCCATTTTTTTAAATTCACTGATTAATTAAAATGACCTTTTCAGAACACGACTGAACTCAAGAGATTTCTGTAAAGAGCGCATGTTCCATTTGAAATGATTGAGACACACTTCTTGCCTCATATATTCCTTACACTCTGTGTTCAGCAGGGACATTTTGTGGGTTTTCTTTTGGATCCTTAGGATCATATAACATGCAGCAAACTTAAATAACACAGGAGCCCAGACATTCTCCCAGTATATTCTGACATTGTTGCTTTGGTTAGATAATCACAGAACCAGAGTTGAGGGATTAGCACCACCAGGTGGTGACATAGCAACATACCTGCAAATCAGTGGTATGTTTGGCTCACGTACAGTATGTGACTTTCACCCACTGACTGTAGCGTGGGTGCTTTTGAAATGTGTTTATAAGGGGAAAGTAATTTTATAGCCAAAGTCACTGAGATAACGTGAATGAATTTTAAGACGGATATAAGCTCATCAGTCCAGTTGGTTTAACCTTAAAATGGCTGCAAAGCAGCAGCATAGCAGCAGTTACTGTATGTCCTTTAGTTAAGAGATGAATCCTACTCCTCTCCAGTTTTCATTAATATGCAATTATGATTGATTTTCTTAGACTTGAATCATTGTAGATTTGTTTATATGTATAGTTGTATACAGTCTGTGAACCAAGGTGACCGATAAGTGCAGATTTTAATCATTAGATATCACTGTTGACTGGCTGACACTCTCTTAACATTTTAATTCAGTGGATTAATATAAACATAGATTTCCCTCTGTACGCAACAGAGTTGTATTATCAATGATCTATTAAGTTATTTATTCATTTTAGCGGGAATAAAAGGTAACTTGGTACAATTGACTTAGAAAGTACATTTTTCCTTCACCACATTTACCTGGAGTCACAGTAATGTAGTGTTAGTCACAGATCACCATACAAGCAAAGATTGGGACTTGGAGCTGTGACTCGGGGAGCTGGGACTCGGAGCTGGGACTCGGAGCTGGGACTTGGAGCTGTGACTCGGGGAGCTGGGACTCGGAGCTGAGACTCGGAGCTGGGACTCGGAGCTGGGAGCTTCGGTCTCTCTACGTGGGGCGTCCGCTCAATTATCCGAACGAGCCGACGCCCTGTGATTTAATGTCTTAATGATTTTAGACAGTTTTCAAACCAGTGTCAGGAGTAAACCGGTATGTTTTTTATTTTATTTTGGCTCTACGCTTTAATCTGAAGGAGCCGGACCGGATGTGTCGTGGCGGTTGCTGCCAGCTCAACAAGGTTAGCTTACTATAGGTAGAGATTTTCGGAGCCGCGCAGTAACACACCACACGTAATGGCTGGGAGAAATCCCTTCTCCGCTTTCCTTTAATATGCTCCCTGCTGTCGGGATAAGGGTAGCACCGGACCAGTCTCAAAATGACCACCGGCTTCAGCTCCGGTTCCTCCCGGTTCGCAGATTATTTTGTGATCTGCGGACTCGACACCGAAAGCGGGCTGGAACCCGACGAACTGTCCGGTAAGCATATTAGCCATCGGGTAAATGTCGGGCTGTTACTGGGGAAAATAAGGGAAGAAACGCAGGCGTAAAACCGAGGGATTGTTTGATCTTTGCCGTGTCTCAACGCGAATGTAATGTATTACTGTGTCTAACATGTAATGTCGGTTGTTAGGGTGAATACAAAGCGAGCCTGACGCCGGGCCTAGCTCATCTTCTCTCAGCCTGTTTATTTGTAATGTCCAATGAGGATCGAGGGATTACTGCTTGTTATAGCGCTTTATCGCATTGTAATTTAAAGGTTGTCGTTGAATTCCTCCCCGATTCTGACACTCCCTGTGTATTATAGTAACCCGATGAGGGTGGTTCATAGTTACGAATAAGGTGTGTGTGGGAAAAACCGATTGTTAAATGTATGAGTCTTTTGTTGGTGGAATAACACTGATGTGGATGTAAGGCTGTTGCATGTGCCGAGGTTGTTCTAGCTCCTGTTTGTCTCATTTATGGAAATGAGATTACCTATCAGCTATCAAGGTAGCAGAATACACTCGGGCGGTTTAACCTGTCAGATGGCCAAGGGCTAAAATGTAACATGCCCCCCCCTCCACCAACCTCAGAAGTGCTCAGCATCCATCAGAGCTCCACACTGTGCTCATGACCCCATCCCCTTTGAACACAGTCCTAAAGACAGTGTAAACATCTCACCGAAGCACAGTAGGTCGTGACAACTGGGTGATTTTTGTTTGTTTGAGGGACTATGACCCCACTGATCACGGTTTTATCAGCAGGAGCACGGCTTGTGATCGAAAGACAGGATTCTCAAGTCAATTTGCATGTGAAGTTTGAGCCCTGGCATGATGACGTACAAATAATCGACAAGTTAAAAGAGATTCAGTGGCCCATTTATGCTTTGGAGGGTATTTTACTGCTCTGATCAGTTTTTGTGAAGCACCTCTGTTCCAGTATTCAGTTCCAGGATGACAGTAGAAATGAGGGGGTCACCACAAGGTGTGATGAGTTGAACAATGCTGTGGCCTTCGCTGTCATCGGGTGTTTAGCCCCGCTGAACACTTATGTGGACGTTCGAGTGGCGTGTTAAGCAACAACAAAAGGGAAAATATCTTTTCAAAGCATGTTATTCCAAGAACGTCATTCCAACCCTCCGGCAAAACTAAAAAGCTGTCAAAACAATGCCAAGGTTTTTTTTGTTTGTTTTCTTTTAAGCCATCCTGGGAGGTCACGATCACCCAGCACTTTAAATAGGTTTTCCCTTTAATTGATTGTTCTCTGTTTGTTAAGGTATTTGCTATGGTTAACACAACAATGCAGCAGAGGCAGTGAGGTGACCGGATTGTGTACGCAGAGGAAATTGCATGATTTCAAACGTTTGAAAGAAGTGTCTGCAAAATCGCCGTTTTATGATCGGTCCGAGAGCTTTTCTTCTTTCTTTTGGGATTTAACAAAGGGGAGGATGGGCCGCAGAAAGAGTACCTTTTTTAATGAGTTTGTTAAATTGGCATCACGGCATCGGGGTTTAATCCGCTCTCAAATCTTTCTGGCTTTAGAAATGATTGTTTAAAAAAAAGTCTGCGTGTGAAGTTCGTAATGACTCACACAAGTTTGACTTTTGGGGAAATGGTGCTGTGGTACTAAGGAACTGGACCTGACAGAAGACCAGAATAGTTCTGAACGCTATGGTGTGTGATAATGCAAGTCTCAAGAGATAAACTGGGCATGTTTGATTTGTTTTTTTTGTTTGTGCCTGCAATAACTTTTCTAAAGAGCAAAATTATGAGTCGTTGGTGTCTATAAACTGGTCATTTGCTAGAAGTAGCAACACAAAAACAAATGTTCTCAAATACTTCTGCATATAAATGTTTGTAATTATAGGGAACGTTGGTGTTCTCTTGGGTCTGATTGTATGTCATTCCTCTCGTGGCTTTACCTGCGTCGGGAGTTATATTTGTACCAGTGCCTTTGTGGAAGTGGCACACGGGTCCTGGAGTTTCTGATGCTGTCCGTCTGCCCTGAACGTGTCAGAGAAGAACTCTTCAGAAGGACCGACCCTGCGCCTCGGCGTGGCCCGGAGTTGCGCTTTCTCAAAGAAAAAGTGGTGACTTTCGACAGTGGAGCTTGGTGTCAATATCTCTGTGCCACATCAGTTTACTCACACACTAATGTCAGGGTTTTCCACAGCAGCTGCTTCTGCTAAGCAATATCTCAGGGGAAGCCCTGAAAGAAAGAAAAAAAAAAAAAAAAAAACGAATTTGTCTACTCAACTCAAGCGATTTCTTTAACACTACCTTTGCATTCTGCTCTCTTTTGCCCGTGAAGAGAGATAACAAAATCACTGAAACTAATCTCGTTCTCCACTCATACGCTTGTCTGTCATCTGAGTGTGAACCCATCTAAACTCTACTAAAGTGATGCGACTCTGAGCCTGCTGAGAGCAGCTGATTTAGCTGTAAGCTATTGTTGACCTGGTCACGTCTACAGACAACAGTCCATTTTTACTGAGTGTGGAAATAGTGTGTTTATATATATATATATTTATTTGCTATAACTGCAAGGAGTTTTATTTTAGTTGAAATATGTTGAATATATGCTACATATTTTCCTAATATTGGTGTGATTTATCGTGACTCAGCAGGCAGTGAAAGGCCTGTAGAGTTCCTCTTGTAGCTGAAAGAAAGTTCCCTCCTCCTCAAAGTGAAAAAACTTGACCAAAACCCATTCGAGTTCAGACTCAAACCTCGTACTTCTCTCTTTTTTTTTCTTCTTTTTTTTTTTTACTTCCTCCTGTGAATTTCCTCTCTACGTCTTGAGCACAAAATCAAGTCGAGAATATGGAACTAATAAAAGAACAGAGCGGAGCTGAAAGTGCATGAGGCTAACTGGACTTAATGATGCCGAACGTTGGCTCTGTTTTTGGCCTCTGGTCCTTTCGTCAGCGGCATCTTCCACTTCTGAAAGCTGAGAGTTTTCCGAAATGTTCAAGACAGTCACCCTAGCATTGGTGTAAGATAGAGAAAAGATTCTCTTCCTTTAAACATGCGTTTGTGCCGCTGTGCGAAGATCCTGTTGTAGTTCAGAGCGCCTCAGTAGACGGCTGCTTTGTCTGTCGTTCAGCTTTCAGATGCTTAAAATCGTCAGCGGTCGTGTCAGATGCCTCTGAAGGATTTCATTTTAATTCCTCTTAAAAAAGCAGGTCACTGTTACAGACACTGTTTTTTTTTCTTTCAAATTGTTTTCATGGCATGGAAATGCATATTTTTCCCCGTGTGTGTGTGATAGCGTTTCTTTGAAGCGTGTCTGACTCGACAGAAGTGTAACCCACTGAAACTTAGAAACCGACGCACAGCCCGGAGGCTTTGAGGTCAAACATCAGTGCTGTTGTTCTACTTACTGCATGCCGCTGCTGTTTACTGTAGAAAGAGGTTAGGGGCCTGCCCTTATCAGCCTTTTCAGTTATGACTCGAAGGGAGGAAATGGTGTGGAAATTCCATTTTCACAGGTTACATGTGATTTGTAAGCTAAACAGATGTTACAGGTGTGCAGTTCCCTGGAGTTTTAATTTCTTCTTGATTATTTGGGAATATTTAAACAAAAAACAAAAAAAACAAACCATCCATTATGAGGCCATCGGGGCAGACTGGTTGAAAATGAAGAAGTTGGGGAATTCTGCAGTGATTTGATTTGGTAGAGCAAAAAGAAAATGAAAATGAAAAAGAAAGGTCGGGTCGAGGCTCGATGTTGTAACTCTGCTGAATGCGTAATTTACAAAATTTGCCTAATCAGTCAGTCTTCACACGCAGGAAAAAAAACAGCTGATTCACTTTAGTGTTGTGACCAATAACCTCAGGATTTCTGGCTCCAGTTTCCTAAAGTTCGCCTCCTAGCTGCTAACTAAAGATCCAGTGAAGGGTCAGGCAGGTCAAGTTTCAAAGAAAAGGATCAGGATGGAGCTGGATCTGCTGGTGATTAATTGGTTAGGCAGTTAGTTTATTTGCTAACTGCTTTCAAATTAGTTTGCAGCTGAAGCCATTTGACTGTTGAAAACGATCTGTTTGAATTGGTTTAAGTAGGAATGTAGCCAGGTGAAAATCAGTTTTTAAACGGAATGTTGCTCGAGAACGAGGCGTTCGAGGACCAGGCTTTGCTTTGATGTTTTGTGTTGCAGCCATCGTTTTACACCAAACTGTCCATTTGATATGAAGTGGGCATACAAAAAAAAAAAAAAGAAATGGTGAAGAGCTAGTTCAGCTTCCTGTCTCAGAACAGAAGCAGCATCTGTAACCTTTCAGTATCATTACTGGTCGTATGCATGTTATGTGGACTGCTTTAAACCCTTACACCTTAAACTTTGCCGACCAAACTTTTTGTTGATGATTGGATGAAACGAACCAAATCAGGCTGTCTGATGGTTCTTTTCAGGCATTTAACACCCGCATGTTCCACTTTCTTCATATGATGCAACAGGGGCACATGTGCAGTAAGAAAAACAAACAAACGGTCCAAATTTCCTTTTGGCGCCGTGTTTGCAGCACAGTCGGGACCTGATTAGCATATGTATGACCCTGCAGCCTCACAGGCGATACTGGAAACGCCGGGAGCTGAGGGACATGAGTACACTTCTAGGCAGGCTCGGCTTATTCAAATGCTAAATATCCTTTTGAATTTCCTAGGCAGCCTCTCTTTCCCTTTCCTATTCAGCAAACTAATAAGGATGAATGGCCTGACATGAAAGCTAGCCTTAAATGCATTATATAGTCTCCCCCCAGCTTCACTCAGTCGTTTATTAATGTTTGATAATTTGTCTGAAAATGAATCTGGGGAAGTTTGGATGCAGTTTGAGGTTTGGCAGGAACCATTTGATAGATCTTAAAGTGCTCAGATGTGCACCGTTAACAAGGGATAGAAGCTTAGCATTACAGGGTTGATAAAGCTGAAAATGCCATTCATTGATTTCTGTCTGCTTTGGGATTCTGCTCAATATTGGATGAATGCGGACACCTTCAGCAGGGCGTCGTGGCGTTCAGCAGCTCTGCCGCTCGGTGGACTGATGCACGATTCTCTGTTTGAAGCTCTGAGATATCGTGGCCTTCAGAGAGAGCAGTTGGGTTGTTATGTTCCTGAGTAAAACACACATTTATGTCATGTTAGGAAGCATTTAAGGTATCACAGGAAGAAGAAATTGGAATGGGAATACACAGTGGAGACCGGTACTCTCATTATTTTTAACACTTTCTCCAACAATAGGTTGCATTTTCTGCAAATCTACCTGCAGTGTTTCTCATATCGCCAAAGTCCTGATTGTTAACCTGCTTAACGTTGCGTCTTTTTGTTCCTTTTGAGTTATTTATTTGAGTTAATCAACATCGCAACACTTCAACCGTTCTTTTTCCCTTAATCAAATATGTAAAAAGCCTTTTTTACGATCATTGCTTGGCTAATCGCCAAATATTTCCCGCACCCTCCGCCTCTCATTCTCTCAAACACCATCCTGAAATAGGCAAGCGTTACGATGCGTGTGTCTGTCCAAACAACTGTTGATTTCCAAGCGTCCCATGGTGTTTAAAAGTAGCCTCGTTCTCCCTCGGAAAATAGATGTGGGTATTGAAGTGTGTCAGATGCCGTGGATTGTGTGAGTTTAAACGTGTCGACGTGCTCGGCTGCTTCCTAACTGGCTCTGTGGGAGATCATCATCATCATCACGTTAAGTATAGCTGAGTTCACCGCACACACGTCGTCTTTACCTTACACGAGCGATCACTTTGTCGGATGAAGCTGTGGGGAATTTTCAATCCCATTGTCTGATGGATTTACATTTACAAATTCAGTTTTTGCAAAAGAAACTGAAAAATATGGGTATGAGAGCAACTTTGTTGGCGATCCAGCTGGGTTGATATACACTTTATACAAAAAAAACCCCTGAACTTTGGAGCACGTGCGAACAGACGAGCAGCAGTATCAATGTATGTTCAGTAGACTCGAGCACTGATGTAGAAATGGTCTAACTGTGTAACAATCCCCAAAAAAACCCCCAAACATGTCCTTTTACAAATGCACACAAACACACCCACGCTGCTGGGACTGAGCTGAGTTGTAGGACGTGAGGGATGTTGTTGCTGTGCTGTTTTCAAGGGTTTGGTTGTCTGTCCTCCGTGTTCTTTTGCAGGCAGTCAGATACAGCCTTACGTGCAGAGAGGTACATCCCTTTATGTCAGTGCTGGTGACTGAGGAGAGCTGTGGGTGGTCCCTGGCTCATTGGATGTGGAGGCAGAGCTCAGCGACGCTCCACGCCCACAACTACCGGTCCACATGACATCCAATATGACAAATCGAAGAGCGCGCAGAGCCTGTTGTCCCTCATGTCAACAAGTGTCTGCTCCAGGTCAGGCAGGTAGCCTGTAAATGGCAGCAGTTATCAGATGAGACCTTTTTGGTGGAAAAACCTCAGTAGTCTCAGTCAGTGGCTCTTGAGCCAGACTCAAGATGTAACTTGGTCACATAAAAAAAAAAAGAAAAACAGAAATAAAAGATATGAAGCCAGAATATTTTTTTTACCAAGTTGAACATTTCATGCGGGAAGATGCAGGATTGTTAGATTTGCTTACAGCCTTTGCATATCCCCACATTTTATAACATTTCCTTTGTCAAGAGACATGGGATTAGATAGATAGATAGATGGATAGATAGATAGATAGATAGATAGATAGATAGATAGATGGATAGATAGATAGATAGATAGATACTTTATTAATCCCAAGCGAAATTCAAAGTACATCACTTTTTGATTTTCCCAACACATTTATTTTCTTAATCACCATTTATGTTTGAGGTAATACTACAGATAAGGCCTCCTTATGTAACCAGATAACAAGGCTGTTTGTCCTTGAAACATCAAACCTCGCTTCCCCTTAATCTCTCGTCTTTTCAGATTTTTGTACATTTGTATTGATTCAGACCTTTCTGAGTGTTTTTGTACACGTGTCCTGCACTGTGCAGCTGGTGAGTGCTCTGATATGCATCTCATGTTATGTCACAAGCAAAAAAAAAGACTCCTCTGTGAACTTGTGAAAGCCAGCTGTGGGTGTGATCTATGCAAATTGCCCATTGGCAGTAGCCAAGATGCACTAACTTTCCTCTCCTGGTACTGATTTAAAGCCTTAAACTCACCTCTGACGCCAAATCCCAAGTATTCTGAATGTGGATCACTGCTACGCTGCCTTTCCAAGGCCGGCATGCTGAGCGAGGGACTGATTATTTATTTGAGCATCTAGAAAACCTCCGCATTTGGACATGTAACACGGTTAAAAAGTACAATTATTGGAGGAAGTCTTTGGATTCTTCGTAATGTTAGTAGAAAAAAAAAAAAAAGCTAAACTCTTCTTCCAATTTGCTCCACAGCCAGATGCTTCCAGATGTTTGCAGCGTTACTGAAAGACTGTACAAGCCATTTTAGTCTCATCATCTCTCTGTTTCTGTTTTCTGTTTCGGAGTCTGACCCACATTTACATGCTCATGAACTCCGGAAATTAGCTTGTTATTTCACCGAGGCAGCATTTGAACAAAGTCCCGTAACAAATATGTGCCTTTTAAGTATATATGGTGATTAAACTCTGATTCTGAAGGCATCTCAGTGGGATGAAACCTCACCAAGGACTGAATTATTCGCCCGTCCCTACAGTCTATAGTAATGCGACTGTCTGACCTGTCTGAGTTGTGTTCCTGACCTAGTTTCTTCTGATATAAAAGTAACTACCAGATTAAACCACTTAATCCTTCAGACATTTAGTCTCTTGCCTGGATTTGTTTCACTTCGCTGAGGACCCCAATGTGAACTTGTTTTCGTTCTCCTTTGGATCAATGAAAGAAGACGCGTGGGGAATCGAAGGGGATACATTAGGAGTGGGATGCTGGGAACATCTTTCCTGTTTAAAGACACAAAGAGTAAGACTCTTTTACTCTTTAACAAGGATTGATTCTCATAAAGTCCAGTAAGGAAAGTCCTGAGTTCTCATTGGTCACATTTCCCCGGGTGCGGTCTCCATGCTGACCCGGCGTAGCCACAAATGAGTCCATGGCTTGTGTTAACCAGCTCACATTTTTCTTTTATTTATTCATTTTTATTCGCCAGCGGAACCGTTGTATTGATGCTTGTCAAATGTCATGCGTGAGGTGGACAGTAAGCACCACTGACTGGTGCAAAGAGTACAAAGGGTCTTCTTTCTGGAAAATGTCAGATAAGCTGACATCGCTCCAGGGCTGCGGCGTAAGAGCGGCTATTCACTGCCATCTAACCCATGACTGTCTGCTGATAAGATCGACATGTTGGGACGGTGTTCCCCACTTGGAAATGTTTTTGTCAGCATGAAATGAACATGTCGGAATCTATTTCAGGGTCATTTATTTGGAAATGCTGTGCGTCACATACCTTGTGACTTTCAAGACCTCCTTTGCCCTCCTTCATTCACGCTGAGGAAATCTTCTATATAAACGTCACACACACACCATATGGACATACATATGTGTGTTCATTTGCTAAAACCCTTCACTGGAAGCGGACTGGGGACTGTTTAATAAAGGTTCATTGTGCCTATTGCCCGCTTCTGTGCTAAACAACCTTCAGTGTGATGTACATGAAAAAGAAATGTTAATAACTGGCTGAACGTATTTTGATGAATGCTGTCATTGTGTGCATGTGGGCTTGCTAACGTTAGCATTTCCCTTGAAGTGCGCCATCCCTAATTTTAATCGAGCAAGAGCTGCTAGCACAGCTGCTTCTTTGCTGAGAATACAATCCGTGTTGGAGCAGTATGGATTTGCATGAAGAAGAGGAAACTGCGACACACAGAGAAATGCTTCATCGTCGTATCATAACCACACCAGCTGGCTTGAATTCGCACAGCCACCTGACACGAACAGATAACTAACGTCCTGTGTGTGTGTGTGTGTGTGCGCGCAGCTCGTTCTCAGAGCAAAGCTTCGAAAGTGGAGCCGTCAGGATGTTTATGCACAAACTGAGAAGTGATGCGCTACCCATCGAGAAGCAGGCTTTTAATTATATTTTTGTTTTATTTGTTGTGTAGCTTTATGCCAGTATATAGAGGCTACTAAATTCAGAGATGGGGCCAGAGGAAATTTGGCGAGTGCAAACGAAGGTAACCGTTCCACCACACACACTGTTCTCCCTCCTAACCTGAGCTCAGCTTTAACCCTTCCACCTTCAACCTGGCGCACCTTGTTTTTTTTTTTTTTTTATTTGATTTTTTTCTTCCTCAGCAAACCCTTTTTTTTTTTTTTTTTTTTTTTTTTACTTGAAAATCTGAGTTCTTTTAGAGTAATTTCCTGCACAGGTGTGGGGACCTGCCCTTTCTGTTTGACACGATTTAGACTCCTCTCCTCCTGTTTTTTTTTTCTTCCTCTAAACACCCCCCCCCCTCCCCATCTCTGTCACCTCCTTCAGCAGCAGCTGAACAAGGAGCTGACGTTTGACAATCACTGCTTCTGTGTCTCGCGCACACACAAATCTAGTGTTGCCTGCACTGGCATTGCTTGGTCAATGTTTACTCTCCCCCCTACACTCTGAATGACTTTTCAGTACTGCCTTGGTATGTGCATCACTTCTGCTTTATTCTGGGTTTGAATCAACTCAATCTGTGCTCATATGACTGATTAATTTGTGTCTCCCTCTGTATTGCCATTAAAGCTGTCTTAAAGCATTATGATTGCTGATCTCAGTTCAATATTTCCCCAAAACCCGCAGATGTTAATTTGTCTACTTGAATAGGATGCACATGGCAGCTTTATATGGCGCAATACAACCTTCCTCTCAAGACAAATGTGCTGATTTGCTTTTTCCTCTGGTGTTGCGCCTGGCACTTTATGCCTGCATCTGATCAAACTGTTGCTCTGCTCCTGTCTCTACTCGCACTAACTCTTTGTGTCGCTTTTTTTTTTGTTTGTTTTTTTTGCGCTCTCTATTTGTCTGATTTCCAGGTGAGAATTTTGAGCAGAGTCCACTGCGGAGAACCTTTAAGTCCAAAGTCCTGGCACATTATCCCGACAATGTCGAGTGGAATCCGTTTGACCAGGATGCAGTCGGCATGGTAAGGATTTCCCACCGTTCTAACTTAAGACCGTCAGATATTTCTGAGTGATGGGTTTGAAGTTGTTATTGTAAAATGAAGCGTTACTAAATCACATCTTCTCCTTTCTGAGGGAAGAGTATTCAGGATCACAAAGCTGTTATGTGCATATTGCACTTGTGATTAAAGATGTATTTTCACTACTTCCAGCTGGGATTGTTTCTTTGCTCTTATTCCTTGTCTATGTGTTCCCTCGCAGCTCTGTATGCCAAAGGGTCTGTCCTTCAGGACACAGGTTGACTCCAGGGAGCCGCAGTTCCACTCGTTCATCATCACCAGAGAGGACGGCTCTCGGACCTACGGCTTCGCCCTCACCTTCTTCGAGGAGGTGACCAGCAAGCAGATCTGCAGCGCCATGCAGACTCTTTACCACATGCACAATGCAGAGCAGTACGACATCTTGCACACGCCCACCTCCCCGCCAGGACCCGAGGACCAGAGAGTCCCGCAGTCACGTCCTGTGCTCCACGCCGCACCCGCCATCTCCCGTCTGCAGCGCTTCAACTCGTATGACATCAGCCGCGACACCCTGTACGTGTCGAAGTGCATCTGCTTGATCACGCCCATGGCTTTCGCTCAGGCCTGCAGAAAGGTGCTGCAGCAGCTTCACCAGGCCGTCAGCTCCCCCCAGCCGCCACCCCTCCCGCTGGAGAGCTACATCTACAACATCCTCTATGAGGTGCCCCTCCCACCCTCCGGGCGCTCCCTCAAGTTCTCGGGCGTCTATGGGCCTATCGTCTGCCAGCGGCCGAGCACCTCCGAGCTGCCCCTCTTTGACTTTGCCATCGGTGAAATGTTTAGTCTGCTGGGGGTGGAGAACGTTCTGCAGCTGTTCACGTGCGCCCTGCTGGAGATGCAGATACTGCTCTACTCCCAGCGTAAGTCGCAGTCTTCTGCTGTTACGCTCAGATCTGTTCGCTTAAAATGTGCGTCTGGCTCACTCTGCAACCAGTTTCGAGCAGAAATCAGGGTTGTATTTAAATCTTACTTGGTTTCGACACACTTCGACAAAACTGTTTGTTTTCAAAAAGCTGGAGGAAGGGGATGCAGAAACGGTGAAAAAAACGATCTGTAACAGCTGTTGATTTGAGAATTATCAGGTCTCATGACCCCAGTTTGCAAAGTCCTTCTCATGAGATCGATCTGGAGCCAGATGACATATCAGTGTCACAATATGAGACCAAATATTGTCAGAGGACCTAAAGTAGTTATTTTGAGCTGATGTTGCTTTAAAGCATTTATCCTCGTTGATACATTTTAGGTTGATGAGGAAAGCCCAGATCACTGATGGCACAAGAATGTTGTTCCATTATGGATACTTCATTTTATTGTGCAATTATGTCACGCTGACATTTGTTTTTCTGTTGCCATAATTAGAGACACATAATGGGAAAAGCTCACAAGGTTTGCTGTAGGTTCCAAGAAGGCCTGCGGTATAATATACTGTACGTTATAGCAGTCCTAATCTAATGTGTTCAGAGTCCAAAGAGCTGACTTTTGTCAAGAGGGTATTAATTTAGGGGGGTAAAAAAGGCACCACAGTGCACATTTTTCATCTCTGCTGACAGCGTTGCACTTTGTTGTTCGCATGAAATGGGAAAAGAAGTCATTATGATGTGGAAAAGAAACGAGGCTGTTAGAGAAGTTTAAACCTGCTTCCGCTGGGACACCTGCAAAAGGATTTGTGGAGCGGTCGGACTCGGTCCCCTCTCATTCTGAGGATGAAAGTGTGTGTGGTTGCCGGGGGTTTCCAAGGCTTAAAGACTGCTTTGCATGCTCTTTTCACAGAACACTGGCTCTCTCAAGAAAGCGTCGCTCGTCCCTGAGAGGCTTAGGAAAGTAGTGTCCTTGGCAAAATTATTTTAATTTCCTGTGTGTTGCTTTTGATACTTTGGATTTCAGATTTAACACGACTTAATAGGTTGAACTTTAGGCCATCGTCAGTGGTGATATAATAACGCCCATTTTGTCTGTGTTCACTGTGAGCAGAGGTAGTTTTCTTTTCCTTTTTTAAGAGACTGTGGAGAAACGGGTAGATCGTGTCAGGTTGTTGGGTCTGGTGTGATGACTGGATCCATTACAGGGGCAAAAAAAAAAAAGGCAAATCTGCAGGGGCTGGAGGGGGAGAAGCTCTTAGAGGGGGAAAGCTGTGATGTTGCTAGGCAACCCAGGGACAGGGAGGATGGCAGTGATGCAGGATGATTATTATTGGTCGGCAGTGACATCATGCTTCTCCTCACCCCCGTGAGGCTCGTCGCTGCAGAGCATGTGAGGGCTGTTGTGTAAAGTTGAGCTCCGGCAATCTCCCACCGAGAAGAAATGAGGGGCTGTTCAGAAAAGACGCCGCGCACCGAGGAGAGGCTCCGCAAATACAGAGTGTTGTAGGCCAAAAATAGAGCTGGAATCTATATCTCAATGAGGAGGAGGGGGGAAAAAAGCCCCGTTTAGCATCTTTACCGTGAAGCCATAAAGGACGCGGGCCCCTCCTTCTCCTGTTATTCTCCGACAGGAAGCTCGTCGTGTGTCAGCTGTGGTGACGAGCTGCAGCCCAGCCATCATTTGTTAGGGTTCTTTCACTGGCGTTTTCTACCGTGCGCTTAAAAGTGACAGGACAGCTTAGAGGAGAGGGCCTTGAAGAGGAGATCTCAAGTGAATGAGGGCGTTCACATATGTGAGCCACAGAGATGGAACCATCAGCAATAATAACAGAAAGCGCCGAGAGGCTGTAGAGAGGCTCTCCATGTTCATCCTAGTTCTTAAACCATTCAGACAGCCATTTTCAGAACTTAGTAAGCACTGTGCGTTGTACGTTTTTCTCACAGTCACTAAGCATCATTTAGACAGATGCTTAAAGACTTCCCTTAATCTGCCAGGGGATTTAAAGGTTGTTTTGTTTTTGTGTAGAGAAGGTTGATGTTAAGAAGTTGACGGTAAAACTGCTACGAGTTCTTTATACTACGTCCCCCGCAGAGGGTTGAAAATTTAGCGGAATATTAATGCAACAAGTATTTGGTATTAAACTTGGGGTGTCGAGTGTCCTCTCAGATCTGCAACAGTTTCACTTTCATGTATCAGGTGTATTTATAGTTGCAACATCACTTCGAGTCCAAACTATTTGGCTTTGGACCAGTTGGATCGCGACTGAAATATTGAAGGCATGCAGCATTTTAAGGAGTTTCTTGTTCCGATGGCCTACTTTAAAGGGGGTGGTGCGATGTTGGTATTCTTGTCCCCATCCTGGGAGCGGAAGCTTGATGAGGGAGAGCTCCAAACTGGGCTGAGAGCCCCCTCTCATGAACTAGCACATGACCAAATGAAGGAATGGCATTTGTTTTGGCACCATAACGGGAGAGGCAGAGCTGCTGCTGAATGCACAGGAGGTGTCAACAGGATAGAGCAGGAATGCAGATGAGGAGGGCTGGATGCATATTTGCATGTATGCCACTTAAATCAAGTGTGAAACCCTGAACTCGACTCGAGTGTTGCTATGGGGAGTCATGATAAAAAAAAAAAAATAAATAAATGTAATGTTAAACAGGAGGCCAGCTGACTGCAGCTGTGTCAGGCTTCAGTGTCTGGGTCCTACGCCCTTCAGATGACTTCCTCCTCAAAGACCACAACAAGTTGTGTGCCTACGCCCTCAAAAACTTAGAAAATGGGCAGGTTTATGACCAGGTGCCCTTACATTGGCCCTACAAAGGGAGTTTTTAATATCAGTGGCAAATGGGTTGATTTAACCTGTTTTAACCACTTGGATCATGTACTGGGTCTAATTTCTTATGGAAATGACACCACTAGCATTTGCTGTGCTGAATTTCTGTCGCACCTCATTTTGTTGACCTGCAGGCTCCGTAGCATCATCCTCTCCTATTGGCTGGAAAGGTTCAAATCTCACCGTTGGGCCACTGAAAGTAACGAGGAGACATGCAGCGGGTGTCTCTTATCTACAGAGCTGCAGATCGTTCCATTCACTGTTTTTGCTAACGAACTCTCATGATATCAGTCATGAGGAAGTTTCAGCAGTTAATGCCACCAGATAAGATCTCATTCTGAGTTTCGAGCTTAAGGGTAACACTTCCAGTGGCATTACCGTAATTAAATACGCTCCTTTATGGTTTTAAGAGCCGTAATTGATGGGCTTCATGATGCTGTCAGATGTCCCTCTGACAGCATCGAATAAATCGCATCATGTCAGAGACTATGTTCGGCCCCAGCTCCTCAGTACATTTCACACGTGTTTAAGCCAACACCCCTTCGTGCCTGAGCTCGTTAGGTGTTCAACAGCAGCTGATGTCTATCAGAAATCCGTCTTTGTCGTGTAATATGCAGCATAAGAGCAAGTAGAGGAAGGAGCCACGAGCAAATGAAGTGCAGTGAAAACGACAGGCCTCAAAGTCTCATAACTCATCTGTCATATGATGTTTACTGGCTCCGGTGTTGTGTCGGGGCTAAAATGCAAAGCCTGCTTTCCTCTTCAGTAAGTGACGAATTAATTGCGTATTACATCATCAAAAGTGCAAGTGATGACTCGGCGTTCTCAGTCATGATCTTCATCAAGCGAAATCACGTCACTGTATGTTCTGCTGATGCACATCTTCCATTGGGTGTTTACTTTTGTTTGCGTTAAAAACAGATTATCAGCGGCTGATGACGGTGGCGGAGAGCATCACAGCCTTAATGTTCCCCTTCCAGTGGCAGCACGTGTACGTCCCCATTCTGCCCGCCTCCCTGCTCCACTTCCTGGATGCTCCTGTCCCCTATCTCATGGGCCTCCACTCAAACGGGCAGGATGACCGCACCAAGCTGGAGCTGCCGCAGGAGGTACAGACTCATGCAGTATCGTGTTCCTTGTGTTTGAGTTAAGTACAGGTTTAGCATCCGGGCTTGTGAGGGAAAACTTCCTTTTAGGGCTGCAATTAGGTGGGTGTAAAAAAAAAAAAGATAAATAAATGCAGCTATTTTCATCACTTGAAAAGGATCCCCTGTGTTAGCTTGTTTAAAAATGAGAAAATATCACACGTACGCTTGGGATTTTTATGTTTGAATTATTAACATTCAGAACGAGCTGTTGTCCAAAGCATTTGTTGTGCCGCTGACACAAACCTTAAAGGGAAGACGGCTTTTTCTTCCTCTGTCTTCCAGCATTTTGTAGTGTCTTTGGGGTGTATAGTGACTCCAGATAATTTGAACCCAAGTCTTTTAATATTTAACCTGCACAGTGCCCTCGATGTACAAGGTTCAAGTCAGTCAGCCGCTGTCTCATCTCAACTTGTTTGACAGCTTATTTGCAGCAATTGCTTTAGTGTCGAAGGTGTGATATAATGTCGAACTGTCAAATCTGCTGTGACGTTAAAAAAGGCTTTCTGATCATATCACTTGTTCAAGTTGTCGGCATTAGTGCCTCCACCGCAGAAAAAAGCCGTTTCCTCTGTTTAGCGTGCGGCGAGTTGAATACATTACGGGTTGTTGTTCATTTTCTCCGTCCTTTTCCTTCTTCCAGGCTAATTTGTGTTTTGTGGACATTGATAATCACTTCATTGAACTGCCGGAGGAGTTGCCCCAGTTTCCCAACAAACTGGAGTTCATTCAGGAGATCTCGGAGGTGCTCATGTCCTTTGGCGTGTCTCCAGAGGGAAATATCCACTCCAGCGGGAGCCAGGCCAAGTACCGGAGCTTCCGATCTGTTGATATGGTGTCTGACAAGCGAAACGGCAACCTGGCCTCGCCGCTCAACTCCTACCTGCTGAGAGAGAACGAAACGATCGCCAGGCTGCAGGCTCTGGTCAAGAGGACAGGTGTCAGCCTGGAGAAGGTGAGAGATGATGTCATCTCATGAATTTGGAATGGGCTGCACAAATGAGGGCGTATCATGTAGCGGGGCTTGATTTATTTATTCATTTATTTTACATAAAGCAAACCGTGCGGCACGTCTTTGACTGGCAAAAATAAAGAAGCTTGACCAACACCGATGACCTGAAGAACTAAAAGTGGAGTCTTAATAGAAGCCATTAGAAAATAAGCAATTAGTTTGAATGCATATGTGTGTAAGAAAATGGATTTTAGCCAACAGGGAAGTAATTCAGCGAAGTTTAGCGATTTTAAGTCTAAATTTCTTAGGTTTTTTTGTACAAAACAATTGTAACACAAGTAGAATTTAAGACCGAATGATTGATTTCTCATATGTCGGTCACTCTGTTTAGCTCGAATGATGTTCGGTAGTGATGGAAAAAGCTGTGAAAAGGGCCCAAACTTTGTGTTCATATTCAAATATTCAACCGGTTTATTTCATCCTCAGTTGTTATCGCTGCAGTAAGACACAAAGAACAAAAGGGGGAGCCTTCCTTCATCCGTCGGGTCTTAATCCTAACTAACAGAAGTTTAGTGTGCAGATGTATCTTTTTTTTCTTCAGATTTTTCCTTATAAATTATTATTTCAGTTGGCGGTTTCTGTGATAGCCGTCCTCCCATCATGTTGATGGAACATGAAGACGTTACAGGGTCGCACAGCAGTGTGGAGTCTTTCTGAGATTCTATCCCCTGCATTACGCCTCCAGTCCTGCACTGAACTGGCAGTGTGAAAAGGCCCATTGACTGCAGTCAGATAACTGCAGCTGTTTGAGCCAACTGTAGTCATTTTCTACATCTTTAGGAGAGTTTCTTGTCACAAAATGCGTGTCTGAAGGCGCTCGACTTCAGACATTGGGCCAACTGCGTTTCAGTGTGCATCTAGTTGGGTAGCCAAACGCCACAATTTGGCTTTGTCCCACACTAAAATAAGGTGATTTGAAGATTATTTACGACCTGTAAAGTTACAAACCAAAACCAACAGTGACGCTAAATGCATAAAAAAAGACAATGAGACCATTAACCTAAGAGCTGCTGCTAGATATTTCACAGCCAGATGACAGACTTAACGGACACTGACTGTCGTTGACGCCTGCACGCTCTCTTATCCATTTTTAGCATTTTGCAAATGGTAAATTCCATAATGAAAAGGCTCACTGCATGTATGGATGTTTGAGCTGGTCTCTATGTGTACAATCTAATCAGCTTAGGCACTTGTGGGCAGCATTAGCTCTCCTTAAACTGCTTATCACATCATCAGCTGCATGTAGTTCACCAGCCACAAGGTCACACCGTATGTGTAAATATTCTTGTCTAAACTGCGTTACAGAAACAAAGCAGTGATTTTAAAAACTCTCCTGGGTGGTGTGAACAGCTTTTCAGGTTCTACACGGAGGCAGGTCTGTGCTGTTGTAGCCCCCTCGACACCGTCCAGCAGACATGCTAAAAAAAAGAAATATGATGTGGGTCATAAATCCAAAGACCCGTCCTTCACTTCCTTTCCCATGACCCTGCAGCTTCATCAGCAGCCTGCGATGGCACATAACGGGACTCGAACCAAAGCTACCTTTCTCCCTCTTCTCTTTATCAGACTTCCCTCTAAAGCCTTCCTCCCCTTTCTTTATGGTTTTATTCGTGATTTGCACTTGATCAAAACCGGCAGCAATACGAGTGGCGTTATTTTTAATGTTTGTGCACATCAGCTGGAGGTGAGAGAGGACGCCAGCAGCAACAAGGACGCTCGGGCTCAGTGTGATGAGGAGGAGCTGAAGATGCACCAGCTCAACATCCAGGTGCGCGAGGTCTTCGCCAACCGGTTCACCCAGATGTTCGCCGATTATGAGGTGTTCGTCATCCAGCCCAGCCACGACAAAGAGTCCTGGTTCACCAATCGAGACCAGATGCAGAACTTTGACAAGGTAGATTGCTTTGGATGCTGCAGTAACTGCAGTATTATACGACACCCAATGCCACCCTTTGAATTTCTGTCTGTGCGCAGGCCTCCTTCCTGTCGGACCAGCCAGAACCCTACCTGCCCTTCCTGTCACGTTTCTTGGAGACCCAGATGTTTGCCTCCTTCATCGACGGCAAGATTCTCTGTCACGATGACGAGGAGAAGGAGCACACGCTGAGGGTGTTTGACGCCCGCGTGGATAAGATCCGCATGCTGAACGTCCGCACGCCAACGCTGCGCACCTCCATGTACCAAAAATGCACCAACATCGAAGAAGCAGGTAAGGCTTGAAGATCAGTCCGGTGCATTTTGAAGAGCTTCGTCTTAGAGAAATGAAAGCAAGCGACCCAAAAAAAGGTGTTTGATTAAACCTCTCTTGTACTTTTCATGTTAAAGTTAAAAATGAAAGAAAGACCTTAGAAATCCCGTTCAACTCATTTGATTGGCTGTCAGAATTTCTGGCAAACATGGAGGTTTGTTCTCTCTTGGTAACTGACCACAGCTGATGACTTGAAGCAAGCAGTCGGAATGGGTGATGATGAGTATTTATTGTTGCTTCTCCTCTGTTTTCATCTATTTCTTAGCCTTTCATATATATATATGAGGCATCCTTGTTGAAGTCGTTTTAATTCATTTCACCTCGTGGTGTCTTTTGTTAACACGGCCCAGCCTGTATGTGGGCGGGCTGTTGATGAGGCATTGGATGTCACCGTCTAAAGCGGCATTTAGGGAGGACTCTTGGCTGGTTTCTTTGAGGAAAAAGTCTATTCTGGGCTTTTGTTCTGTTGCCTCTTTTGGCTCTGCGGGTGCTTTGCAGGAAGTGGTTCTTTTTGTCTTTTTGATCTCAAGATGTCCTCTTTTCTTCAGTCGTCAAGCTTCGAATTGAATAAACGTAGTCATCATCATTCAGATTATTCAGTCTTGAGAAAACCAGAGAAAAGTGGGCAGATGATTGATGAAAAGACAAAGAAAACCCAAATTACTCTGCCTCCTACCATGAGATGCATAGAGTGGACCGATCGACGTGTTTCCTCCTTTTACTGATGCTTTACTTGAAAGGATGAACACGGTAAACACTGCTTAAAATCGGCCCCATAACAGTTAATATGTGGAAATAGATGTTTGGACAACATGTAGGATTCATGACCAGGTGTAAACTGTGATGGTTTATAGTTAGATTTTGCACAAACCCGGTATGGTCGCTGTTTTGGCTCGCGGGAGCGGTGTTGATGACATCACTGTGTCGTGCCGGCCATATATAGTGCTGCGAGTCGATGCACCGGTAGGAGCAATCTTCTCCGTCACAGAGGTGTCGCTGCTCCGTGAAGTTTATCGCTAACTACTCTACAACGACAAAAGTGGAGAAGAAAACAATGCAGGAAGAGTAGCACTGCCATCGATGATCAGCATTCTCACCTCTGCTTACATAAGAGCTGATGAGCCTACGGAAGTTACAATTTCAATAGGTGTGTTTACCACCATTATCGTCTGACATAGTACTTAGAATATTGTTGTCGAGCTTTTAAGTGTGTTGTGTTACCTTTTCTTTGTTAGTTTGTTATGAAATAGCGTGCTTCAGTGGACACACCGTGGAATTATCGTTGCCTTTCAGGCTTTCGCGCATCTCTCCCGCAGCTTCTTCCACGCACTCTTCCAGAACTCTCCCTCTCTCTCCGTCCACCACTTATGGGAGATGACGTGGTCCTTCTGCTGTTTCAGCAGAAGCGTGAGCGACGCGTCGGCTGTAAAACAAGCTCGAGACCATGCTGCTTTGCTTGGGATTTAAAGCATTGTGCTTTTAGATTGAATGGAACTGATGAATGTGTCTCCTCTGCAGAGAAAGCCATTGAGATGAGGGTGTTAAAGATTGACCACACCGCCCTGCACCCCCACCTGCTGGACATGAAGATCGGTCAGGGCCGCTACGAGCAGGGTTTCTTCCCCCGACTGCAGTCAGACGTGCTCTCCACTGGGCCCACCAGCAACAAGTGAATACGTCACATTATCGGGATTCATTTCAGTTTGAAGGAAAAACCTGCTCTGTAATTAACTTGAGCTTGAAGCTGATCAGAGGTGTGTTGCTTTGTGCCACAGATGGGCAAAGAGAAGTGCTCCTGCTCAGTGGAGGAGGAGGGATCGACAGAAGCAACACACTGAGCACCTTTATTTAGACAATGACCAGAGAGAGGTGAGAGATCCCCACAGAGGCTCCTCCTCACATCTCATTCATACAGACTGCCTGAGCTATGTTGTCATTGCTCATTTTGTCTTCTGTTTATTTGCTTTATTTTGACTTGTCTTGTCTGCCCCCCCCCCACCTGCTCTTACACATCTGGTCTGTGTGATTTTCTTTTTTTTTTGTTTTTTGTCTCTGTTTCTCTGCCTTTCTCGCACTCACGCTTACACACTCTCAGCATGTTGAGTGTTTGTTTCCGGAGCTGCAGCTCCTGCTGTTTCTTGACTACTACTGGACTCTGCAGTCCTTCAAGCCCTGTCTAAAGTCGGTGACTGTGGACGTGGTATGTGTTGGTAGACCGCAGACCACACATGTGGCCTTTACCTCCCTCTGCCTCCTCTACCTTCAGCAGCTGAGCTGTAGCAGATAGTCCATGTCACTTTGCTAAAACAGATTTTAGTCCATGTCAGTGAACCCTGCAACTGCTCTGTTTGGTTGTGATTACTAGTTCTTGTTTTACCGACTCATTCGGGTTTATTGTTTAGTCTCACTTGTCGACCACAAGCTGACAACAGTGAAGACAACTAAGACTGTAGAACAAACTGTGACTAAACGCTCGTGGTTCTGGTATCTCAGCTCTGAGGCTTCACCAGCTGTAGTTAGACCCTTGTAAATGTTGCAGCTTTTACTCAGGACATGAGCTACGTCCTGGGACAGAATATGTCTTACATTTGCTCTATCTTTTGTCAGAAGTACATCCAGGAAGCCCGAAACTTGGGAACTACCATCAGACAGCCTAAACTGTCCAACCTGTCACCTTCTGTCATCGCTCAGACGAACTGGAAATTTGTTGAAGGCTTGCTGAAGGAGTGCAGGAACAAGGTCGGTGTTTGACTTTGCTCTGGTTCATCAGTTCTGCTGTGCCACATTGGATCATTTGAATAAGGCCATCACGGTGTTTATACATGCGTTTTGCATGCTTGTGTAAAGTTAAATCTGTGCTATTTAAAGCTACAGCTGTCTACTTGTTATAGTCTAAAAGCCATTAAAAGCGGTTGTTTATTTGCGTTTATTTGCTCGTAAGCTGGATGCGATGGGAGCGCGTTTGAGTGCCATCGTTCTTTTTGAGGCGCCTGCGGTTTTCATGATGGCAAATGGTGATAACTTTTTATCAATACTAAGTTTTGAGCTCTCAAAAGGTGTCTTGAAATATTCTGCGTTTCTCTCCGGTTCAGAAGCTGCAAACACGGACGATTTTTTTCAGTTTGATATTTTTCAAACTCTGCCGAGTAGGCTTTAAAAAGCCTTTTTAAAGGGGGTCTAGGTCGGAGTGGGTTAATGTATGAAGGTTACTGCTTTAATAAAGAAAAATAGCCTTTAGAACAAACTGATTTATGACTATTTCCTGGTTGGCCTAAACAGTTTCTTTCATTTTTATAAAAATGTACTGTTTAAACCAACAGTAAATGGCTCAAGGCCACAAAAAAAAGGTACGTATTCATTCAAAGAAATGGCAATAAAGCACTGGAATACTGTAAAAATAAAGCGCGTTACTTTTCCTGCCACAGAAAAGTGAATATAGGGGCATGGCTCATCTGAACAAAATAAAGCTCCAGTGTTATTATTTTGGTTTATTTGATCAATGATGTGTGCTCGTTTTGTTTTATCTCTGCAGACAAAGCGTATGTTAGTGGAGAAGATGGGTCGGGAGGCTGTGGAGTTGGGTCACGGAGAGGTTAGCATCACGGGGGTCGAGGAGAACACTCTTATTGCGAGCCTCTGTGACCTGTTGGAGAGGATCTGGAGCCACGGGCTGCAGGTTAAACAGGTCAGGACAAAAAAATCGAGCTGTTCATTCTGAACAACGGTCACATTGCGCGTCATCCAACGCCAACAGCGAGATGACGTGTGTTTCTCTGAGCACATAATGGCACTGCCGTGTGTTTTCTCTTTTAGGGTAAGTCTGCCTTGTGGTCCCACCTGCTGCACTATCAGGACAGCAAAGAGAAGAAGAGTGCAACCCCCGGCGGTTTGGGACCTCCAGGTAAATCCTGGCATCATTTCACTGACTGATCTCGATCAGTTTACTGATGGGTGACATTGCACACGATGACACTTTGTTTGTTGTAATCAGGCTTCATTCATGACACTGAGAGACGGAAATCTGACGGCGGTGGATCAGCCATGCCCCCTCTTAGAATCTCCCTGATCCAGGACATGAGGTGAGAAACACTGTGAACATCGGTGAAAGAATAATGGAGACTTATTGCCCGTTAATGTCACTGTAGGAATGTGCAGTAGTTTTAGGCTTTTGTCAACACTGCCTTAACTTATGTTAGGATAATACTGCCCCCTTGTGGCAGACCTGCAAACCTAACTACTGAAATTATGTTCTTATAACTGATTGGCTCTATGGATCCCAGTAATAGAACCCAGTTTGTTCTTATTTGTAATTTAGATACTTGTATTTATCTTAGCACACATGCAGAGGACAAAGTGCAACAATAAACAAAAAATATTTTGACAAGAATGCAGAATAATTGATGTTTTACATCACATTTGTCTGTTTTGGTTCAGCAACTGAAATATATTCTCTGTTTAAAAAGTGACTATTTTAAAGCTGTCACTATATTGTGAGATTACCGTGTAGCAGCACTTTCCTCTGATTTCTAGATTGAATGTATTAGGTATCTTATGGATTATATTTCCAGAAAGCAATAAAATAAATAATTGAATTTGCAGTGATTTAAAAAGTCTTGTCCTGGCAGGCAAAGCCATATTGTTTCCTAGACTTGTGTGATTCACTCTTGTGCTCACTTAAGTTGTTCTTATCAGTAGAATAATAAATCAAAGTAATTATCAACAAGTATTTCAGAGCCTAAGACTTACAGAAACACAATAAATCTACATAAAAAAACCACAAACTTTTGTTACATCACACGTTTTACTGTTTTTTACTGTTATTTATCTCAAGAACAAAAGTATGAAGTGATCCTGCCGTAATGTCCACTGTGACTGACATTCTTTTCTAAATGAACTAAAGCATTAAACCATCCAGTAAACCACTTTAATACAGACTATAAACTGAATATTTCATATCAAAAGTAACAAAAGTTTAAAAAAATGGTGAGATATGCAAATATGGTCAAAGAGGAGGCAGCGTGCAGCTGAAGTTGCTCCACACACACGATGTGACCACTCCAGCCCCCGAGGCCCAACCTGGTGCTTGAACTGACGCAAATGTGCTTTTCTTGACTGAACAATGAGTGTCCCGTGCACCTGCATGCCTCAGCATCTGCGTGCCTGTGATGACAGCCCGCGCTGTCGCGTTACCTACTTCTGCCAGCCAGGGCTGGGGGGGGGGGTCTGGGCTTGCATGTAGAAGACGTCGGGTGGGACTGTGTGTAGCACCGTGTTACTTCCAGCCTAATTACCAGACCCCCCACCAGCCTGACTGAGAGGGCAGGAGGGGGAGGGGGGAGGGTGTCACTTCAAGACACAAACGCACAGCTATGCTCTGTTGAAAGATGGACCCTCCCCCGCTTTCATGTAAACATCTGACAGCCCGACCATAAACTCACTCTGGCCCAGACGTTGGCCTCCTGTAATGACTTTAAACAATCAGTTCAAAAGAAGTCCTATAACTGTGGGAAGAGCTAATAATAACAGCGCAAAAACTACATGTTTCTTGCTGTTGCCATGGAGACAACCGGTGTAGAAATCTGGGTTACTCGGTCTGAGCGAGGGAGGACACGGGGAGGGGGAAGGAGGGTGGAGGAGGAGACGTGGTGGGCGTATGGCACAGGTGGAGTGGAAGGGAATGTGTCTGGACATCAGAGACATGATAGTGGCTCGCAGCGATGACAGGCGACCGACACGCACACTCTGGGAGCCCGCTGTGGTTAAAATACCACACCGAGGCAAACTGGGACTTCTCTTTGGTCTAACGCCGAAAACAGCAGGGTGGTGTTGGACTCGGACACTATAAGTAATGAAGTTGTTTGCAGCCTCAGAGAAACACTCGTCATACCGAAGTCTCTCATGTTATTAGGAGATTTACACAGATTTCACATTTGTTGTCAACAGTTTTCATATCTGATGTGTATTTTTTCCTTGATAAGTAGCTAAAATGAACTTGTTGGAGTAGTTTAATATCTATGTGAATTAAATATTGTTTTGCTGATAGAAGGCAACACATGTCACTTTGCTTTCTGAGATTGAGTGAGGTCCATTATTCACTATTTTGGACAAGAAAAAGATGTAATGACGTATGAATTTATAAACAACCCTGTGTGTTAGCCTGTATAAATGGACTTTAATCAATAAACCAGAGGTGTTTTATCACTCCTATTATGATTTTATCCTCATATAAGTTTCCTCATCTTTGCTTTGTGCTCTAATTTCTCTCCCCTGCTGATCTCAGAACCTGTTTGTTTTCTCTTCTTTTCAGACACATTCAGAATATAAGTGAGATCAAGACAGACGTGGGCAAAGCCAGAGCCTGGGTCCGCCTCTCGATGGAGAAGAAGCTGCTTTCCAGACACCTGAAGCAGCTGCTCTCAGACCACGAGCTTACAAAGTGAGCAGAGCAACACGCTGCCGCAGTTTCAGTGAGACTGCGACGCTGTGACTTTGTTCTCGGTTTGACCTTCTATCTCTGCTTGTGCAGGAATGCCTGTCTCGTGTGTAATCTAGACATTTATAATACATTAAGCGGCGCATTGTCGTCCGCACGGCATTAATGATTCACAGCCTCGTTCATAATTGATATTTAAGTGGTAAAATGCGTTCGGGGGGGGGGGTCTGTCTGTCTGTCTGTCTGCCTGCCTGCCTTTATGACCTCATGGTGTCACCACGTCTATCAAAGACTGAACACTTTGTTGCACTTTGTTGTCCATTTGCCCCAGTTTGATCTTCGGTCCTGCAACGAATGCAGCTGATGAAAACAGTTCTGTTTTTTTGAAAAAAAAAATAAAACAAAAGTTGCAGGCCGGGTGATGATGGTTTATTATTCCTTCCTTTCAGAAAACTGTACAAGCGCTACGCCTTCCTGCGCTGTGATGATGAGAAGGAGCAGTTCCTTTACCACCTCCTGTCCTTTAATGCTGTGGATTACTTCTGTTTCACCAACGTCTTCACCACCATCAGTGAGTGATGCTTTAACGCCGGTCTGACTGCACAGCCCACAAACCACCATTTTCCCCCACAAACCTTTTGTTTTTAAACATTTCTTTTCTCCCTGTCTCTCCCAGTGATCCCCTATCACGTAGTGGTTGTTCCCAGTAAGAAGCTGGGTGGCTCCATGTTCACAGCCAACCCCTGGGTTTGTGTTTCTGGTGAGCTGGCAGAGACCGGAGTCCTGCAGGTGCCCAGAAACACCCTGGAGATCACTTTTGAGGTTTGTCTTAATTCTGTTCTGAACGACAGTTCCAGTGTGGGTTTCTTTGCTTGTCGTTGACTTATCAATGATCACAATAACTACAATGACAATGCTACAATAAAGTTTTCTATATCACACGCATTTCACAGAATCCACTTCAAAGGGGAGCAGTACAGCTGTCTATTACACCTGTATAACAGCTCTAGAGTCAGTTATGCTACACGCACATAGCTGCCACCCGGAGCTCGGTTTTGGCTGAGGCTTCCAGTCTACTTTTCTTCCTTTAACACCCTTGACAACAGTGCTTGTGTCATGAGCTCCAAAATGCAGATGGCCAGCTTAACACGGCCTCTAAACGCAGCGAAAGCAGAGCGCAGTCAGCAGAGGCTTTGCCTTCTGTGTAGTGACAGTTTAACGGGGCGAGAAACACGAGTCAGTAAGAGCCAGCTATGTAACCCACAGCGTTACTTCACAGTACAGCTGAAAGTGGGAGTGAAAAAGTGCCTCGTTTCTCAGAAAATCATGCTTCTAGCGTCGTGTTTAAAACGGACAACTCGGATGATCATTTCAACTCTCACCATGCTTCAAAAGAAGTTGGTTGAAGTGACGGTTAAAACCTTCATCATCTGAATTATTTTCTTTCTCTTTAGTCAAATTACAGACGAGCATAAAGACCAGAACTGTGCAAATGACAATAACCTCGTCCTAAAACAGCGTGACCTTCTTTTGGTTTGGGTGTTTGACATCCATGTGGTTCCCTCTGTCTCAGTGCCAGAACCTGGGCAAGCTCACCACAGTGCAGATGGGTCACGATAACAGCGGACTCTACGCAAAGTGGCTTGTGGAGTGCGTGATGGTCCGCAACGAGATCACAGGGCACACGTACAAGTAAGCCAGCCTCACAGGGTAAATCTGCCTGGGATTCTTTTGACCGGACAAAAAAAATGAATGCTTGATTCCAGGTTTCCGTGTGGCCGGTGGCTGGGGAAGGGTGTGGATGATGGCAGTCTGGAGAGGATACTGGTGGGAGAGCTGATGACCCCCACCTCTGAGAATGACGAAAGGATGTGCCGCACACCCCCGATGCAGCAGTCTCCGGGGATGATGAGAAGATTTGTTACCATCTCTCCGAGCAGCAAACCAAGTTAGTTTCTCATCGACATAACTATTAGTCATCCATATAAAGTAGACATTTGATTATTCTCTCTTCCAAGCATTGTACAAGGAATAAGTATAAATACCCAAATACCACAAAATTAGAACAAAGACACCATGAATGCATGAATTAGGAAACACAATGACAGACAGATGCAACCCCGGTAAACTGGGTTTTCCCTCCCCGTGTCTTCTTCTGTTGACTCAGAGCATCTCTTTTTTTTTTTCGTATCCAGAGTTAAACACAGGTCAGATCCAGGAGGGAGTGGGAGAGGCCATCAACGGGATTGTGAAGCACTTCCACAAGCCTGAGAAGGAGGTGAGAGACGGCAGTCTAGACAGGCCCAAACATGCAGTTCTATTATTTATCGGAAATGAAGAAAAAGCAGCCGTGTGGCCTCAAAGTCCCTCAGAAGCGGAACGCGGTGTGCATAGATCCAATGGAGGAGAACTGAGGCTGGATTTTGAAAACCTGACTTTTCTTGAATAGTCTCTCTGGCAAGGAAGGACGCCTGTTTATCTCCTTTCTTCAGTGGACTGATATAAAATATCAACACTTGTAATTACTGCACACTAAGCAGGTGGAGCGATACCCTCAGTTCAAAGGAAATGCCCATGAAGGATTCTTTTTAATGCTTGGTAACTTAACTCTTGATCACAGGCTTTAAGAGTCATTCATTTTAGTTCAAGTACAAAGGAATTTTACAGGGGAATCCCCCCCCCCCACCGCTGCTCCACCTCTTTAACAGACCCACAGAACAATGAAGGGTGGCTGCGCCAAACAAAAGATGATAAAGTGCAGTTTCTACTGTGTGTGTGTGTGTGTGTGTGAGACTGTGTCTTTTACTAACGTTACACAGCCATATGTAGTGTTTCTGTCATGTTCCAAACCCATGCTGGTTTGCCCTCATGAGTTTTTACATTCAGTTCACATTTTCAGCGTCATATCGAAAGATGTTGCTGCTTTTATTGAATTCAATGTAAATTATTTGGACGATAGTATTATAATTGGGTAGTTGGAGGGTGTAAAAATGAGTCAAGAAAGGTTTTCCATTCATTTTTTTCATCTGTAAGAAATCAGCGGCTTTTAGTTGAGTTGAAATCGACTCACTGCTTGCGTTTGTTCCGTCCACAGAGAGGCAGTCTGACCCTTCTCCTCTGCGGGGAGTACGGCCTCGTTTGGGCTCTGGAGCAAGTTTTCCAGCACGGTTTTAAATCACCTCGACTCTTTAAAAATGTCTTCATCTGGGACTTTTTGGGTAAGGACCTCAAGCCCTCTCAAACACTTACAACCTGCAGGTATCTCCATGGTGGCTCTGAGGTGCAAAAGAGAATCTTAGGACAAAACACGACAACATTTAACAACATATGAAAAAGATTTAAAAGCGGAACATTTTCAACAGTTCAGCACAGTCGTAGGCTAAATTAAAAGCCTCAAAACGTTGGACTTGACATTCACAGTTTTTGCATCAGACACTACAAGTATTGATAGTATTTAGCAGTCCCTTCAATGCTGGCGTGAATGTTGGAAACGAGTCGATTATTTGTTCACGTGGTCTGAAATGTGAAATGACCACGTCTTTTTTTTTTTTTGGTAATCTTGCTCTTTGACAGAAAAGGCCCAAGTGTACTTTGAAAGTGCAGAGCAGCGGGAGGTGACTCCGGACGAAAACTGGCAAACCAGAGTGCGCCACTTCTGCCGCTTCATGCGCGCCATCAACAGCACGTCCAGAAACATCGGCAAGGACGGAAAGTTCCAGATGCTCGTCTGTCTGGGTGCAAGGTGGGCAGGTCACAGTCACATGTGGTGAACAGCGTTAACCTTTGATTCAGTCATCAGAGTGGGTAACGTGTAACGTGGGGCATCCCTGTTGTGGTGTCACCTGACAGTGATCTGAACATCCAGTGTTGAATTGTTTTACCTTCATTGGCTTCCTGTCCTTTTATAGAATTGATTTTAAACTTTTAATGTTTGTTTTTAAAGCTCTTAACGGCCTCACCCCATCATATTTATCTGAGCTTTTAACTGACCGTAATCCTGGCAGAGCTCTGAGGTCAACAAATCAACTTTTGTTGGAAGTGCCCAGGTCAAAATACAAGCACTTGGGGTGACCGAGCCTTTTCCGTTGCTGCCCCCAGGCTCTGGAATAAGGTCCCCCCCGAGAGGCGTCTTATTTCTGACCGGGGCGTCTTTAAATCTAGGCTAAAAACATATTTATTTCAGATGGCTTTCAATACCCAGTAGTATGGTGACTCTTTTATATTATCTTATTCAATTTTGCTGTATTTTATTTTATTGCGTTTACTGTTATTTTATTGTTTTGTACTTATTCTTTTCTTTATTTATTATCTGATGTAAAGCACTTTGGTACACCGAAATGGATCGTTGTAAAGGGCTGTATAAATAAATTACATCTATATTTACATTTTACCTTTAAATCCTGTGAACGCAGAAGAAGACACAACAGACCACTGGGGATGTGAAGCTTCTTTTTTTGACTCCACTTGTGTCTGTGTCCTCCTCCCTCAGGGATCATTTGCTGCATCACTGGATCGCTCTGTTAGCAGATTGTCCCATCACCAGTCAGATGTACGAGGACGCTGCACTGATTAAAGACCGCTCACTGGTAAACTCTCTGATCAGAGTACTACAGACTCTGCAGGAGTTTAACATCACCCTGGAAGCTTCGCTAGTCAAAGGTGTTGGTATCTAAACCAAACCGCCTTCCACCAGTCGTACCTGAACGGGAAGATCACCGGGGACCACTAAGAGGGGCAACTGAATTTTTTATATGCAGGAACAGACTTGAACAAAGGACATTTTCTGGCTTATACTAAAGCTACTGTCACATTTGCCATATATTGAGTGCAATGAGCCTTTCAAGATACGTTGTTATTTTTATCCTCAAGATGACCATTAGATGTTGAAAATATGTTTTCTATTCTGAACCATGATTTTCACATTATTGATGATGATCTTGTGCTATAATGTTTCACTGAAAGCTAAATATTTTCATTGCTGTTGTGAACTGCTGATAACGGCTCTATTTAAGGGAAAGCGGAGATTAAAAGTGTTAATATATTTTCAGATGAACACAGTATTATTTTGTTAAATCAGTCAAGTTGCTTGCTCTGTTGTCAACTCCAGTTTCAATGTCATAACGCAGAGCTTAAAGCAAATGATGTAGAAGTATGCTTTATAAGTATGTGTATGGCAGGGAGGCTTGTAGAGTGGAAGACGATACACCTACGTAGGAATGAGTAGGCTGATTAGTTTGAGCCTTTTCCTGGCAAAAGTACATGTATGCAAATCTTTTACATGGAATACCTTCAGCAGAGAAAGTGGTCCCTCTTGCATGATATTAAGACAGTGTGGCTCAAACCTGCATCCAGTGATGGACAGTTGGATAAAGGAAAATGCACCAAGTCTTGTGTTCTGGACACAAGTGCTCCAAGAGATGCTTGACCCAGCTTTCCTTGCAAAGTGGATCACAATGACAGCCTTTATGTACATACCTCCAACCAGACTCAACGCCCGCCCTCCCTCTCTCTTCATCAATCCAGCCCTTACACTACATTTACCTGTTTTCTGAACTAAAAACAATGTGATCGTCAGAGTAGACTCTGTGTGTTCAATTTTCACCGATTACCATGTAAGGAGCTAAAAAGACTGCTTCGACTCCCCCCCCCAGGTTTTTTTTAGGTCATCATTGTTCCTTGCTATGCAATATCCATAAGAGAAAATTGAGATATTACTGGGCCATTCTCCGCTTCATACGTTGAACTTTACCGTACGGAATAGGATATTTGATATGTGATGGACTTATTTTCTGTGCCAACAACGTCTGGAATGACCGTGTTGTACTCATCTGTGTACGACCTCCCCTGCCCTTCCCCCTCCACATGAGCATCTTGGGAGATCTATATTTTTCTTTTCCAGTACAGTTGTACATTTATCAACATAGCTGTGTAATGTAGTGTTTACTAAGTGAGCAACAGTGTACAGTGTAAAGATATATTAAAGAATAAAGCATCTGCAATGCGTTACATTGGGCGTTCTTGACTTCAGACTTTATCGGCTCTTCATTAATAGATTTACAGTAAATTATCTGCTGAATGAGCCCTTTTGGCTAAAAAAATTAATTTCTTTTTTTCTTAAAAAGGTGCTGATTTTAGCTCACAAACCGGGAATATTTTAAAGTTAAACTTATTGATTGCAAACTGTGTGTCTAGACAGAAACTGTCCGGTTTCGAGTTTTAGGTAAAAGTTTATTAAATTTGAGAGCAAATGAGTGATTTTATGACAATTTGCAGATAAAACTGATTTACTGTAGTTGTAGGTGTAATCAAAATGGCATTTTCATTAACATTTGGTAGGTTATTTAATATTTACTTAACATTTACTTCAAATGCATACAAGCATAATAGTAAGAATAGCAATGAAATACCTAAATATTTCTCGATACTTGTTAAGTGCTCATATGTATAAATGTATTATAATAAAGCAGTAATTGAACTGAAATGTTCACACATTTATATGGCTTGCTGAATGTGCTTTCTCAGCTGTGAACATGTAAACAAACTCGTTGGCGCCATGTCGAGAGGCTGTTTTTCTTTGAAGCCTAGGGCCAGGTGGTTTATGGGATTTCGAGTATAAAAGCGGGCCGTTCGCAACTCATGGCGGCACCACGGTTTCCCGCTCGTTCACTACGCCTCCCATCATTCATGTCCACCGAGGAGTACGCGACGTCAGCAGTGATTGGTTGAATCTAGGTTCAAACCCAACGGCTGCACTCCTTATATGGTCATTGCATGTTTGGCCTTTCATTCCGGCTTTTTATGCAAATTGTATTCTAATGGACAGCTGTATGCAGTCGTAGTAAGAGCATGCGCAGTGCGTGAAAAGAAGACGGCGAAGATTCAAAGTTTTTGTTCAGTAAGTATACTGTTATTTCCTTTATACAAAAACTACATTTATTTGACTTTTACGAACTAGTTTTGTCTGAGGTTACCAGTCATATTGTTGAGTAGTTGTAGCTTGACGTGTACGTTTCATGCTGTTGCGAGCTAAATGTACAAAGACTTACCGTCTCGACAATGGGATAACGTGGAAGTGAACGAGAGCGTGGCGTGGTACGGTTCGGAGCATCGGCTAGCAATCATGCTAACAGCTAACAACAATGAGCCATATTTGGCGCACTAGCGGGTAAAGTTTGAATTTAAAGGGAAGGCTGGGGTCTTCGTAACTTTGTGTGTTTTATTAAAGATTTAAAACACTTATGAGATGTGTCTAACTGATGATCGAAGTAAATTATTTAGGCACGCATAAGTCCACGAGTCGCTTGGTAGCTTTTTGTTTCTTGACTTCAGAAAGCGCTCCTGCCCGCTTTTTGTTTCGAGTATTTTACCTCGAACAAATCCACGACGTAACAACGTCTGATAACAGACATCTTTGTTGTTTGTCTGTGCATATTGCACTGTTTCCTATCCGTGCATCTTTGTTTTTAAAATAAACTACCTTAACCATAGTTACCGATGGTAAAAACGTTGCTGCATTTGTGGGTGTAACGTCTCTGTAACTGTCCGCACGTTCGTCGCACGAAGAGCTGAAACTTTGGAATCTTGATCCATTTACCATGTTAATGTGCTCCTAAAGTTTTGTTTGTGTGGTAACGCATCGTGTTTCACGCCGTTATAACGTTTGCGTAGCGTCAGTATTGTCTGTTTTGGGCTATTTTGGTGTTCCCGTGACTTGGCTTTAAATTCCTAAATATGCTCGAATATAGTGACTTTTGCTAAATTTAATTAATCTGCTCCGGATGTCTGTGCACTTTGTATTTTTATTGAATACGCTGACACTAAAAGGTGTGTGCTTGAGGGATTTGTTATAATTGTAGGTTAAATGGTTGGCTTGTATCTGTATGTGTGCGTGTAGGGACCGCCCCCTTTCAAGAGTAGAAAGCACAACTGTCTGCAGACATCCATGGTGCTTTTCACTGGGACTGGGACGATTACCAACCGCGTGTTCTTACTTTTTTCAGGGTTCTTTTCTTCTTTCCACACACTGACCAAGAGAGAGAGAGTATGTTTGGCTTTCACAAGTCAAAGATCTACCGGAGTAACGACGGCTGTTGCATCTGCAAAACCAAGTCCTCCAGTTCACGCTTCACAGACAGCAGTCGATATGAGGAGACGTTCAGGCTGTGTTTTGGGTAAAAGCTCATTTGTGTTACAGTCATGAGTGCATGTGAGTGAGGTGTTTGTTTTTAATTTTGTGTACATTTGTTCCATTGATATGTTAAGGCTGTCTGAGGATCGGGTTGGAGACATTTGCAATGCATGTGTTTTACTGGTGAAAAGGTGGAAGAAACTGCCTCATGGCTCCAAGAAGAACTGGAATCATGTAAGTCTTGTCATTATTATATTTTTTTATTTTTTATTAAATGAGTTAAAAGTTGACTTGCTGACAGAATTTGCCTGCTGTATTCAGGTGGTGGATGCCAGAGCTGGTCCAGGTTTTAAGGTGACTAAACCCAAGAAGATCAAGAACAGTGATGGGAAGAAGAAAAGCAAGCTGAAGAAGCTTCACAAGCTAAAGAGACTAAGTAAGTAGTTTAAATAAAAATTTAAGCACTAACATACCAGTTTAGACAGATTTCTTGTACTAGGAAAAACATTTTAGTCTCGACTAATGAGGAATGGTTTCCTATTTTGTAAAAATGTTGTTAATGTTATGTGTTTGCAAATGCTTACAATGTAATTGTGCCTCAATCTCAGTTCAGGCACACATATCTGTTCAGTCTGAAGGAGCTGCCTTGTTTGATGAGTGCAGTGACATCTTGTGGCTCTTTGGGATAGAGCATGCACTGCGACTGCAGTTTCCTTAGGTTACACATTTGGGCTGAAACAAACTGCCAGCGTTTAGACAAATGCGGTTGGTTTGGAACTTGGCAGTTTGAAAGATTTTATTTGCTCTGCAAGACTTTTTGGTGTCTGTTGGGAGGCAAAACATTGTTATTTATTTATTGACGTGAGATTATTTATTTCCCTTTTTTTTAAGTATTTAATTTTAAAGTAAGACAATATTTTTGTTTTAAAAAAAACAACCAACCATCTGAATGCAGATTTAGTTGTCAGTTGAACACTGAGTTTGACAATTATTGCAGTTTTAGTTTGGTCAAATGTGGATCTGTTTCGACTATTTTCTATAATTTTATGGATTATTAAGAGATAATTCGTTCATTGATAATGAACATTTTCAGTACTAGTTACCTTAGTTTTAAAAGTGAACCAGTTGGTAGAGTACTGCGTTGTATTAACTGACTGCGAAAAACTTTCACAAGTCTTGCCTGAAAAGTTATTTAATGGTTTCCAAATAAGTGTCATGGTGGGGCTGAAACGTTTCGTTTTCGTTTTCCAAGCAGACTCGGATGCCCACAGCACGACCTCCAGCGTGTCTCCTGCCCAGTCTCCAAGTTACAGCAACCACTCGGATGATGGCTCAGACATTGAGTCCAAACAAAGACGCTCGACTCCCTCCATCTTCTCTTTCCTGGATCGTTCTTACTGGAAAAGGCAAGACATTGCACACGCCAAACACAGGACAAATCAGTTAAGCTTTTGTCTCTCTTTAAAGGGATGTAACTCAAATTCTCTTTTCTATTTCCTCTTAGGCAAAAGGTGTGTTGCGGGATCGTCTACAAGGGCCGGTTTGGAGAGGTGATTATTGATCCCCGCCTTTTTAAGCCCTGCTGCAGTTCCAAAAATCAGAAGACGCTGACACCCACGCAAGTGGCCACACACTTGCCAGACACGCTTCCTCCGCAGCTTCCAGAAGACATAAAAGAAACCTGGTGAATGCCTTTGTTGAATCCTCCTGTGGGGTTATCCACGGCATCCACCTGGATTTGTCTCCAGTGGCAGACCTCATTTCCACTCACTGTTAGATCAGTTAGGTAGATGTTTGTCTACATAATATGCCCCCACCACCCCTTCTTTTTTTCCTTTTTTTTTTTATATGGGTATTTTTTAACTTTTGTATAGAGTTGAGTTCTTTTGTTTTATAGAAAAAAAAAAAAAAAAAAAAAACTTTGGGCATTAGTGTTATTTATAGGACAAGGAGACAAATTTTGTTGAAATTAAGTTTTTGATTCTGAATTGCTTTAGGTTATTTTTGTATTAAGTGATCAGATTTTTGTAAATATTATTGTCATTTTCTGTCTGGCATATCAGGACTGCTCGGCTTCTTTGGTTCCCTTTTATAATTTGTCAAACTGTAAGTGTGCATATGAAAGACACAAGCTACTTCTAATACCAGCTTTTGTGTGTTTGTGTTGACGTTTCGTCGTATGCTCAATTTGTACAAACAAGTCCGTTTGGTAATTTTTTTTGTTTGTTTGTTTTGGTTTCTTTTAATTTTCAAGTGCACAAATGACTTTTTTCCTAACACCAGGGATCATTAGCACATCTATCCTTCATAAATGTAATGATCTTTTAATATGTATGTAGATATAAGGCATGTTATTCCTCCAACATATACACAATTTAAGTGTGCCACGAGTTTGAGACACTCCGTTTTAATTTGTTCAGCAGTTTGTGCACAATGACATGAGTAGATATGATTAGACCACGCGTGCAGTACATCCCTCTTCGAATGACAAAAGAGAGTTATTTATTTCTTTTGTACAGTCTCCAATGAAATTACATTGCATTTTGAAAAGCTTATTTTTTTCTTCTTCTTTAATGAATTTTGTCAATTTAGTGTTTTGGCTGATGGTATATCCAAATGGGGGGAAAAAAGTAATAAGCAGCAAACCACTACGTTTTAAAGGTGCTGAAAACGCTAAACCGGTTTGATCACTTTTCTCAGACACCTTCCTCCCGAGGTCTGCATCGTTGCAGAAAATCGTGCTCTGCTGAAACAGGTGTAAACTGCAGGGAAAAGTAGACTTGACTGCAGCAGCCATGAGCTGCGACATTCTTACTTCATTTGATTGCTGTCAGGGCCAGGGCTCATTTTAGTCAGGAAAAATGCTCTTGGAGAAACGCATTTGATTGTCATGGTAGTGATTTATCTGTAGAAGCAATTGTCAAAGGTTCAAACTATGCAGACATTTTGAATGTGAGAAATACTATGGGGGCTTTCTGTCTCTTTGGCTATTTAAGCTTTAAGTGACAGATCCTTATTTAACCAAATTGGCTTGTGAACAGCATCAATTTTTTTCAGCAATAATGTTAAATTCTGCTCATAAGTGATTGCCAAGGTATTCTTTTTTTGTGTTTTGTTAAACAATAATGTTCATATTGCACAGTTATTGCCATGGCGCTTACTGTTTCGAATCAATACTGCAGCGATAGCAACGGTTGGTTTTTTTTGTTTTTGTCTTTGTACATTTTGTAACCAAGCTCAAACTAAATCTATGTAAACTGTTCTGCGGCAGGGTAATTAAATGAATGCTGAACATTTTTTTATGATTCTTATTAAAAGGAGATGTGCTGCTTCCTTTTAAGCTGGAAAATAAGCTTGTTTTTTGTCCTTAGGGAGTTGCCATAATGTTGTTGCGAGGTACATTTTGGGGTGTAAGGTGTGCCTTAATGAATTACCTGATCTTTCCATTTTGATTCTTTGTAATTTATATTTATTTATTACACAGCATTTTTAAACTGAAATTTTGAGGTATCTGGTGTCAAGCCTTTCAAAAAGTCTGTTTGAATTTTGTGCACTTCCTTTGAACATGCAATGTTTGTTTTTGTACGCTTTTTTTTTCTTTTATTTTGTATACTGTACCACAAAGTAGATCTGTATAATAAAATGAAATGAAAAAAACATGCCTGTTATATTTATTTTCACCGACTGGTGGCGCGCAAGGGCTACGACACAAACGCATTTCAGCCAATAAAGCAATGCACACGGGTTTTCTGTCCTTATACCTGTCGCTTTTCTGCTAGCTTTTGGACGTGTTATGATACTCTGGCATGCTTTACAACTTAATTTTCTTTAAGGTTTATTTGACTTTTCAGTATTGCAACATACGAATGTAGTTTTGATCTGGGGAAAACATGACTATTTGACACGGTAATGTCTTGCTAAACTCGCACAAGACACAGATGGGTCACTATTTTATGTGTTTAGTGAGAAGTAGGTCCGCTGAAAATTCAATTGTGTGTTGCCTGGCAACCGTGTTGTTTAACTATCGGTTCTTTTTTTTCAAGCTAATTATTTCACTTGCTGAACCCACTATTGCGTAAATGTGTAGTGGGGATTTTATTTATTTATTTATCCATTTGTCACAAAAATGTGTAATGTTCGGCATTAAAAGAGACACTAATACCCCTGTTTTACAAAGTTGACGTTTTAATTGGAAAAATCCGTGTAAAGCACAGAACTTCCGAGCTTAACTGTCAAATTAAAAGCCATCGTAGAGCACATAACAATATTTTGTCAATGCTTCCGGTTATTCATTAACCCCCCACCCCCCAGCACACACACACACACACACAGCCATGTGTACGCGCACGCACGCTCTCATTCTCGCTCTCTTTCAGACAGTCACTCACTCCTTTCTCTTTTCAAAGCCCGTTGTGAGGCAGATTGACAGGCTAGAATGAAAATGAGGCGGACGCTCGGTCACGACTTCAGTGCGTACCCGTCCTTTTGAGAAGACTTCTAAACTTGGATCATATCACCATGGGAGCTATTTGGGCAGCAAGGGACTTTTGTTTGTTTTTGCTCTTGTTAAATAGTCGCCAAAGCGCAGCGCTTCCAGAGATTCGAGGTGGGACTGTAGTGAGTGTGCATGTGTTTGTGTTGTGTTTTCCAGTTGTGGGGAATGCTGCTTTACGCACGCTTTCAGAAGTGCGCTCTTGTTGTTTCACCAACGAAGACTTTCACTTTTTCTATCAGTTTCAAAACCTGTAGCTTGTGTAAAATGACTATTGGTGGGGCCATTTGTGTGCTCCATGTACATCTAACTTTACAAAACTAGTTGTGTAACTTGTTTGTAAGTAAATTAACAGGACTTCTCCAATTTGTCCGTTTGCAGACTGTTACTTAATAATGTTTGTCGGTTTTCTGCCTAATAATGTAAGTTTATGTAATAATGTAATTTTATATATAATAATGTAAGTTTATATATATATATATATATATATACATATGATGCTGTTATATATATTTTTTTCTTATGTCTTAGTAAAACTAAGTTAAGTACTTATGGATTTCAGCAGATCCGTGCGCAGAGGGAAGTGATGGCTGTCACATTGATGCTATTTGTCAGACTACCCAAGGCTCATACAAGTGTACATGTAAGGCAGGCTTTAAAGGAGATGGAAAACACTGCGAAGGTAATCTTTTTGCTTGTTAAGCTGTTGCCAAAATCAGTGGAATCAAAGAGTTTGGATGTTTAGCCCCACATTTGAACAGGGTAAATGTCACTAATCACATATTACTTTCTCTAAACAGGTTTGACACATAGTTTGAGAGATTTGTATCTATTTATTTTTCTATAGCAGATGCTATTCATGTCTTGTTCTTGCTGTATGAAGACTAAGATAGTTTGTGTGGAAATATTTCCAATCTGTAGGTAAACACTTATTAATGTGATGTTCACTTGTCAGATATTGATGAATGTGACCTGGAGTACAATGGAGGTTGTGTACACGAATGCAACAACATTCCAGGCAACTATCGTTGCACTTGTTATGATGGATTCAATCTGGCACACGATGGACACAACTGTCTGGGTAAGAAAACCACAAAGAGAATCATGATCTGTTGCAAACAGCTCGAACCATCAGCTCTGATGTTGAGGAATGCATGTTTGAGTGGGCTGTGTGTGAAGTTTCTCACACTCATTTAAAGAACATTAGCTACATGTGGAGCATTTGTGACTCTTATATGAGTGAAAAGCTTGTTTGTGGTAATAACAAACACTTTCCAGAGTTTTTTAAACAGTTTTTTAATGCAATGATCCCACTGTCCTTTAGATGTGGATGAATGCAAGTTCAACAATGGCGGGTGCCAACACACTTGTGTCAACACCATGGGCAGCTATGAGTGCCGCTGCAAAGAGGGCTTCTTCCTCAGCGACAACCAGCACACATGCATCCACCGCTCTGTGGGTGAGTCTACAATACGCACAGAGTGTGAAATCCTGAATAGTGTCTTGTTCATTTACAGCTGAGTCTCTGTGTTGTTGTGGATGCTTGTATGTCCCGACTGTATTGAACCACAAGCAGATTATTATCAGATCCTCCCATAGTCACCTACAAATCAGAGATGGATGGCGCAGTGAGGGGTGACAGGTTCAAGCTGGCTCTCGTCACTGAGCTTTTATGTGCTGCAGCATCATGCTGTGGGAAAAGGCTCTCTGTGTGCCGCAGAACAAAATAAGTTAATAACTGCAACACTCTGCTCTGTGTGTCAAAGATTAGTCTGAAGTGCCTTTGTTTTGTCTTCTTGACTGAAGTCGACATAAATGCAAGCACTTTCCACTCCATTGGGTCTCGACAGCCCTTTTAAATCCCGCAGACCTGACCACTCAGCTGTGACCCATCTATGTAAATTTTGCTGCATCTTCTCTCAGTTTTCCTCTCAAAGCAGCATCATGTATGTCAAAGAGGGGGCTGAAGGTTTTTTTTGGTATTTTGTGTTGAGGACAGCTGTAGCTCTTGTTTGCAGAATATTCTTTTTCTCTGTAGAGGCGCTGAAAATAACGCAGTGGTGGATGTTTTTGGATTGTGTAAGGCGTGAGAACAATCAGTGTCTTTGAGGATGCCAGACTAATCTCCCAGTGTGTGTGCCTTTGTGTTTAACTGGTCAGTCACTGCAGGAGAGTTTCATTGTGTACCTCTCTCCCTCCTTCTATCCCAGAGGGCCTCAACTGTATGAATAAGGAGCACGGCTGCGCCCACATCTGCAAGGAAACACCCAAAGGGGGTGTGGCTTGTGAGTGTCGTCCAGGGTTTGAGCTGGCCAGGAACCAGAGAGGCTGCATCTGTGAGTGCACCGGCATGAAGTCTCACAATACACCAACTGAGATATGCACGCCCTGATTGTTTGCCTTGTGGTCATTGTTTACTCTGCAGTAACTTGTAACCATGGGAACGGAGGCTGCCAGCACACCTGTGAGGACACAGAGAATGGCCCCATATGCAGGTGTCACGTCAGGTACACTCTGCAACCTGACATGAAATCGTGCGTAGGTAAGTGTTACACAGGAAATGCAAAATGCTCCAGTCAAACTTTCCGGGTTGTGCATACTTTTAACATGGTCTCACATTCATTTTTAAAGCCTCCCTTTAAAAGTACGTCTCAACGTTCTGTTGAGTGATGCCATATAGTTTCTTTAGGCCAAGTGATCTGCTCGTTGCTCAGTCAGTCAAAATCAACATCCATCATCTGTCAGTCAACATCTGTGTTGTCTCACAAACTGTAGCAGCATCTTTGCAAATTCAAAAGAGATTTTAAAAAAAAAGATCACAGCGTTACCAAACATTCTATCATTATAAAGAGTGTTTTTGTGAGACCGCTGAAATGCATGTGAAGCATAAAAACCATGTAGAACATTGATGTGATGGTGCTTCATTTTTACTTTGACTGTGGTAGATTTAAAAGATTTTTTTTTTGGTCAATTCACCAGCTTAACAAGTCGTTGCAAATTTAGTAAGAGGAGCCTTAGTTCAAGAGCCATAAGTTGTTCTTTTTCTGCCTCATAACTTTATTTTAGGGGTCTGCTTGAAAAGGTTTACATCTGTTGATATAAACAAATAAAACTTAACATTGATGCTGATGCTGCACGTTGCTGCTGCACCTCTTGTTGTCTGCTGTCTGAAACACTCTGTTCTAGGGCCTGTCTCTTTAAGGCCCCGCCCAAAGGTATGGGCTGCTCTGATTGGTCAGTTGATTGGCCAGAAATAGAGGGCTGAATGGCAGCTACGCATTTTCTGTTTATGGTGTGGCAAACTAGTCACATCATGCAAATGTTTACATGGTGATATCATTAAATAGGTAAGAAAACCATTGACTACAGAATGCCCTGTTTAGTAGTCCAGGGAGTGACGTGATTAAGCCCATTTGTCCTGCACTCTGAGCTTTGTACTGTTTCTGGTCTTTTACCTGCACAAAAAAGCTGCATAACACTCTTTAACGCAAAGGGAAGACTCCAAAAAAAAGCTCAGTAACGGCTCTTTAATTTGTTTTTAACCAATCAACTTGAAGTTAGATTATGTTTACAATATCGTATAGCTCAGGTAAAGAATTAAAACAAGCATAGTATGTACATTATATGTCCTGAGTGTGTGAAATAGGAATAATTGACATCATTTGCTCAACAAAATGGGAAAACTGGATGTTGTTTGAAGCAGCATTCCAATGTGTCTGATAATCAGAGCTGTCATTTCTGCTAAGAATATAACAAAACTAGTTGGATTCGTTTCTTTCATAACATGGATACTATCTTGATGAATAGATGAAAACACAAGTTGAGCTCTTTTCTTACGCAGTGTACTTTTTTCCACACAATTGTTTAGAGGGATAAGAATCAGTTGTCAGATAGTGGGTAGTATCTCTTCTTCCAGCAGCAGTGTGTGTGAGGTCCAGGCGTGTAACTGCAATGTTGTCTCCAGATTCTGATCTGCTGTATTATCTGACGCACACCAAGCCACCACAAGCAGAACATGCATCTGGTTTTCAAAAGGTGACACAAACACCCAGAGCTGAAGTCACCCGGTTAAGTTTTAGTGGGTTTGTTATTTCACAAATCTAGTGAATCTGTTAGCTCATACTGTTAATGATTGTGTTTTTGCGTCACAGAGCTAGATGAAGCCGCCACCGAGTCCTCGGACCACAACGCCACATCCTTTGCTGAAGTGGACAAGCGTGTCAAAAGAAGACTGTTGATGGGTAAGAGCAACACCCCTTACAGGCCAACAGCTTGAATTGTGTTTTACGTGGTGGTGTGCTGAGCTGCCGGGAACCACTAAGGAGCGGGAAGAAGAGTAATGTCTAGTAAACCGATACATTCCTCAGTCTTCTGAGCAAACTGTGAAATGACTACACGCTCACCATTTCGCCCTCAGTCTCCCTCCTAAAATATATGCATTTGTGACAGTGTGGTACATTTCACATTTTCCTCCCATTTGAGAATGGCTGCGTGTGAATATTTTCTTGCATAGTTTGTATTTATCAGTTCTGTGGTTCTGAGTCACACGGCGTGTGTAAAACATTGTATCTTTTGGCACCTTATCAGGCACATGAGCTCTGGGAGTCTGGTCCTGGGTTATAAATAACGCACGTTGTGAATGTACGTGTCTGCAAACTGTGCAGCCTGCCAGCAAAGCATTAGGGACTCATTTGTCTGCTCCCATTAATATATATCAGTGTTAAACGCTGTCTTCAAAGCTTCAAAAATGTATAGAACAAATTGTACATTTTTAAAATGGTCCAGAATCCAGATGTTTTGAGGGCACAATGCTCCTGAAAAAGCACATTTTGTAGATGTGTACCTGGAATAGAGAAGTAATTCAGCATCATTCAGCAGGTGGAAGGTTATTCACACATAGTGATGTATGTGCTGTAACTGCAGAAACCTGTGCCTTGAACAATGGCGGTTGTGACTGCACCTGTAAAGACACATCCACAGGCGTGCGCTGCAGCTGCCCTGTCGGTTTCACACTGCAGCCGGATGGAAAAACATGCAAAGGTCAGACTTCCAGCCCACAATAAGACCATCACAGAGACGAACAGCACACTGAAACACAGATCCGGCAGATTTGTAAGCTAAATTTTGCTTAAATGCGGTCACCTGTTTCTCTCAGATATTGACGAGTGCGAGGTTCACAACGGCGGCTGCGAACACTTCTGCAGGAACACCATCGGCAGCTTTGAGTGCAACTGCAGAAAGGGCTTTAAGCTGCAATCTGATGAACGCTCGTGTCAAGGTAGAAAGTCTTTCCACAGTTTGGGGCAAAAACATGACTCACATGATAGAGATAAGACGGGGGGGTGGGGTGGTGTTGCAACACTTTCAGATAGACATTTAAAACTTCCATTTTCTCTTGGGATTTTGCTGTTTTAGTTGAACCCAAAGAGCCTAATATGATGCTGACATGATGTAAATGAATTTAAAAGATCTCACAGAGACTGTAATTGCTGTCGAAAGTCAGTCCACCTGATGTACCACGTGTCACACATCTGAGTGGGAAGATGTGTGTCAGGGTGGGAAATTCCTCCCGATGAAGATTGCAACTGACTGCCCTGCTATTATGTCATCTGCCTGATTTTGATTACAGATATAGATGAGTGTTATTTTGAGCGCACATGTGATCACACATGTGTGAACTCCCCCGGTGGTTTTCAGTGTCTGTGCAACAAAGGCTACACCATGTACGGACTGGCCCACTGCGGAGGTAAGACCAAGCTGGGTGGAGGAGGTTACACATAACAATCTAAGTGTAAAACCCCAGTGCTCAATTTAGACGTGTGTCACTCTGAAAACCCTCTTGGTCACTTGTGTGTTGTAAAAAATGGTTTTGCCTTTTCATCCCAGATATAAATGAATGCAGTGTGAACAATGGTGGTTGTGAGCAGGGTTGTGAGAACACCATGGGTGGATTTGACTGCTTTTGCCATCCTGGCTATAAGCTACACTGGAACAAAAAGGACTGCATTGGTAAGCTTCCTCCATATTTGCTGAGTGCTTTTCTTCTGTATTTCGGAAATTGTGTTTATGACATCGTGGACTAAAACCTGGGGGACAAAAACAGGAGATACTTTGAATTGTTCTCTTTTTCTCTCTGTCACTTGATTTCTCTTGTGCTTGAGTAAAACATTCAACGTGCAACGATGATTGTACAACCTTCTATTTTTGGCGCCTCACCCTCGTGTGCACATTCCTCTGAGCTGCAATCAAGCATTTTCTTTTTTACCTTTGAGTTTTGTTGTGGTTTTTATCCAGAGGCTGAGGGTTTACCACCTGCAAGCCCCCCCTCTAAACCTACCTTGAACTGTAGTAAGCAACACGGAGGCGACCGCTGCTTTTTGACCTGTCAGTCCCAAGTTCACATCACTAGTGGTGAGTTGAACCAGCTCTCCGTATAGCATGACTTACCTGCTGTTATTGTCCATTTGCAGATCTATCTTCTATCTAACAGTTTTCTCATTAACTAAAGCTACATATTTGAATAGTTTGTTGTTTTGTTGCTTGTTCTCACTCACTTGTCACCCCCTGATGCTTAGTCGTTCAGGATTTTGAATGGAGAAGGTACCTCCACTTGCGGGATTACTCAAGCTAATGTAACAGTTGTAGGACGTGTTGCCATGGCAATGTGGAAAATGTCAGCATAGCTTTCAACAATGAAATGGATGTTATTGTGTATTCTAACGATGATGTTTTCTTAAGCTTAACCAACTACTTTTAATGTCTAAAGTTAACTAGATGCTTTAAATGTTTAACCTTAACCAAGTGCTTCATTTTTCTTCATTAAGTAATACAGTAGTAGAGGGAAAGAAGTAAAAGATAAAGAGAGATAAAGTTGGAAGTGAGAAACAATTTCAAGATTTGGACTCAAACACAAGCCACATGCTCAGGTCTCTATCCTCTTCCACCCCTCTGACATCCTGATGTAATCCATGTTAGTTGTTTATGATCAAGTGCTATTCAAATACATTTTCCAGTTGTCATTTACTATTGGGGCAGCTGGTAATATGGAGCTGTAAATTTCCCCTGCATCAGAAAGTGAAGGTAAAGGTGTAGCTGTGAGTTGAAAGCTGACAGAAAGAGCTCGAGACGCATCGCTGTTATGTGATCAGTTGGGAATTAGAAAGTGTTGCCTCACACATGCTTGTGTTTGCTGTTCTGCTCCCACTGGCTCAGCTTAGATATCTTGACCTTTTAGAAATGCTGAAAAAGATTGCCCTCGATTGCTCACCTTTGTGGACTGTTTAACACTCAACACAGACATTTCTGATTGAATACTATTCAGTAGAAGCTCAGCAGTCCTCCTCAAAGCTAAACAGTCCTTGAAAGGTTGGGTCAAGTTCATCATTTTAACCCATGCTTTCACTTTTAACCTCCAAAATCGATCAAAATGTTTAACAGGACCTAATTACTGTCAATTTGGATATTTCTTTTAAATCATGGGTGCACTTCTTAGGATGAACTGGCCTCAGTGGAACTGTCAGAAGGCATGCAAACAAATTATGAGTGCAATATATAATATTAATAATAACAGTGGTAAAGCATGGCACAGAAGGTAAAGACTTAAATGCAGTTAGTTATCAAAGCCTCTCTCAGACATGCGCTCCTTTCCATTAATCTGATGGCATCTGAATGTGTCTGTATGTCAAAATATGCACGATGGTGCTTTTCTGTAAAAAGTTGCAAAGGTAATCTAACAAGAGTGAACCGAGTCACATTAACAAACCACTTTCTTCCCGGCACATTTCTGTGCCGAATGCTGTCACTGTGGCTCAGTGGCTGACTGTAAGTGCAATAAAATCATCTAAATGAGAAGCCAATAAGAGCCTGTTATCACAGCAGCTGTAGAACAAGTTAATAAACACACCCACAGTGTGTTTGGGAGGCTAATTTGAATTGTTATGGCAACGTAATATTTTGTTGTATGTAAACTCTGACTTTGGCATTACATTGTACTTAATCCACTGTCCAGTCTCCCTGGAATGGCAAATATTGTGTGCATACAGTGGCTCTCCATCACTGCCGTGGTTAAACCTGAATGAATCCATAGGGAACATTAACTTAAAAGTGACTCATGCCTCAATTACTGAATGCTGTAGCTTTAACTGATTGATGAAGCCATCAATGTTGCGAATCCCATGTCTGAAAAGGGCTTAAGTCAAGCTGTTTTAGATCTAGTTGTGTGAACAGTTGTCAGCTTCAGTCTACGGAGCGACTCGTCATGTTCCTACATGCTTCCTCTTTGCTCTCTTACTTGGCTTTTGTGGTCCTAACTTTTGTCAGTGTTGGTCTGTGTGTCATGGCCTCTTGTGTGTTTTCAGGGACGGAGGATTCCTACACAGTGACCTGTGGAATGCCTCTGCCCTGCTTGACTGGCGCACAAAAGAACAACAGTGGCTTGTATTGCTTAGGCAAGTACAAAACCTCACAGATTTACATCAATCTTTCTGCTTTGCCATACAAAACAGTAACTCAGGAACCGCTCAGGCTTGTGTTTCTGGTTTTCAGTTGATATGTAAATAGATCAAAATGACAAGATTTTCTGTTTCTGTCCGCCAGGTCCAGGAAAGGCCAGTGTTCCACGCATTAAGACCACAGCCACTTTTAAGTCTGGCACTGCAAAGTGCAACTTAAAACGAAGTCAAGAGAAACTCAGGGAGAGCTTAAACTCAGCACACTCAGGTACAGGAAGCCCAACAATGCCTTCAAACACTAGATTTATAGATGACAGATAGATAAAGATTAGAATTACAGCTCCTTCATGTTACAGGTTAAAAACAATTTGGGTTTAGTAAGTGCTGCCAGCATCTAAAGAAGTTAAAGCAGACCTGAAAGCTGCTTCAAAGAAAACCAAAAACCAAGGGCAAATGTGAAAGAGATTTGTGGGGAAAGTGATGTGGTTTTGAGTGTTTTGAATGTCTTGGAGCTGCACTTTGTCTGGCAGTGACAGGGGAGGATGTAATTAGCCATAGCATGCCTTTCAATCGGGTTGACCCAGACATCAATCAAATGGGTTTTTGAATGTACGATTATGTTGCCTCCCCAAAAGAGTTCAGCATGCTCTTTTTCATTGCTCGCTGTAACCGAAAGAGATACATTATTTGTTGTTTCAGACATACATTATTTCCCATCCTCTCTCAGCTCTCTACTTAGAGTGTCAAAAATATATTTTAGGATGTTAAACAATGTGAGTTTTCACTGTAACTCTTTAACAATTGTGTGATTTTGTGTGTTGTCAATGTGTCTGCTGGCTGTGGCGTGGTTATGGGGGGGTGGTTGTCTCCCATGTTCACAGATAGCAGGTTCCTCTTCACTGAAAATGTCCAGTTTAGCTACGTGAGCCTGCGCTGCACCTCGTCGGGACAGAGATCCCGCAGCCGTCACAGCAGGAAAGCTGGCGAGGAGGACGGCTCCTCCATCACAGCTGAGTTTGAGCTGGATGTGAACCTTGAGGAGGTAACAGGTTGGTCTCTCTGCACTTCCTGCCTGCTTGTGACCTTCGCTTCTTATTCTCTGTCTGTCTTTCTTTTGCTGCTGTCTGTCACTAAACAAAGCAAACCATTAAAGTATCTCCTGTTTTGACTTGACTTTGGTGGTGGGCGCTAGGTTTGGAGCACGGGGTCGAGGCGTCTTCTGTTTTAATTGCTTGATTTCTATTGTTTTGGTATCTGAGAGTGTTTTTTTCTTTTTTCTTTTGTGAGGTAAGCATGTGGGAATCCAGGCATGAAATCTCGGTTTAAAATAGTTATGCACGGTTAAGTTTTGGCTTGGAAACAGTTGCGGTATCAAGTGCTTCTCTCAGCAGAGAGTTGTGATCTGAACTGCGTGCGTCGGCGTTCAGAGAGGAGGCTCAAGAAGACCATCAGGACCCTGAGGAAGTCCATCAACCGGGAGCAGTTCCACCTCCACTTTGCCGGGGCTGACTATGAGCTTTCGAAGAGTCTGGGCCAACCGGCAGAGCTGCCAGGACACTGTGTGGCAGGTCAGGTGCTGGTGGGAAGGAAATGTGGTGAGTTTGATTCACTTATTCAGGACACAAACTATTTTAAAGATCAGGGCATGCATCTTTGAGCCAGGCAAACTGAAAATATTCCTCTCTCCAACCTCTTTGTTTTTAAGGCGGTGTTGGCTCCAGGTGTGCCTCATACACGCAGTAGACCTGTAGTCATGTCTTTAAGTAGTTGAAATGGCCCATGCCAGTAAGATATATTTAGACAAGTTGGTTTAATGATTGGATATGGAACAGGCGTGGGCCAGATGAACGTCGTATTTGGTTCTCAGACATGCTGTAATGAGCAAGTTGGAGGGGAGAGTGAGTTTGTGTGGAAGAACAGAGAGACTGTTGTTGAGGTTCCAAGCTATGAGATCTTCCAGCATCTCTTTGGGATAAGAGTGTTGCATTAGGACTCATGGCAGGTCTCCTGGTCGCTGTTGCCGCTGACTTTTATATACAACGTGTGATGGAGAAAATATTGGTTAAATATGACCGCACACTGTTAGGGGAAAAGAGCTGAGAGTTGGCTTGCATTTTTCCTGGCTGATGTTGCTGTAAGCCCCTATTTTCAGGCCTCTCAGTAAGTTTGCTGCCCGCTGAAACATCTCATCAGGAAACTGGTGCCTGTCCTCTTTTTAAATGTCTAAATATTTATTCAGCATGTGCTTTGAGCCGTTTTGAAGATGTTTATATGTGATGCATACCCAGCTCTTCAACGCCACATGAGAAGAATAGAGCTGATGGACCCGTTACTTGTGTCAAGTTTCCCGCTCCTGTTCAATTTTTCCATCTATTCTAAAACAGACCTTAAATGTCTTGATTCCTTAATTCTTCAGCTATGCTTTCAGGTCAACATTAAACAGTCTATTGGCCATGGCAGGGGTGTAGACATGTAATTTGGGAGAGGCGAAAGGGGGGTCTGCGAGGCATTCTTCTTAACCTCCAGCTCTTTAAAGGAGCTATATTTTTCCCTCCTCCCCCACCCCCCGCTCTGGCTTAGCTGAGTGCAGTTTAGTCCTTTTCAGTTTGCCCACTCCATTGAAAACCCCATTTGGGGCTCGTTGTTATTCCCCGCAGAGGAACGACAACACAGGTTTCTGTGAATTTGCAGGAAATAGTGTGCAGTATTTAGGGCATTTCTCCCATGTTTCTGTGGTGTGTTTTTGGTTGCTGTCGGCAGTGCAATTTACATTTTAGAAAGTCTTTACTTTTATCTTTTAATTCGAATTTCTCAATTAGAGAGCAGCACAATATGTGTTTTCTTGTAAAAATGGAATATACCTGTCGAAAAGGCTCAGCGAAGAAGATCTGTGATACATGCTGCATGTCGGCTTGTCTTTTTGAGCGTTGTAGTCAACTTGTTTGCGTGTTTGTTTTTATATTTAAGATGTTTAGGAAGTACTGTTGATTCAAGCTGGCAGTTTGAGTATGGGGTACCCCCCACCTTTCCCCCAGCTGGGGCCACTTTGCATGACCCCCAGCCACTAAACTGCTAAAGAGAATTGACTTCAGCCACACCATGGGAATCAATTAGCATCAGCTGTTTGGGCCTCTGCTTGATGGGCGCAAGCGGTGATTGGGCCGAGCAGAATGGGGGGATTCAGAAACCTGACCCCTTTTATTGGGTTCAGCTCCTTACCACTGTGATACCGTAGTGTTTTCCTATGTCATCAAGTAGGAAAAAAACGGGGCTTGAATAGAGGTGAAAGGTCTTTTAAACCTCTTTGGGGCCATCAATTCGAGGACTCTATAGAAGTGCTCTTTGCATTTGAAAGGCTTCAAGGTTTTTTTCTCTTTCACTCTCACTCTCTCCTCTTCCCTCCCTGTTTCCCTCTGTCAAATAAAAGCTGTTAGAGGACAATGCAATGATGGCTCCTCATGGTCTTTCAGAATAAACAAAGGGCTTCAAAAATGAACTGCTCTAGATAGAATTACATTTTCACTCTTTAGAGGAAAATCCAACAATTTGCTGAGCTACGTATAATGGAGCTACATTCAGACTTTTGTGTGTCAAGCTTATGGAGGCAGCGGCTCTTTACTCACAGGCAGCATCTGAGGCACATTTTGCACCAAAGACCAAGTGATTTAATTGATTTATTCTTGTGTGAGATCAGCTACAGTTTTCAAGTCAAGTTCTTTAGGCTATCAGACAGACACAGTAATTCCCAAATTAATTACAGGCATCATTCTGAATGGGAGGAACCAAAGCAAAACTGTGTTTTGGTCCCTGTAATCAAGCCTTTGCTCTTTTGTGAGGGAAATACCCCCTTTGACTTACCTCTGGATTTGCTTTTAAAATAGGTGAGTGTGCTTATGCTGGCATTAGAAGTTCCTGATGCACAGCTGTGTTATGTTTTCAAGTATTAGGAAGAAAGGCAGCAGTGGAAAGATTGGTGCTCTTTTCTCCCGCTGATTCTGTGGGGCTGTGTTTAGCTGGTGTGCAAAAGCATTTGAGCAGTTTAATGACGCTTTTGACGGCTTTTTGTAGAATGTTTCATTTGCGCACAAAGTGTGTATGTGAGAGTATTTTAAACTATCTCTAGTAATATGGAAGACAGCAGGCTGACATTTATTTGACTATATGAGGAATGTCAAACTTGGCTTTAATGGCAAGAAGCAATCTGACTGTTAAACACAAACAGTGTCATTGCTCTCCTCTATGACTGTACTTAGATTCATGTTTACTTTTTCTTCTTTATATAATGTGCACACTTACAAAATGATTATCTTTATAAATTCAGCTCAAGCCTCAGTTTCAGTTGTAAGAGTAACAAAATACTCTAATACACATAAAAGTAAACCTGTGTCATTAAAAACCATCTAAAATCAGTTTTTAATGCGGACCTGTACGGTATTTTATAGAAAAGTGAATTATTATCATGCTTGATCCCTTCCTAAACACCTTTGACTGCTAGAAATCTCTGAATTCAATATCCAAATTTTACCGATTTCAGCAAGCACTTAAATTGAGAATGAAAAGATCTATGTGCATGTCTTTCCTGGTTCACATGATTAGTATTTTAGCATTTTATCAATTCACCTTATAAATAACTAAAGACATTAATTAACCTGTATCTCGTGAGATATATATGTATAAACTTTCAGGTGAATACTTTGTTTATGACGTAGCTGTAGTACAACTTGACAGTTGCCTGCCTGTTCATTAACATCGAACTCTCCAATAAGGCAGAGCCGATACCTTTGATGTGAAGATTTAACTCGCTGCTCTTCACTGTGTTTATCTGTTTCAAGTATGCACATGGCCTCCCCTTGATTACACTTGAGAGTGCAGTTGAAGTCTGGGTTACTTTAATGTTGCTGTCATTGAATTTAACCGCTGTCTTTAATGTGTTTATCTGCCCTGTGGTGAGAACCGTATGATTATGTGTTGCCACGGGGAAAACTGCTATATTTGTTGATTCATGTCTGCATATCACATTGTCTTTCTGTCCTCAAAACGTTTTTTGCACTATGTTTAACCTACCCGATTCTGTTCTGTTGGCTAAATTACGTTAATTACATGTTCAGACGTAACATAAGTTCTGTCTGTTTTGGGTGTCTTATCTTAAGTGTTAACAGTTGCTGAGGAAGAATATCCAGTTTGTCTTTGTTGAGCAGTTAGATTCGTTTCAGTTTGAATCCATATAACAGTATTATTTCTTAAGAAAATAACAGCTCTATCAAAGCCTAATGCTAAAGTAATCCATTTTTCACGTTCTTTTTCGATGTCATTCCCCACTTATCTGCTAGTGAGCTGCAGCGTTGGGATGTACTTCGACGGCGATCAAGGACGGTGCGTGCTTTGTCCAGCTGGAACGTATCAGGATGAGGAGGGACGGATGTCTTGTGAGGTCTGTCCAACGCCTGAGGGAAGAGAAGTGTCCAAGGTGGTCGGAGCTCGAAACATGTCAGAGTGCGGAGGTGAGCGGTTGTGTGTGACTAACAAAATAAATCTTAATCCTAATCAAAATATAAACAGTATTTTCATAGAATTAAGATTCTATTTATATCAATAAAATGTTAGCCCTTTGTCTGTGTGATCTGCATTGAAAACATGGCTATGCCTTAGGTTACTGTATATTTGATGTCTTGACTGAAAGAGATCGGATTGAAGATCAAACTAAATGTTTGTTGTGATATATGAAGCAGCTTGTCGTTCACTCGTTGGGGCATATTTGAAATGTTAGGTTTTGTACAGCTAGTCAACTGATATTGTTGCCAGGTAATGATGAATACAGACCAGACAAATTTGTTTCAAAGCTTATTTTAATACTATCTATAACTACAAGCACACATACTGACAAACACCTGAGAAGCAACTTTTTAAGGTCACTGGCACCGCAGTGCAGGAGCAGACCTCTACACTTTGCTGTCTTCTTCTTCATCAAGTCATTAATTGTCCACAGTCTTTCAGTACTGGAGCCGTTAACAGTTCAATCCATAATCATAGTAGGTGGTTATATATGATATAAGTCCATCTCCATTTTTGCTACCTCAGATGTTAGCTGATTCTCCATCTTGTCAGTCTTTTTTGGGAAGCTAACCAGCTGCTGGCTGTACATTCATATATACTATTGAGTAACGGTACCTATCCTCTAGTCTAACTTGTAGCAGTAAAGTGTGCAGCATAACACATTTTTGAGTGAAACTGAACAATACGTAAGCATTTAAGCTGAAGAGAAACATAACATCATAAAAGTCTGATAAAGGCCCAGACAATCAGTGTGAAAAAGTGTTTTGTAAGTCTGAGCCACACAGGAAGCGCTGGTGCCATGATAAAGATCTCCTTGGCAGATGTTCTGCTTTGTGTAAACCCAAAGAAGCTTGAGTTCAGGTGATGAAGATGTATTTGAATTCAGAAGGTAAATATTTTCAGGATTTTTTCAGGCCTGAGTAACAGCTGAAGGAGCCATTATGGGCGTTATCACAGTCACTCTGTGGCCGAATCCCAGATCCCATCTCCTTAGACAGACTAAACAAGAGGAGCTATCAGCAGATTCCTACAGGCGCCCATTTTCTATTAGTCAAACCGGAGTTACGCTGTGTGAGAGGTGTAGATGAAACGTGGCATCATTCCAATAACATTTGCTTAAGCTGTACCACAAATGCTTGTCTTAATAGACTTAAGAGAATCTTTTATCTTATATCCCACATGAAACACTGTAAAAATAACTGACGAATCAAACTGTGCAGTTCTAAAACTTTAAACAGAGGTTTTGCTGTTTGTGAGTGTACAGTCTGAGCTGTCCAAACACTTCACTGTGTGTGTTCAGGTCAGTGCTCCCCTGGTCAGTACTCTCATGATGGCTTCATCCCTTGCCTGCCCTGTCCACTGGGAAGGTACCAGCCAGAAGTGGGGCGCACTTCCTGCTTCCCCTGCGGAGGAAACTTGGTCACCAAACGCAGTGGAGCCGTCACCTTTCAGGAGTGTGAGACCAAAGGTATGAGATCGTCTGTGCTCTCGTTGCTCGATAACTCCTGTTTAGTTTCATTTCTAGCATAAATGAGGGGCTTTTATGGTTCTGTTGGAGCAGAGACAGTGTATGAAACACTGTCAAACTTATAAAATAAAGTGAAACATCTGCGGTTGTGGTGATTTTTACGTTTTTTCCCACTTCACCTCATGGATTGTGGATACAGAGTCTACAGAGCTTCCGTCAGTGTTGACAAGAACTCTGCTGCCCTCTGCAGCTGCTGTATGGTCTCTACCCTGTAAACACATTTTAGTTTAGTTTAAAGTTGTGTTTATTTATGCAGAATGTAAATGGTTTGAACTAGTTTTTCAAGTGACAGAGATGCCTACCTTCAGTGTAACAGAGAATATTGAGATGTTTATATCAACTGGCTAACTCTTCTGTTACTGCGCTTGGCTCCTGCAGTCCAGTGCTCTCCAGGACATTTCTACAACACCAGCACACACCGCTGCATCCGCTGCCCAATGGGGACATATCAAGGGGAGATTGGCCAGAATTACTGTGTCACCTGTCCCGGTAACACAACCACTGACTTCGACGGCTCCACTAATATCATGCAGTGCAAAAGTAAGTGTGTGTGTGACCAGTAAAGACTGTGCAAGTGAAACACTGCAACGGTTTCCCAATAAGTCACACTCCTGACACATTTGTGTTGCTTTACAGACAGACAGTGTGGAGGAGAGCTGGGAGATTTTACTGGCTACATTGAGTCCCCCAACTATCCAGGGAACTACCCAGCCAACATCGAGTGCACTTGGACCATCAACCCACCGCCCAAGCGCAGGATCCTTATTGTTGTACCAGAAATCTACCTGCCCATTGAGGACGAATGTGGAGACTACTTAGTAATGAGAAAAAGCTGTGAGTTTTAACTGTGTGTGTGTGTTACAACTCCTCCAAGAGGTTGACCTTTGGTTTAGGTTGGTTATGCTTAACTTTAGGAAACTGTTGGGCTGGGAGTGAGTTTTTTACAGTCTGATCCTCACAGGTGGTTAAAACAAATGCAAAGTTGAATTAATTCAATTCTACATCAACGTGGTCAAGATCTTATAAAAATTTCTGGCTGTCAACATGAAGCGTCTTATTGATCTTCCACAGGACCACTATAGACTTTAGACTCTTTATATTCTAAATAACTGAAAATTGCCCTGCTTTGTGCACACACCTTTACCTCACAGCTCTGCCCAACTCTGTGACGACCTATGAGACGTGTCAGACATACGAACGTCCCATCGCTTTCACCTCCCGCTCAAAGAGGCTGTGGATTCAGTTCAGGTCCAACGAGGGAAACAGTGGGAAAGGCTTCCAGGTTCCCTATGTGACATACGACGGTGAGAGGAAACAGGATGTTTTGTCCTGTACAAAGAAGGTTACATTTGAAATGTGATAGGTCATAGATTACATTTCACTATTAAAATTGCAATAAGTGATATTTAACTTACTACATTACTTTATTTATTTTGTAATAGATTTTCTAAAAAGGGCAACAGATCTAGTTCTGTAAAGGCTGTAGATGTTTCATCAGGTTTGAGCGTTTCAATTTTGGAAGATTTTTTAACTGCCAGCAAACAAACCTTAACTTTAATCTTCAGACATGGTTGAACCCCTTTCAGGTCCCTAAATTTCTTGTCTGATGCAATGGCAGCTTGTTTTTCTATGGTCGGCTCTTTCCTGGCATGGTAGATTTATTAAGAACAGCGCACGTCATTTTGAATGGCAGGGAGAATTTAAAAAGAGCAAATTAAAAACAAGGCTCAGTGTTTGAGCAAATACTGTTAGATATAAGCTGCTTACACAGTCTGTAAGCTTGATGGTGTTGTGTTCAAATGTGTTGTTTTAATGTATTAACTGCTAATACTTTCATATGGAAATATGTACAAAGGCATTATTATTGCACAGTAAACACATATAATGTATATATAAGAGGAAGTCTTTATTCAGATTAAACCCTGTTGTAGTTATAAGCATTTTTATTAATAGCTATAATTCCCAAACTCTTTTTTTCTGATTCTTGCAACATTGATTTGTAGATTTATTACATAACATACATCTGTTTCCTGTTGCTCTCTCTACCCCAACACTGAAGAAGATTTCACTACCTCCTTTTGTTACATAGTTAGCATTTGATTTGTGACTTTAAAGGGGTTTTTGTGGATGTTATTTGTTTCAGAGGACTACACAGAACTGATTGAAGACATAGTCAGAGATGGAAGATTATATGCGTCAGAGAATCACCAGGAAATCCTCAAGGTATCTGTGTGATTTTCATCTGCCATTTTCAAACGTGCAACAAAGGCCGGTTATGGTTCTGTGGTTTCTTCATTCCAATGTGGGGAAGTCTGAAGTCTGTCAGACATCTGATCCTGTATAAACATATTGGTATACAATTCATATTGATTATAAAACATTCCGTTGTAAAATGTTTAAAAAAAAAGACATCTGTGCTAACAAAAAGTATTTGAATGATGATTATGTTAAATTGTATCATTTGAGCAGATAGTGCCCTCTAGGGGAGATAAGTAAAAGCACAGACCACTGATCGCATTCTCTGTCATCTCGATTGAATACCTTCGCTTTCCATTAATGGAATTAATTTTCTCCTCAGGATAAAAAGCTCATGAAGGCGCTGTTTGACGTGTTGGCTCACCCACAGAACTTCTTCAACTACACGGCACAAGAATCAAAAGAAATGTTCCCTAAATCCTTCATCCGCTTCCTGCGTTCCAAAGTCTTGAGATTCCTTCGCCCTTAAAAGAGCAGATACTGGCGACAGTAACTCTTTATTCACTGGCCCTTTTAAGAGTATTCTGTAGTTATCGATTTTCACACAAAGCCATTGTAGAGCAGATCTTACTCTGACTATGTGGACAATTCAAGCGAGAGGACTTCTCACAGGGGTTTAAGAGGAAAACATGAAGCTGTACGGAGCATTGATCTGCATCTGCATTCTCAGAAAGGAATCTGGATCTCTTTTCTTTGTTTGGAAATATCTCTTTACGCCTTTCTTAAGATTTAAAGTCAGAATTAAAATCAAAAGCTCTCATCTGTGTATTTGAATACTGCTTAATAATACTGCACATGTTGGCTTCATGGGACTCTTGGTAATAGAGTCACGATGAATCACAAATATGGTAGTTGAACAAATATATACCGAATGTCAATGATACTGTATATAGAGTGTGTGTTTAGTTTTAACATAGGCTACTTTCACAGATAGAGGTGAATTATTGACCGAAATACTACTAAACGTCAGGGACTAATAGAGAACAAGTGTTTTGTTGGGAACACTAGCACTACTAAAGAGATAGTTCCACCACAAAAGCAATTATTCGGATGGATATCTTGTATGTAAAAATGATGTAAAAAGTTTTGGGTGAAATGCTAAGTAAGGTATGAAGGCATAGCTGCAAATGCTGGTGGCCCGTGTATTTGGTACTCTATAGTGTCAGGATGAGTACAACTGTTCTTTAAAGAAGTACTGACTTAATGCACCCGTGAAATTTTGACTGATTAATACATTTTATATTGTGATCTAGCAACCAAAGATGACCCTGTAGACACCCTGAACACATCATGTTGGAGTGCATCAAAAGTAATGGACAGTCCTGTAAAATACAACCATTCACTTGTCTTAGATGATTTTTTTAAATGTATATTTTTGTGATTTTGTACATCTAATATGCTGTAAATAAAAACAGGAAACTTGTTCAGCGTTTTTTATTCTCTTGAACCGCTTTATTTTTTCTTTCTTTCTTTTTTTACATTTTCATGTTTCTGTAGTGAAATCAAAGTTTAAACATACTCACCGGGAAGACTGTTTGGAAATAAAACAGGGCTCCCTCTATTTTTCTGTTAAATTAAGTGATTGTTGTGCATTGTATACCATTAACAGGGTCGTGACTCATGACTGAATGATTAATTAAAGAAGACAATATGTCATCTGCTTATTCGGATAACGTATTGATAAATCACTAAATAATATTTAGTATTACAGCAAAACATTTGGTTGTCTTTTATATCTACATGAAATACAGTTAAAATAATATAATTACAATCATATTACATGACTTATGTATCTGTTATCTATCTTTCTTACTATGCTGTTTATTTTAAAGTGTCGCTATCACAGCTTGGTCCTCTAATTATTTACTAATCGTGCTAAGGGTACGTTCGATTTTAGGTGTCTTCACGCCCTGTTGGTGCGGGTTCTCAGAACCCTTATCGAAAATGTTTAAAGGGATTTTTTGTTGTTTTGGAATATATATAAACCACGAAATAAGTAGTATTTTACACACAAAAAAGTCTGTTTTGTTTATTTCTAGCATTATCAGTCACCGCCTCACAGGCCGATATTTACGCTCTTAACTGAAGGCAGTGGTCCTATGACTTCAGCGGAAGCTAACCGCCATATCCGGAAGCGACAAGTCAGCTGCTTGGGAAACTGTTTATCATCGACTTAGCTCGATGGCTAACGTCGTCAGTTTTTAAGGGTGTAGCTGTCGTTACTGCTTCGCCTCCGGAAACAGTTAAACGGCTGTTATTTGCAGACTGTGCTCCCGTGACGGACTGAAAAGATGAAGTCTGTTTTTGTCGTCGAGGCTCTCTGTTTGGCGTGTTTTGTGCTGTTGAGTCTGGTGGCAGCGAAGGTAAGGCTAATGTTAGCCTGCTTGGCTGGCTGTGGACAGAAAATGGTGATGGTGGCTTACTGAAGAGAAATATCCTCCTTGAGAGATGAATCATGTCTCTTGTTGTGACAATTGAGCGTCAGACTATCGAAACGAACTGTTGGTGTTTCCATTTTGGTCATGTTTAGCCGCCAAAAGGAACACTGCAGGTGTTGTCACTGATGTCCTGTTTAATGTGGATTTATGGCAATATGTTTCATAAGGAAGTGTTCACTGCTGGGATAATTTACAGAGCTGTGGTAGTCATGATTTGGTGCACCTGATTATAAGAAACATACTGGATAGCACTGGATAACTCACGACTTAATTTAAGAAAACAACATTAAGGAAAAGGATATCTCACAACCACAAACTCACCATGAAAACAACGGAATAGTGCTGATTTTTTTAAATTTAAACAAATAAAACGGACTCAGCCCCTTTGGTATATATGGCTGAGCGTAAATACCAATAACTAATGTAAAGTGACAAAATGCCTTAAACTATTTCAAGATAAGCGAACACAGTAAGGTGGAACCATAAAATGATGGAAAAACTATTGTTGAAAAAAAAAATCGATGCTGTATCTGTTTCTGTATCAGAATTCAGAGGATATCCGCTGTAAATGCATCTGTCCACCATACAGAGATGTCGAGGGACAGATCTACAAACAAAATGTGTCTCTCAAAGACTGGTATGTTAAAAAAAAAAAAACACTACGTTGCTCTGAATGATATAAACTGTTGATTCTCCTGTGACTTGTAGTTTCTTTGTGCTGTTCTTTTGTCAGTAACTGTCTCCACGTAGTGGAACCGATGCCGGTAGACGGACAAGATGTGGAGGCCTACTGTTTGCGCTGCGAGTGTAAATATGAAGAAAGAAGCTCGGGGACCATTAAGGTAAGTTCATCTTAAGGCTAGTGTTTTTAAGACCGAGAGCATTTGCTCTCTTTTCACCTGTTCTTTGTGTCCTACTTTGCTTGTGTTACCATTGGATCCAGTGATGACAACTACAAATACAAACATTTGACAAAAGCACAATAATCAAAAAGTTAAATGAAAATGCCCTGTTAACTCATAACTACACACATAAGTGATTACTGCATATCTTCAGGTTACCATCATAATGTACCTCTCCATTTTGGGCCTACTGCTGCTCTACATGGTCTATCTGACTCTCTTGGAGCCCATGTTGAAGAGGCGGCTGTTTGGACACTCGCAGCTCATTCAAAACGATGATGATGTCGGGGTATGTGTTCCTCTTAATCCCACCGATCTGCAGCTGAGACAGTGCATTCATATTTTACAGTACGGTACTCTCTGCTCAGCAAAGCTTTTGCTTTGATCTCTCTCGTGTCACAAGACCCGTTGTTTAAGTGTGTGTTAAATGACCCCCATTGCAGAAAATATCACGTGGGTGTCGACCATTGTGGGTAAAATTTAACAAAGTCTAGAGTCTGCGCTGTAATTTTCCAGCCCTTGTGCTCGAAGGCTCCAGAATAGGTGCACTCCTTGAATGTGTCATCCTTTAACTGAAACAATGGTGGAAATTCGACACCAGCTCCTTACAGCCGCAGATTCCATTTGAGCAGGTGCTTCAAGCAGCAAACAGAGAATACATTAGTAACCGCAGACGGGAAAGCAGGGAAGCTCTCAAACAAGCGTTAACCGTTTCCTTTCTCGACACACTGCATGCACCTGGCACTAATATTCTGAGAAAACAGTGGAAATTAGTCACAATAGTAAAAGAAATCTGATTAAAGTTGTTAGATTTCCTCTGGAGAAACTGACAAAGATCTGGAATCTTTGTCAGTTTTGCTGCAGGATGAGAGCACTGCTTCTAGTCCTTAAACTTAAACTAAGTCCACGCAGTAAAGTGTCAAAGTAGATTTCTACCCGTCCACCCCATGCAGTGAAGGACTGCTTCCAGTACCCCTGCCTGGTTTCGAGCTGTCCCTGGAATTTCCATTCTGACCACTTCCATGTGTGCTTTTCGTGACTCGCTCTGGCTCTTGTCTGCTTTAAACGGTGCCCGTTCAAAACTGATTTCAGTTTGGAAAGAGGATGAAATCCCATGGAGCCAAACGCAGCAAGAACGGTGAAGTGAGCGTAGATTGTGTTGGGACGGCCAAGAAATTGTGCCTTTTCCATGCGCTGTGGGTGGGTTTGTGTTGGAATGTGTTCATACGGCGGCCATGGGATGTTACATTAGAACTCTGTTGACGGTCTTGACTATAGAGGAATGATTTCATGGCTCAACACCCCGTGAATGTTGAAGGAAACGGTGAGCACAGTGTTGGCTGCATTCCTGACTTGAGGTGCCTTCTGAGCCTACTGACGACCACTGTTTGTTCTCGATGTCATCGCTGTAGATCCAGCTGATCACCGGTGATGATCAGCGACATGACGGTTGGGTTGCTTTGCATCATTTTTGATTTCTGAGGTCTGTGGTAGGATTACAGAGGAAAACATGCAAGTGGTCAGACCTGAACCTCCAGGCAAAGCAGGAGCGCAACAGTTTATCCCTTCACAATATGACAACTTAAGGGCACAGCAGCCAAAATTAAATCAGCTATAGTTTTATGGGTTTTGTTTTTCACTGGTAACAAAGGGGGGAAAAACTCGTGCTGAGCCAACTTAAAGGAAAGTCTGCTTTTGGAAAATCCCACAAACACCATAGTGATACTGTTTGTGACGTTTCTAATTATTTGTTGTAGAAATTAAAGATAAAGTAGCATAAAAAGGCTCAAATCACAGATGAAAGCAAATCATTTGGTCTCCTTTTGGTATGAGTGTTTCGATACCAACAGGAGGAAATGGTGCCTGCCTTTGCCTGAGGGAGGAGGCGGAGCTGCAGCTGCTTTGCTGATCGTACTGAGATTTGACCGTCAGAGTTCAGAGAAGAAGAAGAAGAAGAAGAAGAGTTGCAGCGTTGTGCTTTATAGAAATGAGGGGAAGCAGAAGTTGTCACCAAAATTTTTTAATTTGTCAGCAAAGAGCTCTGCTTAATGAAGTGTTTATGGTGCAACAATGAAACTTGATCTAATTGATCTCAGAATTATTTCATTTTTAACACAGTAGCCTTTTCCTTGCACTCCAGCTTGGATGAAGCAAAACCACTAAAACAGGAAGTGCTGCTGCAGCAGTAACTGGGCTTTTAATGTTTAGTCAGTCTTATACAGTGAGACTACTTTTCTTTGGCAGTGATTCTCTCAAGACATTTATGTTGCTTGACTATAGTGACGTCTTTAAAAATGGCATTAAGAACTTAATTAATATTGCTTTTTTTTTTTTTTTAAATGATACCCATCTGAAAAAGTTCAAACATGGAAGATTAAGCACAGCTCAAGCTAGAGTTGAAAACAAACCGTATCTGTGAGTGCACAGTCAGACAGAAGTGAGCCTACCAGGCTTCTGTAGCGTGTTTTCTCACCTGTAGTTGTGGATGATGGTCAGAGGCTGCATCAGCCGGTGCCGGCACCCAAAGCAGACTTTATCGTAAAAGGGGGCACCAGCCAGCCTGACTTTTCCAGGCGAGTCACCCACACTATTTATCTAACACCGGGACGGGTTTGACATGATAAGTCTACGTCATTCAGTGCTACGATCAGTGCTGTGATTGGTCATAGATTTGTCCACCTGTGACCAGGAAGGGACAGCAGTCGATCCTGTGAGGATTCTTACAGAACAGACCTTTTTTTTTTATGAATGTCAGACCCTTTTCAAGCTCATGTTGTTTTCTACGTTTTCAGGACCAGCAGCCTTTTGCCAACGCTCACAATGTTCTGTCCCGCTCGCACTCCCGACCAAACATGCTGAACAAAGTGGAGCACGCCCAGCAGCGCTGGAGGAGGCAGGTCCAGGAACAGAGGAAGTCTGTGTTCGACCGCCATGTTGTACTCAGTTAAAAATGCTCTCTGAGATACTGGTGGAGGGGGAAAGGAAAAAAAATAAAAAAGACCAGAACAAAAACAAAGTGATGAAAACACTGTGATGGAGACCTTTGTTGATATTGCTTCCTCTCTCTCTCATTTATGATTTGTGTGTTGCACATTTGAGGTGAACTTTGGTTAAGAAATCTGGATCCATCAAGCAAAAGTTAGTGGGAACTATTACTTAGTCTGCAGGCAGCAAGAAAAAAAAAAAAAAAAGAGAGAGAGAGATTAGACCGAATGAGTCTTTGCACGCTCAAATGAACGGGCACAAAAAGCTGAATTTTCTCTTTGACAAACAGATTAAAGTCCCATCTGTCCAAAACTGTTCCAAGTTTCCAAGAAAAATCAGCTTTCAGAGTCGCTCATCGTGGCTGGATAACCAGACCAGTCAACGATCTGCGTTTTTCATCCCAAAACAAACACGAGCACAACACAAATACTGCTCTCACTGCAGGGGAGGACGACAAGTATATCTTTCATTCTCATTTGAAAATGCATGTTTTATAAATAGCTCTTTTGATAAAGGTGTTCTCAATCCATCATTCCTACCATGATGTTTAATGTCTGATAGCTGGTGCGACATTGATAATTTCATGCATTCTATTAAATTTGATATTTGAAAGTAGTTTCTTGAACTTCTTTGCAGAAATCGATGCAATCTCTTGGTGATGTCATAGTTAACATGGCTGTGCTACTGATCCTCGTCTGTTAATGGCCCTTTTACAGTCTGTGCCCTCAGCAACTGCCTCACAAATGTAACGTATCGTCTTATATTTGGCACTTTTTGTGCTCGGTCTAACCTCGGCCCCATATTGGAAAGTCCTTTATGTCTAAGAGGCGGGATGTGTGTGACAGAGTGCTGTTATTCTGAGCTCAAAGAAGTTTATTTTGTGTATAGTTGTTATAGTTGGAGAATGGATAAACTGATATTGTTGGGAGACCAGTCAAAGTGTTCTTACCTACTGTATATGTGATACCTTTAACTTTGAAATAAACTTATGTAATATTTCTGACTCTTTCTTTTTGTTAATGTCTTCAACCTGTCGTGTTGATTATTGTGTTGACTTTACAAAGCTCTTCTTTGGATGTTGTCTGCCTTTTGCTTTGTTCTCTGTCAAAATGATCCCACACTGCTTCAGTAATGTTCAGCTCTGGGTTATGAGGAGGATTCATCCCTCCATTAGACCTGCTGTCCCTGATTTTTGGTCCACTTCTTGTGTCATTTAACATCCCTCAGCCTTTCAACACTGTTTCCCTTCCTTAAGAACGGCTTCTTGACAGCCACCCTTCCATGGAGACCATTTTTGATGAGACTTGGGCCAACAGTAGATGGATCAACTAAAGGTCCAGATGTGTCTCTCATGTCCTTTGTCAGGTCTTTGCTGATGAATGACATCACTTTCAGATACTGTTCATCTGCTATAGATAGTTTTTTTTACACCTTCCACCTGTTCTTCTGTTCTCAGCTTGTCAAACTATGTTATTTTTGACATTTTTCATAGGTGCAACAAAGAAATGGGAATAAATTATATGTCTGTGCAATGGGTTCACAATAAAGTGCCTAAGGATACAGTTAGAAATGGTTTCTTTTGCGAAAAATTGGACTGAAAATCAGTGAAAAAGCAGGCAACGTTTGAAGAAAAACTTTGGAAGACCTCGAGAAAGCCTGGGGAATTATTGCACATGAAGTCTGGCACCATGGAAGCAAAATATAAAGAAATGAGGGGTGTATTAAGACAGAATCATCAGGCAAAAAGAAGCTGAAATCCTGTAAACTGACCCAAATACTCACCCTGATTATTAGAGAATAACTTTTATTTCTTTGTCCGACTGCTGCCTTGTCTTAGATTATAATAGTCTTGGTTTAATCAAATCATTGCAGGATACCACGTGACCCGAATAAACTGTTTATGATAACAGATTTGCTGGAAAGTGGTCCCATGACAGACTTAGGTTCACTTTGCCCTATTAGAAACTGAGCTTTGGAGACACTGTTTTTTTTTCAAAAAAGCGAGTTACTCTGATGCCTGATGCTTTGTTCATTCACTGAAATTGTTTTACTGTTTTGATTATGTGTGTATATTGATCAAGCAACGGCTTTCTATTCTACAGCAACGCTGCCAGTAGAAAACAATCATCTGGGGCTCAGTTGGAGATGTTTTGGAAACTTTCTTCCCTGTAATGCTGCAGCTCTACTGGCCTGTTTATGGATAAAAAGAAAAAAAAATCAATTATCCAGATGATCATAATATGTTTATTTCTAACACATCTGGACCGAATTTCTTTATTTTGACTGATCATGAGAAAACTCCTGGAAACCACAGACAACAGTCAGTCCAGATATCTGATGAACTGAACTGACTTAATTGGCATAACTGCAACCATCTTCTTTTCATTTTACTAAGTGATTTACATACAGCTGCGTCATCATTTCCTGCGCAGTCCACTTTTCCTTTTTTTTTCTTTTTTTTCCCTCACTCATTGCATGCAGTTATACGGAGGAGACTGTGTTTTTTTTTCTCAGAAAAAGTCAGTTTTCGGGCTGCACAGACAGAAAGCGACACGGGCTCAGATCAAGAATGGATCACTGACCAAACGCCACATCAACACAGGAACACGGGTAGGCTCTTTGTTTTACCTCCTCACATGTTGCGAAAGGAAAATTTAACGGAATTATCACTTTCTGAGAAAGTTGCACTGTGAGTTACAGCATATTCATATTGATTGGTGTTCATAAGAAAAATTGTATTTTTTTCCCCTGCATTCATTGATATTGGCTGTGATTGACATGAATGGGCTTTAAAGTCGCTCACAGATACTGACTTTGACCGATGTTGGCAAACTGTCTTTTCCACTGTTGGATGTTGTTTGAAGGAAAAAGCTCTCTCAAGCCTGACTGATGCATTTGCATCGGTTAGCCCACAGGGGGCGCCTCATAGCTTTGAATATCATCTATCCAGATTTCAATGCTCTGTGCTCCCATCTGTGTTTACTTTTAACTTCATGCCACAACAAACCTGATGATTTTTTTGTGTGACTCTGAATTCGTTTAGCGACTCTACTTCATACAACCCCACCCACCCACACACAAACACGCACGCACACACACACACACACACTTTAAAAACCCATTGCAAGCTCTTTGTTCTTACTGTGACTTTAAATCACAGCTTCATTTTGAAATGCAACATTAGGAGACTGAATTTGTGCTCAAAACAATGTCAAATCACCATAGTGCCCCAGTCTGAACACGGTGCATTTGTCTTCAAGGTTTCTGAGTTAGTCGTTGACTGTTGTAGAGTTTGCTGGGGGCTGAGAAACTCCAGTGCCATGAGATAAAGGAATTCCCTTGTGCTCCTCTGCTCTCTCTGCCTTGTTCTGAGCCTGGAGTTCCAACTATTCAGAGCATTTTGAGAAACAGTAACACGTCACTACTTGAGATCAGTGAAACTTTTGAACGTTTTCAGACAAAACGTTCAACTCTGAATTTTTCTGTCATTACTCAAAGAATGACCTGGCCAATCACACAGTTTTGCATTACCCTGATTGTATCACTTTGTTTTCCCCAGGGTGTTCTCGATCAAACGCTGATTTGATGATTGGCAACAGTGCTGAGCATATTTTAACAAAAAGATTCCAGCATTAAAAAGCACCCATTCGTCCTTGTCAACACATGCACATAAAGTGGTCAGCATTATTTCAAATGAGTCTCTGTGCTATGTGGTGACAGATGAATGGATGGATGAACTTGATAGTGTTTTTTTTTTTTCATGGGCCATAAAGTGCAAAATGGGGTCTTTCAGTAATCAGACAGCTTATATTTTTTATCTCTGACCAGCCACAGAGTAGCTATAGTAACATTTTTCATGTAGCACATTCGGTCGGACATAAAAGAGAACAGGTGGCAGCCTTCTAAGTGGATCTTTTAAAAGTTTTAAAGAGGAGAGGATCTTGGTCTTGTCTCGACAATTTGTGTCATCTCCCTCGGTTGCTGTATCTCAGAGCGTTGACAAGACGTGTCAACTTGATCCTGGTGTTTATGAGCTGCCTGGGGACTGTATCTGAAGTCTGATATTGTGCTTATTGCAGCAAATGTATTTTCTATAAAATATGGCACAGATAATTGTGCAGTGACTCTGACTTTCCTCTGCTTTCTCTGAACCTGTGGGATGTCCAGAGGCTAAAGGAAATGATCAGTGAGTAAGAATTTGTGACCCACATTTATATGAGAGGTATTGATTTCCCAGTGATTGCAGCCTTTGCAGGTGTGTCATAAATTGGGATCATTTCTACACTGTGTCAGAGCTTTGTGATCACTCCTGAAATGTAGTTTGGAATAATTCATGGGCCGTTTTAGGAGGAAGAATTTCATGTATGTGTGTGAGTCTGTGCTTTGATGCTCCCGTGTCATGCAAAAAGAGGATGTGGCTTTTAATGAGGAGTCCAGATGGTATGTAGATCCCAGGAACAATGAATTCCACAAGTTTAAGTCCGGGTTACATTCTGGTAAAACATCCCACAAAAACTAGTCAGTGCCCCTGTCTTTTGTGCTCTTACAGAGTGGATCTGAAGTGTTTTCAGGAAAGGCAATGTTTTTACGAGACCTTGGAAGGTTTTGACGGAGTCTCTGAAAAAAGCTTCCGGTCGACTTGATGTTCTAAACCAAGATTACGTGTGTCTGTGTTTTGTGACTTCCTCCCTCTTCCCAGGCCTGTGGGATGATAAGACAACCTTCAGCCCAAGAGACTGAAAGGAGCTGTTTTTATGGATGAGTAGGGCTGCACGATTTGGTGTAAAAATGTTACATGCAGCAACACAGAAAGATAACCGTGAATGGCAAGAAAAAATGGATTGGAAGCAGCTGATTAAGCAATCTCCAAGCGTTGTCCACTCGCCTACTGTGTAACTTTTGGATGGGACAAAGTGAGCGCCTTCCAGTAGTTTCTAACTGTAGCAGAAACGATAATGATAAATCTGATTCAAAATGATCAGTAATTGGTGGATCTTAACAGAAAACGTATACTCAAGACAATCCTTGCATTTGTGTGTACAGTGCAGACACATGTTGTTTGTGTCCTAAGATTTTTAATGCGTTCTGACCACTTCACCACTGAGAAACATACTATAAATGTTTGGAATTCATGTGGCCCTCTTATGTTGTTATCTAGTTGTTTTTGAGGAAATTAAAAAAAACATTCACAGTTCACAAAAGGGATTACACTGAAAATCTGTTTTTCAGTGAATGCTCCGGAACCACAGCGAAGGAAGCGTTTAGTGGTTTATTGGATTTAAGTTAAGCCAGATCTGGAAACATGATATTTTAAATGTGTTTTAGCTAATTTCCCAACATATTTGAGTAAATATGTTCAGTTTGGACTTTTTGGCTCCCTTCCAAGTCAAAGCATGTATGTGGAAAAAACCCCACAAATGTGTAATGTAACTGTTGTTAAAGAGTTACTAATCCCCTTTAACTTTGAACACTTTTAACACCTAAAGACGATGTTTTACTGCCCTTTCTGGTTATGAATTCCAAGCCTCACTGTGCCAAGCATCACCAGTGGGTGTCTATTATCTTTTGTGCATTGTAGCAACCATGCTCACAAGTGTCGGCAGGACTGCTGCAGTGCACGTGCACATCACTGCAGCAAAGTTAAACCACTGGAGGTCCACAAACAGCTGGTTTATTAGTTATTTTTACCAGAATATTATCACCTTATTAACTTCTCAGCCACTACATGCCAGACATATATAATCAAGTCCAGCTTTAAGTCAGTGTTATCCACACGCACTCGTGTTAGATTTGGGCTTGTCACCTTTTCATTGCCATCTAAAATTCTTTCAAAAATCAACATTACATCAACTCAGTGTAAACAGTCTATGATGCAGATAAATACTGCAAACAACATGCACTCAGATGTACTTATTGTGTAGTAGAATGGCTCAATTTCTTTAATGTCCCATCCATATGATCAAGCAGCATTTTGTTAGAAAGTGACATGATTGGGTTTTCACAGTATCACAGTCATGTCTCAGTTTGAAATATTATTTGGAGTATTATCCAGATCATATATGTAAAATTATAAAAGTAAAACACTCATTATGCAGCAGTCAATGACCCTTACACTATTCTATTCCACCGAATAGTTTTACACAGCACTTCATTGATGTGGTTGATGAAGGTCAATGTTTTACACAGAGCTGATGACTTTAAAGCTACAAGGTGTAACAATTACAAAGATTTTGAGAAGAAAAAAAACATGCCGCTGGGATATCTACTGCCATAAAAGACACATAGAAGAAGGAAGGGAGGGAGATTAGGAAAAGAAAGTGGGGTAGTCAGTGGCTCTGGGTGCTGTTTAGTGAAAATTTTGAGGGTATGCTTTTGAGAACTGGAGAATCATACTTATTACACGATAGGAAGAGGTAACAGGTGAGTGAACTGAGCTCATCAAAGAAGCAGAAACGTAAAGACAAATTTATGGAAATCAATGAATAAGAACAAAGATGCAGCCAATTAAATCTTAATTAGTTCCTAGATAGTTGGTGGATGACATCTGAGATGGTCGCTAACTCCAATTTGATCACTAGGTGTCAGTAATTGTTACATACGGTTCCTTTAATGTCATATGTACTGTCATTATATGTTATACAATGACAGGATCAAATCTTTATCATAAAGGTATCAAGTAAATATTGGTAAGTAGGTAGGAAGTTATTTTTAAAGTACTGAAATGCTGTATTTAGTAAATGTGGTTACATTTCTGCACTTGTCTTTCTTTGTTATAAAAATACTGATCAGATGTTAAATTCTGTTATTTGATTTTTATTTTTTATAATCCCCCACAACTCAGAGGTTAATATTGAACTTATCTTAGTTATTCAGATTTTTACATGCAGTGCAAGCCTTATCATTGCCCTAACCCAAAAAAATGGAAAAAACTCGAGTGGCGTAGCTTGTAAACGAGACGGTGTCGAGAAGTGATGAGGAGCAGTGCATCCGAGAGCGCTGTCATGCAGCCAGCTGCAACCACAACAACTAACAAACAATTTAGCTGGCAGTAAATTGTTACCACTTCAAGCGGTGAATTGGACAGGCTTGGAGGTCTGCGCATTTCATAAGAGCTTTATGCTCTGTGTGTTTTTACAAAAAGATGCATGCTTTTCCTTGAGCGTATTCTCATTTTAAACCAGCTGCTTCCTCTTGTGTGCACCAGGGTCCCTTGTTAGTTCTTGGCTTGGTTTGGGAACTGTAGAGCATGTGCAGAAAACCTAAGCCAAATTGAGTCTAGTTGAGCAGACTAGACTAGGAAGGGTAATTCAACCCTCAACCTCATTATCTGGTTGTGTCTGGTTTCCAGAGCAACACAGCCTGATAATGAGGTTGTGGTTGGACTAAGAGGATTGGTTGACAGGAATTAGTTTTATTTTTCTTGAACCATGTGAGTGTGCTAAGTGATAATGGTACATTGCATTATACATACATAATACTGAAATCCCCATACGCCCACAGTGTCCTTGCCAGCACTCGAAGTGCATCCATTTTATTTGCCATTTATTAAACTTCCCCCATGACAATCAAGGGAATAAATGGTTTCACCTTCCTGCTCCTTGCCCTCCGTCTTGCTCCTGCTTTGTATCCTGGATGTCTCCTCTTCAACTCATCTGGATTTGGAGTTTTATTCTTGGCATTGTTTAGGCCTTTATAAGCTCAATCAGCTGCTTCCACATGTGAAAAACTTCCCTCTTGGCATGGTTACTCATCATAACAGATGTTTAAAAAAAACAAAAAACTGCCAGAACCAACAGCCAAAACCTTTAAGCAGCACAGCAGATCAATGTAGAAAAATGTTTTTAAAAGACAGTGTTTTCACAGACAAGAACAGAAACTCGGGAGGAAAAAATCTCAGGAAGATACAAAGGAAGACACAACATGTCCAGAACTGCTGCAACAGGCTGCCACTAGTGAGGCGTCATTGTAAAACTCTGCTATAGTAATGATGGATCTCTATGGATGCTGCTGTTTCAAGGACTCCTGTCACGTTGAATGTCTCTGCTTTAAGATTTAATAAAATGCTCTGAAAAAGGGTTAAGAGAATTAAAAAATACACCAGCAAGGACTGCTCAGCTGTGTTCAATGTTCAGTGCTGCTCATAAAATTGAAGGACTCTAAAGGAGTTATGAGTATGTTTCCATAAAGAAAGTATTTTCAACTGGACAATACATTGGAAAAGAAACACTGTGATATCAAAGCACATATAACCGGAGAATCTTGTCATATCTGTCTACCAAAACCTATTTGTACAGGCAGACTATCATCTTTTGGTCATTGTTTCACACGCATCGCTGACCCATGAAAGACATCTTTGTGTGTGTGAGGGGTGTTCTCCTGCAGAGGAGAACGCTGTCAGCCCGGTTTCATCCCATCATCAGCCCTCAGCTCGTGAATATTCATCCACACTCCTCAGCCGAGCCGGACAATAAACAAGGCGCAGAGGCTGAATGCCTGGCTGAGGAGGGCAGGGGAGAGAGGGGGAACAAATCCCAAGAAAAGTGGGGGGCAAACAATCCCGTGTCCATGGTAACAAGTCCTGCCTCTGCTCTCTGCAGCACAGGAGAGGGGAGGCTGGAGTTTTTTTTGTTTTTTTCCCCTGCTCTTTTTGTGTCAGTTTTGCTTGGAAAGACATGAGTCGGAGTTTACTGAGCAGGGCAGGTATCCAGCCAAAGTTTCTCAGCGCGTAGACGAACGGGATTTGCGCGTCGCATAGGGGTTGTAATCTGAAAATGTCAGCAGCCATGGATGCGAGGACAAACTCGGAGGTAAAAGCCGCCTGCTTTTTGGTCCGTTACAGACGATCTACAGCAGGAAGTTTTGACGTAGCGGCTAGTTTCACAAATAAAGACCAAAGTATAACCTTCAAGTTGTGTAAAACGTTGTTAAAAGCAGTCGCAAGGTGCGTAAAAGTGTCCTCGCATGACCATATTTGGTCATCGACATGTTGAGTAAGTGAAGTGAAGCTACAACAGCAGAGCGCTGTTTTCTTTCAGCTGACCCTCTGAATGAAGAAAAATGTCCCAGCGGATACATGCAGAAACTCTGCGGGCTGTAATTAGCCCGAGTTTTAATGCATCCAAAAAGTCAATGTAGCAGATAAGCAGGAAGAGAGCGAGACTCATGAACCGAGCTCCGTGTGTCCTTCTCCAGATGTAGTTGGGATTTATGAAGAGTTTAAAAAAATTCTTTAAACTCTCAAATCAACAAAAACCGTGGAAATCTTTGTTGTAACTTTTGTGATACATGACTTAAGACATGACATATTTGTCCTGTGCTGTCCATGACCTGTTAATCTACATACACGAGTTGTAAATAATGTGATGTTACAAAACATGTTCATAACTTACATCCATACTGGTTTGCGTTTATCTGTAACGTACTCTGTATATGTTTATAACGTTTTGTCTTTATATATGTATCTATTTGCTTTAATCTTAGTTATTGGTTTGTCACAGGGCTCTACCCCAACTTATATTCACAGTGCAGATGCAGATAAAACAATCATTTTCTTTTGAATTACTGAAAAGTGGGCTTTTAGTGAATGTGATATATATGTGATCTGGTTGTTGTGTCATGATTGTCTGCTGCTGATATGGATTTTTAATATCCCGACATATCTCATTATGTGTAAGTAATAACACAATAATATTTAGAAAAAGGCCTGCTCTGACTGTGGTCTTTGTTTAATACAGGAGCTTTGTGTCCATCTTGAATGTTCTGCGTCTTTAGTTTGAGTTTTCTTAACAGATAACAGCCTAAATCCTTATGATCTTATCTTATAACGCAAACCTTATGGCTGGGATTGGTTTTCTTGGCTCTCCTTTTCCTCCCCCTTAAACCCTCTCCATTGTGCAGGTCAAACAATGACCTTCCCCTGTCGCTGGACTGTCAACACAAAACTGTTGAGGAAGTTCTTCTCTGCTTTCCAATCAGTTTAACAGGAGTGAGTCTGCTCTATCTCCAGACGCATTTATAGAGAATGTTGTTCACTAGACATCAAAGTTTTTTCCCCCTCCAGATAGCATTGTTCACTGGGGACTGATAGAGTAGTAGCTCCAAAGGAACGGTGTTGTTCAACATGTTGCTGATGGCATCATGAGTTGTGGTTTTGACAAATTTTGCTGTGTTTATTGGGCAAATCACAAGATCATCTCTGTTAACTTTACCCTCAAGTTCAGCTGATGTTATCATCTGCTGAAAGAAAGCTTCCTTTGAAACTAAGAAAATGTTCTTCCACACTTCATTGCCTTCCATGGAAGCATTTGAACTGTACATTCACATGGCTTAAAGTCATACTCCCAATTTCACACCTTGAATTCAGTTTCCTAGCAGTGCTCGTTGTATAAGTTGTATAAGTAGGATACAGAATTGTACAGACTGATTATAAGAAGTACCTTTGACTTGGATTATAGACAAACAGGTGAAATGACCGTGTCAGTTTTCAGTGTTGAACGGGATGAAGCAGAGTTTCGTGTGATACTACTATGATTTGATCCCAGCTGATCAAAGCAAAACAGAATTGATAATAGATGGGTTTAAGTTGAATTTCACATTTCCTTTCCCCCTATTTTGAGTGTTATTAAATTGCCAAATAAAGTAGACAAGCACAAAGGAGAAGGAGTCTGATAACAATAATTTTTCAGGTTTTCTGTTGATAAGACAATAAAATTGTTAATCGTTGCATTTTCGGCCATCTGTTGATATATTTTGTGTCTGGAAATTTTTGGCACTGATTACACCTCAAGATAAAGTCTTGTTGACTGTCAGTTCTGTGTGCTGTTGAACACACATATCATGGCAGTTAGACATCTGTCTAATGTTTTTGCCTCTGCATTTTTAATAATAATAATAAAAAATACATAGATTCACTGGTTTTGCTTTAGATTTTCTGTAAGGTGATAAAAAGCAGGCAGCTACAGTGTGATTTAGCATCAGTAAGCAACATTATGAACAATTTATGATTATCCTCTGGACTATATATCTAATGGGGTTCAATGATTTCATGTAATTTCGTATCTATTGTCCACTATCCCACAGTAAGACGACATTGCAACATTGACAGTAAGACAATTTGAGATGCTCTGCTTTGACTCATTCAGGATGTCAGTTAATCCAGCTCAGACACAATCACCATCAGGATTGTGGTCGGAATACAAACTCTACTAGCTTAAATACTTGTCAGAACCTGTTGATTCTCAGAACAAATGGTCCAGGCGCTGCATTTACAAAACCTCTTTAGGAAGTTGACAGCCATTAACCTATAATGAATCGTCGGTGGTTTTGTGTTGGAGCATAATTTGCCCCACACATGACTTGCAAACACACTTTCCACATGAGGGAACTCAAACAACCGAAGTCTCCAGTGATCGTATACACGGTGGCTTCCGTTCTGACATCACGTCCAGTAGTAGTAATGCTAATTTAGCGGTGAAAGCTCGAGGACAAAGGAAAGTTAGTTCCCAACTAGTTGTTTTTTTCTCAGTTGTTTGTAAAATCACATTAAAACTCCACAAATGAGTAATATTGGCCTTTTATGTTCTGCTTCTAACTAAACCTGCAGTTAAAGGCTACGGAAACGTCACTTTTATGATTAACAGAAACCAATTTTGACTGTTGCTCAGGTTTTCTAACTGACTTAGCAGGAATTGTACAATTCTTCTTCATGGCTTTTGAAGATTTATGTTGTTATGTTATAACAAAAAAAAAAACATGTTCATGAAGTGAACCCTAAGATTGAAGTTTCCAAAAAACAGTAAAGTCGCCAGAATAAAATGTTAGCAACTTACGTTCATGTAAACCATAGATATGCTTTGCCTCGAATTTATAGGACAAAACCACGATCTTACAAACTCTAACCAAGTAGTTTCTGTGCCTAAATCTTACCAAACCGTCAGTGAATATGTTTACATGTGCAGTTCAGTCGAGCTACATTTATTCTGAGTATTATCTTTGTTCTGGTGTAAAATTCGAGGGAGGATTCATTTATTAAGCAAAGTGTGTTCAACTCCGCAGTGATGGTGGATATATGCCATCTTTCAGCTTGTTGGTGTTGGGCTTCTTCCGATTAATCTACTGTGTCTCAAGTCAAAACAGCCAAAAAACAGCTCAGCTGGTGGTAAATTAGTAAATTGGACAATCTTTTTTACAAATGACATTCACACCATTCCTTGTTGGAATAATCTCTCATTATGGCCGTCTTCTTCTTCCTCTGTGTATCAGCTTCCTTACTTTTAGGTAAAACCTGTGATGTCGAGCATACACAGAGTTCCGAGGCAAGTTTGGGTTCATATGAACATATTCACCTATGAGTAATTTGACTCCACACCAGTATCTGGGTGTGTTTTTAGAGGAATTAAATTTAGTGCAATTTCAGTTTGACTTACATGTTTTTTTACTTGGATCAACACAATTTCTAACTACATTGTCAAAGGTGAAATTGATATCTCTTTCCCACCAAAGCAGTTCCACAGTTGGTTCAGAGACAGTGTCTAACTTAAAACTTCAGGCCAGGAAAACTGGCACTACAGTAGCACCAACTCTTTTGTTGATCTCATTTTTGTTTTAGTTTAAATTCTGACCTGAAGACAGTGGCAAACAGCACATTTTATGTTGCGAAAGTCAGACTTTTTGTATCAGAGGTCAGCTCTGTGACACAAATTCTAGCCCTCCTGCTGCAGCTCAGATGGACATAAGCCTGTTTTCCACATGCCTGCCTCTGCAGCTGTGCATGCTCATATCTGGGTTACACTGAAGGCTTTTTTCCTCGTTTCCACGAAGAGAGAAAATGCTACGGTTACTCTGAAAAAGAAAGGAGACAAAAAAAGATTCCAAGTATCGCTTCCACCTGCATGGTGAATCGAGCTACACTGAGGCTGCATGGCAAACCATGTGGTAGTGCAATTACATAGGTATGGCTAGGTTCAACAGCTGCCAGTAGCAACGACCTTGGTGGTTTTCTTTCTCACACAGAGACCCATACAGGCTGTTAGGGCCCTAAACTGCTCTCCATGAACAGAGAGCATATGTATAAAGAGGGAATAGTAGAATTTTATCACAAGTATTAAAAGTTGCTCTGTGCGGACTGATCCTTGGTCGAACATGAAAAGCAGAATACTTGTTTAGAAGGATATTTTCGACTCTTGAGTCCCACTCCTCTCTGCTAACATGAGTTAACACATCTAGTTAAAGTCTGTGTTTGTCAATTCAGGACAAAACTGGTCTTTCTGCAGTTTGCGAAACAATGCTGTGGATCACTGAGAGGGCTGATGTGCTCATGTCTGCCAGTGACGTCTGGAGAGAGTTTAGTTCTGCGGCAGTTTTAAAAACCTTGAAATCAGATTGCTGATCAGCAGAAAAAGGCAATCGGGTCAACCAGAAAAGCCAAGTAGGAGGAGACAGATGAACTGTAATACAAGGCCATGTTTATGGGCTCTGTTGTGTCTGCTGTGGATGCATGTTTTTTGGGTTAGAAATACTCTTGAATGTTGCAGAGAATTTGTCCATCTACTTTGAATTGTAATGTAAAGTCATACTGTTTTCTCATAACCTGAACAGCTTGAGCCAGGTGTGCATTTTTGTGTGTCATCTTTGCTGAATGAGAACAAAGCTCTTGGCATTGACGTCAGGTGTTTCTGCCCCTCTGTAACCCTCTGAAAACATCCTTTAATATTTTGAGTGCACTCACGCTCTGATGAATAGGGCAAATATTAGCACATTCCTGCATGTGGCGAACGGGAAGAACTGTGTATCAGATGATCTGTCAAATGTGACAGGGCCAAGGGCACGTGGCCTCTCTTTAGAAGATATTTTACCAAATAGTCTCCCTCTCACACACTGATAAAAGACTTACTTTTTAACTATTCCCTCTCAAGGACATACAGGCACAAAGAGATCTTTTATTCCAGGCTAGAGTCTAATGGAGACACCATCCGAATTCCACATTTCATCAATATGCTCTTGTTGCTGAGGCAAATATGCCTCATTGATATGTGTTTCATTACGTTATAATTACTTACTGGACTTACTTATGGAAAAATCCAAAAATACTTATTGATTTTAAAATGATGTGAAATACTGTAAAGCAACAGTTTGGTTTTTGGATTTGTTTGCAAGTGAGAGTTAAGGACAGCTGAACCTTTTCAACTCTGTGCTCCGTTTGAACTGTTGGCAATAACTGCTAAAAGTAAATGGGATTCAGGAGTAGCTATTTATAAAAAGTTATGAAATAAATCTGTCAAAGGCTGGATGTCTTGCTTACAAAGCCGTAAAGCATCAAAAGAAACAGTCAGGCTTCAGCTGGAAAGTGTGGATGTGTGATTGAGGGAGTAAATGTTAGATTAGTGCCGTATCCTGTCAAGATGTGATGACATGCATAAAGACACCATGCGTGTGTATGGGGTTACATAGAGAACACACACTGTTGGTTCAGGCAGTTCAACAGGCAGACACAGTCAGCAGCCATATGGCAATTTAAGAGCCAGGGGGCAGTTACAAAAAACACCTTCATTTAAGATTTCCTTAATTCAAGGATTCTTTAACATGGAATCACTTCCACAAAACACCATTAGGTCTTGTCCTTAAGACCCCCCCCTAAAAAGTATTGCAGGTTTTCTCCTTAGCATGACCTTATACCTAAGGAATTCTTCATGAGTTATGACTGTTGTAACTTACTTAAAGAAAAAAAGCACAAGGTACCGCATCTTTACCAAGTATTCCTTACAATTATGAATGAAAAAATGAATGTATTCACCAGATCAGGTTATCAAGTGAACAGTCACTGTTCAATTCAGTTAACTCAGAATGAACTGAACTGATCTAACAGAGTATGTAGATCAGAAGAGACATATTCTGAATAAACACAAATGTTGCCTGATATATGGGGGAAAAAAACATCAATTTACAGAAAACCCAGAGGACCATTTTTAAATAGAATAGCAGCAGTAAAGCCTGAAGTATCACACTTGATGAAAAAAACCTAAAATGCTTTGAGCAACTGGACCCTGACTTTCCCTTCATGAGGCAGTAGAGACAGTTTACTGGAGAGACTCAAACTGTTTTCACACACAAACTTCTGCCCTGAACATTTCTAGACATTATCTGTATATCTGTATTATCTGTATTTGAACATATAATTGTCCAAATCAGTCAGACTTTGACCTATTCAAGTTCTAAATTTGAAGTCTCTAAAAACTTTTGCTGTGATTCGCTCTGTAATCCCATTGAAGGCCCTTCAACAGCACATGGTCAGCTTCACCAACTGATCATCGGTGAACTCGTGTCAGGGTGTCTGCCTGAAGAAGAGAGAACTTTAGAGAGCAAAGCTGTCGTGAGCCAGACACAAAAGTTTAAACTCGTTCAAATGAGCTGCGTCTGATTTCACATTAGTTCAAACTTGATTTAAAAAAGGAAAAAAAAGACACCTCAAGGAAGGATCGATTGCAAAATCTTCTGAAAAAACTGAAGGAGTGGTTTCAGTTGTTTATGTTTCAAACTGAAAAAAACCTGCTACATGCCTGCTGCCTGGACTTTGTACTGCATGCCCTATCTAAGCACCTTAACTTTACAGCCGTGCGCTCTTAGTGTAGGGATGGTTCCTGGGAAAGTCATTTAATGATGAACATTAAGTAAGACACCTGAGAGAGAACAACACAGGAAGGATCTTTCAGAATACAAGCAGAGCATCATGCTAAATTTGCACGCAAACAGTAGGATTGACATAAATCTGGGTTGACATCAAGTTTGGTTGAAAAGGCAGGAGAAAATAAGGAGAACTGAAACACTGTATTTGATTTTTGAATAAATACCCTCATGTCCAAAATACAAGTCTTTATAGGCAGTTGTTGACCGTTAGCTGCCTTTGGCTTTGACATCTCAAGAGAAATGTTGTCTTGAATCTGGTTGAATGCACTTTAAAGGTACTCTGGAGCTTTCTTAGAAGTGGTTGTTTACAGCTGGTGATTTTGTGTAGGGAGATGGTATCAGAGCTCAGGAAGTCAGCGAGCTAACGCCTTGGTGTTTACACTGCAGAGTCCATCGTGGGCCTCTGACCCATTTCTGTGGTTGTGGCGTTCTCAGTCCAAAAAAGTAAAAACTGTGAATTAATACATTCAATTGGTGCTTTCAAATGAATGCAGGTGTGCAGAAGTGACTTTGATTTAAAAAAAAGAAGAAGAAGAAATAAAGGAACGTGCAATATTAACAATATTCTTTTTTCTGTTTTGAGGGTTTACAATTTAAAATGCTAAAAATTCCATATTTTAATTTGGATATAACATTTGGATAACAATGCCTAACACAATCAATATTACCTCATAGAAATGTGAGGCATAAACTGCATTCTGATTTTCAACAAATGTCATATTATCTGGTGAGAATCTCCCACTCTGAGTTACTTGTGTATTTATACTCTGATACATACACACCAGTTGCCTTAAAAGCTTTTCCATTGTAAAATCGTACATCATCAGCATCTCAACACGCTACGGCTCCCTCATTTTTCTGCCCAATTCTGTGCCACTATCCTACTTAAACTCAAGTTGTGTGTAATGTGTGTGCGGCTCACAGAGCAGCTGCAGAACTGCAGGGCTGTCTGCTGCTCAGGACAACATCATTCTTTGTGTTTGATGAAAATAATGATGCATGCCGTGTCCCCCTAGCACAGTCCAGTTACAGGAAATAGCTGACAGCAGGAATGCTCCTTCTCTCTCCTCAACTGTCTCTTTAGGAATCAGCACCACTGCTGGTTGGCTGGCTCCTTCACACAACAACTTCCTGTAAACAAGTCACGCTGCCAAGCTTCCCTCCTATCCTCCACCTCTGATCCCTGGGGATCTCCATTTGACCCCCTCACGCACCAGAACAATTGCTTTGAGCCCTTTTAAAATAAGGGTCAGTGCTGCATTTTCAGGAGCATTGGCCTCCAGTTTGAAGGGAGACTTTAACTAACTGCTGGTCTGATGTGAGATAAAGTTCAGGAAATGTTTCCTGTGAGGAAGATGTCTTAACATTGTTTATAGTTGCTGCCCAGCAGACCTCACATTGTATTAAAAAGAGGAAGTTGTGCTTTTTAAAAAAATTATTGACTGACAGACGACAACTAAAAGACTCATGTCTTTGTCATTGGTTTTCACACATCTATCAGTAATCTGTTCTTTTCCACATTAGGCTGATTATTCATGCTCCAGACTGTTGTATTACTGGGTATGGGCTCATTACGAATGTCATGGATATGTTTAGAAACTGTCATTAAGACAATGTCTCTGGAGAGGACTGACGATAAATCTAACCTATTATAACCTGTGTAACCTTAACTAGTAACAATCTTACTTTTGCAGTTCAAGTAATCAGTTTCTCTTGTTACTTTTGAAAAAATTAGCTTTGTACCCCTTATTCTGTCAGATGTCACTATATTCTCCTGCAAAAGAAAAAAAGTAAATCTCCACATGAGTGCATGTTTATTTTCATGTACTATTGGAAGGATTCCTATCCTGTGAGAGGATAGCCATTATTTGATGGAGGTTTTCACATTGAGATTGTAATTGAATGATAACACATGTCTTTCAGCTCTACAGAAAGCTCTACTTTTAGTGTAGAGAATTGTCCTCAGGCCTTTGTTGTGTTCCTTGAGGGCTCTCTGAGCATTTTTTTTTAGTTGTGATGGAGTGTATTGGCCTGCTGGGGACATTGTTTTGGGACGATGAACGGTATTCTCTGCACTGATAGTTGTGGCTGATCTGTGGACTCCATTCCTGTACAGATATAGTGTCTATAGATTGCTTAGGTATCTTCTTCATAAGAAATAAGGGAGCAAAATGTATTTGTATTCCATTTTGTGTGACCCGACCCTTTAATATTGGCATCAACAAGCAAGCACACACGCAAATGTTTTCAGTCCAAATTTCCTCACTGGCTTTGATCCAAACATTGATAAAGAGCTGGTTGAAGAGCAGTTTAGCTTTTTATGTGGCAAGAGTGTTGTTTTCTGCGATTTAATGAGCTTTTCGTCGACAAAAAAATGTGTCCGCTTTGTGTAAGGAGTGGCGGGTTCTTTGGCAAAACCCTGTGTACATGCTGTGTTAGCTATGCTGCTTATGTTTGGTTTGTTGGTGGTACTCCGCAGTGTTTACACTGGAGATTCAACATGTCAGATGTGGTGAAGCGGGGTACTGAGCAGGATTTTTTATTTTATTAGCTGGCTTTATGAAAAGCTCTCAAGTTCAATAGTTATAACCCAACTTTCATGTTAATCTGTGATTCAGAGAACGAGATGCTAAAGCTGAGAGAGCTTGTGTCGAATAAAGATAATATCAATTTATTGTAATCTCCAAGCAAATCCACTATTGTGTAACAGGCCTGCTATTGTTACACAATAGTCACAGAAATCTGAGTTCACATTGATACCACAACTGTAGTGCAGTGAAGGTGTGATGAGTGTACCTGTTCAGACAGTTGGAACTCCATGTTTAGTGCTGAGTCCTGGCTGTGGTTCAGAGGAATCCGGATCGCCTGGTTTTTGAAGGAAAGCTGGATTATAGTCCATGATTATCAAAGTATTGGGCCAATTTTTTTTCCCCACTCTCGCTATCTCCATACTTTACTCAGTTAATTTAATACTAGTACTTCTCTAACAAACACGGTCAACCATGACGAAGTTTAGTCTGCAGTATAAGTCAGTGTTTTTGTGCTCGCTGACACGTGTGATGAAACTTTTTGACTGTCCCACGTCATTGTGTTTGTCCAACAGGTGACCGGACAGGTTGCAGACAAACATGACTGCCAACAAGAGTTCGAAGGCTGTGCCCCGTGGAGGAGGGGGTAAAGCTCCGCGGGACGTCCCCGACAGGTCAGTGACATCTGGGACAGGAGGGGCAGGTGCACTTCCAGTAACATGACATGCTTTGAGACTTTCCATCCTGTTCGTAGTTATAGGCTCGTTTATTTTCGACCATGTATTTAGTAGATAGTCTCTGTTCATTCACTCCCAGGAAACACAATCAATGATTGTCAATCAAAGCTTTTGCAAGTGCAATCCTGTTTCCTGAGAGAGGACCCCATCCAACCCTGAACTGTGAGTATAAAGCTTGTGTTAGCATGTTGAGAACTTACAGTGTCCTGCTGGGAAAGGAAAATTAAATCTGCCAAATCAGAAATTTGGTTGAATTAGTATTGGTTATATAGACTTTTGTTCTTACAGTTTGTCATCTTGTCTGTTTGTACAGACACAAAACATCTGCTGTGGATAAGCAGGAAAAGATTTAGATTTCTGGCTGATTTTGACAGAGATGATTGTTGCTAAGGGTGCTGCTTGAATAGGCTAAGCTATTATTTCCCAGGGGAATGTTGCTTCTTTCTTCCATCATTCTCTGTGATGTTGAGGTAGTGGTGTTAAGCACACATACCACTCAACATAAAATCACTTGCAGCAGCTGTAACTTGCATGTTGTCTAAATTGGGTCTTGTTGAAGTGTCCAATCACATAAATGTAAAATAAAATACATTACACGTAAAGAGCCTTCATTTGCTGGTAAATGTCCATAATTGCACCATGATGGCTCTCCCATCATTCCTCTCGCACAATGATTGTGCAGTTAACTCTTTTAATACAGTGAAATGTCATTTTAGCAGAGCCCTAATGGCAACTTGTGGTCCTCGTGAACTCATGTTAGATACAGAATCATGAGATTTGAAGCCCATTAGACATAAAGCAAAGATGCCTTGCAGCTCCTTCTGTTCTAATGGACGGAGGGGATTTATTTGTGTTGGATTGTGTGACACAATTTATTCCCCAAACTTGGATATGAAACAGAGATTATTTTTTGGGATAAATTAGACATAAACTGAAGCCGTTGGGCGATTCTTGCTCTGATCTTCTGCAACGTAATGACTGAATGTTTACACAATACAGGAGCTTCTTTTTGTACTCCTGATCATACCTCATGGTACACCTTTCAATAATGTATATGTCAGAGATTTAATTTAACCCTTAAAAACAATCCAGAGACATGTTTTGGCAACAGACATACTGGCAGGGCAGTGTTAAACACTGTCATTACTGTCTTACATTCAAGAAATGCACGTTCCCCTTATTCACTCAACCCTTCAAAGCCCTCAAACATGTGCTGGATCAGAGTTGTAAATAAATTAACAAGTGACAGGCAGCTGGTAGATGATAAAGTTTGCACATGTTGAACTGCAATCGTAGCAGGGCTGGGTCTGTAAGCAGTCTGTTCCTTACATCCCAGTCAGTAACGGGAAGTGGCTTGTGGTTAGCATGCTCTGGAAGCCTGAGTGAAAGCCAGAAACCAGGTTGTGACTGGCATTCAGATCGTTGTACAGTACTGTACGTGTGGCCGGTCCAGCTGAAGCTGACAAAACTGGGCTTGTTTTTACAATGTGATCCAGACCACTAGAAACCTCTGAGTCAAAGAGGAGAAAAAGGAAAGAAATCAGCACATATTTTACATTTATATCTAATTATGAGGTCTTCACGAGGCGGTCCACATTTTGTTTTACAGCATTAGTATTCACAGCAAGTAATCCTTGCTAAATGATCCCATGTTATGACTGAGTGTCATCAAGTTAAAGCTTCAAAAGAAATCTGGATAAAATCTGTGTGCAAGTATCTAAAGATTTAGTTCAAAGTGACTTCAGTCAAACCAACATTTCACACTGAAGTCACTGCCGAATTGACACACTCTATGTGTTTACAGAAAAGGAAATTCAGGAAGCAGAGCGTTTAAATATCTTCCTCCAAATAATGTTATTACTTATTCATACTCGCATTAATAGAACCCTTTGCTGAGTACCAACAGCACTGAGTTATCATCACCATCTCAGTTGTGAAAATAGAAAATGTTAAATTGAGCAAAAATGTACATGGTCACGATTACCTTGATAAAAGAAAAAGTACTGTTAAAGGGGAACTCCGGTATTTTTAAACCTAGACCTTATTTCTGGCATGAAATACGTTTATCTACTCACCGAGAACAGTTTGGCGAAAGTCCGCGTCCTTTGGAAGCTATTTAGATGACTCACGATTGCCGTATATCCATATAACGGAGTTAATGGGCCAGGGACGATGCAGCCTCTAAATAAGGCATTATCTGTCTTTATTTCACCAATACGTTAACATGAATGAACGAATGCGTACCATTGCTCCGTTAGCACATAGCTACTGTTATGTGGCTACTTGCAACTATAGGAGAGCTAACGGAGGGAATTCTACACACACCTCTACTGGGACAACTTCATCGACACGCATGGCTGCAGCACAGCTCATTCACTCCGGTAAGAACGTCCATCTTACTCAAAGTCGTCGTTCACATTCTCAAAACTAGCAGTAGCAAACTCTATGTGAAGTTAGCAGACTTTCACAGAGCAAGGAGTAAATAAACTGTGCTCCAGAGGGGCGTGTGGATGAAGTGGTCCCAGTAGAGTGCCTGTGTAGAAATACCTCCGTTAGCTCTCCTATAGCCGCAAGTAGCCACATAACAGCACCTAACAGAGCTTTAGTACACGTTTGTTCATTCATTCTTCTTAAAGTGTTGGTGATATAAAGACAGATAATGCCTTATTTAGAGGCTGCATCGTCATTGCCCCGTTCACTCCGTTATATGGATATACGCTGATCGCGAGTTATCTAAATAGCTTCCGAAGCATGCTGACATCCGCCAAACTGTTCTCGGTGAGTAGATAAACGTATTTCATGCCAGAAATAAGGTCTAGGTTTAAAAATACTGGACTTTCCCTTTAATGGCACAGCATTACAGCTTGTTCTGGTTTCACACAAAAGCATTTCCTTCAGAGACAATGTTCCCTCATAGGATCCCTGCAGTAGTCACACTTACTGGCAGAAGTTTAGTTCAGAGTTTTGCCAGGAAGCTGGGAGGATTTTAATTTTCCACAAATCCGAAAAGCTCCGCTTTAAAATACGGCTGCACATGTTCACTGATGATTTAAAACAGCCGACTGCTAAAAAAAAAACTTTTTCATGAAACTATGCCGACCACATGGTTTTATTATTAATGTCTGACTTGTTTTAGTGGAAAGCTTTTTTTTTAATGCCACAAAAAACTGCAGGATGCTTTAGAGGGAAATTTAATTTCTTACTGCTCTGCATTTACCTGGCAGCTGGAGCTGTCCAGTGACTTCACTGACTTCCACTTCAGAGAGGAAGATAAAAATGCTGTGCACCGAGCACAACGTGGAGAGTAATGACAGCAGTGACCTTTATAGACTAACAGCGTATGAGAGGAGGAAAACAAACAGAAAAGTTTAACAAAACTTAAAAAAAAACAAAAGCTGAATTCAACAAAGGGAGGAGTCCAAAACAAAGTCAAGATCCAAAAAAGGGAACTAGAAAACGAAAAGTTCCAGAAAACAAAGCATAAACTCAAGGATACGGAAGAAAAGGATGCAGATAGACAAACTAACAAGTCACAAAGGGAATGTCTGCGCTTTTAAAAATGTCTTCGGTGAGACCATTTAGGACATGACAGACAATCAAAAAGGCGGGAAGGTACACAGGACATTCAAAATAAAACAGGAAGTAACTCAAAGGATAACATAGGACAGACGTAAAAACAGGGAGACTTTAGGCTCTCCTAACTATTCTGATATGTTACCGCCTCATCTTCTCTGTCCTCTTACTTGTGACCAGAAAACTGGTCAGATAAGCTAATTTGGAAAGATGTTTAAATTTTTTAAATATAGCTGGCAGACAATGAAGTAAGGAAAGAGAATGTTTGTTAAAGGAGCTGTGGGCAAGAATGCACAGACTAACACAGACAGGAGCCTTACACATTAAGTCATGTTGTGATTTGAATGAACCATTATTTAAGTCCATCAAAACATATATGATGAAATACAGAGGTAGGTTGCAAGAAACAATCAATCATGATTTAGTTAACATCTGTTTAAGATGGAAGCGCTGAAGCAAGAATATACCTTGTTTTTTACATATTTCTCTCTGGTCTGTGGTCCAGTAATTTAAAACAGCTTCAACTCCACCAACAACATTAAAGTACAACCTGTTTCTAAATGTGTAACCTGCTAATTTATCAGTTGAGTTTGTGATTTTACTGTTTTCTGTGCTAAGAAATTAGGAAAGACTTTTAAGTACTTTTTCATTTCTGTTAATCAAGGTTTTGAGCACTTTCTCTATCACTGTGAGTACGACTGTCTTTCCGCTTTAGATTCTACGGAGCTATAAAAACTGGAGGCCAATTTGCTTATTATGCATCAAAGACGATCCGCTCATGTTTGACACTAAATTAACCCGCAAACATCAGCCCTTTTAATCATTCATCCTTGTATGAGAAGTTGAGGGTTGTAACATTTAAAGCGAGGAGAGGAATTCCTGATTTACACAAGTGAATTTGACCTCTGTATTAGCTCCTCCTCAATCAGTGAGCAGCTGCCACACCTGAGGATTGGAAGGGGGTACTTGCTCAAGGGCCCTTCAGTCAAGGATAGTGATGAAGGATTTCAGCACTGATGATTCACTCCCCTCACACACACTTTTTATTTACTTATTTTTCTCAGGAAAGTGAACTTGTGAAACTTTAGGCCATGAGTCGCCTTTCTTATCCAAAATATTACTATAAATTTGCAATTAATCCATTTAATTAATGGTTTCCAACACCTTAAAATGTAGTTGTAACTACATTAATGTATTCATCAACGACTGATGCAGAGGCTGGTGTATAAACAGATACTGTTTGACAACACGGTGAAGCAGTTACACTCATATAAAACCTGTCCTCACAGAAGTTATTACTGCTGACAAATGGTGTGCTTCATGAAGCATCATATCTGTGTACAGACACAATATACTGTGCTATAAATCTTTTATTAGGGTCCATGTACCGCTCATGAATGCTAAATTGTAGAACTTAAAATTGAATACTGATTTTGGATTAGTTCTTCTGGAGAGATCATTTTTGTTGCGTTGTGGGAGGGGATTAGCTGTCATTGTAGATCATATTAGCTGAGACTGGGACAGAAAGCTAACATTTTAAGAAGTTGTTTCATTACTGCGTCAATATCTTTAGGAAAACTAACTGGCTAACAGAAACACTGATTGCATGCATAAAATGGCAAAAAAGTAAGTGCTAAATATATAGAAGGAGACAATAGTAGGAGTTTTTGCTCTTTGTGAACCAGCTGACAGTAGTGCAGTTCATACATGCAAGTATTGTGTGATTAAACATCTTTTCAGTAAACACTAGGCATGAGTTGTTGCTTTGACTCTCACGGCCCTTGAAGATAAGTAACACTAGATGCATGCATCATGCTTGCAGCTTGCAGGCATCTAGTTGCTGCAAAGTTCTCTCCACCTTGGAGCAGGAGGAGTGAAACCAGGGAAGGGCAGATAGGTGTGAAGCCGGATCTGTCCCAACCTGCATTGTTGGATCACAGTCCGTAGTCTTCAGCTTCCTCCTCCCACAACTCGTTATTCTTACCAAAACTGGGACATCAGATCTCGCAGCGCTTTGCTTAGACAGTGGTTAGTCATTTCTTGAATAATGAATACGTTTTCCGGGAGACTCTGACAGAGAGTCCTGGAACCGCGTGCTACGTTTGCTTTTCTGTGGAAATCATAAAAGAGTTGAGCGCCTTGAGAAAACGTGTATGAGAGGTAGACGATGGTAGAGTCAGCAGCGAGCGTGGGACTGCTGCAGTACCTCGTATCACTTAGCTGCAGGGATCAGAAAAGGCTTTGAGAACCTGAGAGGAGAAGCAACGTTTTTACAGGTAAGAGCGCTCTAATAAATCTTCTTCAGGGTTAGTGGTTTCTGTGTGAGGTCTGCTGTGAATCTCTTCAAGTTATTTTGATTATGTGGAAAAATCCACAGTGGCATTTTAATGTAGTCTGTATTTCCCTTGGCCTTTGTTTTAATCTCATGTTGCCAAAGATAGAATACTTTCCTGTGGTTATTTTAACCACGTGGCTCAGGTTTTCATTCTGTCTTTGATTTTGGAAGCACATTCAAAACTTTCAGATGATTCCTTACAGTGTTGTCGCATCTGTTCCACATTAAGTTTCTGTTACTTTTCTTCCTGCAGGGTTGAATGGACCTGTTGGCAGCTCTTATAATTTGCCTCTTTTGGTTTATTAAAATCTGTCAAGTTTAAACGTGTCTTTAACCCCCCCATAATCTTTACGTTTGTTAACTCCTTTCTCTGTCTTGTTTCAGGTGCAAGTCCACACAGTGCCCTGCTCTTTCTGCCAGCCAGGTGCAGGGCCAGCAGCCCGTCCTCAGCGACAGCGAGCACTCTGGCAAACAGAGCAGATACGTCAGGACTGACGGCAGGTTCCTCCTACGTTCTGGATGGAGCAGCAAGACAGCTAGCCTTTGTAGCGGTGCATCTCTTACAGGTGACACTGAACCCCAAGGCCGTCTCTCCAAATCAAAGAGCATCAGCTGCCTGGATAACAGGCTCTCCATCTATAAGCCCCCAGCTCAAACCAAATCCTGTCAGGAGACTCAGGACGTCCAGGAGCAGAAAGAGAAAGAAGGGAATCTGCCTGCGGCAGAAGGACTTAAAGGTAGGCCTCTCAGCTGGAGCACACTCTCCCTGGGACCTTCCTCTAACCAAGGCCACAAGCGCACCCTCTCTCTCACTCACTCGGTAGCAGGCGTCCCCCCCACCACAATTCGCAAAAAGATCTCAGAATGGGAGTACAGAAGAGTGTCTCTGCCTAGGATGAACTTGTGTGTGGAAAAAAGAGGAGGGGAGTGTGTGGGGGGTAGTGAGGGCTGCCCGAGTCTGCTCTCTTCGCCCTGCAGCGAAAAGACTTTTGACTTTAAGGGAGTGCGCAGGATGAGCACGGCATTCTCCGAATGCTCCTTCGCAGGGACAGATGAAGAGGAAGGAGTTTCAGAAAAAGATGGTCTAGGTCGTTTCCAGAAAAGGAAAGGCAAGACAGAGTCCTCAGGAGCATTTATACGCTCCCTGTCTGCTCGTAAAGAGACGTCAGCAGTCCTCAACAGGATACAAAAGATAGAGCAAGCCCTGAAGGAGAATCCCAGCCCTCCCCCTCCACGTTATCTGAGTAACTGCTACGCACCAGACAAGACAAGACAGAAGTCCTTTGTGATAGGTGATGACTTGGACAGTACATGCGCCAGTAAGCGCAGCAGCATTTGCTCAGTGGCCACTGAACCAGACACTGTTTTGGTGCCAGATAAGCTTTCTAAACTCAGACAAAGGTTTAGTGTGAGCTCAACCAGGTCTGAAAGCCCAGAACCACCGAGCCAGCACACCTCTGTTGGCATAACAGTCAACCCCTTACCTAAACCCAAACGCACTTTTGAATACGACGCCAAACGGGACCAGAAGAGCGTTTTGTCAGCCAATGGACTACATCCTGACAGAACCTCTGAGTCCCCCCCGCCTCTGCCCTCGACTCCAGCGCCCAGTATGTCACGAACCTCAAAAAGCGAGGGGAGCACCCCAGTGAGAATCCATGACAGGTGAGGCAGAATCATGGTCCTGTTTATGTTAAATGTTTTTGTTAACTTTTAAATGCTAAATGTCTATAGCACTCCTCTCGTGCTGAAGGAAGATCTAAAGAAGTATTCTCTTTCTCATAGAAACTGGCTGCATTGAAATACAACAGATAATATTGGAATCTTTCCAACTTCCTGTTTTTCTTTTTTTTTTTTTTTTTGACTCTTAATTTAGATCTATAGGAACAGGCATCTTCTCTCTTTTGTGTGAGGGTGTAGCCTCTCCAGATCATCCCTATGTGAAATCCTTAAACATTCATCCCTTGGACTCTGTTTAACATTCCTGTGGTCACAGCAATTTCAGACCAGGCTTTAAAACCACAAGCTGCCGATTGTGACCATACTGTAGATCCTTTCACCCATGTAGGCCAGCCATCATTTCTCTGCAGTGCCTTGACATGTGATGTGTGCCTCACACTTCACAGAGAACTCTCTGAAATAGTAAGATATCTTCATGTTTGCTTCATGTTTGCTGCTCGTTTATCTGGAATTTCCTCGTGATTGGAGTACATGTTAATGTGTAATGAGGAAATTTCTTAATTTATCATTTAGACTTCTGATCTAAGGTTGTTGAGGTACTCGTACATCTGAACCACCTGTTCAGAAGTAAAACGGGCCACTGTGTTTTTTCTCCCTTCTTTTATCTACCTTCATCTTTTGAGTTAGACACTGACCGACTCTTCCTCTTGTAATGTTTTCTATGTGTCTTCATCTGTTTTTACTTGTCTAACTTCTGTCCAGAGAGTCGTGTGAGTCGGAGGATGCTGCCAGCGTGCCGTCTTCATATCCGTCCTCACCCACAGAGAACGGGGCTCTGACCACAGACACACGGAATCAATCCAGTTTTAAAAGCCCTCCAGAGGAGAGTGCCTATGAGGACATAGGTAAGCAAGACTCTTGTCATTCTCTCCATGTATAGATGACAGGATTAACCAATCAACAGAAAATTGATCAGCAACAGATTTAGTTATCATACAGGTCACTTTCTTAACTAAAAGTGGCAACAATTTTTCAGTTTCAGACTCATGAACACTCACATCTTTTGGTTTTCTTAGCTCTTTGAGTGACTTGAACATATTTGTGTTTAGAGTAAAGACCTTTTACACACATTTGGGGTATGGGGAAATGTTTTTAAATGAAAACCTACAATTTAGTAATATAGGCAGGTGTGCTGGAACACCCCCCCCTCCAATTCCAAAGTCAGATCACTATGTGAACTGTAAGTAAAAACAGAATGCAATGATCTTCATCTTCTCATCAGTTTAATTCACAATAGAACAAAGAAAAGACATCAAGACATTTTACTATTTCGTGAAAAATATCAGCTCGTCTTTGATTTGATGGCAGCAGCTTGGCTCATAAACGTTGGGACAGGGCCCTGTTTACCACTGTGCAGCCTCTTCTTTTAACAACAGTCTGTAAACATTTCAGAACTGAGGACACCAGTTGCTGAATCCTGGGTCTTCTTTGTCGACTCGTGATTAACCATGTTTTCAGCTGGTGAAACTGCAGCACCTGGTCTCCTCTACTACAAAGCCAGGCTGTTCTAATAGATGCAGTATGCGGCTTAGCATTGTCTTTGTGAAATATGTAAGGCCTTCCCTGAAAAAGATGTCTTTTGTATGAGAGCACTAAAACCTGTATGTACCTTTCAGCATTGATGGTTCCTTTTCCAGATTTGCAAGTTGCCACTTCCACAGGCACTAATGCAAACCATACCATCAGAGATGCAAGCTTTTTAAATGATAAAAAGCCGGATGGTCCATGAGTTTCAGAAATAATTCATCAGATCACAAACAGGGCTGCACGATGAAGTGGTGGTTAGCACCGTCGACTCACAGCAAAAAAAGCTCTGGGTTAAAATCTCAGCTTGGCAAGTTTGCAAGTTCTCCAAGTGCATTTGTGGTTTCTCTCTTGGAACACTGGCTTCCTCCCACATTTGAAAAACACACATGTTAGATTAACTGGTGGTGACCCTAAACTGACCCAAGGAATGAGCGTTGGTGTGCATGTCTTGTTTGTCTCTGTGGTGGCCTGTGATGGACTGACAACCCATCCATGAAGTATCCTGCCTCTCACCTGATGTCAGTGGGAAGATGCTTCAGTGATTTCTGTTTTTTTTTTTTTTTTTTTTTTTTTAACGTAGTGCTGCCTATGGGCTCAAAGATCGAATACAGATAAGAATATATCACTTTAGCACAGAGATGTCTCCAGAGTCTCTGAATCTTTTGATGATATTACATAGTGTAGGTGGTAGAATATGCAAAATCTTCACAATTGTACGTTGAGGAACATCATTCTGAAATTTCTCCACAAAGACAAAGTTTTTTGCAGATTGCTGAACCTCTGACTATGATTACTTCTAAGAGACACTCCCTCTCTAAGGTGCTCTTTTTCTACCAGTCATGTTATTGATCTTTTGTCAATTAACCTAACTAGTTATGATACGGTTTTAGTACCTCTTACTTTTGTTGCCTCGGTTTCGACCCTTTTGAAATGTGTCGCTGCCCTCAAATTCAAGATGAGCTAATATTTTTCGTGAAATAGTAAAATGTCTCACTTTTAACATTTAGTATGTTTTCTATGTTCTACTGTAAATAAAATTTTGATTTGTAAGTTCCGCAGGTCATTGCATTTTGCTTTTATTTCAAAATAGACACAGCTGCCAACTTTTTTGTGTTGGAGTTGTAATGATTAGATCAAATATTTGTAGCAAAAACTGATTGAAAATTCAGTTTCGGTGATTTCAGTTGTGAGTTCACCTCCCGGCTCCTGAGACATTAGATACATGTATGGGAGATGCATATCGGTTGCAAAGTACTGTTGTGAAAAAAATGCAGTCTTGTGTATCTGGGAACTGTAAAGTCACATTCCTCTCACACTCTTATTGGAGCTCTGTCGCTACTAATGCACCTGCAGACACTCTCATTTTCACTCTCTTCATCATGATTTCAAAACTAAAGTTATGTACCGTTGGCGTGACCCAACATGACCAAACGGATGGTCACATTTCACTGTGTTCTTGCATTTTATTGACCATTTGATGAATCAGTGAATCATCAAATTATACACAGATTAATTGATAATGACAATTAAAAAAAACATTAAATGTAGTCATAACACATTTTACTTAAACTCTTCCATAGAAAATCATGAGTTTTTACACAGTGGTCGAAAAGCTAAAGAGTGGAAAAAATATTTAGGAATATGACAGATACTTTAGTTCAACATAAAGCAATAAAGTTTTTTGCTCATTTTAATGAAACTTGCTATTCCTTTATATCAAGAGATTTTAGCCTATAAAAAGAAAACACGATCCCTAGTAAATACGCATATAGTATGCGAGTAACGGTCCGACGTTTGGTAAATGTTTTTGGCTCATGCAGCGAGGCCTAATGTAATAAGGCTGTTGGACTGGATCCTCCTTCTCTTCCATCTGGCTCATGTAGAAGTGTGGACCTCAGAAAAAGCCTCACTGTGCGTTCAGTCAATCAACACTCAGCCTGAGATTAAGATTAATGGATGATATGCTGTGCTTTACTGTCTACATTCTTCACACACTGCTGTCCACATGCTCATAGTAAATAACTCTCACACTGAAACTATTTTGTCCTTTAAGATGTTGCAATCGGTGATAGCAAGAGCTGACAGAACAAAGAGTTTTTGATTGTGAAATCCTGATCAACGCAGTAGTTTGTTCTCAGAGATGATGTGCACATGAAATACTGGACATGTTGAAGAGCCAAATTCCTTTCCGCTAGCAAATGACCCCAGGCCTTCTGCCCAGCTCAGCTGCCAACTCCCCCAGTGCATATTTAATGTGGTGAAAATGTGTGTCAGTGTGAGTACATAGTCTCATGATGAAGCTTGGATTTCACATGCAGTAAAAAGTTTTCTTTCTCTGAAATATTCTTCATGGTAAATGCTCAGGGATTACCAAATAAGGCCTGAATACTTTTGTATATGCAAGCGTACTATTACTTCATGGTCCATTTCTACCATTTTTAAATCGAATCCGGGCTCTGTGTCTCATGAGTGCGTTTCTCTTTTTTTTTTCTTTTTTTTTTTTTCCCGGCCGAGGATGTGCAGTAGAAGAGTGAGTGTCAAGGCATGACGGATTTTCTTGTGAATCCCAACAAAGCCCCCATTGTTCCAGAGCTGTGAGTTTAGACACACTCTTGACTATCTTTGTTTGTTCTTGACCAAAAAAAAAACACCTCAGTTAGAATGAAACTTACAGTGACCCCGATGTGCAAAACGTAACAAGTCTTGGATAAAAAAAATATTAGAACAAATCAAAACACACACAAAAAAGTTTTGGAGCAAATACCAACAGCAACCTGAAAAGACTACAGTTTCACCCAAAACACAACAACACAGGAACATGTAACCCCCCCCCCCCAATAAAAAACAAACTAACAAAACAAAAAAACCAAAACACAACAATGAACGTGAAAACTCAAGGAAGAATAAAACATGATATCATATAACAAAACAAAACTGGGAAATATTATAGAAAACCTAATGCCAAACCAGGAAACACAACAACAATACAGAAAATACAAAATTATTACAGAAAACAAGACGGAGACACACAAATATTTGAATATGCAATTTTCACAACATTTTTTTCAATCATCCATTTCCTCAGATTTTATTTTTTTTTTCTAAAAAGGTGCGTATTTTGTAAATTTTTCCTTTTGTTTTGTTTGTTTCTTGTGTTTTTTAACCTCAGGGCCTCCACAGAAACAGTTCAAACACTTAAAAATTCAAGTTCTGATAGAGAGAAATGATGGATTTTTACTAGCTCAGAGATCCACTTGAAAAACAGCCACAGCTGTAGGAAACGTGTCCCTTTCTGTGTCTGTAACAGCTCTGCAGATGTTCTGAGCTCCTGGAGGAGATCTCAGCTTCCTTGGCATCACAGAAAACATCACCATGGTTTCTGACACCTGTGACACCTGTGTTTACCTTCAGAGTGTGAGACTTTTTGTGATTTGCGTCTCAGTTTATTCACATCTGCATGGCAGATTAAGATGTTAAAGGACTTTTTAAGTGCTTTTAACAAGTACAGTTGATAAATGGAGTACCAGTGAGTGATGTGTTTACAGGCTGATGAATCACACCCAGTGCAGCAGTGACTCCATGATTCAACAGTCTGCTCTTATTCTTGTGAATAAATGTAAGGGGCTATGACGTGTGTGTAAGAGGTGATTCAAAATGTGACTCCCCGTCACTCGTTGGGACAAAGGATGCCAACAACACTGTGCATTATCCCACGCCATGTCTTCAGTTATAATGGTTTGCAATGCTGTCAGATGTTTCTACAAAGCTTCAACCTATTTCTCATTCTTACATATCTATTTTTGGCACAGCACCACTATACTGTAGCTCTCCTCTTTACAGGGTAAGCTGACACTGGCGTTGTCAGTATAGTTTGTTCTGTGCCTCGCCCAGCCTGGAGAGTCCATTGTGTGCACTGAAATGTACAATCACAGCGTGCAGTTGAGGTGTGTCCACTCCCTACATAAAGCTGTGTGTCTGAGAGTGTGTCAAAGAGAGCGCTGGATGTTTGTAATCAGAAGAGTAGATTAGTACCCTGCAGTACATAAGCAGCAATACAGACATATCATTTTCTCAGCAGGCTCTCATTACAGTATTGCCCCAGTTTAATGGAGTAGCAGCACAGCGTGGGGCCAGACTGAGCCCTCTTATTCTTCTCCTCAGCTTTAACGATGCGCTGAAAATTACTCCACTCTGCTAATTTAATGTGTAACACAATATAATGCTCTCGAGATCCTCTGGCAGTGTACATTGACTGTGTATGTAATGCCTGGGTGTGTGTAGTGAAGGTTCAGTGATTAACTTGAAAATAGACAAGTGAACAAAGCTCTGACTGTCTTTTAATCTTAAATCTTCAGAAAAAACACTCACTCATTGTTTGAGTTCATCAGGTTTCCCATTAATATACTCAGGAAGAAGGAACACAGCTACCAAACGGATTCCTTTTTCGTTCTCTGCGGACAGATAACTGATTTTCTTTCTTCTAAAAGTTCGCTTCATGCTTTCGACACCATCTGGCTTTGTTTTTATTCTTCGCTGTTGTTTCTTCTCGTTCTCACAACCTTTTTCAGACCCTGCCAAAAAGCTATTCTCAGAGTCCATGTCTGAATAGACACGGACTGCGGTGTTACACAAGTTCTCTCTTTGTTGAAGTTGGGCCTCTGCCAGATGACATCAGTGAGAGCTGTTCAATGCTCTGTAATGCTCATTTTCTTCCCTTTTCAGTCATCTTTTATTGTCTCATGCTTATGTAGCAACAGTAGCAACATCTGTGTAGATTGCATTTAAATCCTAAAATCAAGTATTTGATATTCAACATTGCGATTAAACACACACAAAGAATTCACTTGTCTTTTTGAATTTCACAACAAGTAAAAATATACATAAGAAAGGTCATTATCATGTATTTGTACAATGAATAAATGCTTATTTGAACACTTGTGTTGCTCAAATCACTGAGAAGAAGACCCTCGTCTTCCTCTGTCTGCAGACAGTTTGCATGCCTGGACAGTGACTCACCATCAGTGTTGTGTCCAGAAGTTTCAGCTGGGCCCAAAGGAGCCTGTGGGGCCCAGTGCCAATAGTAACTGTTTTCAAAAAAGGGAGTTCACTTGAGCCAGCTGGGAGTGACCTTTGACTTACCTTCCATGACTCATCCCTTTTTTAGTCCATCCGCGTGGAGGCCCTCTAATGCCCCGTGACACCCTTTATCGGCCCCTGTTTACCCTTTGTGAGCCCTCGGCTTCATCTGTCTTCTGTCAAAAACAGCCTCTTTCCATGAGGAGTTGCTAGCTGTAGTGCTGACACTGGATTCCTTCTTCGTCTCCACAGAGAAGGAGAATCCATATGAGGACGTCGACCTGAAGCGGAAGAGTTTTGGTCGGAAGTCTGGTCTGTTGGTGAGCACCTCTTGCAGCACTATGGACAGGAAGCTGAACTCTCCACCTCAAGTAAGTCATAGGCCTTCTGGCATCCAGAGCACTGGGATGTTTTCCTATAGTAAACATGACAGAGATGTTTTCCTGTGGTAACTAACATTCCCTCTCTGTGTGTGAGTGCTGAGTCCTGGATAAGATCTGTAAAAGAATCTCACACCTCATTTGTGTCACTGCAGGAAACAGTTTGACATGTTTAGACCAAGCGATGTTCACTGAAAAGCTCATCTGCACGTTTGGCTTACTCACATCAGTGCTAAAGCTCTGGTCTCAGTCTAGTCTGTTGGCAATACTACAGCTCCCTTGCCAGGTCTATAACAGAACAGGAAATGCTGCATTTATCTATAGTGCAACCAAACAAACATTTGCTCTTTTGATAAAGAAGCCCATCAATAATTGGAATTTTTGCTATTTACACCATGAGAAAATACATTCTGATTTAATGCTGCACACAACGGGATGAGCAGGTTTCACAGAAGCATTTCAAAGAGCCCATATTATGCTTATTTACAGGTTCATCATTTTATATTCTACTGGAATAGGTTTCCCTGCTTATTGTTGATTATTTTTCTCATACTTCACATTGCTGCAGCAGCTCTTGTCCTTGTTCTGTCTGAAGGACATCATGTCTTTTAGGTCCTCCCTCCTGAAAGACCCAGTCTACTCTGATTGTGGAGTGCAAGACAACTGATAATTCTTTGAGTTATGCCAAACCACCCACTAGGCTATATTACAAATGTTCTGTATGGTGTTGTGATAAAGTAAAAGAAGAGAAGACTGGACTCCAAAACAAGGTGGTTCAGGCAGATTAGGAGCAGCTTTTTCACTTGGAGAGGATAGATATTTTAGTCTGGACTTTGAACATTGTAACTTTAAGGAAAAATCACAAACAAGTATAATATGACAGATTTTTTAACGGAACATATGTTTTTGGAATCAATCTGTTATTTCTAATCTATACTAAAACCTACAACTGTAAAAAGACGTCTGTATGAGGTCAGAAGCACTTGTGCTCAAAAAGGCACATCGAGAGAGGAAATTGTTCAAAGAAATAGTGAACCTCTCCACGGAAGTTATACTGTGTACACAGCATAGAAAACTTAAAGGACAATACCTTCAATAGAATCTCTTGAATAACATTTTGTTATGCCCTTAGGAATAAATTAATTCGACCAAATTGTCTGCCCTCTGTTCTCTGTAACCAGTTGCCTTCCAAACCAAGTAGCCAGTCTCTTCGCCTCCCTGGTCCGAGCGACAAGAAGAGCCACCGGATGTCGCAGCTGTCAAAGCGCTACAGCCATGATGAAACGCTCCCTATTTTCCATATCGGCCTACTGGATGATAGCCTCTGTAGCCCTAGTGATACCCTGCCCTCAGACAGGCACTGGAGGATCCCCAAGGTACACACTGCTAGATTCCACACAAACAGCTTCATTAAGTTCTTGCAGAGCTCCGACTGTGTTCTCTTTCCGTTCCTGTCTCACAGACTAGCTCAGGTTTCTGTCAGGACCAAGTCAAGGAAAGAACAACTCTGGATCATTTGCAGAACTTTAGATTGGAAGAAATGTTTTAAAGACACTGTGCCATGATGCATTGAATTACAATGAGAATTTCAGCTTTTGGTTTAATCTTCTGCAACCCTTTCACACACAGCTTCAGTTTTTCACACTGTTACTTTTGGCCCAGTACACGCCTGCTTCTTCCATACTTAGGATCAAAAGAGGCAGAACTTTTGAGTTTTTCAAAGAGAATTTCCTCTTGTCTCTGCTTGCAGCTGGTCCAGAGGATCAACTCCATTTACTGCACTAAACGTGGGAAGAAGAGGCTTAAGAAGCTGTCTATGTCCAATATTGAGACGGCATCTCTCAGAGGTAAGGGGGGGTCCTCATTCCTTTTTATCCACAGGTCAGATAAGTGAGTAAATATTTGTGCCTCAGCCTCCCACATAGACTTTTCTCTCCCATGACATAAACCTGTTTGTGAAAGTACCCTCTGACCCATAGAAAACTTCATGTCTGTCTAATATTTGTCTTCAGATGACAACAGTGAGAGTGAGAGTGATTCCGATGACAGGTTCAAAGGTGAGTGACCACAGCTTTCATCTGCAGAGCTGGACTGCTAAACCTCTGTTAGCTCTGAACTTGGAATTTAGCAAGTGACTATTATATTAAACTAACTGAAACATAAGCCACATGCACTGATTATCAGTGTACCGTACAACATTTATCACATCTAAATTCAATGAGTTGGAAGAATACACTGACTTCACAGAGCCAGATGAATATGTTCAACATCATTACATGCCTTGACTAGCTTAAGCTAATATCGTGTGTGTTTCATGCTATTCTACAACTTATGGATTTTGTGTGATTATTTTTTGCTTCCCTCCTCAGCTCACACCCAGAGGTTACTGAAACTGCAGTCCATCCTTCGACGAGCTCCGAGCTACCGTACACTGGAGCTGCAGCTCATTGAGTGGCAGGAGAGGGAGCTCTTTGAGTACTTTGTGGTGGTTTCTCTGAAAAAGAAACCCAGCAAGAACTCTTACACCCCTGAGGTCACCTACCAGTTCCCCAAGGTAAAAGCACAAGGGTCAGGGTTGTGGGGGGGCTGGAACCTATCCCAGCATTCATTGGGCAAGGTTGCCGGTCCATCACAGGGCCACATAGAGACAAACAAGCATCCACACTCACACTCACTCCTAGGGACAATTTCACGTCACCAATTAACTGAACATGCATGTTTTTGGGCGGTGCGAGGAAGCTGGAGTACCCAGAGAGAACCCATGCATACACATGGAGAACATGCAAACCCCAGTCAGGAATTGAACCTGCAACCCTCTTGCTGTGAGGTGACGCTAAAATTGTAAAACAATAAGGCACAAATTAATTTCCAGCCTCTTACCTCCTTGTTGGAAGTCTAATAATGAACTTTGATTCAAATTAAAAAGAAGCTTTATGGGCATGGAAAACAAATATTTACAAGCCGATACCAGAGTCAACCTTTTAAAAAGATGATAATGATAGAGATATAGATAACAATAGAGTTTACATAAACTAAATTAAATCTATCTTTTAACATATATAGAGTGTTTGAACATACAGTTAAACATTATATTATAGATGATAGATTTGTAAATTGGCTACAATGGCTAAAAGTACAAATATTAGTCAGTTAGTTAGTTTCTTTTGTTATCTTTATGTAGTGTTGAAATCCTTTTCAGGCTGTTTTTCTTCTTATTTCTTTCTTATGTTCATTCAATGTCTATTCCAGTACGTGTAGAGCAATACAACGAAGATTTACACAAAATGGGTACCCAGTAAGTTAAAATGCCGCACTGAGTGTTCCTGGTCAGTCTCACCTGGACAGAGAATATTTTGGCCAACAGTCCTATATTTCTGGATAAATGTTAAATAAAGGAACAAAAAAATTAAATCAAGAGAAATATATCAGAGCCCCTGAACTGAAGCCATCATTGAACTTTCTTCAGTGACATTGTTATTGTTAGTAGTAATAATAGTTATGATATATTATGCAAACATCTCTTAAGCTTTCCCCTCTGGGAGCTTTCCGTCATTCATGACCAAGAAAGTGTTTAAGCCAGTAATGCCAACCAATGTTTTGCGGGTTTTCTCGCCCGTGATTTTGCTTCTTTGTTCACAATGTAAAGCTGTGTGGGCAATTTCCATTTGTAGCTCAGTGCCATTAGATTAGATTTCCTTTATGGAGCTTGTTAACAGTTGAAAATAGTCGAAATCCATTTCTGTCACATGGAAGTGTTTTTAGTTGTCAATAAACAGATTTTAAAGTGGTTTGGTTCAGCAGAGGTGTCCCCTGGGAGAAGTATATCTCCACCAGCCAGAGGGAAGCTCACTCTGTGGTAGAGTCAGAGGGGACTGGAGAGGCCAAAGGTTTAACCTGAACGAGAGACATGTTAGTCTGGTCATTTACAGGTCACATGAACATCCACAGGGAATTTTAATTCCTGTCCTTTCCTTTCCTTCTCCTTCCCTCTCCTCTCACAGTTGGAGAGGCTCACCAAGCAGATGAGGGAGGCAGAGCAGAGACTCAAAGCTATTCCCCAGTTCTGTTTCCCAGATGCAAAAGACTGGAGTCCTGTGTCCGAGTACGCCAGGTATGAGCACAAATCCTCCACAAATGGTCATTACCCTAAATTGTCCTTTTGATCATTATAAAACTAGCCGTTGAGATACATTTTTAGGCATTGAATAGATTGAGGTTTTCTAGCTACATTTAGTAAAAATGTTTATGAAAATGTAAATTAATGCAATTTTCTAAAAAAATAACATTCCTGCCTGCAGAACTTTTTGAAACAGCAGCTCGTCATTAACAATAGTTATTCCATCCTTGTTGCTAACTTGTAGGATAAACTCTCTGCCTGCTAAACCATACCAAATGTGTTGTGCTCTGCCTTTTTAATTACAAATACGTGTCGCTGTCTCCGTTTCTGTTTGTCTTTGTGTTCATTCGTGGTTTGTTCGGCAGTGAGACCTTCTCCTTCATGTTGACCGGAGAGGATGGCAGCAGGAGGTTTGGGTACTGCAGACGCCTGCTGGTAAGCTCCCATTCGGCTCCTCATCCTTTGCACCAGGTTCATGCCCCGCTGAGCCCTGTTTGTTGTTACAGACGCTTCTATTTGAACATGCGATGCCGTTTTCCTGTGGGGATGTTAACATGTTGCGTGATCGTCTGCTGTGGTAACAGGAAATAAATCATCAAAAATAAAAAATAAACTGTGCTAAGCTGAACTGGGTATGAAACAGGATTTAAAGATTAAAATCAGTGGAAAAAAAATTGTTGCAGAAATACACTATCATTGTAAATGTTGTAGCAGCTGATCAGCATTAGTGTCCAGCCCAGGAAATGACTCAACATAGTGTAGTAGGAGAATAACAAACACCCAAACCACACATTTCGGAGTAGTGATTTTTGTTCATCACAGACTTCGATAAATATATTTAACTGCATTTATGAATCTGTCATTATAAATGTATTTCGACAAAGAAAACTAGTTATTATCCAAAAAAGCTGGACCTCAGCCATAGAAAATGTAATAAAAATAAAGTAACTGCAGATAAAAACAAAGTTAGGGTTGACTCATTCAATTTAACAAGGGTTTCTCAAGAGAGGCAAGACAAAGAGAAACCATGAAAAATCCAAATGTTGTCATTCTGGAGCCTTTCCCCTCCATAATGAGACTGTGGAGCGCTTTGAAGTGTTTTGCCGAGCCTCCCATTTAGCTTGTGGGTAGAGAGCATGACTGTGTGGGATTCTGTCCCTACGCTGTTGATTTTGTTTGCCATTTGGTATTTTTGAGTGTGTTTATGTGAGAGTATGTTTTCCAGTGTGTGTTGAGTGTTTGAGAGCTGAACAACTGCGTATTTCTTTGGCCAAGAGAAGGTTTTTAACCCTCAGTTATGCATGATGTGCTCTGTTGATCTGAGATTTACCTCGACAGAAGCAGACTTTAATGAAGGCAGAGAGAGGTGAGCTGCTTCCCTCCAGTAACTTTGTTTCCTCCCTGCTGTCTGTCCAGCATTTGGCAGCAACCGAGCATTCCTGAGGACTTGAATCAAACCCCACACAGTTGATTTAATCATCCATTTGGAAAAGCAGAGGAGAAACAAGAGGAGAAAATTGTATACCTAATATGGACAAGTGGATTGGCGCTTGTTGAGTGCTTGTATTCATTTGTGTCTGAGTGTCTCTGCCCCTGTTGTTTGACGCACATAATGGTCCAGAAGAGAGCAGAAGACAGTAGATATGATCAGCAGGAGCAGATAAACCACCTGTGTTTAGGAAGGAGGTAACCACATGAAAGGCTTTCACCTCAGATAACTGATCATATTAAAGACCTCCTCATGTTACTGTGTGTCATGGTGGTGCACTGTCCTGGCTGTATGACCCTTTATATGCTTTTGTATAAACAGATTTAATTTGCAAAGTTCAATTTACTCTTTGACTCTCCTAAAAATCCCAACGGTTGATGGAAGTGTAATGCTGTACTTCTGGACCTCCAATTAAAGTGTATTTATAGCTGGTTTAAGAACATCTGGAGATGTATCTGTTCACATCCGATCTCTGTTTTCTTTCTTGTCCAGCCGACTGGGAAAGGACCTCGCCTTCCAGAGGTGTACTGTGTCATCAGCAGGCTGGGCTGTTTTGACTTGTTCTCCACAGTGAGTTCAGTCTTGTCCTTTTGCCAAACAATTATGCATGAAACACACACACACAGACACAAGCACACGTACAAAAACCAGTCAAAGCCACCTAGCTGTATGTGGTGCTGTAGCTGTGGTTAACCGTCTGACAGCTGACGGAAATGACTTTCAGCCGTACCTCAGCTTACTGGTAGACCTTACTTCAGTCTTTGTTATTTCCCAAAGTAATAGTTTCCTTTTGTCTCAGGTGAGAACAGTCACTCTGTTTGACTTTTCCAACCTTTTCTGATTACTTTGATAATTCAATGTGAGCAAATCCAGACTGTTAAAACAAACAACACAGAGGAACACAGAATATAATTTAAAGTAGCTGCACAATAGTGATGAATTATTTGCATACTGTAGTAATAGTGCGTGATTTGTAAACATATCGCTTACCTTCTTCAAAGTTTGTCTAGTTTGGCATCACATGATATTTTAGGACCTTTGAGAACACAACAGCAGGAAATCTCAGATGAACAGGAAGCTATTTAATAGTTTTGCTCATGATAAAGGAGGATGGCAGTGTTTGATTTCAGAGGGAGTTGTGTGTGAGAGAAAGAGACGGACAGTTGGAGAGATTGAGTGGGGTGATATCATATGACCTCAAAAATGAGCGATTCTTCCAATTAACTTTCCAGATGGGAGACCAAAACATGCAGACAAGCACACAGGGTGGAATTTTCCAATCACACAGGCATGGAAATAGATTCATTTGCTATTTTACAAAACAGAAAATTAATGTGAAGTTTGAGCCAGCTGCCAGTGCTGAAAAGCAATATATTTACATTTACTGTCATCATTGCCAGTAAGCTTGATGGCTACTGATTGCTGAAGTATGTGAAGGAAGCCGTGTTCTTTACTACCACATCCAGATCCTGGATGAGGTGGAGAGACGGAGAGGCGTCTCGGCAGCGCTGGTCTATCCCTTCATGAGGAGTCTGATGGAGTCCCCCTTTCCTGCACCAGGGAAGATTATCAAAGTAAAGACCTTCTTACCCGGTGAAGGAAACGAGGTCAGAGCTGCTGCCAAAGCAGAACGCATCTGTTTTCCCTAATTTAATTGGGACCATTAACCCAAATAATACTCAAAAACAGCAAGGCAGGAAAAATACTCCATATTCTTTGTGGTCATTCAGGTCATCGAACTGAGGCGGCCCACAGACTCCAGACTGGAGCACGTGGACTTTGACAGTCTGTTCAGATGCCTCAGTGTACGACAGGTGATACGCGTCTTTGCCTCGCTGCTGCTGGAGCGCAGAGTCATCTTTGTGGCTGATAAACTCAGGTGAGTTTTCCACCACTCCCAGTCTGCTGAGTCATGAATCTTTCACTGTGATGTGATGTGATGTGAAATCTCTTGATGAGCATGAAAAAGGGCCTAATGTTGCAATATTCCTCCTTTGATGTGTCCATTTACTTGTTCATTTGTCACAGTTGCTTTCCTTCAATCAGTATGAGTCATTTGATCTCTCTTTACTTTCATCAGTCCTCTGTACAAAGTTGGTACATTATGTAAACTTTAGATTAAAAGTGATGGCAATTTAAGCCCCATAGTTGTTTATAAGCTGTGCAAAGGCAACAAATTGAAAGCTGAAACTTTGAATTAGTCTCACATTTGAAACAATAAAAAGTTTCAACTGGAACTGAGGACTTGAGAATATTTTTCTAGCAAAATGTTTTCCCATCCCTTGTTGAAATGGGATTTCAGCTGCTCAACAGTTTAGGGCCTCCTTTGACATTTCAGAATGAGCCAGATGTTTTCTGTGGTTGACAGGTCTGGACTGTAGCAGAATAGTTTAGTAGTTTATATGTCTCACAATTATAAGTACATATATACTTACACATATATATGTATACATACTGTATCTATATATGTACAGTATATATATGCATATACATTAAAGGTGCCGTGGATGTGTCAGTTAGCCATGCTATGCGCTTAATGCACCCCGCTTTCATACGATACTATTATGGAGGTTGCTAACTTTATAGGCCTTGTCTTCTTAGCCCTGAGGATCAACTATACCTGATAAAAAAAATTAAAACTTTGACTCTTGCAGACCACCGTGTGGTCAATAATGTTTCCATATCTTGTTTCTGTTTTTTTCTGAGTGAGTGAAACAGTCTTTATAAGTGCTCCTGAGCCCATGCAGTGATTTCCACCACAGATTAGTTTATTTTAAGTGAAGTGCTGCCGGCAATGCCTAAAAAATGGGCCCAAAGATAACTGCCATGTTGTTTTTTTTTACTCTTGACCTTTGTGTGGAGATTTCTCTGGATTCTCTGAATAATTTAATTATATTAGATATCATGGATGAGGAAATCCCCAAGATCTTTATGAGTTTGAGAAGTGTTATTCTTCAATAACTGGGCGATTTGTCCACACAGTCTCCCCTGATGCGGTGAATCTCTTCCGTTTTTTCTTACAGACTCATACTCATTCATTTTGCTGACCTGTTGCCAGGTAACATAACTAGCTGTGAGATCATTCACGTTTTTTTCTCTTAGCATTATACAACTTCTCCAGGCTTATGTTTACCTCTACCAGCTCTTTTTTATTTCAACATATATTGCATTAATTTCAAATTTCGTTCAAACTTTGAACTTTGTCGTTGAGAATTGTTGTTATCAAATTGTTATTATTGTTGAGAATTTGAATAGTTGTCTTTGTATAAAGGTTTACTTTAATATTAGTTTTTAAATTTATCATTACTATTTCTCACTGTTTTTGCTTGCAATTTACAGAGCATTCTAACTAAATGAAAACCAAGGTTGAACATCATTTTTCCTAATGTTGCACAAACAAAAAATACTCCAAACTGTTAAAATCTCAGGCTTTTGGTATGATATAAGATTATCAAGGCCTTTCTGACATGAATAATGGAGTCACATGACTTGTGAAGGGCAAGAAACTAAGAGTTGATTTAAATATCTTGATATCTCACAGGGCAGCATGGGGGTGTGGTGGTTGGCACGAAGGTTCCCAGTTAAGTTCTCAGCTGGGATCTTTCTGTATTATACCCTGCCTTTCACCCGATTGTAGGCTCCAGCCTACCTGTAACCCTGAATAGGATAAAGTGGGTATGAAAAATGAATGATGTCACTCCCGAGTCATCACTTCTCAATCAGATCCAACTGTAGCATCCTGTCTTAGCAGAGCTTAGCTGTTTAGAGATGATATTAATGGTCAAGTTTTGTTGGCAGGATTCCAGTGACCTGCACAAAGTGTTTTTGTTTGCTGTTCATCTTCCACCGAGAAACTAGAATAGTTTGAAGTTAGACACAGCTTAAGAGTCAGCTTGTTTCAATCAGCCTGCAAATTTTACTTTTCATGGTACAGCTAAATGAACACATGATTGTACTGTTGCTTCATACTGTGGTTTTGTCAGTTGGGCTCAACCGATGCACCACGTGTAACTTTCAGTCAGCTGGTCACATGCCAGGTTTGATATCAGAAGTACAGCGGGTCACATCAGTGAGAGTCACCGTCAGAGGGGAACAGGGTGGGGTCTGATAAGATGTGAAGAGTCCCTGAGGACCCCGTGTCCCGGTCTGTCCTGTTGTTACAGAAAAGAGAGGGGTACTTTTAGAGCAATGGAGGCGAGGGTGGAGTGGGAGGAGATTTTGGGAGAAGTAATCTCTCCACATATCAGAGCTCAGTTTAAACAAACATCAGTGGGGGCAGTGACTGTGAAGGGAAGGAATGCACTTCCTGTGTGTGCGACTCTGCCCTATGTGATCTGTGGCTCAGCTGTCGCCGTTTGACTTACGATGCCACGTTCACTCCCTACATATGAGCGACTTCTCTGCCTGTGTCCCTGGAGAAGATTGTGTCTTTGCTGCTCATTACCAGACGTGATAACATCTAGGAGTCATAGGGAGAGAATCAAGAAGTAACTCACAATACAATATTATTGTGACGTGCTGCCCACAAGCAACTATTCTGCAATTATTTTGTGAGATCTTGATGAACAATCTTTCATCCCTGACAGATAGAGCTTTCTATGTTTCTGGATGAATGTGACCTTAAGGATTATCATAGTGCCAGAAAGTCCTAAAGTTAGATACGTATGATCAAGTTTAACTCTAAGGATTTCCCAGGCTTTCAATCTCAATCTTATTTGTGTTTGTTAAGAAATAAACATAGCTCTAATGGGCCATAGTAATGAACATATAAATCATGCAATTATGAAATGCACTAGCTACTATGACAAAATTCAGTAAAACACAAGTGTCTTCATTCATTTCGTCCTCAGAGAATTAAACCAGTTAACTTTGGTTGGCCTATGACTTTTCAACGATGAAGTATTTGTCACATTGAGGGAGATGTCGGAAAGAATTGAATATTCTGTTATATATAACTATGGTACAGCTATTCTTGTCCATCTTAAGAGGATTTGTAGTAACTTTAGTGATGTTTTTATTATTCATTTAACACCATTATGATATTAAACTTTCATTTGTTTCCAAACTTTTGATTAATTTAGGAGTTAATGACATTCCCATCAACCTCAGTAGCTGCTTGAATATTAATGCTAATCACCTGACATGCTAAACCATGGTAGTGAAAACAGTGAAGATTATACCCGCTAACATTATTGTGCACTAATGTAAAGTGGAGAAACATCTAAATCAAGTTACAGAAAACTCATATGAGTGGAGTAAAAAGAACATAAAGTGCCATGCTATATGCTATATGTATATTTGTGCAAACCTTGTGGGTGTGTGTTCGTGGCCACGTGTGTTGCAAACACACACGCGGTGCTCCTTTGTTTTGATTTAATTTGAAAGCAGTGACAGGGCCTCACTGCAGCATTAATGACTTCTGTTATAAAAAAGCTTCTCCCTCTGGAACTCTGGGACATACTCCATTCCCAGAATACCTCAGCTGTAGAGACATGATCTGTTTTTTTTTCTCTGAAGTGTGTATCCAACACATGCAAGAACAAAAGAGGAAAATCCATTTTGGGCGATGGTTGCATTCACTCAACTCTTGTAATATTACTCTGAAAACTGTTGTTTTCACTTGAAAAGTCTGCACAGACAATTTTACTTCAAAGTTGTCATCCACCATCTCTTGCCTGTCATAACAAGTCAGAGGAATTCATCATCAACTATGTCACTGTGTAATAGCTTAACTCAACTGACCTGTAGGTGCTGACTGAGTTTTGTCACTGTTGCCTACTTAAATAAGCAGTCTTGTCTGTCTTCAGGCTACAGTTGATAACGGTTAGCCGATTGTATGTGCACGTCTGGATTTATTTCTTAGCATGCAGAAAAGCACTCTGAAAGTTGAACGTGTTCCTGAATATTGGCTCTTAGGGGCTGTTCCTCATGTAACTCCATTATTAAGATAACAGCTATTACATTTATCTGTAAATGAAAACTAAACATTAAACCTGTAATCTTTAACTTGCAGTTTAACAGGCACATCTCTCCCACCACATGAAGAATACACATGAGAGAATGTTCTTGCTTTAATATGCCCTGCATAATTTCAATTTGTTTTGCTCCCATTAATGTGTATATGATTGTCTTGTTGCAGCTAGTGTCTGTGACATATACTGATTCTGGTGATAGAGAAGTGGAGAGGGGAATTTTATGAAATCTTAGAGGTCTGTGTTTGGGAGGAAAGTTTAAAATGGAGGAGACTGCAGAGGGAAACTAAACAATGGCTTTTCTCAGAGTCATGGTGAATTAATCAAGCTCACTTTTCTGTGGTACAGAGTGCTGCTTGGGTTTCTGCATGAACATACTCTTGTCTCCCCTTGTGGTTAAACCACATGACTAAAAGTACAAAATATGATGTATCCAGAGTGTGCGGCGTCTTGCTATGTTTTTGTAATAATCCATTATCTAAAACTGAGTATGTACATCATCAATGTGTTATTCTGCTGCACTTTTATAACCAAAGGTGATTGTAAACTGGGGAGAACTATTGTTTCTGCTGCAACCATTTTGCAAACACGTTTGGTAAGCATGCTCATGTCATTTCGTCGTCTCTTACTGTAAAACACTTTCTCTAACATGCTGTGCAGAGCTGGTAACAAGCCAAAACCATGTTTAACAGCTCTAATGGTTTCCCATGAGGTATTTAGCTACGAGGTAGAGTGAAACTGACCCACTGTAAACATTTGAAATGTTTATGCTCTTCAAAGAGTCAACTAAGATGTGCATATTGGGTGGTGCTAGACTCAGCACAAAGGGGGCTCAAAGGGGGTGGAGCAATGTCGTGGTGGATCAAGTATTGAAAGGCGCTTTTACCAATACCAATACATTATTGTGAAATAATTTAATATTAATACAATTAACATACAGTATTGATTAAATGATTAATGTAAAATCCTTTGCTGATTATATTCTCAACTGAACGATTGCTTAGATTGTAAAAATACAGCCGATGCTTTAAATGATCTAAATTATTAAACAGAAATTTTACTTTGTTACACAATTTTCTGAACTATTTGTCATTCATGCTTGGTTAATCCAATAAACATTTTAGCTTTACTTTCAGATTAATTTCAAATGTAACAAAACATTATACAATAAGCTTGTCATGAATACTGTATTAAAATCTTAATTAGAAAAGCAACTATTTAGAAAAGCTGTGACAATTTTCTCATTAAAGCTGTGGAGTATAAGTAACAACTATCACAGATTTAAAAAAGTAAAGTAAAATTCCGCTGGTTAAGTGGTCATGGGCAGCGATTTAGTATAAGTAGCTACACAGCTGTGATCAGTTCAGAGGAACAGAATATATCTAAAACAGGTTGTCAGACATGTCCAAATCTTCCACGCTCTATTTGCTCTGATTTACATTTTTACAAAAAAAGAGTTTAGTAACACAAACAGTAGAGCTGTCTACACACAGGTACTGTACAGTGTCTTAGTACTTAGTGTCTTTTTTATAAATGGAAATAGTGCTATATATATATATCTGTTCATACTGCAGTTCATTTGTTGTTATTTTTTTCCCTCTTGATTTGTACTTTCTCTCTATTTTATTTCCTAACTAGATTTAAAAACACATGAGTTAAGTTAATAGTCTCACCATTACTTCATCACTCTATGTCATGGCATTCAGCCGACCAATGGTGTAACTGCAGCTCGACAGGAACAGACTTCCGCTGTTTTGGTTTGGCCAAAAAGTATCTCAGCACTGGCCCCCTGTTGACTGTGGGCCCTGGAGTGGTCACACCCTCTGCCCCCGCCGGCACTCTGCCTATGGCTGTTACGAGAGTCTGGCCAGCTGATTTTTACATCGGTCTCATTCTCTCAAACATAAGCAGCTGCATTTGCTCGACAGGCAGCCTTAATCAAATTCAGACAATATTGAAGTTTTAATAGGAACATGGATAGAGTTTTCCATTGGGAGGCTCTTTCTTTCTATAAAATGGCTTCTGCTGTTAGAGTGAGAGTGGATGGTTGCAGATCCTTACAGACAGGAAGTAAGGGAAAACCATTTGGGGACTAAGTGAGCAAGCAGAGAACATTTTGCTTAAGGACAAAAATACACCGTGCACCACTTTCCCTATAGGGCTGCATGTACTCTTCCAGGTGTTATTTTGAGAAGAGCTGTAACATTGTGCAGCCTTTCAGCACAGCTGTTGTCTGACAGCATTGGTTTGGTTTGCTCTCTGTCTGGTGGTCTTTGTCTTCTGGCTGTGGAATCAGTTTCATCCATGCCAGGACTGGTTGGTCGACACAGTACAAAGCTTCAAAGCAAGGGATCATAATGCTTTTGTCCATGTCCCTCCCTCTTTCTTAAATACCGAAGTGCGCCTTGCTCCTCCTCTCAGCTTTGCAGACTAAGCCTCCAGGAGTATGTGCCAGTTCAGCCTCACAGATATTAAGCCAGGCCTGGCAGCGCTTTGAGAGCTAATATGTCATGATTAGCTCCCAAACCTCAACACATAACAGCTTTGCACACACAGATCTTCAGAACTTTTTTGTTTCCTGCAAGTGGTATCTTAAATTTCTAAATTTTAAAATGTGTAATCGTTTTGAAGTTAATCAAAGAAAATTTGAGCTCATGCACGAGGGACGTAATTTTTTTTACAAGGGATTGATAACACAGACAGATGCGAAGATTCAACTTAAGAAACTAGCCAAAGTCCGTGTGATGAAACAGTAACGGGTCTGTATCTCGGCCAAATTCAGGTCAACACATATGTGGCATAGTTGGCCAGAATACAGCCAAATGTGTCAACTCTCAGTCCAAACTTGAAACATTTGAACTGTTAAGTTTGGAATTCCAGTAGGAAAAATCAACTCAACAACGCCCTGAAGGTTGAAAGAATCTCAGCCTCAACCTCAAACTCCATCATAGCTGCTCTGTGCATTAAAAATAAAAGGTAACTGCAGTAATAAACAGTTTATTAGCATGTCTGTCAGTTTGTGTCTTATTTAATCAGTACAGAAAACACTGTCCTTCCTCTATCAGTGAACAAGTTGTTAATGATTAAAGATTAATTCATTGTTATCTGAAATCTCCCTTTGCTTTTGTTGTTTAATTAAAACTTCTTCACTTTTTATTGTCATTATTGCCTTTCAATTCTTCTCAGTTCGTGGACGTGGAGCTCAGTAAACATGCTCTTTCTTTTCTTTGTTTTTTGAGCCATCATTGTCTGAAGTTTGGGTCTGGATTTAGTGGGAATGTTCCTCTTTCTTTCCAAGGTTGAGTGGCAACCTCTGGTAGCGCAGAGTGTTTTCATTGCAAGTTCATTTTCTCCCAGGAGTGTGTGGTTTGCGAATGAGTGTAATTGATCCTTTTGGTATCACTGGTGTGTTGGGCCACGTGTAGCCTGTAGCGAAGGTTTTTCTGAGTTCTGTGCCCCATCACTCCCTGTTGGAACTCGTCTAACCCAGGAGACGGGATCTGTTAGGAATTATCAAGCCCTCCTCAGGCAAATGGAAATCAGACTGGCCAAAGTAAAGCTGCAAGTGCTTCGCGTTATGAGTGAGCTGGAAGAGGCCTGAAGAAGTCTGAAAGCTGTGATTATTTTAGCCTTTGGGTTTTCGCTGTTGTAATTCTGTTTCGCCCTGTCAAGAAAACACTTTTTAATCTTGGCAATTTGACTCATGGGAAGTCGAGATGAGAAAGATTTTGGCAAACATGTAGCCTGAATAAATACTGTGGAAAAGGCAGAGGGCGTTCTTTCTCCCAGCATGTTGATTATGCTACTGATCCCAGTTCTCTGTATGTGGCTCGAAACGGCAGTCAGTAAAGTTTCTCTGTGTTGAAATTGAATGAGGTTACATAAAATCCAATAACTTGAATGTCCTCTCTGCTGTTGATGACAGCGTCTGTGGAAAGCATTCCTCATTAAAAGTCTACATATCTCAAACGGGGTGCGCTTGCATACCATGTTTGATCCCTGGTCTTGTTCTTGATCCATACTGATTTAGTGGTCTTTTGTGTTGTATGTGTGTGTGTGTGTATGATTGGAACCATAGTTTATTTTCACTGTTTTTGTGTACATGGACTGGACAGTATGTGGAAGACAGAGAGGAGGAGGGTCAGCCACTGTCAACAAGCGATGGATCGTGAGAAAGATGTGCTGCTATTTGTGATCCTAATGTTATACCACAGCTGTTAAAGTTAAACCAAACTGCTGCTTTTTGGTATTGCGTCAACGAGCTTTCAGCTTAACTATAGCAACATGTCAGAGTCACGCCACCCCTGATGACAGACTACAGTAATGTCACAATGATACATTTCACTGGAGTCAACCTTAGTCATTGTGGTTTGTAGTAGATTGTTTTAAACTCAAAGTGGGTGAAGTGCAATAGACCAAGGCTTTCATTAGTCTGGAAGTTATTGTAGCATATAAAAGCACAAAAACCAATTCCTTTTCTTAAAGTGTAAGAACTGTTGGATTCTGCTGTACCTTAGATGAGCTACGGTAAGAACAAAGAGTTAAAGTACAGAGTGCTTAACAGGGCTGCTTTGCCTCATAAAAAAGTTGCCGTTTCTGGGAAAAGAGGATCAAACAGTCATTTAACCTGAGTGAAAGTCTTAGAGATGGAACCGCACAGTTTAAAATCTTTTTACATAGCCCAGTTAGTGGCTGTATAAAAATGATTTAAGCTATTTGAAGGCAACTAAATAGATTTAAACTTTATTGAAGTTCATGATTTCGTAGGTGGTGTACTTCAGATAAAATAATTCTCGACTACATCATTTTAAACTGTAGAGAAAAGTTCAATGTGGCCTGTTTTGGCCTTAATCAAATGCTACAAACTGATAATTTTTTGAGGCAGTAAGACTACATTTTTTAACTCCATGAACCAGTTTCACTATGAATTGTGGACCTTGTTTTTTGTCATCATACATCTTATGACACATCGGGAGGGACGGAGAATTTGGATGCGTGTCCACCAATTAGCTTAAATCATCCTGCAGCCCAACACATTCATATTTCCTTCATCCTAACTGCACCAGTGAGCACGCCTACATGACACGAAAAGAAGAAACTAATTATTGTGTTAGTCCGACCAAAACCAGGCTTTTAAAATGTATGTAAACATGTTGGTCCTGGGGTTCAACTGGTTGAGCAGGTGCCTCATTTACTGAGGTTGAGGCTCCTCAATGCAGCAGGCCTGGGTCTGATTACTGGCTTGGGCCCTTTGATGCACGTCATTCCATCAGTGATCATAAATTGTGTCTTGGTGCGCCTGATATTTTAAGCTAGGAGTACCAGTGCTGTGAGAGAAAATAGTTACTCTGAAGACCTGCTTTAGTGTGGTGTGGCTTCTGCAGGCTGTTGGTGTACGAGTATGAACGTGATGGATGGCTCTCTTTTTTTGTCTTCCATCATCAGTACCCTGTCCAGCTGCATGCATGCAGTGGTAGCGCTGCTCTACCCCTTCTCCTGGCAACACACCTTCATCCCTGTGCTGCCAGGGTCCATGTTGGATATTGTCTGCTGCCCCACACCCTTCCTGGTTGGGCTGCTGTCCAGCTCGCTGCCTAAACTTAAAGATCTGCCAGTAGAGGAGGTGAGTCTTCCTCTGATTGCAATTTATTATCCAGAGTCTGAAGTTTACCTTTCAAACAGATGTCTTTTACATTCTTTATGTCCCTGATGGCTCCATTTCTGTCTCTTTGTTCCATTTTCTGATTGAAGCCTGCATTTTGGAATACTGGACATGTGTAACCTGGTACATAAGTTGTAACAATATAGATTCAGAGTAATCTCTTTATTAACTATAGACTGTTACTCTTTGATCTCCTTTGTCTCTAATCTTATTATGTTACTTATTTTAACGTTTTGAACCAGCCAGGTGACTTCAAAACAAAGGAAATTCAGTCAAAACTGAGGTCATATTTTCTGGCTTTTGTAACATTCTCTACTCGTTCATTTTCACCTCTACATTACTAGTATGTGTAGCCTCAGATAAACAACTAGAGACCCCAAGTAGTTTCAGTCAAAGACCTTCAGGTCCTGTCATCCTTCAGTTCCTGGTTTTAGCTCATGATAGATAGTTTGACAGCTGAAGCCCAATGGGGAAAACATTTGAGGGAGGAAAGTAATTTTATATTTCTTTCTGACAGTGTTTTCTTTCCTTTCCTCAGGCTTTAATGGTCGACCTGGGAACTGACCGCTTCATCCGACAGGTTGGCGCACACGCTTACAAAACAAAGAAGAAACCTGAACTTTGTCAGACTTTTCTTGAGTCACTTGCTTTAAGAATATGTATGAGCATCCTATTGGTTTATGGTTTTTGTTAGTACGACACAGACTGTCTCAAACTACTAGCTAAAACTATCAAATATTAAGAATCATAAGCCAGTAGTCATAGCAGACAAAATTAAGTTGAAACTGTAAAAGTGCTGAATGTATCAGGCTGAGCTGCAACTTTACCTGGAGTCACAGCATCTCGCTATAAACAAGTTGTAAAACATGCTGTTCTCAGTAAGACTCAGACTTTGAAGCTAATCTCCCAGCCAATGCTGTTTATCTCTGGTGACTGCAGTACTTTCAACTGTTTATAGATGGACGACGAGGCCTCGCTGTTGCCGCGGAAACTTCAAGCAGCTCTCGAGCAAGCGCTGGAGCAGAGGAATGACATCATCAACCAGGACTCTGACAGCGAGTCAGACGAAGGTGAGTAAGTGACAGATCATTTCTCACTAACACAACAGATGATGTCCTGGTTTATTGGAGTTACGGTGCTCAGTCTGTGTGTCTATGAAACTCACTGGGAAATTACACCATCTGCACAGATGTCTTTGTGAGTCATAAAGGCTCATTTTGGAGGTGAGATCATGGTGTTACTGATGACAAAAGTGTGCTTTATGACCTGATGATTGTGTTAGGTAACGAATTCATGTTTAAATGTTAAGTTTGCTGATCCTTGCTAAATCCTAAAGTGCTACTGTTCAGTTCAGAATTTTTACAGTTGGTTATCATATAACACCTTATGATTTGTTGCATTAAAGGTCTTAGAAATTATCCCTAGAAACTAGCACTTTTGAGAAAAACTTAGCAGGTGATTACATGAAGCATCTCTTAGTCTCACAAGAGTTCAGCTGTTTCACACGATTAATGCTGGATGTTTTACAGTCATCACCAACCACTGATGCTCGAGTACTGCGATGTAACACACAACTATAAAACCTAGATACATATTATATATTACTATTAAATATTTCTGACCATCTTCTGTGAAGACATAAATTATCGATTAAGTCACTTCCCATATGGTCTAGCGGTTAGGATTCCTGGTTTTCACCCAGGTGGCCCGGGTTCGACTCCCGGTGTGGGAACAAGGTTTTTAGTGACGGTACTTAGCTGATTAAAACAACAATTACAGAGTGATTTACATGACAACAATTACAGAGTGATTTACATGACAAAACATTGAAAAGAAGCTGAGTTTCTTATAATGATGATGTGGAAGGTTCGAATAACAGCTACTACACGTCAATCACACCCTGTTTACACAAGTGTGTAATCCATACCATGAGACTTGACCAGCCCTCAGTTCAGTCTGTCAGGTGAAAGGAAAGATGGAATACCAGGGCATGCAAAATTTATGACAAATAAACTATATTTTCCATCAAATGAATGAAGATAATTAGTAAAAGCCTCAGGTCTGCTGAAATGAACTTTGATGACTCCTATTAACGTCGTACAATAACAGTTCTGGTTGTTCTGGTCATGTCTACCACTGCATTTCAACGCAGATATCTTTTTAAGTCTCAGCTCAAGTTCTTTCAGGGGGAGTCAATTAAAACTTCAGGGTTGTCACATTCATATTGTGACTCTTTTCTGTAAACTTGTTCAGATTTTCACTTTCACGCTCTAAAGACATTAGCGGTGTAAGAGGAATAAAAGCAAAGAGAAAAAAACACATTATTTGTATTTTCCTTCCAGATCTGTGTGACATGATTTAGGCAGTTTGACCAGTCAAAAGGGGATCCTATTTCATATCACACAGTGTGACATGCCTATTTGTCAACTCATCATGATTCCAGTGCTAATAGCTGTGCTCAGTGATTATTCCCTTTTTTATGTCTGCAGAGTATAACTCCTTGAACAGTTTGGTGTCAGAGGCCTTCATCCGCTTTTTCCTTGAAACTATCGGACATTACTCCCTGTTCATCACTCAGAACGAGCGCGGAGAGCGCGTTTTCCAAAGAGAGGCTTTCCGCAAGTCTGTAGCATCAAAGAGCATCCGTCGTTTCCTGAGTGTCTTCATGGAGTCTCAGATGTTTGCAGGGTTCATTCAAGATCGGGAGCTGAGGAAAACTCGGGCTAAAGGTAAATTCTTGTTGACTGAGTGTCGCTGGTTTCTGTGGTCGTCCTTTCCTCCTTAAAATATGCAATCTCAGGGATATGCACTTCTCTTTCTGGACCCCCCCCCCTTGCAATCTGAGCAGTGACTGTGCCGAAGGATGTGTTGCGCTCATACTGACCTCTAGTGGCTGAAATCTTTCACCTGCATGTTCTCTCACCACATCATTTAAAATTTCCTGGCAGAAAGCGCTTGTCACTTCCTGGATTACTGAGATGCGTCATGCCTTCTTCTTTTCGTCTCTGTTGTCTTCTTGACAGGCCTGTTTCAGCAGAGGGTGGATCAGTATCTGGAGGAGCTGCCAGACACAGAGCAAAGTGGAGTTAACAAGTTCCTGAAAGGCCTTGGTGAGTTCTGCAGTGGATGTAGTGCACGAGGCAGGTCACAGATTCCAGTGGTGTAACCAGTTTTAACGTTCAGCTGCATAAACAGAAGTTTCATTATTCCTCCTGCAACTTTGTTGTGCATTCTCACACAGTGATACTTGTGTGTTACATTTCTTTACACAGGATGCCACACCTCACATTTCACATTTTGTCTCGTTTAACACCGATATGCTGAGGACAAAAGTTTATTTGTGTTCAACTGAAATCTCTCTACATACAACACATTTCTGCCCCATTGTGATGTGCACATAATGAAAATACCTACAGCATGCACGCACTAAAACTACTACATTTTTGTATCAGTTCAACTTCTAAAACACATGTAAACATGTTTGTCTCAACAAAAGCATATGAATCAAGCTTCTCAGACCTGGACTAACACCCAAATAATGAGGTGGAGTTTAAATCACTACTGCACGAATATGCTCAACTGGACTTAAATGGGCTTTGGTGTTCTGCACATGCTCCATATTTTGGATCTTTTTGTAAAAACAGTAGAGTAAGATTATCTTCATACAGCTGCATTTCCAGACTATTGCTCCTATCTAATAAAACCCTGATTTTATAACAACAGCATCAAACAAAATCACCATTTAAGTTACTTAAAGACAAATTCTGTGCAGTAAATTTGGCTATACTTTCATATACTACGATCTCTCACAGAGAAAGTTAGATGCAGCGGAAGGTCTTGTACAGTTTCTCACACAGTCCGCAGCTTTGCAGCATTAGATATCTGTCAATAACTTGATTGCACTCACATGCATGTATACTGGGACAAAGATGATGGTCCAGTTAAATGACCAAGTTGAGCTGTAACTCCACTCAACTGTGCATGTGGCCCTGCTGACTGAGAGGGAACTGAGAGGGAAGATATTTTTTCGGGAGAAAAACAATGTGACACAAAAAGTCCTAATTCAAAGCAGAGTATTTCTGGGTCTTTAAACATTTCTGGTGATGATCTTTTTAAGAGCTTATCAGGAAATCACACACATTAGCAAATATTTAGATTTCTACAAAGGCTCAGATATGGCATAAAAGAGAATTCCGGTTTATTTCAACTGAGCATATTTCCCATCAGTGTTGCTGTTGTGGTTCAGAGTGTCCTCTGTGCACTCTGCAGCTCCACTGCAGGGTTTCGGGAAAACCAAGAGTTGCTCAATAAACCGTGTTTATTTCTTCCATTAACATGAGTGTTCTTTAGGTTTCCAAAAGAGGCATTCTCACACATCATGATTCATTTTGACTGTTTGTTTTCAAGTCTGACCAAAGGTAAACACAGGAGTGAGCCATGTAGAAGGCTACTTTAACTTTAGGGGTGTACACCAAGATTACTTGCCAAAGTTGTGAATTATTGACCAACTGCTTCTCGTTTGTTCTGGTTTGCACACACAGTGTTTAGCACAATACTGAGTATGACATACTACAATATGGTATAATGATAGCAATATTAATGGCAAATTCATCAGGTTGAACAGAAGCTCTCCTTTAAATCAGACCAAACCTTGCGTTTCAATGAATTTAATTTGTTTGTTTGTTTCCCCTCGTTTCCAGGAAGTAAAATGAAGTTTCTCCACAAGAAGAACTGAGAGGGGTGGGGGGATCTGAAGACCCACAAGTATCTCCTACAGGATTCTCAGCTTTTTGTCTTTTGTCGAATATTTTAAAAACAGAAACATGTACATATTCTTTCACTGTAAGCTGTGATACTCTTCAGTGTATGTTTATAGTACCTTGTGAGGCAGTGATAACAGGACGGTACACAGCGAGTCGTAGAGTAACCACTGATGTCCAGGTGTGCTTGTGAGGAGTGTTATCAGAGCGTATGAGTGTATGTGACCTGATGTGGACGTAGATGTACAGTTCATATGTTTTTATTCTGCATTATTTTACAACAGTGTTGTCCTCTGTTTAAGGAGTCTATTCGAAAACTGTACATGCATTGAGATAATGAAGAAAAAACATTTTTACTCTTCATAGTCTTTGGCTTCTGTTATTAAATATAGTCATATAAGAGCTTTAAATGTCTGACTGTGTTTAATTTTCTAATAATAACCATTTTCAGTATTTTTGTCGATCTTCCCTTTGAAGTTTTCTACAAAGTGTTTCTTACTTTGTTTTTGCCAGCTCATAAACACAAGACCCAAAGTTAAGAGATATCACATTGTTGGAACAGAAAATAGAAATTCACATTTTGTCAGATCATATAAAATCACCTCTTTCCCCTTTCATTCATTTTATAAATTCACATCTCAGTGACAGTTGTCCTCAAAGCTTTGCATTTGGAGGAGATGGTAAGATCCCAAACGGCACAGTAGTCTAGCACAAGCTACCACATGCTGCTGGTAACCTAATTATGTCTGTGCACATCACTCCGGTGGCTGTCACTGCCGTGCTGTTATTAGCTCTCCTTACTGAGAGACTCGCTGTGGGTGCCAGGTGCCATCTTACTATTTGTGTCCTTTACAGCAGTTAAGAGTAATGTATATTCAGAAAATCTGCACAGCCATTAACATCTGTTGAGTAGAAGTGGTTGCAACACTCATTGATTTTTTTTCAAACACTATGCTTGCAGGTGAATCAATAATTTAACACCTTGAATGAGTTTGTCAAATTCCTTGGAACCAGCAGCTATAAAATGTGTACGTTCAAGTGTGCCTTAAGGAAATATTGAAAATCTATCTGATGTTATACATACTGAAAGAATTAAGTGTCAAAATACTTTCCTTCAAGTACTTTAAAATGCCAAATACATACATATTCAGCTCAGTTACCATGGATAAAAACTCTTAAGTCGTATCCCCCTCCCCCCCCAAAAAATTCTCGCATTGTTTTTGTGATGCTTTCATTTAAAGTCTTTCTGTCGCGGTTTGGAGGGAAGTTACCGCAAAGTCATCTCAACTTTTGACACTATAAACCAAGTATTTTTGCAAAGTAACGCACTTCAGCTTCGAGAGACGTCAGAAGTATTGCACGAGAAAATCTCACGATTAACTGCGAGACTTGGATTCTCCAAAATTTTGTCCGGGCCAAAGAGCGACAGCGGATGGGGGGGATCGACTCTCGGAGATGCTCGGGTCAAGGTAAAGAGGAAAAAAAACTCCCGCTTTGTGCAGACACTTACTGCAGAGCACGGACACGATTGACAGGCAGAGAGGAGCTTGAGTTCCTCGGCAGGCAGTCTCGTTTCTCGTGGACCGATAACAACACTCTGACATCCTCGCACACGCACACTCACTCATGTTTGGCTGACAGATTGTTTTGCATGAGCTGTGCGCTCCACGAGTGCAATTCGTTTAAACACAGATTGCAGTTTTTGGATGCTTTGTGAACACGAAACTATCCCTGTGCTGACTTTTGTGTTTGCTGGGGTGTGCTGTTGTGTTGTGGATGGCTCCGTGATGCCATGATAGGGGCGTAATCTCATGCGCACTTTCTAAAAAATAATATGTGGCTCAGTGATGCGCTGGAGGTGAGGCAGCTGATGCAGAGGCAGGCTGAGGATGCGGGGGCAGATACTCTGCGATCTGAGTGACTGACACGCTTGTTATTAATCGAAGACGCTTCAATAAAGCACTGTCAGAGTGACACATCCACGAAGAAATGGAACAGGTATCCTAACGTGTAATGTGCATGAGGGGAAATCACTGGAAATCCCAAATTCCCAAAAGCTTTGAAGAGCGAATAATATCCCGCAAAACTGCAGCACTTTATTCTATTTTTTCCTCCCCATGAGGCTAGAAATCTGTAAATGGAAATTCTGAGGGAAAGTCATAATTTGTTATTTTGTTATTTTATCTTTGAAAACATGCAAGTTTGGATGCTGTTTGATTGTAATTGCTGTGTTACATGAGGTGATGGGTAGTGTAAGTGATTCCCTTTTTGATTCCGCGTGCAAAACAACTTATTGTTGAGTATCTTTTTAAAAGATTCTCCCTTCTCCATACACTATGAATTTCATTCTTTTAATCCATACGCATCCCTACACCAGATGTTTTATACCCTTCTCAGCATTTGATCCCACAACAGTTAGAGACTTAAATTCAGATGCAATGAAAAACATGCAGCACAAGCCTGTGCTGCACTTTATTTAATGTCATTCTTTTTACTGATAAATAGAGCAAACAAATTATGATTAATTATTTTAGTAGATTAGTAGATACCAATAGCTAAATCTTTATAAATAAGTGAAGTGAAGATTTGCATGTAATAACCCAAATTGAATGCTGTGGTTCACCTACATTTACATTTCACTCACATTTAGCAGATGCTTTTATCTAAAGCAACTTACAAGTGAGGATATAACAATGCAGCCAACATCAAAGCTAACAGTAAACTACATAGAATGAAACCACTAATCTGACTCTGTCAGAGGTGACAGGGGGGACAGTGTAGAAATAGAGTGCAGGCAAAGAGGCACGTACAGAAAGTGCAGTAGAGGGGCTTGAGAAGTAAAGGGTAAGTGCTCGGCTAGGAGATGCTCTCTGAAGAGCTGGGTCTTCAAGAGTTTCTTGAAGATAGACAGGGACGCTCCTGTTCTGGTAGCACTTGGTAGGTCATTCCACCATCGTGGGACGACACAAGAACAGTGTCTGGATTGTCTTGTACGTGGTGTAGGCACTGCTAGACGACAATCCTTTGAGTGACCAAGTCATGACGTAAGCCTTTGTGAGAGCATTCAAGTAGATGGGAGTTGTTAATACTGAATTAAAAACTTGTAATATTATGTGATTTTTTTAGATAACTTTGCTGTTTAGTAAAGCTTTTTTAAATCTTTTTTTCAACAGCTGCATTTTTTTTGGTCGTCATGGCCAGTTCTGATTAACCACGTGGGAGTGGACCACATGGGAGTGGTGACACTCTGTATCGTCCGAGGGTAGAAACATGGCCACAAAGGAAATGAAACTTCTTTATTTTAGGCCTTGGAAGAGTTTAAGAGTGTAGAACATCTCGACTAAATATGTTGACGCTCCATTCCTGATCTGTAAATGCTGTGAGGACAACTTTCTCTCTCTGAGTTTCATGCACTGCTCCTGGATGGAGAACAGACTGACGTGAGCTGTACATGTTCACTTTCATTGTCAGCAGGAGTAGTAGACCTATGCGCTATTTAGTTGGGAATAAAGTTTGAAAAATCTTTCTTTTATTTTGTTTTATGTTGTGTAAATCAAAACGTCAAAAAACCTTTGTTCTGATTGAACACTTTGCAGCATGTCCACACATGTCACTTGTGTGTAAATTTCTAATCAGAATGATTTTAATCAGATGACAGAAATATCTGTATGAATAAACATAGCTGAGTCTTACTGTTATCAATATCTATATAGAGCAGAGAAAAGTTTGAATAAACCTCAAGTAGCATCATGCAACAGCCATGCCTGTGTTGTTAGTGTAAAAGGTAATTTTTATCACTTTACATTTGAATGGTTGTAGCCACTAAGATGTCACCCACTGGGGTGACCGCCCTTTAAAGGTTGTTATTATGGATTGGGTTGTTGCCATCTTGTTTTTATCGATTATCTATTATCGATTATATATCTATTTTTTCCCACACACTTTTTCTTTAAACCAGAAGCAACCATGTTTAGAAGCCAGAGGGATAAGTGCTCATGGTGCAGTCCAGCTCATGGCTGGCGCTTATCCCAGCGGTCATCGGGTGAGAGGGGGGGGTACACCCTGGACAGGTCGCCAGTCCATCACTAGAATTCCAATAGAGCATTAAAATTGGAAAACATTTAGAAATGAATCCCTTAATAGGCTCCATGTTCAATTATCTGAAAAATAAGTCAGAGACATGGTGAAGTAAAGAAGCTACTTGAAGCTACTTCCTCATTGGTTTCACTTTTCAGACCCAGCAACTATATTCCATCTTTTATCCACATTTTTAGCTCAAACTACTTCCTAGTGGCCAAAAAATTTACAAATGCTCCTGTAAAGTAAATAATATGAATTACTGATCTATCTTAGATCGCATAACAAAGGTACTCTGACAAAATACACTGCCAAAGAGTCTCCACTTGTGTTTCACTAAGAGCTTAAAAGCTGTTTAAAACTAAGGCAGGTTGTTATTTAATCCTAACTGATGCAGTGAGTGGCTTCTTATTCCTTAAACGACCACGTCACAAGAAAAATCCTGGGATCTTTGGATCCTGAACCTACTGAAATTGAGTTAAGTACTGTCCAGCTCATTGTCCAAACCTATAGGGATAGTGGTGAAAGATTAATCCTGGAGAAGGAAGTATGGTCATAAGAACATGTAATGAAATCAAGTAGAAGAAAATCAACAGAGGAGCTCACATTCTTGCTTATTAGTGAGATTTTTCCCAAAAGAACAATGCGAAGAGTACCAAAGGTATTGGGACTAAACAGCTGTGTAGCTTTAAGAAAACCACTTGTCCGTGAGGCTAATAAAAAAAAAAAGGCAGCAGTTTTCTGGGGAGCATAAAGATTAGACTCTGGAGCAATGAGTAAAGGCCATGTTGTCTGATGAGTCCAGATTTGCCTTGTTCCAGAGTGATGGGTGCCATTAGGGTAAGAAGAGTGGTGGATAAAGTGCTTAACCCATCATGCCTAATGCCCACTGTACAAGCCTGTTGAGGCAGCATTCCATTCTCAGGTTGCTTTAGTTGGTCAGGTCTGGTTTCATCAATGTTATATAAAAAATTTTTTTCCATGATGTTCCCGGCATATTCCAAGATGATAATGAAAGGTTTCATTCATCTCAAATCGTGTAAGAATGATTTAATGGAGCACGAGACATCATTTGCACACATTGATTGGCTACTACAGACCCCCACTGAAAATCTTTGGGATATGCTGAAGACTTCTTTTTGAAGACTTTTCCCAGCATTCTAACTCTCCCATCATCAATACAAGATCTAGCCAAAAAATGAATGCACGACTTAATCAAAGTTGAAGATGATCCAACCAAATATTAGCCTTTGTTAGCATTGGGCCTGGCAGTTTATGTCTTTTCAAAATTTTGATTTTAATGGCTGCAGCTAAACTGTTAATCCAGAAGAACACGACCAGCAGGGCTGTCCTCTTAGATGTCAGCATTTTTAAGGACATTATAGATTAGGTAAATATAGGAAAAAGGTTGAGTCTATCCTGTTGATGGTTTTCTTTTGCAGAACAGGGAGTAAGTTGGTTGAGGGGAGAAGTAGTAAAAAAAATCCTAATAGCCCCAGAATGGTTGAAGATAATCCTGCCTTTTCTGTGACCTTATCACCTCAGTGTTAATAGATGTTACAAAGAAGGTGCTTTCAAGGGAGAGATCACAGCTCAGGTTTCTATTATTGTGACGTCTCTTGAGATGGCACGCATATCTCGTACCGGCTTAGTGGGAAGGCTGGCGGGAGATCTCAGTGTGAAAGATAAATGCTGTGAAGGTGCAGGGAAAGAAAGTGCACAGGTTTAAAATGCTACGGAGGAGAGCAGGGGTGCACTACAACTGACTAATTGTGTTTTAAATTGGGTCTTTGAGTGCACAATGGGGAATGGGATTCCTCTGAGCTCCCCACTGAAGCATCCAAGGATGAGAAAGTTGTCAGATTTGTAGGTCAGGCTGTTGGGGTGGTTGTTAGGCAGATTTTCTCATAAGTCCAGATGTCACCTTGGTTTTTATTCAAGACTATATTAGATGTTTGCTAAGTTTCGATATGTCTTTGCTTTCCCCGAGTTCCCTTTTTCAGCTTTCACATCAACATAAAACAGTTTCGATGGTAGATGTACAACGTCATAGAACAGTGTTGTAAATGTCCCATCTCTTTTCTTTTGACTCAACAGTGAACTTATTGTCCTTCCTACTAATCTGTGTACTGTTCATGTTATCTGCCATGTAGTGTTAAAAACCTAACTACCTTTCACTATTTTAGAGGGAGTTGCAGGAGTGTATCCTGGTCCCATCTGGAGCTTATCCAAACCTGACCCGGTTTTGGTGTTCTACGTTAGAGTGTAGCTCCTCTGGGACATGTCCCCTCCTCATGCTGACAAAGGAAAGAAGGCCACAGCTCACCCATCTTTGCACAGCTCAACATAGCCTAACAGAACCGAAGCCCAGCATCACCTAATCCTGCCTCAGTGCCTGCTCTAAAGACCCTAAAGGTGCATGCGTTACAGTTTCACACTCATTGTAGGTCACTTGGTCTTCCTTCCTCCTCCATTTTGGAAAGGGCTTCCGGGGATATTTTGCCCTACAAAAAATAATTATGTTATCTCCCTAATTCCCAATTATTATGCACAGGCTTATTTAAGAAAAAGGATTAGATTTTCCCTCATTTTTGGTCGCAGCACCAGTGAGCTGAGAATGAATTTCACCATGACACTCCTCTCCTCCTCTGCAGCAAGGGGTCCTACACTTGGATGAACTGGGGGAGGAGAGAGCACAGCGAGGCTGTCATGTAAGCTGTCTCCTCTGGGGCCACCTCTCGGTGCACAGTGCTTCCTGCCTCAGGTAGAAGCCTCAGTGTTTCTGCTGCTGAGGCGTCATTCTGCTTTCTCTCCTCTCTACTCCCTCCAGCTAAGCAGGCAACACGTCCTCTCTCAAAGAACTGAAATGGAGAAGGTAAGATGTCTCTTCAGCATTGTTTCTTCTTCTGCACTTTCTCCCTTTTCTTACACAGCAGAGGCATGTTTCGTTTTGTGCAGCGGTTTCTACTTTTGCTCTGGTAGCCTTTCAGTGTAAAGTTCATGTGATTTCTGTGTTTGCTTTGCTCTCTCCTCAGCTCAAAAGTAATGTCAGATGTTTGGAGGACGGTTGTTTTTGCTTTGCACAAGGCATAGGGTTTTTAATTAGATTGAACAAGATATTCATAGCTCTTAAATTGGTAGGAAGTCACCTGCAGATGATGAATATTTCCACAGGGATAGATTTACATAGGGATAGATTTAAGTATAACTGAAGTGAAAGGATTATACGCAATACAGCTTTAATGTTCTTTTATTAGCTCATATCTCAAATGAGAGATGATGTAAACTCAAGAGACTAAGAGACTTTTGAAATATATATATGATATTGGTTAGAAAACTAAATCAATGTTGAATTGATGAGTTCATAGCAATTGATGCTGTTGCACACTTTTAGTTTTATCCTTACAAGGAGCTAATTAATATTTCCCAGAAATGTCTTTAGGCAAGACAATATATAGCAATTCTTCGAAGTGTGAATTAGCCCAAAATAAAGCAGCAACACATATTTTTCTGACATGTGTCACCTCAGTTTTTTATCACATTGTCCTGTATGTGTGTGTGTGTGTGTGATAGTATTTACTGTACACTTTAAATAGAGGATGTTTTTCTTTCAGATCTGTTCAGAGTGCACAGAGCCAACACTTGCACAGAGTCTGTGTACTCTGTGCAACAAGTGGTTGTGTTACCAGTGCACAGATGTGCACCAGCATCAGAGAGCCCCAACAGCTTCTCAGTACGCAGACTCATGCCAGCAACAGAGGCCTAGTGCCACCCAGTGTCCTGACCTGCTGCAGAGAGGCTCCAGCTCCCTGCCTCCTACTGGACAAGGCAAGGCATTTGTGTATATGTCACGGCTGTGTTTCCTTCACTTTGCAGGCTGGTGTAACAAATTCATTGATATTCTATCTGCCATTTTAAAACCTTTTTTTTTGTTTTCCCTCTGTGCTCAGGTTGTGTTTTATTGTTGATAATCATCCAGTAGGAACCATTGCAATGAATAATGCATGAGTGTGGAAATGGTTTATTACAGTTCCTGGAGATTCTTTTGTTTTTTATTACATCTATCACATGGCCCAGATTCTGAGGTTCTTGAATTATTTGATTTATTTTTTCCAATGTTACTGTGTTACTATTTTAAGCCCCTTAAATATGCCCAGCAGCATTGTTGCCTTCATTTACAGGTCTACCCAGCACAAGTTGTCAGATCATAATGAGCTTGTCCTGCACATCTTAACTGTGATATGGGTGTGATATGTTTGGTTTGTGCACTTGTGAGAAAAGCTGTGTGACTGCGCTGACAGACAGGATGTGGTCAGTCATATCAGGCTGATGCACCCAGGGTGATGCTCAGCTCTCTGCCACAAAGATCTGTGATCATCTGCAGGCAGGAGGGGGTTGGCTGATGTGAGCTGGCCAGCAGAGAGCAGCAGGGCTGTGTTATTTAGCCACATCAAGCTGTTGTTAGATGTTATCTGACCCAAAAGTCAGCTGATCTATTTAGAAATGTGTAAGAAACTCTTTAGTATTGTTTTAATATGTCTGTGTGTTGTTGATGATACTTCAAAGCCCAGCACTGAAAAATTGTTTACTTATTCACTGTCAACCAACTCTAGTCCCTTTGTAACCTCAACTTCCTTCAGCTCAACCTATTTCCCACAAGTGAATATATTGTTTTGTATCCAAGCACAGACATGGGCCAGCTTAAATATAGCAGCAACTGCAGCCCTAGGCAGAACTTTAATATACTATATATGAAAACATATACATATACATATACTATATATGAAAACATATACATATACATATACTATATATGAAAACATATACATATACATATACATATACATATACATATACATATACATATACATATACATATACATATACATATACATAAGCAAATGCACTGTTCATCTGTCAATGAGTTTACTGACAGATGGGACTTGCTGGTTTTGTCATTGTGGTCAGATTTCAAAAGAACAAAATGATCAGGCTGAAACTTTAACAATATGTTATCTCAGTATCTTCAGAACAAACAATCTGCCAAACACTTCAGTAAACCAAAGGAAAGCGACATGCCAAGATTCATCTTTAAGGTGTTTTGATCAAAAATGTCCCATTTGTTTGACTTTAAGAAACCATATTTAGAGAACGGGAGGCTGTGATCGTCGATAGATCCCCTCATGTCACTGCACACAGTTTCTCTATCTCTGTGCATGGAACACATAAACCTCTTTGTTGTTATTATTATTGTCACTCATGCACCTCAGCTGAATTAAAAACCTCCTGGATCCAGACTGACGTCACATCAGAGCCGGGCCATGCCTCACCTGTAGTGAAGTTTTATGCATATCCATTCGTAATCTTTTGACTGATCCTTGCTGAAAAACAAGTGCGCAAAACAAGCAAACTGTACAAACTGTACAAACAACATCATCACCTCCTGTCAGATGTAAGAATTACAATTTGCTGTTTCTTTGGTTATAGTATCTGCTGGACCATTTCTTGGCTGAACTGTTATTTCTATAATGTGACTTTCGACTGGCTTAAACACAGTTTAGATCAAACTTGATGCTTTAACTCGTAAAATGACGCATTACAAACTGCACTAATTTTATGAAATAGTATACTCTTCCAGTCTCCTAAGTGGGCACAGTCAAAGAGTTGTGAAGTTTTCCAAAAATGAAGGGTGAACAGGGATGTGTCACTCTCACTGGGATCAAAACAATTATAATTCTCCTTCTGAATTTATATTACAATTAAACAATCTTATGACACAGTTAATCTAATATTTTTAGCTGTCAGCAGGCGTTTTGTTAATGTTTACAACTTGGTTACATATTGTGGCAGAGACTGATAACCCCATTCAGCTGATGTGCTTTCAGAGTGCAACTCACCGAGCTCTTTCTCTGTTGGGAGTAACCCACATTGCCTTGATTTTTCCAAACTGGCCGACCAGTCAGAGCAAGCAAGGAGTTGGGGAATCCTTCAAAAGACAGAAGCTTAAACTTATTTCAGACAAAAGGCAAAGAGACAGTTTCTTTACAATAGGAGAAAATAATATGAATTTTAACTACCTTTTCAAGTGAATCCCCGAAAAATGTAATGAACCTCAATCTAAATTAGCATAATATGAGCTTTGTTAAATGCTTAATTGCACATCATTTGTTCTGTTCTGATTACTTCAAAGGATGTATTTTAGGTGATAACAGTGAACAACTTAGAAAAATGACAAACTGATGCAATGCTGCAAACACAATGTGGATTTTCCACTTGGCTTCGAATAAAAAAATCAAACTCTCTCTCTACAAACTAGTTCTTTTAATTAGCTCGGTAGAATTTGGTTTTCACTGTAGAGATGTGGTTGAGCAGATGGCACTTTACTACAATGACTTCTCTCTTCTAATGCATTTTTGAGGAGATTCACTATAATGCAGCATGGTGGCAGTTCTGCTCTAGCTCCAGGTGTAAATTGCCTATTGACTGCCGCTAATGCTCTCTGTCCCCTCTCCCTCCTCCCTCTCTGTGTTTTTCAGGTCCGGGGTCATATCCTTGTTCTCTCCTCATGTGCCACTCTCACAGACAGGAGCCCTTGGAGCTTTTTTGTGAGTCATGTGACCTTCTGTGCTGCAGCAGCTGTCACCTGTCCTCCCACAAAAACCACAGGTCAGTCCTCAAAAACACTGCACAAGGACAATGCAGAGAAAGGCTAACCGCAGGTTAAACACTTCCTCTGAGCTGAAGCGCTCTTTAACTGCCCTGTCATTTCTATCTTGTGTATCTGCATACACTACCCTTGGCCAGCCTAACTTTCATTAAGTATTCATACACTTTTGTTTTCTGTGATGATACGTGCACTAACTGTCTCGAAGGTCACCTGCATAATGTCATGTTCTCAGGGGAAACACATTTTATTCTGGTGTTCTGCCTGAAGAATAAATTAGTTAACTTCCTGTGTTTTGGACACTGTGATCTCTCGTGTGTTTAGGGTGATGCAGATTGGGAAGGCCCTGCAGGATCAGCAGTGGCTGATTGACAATCTGATGGTGCAAGTGGAAGAGAGGAGGTCTGCAGTGGAGAACAATGCTAAACAGATAGAAGACAGGTTGGGTTCAATTTACAGAGTCATGATCATGTTAAAGTTTAAATTAATAGAATACATTTTGCTTTCTTGTCCATTTTGAAGGGACTGAAACCTTTCTCCCCCTTTTCTGTCTCTGTAGACTGCATGTAGTAAAGATTGCACACAGGAAGGCAGAGAACCAGATTAAGATGGCAAAAATGATTATGATGAACGAGCTTAACAAACGAGTCAACCTATTAATAGAGCAACTGGAGGTAATTACTTTTTCTTTCTTTCGCTGTTATCGGACAGTCAGCCGTGAGTGTTCCTGCAGAGAATCCATAATTGTCATAATACAATCTTCAAAGAGAGCGAGCATACAGGAGTCCATATTAAATATGTTCAAACTGGCATCTCAGGAGCTACATCCGTCAAAAAAGGCACCGCTGTTTAGACTACAGTCTGAGTCTTGCCACCACGCTCTTCATTTTTCAGTAGATACATATGACTTCATGCATATTTCTGGATTTTTCTGTAGAAGATTTCAGAGGATTTTCAGCAGCGTCTGGAGGACCAGCTGCAAGGGGCGATAGAGATATGTGGCCAGCTGGACCACATTCAGAAGTTCATCACCTGGGCCACGACCCACCACTGCAGAGGCCCGGTGCTCTTCAGTAGGGCTTTGGTGAGACAGTCAACAGACATCCTCTGTCCCACTGTTACACACACATGCACGCACCATTCTCACAGGGAAGTAATAATTCACTTCTTTGTGGAGGTAGAACAACAAGTTCAATGTCTTTTTTTTAATCTTCTTTAAATAAAAGTAACCCCCTCTCACATTTATATTTTAAGGGGAACTATGATTATACTTGTAAAGGCCAGCTTGCTTAACATAGATATTCCTACTCAGCCTGCAAAAAAAAGTTGTCCTGCTCAATGTCCTCTGTGTATATGAAGGTTCTGTCCCGTAGCAAGCCTGAGGAAATTGCTGAAGTTGCATCAGGAGCTTTTATTTAAGCTTGAGCTGAGATACTACAGAATCTGTGTTTTTGGATCATGGAGTTTGAAAGCTGGAGACATTTATCAGGCAGCCAGGGTTTAAAAATAGACAAGATGCATTATAGGTGCTGTTGACTAGTGTTTTTGGAGCTTTACTCATACAAGGGACAAAAAGATGGCATATCTTTGGTTTCTTTGTACATGCTTTGATCAAAGTTGGGGCAGATGTGTCTCTCATGATACCTGCAACATGACCAATTAACACCCAGTCCAACATATGGGTATGCCAGTTACCATATTCACAGGGTGCCTCAGGTTTTAATTGGCTCAATATTTTGGGAGCACACAGTAGACCTGCTTATAGTTTGATTCCAGGCAACAGACCTGTGTGGCCTGTCATCTGTTTCTCGAATTTGAGATGTTTATTAGTGGTAGATGTGACATACTTTAGTTCTCTTCTAAACAGTGGTAATTGTTGGTTAAATTTGGTTTCAACCTGCTGGAGTAAAAATTAAAAAAATCCAAAATGATCAGTCATCATTATATAGAGATGGTGAATGTTTTTTATTGCTCTGTTTGTTCATCCTGTAGATTTCACTCCAGATGCAGCAGCTGCTGGAGGCGTCTCTCCACCCAGATTCTTGGAGTCCTGTCAAGATCAAATTCAACTGGGATGCAAGTTACTGGACGAAGCACATTTCTTCTTTAGGTAAAAAGATTGCAATTACGCCAAGATGATTGTAATAAAATGTTGCATCTTTAAGTCAAATTTTTTCCGAATAAAAATTGAAAAAAGTTTAAAATAAATGTTGCCATGACTGAGTGAGCTATATGAAGGTTTATGAAATGTTTTGTTAGTTTTGTCAGTTTGTCTCAAATGAACTAAAAGATATTTTAACACGCACACAAATTCTAAGATAAACCCATACTATTCATATCTGTCTTTTTTCAACAGTTGTATTTTCAAGCGTGACTCACAATGTGTTATTTTTTAACAGAGCTCTTACTGTAACACTGTTGTTCTGCAGGCCAGCTGATTGTTGAGGGGGGAAACTGCTCTTATCCTTCCGGCTTGGCCTGTTCTAGTATTATGAGGCCCCAGCCCATCGCCTGCTTTGCTGTGCCAACTGTATTTCACAGAGGCAGAGAGCCAGGATGCGGGTACCAGGCCTGCTGTGAGCCCCAGATGTGCTGCCTACATAGCATTCCCCCTCAGTTAGAGCTGGCGAGTCTGGATAAAAGCCAAATGGAAACCACACTTTATAACTCCAGCTGTACTCAGCCTGGTCTTATCTCTGCCTCCCTACGCCAGAGTCAGCAACTCCAGAGATGTTGGAACACAGAAAGTTCCTTGCAGTGTTCTCCTCCCACATCCCCCGTCCCAATCGTAGGACCCATCCAGCTCAACTGCAGCCGGGGATCTGGAGCACAACCACAGGCTGCTGACTCCCTTCCCCACTCTCAGTCTATACCCTACCTCTCTTGTCACCAGAGAGAAGCTCTTCCAGACAGCCAGAGTCAGGTAAGTGCAGACCGCAGCAGGCTTGGCCTGGTGAAGGCGAAGTGTTCGACAACCACAGCTCAGCAGCAGGATCTCAGTCAAACAGCATTGACCAGGAATGTGATGACTGAGGAGAGCTGGAAAGAGAGATGCAGAGTGGAGGAGACTTGTGGACAAACGGCAGCAGTTGAAAGCAGAGAGCTGCTGGATGAGGAACTGCAGGCAAGCAGGAGGGAGCAGAGTCCTGTCCAGCAGCTGCAGCAGCTTCAAGCTACTTTAGCAGCAGAGCAGCTGAGGATCCGACCTGCACTGACGCTCAGAGACCACAGAGATGGCAAGGTGAGGATAAAAAATAGACCTTACAACCAAAAGCTGAATAGATATACAAGTGCAACAATAATATAAATTTTCATTTATATAATGATTTAATGATTTATATACATTTTCACACATTACACTGATGCAGAAACGTTAAAGGATGTACTACATACTGTATAACAAAGAGAAACATTTGCCTTGACTTATAAAAAAAGAAAGGACCTTTTTTTTTTATAAAATTGAACAATTACAACATTTTGAAAGATGAATAAGTAGATTTTTATTCAGAACACGCTCCACATATTAGTTTCATGATAACAAAAACTCCTATTCTCATAATGTAATGTAATGTAGCAAAACAACAGAGCTGCACAAACTGTTTGAGAGTTTACCAAGACAACAAACTGTGGGGAACTTTTTCACACTTCAGTCCTCGGTTTTTCATTTCACACGTGGTTCAGCGAGTTTCTATGGGTTCCAATGAGTTTTTAACTCAACTCGCATCTCCTATCAGGGTAAACCACACAAAGCTGTTTATATTCACTTCTCATAAAACCACTGCTGATCGGTCAGTGCCATTTCCTCTGAAAACACAGATGTTCAAATACTCTCTCAACAGTGTTTGAATGTTTTACAACTGGGAAAGTGTTATGGAAAGGGACTTTTGAATTTGAGGCAGCATTCAGTTTCAATAAATACCCATTAATGACTAAAACTAAAAGGAACACTTTATTTTAAAGCCAGAACGTTCACTTCCTAAAGTTGACAGCTTGCCTGAAAACAGATGGTACAACAGAAACCTTCTCCTGCTTCTATAAAGAAAGGAGGATGGGAAACAAAGAGCAGCTCTGACAATTAAAGCTGAGCAGTTCATAGAAATGGGTCCTAAAACGCAGGAGAGCACGCTTCATCATATTCATACTTGATGCCAGAGTGCTTTAGCAGCCGCATAATTACCTCTCTAAGAAATTCTCAAGATGGATGATTACAGGCACAAAGACATGTTATTTTTACATGTTCAAGTCACTGCATCTGAAAATGATACAAAGCCACTTGGGCACGCTAATTTATGTACTTAACCTGTCATTAATGAGTCACTAAGGGAATAGTGGGAGCTGCCAGTTTGATTTTTGACTTGGTTTGCACCAAGATAAATTCCTGCTTGCCATCGTTCCAGAGAGAAGGATTAGTCTGTTTTCCTCTATAATCTGAATCATGCATACCTCTCCCAGGGGGTGTAGATCAGGTGAGTGTTTTAATCGCGTGATTCTTAGGAGCATGTGCTCAGTTTAAGTCTGGCCTGAATATGTATGATGGTGTTCTAAAAAAAAAAAAGGTGTTAAATGATTAGTCAGTCCTCTTCCTTGCATTAGCTGAAGACACAGTTGAGCTGCTGAAAGAAGATTTGTGCATTAGTTACTTTGTAATGTAAGAGAGAAGGAGAGAGTGGTAGTAAGTGGTTTGCAGGTCTGGTTTAATCAAAGGACCACACTGAACCCCTGGTGCTGAATTTGCATTTGATAATTGGTGTGGTAAACACACCTTTCATTGCCCGTACAATAACATTAATATATGCAGCCTGCTTGTAAGGGCTGAGTTGTTATGAATGCTTTCTAAATAGGATCTGAGTGATGTTTTTACGAAATTGTCCACCAAACCCGTCCCACTCTTCCCTCTCCTTTCAGTTGTTAATGGCGTGAACAGGTGCATCTGTGCATTTGATTCAACTTGAAACCCTGTTCAGGTGTATTTATGTGTCTGACAGAGATCCACATCCCTGGAGGTGTCTGCGACAACCCACGAATGTGTATCTGATGTGCAGAGCAGCAGGCTCAGCCCTAGTTCAGTTTGTACAAGGAGAAAGAGACGCTCTCGTAGCATCCCGACAGAGCTGGCGGCCCCATCCACCAGCCCCTACACCGAGAGGCCTTCGGGATGCACTAACAGCCGAGAGGCAGAAGCTAGAAAGAAGGTAACCATGCATCAGAAAAAAAATCACACATGGGTAGAAACTGTGGCTGTGCTGTGAGAGAGAACTAGTCACAGTAACGTTACATGCTATCCATATATGACTTCTAGCATTGCAAAGACACACTAGTTGTATACGGTTATGTAATAATGCACGTATTCTATAGAAGTTGCCAAGAAGAGAGCACTAAGGGCACACATCGGTGAACACTGACAGCAGAGGAGAAAACAACTTTTGTCATTCAAAACAACGCTCCAGAGATGTAATCGGGTCATTAGAAGACGCAAACAACAACAAAAAAAAACACCTTTAGCAACAAGAATCTGTGACAGCTAAAACAGACTAAAATACAGTCAAAAGGAGCTTATAAAGAAAACAATAAACATGAATAAAATAGCCACAAAAACAACTGTATAAAATAACAAAAATGTACATATATTGCACATGTAAAATATTAAGATCTGCCTGGTAGCTGTTTGGGAGCTTATAACACATCGCGTGGTATTTATGAATTGATGGAAATGTTCAGCTGTCAGCTCAAAATATGAAAATCTGCATCTCATCCCTCTTGAAGCTAGAAGTTTGGGGCCACTCCAGCCACAGCTGGCAGAGAACAATCATATCTATATACACTTTTGTCAGAAAAATTAAAGGAAATTAATTAAAAAATATATAATTTCTGGTTCTAAAACCTCATTTTCAATTCGATGATAGATATCATGAAACAAAACTTGATGAGAGAAGGGTGAGGTAATTCACACACATGCCAAACAAAAGCGATACTTTCACATGTCAGTTCCAGCTTGAAAGGCATACGTGTAAAGTCGTAGAAATATTTGCGTTTTGCATGTTTGCTCAGTTCTGTTTTTCTCATTACAAAAGCTTGTGACTAAGTTTAACGTGATATTTACATTGTTCTCAGTATGACATCATGGATTCCAGACAGAGGAGAGCTTCAGATGGGGTGCTTTGTGTTGTCAAGGAAACTTTATCTGATATGGCCCCATCCAGAGGATGCCTGTCTCCTTTACTGTCCTATAAAATGGAGCCAGGTGCTGGAATATTCCATGAAATTAATTGATTTATCCTTAAACTAACAGGATACAAAAACTAAATGCTCAACTATCTTCGTCCTTTTTATTTTTTTTAGATCACCCTTTTGCTTTTGTATGTGAAGAGACTGATTATGGAGCCAAGGAGGAATACAGAGAGTCAAGAAACAGCTTTCAAAGGTGTGTAATTTCTGAGCTGTAGATGTAGAAACCATGAGGATACATTTTGGGTTTCATTACTCATCCTCTGCTTCCTTCTGAAGTAATGGAGATGTCCTGAGGGACTCAGGCAGGTCCAGGGTTCCTGTGGTGTGCTTGGAGCGCCTTAAAATACTTGTGGCACAGCTACCCCCACATGGACGAAGACAGAGCGATCCTTTGCCCGCCAGCGAGATGAACGAGAGCGAAAGGAACCCTCAGCAGAACACCTGGCTCAATGTTACACCAGAGGTTTGTCTGATTTTTTTTTATGCAGTACAGGATGTTTGTAAAAACATCTTATTCCTCACAGCATGGACAATGTTTTGAAATAAAAGTTAATCAAGTCACTTATCACTGTCAGTGCTTGCTTTCATGGTTACTGTTACTCTCTTGTTTAAACTTTGAACAGAGCCAGACTAGTGTTTTTTCTGTGTTTTCACTCTTTGTGCTAAGATAAGTTAACCAACCGGTACTCATAACTTCACACTCACATACAGCTGTTCGAGTAGTTTGGATCATCTCATCTAATTCTCACTGAGAAAATGAACGATAAAAAGTACATCAAGATGTCAGTTTAAGTTAATCCCAATAATATTTTTGAAAACCAGTACAGTAAAATGTGTCACTGTTAGGATTTACAGATTTGTTGTGCATAAAATGAGAATATGCAATTAAAAAATATTACATTGGGTTACCAGTTAGTTCAAAGGGTTGAGAATATACAGAGGCTCAAGTCCCGGCTCTGGGCCCTTTGCTGCATGTCCTTCCCCTCTTCCTCTCTGCCCCATTTCGTGTCAAGCAACTTAAATAAAGGTCACTAGTGCCCGAAAAAAATCCTTAAAGTAAAAAAGAAAAGTATTACAATAAAATATAAACCACTTTTCTAAACATGTTTCAAAGTTCCTTACACAATCCAAAAAGAGAATTTAATCAAAAGAAAAGCAACGATATGAAATATCATAGAATATTAGAGTTGTTTTGTCAAGTCAAATCAGACAAGGCTCTCAAATGAAAGCACGTTTTAAAAAGAGACCACTGACTCTTCTGTGCTGACTTTCTCAGGCAGCCTGTTTCACAGTTTAGGTGCTTTGACCACAAATGCTTCGCCACCTCCGGTCGTCAGTACTGAGAAACAAATGAAAGTCCCTTAAAGGATGGATCTCAGTTCAGATCTCAGGCTCCTATGGTACTAAAGGGTCAAATAAATAAAATGGTCAGAGGCTACAAAGAGCTTTGAATTTTAAAACACAACTATAGCCGATGCAAGCAGTGATGTGTTGTTTTCAGGGGTTTAATTTGAAGTTTTGCAGACATCCTCTCTTCTCTTCTCTTCTCTACTCAACATAGGAGAAAGCAGGAGGCTCTCGTAGCAGGGGGACCACCCGCTCACCAACAGCGCCACCATATGCAGAGAGACAAACCTGTAGTCAGTCTACCACACACTCAACCAGCAGTGACTTTGACAGCCACAACAACAGACCAAGACTCAGTTCTGACTCACAATATGTACCACAGAGTTACTCTTCACTTGATCTGGACTCTGACTCTGATCCCAGGTCAGTCTCTGAGGATGTTGTTGTTTTTCCGATTGATCCAGACCCACAGCAAGACTCAGATGCATCACCGGATTCTGATCCAAATGTGCAATCTTCATTTGAAGCTGAGCTTGAATGTGTGGTTGAGAAGAAGTCAGTAGCTGCAGGAAAGATGAGGCTATGTGACGATTCAGAGCCCAGTCTGGAATATGAGGCAGACCCAGAATCAGATGCAGGAGCAGGATCAGATGATGGTCAGGGGCTGGATGCTTATACCGAATCAGGTGACGCTCAGACAGAGTCTGACACCCAGCCTGAATATGATCCTAATTTTCAGACTGAGACTGATTCAGACGCTGTGTCTGATCAGCCTCCAGACTCCCAGGGCTCTGTGGAGTCTGAGCTTGACGTAGAATCCGAACCTGAACTGACCACTGATGACCCACAACCGCTTCGCTCTGATCTAGAAGAGGAGCCCCATGTTGGTCCCAGTCAGAGGCCTCTACTGATTGCAAATCCTGTTGCTCAGAGAGGCACAGAAGAGGTCCAATCTGAGCAGGATGGCGCTGAGATGGAGAATGAGGACTTCTGTGCAGTGTGTCTGATTGGAGGGGAGCTGTTGTGCTGTGACCGCTGTCCAAAAGTCTTCCACCTGTCTTGCCACATTCCCCCTCTGCTGAGCTTCCCCTTGTAAGCCTCTTAAACAGGAATCTGAAATGCATACGCTGAACATCTCACATCTTCTCTTAAATAGTTTACTCAAAGCTATCTTGACTAACCTGACTAACCTCTGTGTTATCCTGTTCAGAGGAGACTGGGTGTGCAGCCTGTGCAGAGATGTTGTACAACCGGAGGTTGAATACAACTGCGAGAATGAGAGAAGGCCTGGAGTACAAACAGTGCATGGACTGTCTGCATGTGACCAGAGAGTGAGACCTTCTATCAGCTGCATTAACAGAAACAAAGTCTGGCTTTCCCCCACTAAATTCCTGACAACTTATGTTGATATTTTCTTGTCTGTTTTTGCAGAAATGTGAGCGACTCACTCTCCTGATCCTCAGCAACATCTTGAGTGCTCCCTTCCATGAGCCCGTCAGTCCACTTGTGAGTGATCACCATGTTATCACAGTCTTATAATCATTTTCATAATACCATTTATTTTTAATTATACATACAGTCCCACAGTAGTTCCCTGAGGAGTTTTCCTCTTGTTTTAGCATGCACAAAAAACACTTGGATCGCAGCTATATTTGTCAGTGTTTTGGGGCTTAAAGGTTCCCCCGTGGATGTTTTCCTTTAAACAAAGTTACTTTCATATTCAATTTTTCTCATCAAAGCATAGTGAGCACGTCCCCAGGGCTACACAGCTGTGTTGAGTGCATTTTCATCTTCATAAAATATTTACCATGCTGATTTTTTAAAAAGAATTTGAGGCAGTCATTGCTTCCACTCAAGTTCACATCAACTCACAGTACTTTTTTCTGATAGACGGTTTTGTGAAACGCTTCAATCTGTTGTTAGTTGTTGACTAGTTTAAAACTGTTGGCAGAAATTCACGTTGGCTTGTCACACACCAACATACACTCACACTGCAAATGAACACGTCTATATACCACTTAAATAATAGTATGTTCACGGAAAATCCAGTTGGCTCTTGTTTTCAGCAGAAATATCGTAACTATTGCTTTCTAAAGATGATCCTTCAGCTTAATTCAAATTAATTATCATTTATTCTACACTGTCTTTTAAAGTAAAATTACATTTCTGCTCTAGCAGTTAAAACACATTTAAATTTTAAAGGGTGTTTTTGCAGTGCGCGTTCTAGTGTTCAAGAGATACATCAAACATACATTTAAATCTTGTCCCTTAGTGACATTTTGTTATGGCTCCAGCTCGAGCATCCTCTTGTTTTTTTTCCCTCTTTTAGTCGCCATCCCTTCACCTGCAGTACTGCTCTGAACAGTGATTGGTCAAATGTTGTCAGTCTTTGCCACAGTGCTTGTGTTATCTTAGATGACAGACCTCCTTTCTCTACCCACCTTAGTCCTTTCAGGACTCCAGTGCACAAATTAAAACAGCTGGTATAGTGAGTATCACTCAACTGATTTAACCTGATGCATGTAGGTATTGTGGGTGATGTCTTAAGGGCACATGCACAGTGCGTGCTCAGCTTTCAGGAAGAGGCGACCGTGCTTGTAATAGAATTTCTTGTCAGGGGTTTATGTGGTAGTAAAAAAGAAAAAAAATATTGTGTTAGTCAAACCAAAACCAGACTTTTAAAATGCATATTAACATGTTAGTCATACTAAAATGTACAAAAAGAGCTGTACAAACAGAAAATGTGGTAGGAGTTCATTCTGGGATGTAATGCCCTCAACTAGACTCAAATGATTCTAGTTGCTCTGTACATGCTGCAAAGTTCAAGCTATCTGCACTGTTCATAAAAACAGTAAAACACGAGTGTATATTGATACAGCTAAATACCCCAAAAAGCTACTCTCATTTCCGTTTTTCTTATGTCAGATGGCGAAACACATCAGAGATTGTGCCTAATAGTCCTTTCAGATTATGTGTCAACTATCGGTTATTTAAAGCTTTTCCACACAGTTGCTTTGCCCTAAAAAAAGAATATCCTGATTTTGTAACTAACAGTAACTAACTGTTATCTGACAAAAATCACCATTTATGCAACTTAAAGACAAATGTGCAATGAATTCAGGTGTGCCTACATGTACAAAGGCCTCCCACAGTGAAAGTTTGAAGCAGCAGAATGTCTTGAATGTTTACTGACACAATCCATAGCGCTGCAGCGTCAGACATATGAGTCAATAACTCAATTCCCCTCTTGTGCATGTTATACTGGGATGAGGACGATGGTCAAATTAAATGGCCAAGTCGAGCCATATCTGTAGCTTGACTCAACTGTGCTGATCGATGACACAGTGTGGTAAACTTAAACCCACGTGGTGCCTTCAGTATTATCACTTAAGGTTACCTACTTTTGGGTTATAGTGTTTCAGCATATGTTGTCATGGGTAGCTAGCTTCTTGGATGCCTGATTTTGATTAAGACTATGTTCCCAGCAGGTACCTTGTATATGGATGAAGGCACACTTCTCACAGTGATACATAATGCAATTTATGGGACATTTATGTAATGCATTTTTAAGAGGAAAATGCTTTAAGGTAATAAAACTGTAATGAGAGCTAATGTGGATTTTATGAAAGTCTTAAATGTTACTGCTTTGTCGTGCAGGCACGTCATTACTACCAGATCATCAAGAGGCCTATGGATCTGTCTGTGATCAGAGCCAGACTCAATAAGAGGAATCCCAGACATTACAGTTCACCAGATCAGTTTGTTGCTGACGTCTATCTCATGTTCCGCAACTGTGCAAAGTTCAATTATGTAAGTAAAACAAAAAAATCTGCATATTTTCTTATGATTGCAATTCTATTTATCGTTTGAATTTACAAAATCATCATCAATCAGAGCTTAGTTGATATGACTGTAACAGCACCTTTTATCACTGAAAACAGCCCGACTCTGAGGTGGCTCAAGCAGGCCGCAGCCTCGAGGCGTTCTTCACCTCCAAGATGAAAGACGTTTTCCCAGACAGAGTTTTCCCAGTTGCTGAGGCGGACTCTGACAGCGATGAGTATGATGAGGCCTACAAGACATCTGAGAGTGGCTTCCCCTGGCCAGAGAGGAGGGAGCAGTGCCACAGGAAGAGGAAGAGGCGGCAGTCGCTCAAATCGAGGCGAAATCACTTCTAACCAGAGTGTGTGTTATTACACAGTTTTTTTTCTTCAACACCCAGTGAGACAACAGCAGTGTTTTTATTCTGTGATGTTGAAGTAGCCCCATGTTGTGGTTCACAGTAATATGACTGCTGCCTTCTGATTACATCTGAACATATCTGAAGTACTAACAAATGTAAGAGTGGTTATTAATTCTGCAGGCAGCTCATCAAATAAGCAGAGTGTGGAAATTGGTTTAGGTTGCGGCACAAATGGAACTGGACCTCTTTGTATCTCGAACAGAGTTTGATGAGTTTCTCCCGTCGCCATGAAACATGTTGAAGTAGGCAGGTCATGTTGTAATTGTTGCTTTGTTATAAATGATGATTTGCTCCTAATGTACTGCGTTGCTTACCAGTCTATATACTGTATTTACATGCAGCAAAGAAAAATCAAAAACACATTGTGTCAGATGCTGGATTGTACAGAGAGGATGCTGCAGTCCGATGTTTTTGCCTCTTTATTAAGTAAGCTCTCTTTTTTAGGGGAACATAGTCATGACTATACACTGAAACTTTAATGCTGTAATTTGTCATATTCATTCAGTGTTTGACATATTATTAATGTGTGCCTGCTTAGAACCTTACTTTGCATTATGTGTCACTTACTAAAAGTCTGCCAGCAAATCTAGTTGATTTTATTCTTGATATATTTGGGGGACTTTATGGCTTTTTTATCCTAAACACAGCAGAAAATTATGTCCACTTTGTGTTTTTAACCTGAGTAATACAGACTCTGAGTGACTGTGGGCACTATGACCACTGTTAGTTCCTTATCTCAAACAATTTAAGAAAATTTAAATTTTTACTGAACCATAAATAAGTCTGTATGTACATTATGTAACGTGTCAGTGTCTACTTTATTTAATCAAACTCTTGTACTCTTTTATGATCTGAATATCTCAGGCTTGACAGAAGTGTAAGGTATTGATAGTCTTCAGTATTGATTGTTATAAAAATCTCCTCACTATTCGTAGAGCCATACTGTTAAAAGGATATATGTCATTATATTGTAACACTGTAGAGCAATTCTCATTTGAAAATGTGATCTACTTGCTCCCTGCAACTTAAGAAAGACTTTGCTTGAATTCTAATCACTGCATAAATGAGTAGTGACTGTACAATATATGTAATGGTAGTTCTTTTGGTAACAGTAAGTGTAGTAACATTTCCTTTTGTGTCAGGGAAAACCGATAAAGCATAGTTACTGTCACTGTTTCAAGATTTTCATTTTTTTACTGTAACAGCCTGAAAACACATGCACATACAGGATATTCATATGAATAAAATGCATTTAAGAGAAATACAAGTAATGCATGTCCTCTCATTATTCTATTATATCCTAATTCTATTAATCCAAAATTTCTGTTTTAATCTCATCCTCAATCTCTCATGAAATGCACAACACAAGTATTGACGTAAAGTTTTCAGCATCCACAGTGTTCTGTAAATGTTGTATCCAAAACCAGCACTTTAAGTCAAACGTTTGGGCAGTCGTCAATAAAACATGATCTGTTCTTGGTTGAAATATCTTCTACTCTCAGTTCTTTTAGTCTGCTCTTAAATCCACTGAGTGTGTTCATCATCTGACCTAACTATGCTCCCTCTCTTTGATAATAAAGCATGCTTTTCTTGGGCGACAGAGCATGGGCTGGTCTCTGGGTGATGAAGAAATGAAGGCCATTAGTGCATATTTTGCCATTTGTTCATATTTTGTGCGAACCATTTTAAGGGGATTCTCAGCACATGGGAAGCCCCAGCATAAACTGTGGAGCAGGCTGAATAGGATATGCAGCTGTTCAATGTAACAGTAACCTTTTGTCAACATTAAGCTTCATCATCTGTTAGATATGCAGGACACACCCTAGGTTACGTATGATTTACAGCTCAATGATGGGTTGATAAAGAGTAATATCAAGTAGATATACTGTTCTTTTTAAGCGCATACACAGCCTGGCCTCATGAAACAGCACATTAATAACATGTCACGTGTCTTTACTAAAGTTTTGTGTTCTTTGAGTGCATGCCATATACTGTAAAGGGATGACAGTCTGCCCTGTACTTTTACCCTGTAGCCCTATTTACTGTCACATTTTAACATCGTAAAAAGAAAAAGCTCAAATGGTGAAGAAAAGGCATGCAAAAAGCAGCAGAAATAGCATATTACCGAAATTATTCACAAATGTCATGAAACAACATTTGATTTCTGTTGATTGCACTGAAAGGTTTGTCAAAACTTCTGTAATTTAGCTTGTAGGTGCAGTAATTGCGTGTTTTAATATGCATAACAACTCTTTTTGACTGTGATGGACAGGCAACCTGTCCAGGGTGTTGCCGCCTCTCACCCAATGACAGATGGGATGGGCTCCAGCCCCCCAGCGACCCTGAGTTGAATTAAGCAAGTATAGAAAATGGATGGATGGACAGATGGATGGATGGAACTCCTTTTGATGTTGTAGATATTGTTGCCCTGACTTTGGCCTTTCAAAGTTGCATTTCCCATTGGAGGAACCATTATAATTAATAAAATCTATCTTCTACCAAACTGTCACGACAGGCAGGGATTAGACAAGTGAATAAACCAGGCTGAGGGTTAGCATCTTCTATTGGCAAAGAAATTTAAATAGATGCCTCATGTGAATTTTCCTACATTACAATCAATTTTTACAGCTCAAAACAGCTGATTCAAAGCAGCAGATTCATTTAGACAACAAGGTAAAAGAAAAAGGCACTCTGAATTTGCTTTTTTATTGCCACTTCAGACAGAACAATAGGTACATCACACAACATATATCAATGAATAGGAGCATGAAAATGACGATAGAGACGTAACTGGTTGGACTCTTCAGCACAGACATGATATCATCTGCCTGCCTGGCCCAGGAGACATGGCTGGCTCCTGCCTAACACCACACACTTTGAATAATGGGAAAGACATCTTGAGAATTTATATAAAATGTTTCTCTGCACCTAAAACAATATTTTACTCACTCCTGAGATTTGAAGGAATTAGTTTAAGTATTTTCACGATAGCACAAAATTTTGTGTATCTGAAAAAACATTTTAGACTTAGACAGACAGTACAAGGAGGGATGTGTTTTAATAGGAAAACTGATTTCTGGACAAGTCCCTGATGATGTATTAAAGTGGCATTAAAGACGCCCCTCAATGCAGATGATGTCCAAACTGCAGTTTGACTACAGCTTCTTCATACAAAGGTTAAAATATTACTTTTTCATCCAACAATTAAACAACCTGTACACTGTTTTGGTCAGGGAGCATCTTGCTGCGTTTCATTTGTGAACGAGGTTTGTGACCTTTCAGTAAGCAGACTTGTAGTAAAACATTTCATGTTAATAATGAGACGCTTTTGTGACCTTTGGTGAACAACAAAAAGGGCAGACAGAGAAGTACAGGGAAACCGAGAAGGGAGCTGGCCCAAGAGGCAGTTTCTGAAACCAAGTCTGGAGGGTTTTTGTGCTGCAGTTTTAAAAAAACTATTGTTTTCTTTTTGGTTAGGATTAGGCAACAAATGTACTTTGTTGGGTTAAAAAAACAAGTTCATGATTTGGGGACTTTTGCCAGAGAGGCTTTCAGGCAAAAAGGATTTCTGGCAGCAACCCCTGAAGACAAACTTCTCCCATGTGGATTTCAGAAGCCAGCGATAGTAAAATCACCTTTCATCACACTCTCTAAGAAACGAATGAAAATGGAAGTGAATTGGTGGCCATTTTAACTTTATGTGCTGCTTCTAGTGACGAGGAGCATTTTTGATCCTTTAGCTGCAAAGAAACTGCATGAGATTCGTATCGCTGTGGCTCCTACTTTTAAAAGTAGAAATGGAGCTTTCACAATGTCATTTGAAAACTAATTTCCGACACTTAAGCTCAATACTTTTTTTTTCTATTTTCGTCTATTGGTTTGGTTTAGTTTGGTTCACTTCAATCATAAAAAAAAATATATATATATACATTTTGTAGTTAATATTTGCAGATAAAAAAGAAAAATATATCAATGATGATAGGAATAATAACAATGGGGACAATTTATATATCTAAACTGACTGAAAAAGGTGGCGGTTAAAGCGTCAACCTTTTTCACATCAACTGTTTTGTAAAGTAGTTTTATGCAATAAAAAAAGAAGTGTGTCTAATAACCCACAGCACATTGCAGATTATTAAAAGTGTAATCAAATGTGTTTTTTCTCTGCACAATAATATGCAGGGTGTGGACATACTCTCCTTGTTGACAATTCCAAATGTCAAGGTTTGTAATTCAAAGCAAGACAAACGGGCACAATCTTTCTTATTTACATCATATTCTCCAGCTGTTCTGGTGCGATTCCTGACCAAAAACCTTCATGGAGAGTATTCTTCAAGTATGCAAGGACACTAATTACGTCAGTAACATTGTTATCTCATAGAGGATATAATGAATATTGCTCGCATGGATTTTCTACTGTTGCGTTTGGCCTCATACTAATTACATTAAATCAGCTTAATGGGACTCAACAAAACCCTCTTTTCAGTCTGTTGCCTTTAGGTTTGAAATCAATGATGTGAAAGTTTTACCATCACTCACCGTTTATCGTACCGGGATGGCACAGTCTGTAACAGACTGTGGGGTATAATGTTTCACCTCTTGCCTGAATTGATTTTCCTGTTTGCCTTCTCGGGAAACAATCATGGACCACAGTAAATATAGTGATCGTTGTTCTATAGATTGACTAAACTGGCACCATGCTGTTCTCTTTGCCACAAAGAATGAACACTTCCACCTACTGCCTCCACTTGTTTACTAAAGAAGACAAACTTTAAAAAAAAAAAAGTTGCTTGTTTACAGATTCTTAAAAGAAAGATTTTCATTGATGAGGGAATCATCTTAAATATTGATATTCTATGAAGTGTAACTCTCTAAGTGTACTGGAAAAGTACCTCGTTTATCCTGTGGAGCGTCTCGGTGGAGCTGGAGACAAGCTATGAATTACACAGTAACATGGTAATAAGACAGAAAGACGATGCACCGTGTTTCATCTCCACATCTGCTTTTGCTGTGATAGACTGCATGCGGCAGCTGTATCCTGGAGGAACAGGTGAAGTATGTGACATCAGCGGCCGAACATGCTTCCTCCATGCTAACAGCATCCTGCGGCACATCAAGGAAACACAAGAGGACAACAGAACTTTGTACTCAAACAGAGAAAATATAAGCCAAAGCACAAAGAGGATATTTAGATCAAACTCATGAGAAATTGTATCATTTTCAGTGTTTTGCAAGGTAGCAACAACTGAACATGTTACGCATGATGAATATTTTACAATAAAAACATCAATCTCTGTGACACATACAGAAAATGTATCACTGTAAGTAGGCTCCTGTGACTTCCTAGACTTGCTGCTTAGACTGGCTGGTGGAAGTCCTCTCCTTACTGTGGGAACAGAGCAGGATGTGCCTTTGGCTCAGAACTGCCACTTCCTGGGGGTGTCCGTTGCAGGGGACTGTCTGAAGATATCCAACCTCTTCACAAAGCTCATTCGTCATGTGATGGATTACCTTAAGCACCGCACTTCCAGCAGACAAAACGGTGGCGCCAAGTCCATGGCTGAACTCATCAATAATGTGTTTGGTAAAAGACAAAAGTCTGTCTGATGGAGGAAATCAGTGTTTACAAAGCAGAAGGCATGTAAATAAATACTGTGTGTTTATCCAGGTACTCTTGGAATTTTGTTTGGCCAACTATATAGTGTATTCCACTAAGACTTTCAAAATACTAGCTTTACTGAAATTCATCTGACATTTTGGAAGCAATGACATATAATTCAACCCTGTGATGGGCTGGTGACCGAACCAGGGTGTACCTCACCTCTGAACCAGTAACAGTGGTGATAAGTTTCAGCCTACTGTAACCCAGAACAGGATGAAGAGGGTGCAGAAAGATTTACACTGAAGGTGGGGTCATATGTTCAGGGTTGCATCAGTACCCACCTATTTCTCTGGCCTGGATCGTTCATGCATTTGGCAATGATTGACCAAACGATTTTCAAACTTGACCAAGACTGGCCCATAGGACTGGCTGGATGTTGCCATGTTTATTATTAAATATGGTTTTCAAACAGTGCACCACAGACACTCTTATTGGACATACCAATAGCAAAATGTCAAAAAGAAAACAAGGTGGCAGAGCACAAAAATGAAGAGCATGTTAGGTTAATTGGTGACTCTAAATTGTCCTACAGGAGTGAGTGTGAGTGTGTGTGTGGTTGTTTTGTCTCGTTTGTCTCTGTTTGACTGGCAGCCTGTCCAGGGTGTGCCCCGCCTCTCGCCCGATGATCGCTGGGATAGACTCCAGCCCCCCCCGCGACCCGACCGACGGATTAAGCGGGTATAGAAAATGGATGGATATATTTCAAGGCCACTAACATTCATCAAGTCACCCACATGAAGATCCACAGCAGAAGGACTGCCAGCTAAAAGTTAACTGGTGTGGTTGAAACAAATAAAACAGAATCCTTAGCTGATGCTTTTAGCAGGTAAGCTATAGCCAGGGCAAGGAGTCTTGTGAAGATGACTGTGTGAGTGCTGCCTTGGGGCCCATGTCCAAACTAATCTGCAGCTGCATTGTGGGGATTTTTCAGTATTTTTGTGAATGACAATGTCATATCTCGCTGCTCTCTGCTCAAGGCCTTAATCTTACAAGTTCAAACATTTTTTGTACATTTCCTATGACCGTTACTTTGGTGTGATTTTGGACTTTCAAAAAGATTGTAAACACATGAATATCTTCTTAAAAATGTTTCTTTCTGCAGACCACTTGTAAGCACATTCGTTTGAATTTACTTACATTTTGTGCAAAATGTCCCACTAATACAAAACCTAATTCTACAGTTTGCACATAAAAGCTGAAATAAAGAAAGCAACAATTTCTTATAATAGATGAGTGGAGAGCTGCATCATGCAGGCCCCCCTGAATGTGTTAATCCAACAGACCAGATGGAAATATATTTCCGCAAAGTTGCAGTGAAATCTAATGCAAAGATTAAAGTTCAGCCAATGTTAAAGAATTACAGAGGACATGGGATAATTAACTTTGAAAATAACAGAATAATTCCTTTGAAGGAGTTTACAGTTCTTTAAACTGTCATAAACATAAAATCCACACAAACAAATAATCAGCTACATTTAAAGAGTTAAACCGAAACGAAACAATGTCAAAGCAGCTGTTCAAAACTATTGATGGTTGCTGCTCTGAAATTGGACTTTTTTTTTCAAAAAGATTTACTTAAAGACCCTTTCCTGTATTTCAAGCACAAACAAAGAAGTCTTAAACTGTAGTTGAAAGCTGTCTGCTGAATAACAGAAGCCTATGCTTTTGTAAAACATTTCACAGTAAAGAAATAAATCTGCATTGCTTTACCCTAATTATTTGTACTCACCACTGATTCTTAATCCTTTTAGTTTCCAATTAGCCTATTCAGAATCCTATTTTCTGTCGATTTAACTAGTTGTGTATGATTACAAATTGCAAAGTGCAACACTGAAAAGCTGGCAGTAATATTGTTTCAAAGGAAATAGTAAATATGAAATTTAAAAAAAACACCACCATAGACTAATCCTGTCCACCAGGTGGCGACAAGCACCATGAAAAAGCCAGCATGTCACTTAGAAACATTGTTTTTAGATGGCAGTAAAACTGTTAAATAAGCTGTAAATTTACTTTAAGGCCCTTTCATAGTTACGTCTGCCTTTGAACATGGCCAACTGGACGTCAAGTGCACGCGCACGGCAAACCAAGCCGGGAGTAGCGCCGTTCATTCATTGGAGGTTTGTCCTCGTTCGCTTTCCCTACTCACCCCCAGAAAAAAAAAAGAAGTTTTTTTGCTTTAGGACCAACCTGTTGATTCCAAATGGTCTCTTCTAAGAGGTAAGAAACTTTTTTCTGAACCGTATAACACCAGTTGTCACGTTGTTCACACATTACATTCGTATGTGTGTCACTTTAGTCGCTCCCATTTGCAAGTGTCCATTGAAGAGGAACTATTTGTGCAACTTCACATTCGTTGCCATGACAACGTTTACCATGGGGAACGCTACCTGAGAATACAGTCGAGCTTTTTGCGTTTGTTTCTGTAATTTCGCGAATTTCTACGGTTACAAGATGCCCGGGGACAGGTACGGTTGACCAATTATCTCTGACGTGTTTTGGGGATATCTCAGGCCTGTTCGGTTAACTGCTTATCTTGCTAACTGCCCCATGTTCGGAGTGAGCGTACATGAGAAGTTTGAAGGCTCAGAATCTCAATGGTGAAATTATCTGCAGAAATAAAAGCCAGGAAAATACTTGCACAACTATTTAGTATTCACTACTATTCATGATATAGGCTAATTTAAGTGACTTAATGTTTCAAGCAGTTTGAGCCAGTGAGCACTAATTCTATGACCTCTCACTTTAAACGCACCAAGGGGAAAAAATATATAGTTTTCAGTATTTCAGCCATTCAGAGAATGACTGTGGACATCTGTGTATCCCAGTATTAGTATTTGACGCGGTGTTTTCCTCAGGTTACTACTGAAATGCATTTGATTTGCCCTTGTTTCTACAGTGGCCTACATTTTTCTGATGTCTCTCCTCCTCCCTTCCCAAGGCTGAGCCCAGCAAGGGCAGAGATTAGCCTTCACCAGGATTAAACCAATGAGAAAATTTGAATTTGTTGGCCCTTATCTCCTAGCAACATGTGGAGTGCCCTGAGCAAATGGCAGAATTTGATCTTGCTTCCTTTTGGCAAAGCATGCTCTTTTTTTTTGCCAATAGACACTTATCAAACATGACCATTGAAGGCAGCGGGAGTACTTGTGGAGGGGTATTTAAATGGTTTGTTTGTATGGAGACAACATGTGTCGCTTGTTTGCAGAACAGAAATAACTACTTAACCCCTGAACCTCCGCTCTCCTGTTACTTGAAATTTGAAAGCAAAAGGATGGTTGAACTTGTGGAAAATTAAAGTTGCTTTCTGCTCATACTGATTCCACCACAGAGAGGTAAGAAATGACCGTGAAAGCAGTCTTTACTTAAGGAACTATTGTCGATGGTGTATTTATATCTGAGAATTGAGTAGACTTAATTCATTTCGAAGGCAGTCTTGTCATTTACAGTTTGCCATGCAGATGCACCTTGGCATCTGAGTGACAATCTTTATTTTCATGACTTCATTTCACTCTGCCTTTGTTCTGGAAAATTAATCTCAGGGTTAAAGTTGCACGTCCTTTTTCTCGGCCTCATAGTCCATCAGCTGTCAGGTACAGTATATTTTTACAGCTCTTTAGTAAGTCTGTGTCAACTTTAATTACCTACTCTTGATGTGTTATTGGTATATCACATTTAGACCACAAGCTCTAATAATCTTGCTGATTACTATTAGGATTCACTCTGAAACTTAGTGAAGTAGATGGGATATTTGCATTCTAAACATGCAATTTCTTGCCTCATCAGGTAATGTAATTCCACGCTTCATTAGGACTGTGAAGTTTATCATTTGTCATCAAAGCCAAGCTGTCAATAAATGATTAAGTTTCACATGAGTAAAATGTAATATTGGGGCTCAAGCAAAACGGATAGCTGTGTCTATTTTAATTGCAGTTAGAAAGATTCTGTTTTTGTTTGACTTTCAGGCTATATTTCAGCGGCTGCTTGTTACAGCTGGAGGCAACGTTACACAGCTTAAGCCTTTATTTATTCCGTCGTTTATGCAATTAAAGAAAGCAAACTTCTAAAGGCCTTGAACAATAATTGAAATGCATATTATCTTGACGTCTGGTAGAGATTGAGAAGTGGTAACTGCTTTTTTTTTTTTCTTTAAATGAAATTATTTATTTATTATGTTTTCATTTTCAGCAGCCTATTTAATTTCCTTCTGAGACATAGTTCTCCAAACTTTTGTTGTGCTGCAGTTGTCCTACTGTTTAGTGCCTTTTATTTATGGAAAAAAATACGGCGGCCCTGGGGTGCAAAACACAACATTTCACTAAACACAACAGAACAAAAGCCACAACAACACAGAGGGTACAAATACAATATCAGAGAACACAACAACATGCAATATTGTTGTGTTTTGCACCTCAAGGCCATCATTAGGGCTGGAAAGATGGATTGTATATAATAAATGTTTGTAACCAGTGTGACTTCACCCTTTGGTTTGTCAACATTTGTTTTAAAACCTTGAGTTCGGCATTCAGCCATCTCAATGTTTGTCCCTTTGGAGCCAGAGGTGAACACATTTGGACAAGATTGATATTCGAAAGATGTATGGAGAAAAAAAAACACATTTCTCTTAGAGCAAATACACTATATTACCAAAAGTATTCGCTGAGCTGCTTTTACACGCATATAAACTGAAGTGACCCCCCATTCTTAATCCATAGGTTTTAACATGACGTTGGCCCACCCTTTGCAGCTACAAGGGCTTCAACTCTTCTGGGCAGAAGCTCATTTGTGAGGTCAGGCACTGATGTTGGACAGAAGGCCTGACTCACAGTCTCCGCTCTAATTCATACCAAAGATGTTCTATTGGGTTGAGGCCAGTCAAGTTCTTCCACACCAAACTGGCTCATTCATGTCTTTATGGACCTTGCTTTGTGCACTGGTGCGCAGTCATGTTGGAACAGGAAGGGACCATCCCCAAACTGTTTCCACAACGTTGGGAGCATGAAATTGTCCAAAATCTCTTGGTATGCTGAAGCATTCAGAGTTCTTTTCATTGGAACTAAAGGGCCCAGCTCCTGAACAACAACCCCACATCATAATCCCCCCTCCACCAAACTTTATACTTAGCACAATACAGTCAGAGAAGTACCATTGTCCTGGCAACCTCCAAACCCAGACTCATCCATCAGATTGCCAGATGGAGAAGCGTGATTCATCACTCCAGAGAATGTGTCTCCACTGCTCTAGAGTCTAGCCGTGGTGTGCTTTACAGAACTGCATCACACGTTTTGCATTGCACTTGGTGATGTATGGCTTGGTTGCAGCTGCTCAGCCATAGAAACCCGTTCCATGAAGCTCTCTACGCACTGTTTCTGAGCTAATCTGAATGCCACATGAAGTTTGGAGGTCTGTAGCGACTGACCTCTGTGCACTATGCACCTCAGCATATGCTGACCCCGCTCTATCATTTTACGTGGCCTCCCGTGTTTGTAGAAGCAGTTTGCATGCCTAAATGCTTGAATTTATATACCAGTGGCCATGGAAGTGATTGGAACACCTGAATTCAATTATTTGTGTGAGTGAATATAATACAGTGTATGTTTGGAAGTATGGAATTAGTTTCAGAAGGGTCACCAGCACCATGATCACAAAAGGGGGAATCTAGCTAATTACACCATTATGGACAGTGGGGAAAAAAAAACTAACTTTGTATTTAATGAGAGAAGTTCATGGTTTTTTTAATGGGATTCCACTGGCGCCAGAGATGTTTTGGAGCCAGCTTCTATTGGCCATCAGTGATATTGCTCTTTAGGACACTAGCATTACAACAACATCTTTTGTATACAGTCTATAGCTGCAAATAACGTATCTTCCATCATCTCATTACAGATAATAATAGCTAATTCATATATTAACTTTTGAGTTTATAAAACGTAAAAAGAAATTGGTAACTGTTTATTATTTTGTCCCAAAATCGAGGCAATATTTTCATACTACATGTTCATGCAATTAAGCCCATTTCGCACCACAACATTTTAAGTTTTATTTTGAAATAGTCACCAAGTTTTGGAGGTGGGTGACGAATGCCCAAGATCAAGAGCAAATCTACATGTCACCAGTCGCTGTCTGCCGAGTGATGACTGGATTTGTGAGGCTTGATGACACGTCGCAGGCTCAGAACAAATATTTAACTATTGGACAACACTGACTAATTGTGTAGCCTGAACCTAGGTTTTGAGAAAGTTTAGATTCCTTACTGCAGTCTTATTGACACTGAGGATATGAGATAGAGTAAATACACATTACCTTGAGTTAATGAAAGACAAGCAGGTTTGAGGGGAGAAAAGTTACACAAGATCAGAGTTATCTATCCCATGTGTGTCCCCGCTGTCTTTGTTCCAAAGTGACATTGACTTTGTGTGCCTATTTGTTTAACAACATCCCCCAACACTTGCAGCCATTGTGTGCTGTGTATATTTATCCACACCAGTGTAAAAAAGCCAAAAATTGCTGTCTGACAAAATGATGGAGAGGTGAGACGAGTATGGACTTGACCTGCGATGAACCATTGGCTCTAATTACTTCCTGCTGAAAATGGAGACGAGACAAAGACAGTGTAAAAGGTGGACGTCAGCCTGTGTCTCCTGGGCTGTGCAGAGTACTGATGTCTGCTTGCCTTTCAGTGTGTCTGTGGGTGAACAAAGGCCATTTCGTTTTGAAATTGTTTCTGTAATTTCTGCCATGCATGCTACTTTGTTATTATTTTAAATAGTACTTGTGCCAATTCTGTGTCTATGTCCAGACAAAATAAAAGAGAACCATACAGAGAATCTGGCCAGACTCTAATGTTTTCTTAATCAAGTCCAGAAAATGGAACACAAGCACTCCAGACTTGGTCCTTCGGGGAGTTTTTAAAATTGCACATTATTAGTATACAGGTACCGGGAAAGAAAATGCATCCTTAATGGAAAGCATTTTAGGTGCACAGGTGGCACAGGGGCAAAATTCTTACCCACCACAGTTGAGTGGTTTAAATCCCAATTGTGTTCCCAGCAATTTTGCCATCAAACAAACACAACTGCCAGTGTTTTGCAAGCCACTAAATGATCACGGCTTTGTCCATTAGCAACTCTTGAGCCTAATTTGAGGCAGGTCCGGCGAAAGGTGGTGGGATTTGGCAAAAATAGCAGGATCTCTGGGCTCGTTTTGATCAACTCTCTTTGGGAATTTCCTTACTAATGGTGAAAAAAAAACTTTGAGCTTTTATCAGAGACAATTGCATTCTATCATTTTGTTTTGGTTGAGTTTTTCATTGTGGTTGATTGTGCTGTATGCTAAAATACAAATGAAGAAGGAGAACAAGTAAGAAATGTATTTATTTTAGTGTTTTGACCTGCTGTATGAGCTCTGGAGATGTAGAAAGACAGATCTGAAGGGTGCAGATGTGCACTACAGGCCTAAAGCAACTTAAAACGTGTGTCTGGGTGACGTGTCTTCAGGTCAGGCTTCTTACTCTAACCTGACCCCAGTATCCCATTTCCTTTTCATCTGAGATTTGGGGGCAACACCCAGGCACCGCTAGCAGGGAGACACCTGAGGCACGCGAGACCCTTTTCTAGTCAACTCAATTCCTCAGTGATACACTCATCACATGCCTCTGTCTTCCACAAATGAGCTCTGATTGAAGTGATTGGAATTTCCAGAGGCTGTCACAATCGTTTTGATTAGAAAATAGGAGATAATGGGAGAGACAGGCCTGTTATGAGAGCCCTGTCAGGGCTAAAATAATGCATCAGAGTGAAGAGGTTAAAGACACAGCTTCCTTGTTAATAATTAATTGCTGTGCGTGTGGTGGATCCACTTCATCGCTCCTAGTCATCACTTGATAATTGCTTTACATTTAATTTGGCTTCAGAGACTGTTTTTCAAGATGGCTATATTGTGCTTAAAAAGTGAATACGGGCTCAGACAAAGACAGCAGTTTGGTTATGAAGCAACAATGAAAAAGTGACAGGTTAGAATAGTAATTCTACACACCAATTATGGTTTTCCAGAGATAATCTCAACAAAGATAATGTCTACTGTATTTGGGTTTTGGAATCATGTTGTAATTGTCCAGGACTGATTGGGGTAAAACGGTTAAAGATTACAGCAATTTGGGTGATGAAGAAGTGGGGGAAATGTCTGTTTATGTCATGTTTGGAGATTGTTAAAGGTCTGGCCTTTATTCACAGATGTAAAAAAATATGTTTACATAGTGTTGCTCGAAAGTCTGTAGACCTGATTGCATTTTAGGTGCTTTTATATATCTTTTATATTTCTGCTCAAATAAGAGGATATGTATAATTAGGCTAAACAAATGAAACATACATATTATATTTAATCATTTAACATATGTGTGAGAGGGAAACGTATGAGAATCTCTGCTTTTTAGTATCCTCTTTTACTGCTGGCCAACACTTCTATTTGATTTAAGTCTGGATTTGACCATTCCAACCCATGAACTTTATTCTTCTTGAACAATTATTTGGTGAGACGTTTTGTGTGCTCTCTTGCTTCGTAAGTGATGTTTGTGGGAGAGTCTGACTGAAGAGCAGTGGAGTTCATTTGTCTTTAGAGAAGATTCTGTGACCTTTTTCATCCTGATGAAAAATCAGCAACTCTCCATGTTCTGAAAATTCTTGTAAGTCTACTTTGTGCCATGATTTGCCTCCTACCTCCTGTTGTTAAGATCAGATTTGATGGCTCCATGATCTTTGGAAAAACAGGACACTCAGTCACTCCTCGTTGCCATCCCACTAACTGAAAGCCCCATCTGCTTCTAATGAACTGCTAATGCTGCAGGTGACAAATTTACACCACTCGCAGACATGTAATATTGGATCATTTTCCTCAACGCATAATAATGAGGTATAATATTTTTTTTCCCAGTATGTATATTGGACGTCTGCTTTTACAGGTTGCGTGAAAATCTGCTACCATCAAAAGTGACATATTTAGAGTAATATAGACAATTCAAACGGGGTTTCAAACTTACACGGCATTACAGCTGTATTAAAAAAAATGTGTTGGTCTTTAACAAACAAGTATAGAAAAAGAAACAAATAAAATCGGTTTCAATGACCTCATGCATTTGCTGAAATAACTGTGATGGAAATGTAAATTGTTTGCTAAATAAATAGAATTCTTATTCTTTTTGTTATGGACATGTCTGTGTTTCTACAGCCTGGTTTCAGATAAATAATTATTGCCCTCTCCTTCCATCTGTAGATGACATAAGCAGATGTTATTGGACTAGACATGAACCAGGTGCCCACGCGGACCAGTACCACTGCATTGGAGAGGGACGTGCCTGTTATACGCCTGAAAAATGATGCAGATCTCAGGGTATGGAGAGCTTCCGTATAAGATTGTCTACCGTCCTCGTGCTGCTGTGGGGCCTTCACTGAGCAATTTACAAATAGTCACAGGTGACCTTCATAGTACACATAATGCGCACCAGAAGAGGTCCAAACTGCACTTTTCTGCTACATAGCCCCCTTTCATTAGGGAATTTGACTGCTCCCTTTTGCTAAATCCAAAGCAGCCAGTGCTCAGTCTTGCATGCACACAGATAATAATCAAGTTAATTAGACCTGAGATTGAACGAACTGCCGCAGCAACTTAATCATTTGTAACTTGATTAAAAATACTATATTCTGCAGCTCATGAGACCAGAAAACTTTTAGTCTTACCAGGGGACTTCAAATTAGGATGTACTTCACCATACAGATGTTAGGACATTTTATTTTTGAACAATAACACCGAGATGATTCCTGAGGTTTTTACACAAAAGCTCTGGGGAAGTTGATGACATTGAGCAACTGTAAATTACAAACGTATTAATGTTTTCTTTCTTGTCGATCCCCACAGGAAATGTATGAATTTGGAAGAAAACTGGGTCAAGGCAGCTTTGGAGCTGTATATGAAGCCACCCACATTGAGACACAGACAAAATGGGCTATTAAGGAGGTTTGCAGACCAGCGGTGAGTGAATTTGGCATCCTGCTGGGACGCCTGATTTGATAAGATGCGATAAAAAGTGCATTAATAAGAGAGAGACCCATGTAATAAGAGAAAGAAATGCTGCTGTGATTCAACTTTCTGTCCCATCAGGCAGGAAGTACGATGGTTGAGATGGTGGATAACGAAATAAACATTCTTAAACAAGTGAATCATGCTCACATAATACATCTTGAGGCAATCTACAGCACAGCTGTGGTAAGAGTCTCAGTCCTTTAAATGACTAACTTTAAGTGTTAATGAAATTAGTTAGTAAATGTTCAGCATGTAACGCACCGTAATATCCTACTATTTTATAGCTCTGCTTATATTTCTACCAACAAGCACACAAATGAACTGTATTTCTCTTCTTGTCTCTAGATGATTTATTTGGTCACTGAGTGTTGCAAAGGAGGGGATCTGAAGCAGCTGCTGCAACAAAAAACGTTCTTTACAGAGGATGAGACAAGACATGTAATCTCTTGTTTAGCTGATGCTGTTGTTTACCTTCATAAAAGAGGTAAATTCTGTGCACACTTTCATGTTATGTTAAAAGTTGTCTTGCATACAAAAGTTTTAGTATAAATAGCAATTGATCTGATCTTGTAAAGCTCCTTCTAACCCTAGCTGGTTCCACAGAGCCCCTTTTTAATGTATTTCTTCATATACAACACTCACACACCAAGTAGGGAACTAGTCTGCCATCGGGAGCGTCTTAAGGCTCAACGTCTTTCATGAGGACACTTAAGCTTGTGGAGGGGTAGGGATCGACCTGCTAACCCTGTAAACATGCATTTGTTTGATGGAGACAGGGCATTGTAGCATCAGTTATGCTGAGGAGCACATTCACTCTCCCTCTGCCTATGTTTTAATCCGAGCTTCTGTGTTTTGCCGGTCTGGCTACATGCTAGTGCACGTGGGTCGCTGCTGTGCAGTTATTTAGAGAGGGAATTTCTAGTTCCTTCCTCCACTGAATAAACTTGGTGCATCTACCAAAAAGGCCTTCCATATACAGAGTGAGAAGACCAGAGTCCTAATTGCTCTAGATTTCCCATCAAAGAGAGATTAATGAATTGTTTAAAGGGCTCAGATTTAACTTTTCCTTTTGCTCAGTTTGCTTTCAGACATATTCTGCTGCTCTAGTGCAACACCCAGTGATTTTTCATACTTTGTGCCTTTCATTTATCAATTCCGTACTATCATGGCTTTCAGTCATTATGAAAGTTTGGTCAAAATCTTTGATCATTACAACTGACTAATGAATAATTTACAAGAAGCTAGGCTGAAACACAGATTATTTACCATTGAATTTCCCTGAATCTGCTGTCCTAATCTCTTACAGAGATCGATAATATGCAAAAAGGAAAACAAAGCCTTTTTTTTTGGTCAAATGAATCAAATTAAAGATTCTCAGGTTTACTCAGATTATCAAGTTTTTTCTATTGTTTTTTTTTAAAAGCTTCATCTATAATTGATCACATCCAGCAGTTCTTACCCAACCTTTGGCTAAGCTGATGTTTGAGGTCAAAACTAATGCTCGCTGGTAACAACAGGAAGAATAGTTTTTTACTCTACTGCAGAAATCCAGGGCAGGCACAAGGTAACACAAGCAATAAAAGGAATGGTCTCCCAGTAGCCCCTCGCAGCCTCTCTGTTTTCAGTGTGGTACTGGACCCTCCAGGCTGATGAGGTGATGTAGGTGCTTTTTTCTCCCCTGAAAACAGTCCTGGAGGGAAGTCCAGAGCAGTCCCAAACAAGCACAGTGGCGCTGACACTCCTAAGACCGAAGTGTTCTTATTGACTTATCCATGTACAGTAAATACAACCACTGCAGTCTAGAATTGACTTGTACATTAAGTTTTTGACTCTTATTGAAAATGTGGACCATTTTTGCCTTTATGAATATGAAAATTCAGAGTTTAGCTGCCAGCAAGCTTTGAGAAAATGGGAATTATGGAAGAAAATTAATCTCAAATAGATTAAGAAAAATTACGGAATGAAAGGAGTGCCACAAAAAAAGAATAAATGTGTGAAAGAATAGGAAACCGAAAGAGGAAATATAATGAGGAATTAATGATAGAATGAGTGTGGAAATACAGGGGAAAATTAATGAAACAGATGGATTTGGAAATATTTTTGTTCTGTGCAATTTCCTTTATTTGTTTAAATAATTAATTTTTTTTCTCCAAAATTTCCACATTGCTTTACCTTCGTCTATTCAGCAGCTCTCTCTAAAGCCTGACTACACATGAAGATGAAGCAAACCCTGTTTCTCCACTCTATAAGACTGTGTTATAGCCTGTTGTCCACGCTACCAAATTATTGTTAGTGGAAGGAAGAATTCATATGTGCAAGGATTTAACAACCATCCTGGGTCAGTTGGTCAAGTAATAGAAAAAGTGGAATGGTTAGCTTTACTTACTTATAAGCTACAGGTTGTTGGTTCAAAACTAGTGGTTGGCAAGTGCACTGAGTGGGGAAATGGGAAAAGCAATTGACAAATAAGAAAGACGACAGCACCTGATTAGTTAGCATCTGTTAAGTTCTGCACAAGCCTGCTAATGATGCATTGATCTGAATCAGGGAAACATCTAAAAACCTGCAGGACAGCGGCCCTCGAGGACATCCCTGGACTAAAACAAAAGTGATTGAGAAATAGTTAAAGCCAAAATGATCCAAAATGGCAAACTTAACGGAGGAAAAGTTAAAGCTGTACAGAAACGGTCATATCAAAGCCAACCGTGAAATGGCAAAAACAAAGCAGAAATTGTTAAATTACAATAAAAGTAGAAAAGGCAATGGAAAAATGAATTAAATATTCATATTTCCACTTTTATTCTTTGATAAATTCCCCTTTATATGTCCTAATTGAAGTTATTTTACAGTTTTATTTGACACTCTTTTTAACAATGATGATAGTATAATAATACTGGCGACCTGTCCAGGGTGCACCCCGCCTCTCGCCCAATGACCGCTGGGATAGGCTCCAGCCCCCTGCGACCCGACCGACGAATTAAGTGGTTATAGAAAATGGATGGATGGATGGATAATAATAATAATAATAATAATAATAACACATTTTATTTATGGGCACCTTTCCCTACACTCAAGGTCACCATACAAACACAGTGTATGTCTGGAGGGACGACAACAAAGTTAAAAAAAATATTTGTTTGTTTTGTGTGCACCAGTTTGTCTCATTTATCTTGCCTTTAATGCACTGCTAATATTACATCTTATAACAGGTTGCTGAGGAAAAGTGCAGTCAGAGCACTCAATAAAATCAATCAAAAAACATCCACAGATAAAGGGTGCAATATTCTTTTGTCATTTGACAATTCAGAACACGCCTGTTCCAGAGGCTGAGTCCAAGATGCTGTTTCGTTAAGTTCGTCTTTATTAATCCCTGTGGGAACATAAGTCCTCTTTATTACTCAACTCTGATGGAACGGTAGACTGCTACGGATCACTTTACTGTCTGTTGTCTTAGTCGCATTTAATATTGAACAGGAGCTGACCTAACACAGAAACTACCAGTTTGTTAAACCTTACGGTCGCTATTGAACATTTCCTGAGGAGATGTGAGCTGTGAGATTAGCATCAGTGGTTTTACTGTGATGAGCCATCATGTAAATATTGATAACAACATCTAATCCTGTAAATATGAATTTCTCACACAATGAATACTACTATTGCGCTGGTGTAAAAGGTTCTCCTCTTTGCATCCTACAGATATAGTGCACCGAGACTTGAAACTTGAGAACATTCTTGTTAAAAATTCTCTTGATGAGGATGACGGCAGGATCGATATCAAGGTAAAACGATGACACAAAAAACTTTTCATCACTGCCTGCATTCTCTGCCAGACTGAGTAGAAGCCTTAGTTGGACACTTCTTCCTCACGCACTGTCTCCTTGATAGTTGATAAAAGGCTTTAAATATGCCTCAAGATAACAGACTCCCTCTGGTCTTCCTTTATAGTTCATCTTCACAAAGAGACACAAAACTGTGTAAACTAACGATGAGCCAGCTCGCTGGTGTGTTAGCGAAAAGAAGGCAAAGCCATAGCATAAATACGACTGTCTGTTTCACTTAATTATTTTTTCTTGCACACACAAATACCCCTTCCATAGCACAGTTGCATGCATAGTCAAGACGAGCTACCGTTACAGCTCCACTCGGCCACTTCATTTAACCACTGTCATGGTTTATTTGGACAACAGGGGAATTGAGTTATTAACTAACAGTGTGGACTGTGTGAGAAAACGTTCAAAATACTGTTGTACATGTAAGAATTCATGTGACTGAATTCCCTGCATAGACTTTGTCTTTAAGTCACCTGAATGCTGATTGTCTTAGACGAGACGATGGTTATAAGATTGGATTTTATTAGAGCAGAGCGACACTCTGGAAATGCTTTAAGTGACGGTGAGTTGACATAGTCTTAATGGGCTGATTTTCAATCTCAGCTTGTTCAGCTGTCTGACAAAAGAAACTGAAAAACGTGTGAATAGAGCTGTTTTATTGGTAATGCGGCTCTATTGATATACACCTCAACTTTATTGTTTTTACAAAAACGATAACCTGCACCTTGGCTCATTTGAGTCTACCTGAGTGCAAACATGTTCCGAATGATCCAAACTCCAGTCGTATTATCTGAATGCATTAATCTTGCTTTGAGCTTTGATTTTGTACGATTTCGGTTAACATGCTTACGGTGTCTAAATGTTTTAATTTTACAAATGTTAGTGTTTTATTTCGTTTTTCTTTTACTTTTGCAATAAAGCAATAGCCTTTTGCAAATTTACGGATTTGTGTGAGCCTCAGAGTTTCTTTGCGTCTGTATTTCACTTCAAAAGTTCTGCACGTGTTATTGCCAGCACCAGAGCAGTAGATTTGCAGACATATATATTTGTATCACCTTTATTTAAAAAAAAATGTTTTCTCAACTGAGGTGGCAGACTTTGGCTTGTCGGTGAAGCCGGGTGGTGTAGGGATTGAGAACATGATGACGGAGGCCTGTGGGACTCTCATATATATGGGTATGTCACCTGTATCTCACACACTATGGCAGTCCACCACACAAATGACCACAGTGTGTGAATTATCTGTTTGCACTAGATGAACTTATCACTCAAGAGCACCTGTTGTTGTTTTCCTGCAATGCAATGCTTGCGTTTAATGCAAGTGAGTCACTGGGCAACGTTTCCAACCAGAAAGACGGGGCCTCACAAACAACATGTGCTGACCATGGGCTGGTCAAGCCACTTGTCCTTGTTTTTTTGAGAGTAAAATACGTTCAGCATGTTTTATAGTCGTCAAAGATACACACAATGCATGTGGTGAGATGCTGAATCTGAACAGTTATACTTTAGGAACTGAATGCTTAAAAGTAGCTGCATATGAGTATGTTCTACTTTTTTGTGAAAAAGTAAAGGCATTGCCCCAGTTTAGTTTTCTTCTTCAGTTTTACTGATGCATTGCTACCTTTTTACGGCTCATTACTGCCACCAGCTGTGAATCTGACTTCCCGCTACATGTATCGTTTGTCTCCTGTGCTTGAAGCAAACAAATATTTTTGTGTAATGTGCTGATAAAGGATGATACCCCAAACATGGTATTTGCTTTTTAAAAGGAGCTAAACAGCACCAGGAGTGATCTAAACTTGATTTAAGTTGTACCTCGTTGCCAGGTTTCTGTACCTCTGAGAAAGTAAACCATACATCCGTGCATGTGTTATTTGCAGCACCTGAAATGATGAGTGGTCGTGGTTATAGCCACTGGTGTGATGTGTGGAGCATAGGAGTCATCATGTTTATGCTGTAAGTAAACACACATGTAATATCTTTGCAAATGTATGCATAGCAGTACTATACACATGTCTGAGCTTGTGTCCCTGTAGGCTGTGTGGGGAACCTCCGTTTGTTTCCAAAACGAAGGAAAACCTGCTTGAGAAGATTTTGAATAAAGAAGTTAGATTTACTCAACCCATCTGGGCCTCAGTCAGTGATGCAGGTGACGGCTTATCTTCACTCACATGTACATGAATGCAAAACAGTACAAATGTCGTGCTCCGTTTACATTGTTACTCATTCGTTAACTGGCTTGAGTCTATCTCAACAGCAAAATATCTACTGACTTGCCTTCTGAAGGCAGACCCTGCCTACCGCATGTCCGCACATCAACTACTAGAGAACCCCTGGATTACAGTAAGGCACTGATTCCTCTAGTTACATTCATGAACCTAAAGTCATAACAAGCTCTTACAGGATGCTTTGTCCAACAGGGCGACAATAGTGTGCCTTCTGGCCTGACCACTGTGCTGGAGATGATGCATCACTACCTGGAAAATGAAGAGAGTAATAAGATTATTTGAAGTCTTTGCAACTTATAGTCAAAGAGTTAAGTGGTAGCATGAAGTGTTGGGACTGTCTTTATGACCAGCTGTAGTTTAAAACGCCCTAAAGACTATTTTCTACGCTGGTAAAATTCTACATTTAAAGTGTCCTGATTAATAAAACTAACTGACAAACTTTCTAAGAGAACTGCTCATTGGAGAGAAGCAAATCGCAACAAATTTAAGTACATGAGACTTATAGAAGCAAACATGTCATTCTAAAAATGAGGATGGCTACTTAAACATTATATTGATCCAGAAATGAACGTCAGACATCACCACAGACTGTCGGTAGAGGTGCAACGTGAGAGTTTCACCACGGCCCTAAAAGTGCTGTTATCTTAACTTAAAATGAGCAGTGAATGGCAGATGGCTGGAGGGTCTCAGAACAAGAAGCTTTTTGCAGGAAGAATGGGTGAAAACAAAAACTTAAAAGACTACTCATAAGCTGTGATACCAGCTGAAGGGGGTGTTAGGCAGTAACAGCCATGCAGGATGCACAAAATGAGCTAATACTTATGCTCTATAGATACAGACATGAATAAAACGTGTTAGAATGGTGTCGATCTGTCTAACTTGCAAATCCGGTTATCTTGTGCTTGCTTGGCAATTCACCGTAAGAGAGCTTTGACCCAAACTGCCACTGTGTGAACAATGATTAATTGTAATATACACTTTAAGATAAACGTTTCTTTTTTATCTCCTAATACTTATGAAAAGATAAAACCGCGAGAAGCTACTTCATGTCAATGTTTAACGTCACTCACAACAGGGACCCAGGCTCAGGAGATATCCCCGCTCACCTCTTCTGAGGACATGCTCGAGCCATCCCTGGCCTCCCTGGTCCTTTCCACAGAGACGGACAGCAACCGTGGGAGCAACACTAAGCTCAGAGCTGAAGAAGACAACGGTTTCTGCCTCACTGCAGCGCCCCCCAAACTGGTACTTTATGTCTGTTTAGTAAGATTCAACACAACGTCCTCGCTATCGGCCGCCTTTGCGTTTTCTTTTTTTAAAATCTAACTTAAGAGTCTTAAGTTCAGTCTCTTTTCATCTGTTGACGTACTGTATGTATTTAAGCTCTTTTCTGTTATTTGTTACAACAAAAGAAAATACGTGGCTTACCTTGTGTGGTAATGATTGCTCTTTAATTTGGACTCAAATAGATAAATTAGTACTTGAAGCAAAACAGTGTTTACAAAGCTGATTGCAATTTTCACATTTTCATCATCATAATTGGTAGTTTTTGTTCTGCTTTTCTCTTTTTACACGCAGTTGGCAGTTATAAGTGCATAAGAATTTTGGGAGTGCTCATATAGACATTTTTTGTACAGTTACTGATAAGTTCTAAGTTCTTTATTTGTCGTTTCATTCATACCAGTAACAAGTCATTTCAGTTGTTTAATCTGAATGTCAGTTCTCAAGAGACTACAAGAGTACTCTTCCACTGTTAGTCATGTACGGGTATGGAAACCAGTTATAGATCACTCATGTTTCCCTTTTTGTCATCTCATATCATTGAATAAAGCCTAAAGAAAGTCGGGGCATTCCTCGGCAGGTCCATCTGGTAAATGGCTCTGACACAGCGGGACCATCGTCCACTTCACAGGTTTGTTGATCCCTCCAAATCCTTTTCAATTCAGTCACTACTTACTTTTTAATGGCTATTTACGTTTATTTATACGTGATGTTTGATATTTAATTTTAACATTGACAGTGGCTTTGCTCTTTCATATTGCCTGTCATGCTTAACAACCACTAGATGGTGCCAGATTTTCCTCTTACAGATGCTGTTAATAAAGGTGCTTTCATGCAGCTGTTACACATGAATGTCATAGTTAATTCAGTTATGTAAGATGCGTATGAATCTCATCCCTGCAGTCTCATGCTGGTAAAAAACCCTCCGCAGAGCTGAGTGCAAAAAAGCGTCGATGTCAAGACAAGAAGGACCTCGGTACAGGACAGAAACCTGCTTCAAACTCCAGTAAGGCAGATGACCAGAGACTTTTTTCCTCCTGCAAAGTAGGACTGGCCTCTATAAACCAGCAGCTAGCGCCGAGACCAAAACCTATTCAGAATAAAACCAAAAAATGAGCCACATGACATGAGAAAATGTGGGCGAGAAAAAAGCTACACTCGAGTTGGACTTGTGGTTGATTTTTGCAAAGTACTGTGTTATTGTTTTGACTATATTATGCAGCTCCGTAATCTTTGCAGAAATGTGAATGTGACCACTGAATGTTGCAGCCTTCATGGTCATGGACAGGAACTAAGCGGTGACTGTAGTGACAAATAAATGAGCCTCGAATGCAAGTTTGGAGGTAGTCCAAAACCAGTGCACCTGAGGGTTCAGCCTCGGAAGCACTGCCTTGTGCCAAATGAACAGGCCTCGGTCTGAGGTGTCCTCCCAGATGGGGTAAACTGCTGGGTACATGCTTGATTTTACACAGCCAGTTTGAGAACACCAAGCAGCTTAAATGTAGATTTGCACTTTTTATAGAGGGGAATTTTTCAGAGAATACTGATGCTTTTATTCCTCAGAAACGGCAATTAGTTGAGCAAAGGGAGACTTTACTCAGAACAGTTCATTCTTTAATGAAACTGGTACTTAGTCCACCGCTTACTGCTGACACCATGCCTTGTAATTATTATCTCCTTATTTATATGTTGTGTTATTGTTTGCCTTTCACATGTTACATATTCTATTTGATTTACACTATATATATGTATATATATGTATATCTGTATGAAAATGAAAAAAAAAAGTGCCATGTAAGAAACTGGTGGTTATAGATTTTAAATTTAAAGACACAATTATAAGCATTGTTTTATCATTGCATGTTCACTTGTGGAAAAATACAGAATAATACAAATAAATACAGAAAAAAAAAGAGTACAAAAGATTTTTCTGGGTTATCATTTCACAACACCAAAGGGAACAAAAGGGATTTAGTCTTTTCTGCTCTGACCTCTCAATTCCAAAACGTTGTATATGCAGTGACTGCGTCCACTCAGTGTCAAAACAGAAAAACTGTCACACAGGCTGGTTACGCTCCATCTGAATGCAGGGGATTGGGACTGAGGGCAGCCACGGGTCTAATCTCGTTTGGAGGCCATTGAAAGCAGCAGGAGCTACTTTGAGGGCACTGCCATTCAAGCACAGGTTTTTCTGCTGTAGAGAGAATAATCCCCAGCATAGATACAACATTAAAGTATCCAAGCATAACACACAGAGGGTGAATTTCAAATCCACCCATTTGCATCTTGAAGTGAATGAGTGCCAGCAATGGGGCCCTGTGTTCATGCGCAGGCTTTGTGTTATTTTGGTGCGGAGTTGAGAATATAGCCTGCTTTTGTCTTTTTCTTTATATGTTTTATGAAACGTACAGTTCATGAGAGTGCACCAATGACATGTGAGGTACGTTTAATTGAAGCCGTCTGCCAAAACGGAAAAAAGAAGCCTGCTACATTACTGCAACATTATTGACATGCTGTATGACTTCTTTACTCAGATTGCTACAAACAGCAGATGGAGCTGTCGTTAGTTGCTGAGTTCATTTCCAGGAGTTAATCTGAGAGGAGGGTGCTGCACCTAAAGCTACCTAATTTTGAGCATGAGGATGTGTAATTAGAATTGAGTGCTTGAGCCACTGCCCATTAAACCTGAGATTTCCATGTAATGTTTCTCCAATTAATCTGTTGTATGTTTATGCTTTGATGGTCCATTCAGTGACATACTTCCTTTTGGGTGCCATCTTGTAATTCTGTTTACAGATCATTTGAGAAAATTAAAAAACAAAAAACACACAGCAATTATTTCTGTAGTTAGTTGTACCTCCTTCTAGATTACCGCACTGGATTTGCATAAAGTCTCTTTGAACAGCCTTGTTTTGGGCCACTTTTTACAAGAGGAGATGGGACTTCAACATACGCTCCTCATTGTGTTGCACCGTATTTTTAATTAATTACTGGAGATACAGTAAATACACAAGCATTTAATATATGCCTTGGGGTTGAAAAAATAACGACCTTTACTGCACCAAGAAAGTATGGACGCATCAGTGTTTTCACGTATACTGACAGAAACTTCAGACGGTGTTGAAGTATAGTCAGCTCATATTTTTGCCAACAAACATTAGCCTCCAGTTATACTTTTGCACCCTGTGCCAAAACAACAGAGAAAAGAGGCGGGAGAGGAGGGGGGAGGGGGGGCAGCTGAGAGGCTGTATGGTGGATAGGTTAGGGGCGTGAATTTGGGACAAAGCATGGAGGCAAAGGAAATTAGAAAATTCGTCGGGATGGAACGAAGGATGTACCCCCCCCTCAAACCCTTCCCCCTTTTTCCTCCAGCAGTGCTTCTGACAGATGGAGGTAAGGGTGGGTGGGTTGATGGGCTGAAGGGATTAAAACTCTGCTGCCACTTTTTGGAGCCTGAAGAGAGAGTCACTCCTGCAAACGTGGGGTGCAGAGAGGCACTTGTGGCGAGAGTCGCGGGGCGTGTGAAGTGGGTGTACGCCAGCTAATGTCAAAAGAGACATGGATGCTTCCCCTCCCTTGCGCCCCCCTCGGCTTCATCCACCTTTATCCACTGAGCAGTGAGCTGCTTGAGGGGGGGGCAAGAGGGTTGGGGGTGCATCTCAATAACCTTAATAGAGCTCCCTTTAATTAATCAGCTCATCTGCAGAGGCCCGATACCTGCAGCTGACCCCCTCCCCACCTCCCTCCCCCCTCACCCCAGCACAACATCCTCACACTGCTGCTGTGACATTGTGGTAATGAGCTAACACAGCTACAATGTCATGGAAATGTTGCAGAGACGTTATCTGTGGGAGTTCATCACACATGCTGATGTTCCCGATCCCCTTCAGTGTTTGCGTTGTGTACGGAGATGCAAGTGTGTTGCATCACAGTGAGCCCTCCCTCAAAATAACAGATACATACGGTCGAATGGCGAGAGGAATCCACGATGCCACTATTTCCACAGAAGAAGAGGGAGGCTCTGGGCCCGCGTCAAGTAAACATTTGAAACAGATGGCAATTTCAAAGCAAGCCTCATCAATCTTTGTTGACACTATCCCTTTTCAAAACTATTCTTATTTGGGATATTTGCAATTATAATACATACTGTAAGCTCATTTGAATATCAAATTAATTACTGAACACGCTGGAGTAAATACCCCTTTTATAAGTCCTTGTTAAAAGTGAAAAGTTCTTGACTACGGTTGGATGGTGTGTTAATTTACAGTGATATCTAATCCCAAGTTACTTCACATAAAAGGCATTACTATACATATTTTAATGGGGAGGTGCTTGTTTTCCAAGCAATTTTCTGCAAGAGTACATTTTTAATTTATTCATACTTAATTTATTGGTCTCTGCATACCAGCTCAGTAAAATTAATCAACAGCATGTATGGCCCTCTTAAAGCCACATCTCTGTTTGGCAGGCAGACAGGCAGCCTCTGCATTAGGATAAGCTCTCCTCTCTTGTGCACAGAGCTGGGTGAAATGCCCCACATTCAGTCAAGCTGGAGGATGCCACCTCCAAGGAGACTCTTCAGTTCCCACAAACAACCTTTTAATCAGAGGGAAAAAAGGAGTGAAAATGAAAAATGCACCAGCCTTGAATGATCCAAAACACTGCAATTTCTGTGGATAGTGACTGTCGTCGCTGCTGTCAGAATGCAGTCCGCTGGGGACAATGCCTTTCCCCCTCTCTTTCTACTACTCTTTGCCCTCATACTCATCTGCCCTTGAATTGGTTTTATGGGGCTTTGGCAGTCATTTAGCACAGAATGACCAGAGTTCTTATCACCTGACTCCACTATACACTCCAAATATCTATCGACCCACTGACACACCTTAAGGAGGGATCTACACAACCTTACACATGGAAATGATTTCATTTAATTACCATTCCCCTTTGACAAAGCAGACACAAGGGGAGGGGGGGGGAGGGGGGGGGGGGGGGGACAAAGGAGCCTGGACAACAGGAGCATTTCTCTGGTGTAATGTGCGCCACGTGTAATGAGCAGCGGAAAGGTCATTTGACACATTTTCTGCCAAAATGAATTCATTTATTTCAAGCACTTAATTCTGCAGTCACCTCCTCGGTGCATAGCTTGGCAGTGCACTGAGAGGGTGCATTATCACAAGTGGAGGCTTAGCTTCATCCCAATGGCCAGTGGTGACCACAGGTCTGTGGGAATGCCTGAAGAGCAGAGAAATAGTGAAATGGAGTGTGGGAGATCCAATCACCTCCTCTATCATAGGCAAATCGCCTCCATCACCTTCAGCGTAATTGGAACATTCATTACAGACCAGTAAAAACGCAGGTCGTCATTAGATGAGCGATTTAAAAGTAGGCTTCTGGAGAATGAGAGACTTGAGGGGGTCACAATACATGGTCACAGTCAAGTAAATAATGGGAATTGGTCCTATGGGGTTTGAAAAACCACAAAGCTTATAGTTATGCACCAAAATACAACTCGGGAAAGAAGGTGAGAATTCAATCATCAGACAGCACATAAAACGCCCGCTGTGCTCTCTCAGCGTTACAATAATTACAGTTAGAGAGGTACACTGTAATTCTCGGTTATAAACATACTCTAATCTAACGAATGCATAAACTACTGTGATGCTTATTGGGCTAACCTTTTCTTAAATTATGCACAAATCTTTCACTAATGATGTTGAGTATAGGAAAACTTGATTGTATTTTGCTTCTGTCCAAAGTGCATCCATGTATCTACTGTATATACAAACTCCAAAAGACTCATCAGTACATTATTGAGTGCAACAATGTGACATGTGAGAGTGGCTTCGGTTAGCAGGATGTTGCGCTCACCTGCCACTGGAGGCCTCAGTGCAGCCGAAAGTTGAACCACTTTGTTTTCCCATTTATTCTGTTCTGCTGCTGTTCATGTTTTGAATGTTTTCATATTTTTCTACAGGGAAACATTTCACTGTACGCAAGACCACAACTACGAGGTTGATCAAAGGAAGCATATTTAATATGTTTAGGTTTGAAAATGGAGTCTGATGCTCGGAAGGTTGTTTTATAAAACTTTGTTCTAAACAAAGAAACCGTAACAATAGTTCATTGGCTTGTGTGCAGCTGGGCTTCACTAACTGCAAACATGCCTGAAGTCAGTCATGATTTGAGATTCTCTTTGAGAAATGTAAGCGCTCTTGCAACAAATCTTGTTATTTATTTCTTTGTGGTGCTCCCGCTAATGACCATGTTTTTGCAGGAGAAAATGTCTCCACATTAAATATGAATAAACACATTGTGATGAAACAATTAGGCAATGGTCCTCCGTGTGCAGCTGGTTTACGTTTCTGGATGTCTTGAAGATGTTAATTAAAACAAAGCTGTAGAGTCATATTTACCAATTAGAGATACTTTTTTGGGGGAAAAGAAAGTAATTAGTGAAGAAAACCCACAAAGGTACTCTCATGTCAAGACTAGACCTTTACAATTGATGAAATAAGATAGTAGTATGATCACCTTGTGCTAGAGGTACCCAGCGGGTCATGGTAGGATGACACATGGCCTCAAAGTCAGAAGCATATGTGCTGTGCTTTCCTCTCAGCCCTTTTACCACTCAGGAGTCAGATTGGACTTCTCGCTCTCAGCTACTCCACATTATTGTCCATTATCACACCGTGGTCCATGTGTAAGGTGACAGTGGTGCTCTGATGGAGAGGAGACAGGGGAACCTAGACTGCAATAACATATTATTAGCTTTTTTCCACAGCTCCACTCGGCTGGATTTACTCTGGATATCCAGAGACCTCTGAGGGCAGCCCACTGTGACTGCAGTGTCCACCACCAGAGCAATTGCCAGGGATGCACAGGTGTGTGCGGACCGAATAGTCGCGCACCCATTCAAGGCATAGATGGGGCACGTGTACACACACGCAAACAGGGAGCACAACTGCGTCTGTAATCAGTGACAGGCCCTTCCCAATTAGCCTCAGTGTGCTGTCATTCTTGTGAGCTGTTGTAATACTACAGGCTCTCCTTTTATTTTGTAGACTGTAAACACATCTCCTGCCATCACTGTGGTTACACAATACAAGGACAGACAGACAGACAGATGCTTTCAGATTGCATATGAGGGAGAGTGTATCAGCTGCTCCTTTAAATGCGAGGTGCTCTTGTCCTTGGTAATGTTAACAGTCTCCCTTGTGACTGATGCGCCTTGTCCCAGCCCTGTTTATAAAACAGTCAGAACTTCGTTAAAGGACAATAACATCAGCCAAGCTCAATTATGGTGACATTTTGCTGACATGCAGATTGCATCCCCTCAATCTTTTTTTATGTAAAGCACTGGTGTGCCAGTCACATATGGATGGATGAACTTTGGGAGAATCAATGGTATTGATGAATCATAGATCATACAAGTCAACAAGAGTGACACTAGGAAGGTGAATTAATCGCACACGGAAAGTCAATATTAAATTGTAATCATAATCAGACAAAGTGAGTTATGTATAATCAATAGCACAATTATGATTGTACGTAGGAGTCATCTTTGCAATACAGACAATAAGTGCTTTCAAACAGGCTGCATTGTACTAGTATTACTGACTGTGCACAGAGTTATTAATGGTGGCTTATATTATCTCAAGCAGTCTATGATAACACTAAAAAGTGGATTACATACATCCTAATAAATATACGAGGGACTCTTCACTGGATACTTGCATGTGTGTAAAAATGAATGACTGGAAGTTAGACATATTGTTCTCCCAGAGGAAGATGGTCGGGGGGAGTACAGTTAGTCGAAAAAATTAAATGAGTTGATGGAATTGCTGGACTTTTAATGTAACCTGAAACATTAAAGCCAAAGTTTTTAAATAAATGTCCCGTGTAACGGTAATCTTTTAGATTTTTTTGTCTCTTAGTTTTTTTTGTGTGTGTGTCATGTAGTCCATGCGGTACACAAGTTTTAATACATTTACAATGAACACATTTGCAGAGGTGGTGTTGATGTAAGTGATTCTTCACAAGAATTTGCATTACTTATCGATGCCCCACTACTTAATGTAACATTATATAAACTGATCCGAGGCCAGGTGTGGTGTTGCGGTCAAACTTTCAGGTTTTCGGTGAATACACGTTGTTATTCAAGGGTGTGATGCCTGACAAAGATATTTCAAGAGAGGAATTAACTAAACAAGATACAGCTACAAGAATGAGGAAAATGCTGTTAGTTAGTTATCACCAGCAACCTCCTCCATCAAGATCTAAAAGAAAAAAGTGCAGTTGACATGACTGGCAAAAAGGCGTCCGAGGAAGGTGTTTAAATTAAAACTGAATACACACTTTCAGTCCTTCTTCATGAGGTAGTGCAACTTTTTGATGATGATATAATACAACAATACCTCATGTTGTACAATCTGGTATTGTATAAGCTGGCCATTTTAAATTGAACCTCTTTGCAAGATATTTCTAAAGTGCACTGGACTTGTTCAGGAGTTCAGGTGTAATCTTCTGATACTAAATTTTGACGTGAGGTCACATGAAAGATTTTCTTCTGGAGAATCCTTCATGAAGTTCATATTTGTGCAGGTGTGACTACAGTGTAGAACATAGCACCACCACTCCTGAGTCTGTTAAACTTTCTTGAAAGTGTTTTGTAATCAAAGATTTAATTTTCCTTCATGGGATTCCTACAAAAACTGCTTTCAGAAAGTTTTCTTGGTCTTACAAACCTCAGTCTGACTTGCCTTACTCCTGCTAACTACCATTTCTTTATTACCCCTCTAACTGAAGAACAGCGTCCTGAAAATGCTTTACTGCCTTCTTATAGCCTTCTCCTACTTTGTGGGTGTCCGTTTTTTTTCATTTTCAGAGAGCTAGGCAGCTACTTAGAGGAGCCCATGGATGCTGATTGTTGAAACAAGTTGTGATAATCTTGCTTTTTTTATAAAGCTTTAAAAATTGCATCACTAAGCCTCTCTCGATGATGGCTGTGGTAAAACCATAACATTAACAAGCTAATTAGAGTCTGAGACGTTGGTAAAAGTAATCTGAGAGTTCAAATTTCTCAAGGGCTCGTTTTGTTTCTCACTGTGAAATTTTGCAAAACTAAATAATACACTGATCCTTTTCCTTTAATCATGAAAAGAACGCTTCGTATTCACATAAACAGAGATGCTGTGCCCAAACTCTTGCATGTCATTATATTCACTAACTTGTGAGGAGTTTATGACCATTTTCATTATTTAATTATAACAATATTCTGCACTTTTAAAACCAATTTAGAGATTTACAAATTAGTTTCAGTGATAATAACCCTTCAGAACTGTAGACATGTAGTCACAGACAGATAGGCACACACATAGCCATATACCTTCCCTTTCCTTTACATACACACACACACACACACAGATATGGACAAGCACACAAGGATTTATGCAACTCAAATAGATACCAATATATTTTCAAGAGTGAATATAATCATCAAAACAAGCTGTCTCTTCCTCTGTGACTACAGCAATAAAAAGCATTACATATGACTCACATGATGTGAGGCTCCTTTTTCCTAATAAATTCTCTGGAGAGTATGACAGCCTCTGACTTCTTCATTAGTAGATGACAGCTTTTCTCCATCAAAAAGCTCATCTTGAGGATGTGGAAGCGTTTTGAATCAGAGGCTGTAATTGCTGACCAATGAAAATACTCAAGGCAGCACAGAGTCTTCACTGAGGCCTGATTTTAATTGTGTTGACTGGATTTTCCTACAAGGTCCAATAACTTTAGCGACCTGACAGGTGCACACCCTGAAACTCGTCCTCCCCTCTTTTATCAAGTTTTCCCCTCATTATTTCCACTTAAATGCTGACAGCTCAGAGGCCGCAGATTTTCCTTTTCGTTTTCCCTCGACTGTTCGGTGTGCAACAGACACATAAAATGAATGTAATTTCCATTAGATAAAAGGTGTGTGAGGCTGAAGACTTTCACCTTAGCTTCACTCGACTAGACATCCCTTTGCCCTTCACTCTGTTGTCTTTCATTCACTGGCTTTTGTTGATTAACCATAATGAGGTGACTTACCATAGTCATCCAGTTTATCCCCCTCCTCCCCTCCTGCCTCCTCAGTGAGGTGGTGCAGATAAAAAAGTCCATCCAGGCAGCCATCATACAGGGTCAGCACAAATCAGATGGAGGGGCTTTCTTGTGTCTGCCAGCCGACACTTTCAAATGTTAATGGATGGGGGCGAACAAAGTTGAAGTGGGTCTGAAAATGCTAATTGTCCCTAATTCATGTAAATAGGTTTCTTAATGGAGGAATTAAGCATTTTAAATATGCAATTGGAGGCAATCAGTCCTTTCATTTGCTGGGTGGCACAGGTGTAGTGGATTGAAATTCATCTTTCACACAGGGTGTCTCATTTTTCATTTGGCTGTGTTCAGGCATGGATGACGGAGAATGGAAGAGAGAGGTCCTTGTGCACTGCATTGTGCAGATATCGGTGAGTGAAACATGTCGCGAAACCTATAATTGCGTTGTTCTTCAGCGTATCAAGATAGAGGGAAAAGCAATTAACGAGAGGTCCAATCAATAGTGGTAAATACAGCCAGTGCAAAAAGATAATCTGTTCTCACCACTTACAGAAGTCATATGCAGTGTGTCGCTATATATACATTTACTGATATTATTATTTATTTTTGTTTATCTCAGTTATATACACATTATAACTACTACCATATATACTGTCGCACACAACAAAAGAGTTAGGCCTAGCTACATATCACAGGCAGAGCAATAGCAAATAGACAGCTCTGACCTATTATTCTGATCATCTCAAACAGACAATAAACCAGGAGGTCATGCTTCAGCATGTAATAACATGGTGTAGCAGCACGGGAAAACACACACAGTGTGTATAGGCTATGAATCAAATGGGCAATGCATTGTCTCAGAAAATGACTTATTAGTCAATACAAAGGGGGATACTGTGTCTTTGAGGTGTAAATAGCCATGACTCTGCGGAGAAGAGGAGGCAGCCCTGGTTAATGAACGAGACAAGAAAAACCTTGTTTAAAAGGACAAATCAGATCACAAGATTTCAAACCCATTAGCTGCTACTCGCAAGGAATGATAATAATGATAAAGGATGGCTGGGCCTTTTGATTTCAGAGTAGCAAACTGTGTTGTCTTGGGAAAAATCTTTTCCTGGAGGAGAATCAAAGAGCAGTTCATTTTCACACTGACCTTCAGGGCTCAAGGCGGCCAGACAAGGGCACAAACAGATTGAGAATTAATTGGTGCAATTAACATTTTGTGATTATAAGGACTTCAGATCAATACCTTATGCAAATAGCAGTATTGATGTGCAGCAGAAACCTTGTTAATTGTGTTTGGCGAACAAACAAGCCTCTATGTTACTCTTCCATAATGGAACAGGAGGCACGGACAGGTTCAAACTGCTGACCACTTTAGATGCACGAGGACATGCGGCAGTTTCTCTCTCCTCCATCCTGCCGGCCCACTTCTTCAACCTCCACTCTGCTCGAGACTCTTAAGAAAAGTTGCAGAGTTTGAAGTTCTTGGTTGCTTTTAAGTTGGCCTTTTAGTGGCTCTTTGAAGAGGCTCTTAAAAGCTGGATGAAGATTCTTCAGTGTTCTGTGATCACCATGCTCATGTCAGGCAGCGGCAGATTACACAAATGGCCTCCTGCCTCCTTTCTTTTAGAGTTTTAAGAGTGGGAATGGGCATGTGGAGAAGAATTGAAACACTCTGTGCCGACAGCCATTGAAATGAATTAGTCTCAGCTTTATTGCTGTGGACTGGATTTTCCACTCTCGTTATTAAACTGCGTTAAAAATGCACTTTCATTTCAGATAAGTACCAGTAATCCTGTTTGCAGACCACAGCAGATGAAGTTAAATATAATTTAAGCAGAAACGGAAACGAGTGGAACAATGTAATCACTGAAAGTGAGATTGAAGTGATGCTATTCTTACCATTATTATTATTTTCATTACCGTCGGTGTGGAAAGATACTTTTGAGGGCAGCGGCAACAGCAAGCAGAAGGTAAGTAAAGCAGAAAAAAACCCTCCATCCAATAACTATCAGAGCTAATAAATCCCCGCTCACTACTACCCGTCTCTGCGACAATTGGCTTGCAGGTTGTTGCATGGCTTACATCCTCTGGCCTTGAAGACACACACAGAGCAAGAAACGTACAAAAAGCATCAAGCTACTGTTAATTAGCTGAGTTAACAGGCCGAAGCAACGGTGAGCTTTTTATGTGCCGCACTGCCTGCCGTGGCTGTGCTGTTGGTGTAATGCTTGATGAGGGCTTACTATACCTGTCCTTACGTGTTGTGTAACAGTAGCAAAACTATGCAACATAAAAAAGTAAGGTCCCTTGTGAGAAAACAACAGAGCTGTGAGGGAAAAATGCTGTTGTTCTTCTCTGCATTTAGTATGTGGATTTTCGCAAATTGATATGATTTGTTTTAAGTAACTTTCAACCCCATTTCAGCATGACTTAAAATGAGCTTCCTGAGAGAGTGATAACAGGTTTTATAATAAATATATAACAATTGCCATCATATTAGCCATTTGTTAGTGTGCTAATTACAGTTAATTCTTTTCAATTTTGGGCTGTGCTTCTTTAGGCATTAGCTTTAATCTCCCTGGTGATGAAGTTGGTGTATTAAATAGAAAGCACAGGAAGGATGTGTAATTAAACCATCACACTTATAACCATGTTAACCGTACACCACCACATATTGGGTTAGTTGATAACAACTGGACGTTAGAAATGTCTGAAAATTGTGTCTGGAAACGACGATGTCATAACTATGTGCTGCTGCGTGACAGTGACACAAATCTTATTTTAGCCGTGTATCAAGACTAGTTACAGTTATATAGGCTTAAAGTGCAGACTGTCAGCTTTAATTTGACAGTATTCACATCTAAATTGAAGGGTTTAGAAGTTAAAGCTCTTTAACATGTGGAACGTTCTTATTCAGGGGCTCAAATGTAATTGGAATCATTAATGTAACCATATATTTATGTGACATTAATGAGATTTTTTTAAAATAACTTTTCTGACTGCCTTATGTTTGAAAACTGTGGACGCAGTGCTGTGCAAGTTCACATGTTAAAATAACTAATTCAAAGTTTTGTTCACATAGATTCATAATTCACCAATGGAAACGTTTTTACTTTTCTATGACCTCCTCTGAATTCTTCTTTTCATATAAAAATAATGCTACTGAGCGCTACTAACTACTAACATGAAGCGTACACCTTTATGAGCAGGTACACGCACAGCTTTGCTTTTATCTATTTTATCAGTAACAATCAAGATACTCAAAATCAAACTGTGATATATTTTCTAAAAACACGTTGCACAGAACCACATATCAAAGCATATTTACCAGAAGATGCTCAGTAATGAATACCTCAGTCTCACAATTAACATCACACTAATGGTCATTTCAGTGGTGAAGTAAACAATGCGACTTCAAAAACAGCCAACATGTCATACACCTAAATACACCTGCTGCTATACACCTGAAAATAAAGATAACAGAGCTGCAGCTGTGTGAAAAAATCTGCACAACAGCAGGTGAAATCATACTGAGTGGAAGTGCTGGACACAGGTGAGTGCAAAGCAAGTGGATGTGCAGCTTTCTGCTCCAAGACTACAACAAAAGTTGAACCCACAATACAGACTATCTCTTCAGACTTTCTGTTGTGCAAAGTCAGCTATTTCATCCTTCAGATTCAGCTGGAAGGAATCTCTTTCTGGACACCTTTACTGGTGTCTTCTGAAACCTTTTGTTTCCGTACCCTTTTTCTTTTGTGCTGTTTGCTGTGAGAGAGTTGCTGCGTAGATTCAAACATCTAGAAATACCAACATCTGCAGTTGCCCTAATATAGTTGCGCTACTTGTATGTACGGTATTTATGCCTGTGAGTGGTACGGAAATATATGCAGGTTCAATTCAACGCGACACGTTTGAACATTGTTCAACACTCCATAATGTATAACCTGTGATGTCCATGAAGTGCTGTGTGTCTATGCATTAAAATCAGAACGTTCATTAGTGCTGTTCATATTTTCCATGAATTTTGAACTAAATATGCCGTTTTTAATAAAAAAACGTGAAGTAAGCGCAACACATTTTAAAGCATACACGCACAACACTGCATGAACATCACCAAGGCTTTCTTATTTCTGGAGCTTTTTCAGACCTTTACTGCAACTGTCTTCTTTTGTTAATTGTGGGTATTTTTGCCTTTAGATCAGTTGTCAATAAGTAAAATGCAGTTTTATTGGATTGAGTTCCTGTTATTGTTGACTTAACAATTGAAGAATATTCCAGTGGTTCACCTTCTATAACTCCTGGACTGTTTTGGGATTGGACAGTCTGTTTTAGGTCATTGCCCATCTGAACTGTGAGGCACTGTCCAATCAACTTTGCTTCATTTGGCTGAATCTAAGCAGACACTATATCCCTGTAGACTTCAGAATTCATCTGCTTCTGTCTTGTGTCACATCATCAATAAACACAATTGACCCTGAGCCTTTGGAAGTCATGCATGCTCATGCGATCCCACTGGCTCAACATGCTTTACGGGAGATGTTGTATGCTTTGGATCATGAACTGATCAGCTCCCCTTTCATGCTTTCTTCTTCCAGAACCACTCGAGTTTGACTTTTGAAGATATTTTTTGGCAAAGCCTAATCAGGCCTTCTGTTCTTGAGGCTAATGAATAGTTTGCAGCTTTTATTTTAACCATCTGTGTTTGCTGTCATGAAGTTTCTTTTTACAGTGGACCTGAATAATAAAGTCTTCCACCTTGAGTGTTTTTCACTTGGCTGGATGTTTTAAGTGGGTCCTTCAATACTATGCAAATGATCTTTTGATCATCCACCGGTGTTGTCTTCCATGGACATTCAGGCCTTTTTATGTTGCAGAGCTCAGAAAGAGTCAAATTGCTGATTTGGCCACTCATAATATTCCCATTAGCTCTACGATGGATTTGTCGTTGCAGCCTAAGGATGGTCTGATTCACCTTCACTGCGAGCTCACATGTTGTAGGTTCACAGCAAAAGCTTGAAAATATAAATTCAACACTTGGAATCTATTACCTGTATAACCAATGGGATTCATTACTTATTTAACAATGGCACCACACTAGTGGCAGTTTGTTGCAGAAGTTTTGTTATAGTTTTTGTGTCTTCTTGAGATTTTCGACTTAGTTTTTCTTTTTGTGAAAACAAAACCTTTTTTCTACACTGGTTTGGATGCTGTGCTGCTTAAAGGATTTATACTGGTAATTCTGGTACTTTTAACTGAATGTTATGATGGGTAACTATACCAACGGGAAATATATTTATGTATTGGAGAAGCTGACTGAGCTGTCAAAAGTCCAAGTATTGCCAAGAATAAGATCCCATAAAAGAACCCCAAATCCAGATGACAGGGCGGGAGAAAACTGAAGATCAAGAAGAAGGAAGTTTAAACAATTTCTATCTTGTATCATTGTGGAAAATATGAGATTCCCGGAGAATATAATGGCTGTACTTGGAGAGCTGATAAGGGCACAGTGAGAGATTACAGACAGAGCAGTAACAGTAAAGGAGGAGGGATTGCAGTGACTGTTAACAACAGATGTTATAATCCTCTTTGTGGCTTGGACATTGAACTATTGGCTGTAAATTTCCCTCCACGTTATTTACTGAGAGAGTTCTCTTGTGCAACCTGATGACACTGAGTGGGACATCATCAGTTAAATTGGTGCCAGGCTACAAGCACAAAACACTAGTTTTTCACATTGTATCTCAGGAAATTTCAACTTCGTTGAACCTAATTTCTTGATGATTTTTATTAGTGATTTGTTTTCTGTCGCAGTTAATATTACCCCAACTGAATGTCCCTTTCTGAATTCTTAAAGTATTATTCAAATTATTACAATTTCATTGGTAGACAGTGCCAAAATGTTTCCAGAACTCAGTGGATCTAATTTGATTTAACAAACTGTGTTGAGGCAGTGGTTAACTTAAGGTAGTGGTAGATGAATGGCATGCACCATCCACATAATGAAGAAGTGGCTGATATCAAGATGTCCTATCAGTGGTTAGAAAGGCTGATCTGAAAGACAGGTAATAAACAAACAGGCTCCGACCACAAGAGCTCCAGCACTAAAGTGATGGGGTAAAAGATGCAGGCAGGTACAGTATATATGGAATGCCATATCAAGCGGCGGTAATAGTGTACAGGAACATCTGCGCCGAATATGGGTTGGAAGTCGAACTGGGAGATACCTCCAAAGGTGGTGGAGAATGACAGAGCAAAGATCCTGATCCTGACAGATCCAGACCGATAAACAGGTGATGGCTAACGAATAGATGTAGCAATTCCAAGTGACAGCAACATCAAGAAGAAGGAACACAAGAAGCTCAAGAAATACCAAGAGCTGAAAGAGGAAATCGAAAAAGATGTGGGAATTGAAGGCAACAGTGACACCAGTGGTAATAAGAGCACTTGGGTCCGTGAGCCCAAAACTGGGAGAGTGGCTCCAAAAGATCCCGAGGACAACATCAGAGAGCTCTGTTCAGAAAAGCGCAGTCCTATGAACATCTGAGACGCTGTATAGATCCCTAATGCTCCTAGGCCCCTGGTAGAGGACCTAAACTTAGAAAAAAGAGAAAATTGCCCACATGGGGGTGGTCAGTTCATATACATATACATATATATATATATATATATATATATATATATATATATATACACACACACACAAATATATGAAAACTTTGATGCAATCTATCTTGCACTACTTCTGGTTCCGGCTGAGTAGATTTTACAGAAGGTTTTATTGTCTTTGTTTTATGTGTCTTTGCACGTTTTTATCTTTTTATCCTTTCATCCTTTTATTCTGTTCTTTATTTTCCTGCTATGTAAAGCACATTGAGTTGCACTTGTGTGTGAAATGCGCTATACAATCCTAATGAATTCTAACTGATCCTCGTCCGAAAAAAAAAAGTTTTTTTATTGGAAATCATAATATAATTAACATGGATCCCTGATTGTTACAGGGACACATTGTGACCTTTTGGCTATGTGGTTTCACAGAATCCATTCACAGGCTGGTGCTGCCTGATGAATTTCCTCTGTCACTGGATCAATAAAATTAGAATCAATAGAACTGCAAATACATGAGGATCAATCCCCAAGTAAACATTAATGGAAGATAACTTAGATGCTGAAAGTGGAAACTGAAGCTCACAGTGAAGTTATCATTGTTGGGATGATGAAGATGATTGTGGTGATGATGACATCGATTCTATCTTGTACTGCACCTGTTCTGAAATTGATCAGCTTTCTGTTTTAGAGAAGAGACAGGTTATTCTATCCAACCAATCAACATATAGAAGATACATAATGATGGCATGTGAATCATTTCCCTACCACTGTTATAGAAACAAAAATAATGCAGAGAGTAAACTATGAAGCCAGGAGTTGAAAAACCCATCTGTGGTCAGACTGTGGAGAGCAGGTGAAAAAGACACAATGGTATTGCATTTTTAGACGTGGCTCAAAAAGACCTTGTCAAGATTGATGTCCCTCTTGTAGCTATAGTTAATAGTAAGGGAACACTTCTGAAATTAGAATCCACTTCTTTCTAAATGCACCACCTGTGAATCGAGGACATTGGAGAAAAAAATGGAAGAGTACATGTCATTTCTATAGGTTTCAAGACACAGGGAACGGTGAACAGCCAATCTATGAGGTGTAATGGATATGTCAAGAATTGCTAAATCATAGGTGTCCGAGGCAGAAAGACAACTAACCCAAACACAGTGTCATTCTGGAGGCTGAAAAGAAGGCAATAGCAGAAAAGAGAGGAGAAAACAACACAGTTGGATAAAGGATTGCTTTTAAATTCGCCGATCCAAAAAATGAGAGAAAACATTAACTGTTTATTTTCCTGCATACTGTTCTTTATTATTACCTATTTGGCATCTCTTTCTGGGTGCATTATGGAAATGAAGTAATGCTACTTTGCTTAACAATAACACACTGACTTTGAATCCTCTTACTTAAGGTTTGATTGCTTCTTGACGGTGGTTTTAAATGAATTGTGTTGAGGAGTGATAAAGAGCTTATTGCCAGGAATAAAAGCCCAGAGCAATGAAGTAAAGCTACACATGGAGTGGCTAGGCGATACAGGCTATTACGGTGAGGGAATGGTGTCCTTGACTGCCAGGACGGCTTAGAATTTTATTTCATCTTGTTTTGCTGGCTGCTGACAATGATGCGTGACTCTGGTACTGGAGGAAGAGGGCAAGCATGAGAGCCATTTTAGATGTCATTTGCATATGGTGTGTCTCTAACAGAACGAAAATAACTGCATTGGTTTGTATGTGTGTGTGTGTGTGTGTGTGTGTGTGCACATGAACATACAGTGTACACATTTCACATAGGCTTGAGTACAGTTTGCATATATGCAGGTGTATGTACACGTTTCAAGCGTTTTACCAGTTTGTTTCTGAATTTTCCACAGTGTTACTTTGGAGAAAGTTATCTGTCTGCTTGTGTTGCGTGCGTTTTGAAAAAATACAGCCTTACTCTGACCTCTATCACTCACATAAGCTGAAGCCCCCAAACCTCATGTAAATGTGGACAGTGGAGGACTGGGAGACTTTGGGAGTTGTTGTTTATCAGCGTAGAGAAAAGAACGGTTGAGCTGTAATGGCTCTCTTGTGGGTTCAGTATGCAAACTTCTCTGTTAGCAGCAGTGAGGGCTCCCCTCTGAGCTGCACATCTCTGTTATTTTGGTTGGCTGCTTGATTTGTACGGGACCAGTTCATTTGGAGGTTATTGCGGTTTTGTCAAGGTGAATTAGTACATTTGTGTTGCTCTGCTGAGACGATAGGAGAAGTTTTTCCTTTGTTGTGCTAATTTTTACAGCAAAAGTTACAGGTTTGTAACTTCTTTTCAAACTTGTTTTAGACTTTGAGATAACTTTTAATCGTTAATTATTTACATACATTTCATACATCAGGGGTGTAAAGATGAACCAAAGTGAATCAGAACCCTATTTTAAATTAAAGATGTTATTTAATTGGTACACGGACCCCTGCAATTCATAAAATGTGCAATAAACTGGTTGATATTTGAATTTGCATCTAAATTTCTAAAAGTCAGTTGACTTAGTTTTGCTGCAGATTCTGCACAAAATCCATGCAAACCTTTTGCCACAGCATGAGAGTAAAACATAAAATTGAGTCTGCATCATCACAACAAGTGGGTGTAGTGTGTAAACAACAGTTATAAACAGTGGGATACACACTGGATGCTACAATCTGATCAAGTAGCAAAAGCACCATATATCTACCATGTTGATAGTGAGAAACAAAGAAAGATCAATGCTGATGCAGAGTATTACTTAAGTAGAGTGGTAGTATGACAGATCTGGCAAGGCATCATGGATCCCAAGATGTGAATACAGCATGCAAATTGAACAGTTTTTCCACCACAACTTAACTAAAACTTGGCAAGGTCAATTGAAATTAGCAGCATGTTTTGCTTAAAAAAAGTAGGTCAAACTTGTATTTAAAAGTAAAGCCCAAAGTCAAACATCAGCTAAGAAATGCATTTATTTCCTGTGCTTTAAAGTACCAGAAATACTCGTGATGCACTTGTCTTTTATGACATTAATCTATTTGAAAGTAGCTATCCAATGCCAAAGAAATTACTTGTTTTAGTTTAGAATGGAAAATGAGTACATTTGTTAAAAATCATCATGAGCTGTATCAGACTGATCTAATCACATAAAAATCTTATGTCATCAGATGCACTGCGAGTATCAGTTGCTTTCTTACTACGGATGATTGCAATGACTGTCTTTGTCTTTCTATTACGTGACTTTTAAAAACTGTCACAGAAATTCCCAACTTGACTGTACCCATGCTGCGTACATCCACGGATACACATTAAATTAACAATGATGACGATAAGCTTTCATGGTCAACTTTTGGTAATCCTGTGGCAAACTTTTATTTTGTTGCTCAGAGGCTAATTAAGCTAATATCAACATTAAGAGTTGGTTATGTTTCTCTTTTGCTAACTGTTTTATATTTCCAATTGATTTATTTAAAACAAGTAACCTGGCCAAGGCTCTTAATATATACATATATAATAAGCCTATTTATCAACTGACGATGAAAAAGAAGACTTTAAGTTAACGTTATACTATACAGATATTTGCAAAGGACGTACATCAGAAGGAAAAACATGAAATTGTCAGTCCAACACAGTTTTGTTTGGTTGCTGAGCTTATATAATTCAGACAACCTGAATGTTACTGCTATAGATAGTGCTGGTTAGAGCTGCATCAGTGAATGCCTACTGAAGAGCAGGAAGGCTACTTATGCTTCTTTAAATCCTAGAGAACAGAAACTTTTCAACCTTATCAAAACCAAGTAGAAAAAAAAATGGAAAAACATCTGCAAGAGCTCAGCACAAGGCTATGACTATTCATTGGGAGAACGATGGTGAAGAAAATCAAACAGAAGAAGTTTGTTCTCTAAGCTTGGACTTCTTGACTTAGTGAGTCAGACGTGCCAAAAGCTATTACTCTTTAAGTGAAGTATATGTCCACTAATTAGCTTATTTGATGCTCCCTGTTTTCAGGCACACAGAAAATAATGATTGTGTGCCACAAAGTGCTTTAAAAAAATTGCGCTAGCGAAACCTCTCCCACTGATAGGTTTAGGCATTTCAGACATTCTTTTCCAAAGAGATTTTCCTCCACCTAAACACAGAACATTGAGGATCATTTTGTGGGATTAGTCGACACTGCTGAGATAAAGTTGGTGCTGAAGAGGCCACATGACTATTGTGTGCCCCCTCCCCCCCGTCCTGCTAAAGTCCTCTTAGCTCATTTCATGGCCACAGACTCTCACCCACTCACTCTCCCCAAATGCTATCACACACGAAGCTCAGTCCAGCCTTTCTGAATGATCATTTCTTACAACACAAGCCTAAATTGTAGCTCTGTCCCTAATCTGTAGCCCTCCCTGACTTTTCTCCTCCCAGAAATGTATTTAATGAGGAAAGTTTTGTGGTGGGTGTTCTGGGGTCTCACACCAAGCATGGAGTGACGGAGGAGGCGCTTTCATAAACCATAGCAGACAAATGGGATTTAACACACAAGAGGCTCTGATGGCCTATTAATTCTGCTTTGGCTGGAATCCAGAATGAGTCCAGCCTCCTCCCTAATTCATGGCTAATTTCTATCAGAGGTATCTGGAGACTTTTTTTTTCTCTGGGCAGGATGCATCCACATAACTTTAATGGATTCATTCAAGGGCTACGGCACGCAGACATTGATTAGATTGCCTCTGAGGCCCTGCTGCTGGTCGCCTGACATAGGCAGCAAATGAAATGCGACCTCTGGTAAAAGGCCTGAACCAGCCAGCTCCAGTCTAATCCATTAGCTCAGAACCTTTTCCAATCCCATTTAATTAATGAAGTAATTTGAAAAGGGTGAACATTTACCAATTCTTGGAATTGGAAAATAGTGGGCTTATAAAGTAGCTGAAATAAGAGCCACACAAGCAGCAACAGCTGCAGTCTTAGAAAAAAAAAAGGTAAAAACTGGAGAAATGGGTTGAGTAATTGTTTGGGATGAGATTATTATTTCAACCCTGAGACAAGATGATCTAACCACAAAACACATACAGATGTGAGGTAATGAGTTGGGTTAAGGAAAATTGCAGTTCTGTAGCTGGCTGGCTTAAATATTTGTCAGCAAGAGAAAATGCCAATTTATTGAAATTCATCAAAGCAAAACAATGACAGCAGGGGAGGGTGCGAGGTAATTAGTTAAATGTAAAGCAGAGGAGTGGAAAATATTTTCCATTTTGTCTGCAGAACGAATTTACGGGTATGTTCTTGGCCAAGCAACTGTGATCCACACTCATCAGCACCACCTAAAATTTGTCTTCTGGTGATCACATTTTGTGCAGTCATGCCATTTTAACAAATGAAAGATCATTTTCACTGTGCACGAGTTTTACTCAGAGTTGGAAGAGGAGCTGTGGTGGGATGTTTATCCTAAGCAAAATCTCAATGTCAAAAGAAAGACAAACACGAGATCTCTGTTGGCGCATATGTTACATTACTTATTTTTCTAATTGAATTCATTTATTTATCTTCAATTAATAATTTACGATGCAACACACAGTGGTATGCAAATGAACAGTTTAAATTTAATGAGTTTTTAATGACCAAACAAATAATTAGCAGAGCCTGGTGTGGTGTGCATGTAATTTGAGAAGAAATGAATGTGAGCGGTTTGTTCAGTGTTTGACTACAGACAAGCTAATTTACTTATGGAGCAGCTTATGCAGCAAAAGAACTGTGCGGTATATAAAAAAGCGTTGAAAAGGCATTACCTCAAGGTCATTATGAAGTCTTCAAAAGGCCAGTTGTGAACATGTAATGCTCCTGAAATAATGTGAAATATTATATTCCACATATCATAGCAAAATAGAGGTGCATGCTCTGAATATAACTCACACACTGACAACTGAAAAATCCACTCAGGATTTTCTAAATATTCGAACTATTCCCATTGCTGTGGGAGAAAAAGGCAGAAGGCTGCGTGCCACTGGAGCCAAATGGCATTTGATAATGGCTTTTTTCAGCAAACCCAAAAGACACTGTTAAGATTTACATTTTCAAATATATGCTGACCTTTTTTCCCTCCTCTCCTCTGTTCGCTTGTCATCAGCACTGTAATTGAATCAATATATTTCCTGATCAGCCCAGAGATTGAATAAGGTCACAGGAAGCCATGTGTGGACATTAAAAATCATTATTCTACTCAAATTGAGCAGAGATGGCATAGACCATTCAGGGTTCAAAATGAAATTATATTAGAGTCTATTACACTTTTACAATTATAGAGACGTTCCAATATTACAAGGGGAAATGAAGTCATAATAAAAAGCCCAGGGGTGTATTACAAAGAAATGACCCAACTATATTTTTTTCACTTTCATGCTGTTACTGAATTGATGAAGAGAACTTTGTGACATTACATTCACTGATAAGTGACCTTATTCATGAAAAATAGAGGAGCCCGCTTCAGTTGCTCCATTTTCTTACTTCAGGTTAGCTGTGGAGCCATTTTCCACCTACACAAGACCAAAAGTCGATACTAGAGTGTGCACATTTACTGTCCTCATAGACACTTTCCAGGACAAGTGGTGCTAATGTAGCTGCTGAAGTACTTCCTACTTTAATTGCCTTTAAGCATACATTTATTTTAATTATTCATTTATTTTTGGGGTGAGGGTTGTGCTTTATGCACGTCTGAGCTGCATAATGTCTGATTAAATAGCCCAATAGAGTTGGAAAGTAAATGGAAGACAAAATTTCAATCCTTTGAAACCCAATATCCCAGAAAAAAAGTGTAAAATTAAATTAAACCATATTATTAAGTGAGAGTTTTCAGTCTAAACTCTTGCAAATTATGTCTAACTATCAAATTAGATAAAACTCCCTTTTTAATTGGCTTACTCATTGTAATGAATAGAACTGATCATTGATCAACTTATCAACTCTGCATGAAATAGAAATGAGAAAAATGAGAAAATAAAAAACTTTTGTACTGGCTTTTTGCAGCTACTTTTTGTGGTCAAGTTTCCTAAGGTTTCCGCATTTAAAGATCAAATATACTGTATTTGGAATTAGAAAATTATATGGCTTCACATATACCAAGTGCCGGCCTGTGATTTGTCTGTGTTGTCACGTCCATCTGCGGAGGAAGATATTTGTTTTTTTCTTCAATTTTCAGAGATCTGTTTCACTTAAGGCACAGCTCCTGTGATCAATTAGGTGTGATGGTCACAATGCCTGCAAAGCTCTGGCAATATGCTCCTTAAAGCCTGTCAAATGATGGTGAGCTGGGGAACTCAGTCGCCTGGAAACGATGCCTGCTCCCAGCCATCATCATCGCTGGATGTAAATAGCCTTTCATCTCAGGTGGAACAGAGCCATTGAGCGAGCACGACTATGTTGCCCTGTTTAAACTCTGCATACAGACGGATGAACGGTAATGAAAGGACCATTTACATCACCTATTCCACCTCCACCTCTCCGGGTTTTTCTAATGTAACACCTCAGAGTGGAACATTTATGAAACACATAATGACAATCTAAATCAGTGGGCGGCTTCACTCTGCAAGGATTAGTGAGCTTGATGTAGTTGAACATGTGAAGGAATACTTGTCACCTTATTACTGTAAGAGCTTTAGAAGTCCTCTGTGAAGAAGTGAGCAAGGGAGAGCTCAAGTATGCCACCGATCTCTCGTAGCAAATTAAGGACTGTGTTATCTATTCAGAGCAGGAAAAATAGGCTGAAAGATACCTGGTCTGTCATATTTTTCAGGTGGAGAGAGAAAAGGCCTCTATGGAAGGTTTTTACATTTATTAAATGCCCAGATCTTTACTACCTCAACATTGACAAGAAACTGTAGGAAAAACTAACAAGAAGAGACACGACTGTGCACACTTGTTTGTTTGAAACAGACACATGTTCAATTGATGTCTGTGTTTTCTTTTTTCAGCCGAAAGCTCTGCAGGGATAAAACTGATGGCACGACCAGATCAAAGAAATAACCAATTTCAGACAGAGGATTAAGAGCACTGTAAAATTACACAAGGCTAAACCAAAAGTGACAAAGTGTAAATGAAACAGTCAGAGGATGTGCAATGCTGCTAAGGAAGAAAATCTGCAGTAGAAAAAGAACATCAGGTTTATGCTGAGCTATCGACTGTGAAAAAAGAACAACTTAGCCACCCTGATATCACACGTTGCTTTGTTGTGGACTGCTGTGTTGTTGCCATCCAGCTATTTGCTATTTTGAAACGGGAATGTGTGGTGCCACATGCAGAGTCTGCTGTATTTTCAGTTTTCTGTAAACGGGATGACAATTCACAAAATGAACACCATGATGTAGTGAAGCGTAGCATCTGAGACCATAAACTCAACAGGAAATTGTTTACAGACGTAACAGTTCAGATAGAAGTTCGGTGATTTTCTCGATTTCTCTGCATAATCTGACTTCTTCCTGCAAACACGTGACTGGCTGCTCCCTGGTGGCCATTAGCTTGATTGCAAGTTTCAAGGGACATTGGCTTAATTTCTCAGAGCCACATTGATCGTTTGTAGACATGTATGGAGCATTCAGAAGACTGCAATTTAAAAAAAAAATAAAATCCATGAAACAAGCAAAAATGTTATACTTTTAAAGATTGACCATATTTTAACGTTTTAAAGCAATCTTCTGTGCAAGCGGGTCACTTCAGGGCCGTAGACTGTTCACACTGATGGCGGCTGCATTTGATTTATAATGTGAACAATCATGCAAAAAAAATTTAATCTCAGCAAAAAAAATCAGAATTGAGCACGAAGACTGTGAATGGCATGTGAATGTAGCCTTAGCTGTATGTTGACGTTAACAAGTAATAACTTAATGATTGGTGTTTGCCAAGGTCTCTTGAGTATTATTAAGTAGGTTTCTCAGTTTTTGTATATCCTGTGTGTTGCTATTCTGTATAATATTCGGATAATGCCTCCTTCTGCTTAAAACAAGGAACTGCTTTTATTTTTGAATTGATAGAAATTACTTTGAATATTCAATTCAATATTTGCTATATTTGCTTTTGAGCTTTCCGAATTCAGAATTGTATTAGTATGGCAGCAATAACTTTTCCTGTCAACAGTCAAGCATCTGCATAGCCTGGCAGTGTGTTTCTGAGTTTCCAAAGAAATCCAACTAAAGTTCCCACTGGAAGAATGTGAGAGCTCGTGCCTCTGGGAACAACAATTGGGATTTTAGGGTTTTCAGCAGAGCCAGAAAATATTAACAAAATGTAAACGGATATCTGAGCTCAGACTTCCTGCCTTGTGCACTGCTCATAACTTAAACGCTGATATACTGTATTTAAAGAAAGTGTTACTAATAGCTAAATCACACAGTTTCAAGACAGTATTTTGGCTGTGTCTCTCCTCTTTTGCTCTCCATACAGTGTTTACCTACATCAGCAAAAGCCCTCTGAAACAGGATTAATTACAATTGGGCTCCAGGTAGTGAAGCTGTTACAAAATAGTGTTGCATGAGATTCGTGATTACAGAGGAATCCATCTTATCAGACTTCAACCAATGTCTCTGTGGCCAACATACAGTGAGTGGAACCATGTTAGCACTTGATCACCACGGTGGTGTTAAAATGGAATAAATAAGGAAAAAAACTAAAGGAACACATTAAAGGATTTGGGGAATTATATATTTGACAAACAACTAAAACAACCATCCTTTACACTGCTAAAACTAAACATACAGATATGGAGATACATATGCATGAACGCAATCTTCAGTTTGGATTCAGTGTTTAGACATCGTGCTCTGCAGTCTGATCATCTCCTTCCTCAGCCAAACTGGCTGGCTTGCTCTGTCACCCTGGTTTGGTGGAGGCCCAATGGTGATGAATGCCTTTTCCCTTTTTTGTGAAGTCTCCTTTACTGCTACTGCATGCCAGACGGAATGAAAAACAGATTAAAGAGGCAGGAAACCGACACAGAGAGGATGTTTGGCTGTTGGCTATTGAGTTATCAGCCCTTTTCACACCTAATGAAACAACTTTCAGCACTGCAGCTTATTAAATATCCCCCAGTCACTGGGCAGAGCTGCAGAGCTGCCAGGCCCTGAGAAAGCTGCATTAGATTTTAATTAAAAACAAACAAATTACCCTGAGCTCTATGCATCCAGGAAATTTAACTCCATCTAAACAGGATCCAACTTTTAACTGTTCAATGGCTCCTGTGAGAAGTCTGCAGGAACACAAGATATTCATTAATGCTGAGAGGCTGTAATGCATCAAAGGACTTTTATATATCAAGAAGTATGCAAATTTCATGGGATAAAATCTCCATGATATGATAAGGAGGCTGGGTCTAAATATCAACACATACATTTTGTGGGCCCAGTAAATGATTGACCGATTTATTATTTGGTCATCAACCTAATCTCTTTAAACTTTTCTCTGGACACGTGTGTCCGCAATGACTCACACATAAAAGAGGTTTATATTGTCAGTGCCCTTTGTTCAGAATTTAAATGCATTTAATTTAAAAGCTAAACATGCTAATTCACAGCGGGTGTCAACTCTGTATCATCATGTCTTTTCTCTGAAGATTCATCTCCTAATAACAGACACACTAAATGCATTATGTCTGCCTGCCTTTATTTTGTTGTTTTCAAACATATGTCTGTCACGGCATCACTTAGTTTCCCTGCATTAAAGTCAAGTTGTATGACTGCTTTGATTTTCAGTTTGTCTCCAACTCCACCAAAGCAACGCTAACAGACTTGGGCCTTCATTCATAAAAAAAGGTTCACTTATCCATTAAATACTTCTTGGTATGCTCCCAGCCGATTTATAAGAGATGCTGAGCATAAAAAACCTTGCTCAAGTAGGTTCAAAGAATCGCATTTGTAACTTTGCATAGCTGTGGTTTATCAAACTGAGGCTAATTTAAATTGACAGGACCTGCCTTGTGATTTCCCCTCATTTAATCATCCCAACCGCCAGTAAAAAATATTGCCATTTTATACAACCTTAAGCAAAATAACTCAAGTCTAGTCTAGACTTTGCTTAAAGTAAACATAATTTCCATGTCAAAGCAAGGTTTTAGAAATAACTACTTAGACGTGGTTTTCTGCTTGAGTCATACTTAAGATCTAAATTGGTTGTAAGCCTGTTCTATAAATGAGGACACTGGCTTTGAGGGACTTCGTCTCCCCTCATAACAGGACCTTGTTTATTTTAGCAGAAAACGCAGAACAGATTCAGCTCATTATTGAAATGTAATGTAGATAGAAGGTACTGTATGAATAAGTGTGTTCACATTTTTTCTCTGTGACTGCATTGCAACATGAGACAAATGAGGACAGAGTTGAAGCAGGGAATTGGCTGCAAGGCTGAAGGGCGTCTGTCCCAGGCAGCTAAACCACAGTGGACTACTTCCTCTTCTTTGGGCCTTTTCCTCTCAAAGTCTCTCCTTTTCTCCCAGTGGATTTCTGCAGTCCTCCAAGTGCACACATAGCAGGCTTGTTCGTTTCATTTGGATTTGACCCCTGCTTACCTTACTTCCGAGTGGGCTTCATTAAATGTCTTTCTGGTTCTTTCAAGGCCTTCTCTTTCTTTCTCTTATTCACTAAGTGGAAGAATTGTAACAAAAGGAAAGCCTCCAATGTACAATTCTCAGTGGAGAGGGTGACCCCAACTTTAAGGAGAAAAAGAACCTGAGGATAATAGCAAATGAAGCCATGGGCTGCGTTAATGGGCAGATACAGCACACCCAGTTCCTGGTGCTGCTTTAACTGACAGACATGTATATTAATACTCAGCACTTTTTTATTGAAGTGGAAGAAATATGAATATTCATCCTCATTTATATTTCAAGGCATTTCCATTCCTGCGGGGGACTTGGTAGGTTTTGACCAATTTCCATCCCCATTACGAAAATGACAGCTCTCACTCTTGGGCCCTGACAGAGGTCTGCCCAATGCACAGGAGGTCCTACGAGGAGGGAGCCAGCGCCTGTTCCCAGCTGTCCACAAACACTCATTAACAGAGGAAAATATCCAACGGAATCTCTGTGAGAATTTTTAATCACACAAAGGCCCTGCTAATTAGGCAGCTGATGGGGCATGGAGAGCACAAGGACGAATTCTTTAAACAAAGGACTAGAAACTTTAGGAGCCTTAATTACTCGGGCAAAGAGTTCATTCCAGAATGGCAGAGCACATCATTCCACTAATGAGACCAAGTGGCAGCACATATTAGTGAGAAATAATGTGGAAAGTTCAATTATATTGTGCTTTTGGAGCCTTCTCCCTCTTTCCCTCCCTGCTACTTATGCACACACATAAGACAAAGCCCGGGCCAGAGCAGGAAGGAGGCAGGGGCGGAGGACACATAATCACTGGCACCAGCACGCAGTTCCTCACGTGTATCTTGGCAGGCTTGATCATCTTAATTGCCCATTAGAATGTTCTCCTGTTTGAAAATGAATATCATTATGGCACTCAGTTCTGGCCTCTGCCGAAGAAAGACTTGCTGCAGTTTCACCACATGTGTCTTGAATTCCAAACACTCAACTGACTACTAGTTCACAGCAACCAAACCCTTAGAAATGGTATGAATTCAAAGGGCATGGATGGAGTTTATTATCATTAACATGTGAAAGTTTTGTTTTTTGTGAAGGATGATAAAAATAGTTAGAGGACATTTGTTAGTGTTCCTGTTGTTTCCAGTTCTGTTGTGAATTCAGATCACTTTGCACCCGAACCACGTGGTGCGAATGAATTCTCTCCTGGTATTCCTGACATAATGTGCTGCCCTTTATTAAACGCCTGCTTCTGCTGCTATTTGAACAGCAGTGTCTGTTCATGAAACATGCAAACCTCTTGTGCTGAAAAAAAAAATACTTCAAAGTTTTTTAAGTTTACCCTTGGATGTTCCTCAGCCTTGTGCACTGAGTGTGCCCACTTGTATTTAGCTAACGACATCCACCCCAATCTTTAACTTTGTTTCATGCATTTTACAGTATGGGTAAATTATTGTGAATGGCAATCAAATAATGTGCTCCTGAAAGGGTAATATATGCATGCTCTCACCTGTGTAAAAGATTGTATTAAAAATCCTAATGCCCACATCAGGAGGTGCCTACATACCAATTACAGCAAGCAGGAAGCAAATTTCCCGTGAAATAAAACAGCTAATGGGGAACGGGGGGGAAAACAGGCAGCATTTCTTATTGCCCGAAAAGCTGGAACCAAAAAAAAAAAAGAGGCAGGAAGAGCCAAATGTCCACAACTGGCCTGGTTTTAACCACACTGGAGCCAAATGCTTCTTTTGGGGAAATTGGAAATGGGGCAGTTAAATATGTTTGCCCCAAAAGATGATCACACTTCTGTATTCAAGTTGGACTCTAACTTAACTTCTTTACTGTGAAATGTTTATTGATGCAAAGCAAAGAAGTTTGTTTAGTACTTTTTGCGACAAGCCTTTGCACACCAAATGTGTATTCATGTGTTAATCATACATTTAAAAATAAATGTCATAAAATGTCAGTAATATTTACACACAAACTCTGAAAGCTTTTTGTCCATGAATACAGTTGTTGCAAGAGAGTTGTTTCGACTACTCTAAGCCACGGTGTGAAAACGTCTTATAAAATGACATCTGACAAACTTACTCAATTAGTTTCCCAGCAACCCCGAGAGTACAGGGTTAATACCACTGTGGAAATTAGTGTTCTTCTTCAGAAAATACGTTACCTGACGAGGTTCATTTAAAACCACAGGATATGTTGCTCAGAAATGGACTCAGACATGTGAAATTGCTCAAGAGCCCACTTAAAACATAGACCAACATAAGCCCCTCTGACAATTTGCACCTACTTACATGTGTGTTTTCAGCCCCCAACCAATTTTGTGCTTTAATTCGGGTAGCTCTTTGGGTTAAGTGCACATAAACTACATTCATGCTGAGGTCCCGTTATAAAATAAATTTGGCAAATCAAGAGGATGTTGACTGCAGCCCCCTCCTACACTCACCTCACTCCACCACTGCACAAAGCCAAACCCACAGAGAATAGTCTGACCAGAGAAGACCCACCACTAAGGGAACGTATTGATCCCCCCCCCCCCCCCCCCCCCCCCCATGTTCTCTACCAGAGATGTTTGTTTCTTTTTGCCCATTACCCCTGTTTTATTTACAGGCAGAGGGATCAATGGAGATACTTCCTCACTTGCCTGTTTTCAGCTTTATGAAAACACGTCTTTCAGTCTCTTAAGCATTGTTGCAGATCTACATCATTTCTCCGGTGGTGTAAATAATTTCAGTTCAAATGACTGACAAGTGTAAATGTGCAAAAAGGTGGCTTAAAGAGCGAGATGAAAAGCTGCAGCACTGAAGTGAATACTATATATTTGTTGAGCTCTCCTCTGAACTGTCATGAACTTGAAAAACATCTCCTGAATATTGACCTTTGCAGCTGTCAGTTCTTAAAAGAAAGTAGTAAAATGTGCCACATAGACTTTTATGTCTCAGAGAGTTTCAATAATGATAAACTTGGCTGGAAACTTGATTGGGACCAGCAGACAGTTATAGTATCAGGTGCTCTGATAGGATTTTTTTAAGCTAATCTTATCACATGGTCTATTTGAAGCCTATGTAACATGTATCATTATCATTATCAATTCACTTCAGCACCTCTTGGCTCTGGTGTTGATGAAATTTAACATAAACATGTGGCCACCCCAACCTTTTCGCTTAAAGGTAACTAATTATCTTTTTAATGATCTAATTAAACAATGCATCTGCAAGTACTAACTACGGAGGACACAGGTGGCACTGTCTATAACCACTTTTAAGTTGTGTTCCCAAATAATCCCACAGTCATGAGTATGTTACCTGCTACAACTCTGACAGTGGATAGCAGAATTCAGACACCGAAGTCCTACTCATTATTCATCAGCAGATGATGCGAAAAAACAGCAGAATGTCACAGCTGTCACCACATTTTTTCTAAAAGATTTTCAGCTCTTCACTCCAGAGAAGTTGAGTTGGTTAAGGGACACTCTGTAGCCAGTGGATAATAAATCACAAAGCTTTGAATCATTTGTATGTTTTAACTTGAGACTTTAAGCTAAAACTTAAGCAGAGATAACTGGTAGAGCTTATGTTGAAAATGTTTGACTTTACCGAGATCAGACAGTTGTGGCACATCAAAGTCAATCAATCAGTTCACATGGAAAGTTAAACAGTAAAGGGTAGACAACAACAAGGTCATTGCAGATATAAGGTCAGCACATTGAAGAGTTTAAATTTTCGGGGAATTGCTAGTGTGTCCAATGTTCTGCAGATATGTTTTAAAGTATATGAACACTATGTTCTGCTTGTGTAGTACAGCTGAGTAAGTTCCTCTCTTAATGAAATAATGATAAATACAAAAAAAATAACAGGAAAAGTAGTTGAAACACTTCAGTCTGATTACAGTGTTTCATGACTCTTAGTTATCTAATCATCTGCAAATCTCATCTTCACGTTGTGCTTAAATTAAAGACCGTAGCATAGACAAGAGTATTAGTGTGGCGCTCCAGTTCTGATCTCAGGTAACGGACTAGGGTCCATGTCACCCTAAAGAGTTATGGCAGGACTGTGTGGAAATATTTTAAAGTTTAAAACAAGAGCAGTCCAATGGCCACTTTTAATGTCTGCATTTCAAGCATTTCGAGGTGGTAGTGACAGAGCATCATGCAACTTGGCTGAAAACAACGTGCTCACTCCGCTAACTTAGTTGATGGAGCTTCTGATAGAATTCATCTTTTTTTTTGATGCTTTGATAATGCAAAAAAAGTGATTGAATTCAACACTCTGGATAACCAACATATCAATGTGGTAAAGAATATGTTTTTAACATCTTTGGTGTTCCTGGAGCCATGGTATGTTCTAACCTCTCCATATCAGACACAACATTACCCAAGCTGCACAATAAAGAGTGATTCTGAGTTTTACCGTTCAGGAGAGGCCAAGGTCAAGCATTTACTCGAAATGGTTTACAACAGCTCGAGCAACTCTTTTAACACGACTGATGTGCAACATATCCAACTTTCTCTCTGTGAAACAAAGCACAGCAGCCTACATTTGGAGCTGTAATGTACAGCTTAGAGGCCAACAAATATAGCTTTCCCGCTAAATAAAATGAATCCTATTAAGCAAATTATCAATCAAAAGAAAGGCTAAGTCCCAGCCCATCCCAGCTGTCCCAGCGGCCTGGACAGGTCGCCAGTCCATCACAGTGCCACAGAGAGACAAACGAAACAAACAACCATCCAAAATCCAAATCCAAAATCCAAAACCAAATCAAAGAATCCAGAATTTAAAAGAAGTTTGAAGTTGTAAACTATTTGCCTTGTCTACTGAGAGCATTATGACCATGTTTTAGAGCCACAAAGTATACAGCGGAAGGAGGTTGTGGTGAATGGACGGTTCACAAGTAAGTATTAAAGTGTTTTTTTCTATGGTTTATCTACAAAATAATAATAAGGTAGTTATGAAAAGCAGAAGGGATGACAGTCAGACTGAATGTGTCTCTTAGAGGCAACTTCCTAAGCATAATTTATGAAATGATAATTGCTGTTGTATTTTTAAAAGATGTTGTTTGTCAATGCAACACAGGTTTTTGCCTTCTGCCAACACAGTTATGTCTGCACACAAGGCTCATCCAGACACAAGAATCAATTAGCATAATAAAATAGCAAAAAACATTTTATTGACTTAATCCAATACTTTCTTACAGCTGTTATAACAATACAGTTTTGTTATAACTATGCTATTTTCAATATGTACTGTATATACGATACTGCATATATGATGATGTTATAATTTCCTTACTTTACATAAACATCTACAAGTTCAACACAACAATATCTTAAGCTTCTTAAGTCCTAGGAGACACAGCATTTATATTTTATAGACTCCTCTCCCACCTCCTGTTGACTGGCAAGCTGCTCCTGCCCTGATGCACAATGCTCGCAAACTCATTTTGGTGCAGAGGGTGCTACACGTTGAATTAAAAGAGTTCTGATTGATAAGGTAGTTGAAGGCAAATCTGCTCCCACTAATTGTCTTTCAAATGCCCTCATTAATCAAAGCAGAGCCGGACCGTTGACGGGCGGTCCTGTCAGCCGCTCTGCTACAGGCTCTCCTCTGGCCGCTCACCTCGCAGCATGATGCCTGCTTCCCCTCTGTCAGGCGCCACTGTCCGAGGACTACAGGAGCACAGGCCATCCGTCCGTCCGCTGCACACCTGCCTTCTGCCAGACAGGATCTGACCGCCCCCTGCCACTAGGACAGCCCCAGAGACCAATTTAGCAGCCACTTAATGATTCATGACTTCAAGTGGTGGAAATGAGGGCAGCATATGATAACAGGAATAAACACATTTAATTAGCTTCTCATATACATTATTTATTTATTTACCTGCACTCTGATTAATTTATATATTTTGTGTCACGGGGATTTTTGGTATTCACAGCATCTGGCAGTCAGCCTTTGTTGTATGGCTTCTCCTACATGTTTTTGTGTGTGTGCGTGTGTGTGTGTGTGTGTAGGGGGTTGGGGTTAGCAGTATACCTCCTCCTTATCGGATACCTCCTCCTAATCGGGGGACCTTTTGCAAGGGTGCAGTGGGGTGGAGTATCAGAAGGGATTTGGCAAGACCCCCCCCTCCGGTGAAATGAAAAGAAATGGCGGGGAATATTACACTTTAAAATATACAGTTCCCCTTGCTCTAAGTAGCCTTGTTTGTGAATTTCCTGACAGGTAGTTACTCCCCCAGTTTTCTTTGAGCATAGGGCATACATTTTCATGGAGGCACTAATCAAAGCGGTGCTGTGGCAAACAGCACAGCCACAGTAGGCCCAATCAAAGCCGTGTACCTGGCACTCTTCCATGAGGCTCTGGGAACGCTGATGACAACTCTTACCCGCGCATCTGCCATCGCATCCATCACAGGTTGACTTCCTTCACTCTCACTCTCTCACACAGACACTTGACTGCTCTATGAGATCTCACTCAACACTCTCAACTTGTTTGTCAACCTGTTTCTAGACTGAGTTACATATTGTGACTCCAAGCTCGAAATGAGTCTGTCAAATGAGCTCATAAATACAATATTAGATTTAAGTGCCAGATTTATATGCAGAATGCTATGGGAGTGACATTTTTCCAGAATCTCTGATTTGCACGGACTGTCTTCCTCCTACAGTGATTACAGAGGCTAAAAAGGAGGAGGAGGTGCATAAAACCAGATAGAGAAAATGCTTTAGACAGTGTCGCTGACATTGTATTCTCCTAATTAGCTGTAGTTGAAGAAATAAACTGTAATTGCATGCATGGCAGCAAATTAAAATGTCTGGTGTAAAACAAGCTCAGAAACACAATGTGGGAGTGACCTCTACACAGTAATATCTCCCCAAGGCGTGCTTCCTTCATCACTTTTGTGAAGGGAAATCACTTAGAGCAGAGGGTGTATAAAGATGCCAGAGAGTTGAGGAGGTGAGAGTGGCCTGCATCCAAAGAAGTGGACAGAGGGATTCCCACGGCCTGCACTCCTGCTTCTCCCTCTTCTCGTCTCTGCATCCCTTGTCTAATCCCTGGCCATTGAAGAACTCAAGACGCCCTCCTCTAATAATGACATGGCTATCAAACCCAACTGCTGTGGCTCAGGTCCAAGGCAGTGTATTAAACCCCCTTAGAGTCTGATTGCTTCTCCAGAGTCAAGTGGTCGCGTCCTCACTGTCATTCCCCCGGCCACCTCCATTGCTGCACTGCTTGCTTGGAGCTGCAGAGACGAGAGCCCTCACACAGGCCTGCCCGACCCACTTGCTGAATCACATTGACCTCATACATGTGATGAGACAAGGATCTGCACAATAAGATGCACTTCTGATTGCATGAAAAGCTGACAGTATTGCTATTATTATTTTTGGGACAAAAGCAGTTTTTGGAGATATTCAGCTAGGTGAAGACCTCTAAAGGGTTGACATTGCAAATGCTGCAAAATGTGAGCGCAGGAAGACAGAGTTCAAGTTATAATGTCCTTATTTACGTGTACAACTTTTTGTTTTGTTTTGCATCTTATTTATTGTATTTTGTGTCATGGACAGTATAAAAAAGATGGTTAAAGCCTCCAGTTTCAATGTGATGCCTAAAGTCTGCATTGTATCTAATTGCCAATATGGGGCTTCTCTTGCAGTTGGAATAGAAGTATTTTTGTATAGAGGTCTATGGGAAAATGATTCTACAGCTAACTTGAATGATCACCTCAATAAACATTTCCTTAATGAGTTTATGGTCTTGACATCATATTCAAGAGATCCTGATGCCCTATTGTGGATTTTGGTTCCTGTTCGAGTTAAACAGACAATAAACCAGGGTTTGTATTAGAGCCAGGGCTTGAGGGAGATTGATAAGCAACCACATGTGGCTGATTTTCACGGTTCAGTCAGATCCTGCCCTTGTGTGTCATTTCCATTTTCAAAAGTCCAAGATTGTGCCGACTGGAAAATGCTAAACTTGAGGCTCTGCAATAAACAAGGGAAAGACATGCTGGTGGATAATAAGTGCACAACGTTCAGTGATAATATAAAAACAGACATAAATGTTCAAAGCTACCTTTTGTAATTAAAAGAGTCATTGTAGTATTCATGAGTAAAACACGTTTTATCTATTTATGATAATAATATGAGGACGTTCCCCCAGTTGTCTTTTATTTAAAAAAAAGATTAACATATATTTTTTACAAGTTGTTGTAGAATGGGTCACTGTTTCTGTTAAGTGGCCCTGAGATACTGAATACACTTTCATGACATACACATAAATTTTTTAAAAAAAGACTCATTAATTAATCAATTAATACGGGAGAGCCACCGTTTGATGCTTATTGCCATCAGGGACTTCATAAGCAGTGTGTGAGGAAATGTAAGTGCTGCAAGAAAGTAGGGGTGTAATAGTTTTTATGTGGATCTATCCTATTTACATTTTAGTTCATCAAATTGAAAGATTCTCTTATTAGCTTTATAAGGTTTTAGAGTAATTTAAATCAATAGCATATTCAGAAAAAAACACAAGTGAGTGGTCAAGACAAATTCACATGTTTAAACCCCATCATAACGTCTTTGGTAATTAGCCATTGGGAATGTGAGCTTCAAACTGAACTTAGAGAATTCACATCTCAAAAGTGTATTATTGGATAAAGTTGGGCTACAATTGCCTTTCAAATAAGTTTGATGAGAAGTATATATGGCTTGACATACCATTTCTGTGTTGGTCCACTTTTAAGTGTTGCACTCCATTTTTTCTTCTCAGCCAAGACAGCTGAAGCGGGCATGAAACCCCAGCTAGGCAGTGAGCTAATTTGTTCGCTAATTCAGCAAGTTTGTTGGCCTGCGCAGATAGCAGCTGTGCACGCAGTCCTTAAATCGGGTTGTGGGTTGTGGTGACAGATGGGTTGAAAATGTATGCAGAATGTGGATCATATATGTGGTTATTGCATTATGGACGATCTGGTAACCTGGGTAACATGTTTTGAGGTTCCTGGGAGAAACAAAAGCACTGGAGAACGCTCTGAGGTGAACTTCTCTTAAGGGAAAAAACTTGGTTAAAAAGAGGACCCCTGGCAAGTCTGACAGTGATTAATACACTGTAAAGAGATCTGCTCCAATAATGAACTGTCATATGCATTACAAGTGTAGCCAGGGCATTTCTAAACCTAACATTTTTTATAATATTTCTTTGGAAAAAATTACATGCAAAATGAAACCGGAAACAACAGGTTTTGTGTGCTCTAAAATGAATCCATAATGTCCCTGTATATATATGAGGGAATGCTGTATAAACATCTATGTTATCATAAATTTTTTTGTCTATTGTAGCAATTTTACTCTTTAAGAAACAATCTGTCCTGAGATAATGTTAAATTCATCCCGAGTTGTGCTGGACAAGAACTGAGTGAAGTTTTATTTCCTTGTTTTAAATATTGACACTTGAAATATTGCAATATTTTTATTTTTTATTTTATTTGGTTCAGGCAAGACTTTTAGTGGGACAATTATAGACAAAGCTGCTGGATAATATGTTGTGGAAAAGATGCTGTTAGCTTGTAAAACGGTCTTGGTAAAGAAGAAAAGAAAGAACTAGAGTTTTACAAAAAGTCAGCATAAAAGTAACAGGATGAATAAACACTGTCAGCAGAGAACAAACACCACACCCAAAAAATGTTGATTTATGAAACGTTCAACAGAGCTGAAACTTCATGACACAATAAATATTGCCTTAGTTTGTCAGGGAAAGAATGTCAATTATTTTTTTCCCGAGGCTTTTGGCCTGTAGAGATTCATATATCACACACAAATGCAGTAAAAATCTGATCATGAAATAAATGTTTTTTTTTTAACATGATTCAAAAAGGCGTTATTCTGTATTTCGAAACAACATGTTTTGATGTTATGCATAATTAATTGCTCAGTGTTGTGGACCTACACCACAACAATAATTTTGTGGGGGTGCCTTCACCAAACATTGCTGCACGGATATTCGCAGAGTGCAAATGGCAACGCGCTGTCCGTGTTGCCTGCACACTCGGGTGCACTGAAGAGGAAAAAATAATGGGAATGAAAGACCAAATATCTGTAAGTATTTGTTTGTCAGTGTGTGTATTTTTCTGTAAGGATGTGCATGAGCGCTGTATGTGTGCGTGCCCATGTGCTGGTATGTAAGATGGAGTGCAGTGTCGGAGTTTGGGCAGAAGGTGAATAACTACAGTGCTTACAGTGTAATCATGGTTCCTGTCAGCCCTGCTGCAGGAGAGGAGGGGGCGACCAGCAGACTGAGCTCCTCGGTGATGAAGTACAGGCACAGAGGAGCGCTCTACACCTGGATATTTATTAACACAGGCCTGACAGTAATGAGGGCTGAACAGGTGGGCTGGGACACACATATCAGAGTGAGGAGCATCCGCCAGGAGGCAGTGGGGGAGATGGTGAAGACGATTGGGAGAAGTTCACCCTGCAGAAACTCAGCACTATAGAGATCTGCAGCTGCACACCTACTTGTACCTACATGCACATCTGACCAGAAACAATAACAACTAAATGTTTACTTCTATGACTGTACTCCAACATGTGCAGATTGGACTTGTGGAAAGCAGAGAACTCAATAAAACACTTACAATGCCTTGATTTGAGCTTTGAGAAACCTGATAAACTGGGCAATTACAAAGAGGTGTGTTAAGTTTCTTATCTTTGGGCATTTTTGTGTTAGCAAAAAAAGATAATTGAAGTCATAATCTGAGTATTAAACCAGCCTGTAGCTCCTGTTATAACACAGTCAATGAATAACTGGGTTAGTCCTGTTCACCCTTTAATTTATTAGGAAAAGATTAAGGGTTTCATTTTTGTTATTTGCAGATAACACCATTTCATTGTGATAAAATACTGCAAAACTATCCTGTTTGGATTTTTGAAGCTTAAAGACATGCCTTAAATTTATTTCGCACACTTGAAAAATTGTTGCAAACCAAAATATAGAGGAGCAATAAGAGCACCAAATCCCCCCTGAAGCATGATGGGATACAAACCAAAGCTGGACAAAAAAGAAAAATATCAAAGGACATTCATATAATCAGCTCCATACAGGGTGGACTTTTCACAGCAGAGATGCTATGATTGTTAAAGCCAGACAGATCACCAATAGCGAGAGACATTTTCCAGACCTCATTAAGGTTAAGGACAGACTCATAGTCAGGTTAAGCGTAAGGGAGTAAAGTAAGCACAGAAAGAGCATGTAGTGATTACTGCTGGATGATCCTTTGTGTTTGCGTGTCCGTGTTCACCTTGTGCTGCTTCTCTGTACTCCGGTTGTCTTATTAAGACCCTGAGTGAGGCTAATCAGTGTTGTCATCTGATGCTGAACAGATGCGCTGAACAAAGAAGAGGAGGAGACCACTGCAGGCCCAAGGTGCATCTGCGGGGGAGGAGAGAGCTCTGCTGCCTGAGCTGATGCTGGCTGATGGCACTCCCTGTCAAGTACGCTTCTCAGAGACTAATGGGTGGAGAAAAGGTAGAGGGTGACTACGTCCAACATTTCATGTCAAATCCACCTTAATAATTCGTCGTTGCCAGCTGTGACTGACACAAACTGTAGGTAAGAAGGCTTCGCGTGCACACCCAAAATGGCACATGGGGAAATTCACTTAACTAACATAGTCGACTGTGGATGCAGTCCGCAGCATTGTGGGTAATTAGAATTTCTGGTGTGTGAATTGAGAGAGTGTGTTGAGCCTTAAAGAGAGGACATTTGAAAATGAATAGGGGAAAGGGATGGATGACGCTGCCGTGTGAATGCTCCCTTATTCTGTGTTGTTAAATCTCACTTTCACCATCAGTTCTGTCACTTTCTTCCCATCTTCCTGCGACTGTATCTCTTTCTCAAACAATATGTGTGCCAGCCATGGCCAGAGAGTGAAGAACTCAACTAGGACTGCAGACAGACTTTAAAACCAGAGCTGCAACTATTAACTCCTCTCTCAATTCTTCCTGCTCAGTCTGCTGGGAGCCTCTACTCATTCCCTATGCAGACACTCCTAACAGATGACCTTGGTCTTATCAGGGCAGCTCTTGATCTAGCCAAAACTGGGAAGACATAATATTAGTATTGAACATACTTGTTGGAAAGAGACAAATATCATCTGTTATTGTGTTCCACTCTAACCTCCGTGAACCACACTGCATGGTGTCTGTAATGAGAAGCTGGTGATCTCTGGTATCTAATCAGCTGCAACAACTTTTAGATAAGTCTAATTTTAAAAATGTGCGATGCTGTAGCTTTTGGTTAATCTGCACAGATGTGTATCTACCACTGATGGACCTAAGCTTCTTCTGGAAGTGCATGCTCTGGAAGAAAATCCACTGCAAGTGTAATTGGAAAGACATGCACTCTACACAAATTTTAATGAACGCCATACATGTCCTGCTTTACACATCAATAACAAAAAGGCTGTCTCTTGTTCAACGGGTTCCATTTTTGGCCTTCCAGTCAAACCAGTCACATATGCATACAATAGAGCGTTATTAGCCTATTTCCCACTTTTCCATGCAAAGAGGACAGATCTCCAATCTGAAGAGAATCTGAAGAGAACAAGCAGTTCCCTTTAAAGATCCTGTGTCTGGGACTAATCTGGTAAACTCTCATAAATGCTCCATAGCACCCCAGATGGAAGGAATTAGCAGCACCAGGCAGTGCAGAGAGACCTTAAGCCTGTGATATACCTCTGAGATTAATTAGCTCCTAACTTTAGATATTATTATTGAATCTTGGTTTGCTAAAGAAACTACCATGTCTTCAACTCCATTAGACAGTTTTGTGCCATGGCACAGGCAGGAAGCCAAGGTGCTTAGCAAGGCACTGTCTTCCATAATGCATGTTGGCCTCATCCGTACTCTGACAGCACTTAAGAAACCTACAGCCATTTGAGTGACAAAGATCTCATCCATTTTTTAGTTTTGACTCTTAACAGTGTGAGGGGAGATCTTATGTGCCACGTGTGTGTTTGTGTGTGTGTGTGTACTTGCAGGGACAATTAGGAATATGTTGTTGGACAACAGCTTTGGATTTACTCACAAATTATCTCAGCTCTATGCAGGCTGGAGCGTCTGTGTGTGTGAGTCACACTTTTAATGAGTTTTTTTCATGCAGTCCTCCACAGCTTCACTCGCTGGCGCTGCAGATTCACTATTCTCCTCTTGCAAATCTTTGTGCTCAAGTATATGTAAAGGATAGAGCTTCCGATTGAAGGAAGAGGAGGGTTATATACAGGAGCTACACCTTTAAGATGAGGCAAACAGGCAGACTCCTGCCGGTAAGAAATCTGTATCAAATTGTTCTGTGGAAATGACCCAGAGTGGACAGCTCAGACCTCTATCTCTGTCCGTGTCAGAAAGCTTAGATTCTCAGTCTCCCAATCATCCCCTCTGCTCTCTCTGAAATGAATTTCATTTGATGCGGTTTAGAAATGTATTATTAAAAGCACTCCAGGACACTACAGCCAGCAAAATAACATACAACTGATATACAATGAATTAATGTGAACTGGTTAGCATAAGAAAATCTGCTTTGCCTGATTGTAAGATGTTTCTCCGTTTTATTTATTTATCCATTTACTTATTTTTGATTTACATCACATTGAAGATGGTTCTCTCATCTGAATTTGTTGAGGTGCCAGTTTACATTGAGCATCTTCTGACAGCGCTTCACCACATGACAAGTTTCACTCTTACAAGGAGGCAGGGCCAGATAATCCATTAATGTAGCATTAGACGAAACTTTTAAGCTTCTTCAGACAAGTCATCTCCATCATTTGGCAGCATCTGAGGTGGGCGGCTGCTTATTGCACATTAAGTGCTTTTAGACACAAGAGCAGAGCACGTGGTGAGAGATGCATTAGGAGAGAGACTGGGGAAGACATGTGCTCTCTCATGGATGCTACTTGTATTGATTTCTATAGCCTTTTAATTTAAGACGCTTTCACTTAAGGCTGGGACAAATGTGAGAAAAGCCTGGCTGCATATTCAGCTGTTAATGCTACAATAATGTTCAATTAAAAATGCATGAGTCCACAGATTTAAATGTAGGTCCTTCAAACTGGCTTGTGTTTGGTTGTTATCAAATAATTAGTTTTGCTTTAAAAAACCCACACTGCAAAATTAAAATGGCTTCTAATGATTAGCAGGCACCTTAAATGACAGAGAAAAGTCATGGATCTGTTTGTCAAAGACCATGAATAAGACAGTGCAGGGACAATTAATCCCTCAGAGGCTCCAACTGACAAACCAAGTAGAAACACCCCAAGTGCCTGACCTTGCTTAACAGTCTTGAAAAGCTCAGGTGACCACTCTGCTGCTTGATAACTTTCCCCGTGCTGCATGTGCTAAATGAAATTGCTGTTTTCAGCTTCCAGTTGATGGCATGCAGAGAGAAAAGAGGAAGGAGTGCAAGGCTGTTGAGCAGGCAGAGGGCATCCGGTGTCAAGCTCATTAACCTCAGCAAAAGAAATGTTACAATGAAACAGAAGATATGCGTGGCACAAGGTCGCATCCTGGAGAGCTTCTTCTTGTAAAACCTGAACTCTCTCCAACTGACACAGCAGCATTGGCATTTCATAAATTAAAGGCCTTTTTGTCTGAAGTGGTGGGATAGTTTTGTGAGGAGTATGGGGAATCGTGTGATACTGTGAGGAGATTTAAATAAGCGGATGCAAGGGTGGCTCAAACTTGGCAGATGTGAGGGATGAGCTCTCTGTGTGTCCTCTGATGGACGTGAATGAATCTCATTATACTGTTACCACAGCCTCTAAGCATATCTTCATTTATAATGCTTCTCATACAGTCTTTGACAATCCTGACCTGTTCAAATACAGCCTTTGTCCCAGACAGACACAATCAGAGTGATGAGTAAACACGTACACTACGTCTATCTAGCCTATCAATCTGGGCACCCAGCTGTGAGAAGGGCTTTGCTGCCCTATCTCCTCTGGTCCACACAGTAGCCTGCTGGTACTGTTGCCCGTGTTTAGATTTCATCGAGAGCACGGGATTGTCTGAATGCAACACAGATCAGAGCACACTCTGGTGAATATTGTGAATATTTCTGTGAATACTATTGACATGCTCTTTGAGGTGACAGCTCCTCTTCTAGATTTGCTATATGAGCAACTTAAATTTTATCTAAGCAAATAGGCTAACACTGAACTATAACAGTTGTTAACAGTGAACGCTCATATGATTTGGTTTAATACCGCCTTTGAATACAATCTCAATAATAAACATGTAATTATGAATGCAAATTTCAATAACTGTCAAATATAACATGTAAAAATATATCATGAGAACTTATTGGAACCAGGTAATTGGCTTTCAGAAGGCTCTAACTGACAATTTTCTAAATTTAATTATTTCAATGTCTTTGTGGTTCCCACTAAATTGTTGCTGTTGCTATGTAGAACTTTAAACACTCATATCCCATTCAGATAAGTTCAATTCCAATAACTGTTCATGCTGGGTGGCTCTAAAGCTGCTCAAACGGATTCCAAAATCTGACCATAAATGTGGCTTAACTGGGTAAGATAAGTTCTTTTTAGACGTAAGACGTGTAACAATAATAGCTTCATCAGTCAGTTAAAGCGATCTCATTCAGTTATTCAGACATTTGTCACTTTTCCATGTTCTTCATGGCTTAATTTAGACATGCCTTAGAAAGTTATATAAAACGCTAAGGTTTGCAAGCAATATTTGCCTTTTGAGCTAGATTTGAGAGAACATGAAGTGAGATATAACAGTCTATAACGTCACAGCTTTCTCACAAAAACAGGTCATATCGCCATAACAATTCATATTGACGTGCCAACCATGCAGTGGTTATGTAAAACATAACAGCATTGGATAGAAACAGCTGAAAATATCTCTTTTCGACATGTTTAACTTTCTTAGACAGTGTTTTTTTTCTATTTCACCTTTGTCTCCACAGTCATTGCTGTTTGTCCGACCAAACGCCACACGGCCACTCAAAACCCGTCCTACTAGAGTTACAGTTTTGTCATAACTAGATCTCGTTTTGCCAATAACTTTTCCATTAAGCTTATAAACATGGAACATTGTATTAAACTACATTTTGGTGGATTTTGAAAAAACAATATATGTTCAGACGGTTAACAAAAGCTTCAGCTGCAGCTCAAACACTTTCAAAGAATTTTCTCTTGTTCATTTCCCTCAGATGATGTGAAAAAAACAACTCAGTGCAGAAGCTAATTACTGTTGGTAAAACCACAGAGGAGAAAAGTTTGGACAGCACTGTTATCCCCTTATTCAAAAATGTGTCTGATTCCTCTGGACAGCTGATCATAAATCCAATTAAACCACCTCTACTGTGCGTATCTGTTTTTTAATGTGACCGCAGTATAGACTTTTGCTGTGTTGAGAATGATATGTATACATTATTAGGTCTGAGCCACATTCTCTTTGCAAAATGTTATGGAAAAACAGCAGGGGGCTACCCTCAGGTCTACCCTCCATTATCTGTCCTGCCTTACATTTGATAGCCCTGCCAATTGACATCATCACAAATTAACCCATAAATAGTGAAATAGCTACTATAATCTCTGTAATATAATGTGGAACAAGTACAACAGGAGCTGCCAAAGAACCTGCAGTGCAATGATCAAAATGTGACATTAATTTGAATTCACTGCAAGCTTTGCTAACTAGCCAGCTTTCACTTTCCCTTGTGTAAACCATATCTTCATAGAAGAAATGGACACAGCTACCATAAATAACCCATAAGATTGTGGACTACCATTTTGCAACTTTGAAGTTGGCTGAAGATAGAAGGGTCCATATTTTTACAAGGGGATGGAGCTGCAGACTGATATCTGACAGAGCAAAAGTAAGTCTTCACAGATTTTACATCATTCTGTTCTTCAAGCCATTTTTTCAATGACAAGCTTCCAGTCACAGTTGCTTCCAAAGTTTTTTTAGAGCTTCTGACTGTCAGTGGTATTGCACTTTAAAGCACTTCTGAATTAGCGTTAAGCATCAGATCTGCTTTTTAAGAGTTGAAAATCAGACTAAGCTGATGTTGCTATAGCAAACCTATCACTTCGCCTCAAATAAGATTTTTAAATAAGCTTAATTCAAGTGTGTGAAACAAATGTATTGTGGTGCAAAAAAATGGAAAAGAAGAATTACTATGAATTATACGAACACTTTTGTTTCACTAGAGTTTATATCAGAAACATCAAAAACAAATCTGTATGAAGAAGCATATTTTAACTTTATTTTAACCGTTTCCAGACAGCAACTGTTAGACAGTCTCACCAATTTTCCCTGTCGACATCTTAGGGCAATACAGTTGTGACATGCAGGTAAACTATTATGGGCTGGTACTTCATAGACCATCATTCCAAGAAAACTCCAATTTCAGCTAGACAAAGCCACTTTAGATGGGGGTCACCAAACAATTGTCAGTTATGGCATAGTAAGAGCAAGTAAATAGCAGAAATGACAATCTGTCAAAGTTTAAGCTTTGGTATATGTAAGTGTCCTAAACGGATCCCCTAGTTTGCTAAAAAGTGCAAATATAATGGTAGGAATTGTTTATATTTCATTGTTTACTGGAGTGAACTTTAAGCTTAATATACTGGTGAATAAATTAATATGAACCTCAATATGATCCGACTCAGATTAACTATGAAAACCAAAAAGAAGGGCCTACAGACAGAGGAAAGGTGTGCTGCTCTGCAGGTGAATTTTCCATGACATTTCATCTGCAGTAGCATTAAGGTGTGGGGCGACACTGGCCATGCGAGTAGGGAGCTGGTTGAAGCATGAAATTCATTGTCAAACACTTTCTTCCAATTTACAAGATAAAAAAAAAAAGCCAGATATGCTGAAAGTAACAGGAAATAAACACTGTTTGCTGGCATGTATAATTGGAGACTATCTTATTTTAAACACGAGATATCAAATGCTTGAGAATCTGCTTTTCAGGTGTCATCGTGACCACTTCGCCATATTAATATCTGCCACGTCAAATGCAATGACAGCTCATCGAGAATAAAGATGTATTAATAGAATATAATAGAAATCGTATTACTCTTTTGAATCTCAGTGTGAAATGCATAAATTGCAAATGGGGGCCGTGCGAGAAACCGGTTAATGAAGGGCTCTGATTAGCATTTGTTAAAACTCAGTGAAGTTCTTACATGCTAAAGGTCAGGTTGCTGTTCTGACAAGGGGAGATGAAAACGTTCTACTTTTTGGGGGAATGTCATGATTTGAATTAAGATTGTCAGATTGGCTGTGAGCTCGTATCACAGTGCAGGCATCTTGTATGACCTTTTCAAGGAATTGTCATTTTCCGCCCCTGTGATGCCACCGTGGCTTGGCGGGGGAAGAGGCCCCTCTTCTCTCGCCATGTAATTTGTCCGGGGTGTTACCATTCACACTGCGCTACTCTCAGCCACTCATCCAAATGTCTATGTATCTACAGACCAGCAGGCTGCGACCACAGAATAACAAGAATGTTGCCGCTCAGGTTCTACTCCACGCTCTGTGTGAAGCAGGAAAGGCCTATACTGTGTGTTGCTGTTGGCCTGAGCATCACACACTCATAGCCTTGCATGGCCCTAGGAGTGGAGCAACCACTGGTCTAAAGCAAATATGATCTCTGTTAACAATATTAAGTACACTTGCTCAAACAGCTATACTGGTGAGTGATCAAGCACTAAACCAGCTGATGAAAGTTGTGTACTTTGCAGTGAACACTTTTACTGACAGTGAGGTGTTTTCATAACTTCAAATAATGCTTGTCTTTTACTTTAACTTTTGCACTAGAAACATGGAAAATGTAATTAATGACTCATAATATCATACAACTGGAGATGGAAAATGGACTTAACAGGAAATTTTAGATGTCTGAGTTTAACTGTGAGGCGCTTGTACTCTCCAAAGATAACAATCAAGAGAGAATCCATTTTGCTGGGCTCCAACATATGTATTTGTAGCAAAGGCACAGAGATTTGGATCTATCACTGTTGCTTTGACGTCACTTATACAAGAACTTGAGAGTATTTCTTCAATAAAAGAAAAGCAAAGAACAACAATGAAGGCTTGTCTCGATGGAGAAAATATTATTGCTCTTCTGCCAACTGGCTTTGGCAAGACTTTTGTTTACCAAGTGACACTGCTGGTAATGAATTGTTGAGAAAATTGGTTGCAGCTCACTCATGATAGACAATGATATTAATCATGTATCAAGGGTTTTCGAAAGTGTGGAGCAATGACTTCCTGGTAAACTATTTGATACATCAGGTCAGGCGGTTGTCATTGCTAGGTGCCAAGCCAACTCACAAAAAGGACCCAAGAGCAGACGCAGAACACTGGGAGAATTAGAGTTAGAACAGAGTTTATTTACAGGTGCGTGGTTTTGGTAGCCAGAGGAAGGATCCGGGTAAACGTGGAACTCATGTCTTGTCAAGAACCTCCAGTATATAGGACGCAGATGCAGGATCAAGTTTGAAGCAAAGATATTTATAAAATAAACACACAGCAGAAAACGCAAGGCAGGTCGAGGATCTCGGCACAAGGCAACAGAATAGGCTGTGAAAAGCCTAAACGCTCTTCTCAATAAACTAAAGGCAGAGATCGAGCGCGGCTGTAGAATTTAACAAACATAAATTCACTCCACCCTGGGAGGAAAACAAAAGGCTATGAACAATTACAAAAATAAGGTCACGCACTCCTTAATGAGGCGGATTTAAACCAAAGACGCACTCTTCAGAAACAGGCACTATGACGTTAACTGTAAATTTAAGGCTCGCTTTTAATGGCGGCACGAAATATTTTCAATAAATCAAAACACAAAAACACTCCGCTAATCGGAGGTAGCTATGAACGTTTACAAACTCAAAACTTTCCAAACGGGAGGACCAAAAACAAAGCTGCGAAATTTACCGTTATACTAAATAATCTAATCTGGCAGTAAATTACAAAGAAAACGCCTCTGCAGGAGAACGCTCGACTGCAAGCTCGAGGGAAAAACCTTGGGACAACGGGGAACATGGAACACGGGTTTCGGAGGCTTATGAGAGGCTCAAGAATGAGACACAACACACTCGCACGGGACAAAGGGAGACCAAGAGTACTTAACACATGAGGATTCCAGGGGAACAGGTGGAAACACTTAGGGAATCAGGGAAGACCACCAGACTCTGTACATGGGAGGAAGGGCAAGTTATCTGAAACAAGAGGAAAAGTCAATATTTTAAAATAAAACAGGGAAGGGACAAGACAATACATGAAACAAAACCTAAATCCTAGGTGGGAATCCAGAATGGAAGGGGAGGATACGGGCTGTGGTGCTGTGGTTCTGAGTCGACGACGGAAGTGGTACACTTGTGAAGTGAGATAATCTGGCGAAGGTTGGTTGCTCCTGCAGCTCCTTGACTGTGTCTTGATGAGGACAAACGGGAACAGGTGTGACGGCAGGAGCAATCCAGACTCTGCTCCGGACCTCCTGGAAACCTGCTCAGCCCCACCTAAGGCCCAGAAACCACATCAACAACACAGCCAAGCATGATCGTGACAGTTGTTGGGCAGGCCACATTTTTGTGAATGATCAGACCATGGGTACTGAGCCCCTTTTGTGGCCTCTTGATAACTGTTTAAGAGGGGGTGAGGGACACATTTGTCATATGTATACTTTGACATGTACTTGCAAGAGACTAACACATGAAATGGTAATGGAGAAACCATTTCAATTCCCTCATTTATCATTCCTTTATAGGTTTCACAGATCAATGGTCACATTTGGGACTAAATTAGTTTTAAGTTAGTTTTAGTTAGTTTAGTTAGTTTTTTGTTTGTGACAAAAATGATTATGTCAGTTTTGATTCTAGATGACCGTACATTGCAATGCAATATACAGACTAAAAAGGGGTGACCGGGTGGGTGGCTCCTGTAAACAGGCACCGTCGAGGAACTGTTTTTTAATGCCATTTTTACAGCAATAGTAGTGTGTCAAATCAGTTTTTCAAATGTGAGTATATCTGTTAAAACAATACAATTACATCCTTTCCCATAGCTAGTAGTAGTCTGTTTATCTTCAGTTTAAGTGTATTTACCTTTAACTACCAGTCCAACCCAGGTCACAATTCTACTACTACAACAACGTGAAGGGAAGGCATTACCTCATATCCTACAGACCATGTCGGACTAATGCTTCTGCGAAGCGGAATATTCTGAGATAAATAGTATAATGTATTCTTTTTGACTTGACCACACTCCAGCAGGACTGACAGTGAGACGCAAGCTGTTTTTGAATCAAGAAAAAACAGATGATGATAGGTGGGTGAGTATCACAGGCAATGTCTGGCCCCAGGCCTACCAACTGGTTAATCTGGCCATTCAGAAAAACAGAAGAGATCACACAAGTTTTAGCACAGTAATGGTAATGTAACTACACAGAATCACATTAACTGTGGCATCTTCCTGTTACTGGCAACAACTCCTGATGCAGAATCATAAACAAGAGGAAATGAGAGAAAACATCCAGAACAATTCAGCATGGCAGAATCACACTTTTTAAACCTGTTAATTCACAGATACCTCTGCCTGCTAACTGACTCGGGGCTTCATAGAGCTAACCACTGTGACAAGACTATAACAGCATGCCTTCTGAGATTTGCACCTACATCGAAGATCATGCAGCATAACAGCACTGTAGCTGATGTGGCACTGCTGCCCTTTCACAGCTAATTGGTCGCTCTGCGCTCATCATCTGGTTATCAGAGATGATTGGCTGATGGTAAGCTGCGACTGGTCATTCGAGTGTCACCGGCCTGTGTTCCTGTAATTAAAATCTGTCATCCAGAACCACATCCCTCGTCGCCACTAAACCCTTTCGTCAGATGGCAGAGCTCAGATAAACTGTCCTGCAGCCGTTTCTCTGATGAGACTGTGGCACATTTTTGTGGTGAGAAGTTTTAGGAGACACAGAGAAATATTGAAATATTGAGAGCAGATCTCATTGTTTATGTAAGAAGTAAAGTCTGCATATATCAAATGTCATAAATAAACAGATAAAGGAGACATTACTGATACTAACAGAATGCTGTTTTTGGCTTCTTTGATTTTTATTAATGTCCAGTCAAAATGTTGCTGTCTTTAAACTGTATTAAAGGTTTAACTGCAGCAGTGTTTTATCACTGGGAAAGCACAAGTACTGCAGACAACATAGCAAGAGACAGAGAGGTCAGGACACAAAAGAAACTTGATATTTTTTAAGGATGTGGAACATTTGTTCGGGGCTTTAACTGGTGGAGAGCACTCTGCTGTTGAGTTTCAGACTGGCCTTCAGAAATGTGGACGACTGAAATCTTTGGAAATTAATTAGAGACAAATCCCTGCTTGCTGCTGAAGTGTGGCATTTAAGGCATTGTCCTTGGTGCTCGTATAACACCACCTTTCAGTGTCAGCCCCTCTCCTTCCACCAGCTGGATAAAGCAGCCTAATCCACATTAGCAATCACTCGGTTCCCTGTTGTGTAGTGACAGTCCTTCCTAATTGCTTGGCATTATTAGGTACTTTACTTGTAAATTTGAAGGGGAGAAACATTATTCTTCTGCATCCAAGCAGCAAATGATCCAATTTGCTTAATTTCCAACAAAACACCACCAATCTCTGTTTTATTCTCACTACTCCCCCTATTGTATACCAATGGACTTGCTTGGAATAATGGACTTGCAGTCAAAAAAGAGCAATTTTATTCTAGACATAGGCTGAAAGCACCTTTAGATATGAGAAGAATCAAATATATATCCACGTATAAATAAAAAGCTGAATATCCACAGACAGCAAGCAAAGAACAGCAAGAATTGCATCAGATGTGTGTATTTCAGGCCTCAATCTGCTTTTATACAAATGATCTAGTGCCATTGTTTAGAATTTTCAAAGGAGGCAGAAGAAGAGTACCTTTGATCTAATACGACACCCATCCTTCAGCATTGTAGAGTTGTTTACTTAATTAGATTAGGAAGATGTGATAGTGTGTATATCAGCATGAGGGCAGAAAAGTGACTCACACATTGCTGATTAGCACTGCCGAAGAATAGCGGCTGGAAAAAAAAAACTCCAATTATGTGGATATCTGGGTGACTTAATCTGAAACTCAGACATTGGCCTGAAAGGCACGGGAAGGCAAAATAGTCTCATAATCTGTAATCCTGTCATTCCTTATCTCTTTTCTCTTCAAGAAAAATCCTAGATCTTCATTCTCTCAACTTCTTTGACTCTCTTTTTAAAGTTTTATTGTAACCGTCTTGGCTGAACTTTAACTTTTAAAGAGATTTTCTTATGAGTTGTTGACTGCTGGTCTGTCTTTATTTCTCTGTTAGCATTAAGGGGTCTATGCAGCCCAATCCAGCTCATCTCTCCCTCTGCCTGTCAGTCAGGCAGACGGCCGGCGTCCCTGAACTGCGTGTGGAGGGAGGGGAGAAGCCCGAGGCGTGCTGCGACACACCAAGGGGGAACAAGGCAGACATGACAGCCTGATGACACTTGCTTTTGTGTATCATATCATTTTACCAATCATCTGCATTTCATTTATGTGAGTCTCTAGTACTCCAATGCAAAGTGTCAGGCCTGTTGGCCTAGTTAGGTTGAGAGTGAAGTTGGCTGTGTAAAAAGTGAGCTGATGAAACCTTCCCATCCACGGCCTGGCGACAACCCTGGCACTCCAAATGAAAGTGGAAAGGCAGCCTTATTACAGTATGTTTCACACAGCAAATGGAGAAACAAATGTGACTTGATATCCCAGGATGCCCTTTGTTCTTGTTATTACTGCTGTTGCTGTTGTCAATAACGGTGATGATAATGCCTGGTGCTTTGTTCCGGCGCTCCCTTTTGTTCTCTTTTTGTTGATCTAACTCAAACATGGGTTGTTGGCAGAAGAGCTGCTGCAGCAGGGAAGAGACACATTTCTCAGACAGAGGGTTGCACTTTGTTGTTGTGATCCTCTTGTTTGACTTTAAAATGGAACATGAAAACTCAAAGCTCATCTGTCTTCAAGAAAGCTGTGGACTGAGTGTGAATCTAGGTCTAAAGCAGAAAGTTTTATCTGTCTTTATATTTCACACATGAAGCACAAATAACCCAACTCAGACTGGGCATCTTGTGTACTGGATGTGTTTCTAATAGGAGGCAGTGAACACGATGGATCCCTTGGCTTTGCATTATTTATGATTTTTCTAAACTGAAGACCTCTTTCATGAGTTTTTTTGGGTATATTTACCATCAGTCTGCCTATATTGAGTACATCAATAAGTAAATGGAACTAAGCCCATCCTGATTAAGCTCTCTATCTTAGAACAAACAACACTTGGATTCCCTGGGTTTGAAATAATTTCTGTCAACTTGTAGTTTGGTGTTCCCTGAAGTCCACACAAAACTGATTTAACTGATTTGAACATTGTATACGTTATGAACATCTTTAAGTGCAGACACAAATGCACCTTATATTGTTGTGCCGATGCACTTAGGAAGAGCACAGATTAGCAATTAGGCCCTCTTCCACTCTTTGCTGGCACTGCTGTCAGTTTTCCACAGAGACAGGAACACTCGGAGACAAACATTTAAAAGCTTTTTGTGTAAAAACACCAGGAGAACTCTGTCTGAAAAAAAGTATAAATACAGAAATGAATAAATAAATACAATAAAATGTGGGCACTGTTCTCATTTTGCAGCTTGGATGTAGCCTTGTCAAAAGGCACTTAAAAGCAAGGGGGCTGTTCCTGGGGGATTTTGAGATGTTTATTCTAATGGATGCCATAATGAATGCTTACGGAGTCAGGCCTTGGCTTCGATAGGGGGCTCTGTGCCAGCATGGTTTTTAAAGGAGAGCAGTCACTGCGGCAGCCCTGGGCGCTTGGCACGCCGAGTTCTTCACAATCTCCCGACACACACAGAAATGGCAGCAAGGACCAGGAGATAACCACCCGTGAAATCTCTCATCACATGCCTTTGATTACTCGTCCACTATTTACTGTTTTTAAACCTTGAACTTCAAACGCTCAAACAATTCTCACAGGGCCATGTTTATTGAAGATGTCTGACTGCAAATTGTCCTGATGTGTTGTCTCTCACTGAGGACTCTCTGGAAGCCCAAAAAAAATTAAATTGCAGGCTGGTTTGTCATCACCTATTTTTACACTGTTGGATAGAATCCTTAAAAACATTAAACTTAGTTTTGACAACAGGAAAGCTTTCTGTAGAAATTATGAGTGCGTTTAGTAAATGTCTATTTTTTAAGATTAAATAGAGCCCATGATGTGCACAGTTTGTATAGTGCACGTGTTGTGTGTGTGTGTGTGTGTGTGTGTGCCTGCTGGGGGTGAAGACTGAAGCGCTTTATTAAAATGATGAGAGCAAGTTCAATTTGAATCATGCAGTGCCTGTCAGTGGCTTCTCGAATTGCAGGGCTGATGAAATTGCTCTTGCGGTTATTTAAAAGCAGTTGTAATCCATCTGAAAATGCTGTGATATAATCCATTTAATTTCTTATTCCTTGCAGCAATAACAGTGAGTAACAAAAATCTATCAAAGCAATGTTGCCTGGTGATTTAGTAATTATCTTTATTTTACATTACTGCAATTCAGCCTGGATTAATTGGAGTCTTATCTGAACAGAGCGGCAGGTCACTTACCTCAATACACCACAATGTGTTTTTATCTTAATCATCAACCTCCACAAACTCAATTGTGACCCACTGTGCCAGGAAATGATTATTTTGTGCCAAGATATGATTATTTCCCGATGCATAAAATCAGCAATGCATTTAGACAAGCACACAGCAGCCAAACAATAATGAGCACTTTTAACTTTTTTTCCCCTTCAAAATGAAAAGGTTAAAAAAGGTTAAACAGAAGTGAAAGTAACATACTTACTGCTGGAACCTTACAAGTATTAAAAGTGAAAAAAGGATGTCATTTGGAGGAACAGTGGGGTGGTGTCATGTAGTGATTCCTTCTTGGGGGAACTGATGAAATATCAAGTATTGATCAGTTGTTTAAGTTGAGTTAATGTATGAGCAATGCTCAATGTATTCCCAAATGGGTAAGCTGCCTGTAGGCAGAGCACTGGTAATAAGACCTGAGAGAGCCTCATAACTCAGCCTGTCTATGAGACCACTCTCTTTTTCCTCTACCTGGGCTATCTGATATTAGTGAAATTACTACACTCTGGAAAGGGAACACAGAAGAATGAAGGAAATAAGTCTTAAAAGGCCTGTAAAGGACATAGTGGGTGATGGAAACGTAATTAGACCTTCATTCACCACGAAAGCACCAAACTGATTTTATTCATTGTAATTTAATTATTTTCAGCATGTGTAGAGTGCAGATTATTAATTAAAGCAGTGTTTCTATGTTGTATTTCATTTCTATGCCAACTACTTTTCAAACTAATGAGATCATGCATCTATGTTACGGATCTATCTAGGCACGCCTGGAGTGCTTGAATTGACGGTCTTTGAGTAGCAAAACGTTCAACATGGCTGCCACCACTAATCATGTGACTGAGAGTACAACAAATGAAATTCATACTAAATTGAACCCTGTCTCCATCTTTGCGACCTGACAAAGAATCTGTGAACCACTGACACCTGACCACAAATTAGGTTTCCTGATGTTTAGATGTACCTCGTTTCAACACCGGGAAAATTCACAAAGCAAAGACTGAAAGGATAGAAACGCTGGGATGTCTGGTCATACTTCAAACAAAGAGTTTGTCTGAGAAATCAAGTTGGTGACGTCTCAAATCAACATTTCAGTTGTGTAGTCACAGGTTTGTAGTAGGATCTTTTTATTTACTCAAACTCATGTAATGAAATGAAAAATCGTTGACGAATTATTCAACTAGCTGACCCTCATCTACGATGCAGATAAAGAGAAGTGTTGTTACACGTTTTTTGTTCAAAAGCAACAGCATTTCAGTTACATACATATAAATAGGAGATGCTTAGCTTAGCAAATCTATGGTTTGCCATTATATTACTCAACAATGATTTTTACATCTAACATACTGGACACAATTTATGTACTGCAAATTTACGTTTCTGAGTCTGAATTCCTGTTGTGTCTCTGAATGGAAAAAATCCATTTGTCTCTCTTCTCTATACTTTTAAGCTTTTATATAAAAAAAAAAAAAACAGATATTACAGATATTGTAAAAAATAACCCCTAAATTCTTTCTGACTCCGCTGGTACAGTAGACTGCACAACAATTCGTCACCATTTTAAATGCGTTCTCTGTCTGTGGCCATTGGCCAGCCGTCTTTTTGCCTTTTTGTCAATGGTAAAAAGTGGGCGTTACCAGGTATAACCAGAGAACAGTCACATGTCTGATCATATCACATGTATTCACACATTATCTACCCCGCTTTTCTTCTGCAACTTTCCTCTGCCTTGCTGTTCTATGTGACAAGTACAGAGATTGAGAGAAGTCAACCGCAAATGTGGTCACAGAGCCGAACAGACATCTGTGCAAAAGGGAGAGCCAGCACGGAAAGATGTGCGACACTGCACGCCAACAGTGTTGTGCTACAGGCCTCGCCATGGATTCTGCAACACTGGCATGCTACCTGGAAGCATTCAGTGAAGTGGTTTTCCCTACTCCAGCTATTCATAGTGAATTTCTTTCACACATATTTTTTCTATTATTTTCTTTAAAACCTTTACAAAGATTTTAAATGTATGCAAAAAAAAAAACGCTGCAAAAATATTTAATAATTACAGATAAGAAGAACACGTTTAAATTCAGTTATGATAGTTTTCCAACAACTCTTCTGGTCAAAACAGTCTCATAGGTTGTTCATACCCCTAAATATGAAAACATGACCCATAACAGCACCCAGTGAAGTACTGCCCCTACATGCTATAGTGATAAATACAACTCATATGAGTGTTTCCACTTCCTTTAATAAGTGACAAAGTCCTCATTGGGAGCCTGGTGGCAGAGCTATCTATATATGCAGTGCTTTCAACCACACATGTGGGACACCACTTCTTGGTTGGGTTTAGACGACAACAATATTTGTATTGGTTTAGAAAATGACCATGGTTTGGGTTAAAATACGTTCTTTTTACAACGCGACCGTCACCTTCCCGAAAGCCATTTTGCTGGTTGGCTTGGTTAGGTGTAAACTCATTACGATGAAGCACCGTCACTTCCTGTTTAGGCAATAACATCACTTGGTCTGGGTTAGAAATCAAAACTACTTGGTTAGCTTTAGAAAAAGATTGTGGTTGGTGCTAAAAAACATTTATTCTGCTCTCACCACCAGTAGAAGTTGCAGGCTCTTCAAATATAATTCTAGGCTGTTTCTGCCTAGATGAACAAATGACCGGGAATGACAGGGACAGCCTCTAATTTTCCATAATCATAAAGGTTCAGTACCACCCACACACTGCCAATGACTACCAAGTCATCATGAATGCTCAGACAACTTTTGTTGCACCAGGTACCTGTTAGCATCATCTTTGAAGTTGCAAGTTTGCATTGTGAAAGTGGCGAAATGATAGAAATTATGATAGGCACAACCACCCGTTACCCAAATCACACAAACCTGTGTTTGCATCTAATATTGTCACTAGTTGTGCATCTTGGCACTGACACCAAAGGTCACCTTGTAAACATCACAGAGATGGAACAAGCTTTTACAGACTGGCAGTGTTTGATTCCTGTTGAAAAAGCGGACTGAGTAACTCGTACATCCTGATAATAAATGATAACACAAGTGGCTGATTGGACTTGAAATCCATCCAAACACTTAGGCTAAGGTTTTCTCAAACATCTGTCTTTAATCTTAAATTATTACCATTTGTGGTAAATTGGCAATAAAATACAAAAATATGATTCTTTAATGTGCGAGTCTGTGTGTTCTTTGGTGTTTAGGACATCAGCTGTTGTCTGTTTGCTGCCTGCTGTTGGATAATACACAAAGGACTCACAAAGATTAATTGATTCCTTCACATTTGGATTCAGTTCAGAGAACCAGAGAAATTGGTTGTTTTGACAGTGACGTGTTTCTCACTCACCCACCCACCCACTCATTGTCAAAACACACACAGCACTGTACGGTATGCACATGAGTCGACTTAACACACCAGATTTAAAAACATTTGCCTCTTTATTTTTCTGGGTTTTTTTTGGTAGATTTGTAATCACAAAGTTAATCAATACAACAGTTATGATGGACCACTGTGACCAACAAATACGCATACCTTATGGGTAAAAAAAAAGCACAAAACTTCAAAACATGACAAGTGCTCTTAAAATCACTTCTGCCATGCAAATGGCAATACTGTCTTCTTGGAAAACATTTCCCCGTTGCAACAAATAAATACATCACAGGCAGCAGGTAGAAAAAAAAATCATTACTTCTGATTTGAATTTACCTTGCCTGAAGGTATGATGGTATTGATGCCCCAGCAGTACATGCACAACAGGCCAAAATAGAAACATGTAAACCTTCGACTGTGGTGGGAGTTCATGATGGCATTTTCATGTAGTTTGATCATACCCGCTGCACTCCCAGAAAACCTCTCACATGCTCTGTGGCATAAGTGCTCATGTCTAATACCCTCCGAGGACGTTTTGGTCTGTCTCTATGAGTCTAATTTACGGATATCTGCATGAATTGGGAGGGCCTGGGGCCAACCATCTCATGTCTTTTTAAGGAAGGGGGTGGGTCGTTGCGTTAGTGGGCCCTTTCGGGACGGGAGCAGCATTTCAGATAAGATCGTCGGTGCAAAGGGGTGAGCTGGGCCGTTTGTTCTCCTTGGCCATCTCTCATGTTGCACCACTGATTGGGAGGAAAGCTAAAATTGCTTTCACCGGGGCTCACTACAGCAGTAGGCAATGATAACTAACAATGCCCGCGGGACCTAGTTAAAGCTGCATCAGACGCACTGGAAAACCACTTTAATGTGGCAGCATTAGGAAGCTGTCAGTTGGGTTGGTAGGGAAAACAGATTTCAATTCATCGTGGATTTTGGAAACATTTGTCGTCCCCGATGCAAAAACGCATGTAATCAAGCAGGCATCTTTAATTTGGGTTTTATACAGCTTGCTATGGAGAAAAAAAAAAGTATAAAGATCATAAAACTGAGCAGAACAACTCTTCTCTCAAACCCTCGGCTCAGTCGCGGTGACTGTTGAGCTCATACGAAAATGCAGCAGGTTGCACATCTCTCATGTTTCATTTGGGTTATGGTTCAGTTACTGTTCAGTGCATTAATTATGTAGTTATTGACTGATCTGTGCAATTTCTCTAAGTGCTGTTTAAAATTAGTCCTACTTATGACTGCTGGTAAGTAGACTAAAACCTTCTTTGTCAATTGCAAAATGAAACCTGATATGATTGAGGTATTTCTCAAACATCACTCTTATTAAAAGATTACATACAACATTTATCTAAGTGGCAAATAGAGTTAGAAATTTATCTGAACTTTATAAAAAAAATCAATTAAAAAAAACACTGTCTCACATTATTTCACATTATAGATTATATGTAGATAGAAAAACTGTCTTGAGGAAAAAACAATACTTAAAATAAAGAATAAAATGACAAAACACTTTTTAAAGCTGTGTTAGTGTCAAAGCACTGAGACTGATTAACCTTTCTCGTGGGCTATCTGCTAACATTAAACAATTGTTGGTTCATTACTTCAATACCAGTGCATTAAGGAAAACTTGGACAATTGCAGTGGAAAGAAGTGCTCCAGTGCATTTGACTTCACTCTGGACATAGGATTTGTATCAAGTTGAGTAGCGCTTAATCTTCCAAGTGGGCTGACAAACCCTTTCACCACTCTTAAAAAAGGGCAACAGGTCTCCTTGATGTTAGTTTAAGCTAAATTAACTTAACCTGGTAGTTCAGTGTCAGTCATTTCCCAGCTGTGCGTCTGCAGCAATGGTTTAACGCTACATGGAACTCTGGAGACCGACCCAGACCAGGTCACTCATCAGGATCACCAAATTGGCCTTGTCCGCCTCTGAAATATTTTTTCCCCCAATACATTACAAACAACAAATCATGGAAAGAAATACGAGACCTGTGACTTACAGAAAAATATGCGATCAACGGTAAATATGACTCTTGACTTGTGAACAACATAGTGTCCAACATAATTGTTTTGTTAGGATGTAAATGCATTTTAAAAGTAATCGGAACTGACATGAGTGGGCGCAGCTTACTTGTTCTTTGCTGAAACACACGTTTACTGATCATAACATCTCACATAGAGAATTTGAAACTGAATGCAACAACATGCAGACAAAGACAAACATGTCTTGGACAATAATGTAGAAATTCAGAAGAGTAATTAAGCATTCTAACCAAAACTCATAAAAATGCTGTTTTTTCTGATTGCATCATATCACATGGGTGAACGGTTCTGCTTCAGCATATAGTGAGTTCTTGCAGCTTAAGTTAGTTGGCCCTCACTTGAAATTCCCATCAATCCGTATATTGAAATTAAGCAGGTTACACAAACTCGAACCTTTCAGGAGACTGAGTCCCGTCTTTCTTACTTAACAGAGCTGGCAAGCATGCATTTTGAGCAGGACTTCACTACTATATCTCTAACAAAAAACACAGTTATTTGTGGGGCTCATTTTAGACTGTATAATTCACCTGGAAATTTAATGGAATTCCAGATGGGATGTAGAAGCCAGAACAATTCAGTCTGATAGAAGATAATGATTCAATCACCTGATCTCACTCCAGCAGTTTTACTGATTGCCTTCTTTGTGTCACAGACCAACACAACAAATAACTTTTAGCATCATTTTTCTAATGTTTTGGCCAGGATTGGCCTGCACAATGCTCTTCTTGCCAAATGCTATACACATATTTGCTAGACTGTATCTGTGTACTCTGCTTTTGGGTTCTGAAATTTTCATTGAGCAGAGCAAATCATAGTAAACAATATCAGTTTCCTATTCTCTTTGAGCTGTTTTTGTTATGTTCACAACTTGAGGGTCATTTCCTCAAAAACTTTTTACCAAAAAAAAATATTTTAATCATATGTATATATATATATAGTATAAAAAAATACATATTCACTAAGCATATTTAATCAAAGATTGTTTTAGCATTCTGCTAAAACAGCACTTAATTGGAGTTTCTGATGCATTATTAGCAGTCAACCTGAAATAAAGGCTTATTGAACATGTTATTACATAAACAACACGAATAGCACATTGACTAACGGACACACTAAAGTATTTGTATAAAAGACATATTTTATGTAAAAATTTGTTCTGTCAGGTGTTTACCTGACTCATTCCATCAATGAGTCAGGTAAACACTAATCTTTATAAAGGTGTATCTTCACATTAACAATCGGGATCTAAAGGTAAGGGGCAAGATATCTGATGCTGGAAGCTTTCTGGATTTGATTGAAGTCCACTGTGAAAGTACCAATGACATATAATGTTTGAGTGGGCTTTGGTACCATGCTAGTCGACAATAAGAGTGGAGAGGAGATGAAGTGGAACACATTGGCTGAAACAAAACCTTGAGACCATTGACTTCTAAGAGACAATTTATATTTTTAATAGCATTTTTATTCTTAAATGTATCTGTATTCAGTAAAATGGCTAGCATATTAAACTGGAAGCCTTGACCCAGATTTCTGCTATCCGTATATCTGCTGGCTACACAGGAAGCACAGAATATATCGACCTCCAGAGGCAATGTCAGTTGACTTTGGTCATTGGGTTACTAGATTGGGTAATTGTGAATATCACTGAGAAAAATAATATCAGCCATCTATTTGATTCTAAAAATATTTACAGAAAATGTACCTGTTTATTGAAATGATAGAAAGGCCAGTTAGAGGTGAGAGGTTCTCTCATTTCCTCTTGGTCATTAATTCAACATCTTCAAGTCTGTCACACTTGGGGAATTTGGTCCTTCAACAGGCTAGTATTTATTCATTCATTCACTGATTTTCCATACCTACTCCATCCTTGTCAGGGTCGTAGGGGATAGAGCACATCCCAGCTGCTATCAAGCTAAAGGCAGCGTACATTCTGGACAGGTTGCCTGTCTGTTGCAAGGAAAAAGTTGGTACTTTAAAAGAAAGACAAATGATTTTTAGCTGTACTATGATACATAACTCAAATGATTATGGGTATGCACTGGTAAGCTGGTTGAAAACTGCGTGCTCTCGATTAGGCTCGCCTCTAAAAACACATTTTAAAAGACTGTAATGTAGAATAACAATTTAAAATAAAAATAGTCTCTTTTCTTTTTATCAGTTTTAAAGCTCTTTGAAAATATAGTGAGTAGATTAGATGATATTTTGCTGCTTTTGAAAGTTTCTTTAAAAAGAAGACATCTAAAAACAAAATGGGACCTCAAGTAAACATGTGCTCCACATCGACAAAACACTGATCACGCAACAAAAGACTCCCTATCTTTGCTTAATGTCTTCTCTTGCATTAGGGCAGGGCTCTCTGAGTGTCCACAGAAGTGTTCTTATCCATTTAATATATGCTCACAGTGTATCCTGTCAAATATAGATTTGAATCAATAGCACTCTGGAGCGGCTCGTTAAACTTAAATCAGCTTGGAAGTGGTGCATGCTTGCTTCACAGCTGCTGTCATTAACCACCGCCTTACAGATTATTGGACAAACGTCCTTGTGTGAGGAGATTCGCCAGTTTACCTGAGGACTGACAGCTGGAACTCTGATGTACGATGAACCAGCACTGAGGTGGAAAAAAAAAAAAAATCAGCCCTCATCTCCACTTTCTGGCTTTAAAGCAAACACTACAACAGACATCTGTATTCTGTATGTCATAGATGTTCCCATTTCTGCTTGGAAAGTATCAGTAATGTGTTCAGCTTTGTCCATCAGAGGACTGTCTGCTTGAATTCATGTCATTTACCACTAATACCTATAGGAAACACTTTTCGCATCAAAACATTCACGTTGCACAGCATTCCATTTTTTCCCTCACTTATATGGCTTTGGAGCGCACAGGTAAGCTACTTGTGCACATTAGAGAGCTCTTGCTTTCCGATTAGTCAGAACTGCTCTTTTCCAACTCTCCTGTTGTGTTTCAGCTTACAGGCTCTATGGCCCAACAGTTAGCTTCCTCAGTTAAGTACATCAAATCAGAGAAAGCCTGTGATGACTGACGTACAAGAAAAGTAAAACAGCAAAAGAATTCAGAGCATGATGAGAGCATGACACAATATAACCTATTAAGATTCTTTCACACACTTTTGAGCTAAGTATGCTTCACACATTAGTTACTGTGTGAGCTAACTGTGACTTTAGCACGACAACACCATTATGGTTCATATCAGTGCTTGAGGCTTACTGGACTTCCTGCAGTCTTCATCCTAAACAGTAAATGTCTCTACCAAGAAAATGACACCACGACACTGCAGAAATACCACAAGTCTTACTGAAAGTATATAATTAATAAATAAACAAAAAAATAAAAACTACAGTTGCTATTATATGATAATATCTGTATGACATTTAAGCAGTTTTGGATGTTTTTGTAACATTTGCTATAATTGCATTGTCTAAGGTCTGTACAGATGTCTAGGGAATGTGAAGCTGACGTCACACAAAAGTTTGTTTTGAGGCCATATTGTCTTCTAGCTTGCTCTGAGGGTGTCTCCCGTAGGCTCAGACCCTGAATTCTAACTTCAGCATAGTTTCTACACTTAAACTGTTGAATCAGCTTCTAAAGTCATGTCTCAATCCATTTATACTCCATTTACCCAAATGCCAATCTGTATCTTTTTATAGCAAGTTAAAAAAAACACGTTTAATGACTTTCACAATTAAAATTCATTCTCAATAAAGCAACTCATCAAACCCATTGCACATTATTCTATCAGTCAAAACACTGTGATTGTATAAGGGAGAATTATAATTTCCGTACTCTGATGAAAAAGTAAGTGCTTAAATTTTATGGGGATCAGATTTTGACACAAGATCAGCTTGTTATTCAACAGATAATGCATCCACCGGCTCAACTGGACTAGAAAGGTGTTATCTGTGTTCTGACCATTCACCATTACTTTTGCTCAAGCTAACTCAGTCTTCAATCTTCAATCGGCATTCAATCAACAGCTAGCATTATCTCCAAATCTTCCATGTTGCAAGATTTTTGTACGCTAGCACATCTGTAAGTCTGCGCTGAAAACATCCAAACTCCTCATAGCTGAGAGTGACACAGGTGGAAACCTCCTTGGAAACATGAATGGGCCTTTATCTTTAATATTGTCATTGTGTGTGTATTCAATTGCAGAGTTTTGGTACATCTGTCTTAAATTTAATCTATAACAACAGGTCTGTACTAAATTCTTAATCCTTGAAAATAAACATGGTTAATTACAGGCTACTATCCATACGCACAGGGGTTTTCTTATTATTTAGCCTACCCTAACTGACATAAGAGATGCTTCTAAAGTCAAGGTAGGATCCTTAATGGTTACATTTTTGGATGCCAGGTCAAAAATGATCACCAAAGGATCTTTCATTGTCAAAAATACTTCTGCATATCCTGCTGTTCTCTAAGCATCCACAATCTTTTGTGAAAATCAAGGACGTTACAGCCAGAAGAGGAGGTCGAGGTTAGTACAACATACATTTGAATTTTTTTTGTCTGCTCTCATTGTGTTAATCGTTGCTTGTTGTCCCTTGTCCGAAGTTGTAAGCATCATAACGTGTTCCTTCAAAGCCCAACAAAGTACAGATTTAGAATACAGCTGCAGTCAGATAGTCAGCTAATAACTACAAGCTATTAACAGCTATGTAAGTTTTTTAGCTGTCGTGTGTGTCGGATGTAATTGATGGGGTGCTGTGACCTGTGCTCACTTGTTAGGACCATTTCATTCAGTGTTTTCCACATGTAAGGAAGGAACCTTTCCTAGCCTGAGAAGGATATCTTGGAAGGTCCCATGTTAGCAACAAAGCATCCTTACCTTTGGGAGGTACCTAAGATACAAAATCTGAAATGTTGAATCAACACAAAGATCAAATTCAGTGTCGCCCAAGTTTCATGTGGGTGTTCCTGATAAGTAAGTACACACAGCACACCCCATTGACGTGCAAAAATAAGTATTTGAAATACTTAATGACATACTGGTATTATCAGTATTATTGTAATCATTTTATCTTTGGATAGGCAACGATTTTTAACTTTTTGAATGGTCTTGTTTATGTGACTATGTGAAACTGATTTTTGGCACTAGGGAGTGGTGGGACGTTGTTTCTAAGTAAAAAAAAAAGTCAATTTATTCCCTGTGATTTCAAAAAGCTATTTTTACTCGAAATGCATATCTGCATATAAGAGATCCTTTACAGGAAAATGTACAAGCTGTGTTATCAAAAAGCTAGAACCCACACAAAGAAACAACTGCAATCCTTCCAGATTCTCTCCCTCGTGTGTCAGATGCCTTAAATCCTTATGGAAATTGATTTTTTTTGTTTTCTTCTCTTTTTTAGAGGTGTGAACATATATATACCATTACTGAAGGTAAGTGATGAATTCATTTTCCTTTAGAGTGTAGGCCACTACGCAGCTCTGCCGAGCGGAAAAGGGTTAACTGCGACAGCAACAATAATGAGAGCGCAGTGAGACGTGTGAAGTAATTAGTCAGTCTGCTATCCAATATTTACCTAGTTAATTATTTGTGAGTATTACTCTTGTCTTCCCTTCAGATGGCTGCCTGTGTTGTTTTTTCCACACCATTTGTCACTGTCCACCTCTTGTGGGTTCTCATCCCCGCTTCCTGTCATCTTTCTTTTATCCTTTTTTTCTTCTCCAGCTATGGCAGGAGAGTGGCATTTTGGTGAACCCTTTCCAGTGGAGGGGTTAGACCACTGTCCCTGGTTGTGTGAGGTCAGCTGTGATTATTTATTCATCTGTCTGTTTGTCCAATGTTAGTAGCAAGATGTGAAAATGGCTGCTAACCTCCCAGAGTGGTGCATACCATAAAAAGGTCAGAGTGGGGACAGAGGAGTTCAAAATTAGCTGTGAACAAAAGGGTCTCAGTGATAAAGGAGACTGAAAAGCAGAAAAGATGGTTCTTGGGCACGAGTAAATCTTATGTTTAGAATAAAGTAAACATGATAATGGGACATGTAGTAAAAATATCCGATTTAAATAAGTACATCAGAGCATTACAATATTTGTAAAGTAAGTGCATGGTTCAATACAACAACCCTACCACTAGCTTGAGGGAATATTTACCATTTTGCCTAATTTTCTTTCAAATTTTGTGTTTTTCGGTGTTAACAGACCTTACACAAATATGAATATGTAAAAATCTATGTGATACAAGTTGTCTGAGGGGGTGCACAATCTCTCTGTCGACATAACTGCCAAATCTTTGTGACCATTGCTATAATTGGCTTTGTTCTTAGACATTATGTATTCACATTCTGTATTTTTCTAAAGAAGCCATGTTCCTATTTTGTACTTTTCCACTCTGCTCATACTACACAATGTATGTGCTTGAATGGTCCAAGACTTTAAGATAACATAACTGGCCTAAATAACTGGGACAGATTAAGCTTCTCTATCTTGTCAAATAGGTCTGTTACATTAGATACACGCCTAAAACAACACACACACACATTGTCTATCACATCCAAAGAACATGACAAAGATGTTGGTTTGCCTGCTCATGTCACTAATAACTGGCCAATTATACTCGGTCACGTGTAACTACAACCTCTGTAAGATAAATGTGAAGAAGATAAATATGAAATTTTGCTGGATATCGGGGCTCGGGCTGACGGATTTCCTGTGTCCTGACGGATTTCTGTGTGATTTCCTCTGTCACTCCGAGTCCAGCGCTGCCATACTTTACCTGTGACCACTGATTTGCTTAATTTCAGATTTCTCCAACTTGTTCTTGGGCTTCCAATGAAAGAATCGGGCTAACACCATTCTGAGGTGTTGGCAAACAAGGTTAATAGTGAGCATGTGAGGAATACAATATTCTGTAAATGTCAGTCTACTATTCCAAACAAACTTTAAACTGATTCTATATTGAGAACAACAACACATCAATGGAGGACAGTTATCTGTGTGCCCACTTGCAACAATATACAGTATAATCAATCTCTTGACCAAGGGTCTCCAACCACGAGACCATAGACAAACCCTGTCCCAGCAGCTGCAATAGCATTTGTTACAAGGCTATGAGTGCGCTCACCAAATAGAAAAATAATAAATCACATACAGTAACACCACAGACAATGAAAAGAGCATAGTCTACATGGCAAAGGGCGTATGACATATTCCAGACACTAGCTGGGATTGTAGACAAGCCTGCCGTACTGTCCTTATGTGAGATTGTGTTACCTGCTTCACTACAACAAGCTACGGGTGTCACTGTCTGCCTCATTGAGGCGACTACTTGCAGGAAAACAAGCTCTGGGCTCCCACCTCATTCAGGGATAGTGGTGACTTACAATTTCCAGGTGAGGAAAACATGCATATGAGTTTCTGTAGAAGGTGGCTGGGCACAGCCTTAAAGATAGGGTGAGAAGCTCGACCATCCGGAGGCAGCTGAGGTGGTTTGAACATCTGATAAAAATGTCTCCTGGTCACCGTCTTTTCTAGGCTTTTTGGGCAAATCCAGCTGGGAGGAGAATAGGCGGATAACCAGAAGTTAATGATGAATAAGTATAAGTTAATGGATGGATGGAAACTGTGCCCTGTGGGCATATTATCTGACATTACTTAAATGTTATGATGATAACATGGTCTGTGGCTAAAAAAATGCTGGAGACCCCTGCCTTAGATAACCCTGGTGTCCGCACTGTTATGACACTACAGCTAGCAGAAAGTTAACTCGTTATTCACTCTATTTTAGGTAATCTAAGATGGGCTAGGAAGACTCTGCTGGCTTTGTGAGATAAAACGACAACTGTAAACAAGTCTAAAATCTCTGTTTAATTTTACAAATGAAAGGTACAAATGAAAACACTTATCAATGCATATAGATAAATCTACAACCAAAAAGAGGAACAAAACCTGAAACATAGCTCTAATCAGTCTGTCACAGCAAAGCTTTTGTATAGTCTTGTATCAGATCCAGCCCATGTTTAATAGCCAGGTGTAAACCTGCTCACACAGAGGGGCAACCTGGTGAATTCTGCCAGAGCAAAAGAAACATGAATCTTCACAATTATCTGGTTTCAAAGCTAAATGAAGACTACAAGGAAATGGTTTATGAAAAGCTAAATATGCTATACCGTTAAACATATACATAAAGGACAAAAACAAATTTGGTGGTGACATCCTTCCAATGGGACTCCCAAAAAAACCCAGATAATAATAATAATAATAATAATAATAATAATAATAATAATAATAATAATAATAATAATAATAATAATAGTATTTCCCAAAATGTGACATTCATTTCACATTCATCCCATGTAAATTCATAGGAACATAGATGTCCACTAGCTGCTATAAGCAACTTGAAAGAAAACTTTCTAAGAATCATAGAAATCTGTTGTGACTCTCACTGTTTAGTTGTTTCACATGTAGAGGAAATATGTCTCTGACCAGTGCCAATGGGGGGAGGGGGTCAAAGGAGAGAGAACAGTGAGGGCTTGATGGGATAAAAGAAAGACAAAACAGTAATTATTTCATTATGGCATGGCATGACAGCAGTAATATTAAAGTTGTGCTGTGTGCAGTGTGCTTATCTGTGGAACAAATGAGCTCTCCCCCAGGAGAGTAGACTGCAACACTGAGCCAGAGGTAGGGTTGCATTGCTGTCTTTCTTCTTCTCCCTCTCACACTTATTTTCTTTCCCCTCTCTCAACCACCTTTTTAATATTCTCATTCATGGTCCATGCAATTATTTTAAAAATAAATTCAGCACAGATGAAAAAAAAAAGAATAGAAAAAAAATTGGGCCTCCTGGGTGACGCAAATGACTTCCTTGTTTTTATTAGAAGACAAGGTGTTTATTAGGAGCCTTGTTGGCTTATTGCAGGAGGTTTCTGAGTTTGAGTAATTGTCCAATTAGGTGTAATTTCAGTATTGGTGCTAACCCAGGCGATTGTGCAGTAAGAGGAAGACTACCACTGGGACACACATTAATGAATCCCACTGAGACCTGTCTACCTTTAAGAAAGAGAGAGAGTGTCTGCTTCTGTTTCGCCTTCCCAAATCTTTTTAACGAGGCATTATAACTGGGATTTACAATTGAGACAAGGCACTACTTCTCCCTCCCCCACTTCATTGTTCGTTATTCCTCACCGTCTGTGCACTGGGTTACAAAAATAATTTATCATTCATGTTATTTCAGTTCTCTGAGCAATTGCCTCTTATTCAGACAGAAAGGTTACCTTAATTGTTATGTAGCTCAGCTATTTATGCCCTGTGCATGTTTGCTGCTTCATGGAAAGGTCACTCATTACAACTCAAATAACTTTTTCTCTGTCAGTGTTTGCTGGTTACTTTAGACTGGTAGATGGTGCAAGGATTTCAGCGAAGACTCCAGAGGCTTACAGAAACCCCATATTTGATGTGATGAACTTGTTCTCTCTTTGGCCCAATTCCAGTCTCCAGTCACGGGCATAAACACAAAACTCTCACAGACTCAACTGATGTCACAGCTGTGCTGCTTGAGCATGTACAACCCAGTTACCACAAATTCACATATCTCGAAAGAAATCACAGTTATGCATAATGTCCCTGTTTATGCACATGTGCACGGCCACGTGTGTCATAAAACAGCGAACAAGTCCTGATGGGAGGTGAAGTGGAAAAGTTGCTGGACTTTGAAGTTCAACCACCTTGGACGCTGTTCTCAATCGCTGTTTCATTTATGTTCAGAAAAACAAATCTCCTTAATTAATGATGGTTTGGCAGACACTCAGTGTGTTCCTCACAAAAAGCAACTAAATGATATGGTTTAAGTGTTGTGGGGCTGTTCTGCCCTTTGAATTATCCAGATGATACATTGTGCATAGATACCCATGATTTCTAAATGCATAAACCGTTTTTCTCTAGTAGCTGGACTGCTGCTTCAGTTCACGAAGGCTCAAACTGGCATAAGAAAAGGATGTGACACTCCATTTAAACAGCGATCAGCCTGTTGCTGTCACTTACAGATAAACTTCTTTGCTGATTTCCTTCTTGAGAGCTTGATTTGTGTAAATATTGTGGGCGGCATGACAAGGAAAGGAAAGTCCTTCAAAGAAGTCAGCAGACATGCAGAGTCACAGAAGGGTGCATATAATGGCTTTGAAGAGTCTGCATCACAGCCCTGATGTACTTGAGAATGTGGCTGTGAGACAATCCTGAGCCTTCACATTTTACAGTTTGTCCATTCTTCTTTTCTGATCTTCTTATCATTTATTGTCACATCCAAGGAGAAAAACTGTGGGGTTTTTTGTTACAATGTATTTCTTGTTTTGTTTCGTCTCTGTCACACCTGTCATGCATTGCAAAGGGGAGAAAAAGAAAAATACTAATAATGATAAATAGAAATAAAAAAGAGGAATAAAAAAATACCTTCAGTTTTAAGAATGTTAAACATAAAGGTCAAGCGAGGAGAAATTTCTTAATTTGGCATAAGAACTAATCTTTTTTTCTTCATGGGTATAAAAAAAATGCTCATTGTTGCACTAAAGATAATAAAAATTTAAAAAAAGGTGCCCTTTACAGAGATAATGTACTGTATTCCTCCTTCTGGTCATACTTAAACAAATAAGCTTGACAGTTTCAGAGGAGCTCGCTTGTAGATTTTTGAGAGTTAACCAATAAACTTATCAAATCAGTCAATCTATGAAAAAAAAACAAAAAAACGCTCTAATCCTTCATTTAACAATAAGTTCAGTAAATTAAAAATCTTTTCATTGCATTCTCGGCAAAATGTAAATTAGTATATTTCCCAAAAAGTTCAACTATACCTTTCACAAAAAACATTTTTTCTTTCATCATAAAATGCCTCCAGTGGCTACAACTAAAGCATTAATCTTGCTTAAGTTAACACTAAAAAAAAATACAAAGTTTTAAGATTTTCAGTGGATAAGGAATGAGACTAACGTGAGAGAATGATAAAGAAAATCCAGCTGGTTTTATATCACCTATATGAAATGTTTGCTAGTGCGAGTTTGCAAAACATATGGACAAATGTCCAGAGAAACGATGAAAGAGGGGGAAAAAGAGGACAGTGTTAGGCTGAGAACTGGTTGTGCCTGTAACAGAGACAAAAAAGACTGAAATATTAATCAGTGGGAGGGCTGTGATGTTTAAACTTTTGGACAACATCCTCCTACATGAGTTTACAGGCCAGCTCTTTGCGGACAAATAATAGGTGCCGGGCTGGTCTTAAAAATTCAACACACTACATAATGCACAAAGGTCTGGCACGGAAGCAGGAGAAATAGGAAGGTGACTATATCCACACTTGCTTCACACTAACGCTATGTCATTACATTTGTATGGCGTTACTGTTCCAGTAAGGTGGAGGTGAGGAAAAAACCACAGAGGAAGTCTTGTCTGCCGAAGTCTTCATTAGCTCAGAGATCAGTTCAAGCAGACACAGCCTCACACCACCTGACCCCCAGGCTTTTAGAGCACACAGTTGCAGAGTGGACACCATGCAGGCCCACTCGCTTCTGGCCAGCAGGGAGATATATCACTAAGCTGCTCATATGAATGCCAGCAGCATTGGGAGAAATGTGCCTGAAGCTCATATCTAGTTTGGGTTCATGTCGAGGTTGCATTACACCCACCCACCCACCACCAACACCAACACCAACACTAACACCACCCTCTCTTTCTCTGCTTCATCCTTTCTCACATTAGAGCCTCTCACAGTCTCACCACAACTACTGACACCAGCAGCAGCACATCACATCCTTGCGGCAGCTACCCACTGCTCATCTTCACACTAAACCTTGTCCCTCTTTCAGGCTTACGTCTCAACACTCCCTCAGAAATAAGCCATTTCAAAAAAGATTCATGAGCAGCTGGAGCCGCCATGCTGTATAACTGCAGCCATCACAGGCTTCTTCGCTGATATGGTCTGACGGCTCAAAAGGCTCTGGGATTCAAAACAAAATCAGGTTTCCTGATCCAACGACAAACTGAGCTATTGGGAAGGCGCTTTCGCTAAGACTCTTTGTGACATGATGATTGGGAGACAGGCTCAAATTCCCTATGAATATGGATGCAACTGTTTATGCCTCTGGGAGGGAAAAAAATCAAGTACATACTTGACTAGTAAATATTTGCAAAAAACCTTGGAATGCTTTTGGCAAGGTAGGGTATATATCTGTTTTGTTATGGGTAGATTATTTTTTTTCCAGTGTGTGGGCTTGGACTGTCAGTTCATAATATCTTAAAAAGGATTATCTGATGCACCTAGGTCTGATTTCAATTTGAATAGGTGTGAATTTATTTTGCAGTGCTCAATATCACATACAAATTAGTCATCTATAATCCAATTCCACCCCCACAAGAAAAAAAGGATGAAATAAGAATCTCATTATGCTGTCCTGCTTTATGTTGGCTTGTTTTCTCACAAACAATCTTCTGAATTCAATATCTGTGTATTTACTTGCAGCTTTGGATGAACAGAAAGGTACACAAATGACAGCTGATAGTTTTCTAATTTCATAGAATTCAGGTACAGAGATTCATCTCTGAGCATTAATTCATTTTGAAATACCTGCAACTCATGCCTTATTTACTGCCCCTGTGAAACTGAATTCACAGTGATTGAATGTGGTGGTATGAAATTAGATTGCATTGTGTGTCTCCGGCTAATAATTCCAGATGGAATAGCTCCTCACTCTGCTTGACATGATGCACCCCGAGAGAAATATGGAAGCAGAGAGGGAAAGTTAAGGTTGCTTAGGTTCATTTGGAAACCTTAGAAGTACAATGAATCAAGCTTTACTAAACCTTGGGAGTGGTGAGGACCTGTGTAATTTGCTCTGAGAAGTGTTCTCAAAGGAGCTTTGTGGAGCCTCCGGCCTGAGGAAGAGGTTTGCCCTCCTCTTAGAGGATGCTGTGATGTGATGATAAGATGAGGTGTCCTGTTTAAGAGCTTGATTAATGGTGGAGGATGAGATGGCCTCTAAACACAGACACTGTTTGCCTTCACTGAAGCACACTTGTGAGCAGGCAGGAGAGAGCACCCAGGGTGCTCCATTTCATTTGTGCCCAAACCACAAATTACCAACACTGCTGTCAACACATCTCATCTTTACTTAAGGCGTAATGGCAAAGATCACAATCAATTTTCACAGGTCTATCAGAGCAGGCTCCTTCATTATGTTCAAAAACCATTCACACTGATTGATCCACAATGAGTGCATGGTATTGATAAATAATTAAAAAGCTCTCAGTTTAATTTGGGGTAAGTAGAGGATGGAGAATGTAGTGTGGGGGTCGGATTGGGGTTGTGTTAGACCAGTGGACTCTTATTTGGTGTAATGAAGCCTGCCCCCCTGCTGTGACACACCCAGCCACAGCTCCCTGTCTGCCTCCCTGCACGGTCCCAGTGGACACACAGCCAGATGGATCTGTCTGCCGTATTCGCAGCAATCAATGCAATCTGGCTTGAAAGAAAATCAATAAGATGTGTCCACTTATGCCTCAGAGTGTAGGAGAGAATCCTGTTCTGGGACAAAACTAAAAAAAAAACAATAAGTATTTTTTGTACAATGGCACTTCTATTTATTCATCTGTTTTATAATACACTCCATGGATGACTTGAATAGGAAAGATCTCTACATGTCTTTTAAGGACAATATAATGATGAGGAGGGGTGAATGAACAATAAAGATGACAAAAGTTGTTCTCAGCAGAAAGATTTTAACGCTTAGTTTGGAGGGCTGATACACTGACAGGGTGAGGTCATTCCCTGAGGTCTAATTTCATAAATAACTTTCTTTTTATGAGGTGGCATTTTTTATGAACTACTGAGGAGACAGGGTCAAGAAATTATTCCTTTGTGTGACCCTTTGGGGGCCATCATTTGCTTAGAATCTTAAAATAAAAAAAAAGTAGATCTTAAAATTTAAACCCTGATAACTACTGGAAGAGGGAAATCAAAGACAGAAGCAACTTTTCATTAAAACAATTCTTTGGGAGAAAATAAAAAAGAGCTTGAACATATATTTAATTCACCGCATTCAACTGTTCAGACGAACATTTCAGCATCAATAAGATTTGAGATGATTTGCTCAAGGAAAAAAGAATCACATAGAATACATTTTTTTTGCAAATCAGATCCATAGCATATTTAGAGGTGGTTTAAAATTCAGCTCTGATTGAATTTCTACAGAAACATGTCATTCCAGACACTCTGGACTCTGAAATCAGATTTCAAAGCGTGTTCTGCTTCATTCTTAAGGCAACGTGACAGTAGAGCTGAGCAGAATCATTGCCGCTTCAAGCTGAGGGTTGTGGAGGACAACTACCCAGGCAAAGCTAGAAGGAACTTTCAGGTATTAAAAATATGCGGTATGAAAAGCAATATTGCCAGTACATCCTAACTGATGTCCCCATCATGATCACAGCTATCAGTGCAGATAGGTAAGTCATGTGTGGACACACAAATCTGATCGGTGGTAAATACAACCCAGATTCCAAAACAATTGAGAAATTGCGTAAAATGTAATTAAAAACAGAATGCAAAGATTTGTAAATCTCATAAACCCAATATTCTATTCACAGTAGAACACAGAAACATTGAATACAGAGAGTGAAACATTTTAGTATTTAATGACAAAAATGAGATCATCTTGAATTTGAGGGCAGCAACACAACTGAAAAGATTGGGACAGGGGCAACAAAATGCTGAAAAAGTAAGTAGTTTTAAAACAAAACAGCTGGAGTAACATGCTGCACCAACTTAGGTTGATTAGCAACACATCATTAACATGACTGGGTATAAAAGGAGCACCTTAGCGAGGCAGAGTCTTTCAGAAGTAAAGTTGGGCAGAGGTTAATCAGTCTGCAAAAAAAACTGCATTTACAAATTGTGGAGCAATTTCAAAATAATATTTCTTAACATAAAATTGTGAAGACTTTGAATATTCCATTATCTACAGTATGTTATATCATCAAAAGTTTAAGATATTCTGGAGACATCTCTGTGCACATGGGAACAGTCAAAAATCAATATTGGATGTCCCTGATTTTCAGGCCCTCAGGCGGCACTGCATTAAAAACAGGCATGATTATGTCATGGAAATCACTGCATGGGCTCAGGAACACTTCCAGATAATATTGTGAACGCAGTTCGCTGTTACCATCCACAAATGCAGGTTTAAGCTCTACTATGAAACAAGAAGGCACTTGTGAACATGATCCAGAAATGCAGCTGTCCTCTCTAGACCAAAGCTGATTTAAGATGGACTGAGTCAAAGTGAAAAACTGTTCTGCATTCAGACAAATCAAATTTAGAATTTTGGACACGTTACTGAAGACTGAAGAGGAGCAGGACCATCCAGATTGTTATCAGCATCTTTTACAACACCTGACAAAAAATATAGAATCACCCCTCTTGGAAAGTGTTCATTCACCTTTTTAATTCTGTAAAACTCAAAACTTGACTTAATGTTGTTGTAATATTTAGTGATCCTTTTTGCTTTCAAAAAGTGTAGGGAAAATCGTGTAATCATCTTGTAATTTGCATTTCTAAAACAAATATCTGCAAATTAGTCTGTAATTAAAAGAGAGTGCTTGCAGAACCTAGTGAGTTGACTGACAGGAAACAGAAGAGCTGTCAGTGGAAACAATAGAAAACTATTATAAAATTCTCTCAAGAAGGCAATTCAACATGGAGTTTGGCAAAAGATTGTGATTGTTCCCTGACAGTTGTATCATAAGATTTTGGAGGAACTACAAAGACAATGGGAAGGTTGTAAAAGGGAAACATATAGGCCGACCAAGGAAGACACAAAATGCCATGACAGAAATCTCAAAGTAATATGCCTTGAAATTCTAAAATGCCCCCTCCCGCTCTAAAATTGGCTGAAATAGTGGGACTTACATTCAGAGCAAAGCCAAATGTAAACCATCACTAACAGCTAAACAGAAGAAAACAAGGTTATGGGTTAAAGAGGAGTCGTCATGGACTGTGGATGATTGGATAAAAGTGATATTCAGTGATGAATCATCAATCTGCACTGGACAACGAGATGATGCAGGGACTTTTGTTTGGTGCAGATTCAATTAAACATAGAAATATGACTGGCTGAAGAAAACAGGGACCTGGGGAGATGGCATTCAAGACCTCCATGGTAAATGCACAGGTGTAGCTACATTAAGATTTTGGGGACTTTTCTCATTCTATCTGTCAAAAAGAAGTTTGATGATGCTGAGGTAATTTTTCAGGATGATTATGCATCTTGCCTCATAGCAACGCGGTTTAAAACTTTTGTTCATCTCAGCAACATGGCCAGTAAACTGTCTGGATCTCAATCTGATTCTGAGAACTGAAAAAATTGTCCATGACAAGGCTCCATCCGGAGCTACTCTCTGAACTACCGATTGATGAAGATTACTGTTTCTTATCAGTGACACCCATGCCTCAAGGAATTCAAGTGGTCATAAAAGTCAGAAGAGGTGCAATAAAATACCAGCTCTGATTTTTCTGGTTCACAATTTCATATTAGATATGTTTGGGAAAGCCAGAATTTCAGCCTATAAATAAAATTGTGAACTTTGGAAATTACTGCATTCTGTTTATATCTATATTTTATACAGCTTCCCAACTTTTTGGGGAATTGGGGTTGTTAAAATTCAGATAGTCTGCTCTAAAGAGCTGATGTGAGAAACAAATTTGATTTCCTTGAAGACCAAGATAGCCTCAGATGTAGTTAAATAAATGTTGCAATGAGCCGGGTTACATGCTACTGTGTAACTTTTCCATTAAGAGACTCACTGGGCTAAGATCTTTTAGTTTATTCTGAGATCTAACGATGAAACGGACTGTTTCCGTCAACATAGACACATAATAAATGGTTAAATAATTATAATCTTATATAGAGTGAATCTACTTTCATCTAAATATGGATGTGCCTTCATCCAACATACAGGACTCAGAATATCTTATTTCCATGAAGTCACAGAACCCCATTGGTTTGGGGATTTTGTTAGGTATTAATTTAGACCATTTAAGAGGGTCTTTAAAACTTACAGAAAACTGGTGGGGATGGATGGAGGAAGTGGGGTGTGCTGACAAAAAAATTAAAAAATCTCACTTGAACATTAAAAATACATGTACATGTGGCCCCAATGTTATGTTTGAAAGTATTAGGGTGTATAGACCTTTTTCAGAGAGGAGGGAGTGTGAAATCCTGGTGAGGAGAGAGTGTTGTACTCCGAGGTTCATCAGTCCGTGAGGGTTTTACTTAACCCTCCAAATTCACCACCCCCTGCTATTGCCACCTGGCTCGACCGGTTAACACTGCAGGTTTGATGTCATGGCTTGCTGACCCTGGTACAGACAGCTCCTAGAGGTGTGATATGAGGCCTCTGGTGGTGTCTGCTGAATATCCCTACATGCCAGGCATGGACTCACACCTCAGCAGAAGAGCATGATGAGAGTAGATTTGAAACAAAGCAAGGTCAACTCTGCCACAGACAGATGGACAGCTAAACACACACAGCAAAACAGGTTGTGTGTCTGAGGTTGTGTGCATACTTAAACAGGGCCCTAAAATTGTCATCAACTGCTTGTCCGATAACCAAAAACAGCAGAAAAAAATAATAATATGCTGTGTCACACTTTTTAGTGCTGATATCAGTCTAATTGATGACTTTGTGCCACATCAATCTATTATGCATAATTTAACATGGATCAAGTCCTACATTAACATAATCACCCATTGGATATTCTGCGTAGTGTGACATGCAGCAGTGAGGAGCAGAACCCCAGCCTGAGATGGAGTGACAGGGGAGATGCGCCCCGTGCGAGTTGGAAAACACATGCACACTCTCCTTCGTACCCACATCAACACATGCCCACACACGCACACAGTACAGACTGGGATGAGGATGATGTTAAGATGTCAGATCCTTATTCGCTTTAAGCAAATAGTGGGAGTCCAGTCTGAGCATGTTGTGTTTATGCAGAGCCACATTTGAATAAACAGCCACACACACATACACACACAGAACAGCTTGGAGAGTCAGGGGTGTAGAGCTGCCTGCTTAGACGCTGCCGTTTGCAATCACTAAGCAGCTTTAGTGTCTCCTACCACAGTCCTGATTTAAAATTCATAAATGCTAATCCTTCATAATTTACAGTTTAAAAAGCAGCCCTGCTCACAGGCCCTGTGGCCACAGCTCTGTCAGAGTAATTATACCAAGGAGCTGGGAATGGACTACTAGCAGAGACTTTCAACAGTCAAGGAAATCCCCCTCACTGGCACCAGACCCAATTACTCCAAATACCTAAACAGATTAGCAAGTCATTTTCCAGTTCAATCTGGACATAGGTGCCAAATCAGTGTTATACTTCAGTCAGGTAGGTAAACAGTATTAAGGTTGGGACATGCATGTTTCTTATTACAGGGACCGGATGCTGAATAATTTTATTAGCCAATTCATTAAATCTCGCCCCAGCGATTGTCTTTTACAAGGTTATCAGGTTCTTCTTTTTCCTCTGGTGTCACCAGGTGATTTGCTGCCCCCTTACCGTTCACTGACACTGCAGTGTGTACATGTATATACTGTACATGTGTTTGTGTGCAAACGTCACTGATAAGTGGATGGCTCTGTGTGGGGAGGTGCCACTTTCTAAACCTAATTTTTTGTCCTTGCAAGGACAAAACACATTAGTTTAGATGTAGATTGTCTGTGATTCTTTCATCCAAGGTCACTAATAGAAGGCCATTATCAAATTGGTCTGATTTCAGTGTAATGGCCCATGATGACACCACAAAAGCATTAAAGGTCCTATGAAAGGGCCCTGTTTTACATGCGGAAGCTCTCAAAATGGCAAAATGGCTCACCATCTTTTTAAATGCATAATTTAGTAGCCATCTCAAATATTGATTCACCTCTTATGTTGGGATAGAAGAAGTATAACATAGATAAGACAAAGGGATGTTTGGTTATTTGTAGTTGCTGTGTTAAAAAAACAGCTAAAAGTGCAGGTTGATGCACATCGCAGAATTTATTGAACATGATATTAACTGTTAACAAATTCTGATTCAGTTGTAGAACAGAAGTGTCATGAGTTTTACTTAAGTAAACAAAAAAGTACAGACAAAAATAGTTCCTTTCAAAGTAGTTCCTTTAGACTTAATTCTATCAATAATCAGTAATTCTATCAGAAAACATTTAAAAGCTCTGCACATTTTACTCTCCTAAAGTTTCAAAAGAACAGTTACTATTTTGTCTTTATCCTTATTTGATATTTTTCTGTTCTGTCATGAACAGGCGACAACTCCAGTTGATGCCTGAGAAGAGCTGAATATCACAGTAACTCTCATCTCAAAGTGAAAGATATCAGCATTCTATTAGAGCAGATTAGGACCATCAGACTGGACATCATGTCACAAATCCCAAGCTTTAAAGTTTCTCTGTGACAATCAGCCTCAAGGACTGACTCATTCAACACTAAGATGTCTCTCCACTTTCTTTCTCACAATATATCTGCAGAAGACTATTCCTACTGACTATTGGCAGGCTACATATTTGAGAATACAGTATTTAGCTTTCTTTTAAATGCAAATAGAAAACAGCCATCAGAAATCCTCCTTCTCTATTTCTTCAGTTCATAGACTTACCACTAAAATAACATCTTATATGCACCAGCAATTTAATTATATTGTTGAGAAATGTTTTAATGATTGGGTTTATACTGTATTACATCTGCAATGAGCATTATGTGAAAGTCAAAATTATACACCAGAGACAGATAGCAAAGTGAGATTTAAATTAGAAGAAACAACTACGCTTGCATCCTTATTTAGTTTCACAGCCAACTTAATTCTTGCTACTGTTATTATTAGTTAACTGTTTATTTTAAGAGGTCTGTTTTGAGGAGTGTGTGTGCTATACAATAGCATATGTTGCACTTTTAAACAGCTTTTAATAGGTTCACTCAGGTTAGCTGAACTTAGAATTGACACACATTTTCTCATGTGAATAAACCAATTCAAATCTAATCTAAAGTTGTTGCATTGTTATGCTCATAATTCTAGTTTCTCTAAACTCTACAGAGCTTTTTCCACCATGTATTGATTGTGAAATTCTGTGTGTGTGTACAGCAAAATAAATGTGAATAAATCTTGTGAGCTTCAAGGAAAACTCAATACAACACAATTGGGGCTCACAAGTTATGATGATGTTGATGTTGTCCTATTTGCAGATAGGCCAATTGCAGTCGACAAATTGATAATCTATCAATACTGATGTTAGGCCAATATATTTGTGCAACTTAAGTTTTTAGTAAAAAGGTTTGTGAATAGCTGGTTAACGCAGTAGGCTATAGTGCTTAGCCAACATGTTATTAGCAAATATTAAAAAGTGTCCTAGGACAGTAAAAATATTAATGAAGGTTATTACCTACGGGGCACCACCAACAAAGGTTAGAAGGTAATGACTAAAACCCAGTATCAGTCTAAAAATATGAGTGTGTGTGGACACGTGTATGGGAGAAGAAGGAAAGAAAAATAGAAAGAATAGAAAAATACTTTATTCATCCCCCAGTGGGGGAAATTCAAATTAGTCAAGTATCTCAAAAAATGATAAATATTTACAATAATTTCATACTAAACAACAACAACAACAATAATAATAATGATAATAATAATCAATGACGAAATAAATAAAATAAATTTGAGAAGAACATGTCAGCAGTCACTATTAAAAAGCCTTATGGCTGTGGGGACAAAGGACCTCCTGAACCTCTCAGTCCTGCAGCGCAGTGAGACGAGCCTCTCACTGCAGCTGCTCCTCTGACCTGCCAGGATGCTGTGGAGAGGATGTCTATTGTTATCCAAAACAGAATATAATTTCCTCCTCATCCGTTGCTCCAAAACAGCACTTAGAGGGTCAAGTCTTCTGCCTACAGCAGAACTGGCCTTTTTTACCTTTTTTGTCCAGGCGCCTACAGTTTTTGTCTGTAGTGCAACTCCCCCAGCAGACAACAGCATAGAACAGTGCACTCTCAGTAATAGTGTGATAAAACATGCATATCATATCACTACAGACATTGCAGGACCTGAGCTGTCTCAGGAAGAAGAGACGGCTCTGGCCCCTCCTGTACACTGCTTCAATGTTGGCAGACCACTCCAGTTTATTATCCTGCACCACCCCCAGGTATTTGCAGGTCTGAACAGACTCTATCTCCCCTCCATCAATACAGACTAACTAGTATGGAGTTTTAGATCTCCTGAAGCCCACCACCAGCTCTTTTGTTTTGGTAGTGTTCAGGAGCAAAAAGTTATTTTTGGTCCAGTTATAGAAGGACTCCACAAAGTCCCTGTACTCCTTCTCCTGTCCACCACACACACATGCCACAACAGCCGTATCATCAGAATACTTCTGTATGTGGCAGGACTCTGAGTTGTACTTGAAGTCTGATGTGTACAGGGTGAAAAGAAAAGGATCCGAAATAGTACCCTGCGGAGCCCCAGTACTGCATTCTAGTGTTCTCCCCACTATCTCCCCATCTTGACATACTGTGGTCTGGCAGTCAAATAGTCTATAATCCATGATGTCAGGGAGGGAGCCACACCCATACCTAGAAGCCTGTCTTTCAGTATGAGAGGCCGTATGGTGTTGAAGGCACTGGAGAAGACAAAGAACATGATTCTCACATATGAAACAGGCACATCCAGATAAGCATATGCCCAATGTAGCATGTACAGAATCGCGTCTTCCACTCCTATGTGTTTCTGGTAGGCAAACCGGAGGGGGTCAAGATCCTCAGCAACATGCAATCTCATGCGACGAAAAAGGAGTCTCTCCAAGGTCTTCATGATATGAGATGTCAAAGCCACCGGTCTGGAGTCATTCAGCTTTAATTTGGGCACCAGTATGAGACCAGAAGTTTTCCACAGCATCTGGACTTTTTCCATCTGAAGGCTCATATTGAAGAGCCTATGAAGAGGGGCTGCTAGTTGACCAGCACAGTCCCTCAGAAGCCTTGGACAGATTCCATCTGGGCCTGCAGCCCTCTCTGACTGAAGTCTCCTGAGCTCAGCTCCAACCTCCTCTACAGTTAGACAAAGAGGTGTAGTGGAGGGATGACAACAGGAGTGCTGTTGCTATCAATTTTAGAGATGGGGGTGGGGGTGCAGCTGGACAGAGGAGGGTAAGTGGTGGGAGTTGCTGCAGAGGTGGAGGTGCATCTGAACTGAGGAGGCCAGGCGGTGAGAGCAGCCACAGTTGTGAAGGTGCGGCTGGGCTCAGGAGGCCTGGTGCTGGAAGCTGCCGCAGAGGTGGATGTGCAGCTGGGCTCAAGAGGTGTAGTGGTGGAAGCTGCCGCAGAGGTGGATGTGCAGCTGGGCTCAGGAGGCCTGGTGCTGGAAGCTGCCACAGAGGTGGATGTGCAGCTGGGCTCAAGAGGTCTAGTGGTGGAAGCTGCCGCAGAGGTGGCGGTGTGGCTGGGTTCAGGATACCTGGTGGTGGAAGCTTCCGCAGAGGTGGAGTTGTAGCTTGACTCAAGAGACCTGGTGGTGGAAGCTGCCGAAGAGGTGGAGTTACAGCTGGACAGAAGAAGCCTGTTGGTGAGAGTTGCTGCAGAGGTGGAGGTGCAGTCAGGCGGAGGAGGAGGCTTGGCGATGCGAGTTGCCATTGAGGTGGAAATACAGCTGGGCAGTGGAAGCAGTATAGAGGAAGCAGTTATAGTGGTGGGGGTGGAAGGAGCAGCAGCAGAGGTGGAAAAAGCCACACTATCAAACCTGTTGTAATATTGGTTGAAAGTATTGGCTCTGTCAACATCACCTTCCATAGACTGAGAGTTTTTCAGTCTGTATCCAGTGATGGTCCTCTTGCCCCTCCACATCTTCATGGTGTTATTGTTCTCCAGCTGTTTCTCTATCTTTTTCTTGTACTCCACCTTAGCTTGACGTAGTGTCTTTTTAAGCTCCTGTTGTACACTCCTCTGCTTTTCTCCATACCCATTCTGCAACGCCATCTTTTTCTGGTTCAGGAGGTCTTTGATGTCACTGGTGATCCATGGTTTATTATTAGGATATCACCTTACAGTGCCCACTGGAATCACAGTGTCCCTACAGAAGTTAATGTAGTCAGTGATGGTGCTGACCCTCCTGTCCATGTCAATGTCCATTTCTTCTTCCTCTAGTAGTACGGCCCAGTCTGTGACATCAAAGCAGTCTCTCAATGCATCATGCGCCTCTGGTGACCACTTCCTGAAAGATCTGGAAGTAACAGGAAGTCTTTGTACACAAGGTCTGTATGTGGGTTGTAGATAGACCATGCTGTGATCAGATCTACCCAGTGGAGGAAGAGACACTGCCCTGTAAGCCTCCTTCACATTAGCATAAAACAGATCTAATGTCTTTTCTTCACATGTTGGACAGTCCACATACTGTACAAAGCCAGTCAGGCAGGAGGATAGAGAGACGTGGTTGAAATCCCCTGTGATTGCAATAAATGCCTCAGGATGCTGGGTCTGTATCCTTGCAACAGCGTCATGGATGACGTCACACGCCATTGACGGTGCTGCCCTCAGTGGAATGTAAACAACGATGTTTATGGGAACTCTCTGGGCACATAGAACACACAGAAACCAACTGACAGCAGTTCAGTGTCTGGACAACATATCTTCTCCTTAACGGTCACATTGCAGGGGTTAACCCATCTCTGATTAAAAAACAGGATAATACCCCTGCCTTTCTGCTTACCGCTTGTACGCCGGTCACGATCTGCTCGTACGGCTGTGAAGCCGGATATGTCCACACACAAGTGTGGTGTGTTGTCGTTCAGACAGAGAGATCAAACTGCTCTCCTTATACAGCCGTTGGGTCCACATAAGTGCCTCTAGCTCATCACACTTGTTAGGTAGCAAGTTAGCATTTCCCATAATCACCAAGGACAGAAAAGGCTTGTTCATCCACCTCCTGTTGTCCCTCTTTGCCTTTTGTTTTGCTCCAGCTCTGCATCCACTGTACAGCTTTTTTAGCTCAATCAGAATTGGATGTTTAATTCCGCGACCAATCCTTGACAGTGCCAACAGTTCTTCTCTTGTGTACACTGCTCTAGTATTGGTAGCAGTGCACATTGTCAAAAACTAAAAACTAAAACGAAATGTAAGTAAAAAGCAGATCACGAAAATTCACTAAAAAAGTTTAGATAAAAACTAAAAATTACATATAATTATATAAACGACGAACAAAATTGAGAGCTACACAGACTTGCTGCTAATAAGGCCGGCACTTAGCAACCGCCATCAGAGAAACCAAAGAGAGACCATCAGACCAAATGGCAGCCATGATCTTGTGCTCTCACTGTCACCTGATCACGGCTGTGACCATGTGCCCAGTGAGTCATGTGTTAGCCAAAGAAGCTAGAACAATGGTGGATATGTAGCCCACATGCTATTTGCCTGTGTAAGTACGTCTGCCAGCATGTGAAAGCGAATGGTGGACATGCTACAGCAGAGCGGGATATTCCAATCCCTATTTGGATTTCCAGTTCTGGTTAACAAAGACTTTAAATGTTAATGTCTGGCTTATGTTTAAGGTGCCAGGTTAAACAAAAGGAGGATGATTAGTTTCCATGCAAGAGCATGACTAACATCAACTTCACTAAAATTAACCTGAATTTCTAATATTATCACAACAAAACCTTGGACAAGACAAGTCAATACAGGGTTGGAAATGGTCCTGTGTCCAGTTAAGGGACAGTCTTTGGTGTAAATCTTTTGTGCTTGCTAGAAGAAGGATTCTGGTTGCTTCTTTGAGCCTTTATTCTTAAACTGCAACATTTTGTACTGTGCATTAACATAAATTTTATACTTTCTGTTCTGAGATCAGGTTGCAAGTTTATGTGTCATGCAATAAAGAGAAAAAAAAATGCATGAGTAACTTTGGTTTTATGGTAATAGACTGTGCCCCGTCTTTACAGCCTCTTAGTCGTAACATTTAGAGCATTGCTATTATCTGAAAACTCTGCGATATGACTGCTGATAATCAAACTAACATCATTTATAAATTTGTATTATTTGTACTACTTTTTTGGTATAATCTCGGTTTAAAATATTCATCTTCTATAACTTTCGAGGTAGTGAATAATGTTTCAGCTTCTGTGTCAGTTTAGGTCAATGCTATCATCCTGTCTCATATTACATATGCTGCTTTTCCTCTGTTGATGCTGCTTATGATTGGATGAGAAAGCCGACATTAACCCACTTAACCATCAAGGCAATTACCTTTTAGCCTTGTCATCTGACAATGATGAACTCACCTCATGAAACAGGCCTCAGGTCTATCACTATCAGTCACAGGCAGTCTTAAATTGACAACACCCCCGCACATGCTACAGTATATCTGCTCCAAAACACATCATGGCTTCTAATGTGTCAGGTTTGTGGTGCAGCAATTTCACAACCAAATAGCTTGCAGTAGTGATAAGAGTTTCATTATTGCACGAACAAATCAGAGGCAACAAGCAGCATCATTCATAAAACAGATTTCAATATTTCCACCTGCTTTAATTTAGGTGTTCAACAAAGCAACAGAGCGATGGAAGACAGAGCAAGAAATAAGGGAGAAGGTGGAAACAAGTACACAAAGAAAGCAGCACTCTCAAGGATATTACTTTTAGTCTATGAGTTGTATATGAAAGTTTGTGCTCTTTTTTGTACAATTTTGAAAGGTAAAATCTAATGAAAACAACAAGGTAAGAATAAAAGACTTGCCCTGAGGCTCCATCTTACACTTGAGCTGAGAACAATATGATATTTCTGAGTAATTCCAGCTTTGAAGCCAACCACAAAATCCTGAACTAAATTTATATCTATTATAACAGTTTTCAAGATAGAGAAGAGCTGGGAGAATAATGAAGTAATCATACTTATTTTTGTCTGGTTTTATGATCTTATTCATTTGCTTATAAACTTTTAAATAATCTCAGATTAAATCAACAATATCAAAAACTCAACATGCGACTTTAAGCATGTGGTGGACACAATTAAAGCAACACCTGCTCTTTAGTGGTATACAAAAGGCTCCAATAAATGTTTTGAAGCTCATAATGCTTTGCTTTTGTCGACATTGTGTCAAACAGAGGCAGCGATTAAACTCTGTGATCATTTCAATGTTGTAGTGTTGTTGAGCCAACGTGTAAAATATTGCACAGGCGTGTTACTTCTTTCTACTCTCAGTGCAACACAATGCACAAATCAATGTCCACAACAACAGCTGCCGTGTGTTTCAGTTACCGATTAAGCTATGGCCTTGGACACACAAACAGCAGTTAAGTGCATAATCATCTGATGCAACAAGGGCAAAAACATCCAAATTAAACATTTTATTTTACCAGTGAGCCTGCTTCTCTTCCACTCATCATTCAGCCTTGTACACACAAAAGAAAAACACTTAGACTTACTAAAGAGTGAGCACTGAATTTCAATTGATGAAAATACAAAAGCATAGAAGACCACTGCCTATGGTATCATCACAAACAAAAGCAATAATTTTTTTGAGGTCGAGGGGAGTACAGGGATTGGCTGAGTTGTTTACTAAAGAAAAAAAGGTTTTGAACAAGGCTGTTTTAAGAGAGCAGGATACAATACTCCTAGAGGGTAACCATTCATTTTAAGGATCTCTCCCCAAAATGACTCATACACCACTATATTTTTACCACCAATTGCACTTTGACTAACAACAATTTAGATTATGCTATTAACAAAATGTAGACAAAATACTAACCAATAACAAGTTGAAATGCAACATTGTCCCTTACAGCTAAAACGGGATTTAATATCTAAAGTACTGTGCAAAAGTCTTTATCGACCCCTTATTTCTTAACGTCTTGCTTCTAAAGATCCAGACTTTCTTGTAATCTTTTAAAGTGGTCTTAGACGGAATAGTTGAGGCTTTCTGAAGAGTTTTAAAAAAAATGTTTTGTTAAGCCACTTAAAACTGTCCTATGAAACATTCAAGCATAAGAAGGGTTGTAAGGCACTTTACAGGCAGACATAATTTGTTCCCATTTTTTTAGGGTTACGGTTAGCCTAGCCCCTACGAAGATGCCAGAGTAGGTGTCATTGTTTTCATCAAAAAGGTGATTCCCAAAAAGCTACTAGTCGACAATTTGTCACAGCTCAGCCTGTTGTGCAGTGTGTCCTTAAAATTTTGCGGAAACTGGGTAAGTCGAGCAGAAAAAAAACAACAGCAGATGAACAGTATTTGAAAATGATGTCCTTAAAAAAATAAGAGAAAATCCAGCAAAGACCTGAGACAAGACCTGAGAGATCAATCTGGCCTTTTAGTTGATCCATCTACAATTCACTGAAGCCTGATCAGAAATGGTCTCCATGGAAGCGTGGCTATAAAGAAAGGGAATCTGGGAGACTGGAAGACTGACAAATGACACAGGAACTGAACTGAAAATCAGAGGTAACAGGTCTTATGAAGTGATGTATCCTAATTTGAATTCATCACTGAAGAGGAGCTGTTAGCATTGATTTTCAGTCCAGTTCTTGGGTACTTCGCTATACAAAACATCCAAAGAAGAGCTTCAGAATGTCCTTCAAGAAGCCTGAAGAACTATTCTTGAAGTACAAGAAAGCTTTTCTAAGAGGGCCTGTGTTGAAGAATAAAGATGCTCATACCAAATATTGATTTTTGAGCTTGTTAAAATTGTAGAAACATTTTTTTTTACAAACTGTTTTTTCCTCATATACTCTATTTCCAACTATATTGGCACACATTTCAATAAATCGCTGCACCTATTTCTTGTTTTTCGTATATGAATTAAAAAGGGACATCTCACATCTTTTACACAGAACTGTATGTTTTGTAATATTAATTTCCAATCATTATTCATAAGTGTGACAACATGAAGACAGTGTGGTAATTATCACTGAATCTGCAGCTCCCCTTATCTTAACTGTTTAAAGAAAGTAATTGTTTTGCTGTAAGGTACATTTCTACCAGCACACAACTGTTTACGGTGAAAAATGCTTAAATTCACTCAAAGCAAAATCTGCTCGACACTCTCTAAACTGCACACAGGCGTGAATATAAACATAAACGGAATGCAGTAGTTTTATTCATCTTCATTTAGTACACTGATTTCTTAAGATGAAATATAAAGAATAATAATGATTATTATCATTATCATTAATTAAATTGCAATTATAACTTTCATGCCATTTATGGACTCTATCTTGAAATTTCAATTATATATACACATATATGTAAACATACATGTAATAACTCCCAAGAGCTATGTATAGTAAATCAATTTAACTAACAAGATCATTAATGTCACATTAAAATCAACACTAGTGTTGTCAATGGCGGCCAATTTGAAAAATGGCTGCCATGGCTACCATATTGAAAATTCGCGATGGCCCGATATCCAGTTTTTTTAAGAGTACCAAATTTCACGCTTTTATCACAAAGTGCACAATTGCTCTGAAATTAAGAGACTCCACTAAATAGGATTTCAGCTGTGCAACAGATCACAGCCTCCTTTGAAACAATTTTTGTTTCATAACCTGCAAACACGTGTCTACAGCAGGCAGGTCAGTTTAGCACCAACATGATTCTCACCAAGGAGTCATGCTGTGATAATGCACACAGAAAGCTGTCCTGCTGAAATAAACAAGGCCTTCTAAGACTTAATCTGGATGGCTCCAAAACCTGTATAGTATGCTTAGTTTAACATCAATGCTGCCTTCATAGATGAAGTTACTCATGCAATCATATGCACTAATGCGTCCCCATACCATCATGGATGCCGTCTTTTAACCTGTGCCCTGATAAGCCTGGTGGTCTCGCTTCTCTTTAATCCAAAGATTGTGATATCCATGATTTCCAAATATAATTAAAATGTTGTTTCATCAGACCACAAGATGGTTATCTACTTCACTTCCATCTATAATACATGAGCTTTGACTCAGAATAAGCGGCGATGTTTCTTGACCTTTTTTATGTTTCTTTGGCATGGTAAGCTTTAACTTACATTTGTTCATGCAACATTAACTTTGCTCTCGGATAGTGGTTTTAACACTAATCCCCAATGTTCAAGAGATTTCTCTAGATTCTCTAAATGCTTTTTTAACTGATATTATGAGATGAAAATTTTGAATTCTGTGCAGTTTAACACTATGAAATTGCCACACTGATAGACTGATTGTCATTGGTAATTCACTTTTTCACAATTCATCATTTTTTGTTCACATATTAGAGATAGTCTTTTCAGGAACTCTGTCTCTTGTGTAATACAGACACCAACAAGAGAAGCAATAAAATTATTATAGCATATGTCGATATACGAAGTCAGAGCAAATGGAGGTGTTCATCTAGTTAGTCTCCTGATCATTGGTAATAGACCCATCACCACTCGAAAAAAGGGAAATTGTAACACATTTCAATAAAAGTAACCAGTCCTCATGAAGACTAAAACAGCCACACATTTGCTGTCACTATGTAAACGAATGTGAATGTAATTACCTTGCTTGTGGAGCCCAGCTCCTTGTCTCCCTCATGCACTCGCAAATGATTATATTTTTCTGCCTGTGTTATCTGTGAGAAAAGTGTGCTGCTGTGCTGATTAACAAATAACTCTGCAACGAACATCACAATGTCCACTCACATATACTTAAATATGTTTTATTTGAACCGAGTTCTGCAATGGTCCGGGTACAGAAAAACAGCTAATCAAGTCGTTTTTTTAAGACTGGAGAGGAAGGTTTCGCTATCATACATTCTATGCCACATTTCCATACCAATATAGTTTAATACTGAACAACCACCTTCACCTTATTTCAACACTGGGATTAACTACCACTGGTAGATGTGCAGCAAGCTATCCAGAGCTGCGCAGTGTGACTCTTATAACGTAATTAGTCCATCTCTCTAGGAGGGTTTTGCTAGATTTACCTATATGCCAAAGTAAAGTGCAGTCACTTTGATGATAAAAGGGATAAAAAGGCAGAGATAAGGTGGAACATTGAGCAGAGTGAGGCTGGTGTGAGCCAGCCAGCAGAGGTCTAATTGGATGAAGGAGCCCTGTTGCATGAGGCGCTCTTCCCTGAGAGTGCAAAGACATTATGAAAACCTCCCACGTTGCTCTCAGTTGATTCAATTAATTTATTTTTCTGTTAAACTGATGGAAATATTGCCTCTTTTCCAATAAATGCCTGACAGATTCAGTGCTGTGACATGGCTTGGAGGCCTCAGCCCTAAAGAATTAGTAGTGAAAGCATTTTGCTCCTGTCACCAGACCTCCTCCAAACTGGATCCTAAAAGGATGACCAGAAATCTTGGCGTCTTTATGACAGCCCAGCCCAAGCTCATCCTGCACTCAAGTGATCTCATTCAGCGTTATAATTCCCTACTTCCATGTTTGGAGCTGTGGCTTTTGTTTTGACCAGGCTGAGAGTTAGCCTTAACTGATTGCAATGCCTCAGTGCAGCTCAGGAAAAACACTAGTTCAAACAATAGGCAGAGGATCAGAGAGGTGGGAGAGTGAATAATGTGTCAGGTGCTCCGAATGAATTAAAGTGCAGAGCCCGGCGTTGGAAATACCTCTCTGTGAGGCCCTAATCAGTTGCAAACAAGGGAGGGAGAGCAGGGGGGAAAAGCTTTCATTCCTGTAACTAATCATTTGCGGTTTCCCCATGCAGTCAGCCAATGCCAAAGGCAGAGACTAATAAACTAGGAGGCTGTGTAGATTTATAAATGATTAATTAAGGGGGCTCTCATGGGAACTACAGCAGCTATAAGCAAAAATATTAATTAGTTGAGATGAGACTTAAACTAACAGGAAAACATTCCAGCCATGTTGGAAAGTGCAGGGCGGGGGCAGCTTGTTTGACTGTGCGCTGACAAAGAGGGCCCTCACTGCTGCACCACTGTGTGGTGAGGGGGGGGCTGTTTTGAATTTGGCTGGAGGATAATGAAGAGTTACACAGAGTGTCAGACAGAGAGACACACAGGTCCTTAGTATTGAGTTGTAAGGAGAGATGACTGAGAGGGTTAGGATTGGGTCTGAAATGAGTTCTCAACAGCCTCAAGTACCTCCAACCCCCACCCCCACCACTCACACACAGCTACATTACCATCTCTGGTTGCCTCTCTTTATGCCTGCCCTTCAGGGAGGTCTCTAAAGCCTCTCTCCTCTGCTTCTTTTCATGAATGTCAAGATGCTGAGTTTAAAGTCTGGTAGATTAAATGGGAAGTGTTGAGTTTATTCTGCTTCTAATGAAAGAAGTAGGTAATTTCATGCAGAGGATCTCAATGTCACAACACTTTCCAACTTCCAGAAAAGAGTCCTTTTATTTCCTGCTACCACTGGGAATGTGGCAGCCGATTTCACCATTTTTGATTACTGCAGCATCATCCAGGTATTGAAGAGATAGTGAAGCCAGCGTTGGGGATTCACAGTGCTAAAACTGTTCAAGACTGGTCTGATTCAGTTTCTCTGTCATTTATCAAGCAATACCTCTTTCACACCAAAATAAGAACATATATGTGAGTTTTGTATTGGTGAGCACACCCAGCGAAACAAGTCAATTGACTCCTTTCCCTTTCCCAGAGCAATGCACTGGTACATGCGCTGGTGCTATTCAGGGACAACCCTGCAGACAACTACAACTGGAAGGAGCAGCATTCGATCATCCTACAGGCTGTGATGGATTACAATTTCAGTTAAGCATGACTTTCTGAGAAAAATAGTTTATCATTTTTATCTGGACCTCACCAGCCAGCTATAAATGAAAGGACAGAGGATGAACAACTAGCCGCCATATAGACTGGTGAAAAGGATTCTTAAAGTTTCTTTTATGAGTAGATTGGTGCTTCTGTCAACCATAATGACTTCCACGCGAGAGGCCTCAGTTGACAAATGCGGTTTTAAAATATATTTTAGGGCTGCGCTTAGTCTTAGGGTTATAAAGAAAGCCAAGTTGTTTTTGGCATCTGGTCTGTCAGTGACAGAACTCACTCTGATTGGCTGTTCAACATAGCAAATGAATATACAAAAGTGGAGATGGTGGTGCAGACGGAAAGCAAACGACTAACTTAGCAAGACACATACAGTCTCTTCTCATTTGTCATCCCTATTTCAACAGAACAAGCAAAACTTCCCAACAACATGGTCATGTTGAAGTAAGAAACTGAAATTCAACTGATAAGATGATTCGAAAGAGGCCAGCCCTGAATTACGTTACTAAAAGTTAAGTTGATCATTTTTCCTTTTTTTAGTTTCCCTTACTGTAGAAGGGCCGTATTACCGCCCCCTTTTGCGCTATATTTTTGAGCAGATCTAAATTGTACGTCCTGGCCAGAAGTGGCAAGTTGTCTTTGCAGTGTGTTCAAGTCTTATTTTGTTTATCTGGACGCTGGTGACGTGGGGACACACGGCGTGGGCCTTGTATAAGAACGAAGAGAGAAAATTAGCACGTCCAATCAAAAGTAATTTCCATCAGCCCAAACTGCAGCTGACGTCAGGAAATACCTCCCACTACTGTAGAGTCACTTGACCTAGGAATAAATGCTGATGCAGCCCTTTCCCACTGAAAATAGAATTGGTGAGTGTTAGCAGATCTTTTTGCCCAGTAAGAGCTACAAAGTAAAAAATATATATATATATATCTCCAGGGTTCTCTGTAGGCTATTCCATGGAGTGTCTTTGTTGATAAATAGCAGGCCTCCTTGTTTCTAAAAAGATTAACTGACAAATTACAAGTAAGGAAAAGAAAACAAACTGTATATTAATTCCAGGAATTCCACAAACCCAACATTGGGTTCTGCCAGAAAACAAATATCTTTCAATTTGAAATCATGGCTCCAGACTCTGACATGTGCCCCCTAAAGTCTGCACCCTGAAAATGTGTGGTTCGCCTCTACATATTTGCGTACAGTTTATACCACAAGACAAACCAGAGAAAAATAGCCTCAGATGGTAACAATGCTTCCACAAGTGATATTTTCCCCTCTCCATAAATAACTAAATAACTGCAAAGTAAAAACAAGACAACAAAATGGAAGCCAACACAGAACTGGGCAGCCGGCATGAAATATAATTACAGAAACGTGAATTAATGTGTAAAGGTCGAGAGGGCTTTTCTGAAGATCCCTTATGATGAAAGCAAAAACCACTGGAAGCACAAACCGCAGGTGTGAACTAAAATATTATCACAGTTAGTGAAAAACAAACCTCTTGGATAAATAGTTCGAGCAATGCCGTATGAAACCTGAAGTAATCAGGGCCTCATACAGAGAATGGTAGACTTTGCATTTGGATGAGATTAACGGTTACCTGTGATGGCTCAAACATAATCCATCCTCAGAAAAGTAGAAGGGAATTCAGCCCTGAAGAGATGTGAAATATCCTCGTATGTCAATCTTGACTTCAGTTTCATGTGCAGGTTAAAAGGAGCTCGTTTCAACTGTTTTCAAGTTATCAGCAAAGAATCAGATGAAAAGAGCCTGAGATAAAAAAATTAGGGCCAAGTAGACACTTGAAGAGAGAGTCAGACATTCCTTTAAGCCATCATAATTGACTCACTGGAGGGCCAGGCTCTGGTGGTGGTGAGGTGCTTCTGAAGTCAATTTTCCCAGAATCTAATGTCAAGGGTGAATACATGTTTTTAGATTTCATAAATAAATATTTCATTCAACTGTCAATGCTATGGATGTGGTGGAGGAGAGCCCTTTCATGTCATTCTGGTTACTGGATGGGTCGGTGGTATGTGTGCAGGAAAATTGAGGCTACTAAAGGATACCAGCAGGAGTCAACAAGAAAAGATTCCCATGTGACTGACTGGAAGAGTTCAAGAGAGCTCCTGGACTGCAGAGGGTGGCCAGCCAAATTGCACTGACGTTTGACAACAATTAGTGATGCTGCTTTGAGCTGTGATGCACAAGAATATGTACAAGTCAAATGTATCAGCCCCATCTCAACTCCAGACAGTACTGACACCATTAGACAACACTTACTGTTAGAGCCAAGAGACACATTCTGATCCAATATGAAACACTAAAAAACAAATCCCAATTCCAAAAAGGATGAGACACCAAGTTCAACACAAATACAAACAGAATGCAATTCAACGTTTTGCCATTTTACCTCAGATTAATTGCCTTGAGGATCATTAATCTGAAATTTCTCCACAATTTGTAGAGTTTTTTTGCAGCTTTTTTGCCAACAGCAGAACCTCTGCCCAACTTTACTTTTGAGAGACTCTGCCTCTCTAAGGTCCTCTTTCTCAACCTAATCATGTTACTGACCTATTGTCAATTAGTTGCCTTTTTAGTACCACTCACTTTTCCAGTCTTTTGTTGCCCCTGTCCTAACTTGTTTTAATCAGTGTTGTGATGTGACTAAAATTATGTTTTAATAAGATTTACAAATCATTGCATGTTCAGTTTTTCTATAGTTTTTAAAAATCCATTTACAATTTTCATACCTTCTCAATTTTTTGGGAATCTCAGTTGATTTTGCAGGTGATCTGATTAGATTTGTGTGATCATAAATGAGCAACCTATCCGCACAGATAGCTGTCATAATGATGTGGACATCAGTGATGATGTACAGCACTGATGACATGGCTTTCTATGCCACAAAATATTAATTCCAATAATTTTTCCAGTGTAACTTTTGCAGAGAAACTCCCCTCAAAATCTGAGCAGAGAGTTCATTTTGGTGTCTTTCCATAGCATGCTGCTCCTGGTGTTGTCCTCCACAGCCCGCATTGATTCTGCTCAGCTCTACTGCCAATTTGGATTTACGGTTGTTGTGCTTTGTGTTGCAACTGAAGCAGAACATGCTTCAAAACCTGATTCCAGAATCCAGTGTCTGGAATAAAGCACATCTGTAGAAATTTAAACAAAAAATAATTTTAAACCACCTGCAAATGTGGTTTTGGATCTGACTTGCAAAAAATTTATACCATGTTTTTTGTTTTTTCCCTGAGCATACCATCTAAAATCCACTCGACACTCAAAGGTTAGTTTGCGTGAACAATTTAAGACTGTGAATTAAATCAATCTGTTCCAGCCCTCTTTTGTTCTCATAATGAGAAATGTTTTAGTGAAAAGTTGCTTCCATCCTTTACTTCCACCTTCCAGTTGTTCTCAAGGTCAAGTTTTCATGAAAAGAGAGGTGGACAGCACCTTAGTAATTTTATGCAAATTACAGCAAGACAACACTGCTTATCATTACCACTGTTACAGAAATGGTCAATTTAACCATTTTCTCACCCAACACCTTAACCATGGTTTGGTTTAGGTATAATCCTCACAACGTCTTCAAATTCACAGACGTCGAGGCTTCATAAATTTGTCCACTTCTACCTTTGCCTCCATTATAACTGACAAAGACACTCTAGGTATTTGATGTCTTTGATGGTTATGTGTCAGTGCATTTTGATTTTTAGGCATTTTCACAAACTCCTCACAAGAAACCTGACAGCACATGTGCTGTAAGGCACTTCACCAAAATTACATGTTTTTACATTGATGTGACAAATCCCTTGCGCTGCCATAGTAGTAATTAACAATGACAAAGCGAAGATGACATTATAACAGGGGGATTTTCATGCAAAAACTAAGCACCTATTGGGATAAGACTTTCTTTCAACCTCTTTTCAACTAGCTGACATAAATGTCAATGTGTCAAATCATTGATGTGTCAAATAGCACCAAATTGTATCATGAATTTTGTTAATTTTGTTCAGTTGTAGGTCAACAGAAATTCTATTATCAGTATGAAGGTTTGTCTTCAGAGGCATAAATTGCTCAGCTAAATGTGGTCCAGAGGAAGATGTAATTTCAATATATCTAATGGTTTAAAAGCTGCTCCAATGCATTGACATCAGTAGTAAAAGGTCCTCACTTCAGTGGCAACTTTTAACCTTTTCTGGGTTCCACAAAGTGCTTTGAAATGTGTTTCTCATACAAGCATTCACAAACACACTTACATAGCCCTGCATTTTAAACATGCTATGCTTTTTTCTGTACAATCACATACACATTGGGGGCAATGTGGGATTCAGTCTTGGACAAGGTCAGTTTTACATATAGTGGAGTAGGGGATTGAACCAGTATTTTTTCCAATTGGACAGAAACCAATGAACCACCTGCATTTTCCTTTTTAACTGCTATAAAACTGCATAATTTACATTTACATTTATGCATTTAGCAGAAGCTTTTATCTAAAGCAGCTTACAAGGAAAAAATAAAATTAACAATCGAGTATATTTTAAAGAACAATTTACAATGAAAAATTACAACGTCAAGAGGCTGCTAGGCCACCCAACCTTATGTTTAGGTTAGTTAAGTGCAGTTCAAGAGATTGAAAAAAAAGTGGGGAGGGTGAGGAGAACGAATTAAACATAAATACAATTAGTGGTCAGTTTGTTAGGAGAGAAGGTACTCTAGGGAAAGCAGTTTTTCAAGAGCTTCTTGAAGGTAGCATTTGCTAGGTTAGTCCACCAACTGGGAGCCGTGGATGAGAACAATCAAGAGTGCTGCACTCGTAGGAGTGGCAGTGCCAGATGATGTGCCTTGGAGAAACGAAGGAGCTGAGGGGTAACACAGGTCTGTATGAGAGCAATGAGGTAGGTGGGAGCAGAACCAGAAATCACTTTGTGGGCTAACATTTGTGATTTCAATTCCATGTGAGCAGCTACAGGTAGCCAGTATAGCTTAGTGAACAGAGGGGTGACATGCTTTTTTCAGGAGATCGAAAACCAGATGCAGCACAGTGTTCTGAACCATCTGTTGCAGGTTTAGCACGCAAGCCCGGAGGCCCATTAGGAGGGCTTTACAGTAATCAACAGCGAGTAATGTCCATGGTTTGTACCAGGAGCTGGGTAAGTTGTTTCTTTCTAATGTTGAAAAGTGCATGGCGGCACGATTGGGCGACAGAGGCCACATACTCAGAGAAGGTTAATTGGTCATCAATCACGACACCCAAGTAATGAGTGATAAAAAGTCGAGCTGTTGGTTTGTATGGTTTTCTTGGCCGGGAAGACCAGCAGTTATGTTTTAAAGGGCTTGTGTTGGAGGTGATGCTCTCTGATCCATGCGGATATGTCAGTAAGACAGTTTGAGATTCGCACTGGAGTCGCACGGTGGAAATAACTGATAGAGTTGGGTATCATCTGCATAGAACTGATATGAGAAGTTGGGTGATCAGGCCTGATGAGGTGGTGTACATGGCAAAGAGAAGGGGCCTTAGCACCGAGCCTTGTGGGACCCCTGTGTTGAGACAGAAGAGATGCTGATGTTTGTGAAATTTGATATTTCAAATAAAGGTGATGGGCTTTCATCCATGTTGATATGTCAGAGAGACATGTTCGTGTCGTGTTGTTAGCCCTCAAAATATCAGCAGGAGTAGTCAACAACTACATTCTGAGCTGGTTTGCAGCCAATCCAACATTTCATGAAATGAATCCAGTTCCTTTTCATCTCAATATCTGTCTTTTTGGTTGTCAGTCTTTCTTTAACATGTTTTAAGCATCTATTGTCGAACATGTATAACATGTTTCCATGCAAATCTTTACATTTACTCTGATTGGAATTCAAACCGAGCCAAATAATTGCTGTCCTCTGTGTCATTCTTGGCATATTTAGCCCCTTAATTCTTTTTTCAAACAAGTTAAATCTTGAGTCAGAATTATCATATCTAAAAGTTTATGGCTTGTTGTGGACCGTTGTTTGTCCTAGTTCATGTTTCTAGAGTGGATGCTTAGACTGAAAAACATCTCTCTCTGATATCATAAAACCTCATATACATGGGACATGACGTTGATGATTTGAGAGGTAAACCTGGTACACAATAATGGCCAAAAATATGTGAACATTATTTAAATGATGAATTTTAATATCTTGCTATAACATCCTCAACTATTCTGGAAAGATTTTCCACAAAAGTTTAGACAGATTTCCTGTATGTTCTGTTTAAGATTAAAATTTCCCCTTACAGGAGCGGAGGCCTGGCCCATGCTTTACAAAGCATCTCTGGATAAAAGCAAACCACTGTATGTGGCACAAATTCTTTAAACTGTCTTCTGTACGTCTGTATGTATAACTAACAAGCAGACACTGTTTGAATTAGTCAATCATGATGCTTTCCACAACCGGAAAGCGATTCCATCACAATTGTTTGTCAGCAACAGATAACGACCTGAATTTATTTCCATCATTTTTACAAGTTCACAAGGTTGCTATAACCCTCCTGCATTTAAAAACACACGAAAGATCATTCTCATGCTGTGTTTCTGAGGAGAATATTTGTGTCTTGAATGAATTGCCAGTAGAGACAATGAGTTCAGGGGCTAAAAAAAAACATTTAGGCAATAATTGAAATGTAGCATAAAATTGCCCCTTCAAATAACCGTGAGCCATTATGTGAACACATTCTCTCCCATTCACTAAGAAACCAACCCGCAGACACAAAATCAGTATGCATGCATGAACACTCACTCACACACACAAATCCACATGCACGTCAGTAGGTGGGAGAGATCTTTGAAGGTTTTCCATAGCACATTTATCCGCAAAATTAAAAATGGTGATTGATCCGTGGAATATTAACGGTCAACAATGTTTTTCATTAAGTTGTAAAGGGGAGCGCGGGGAGGCATTCTGGTAGAAGAACGGGAGCAGGAAGGAAAAAGAGCAAAAGCTTTATTTAATGCTGATTTTGTACTGTAAAAAAGGCCTGGAGAGAAATGTAAATACTAGAGTCCAATAACACAACAGCACACTAATCATATTTACAAACTATATTAAATCTGTCCTTTGTGTTTGCTTTGCAGAGGATTGGCTACCGTGTAATTGTCATTGTAACCAGTGTTGGCTTATGGGAAAATTTAACTGAAGTGATATAAGGTGACTGGTAGGCTTATTATTACTTTATTATGACCCAGTATATGTTTATTAAAACAATTTGTCATGCAGAACAGGAGTGGGGAATAGAAACATTAAATCTTGCTCCACTCTGGCCGCAGAAATGAGTTACAATAAAATTAATGGTGAGGAGGCCTGAGCTGACACCAGAGTGGTACGTAATAACCCACTGCTTCGTTTCATTTGCTGATCATTTCCTGTTGGGCCCTCACCATTAAACATACATGCTGGGGATTATTGAAATGGCCCTGTGACAGCCATCGTAGTGCAGTGTGTGTGTGCCTGCACAGCTGAGTGTACTTTCGCATGCATGTGTATGTGGGTGTGTGCTTTGGCTGCAAATGCAGCATTTATGTGACTGGGCATTTGATCTTAAAAACACAGGCATTGTGCCAATATGCCACATTGTGTTTGTGTTCCTGGTCTTGCTGTAACTGTATGAAAGGAGAAATATTAGGACAGAGAGGCACTGAGGTTGGGATCTGAAGTCTTAGGAGGAGGCATCATTTCACTGAGTGCCTGGGAGGGGCAAGATTAGTCTGTCAGTTCTGTCTAAAATGACTTTGAGGCTATAGCTACAGGGATGCAGCAGAGGTTTGGCCAAGGAATTAAGTACATTTACACTAAACACTGACCTTCACTCCTCCTGTGGTCTGATATTGGTGAGGACTGCCATGGTAAGATGTAGATGACTTGGAAGCATGTCTCTATCACGCATACAGCTTTGGCAAACCGACCTACACGGGCACAAGGGGGTGTCTGTTCTGTCTTTTAGGTTGTGTAATGACGTGCATGTTTGTCTACAGTTGTTAAGTTATTATGTAGTTGAAACTGCATGTGTTAAGTGTCTTGTTGTAGTGTTTCTGGTGTTGTTGTTGTGTCTTGCAACTTCTGCTCAAAGGAACTAATACAGTGATACAATACATGCATTGCTGCGCACCAATCAGAAGTAGTGTTGGGTTTTCTCTTTTCTTTCTTTTTTTTTTTTGTTTTACAATCTTCACCAAAAATTGCACAGCCAGGTGTCTATACAGATTTAGTAGCAGATTAGGTTAAAACATTAACAGATTTTCTGTAAATCTGCAAAGAGAGAATATTTTTTTTCCCCGCTATTGTTATGCCTACATGGAGAGTTGAGGGCCTCGAGATAAACAGCTGGTGGCACTAATTTTCCAGTGAGGTGCCATAAATCAGAGTAATGGAAGGCAGTGGAATGAAATGATGCCATTAAAACAACCCAGTCAAATCTTAAACAAGCAAAAAAACAACGTGCAAATGTGGCATTTATGTTTTATGTATGAATTTGGGGAATGTCTCCTGATCAACCACAAAAGTTTGATGTTTTTGAGTGGTTCTTTGGTCTTAGGCTTCATGTGTTACATTACGAATTGTTGTATTTTGCTTTTATTAATACAGTTCCATTCCTAACTTACACAACCACTTCAAATTTAGGCCATTTCCATCCTAATAGTTTGAGCTGGAGCTGAACAGCTACATGTCCAGCTAAAGACACTTAACTTGGTGTGCTCAAGGCGGTACAAGTTGTTTGCTTTCCTGACAGTGCTGTGCTTTAGTGAACAGGTATGAGTACAGGAGGCTATCTGTTTTTCAAACTTGGCCTGAAACTAAATGTCTGTACATCTTTTGCCAGCCACATTCAGTAAATCAAACCACTCTCTACATGAAAATGTCCAGTGAGCACAAGTGCACTATGTGTCTATGATCTGAAGTGAGCCTAATTTTGTGTGTGCTCAACATTCCCCTGGGTATTTTAGCGATGTTGCCATTGCCATGTTTATTGTTACAGTAGCAGGGCCCTTTCTATGCTCTCAGGAATTCCATAGTTGTAAGAAGGAAAGAATTGGACACAGTAATAAGATAGGCTCCATCCAATGCCATTCAAAATAGCCCGATCAAATCTCAGGCCCATGAATCTCTGAGTATTGTGTGGTGTTTTTAAATTTACTGAAAGGCAGTTATGCCAACAAAGCCTCATTTCTAAGAAATGTTTCTTTATTACACAGGATACACAAATAAACCAGTGCTACCCTCTAATTCCTCAATAATTAAAAAATAAGCCTGTGCTCACTATTACATGACTCAGTGTTCTGCAGTGAGATCCAGAACCTCGTCCAGCTCACACAGAGGAGGAAAATGAAAACCTTTGAGGTGCAAATCCCATCATCATAAAGTATGTCAGGGAAACATGCAAGTGCGAGGATCACTCGTGACACCTTTATCTAAAATTCTAAGTTATTGATTTCACATATCTAAACTCCTTCACAAACAAATAGGAAAAACTAATATCTATATACATGAACGATATATTTCTGCTAATTTCTGCAGTTTGAGTGCAGTTTGCTGGTCTGGTGTGTTCAGGTGTGTGAAAACATAATGCCATGGAGGAAATACATCAGCAACGATCTTAGAGAAACTCAGAAGAGTTGTAGGCCATTTCTAAACTATTTGGACTCCATCATTCCAGAGTAAGAAACATAACGTACAAGTGGAAAACATTCAAGACAGTTGCCAATCTTCCTGTGACAAGGCAGCCTCTGAGTGGCTGGATTACAGTGAAGACACCCAAGGCGGAGAACTGTGCAAGCATTTTGGCTGATTTATTCATCCAAAATGAACATGAAGACCAGTGAGTGACAGAGGTGTTGTGGGGCATAGTAAGCCCTCACCAGCAGCAGCACCATCCCCAGCAGCCTTTCCTAATGAACAAACAGGCAGCTTTTTTATATCTTCTGCTGCTCACAGGGCTAAACCACTCCCATCTAACAGGGGTGTTTCCATTTTACAACATAGTCACGCTATACAATTCCTAGTAATTCCTGCAAGTAGAAATTCCCAAGTATAAAAAGTCTCTTTAGAAAACCATTCTATAATCCTAAAAACCCATTTTCTAACATCTAAAACCAGATTAGTCCAACTCGCCCACCCCACACACTCCTATTCCATGGCTTCTCTTGGAACCTTTAATTGGTGTTCAGACACCGGGGAAGCACTTGCCCGAACACCCTGGAGAGGACACATGAAAAGGCCGGTGAGTAAAACAGACCATTTGCACATATAGTCACATTTTGGACCCCTACAGTTATTGCTCAGACACATGTACTCTGTCTCACCAAACCATGGCCAACTTACTTCCTGCCATTAACACCTGTTCCCTTCACAGGCAGCTGCCACTCAATCAGCGCAGCAGCTGGGTGGTGTCTGGAGTACAGAACTTCATACAGATTGTTAAAACGTTCAATAAATATTCCAATAAATAATTATTGAAAAAAAAAGACATCTTGAGTGTAAATGTTTACCTTTGTGCCAATCACTGCAAACTTAAGGTGCGACGTGTTAGTTAAAGTGCAAATGTGACTGAGTGAATTGCCTTAAGTGCTACATGTTATATATTTAAACTAATGAAGTTCTCCTTTGTTACACTTCCTCAGACTGGATGTCCCAGCAAACTCACTCCAAGGTCAGACTGTTCAGTGGTCAGAGAAACTGCAAAAAACAGGAGCTTCATCTCAGACTCTACAGCCCTTAGTTAGCATGACTAATGACCAAAGTGGAGATGTCATAATGCACATCGCTGTCAGCACAGACACCTCAGACTGACTGTCAAGCATTGTGGGGCAGGGCTGATGATGATTTGAGCTTGTTTTGCAGCCACAGGACCTGGGCACTTTGTAGAAATTGAATTGACTCCACCATATAACAAAGCATTGTAGAGTCAAATAAGGCCATTGGGCCAACAGCTAAAGCTTGGCTGAAACTGGGTCATGCAACGCGACAATGACCTCAAGTACACCAAACCTCAATAAAACTGAATTAATTCAATTCAATTCAGTTTATATAGCACTAAATCACAACAAATGTAATCTCAAGGCACTTCAATGATAGTCCAATTCAAGCCAATTAAAGTCAAATTCATTGTAATCATCATCCAATCAAATCCAATTAATCAAGTTAAAAATGAGTCCCTTTCACACAAACAAACTTTATTTAAAAACCATTTCCTAGCTAAGGAAACAGACAGATTGCACCAAAACGAGCTGTAATATGTCACTTGTTGTTGTTCCTCTGAGGTTTTATGTATCCAGGTCTGGTTAGAACAAAATTATTTCTTACTATGTTTTGAAACACCTTAGAACTAAAAGATGGTGTGTTTTTCTTTTTCACATGACTGTATCTTTGTAGAAATATTTAACAATTTTCAGATGCAGAAAGTGCATAAGAAGCATAATTTGTTAAAACAATTCACAGCTCAAGTTATTGACTTTTTTGGTGGGAACTCCAACAATGCAGTCTATTTGTAAATATGTTCAGTGTTCAATCAGTAACTTCATAGCAATCTATTAAATAACAATGTGGTTATTTGAAAGGAGACTTTCGTATAAATCTACTAAATATTATCAAATCTGCCACTTTTTTGGGAAGAATACAGTCTAAAATAACTTAGGTTTACCTTGAAATGTAATTATTTCTGTAAGATTTTACTTAGAATGTCTCTGGATCACATGGGCACAGTGAAATACTCAACCATTAGATTGCATTACAGAAGTAATGACAAATCAGTTTTGTTTTGTTGTTTTTAGTTCTTAGATGTAATATTTAAAAATAATAAGCCTTAAATTGCAAAACTGCATCCGAACAGAGATTGGCACATAAATTATCCCAGGTTTGTATTCTCATAATCTGACGAAATATTACAAATAAAGCATTCAAACAGGCCCTTTTAATAAAATTCTCCCTCATATGGAAATAAAACTGTTAAGTCTGGTGTCTGTTTGCGATGTTGACATCTCTTGTGCAAAGTATGACAAAAAATGTTTTCTGAGAAAATGGGCTTTAAAATACAGATTATAAATTACCATATGTTTATATTGGAAACCTCTGTTTATGGATTAAAAAAGAAGAAGAAGAAAAATGAACAAACAGATGTCACCCTGTAGTGTTATGTTTTGATACGCAAAAGAGACTTCATCCAATATCCAATTCTGACTGATTTACATAAATGTTAAACACACTAACACCTTAATGTGCATAGCGGATGTATGCTTTTTCTCCATAACTTACAAGTTATGAGGGCAAAAAAGGCCCTAAACTGAGAAACAGAAGTTGTCTTTAATGACATGCCTATTATGAGGGCCTCCTAAATGATCAAACAGCTAGTATATAGTAGTACCCCAGCATTATGTGCATTAGCAGTGGTATAACTGGAGCAAATTTATAAGATGTCATAACTAAAAAACTACTCTGATGCACTTTGTATTTATCATAAAAGAACTGCACGATTAGGAATTTCTTTCTGAAAGCTAAAATCGCACTTTGCTACTGTGGCGATGCCATTTTTGACAAAATTACTGTCAAAAAAGGCAGTGGTAATCAAATGAACAATTACTTTTTAAGTGAGGTTGCAGTGCTCACTCCCCATTTTCTAACGTCGATTCAAACCCCCTCTCCCCTCCCTTCCCAACATACAGTACAAAGCCTCTTATGACCACATTAATGCAACTAATTACCATGTCAATCACAAGTAATGCTTATTAATTGCCCCTCAGAAAGAGGCTATATCAAACAGTCAGAAGTGCCTTTAAAAGCCCACTGAAAGGCTGACTGTGGGGTAGGTTATAAGAGCGAGCGAGCCATGTTTCAGGCCCACTGCTGGCATTAGTCAATCTGCTGTCCAGATGTCTTCCACAGGTGACAGCTGCAATAGCCTAACAAGCAAATTAATCACGGAGCTTTTGTGGCGCTTCATTTTAGGGAAACTCATTTCGTTTCATAAAAGGCTTCATCTCGTGTGAAAAATGACAAATTGCGGGCATGGAGTGATGTGGAGGACCAGGCAGCCGGCTTTCATTTCTGTAGCATGCCTGCAAGGTACTGAAGAATAGAGAGGCAGAGAGATAGAGTGAGGGGAGAACTGGGCCAGAACCAGCGACACAGTAATGAAGCCCAGCTCTGCCCCTGTGGGCTCAAGTTCTGACGGGCCTCACAGGTGGCATAGTCAGATTAAAACTCTGCTTGGTTGCAGGGACTGGGCCTTGAATGAGGTGGTGCACTCTGCAGTCTGTCAGTCATTGTCCTCAAATTACAACACTAAAGACATTTTGGAAAAACTGGCCCTCGCAAATATTTGATGGCGGGAAGTTTTATTTGATTTAAACCCAGATGGATTGTACCTTAATGCTTTTTGTGGTTCATATATTGCATGATGTTTTATTCCACAGCTGAGTAGTGATTTTGAAAGCAAAATGTAATGTTTTTATCATAGAGCAGGCAGCCCTGCCTGTGTGTTTATATCTGTAACAAACGTGTACTTCCTGACAATCCTTCCAGGTGTAACAGCAACATCATTTGTTTCTGAGTTTAACACTGACATTTGTTTACGTTAAGAAACAGAATCTGCTAGTGGCCATGTTCTGGGAAGGAATGCAACATTGTAGACACAAAATGAAAGACTATTCTTTCCTTTCTTCAGTGAGAGCTTCTTTCTGTGTTTTACCTCACCTACTCGAATCTTAGCATTAATGGTGTCAGAGGAGAGTTGCTTTGGAGGGCACTGACGTACGATGTTATTATGTTGATAGAAGGGCCATTCAGAAAGCACTTTTATGTGTTTTTTTTTTATTTTTTTAGAAAGCAATTACAAACTCTGTATTTTCAAAGTGTTAAGTGTGAGTGGGCTTTGAATTGAACCCATTTAACTGCACAAACAGACCGATCCAAGGGCAAACCCAAAGGGTACTCCACATTTTGGATGAACATTTTTTACATTGTGTCCATAAATTTCCAGGACTAACTGAGCCGTGGAAATATTTCACAGCAGAACATCAGATGAATGGCACATCACAACTTAAGGTATTTCAAACAAAAGTATGGAAAATTGAAAAGTCACAATGGCCACACAGAAGCAACGAATTAAACTTTTTGGATTTAAAAGCTTCAGAAAGCCATTAATACCAGGAGGAGATAAATCCTTGAAAGCCGTCCAACAAAAACTATAATTATCATTGTCAGTAGAAAAGAAAAGAGCACAGGGAGGCAAGAGGATTACATTCCTTCAGAACAGAAGAATGTTCTGTGTTTATTTCTCTTCACTTGTTGAAAGAAATTCTGGGGTGACAGATGTCAGCAACACTTTATAATTTAGCATAATTATCATGTTCACTCTATTCTACCAGTGCATATTATGTATTCCACTTTCTGTTCTCCAAATTCTCACTTCAATTGGCTCTGATCGTAGAGAAAATTCAATGCCAACCTCTTGAATGTTTGACCATGGCACACAGAGGGAGTCCTTTACTTAATGGATTAACAAAAGCAGATTCCTTGACAATACATTGAATGTCTTGCAGTATAACTGAAAAGTTTTCTTTTAGTTTATCTCTGTTTAAGTCTTTAACAATCTTTCTTGCTAAATTCAGATTTTTGCATATCTGAAACTTTGGGCAACATTTCTTGATGAATTGTCAGTGGGAGGACTAAATCTCTTCATAAAAATTTTTCAGTGTTCTGTTAAAAGGACCACAATAATTTTACTAACTTTTGACCCCACAATTGCATCATTGTATCTGAATTTGTGTCTGAAGAAAACCTGAGAAGTCCTTGGAGACGGGAGTTGGCATTGAAGCCTCCATTTACATTATCTACGTGCTTATAAAATGTGAAAAAGATCAAATATATCTCAAGAGAAATGATCAAACAAGTCCCACTCCAGTAGTTCTTAATCCCCTAAAAACTCATCTATGTACCTAATAAATTGTATATCTTGACGTTTTTTGTCACAAAAAAGACTAAACGCTAATCTTCCTCCACCCACCACTCAGCCACTAAACTTCTCTTTGAGCCCTCTTCGGCCAGCCGAGGCTGGAAGGACGTGATGGACATGGATGCTTCTACCAGCAGTGTCTCGTCAGTAAATGGTTGGAACATTCTCACATTTTATAATTAGTGGCAAAACCAGCTGTGTCAATTCTGGTATTTTTAATGGGACACTGTTGTGTCTTCTTGTTGTGTCTGCCATTTTTGGATCAGACAAGAAGGCTTACAGAATCTGAATTTATGCCATCAAAGCCATTAAAACAGAACAGGTGCTAGCTTCTGATTTAAAGGTTCCTCACAGTGCAGGCAAATTAGCAGTAAAGCCCCATCCAGCAAATGGACAGGATCCGCCATAGTTCTGAGAATATAGGTGGTGCTCTGCAGATTCAAAGCACAAAAAACATAGCCATAGTCATAGTCAGCCATAGTCTTAATCTTACTTGTCTTATAACACATAATCATTTGTTAACAAGGTAACAGATTTGATTTTCAGCAATGGGAGACTTTAATAATGTAAAAATGTTCTGCATCAGGTAAAAAAAAAGGCACTTGACAACCAATCGATCTTGTTTAAATATTGTCTCTAAAGAAGTTTAAAGAGGCCAGTAAGTGATGGTCTGATCTCGCCTAAGAGACTGTGCATTGCCAGTGGGACCCCAGACCCTGATGCCCAGATGCAATTCTTGCCCAAAGACTGAGATAGAACCAGCCCTTGACTCCTCAGTGTAGTCCCACTGGCAGATATGCTCTTATCAGGACAGCCGGTAGCATATATCTTCAAACAGTCAAACAGAAATACAGACAAGAAGCCTTATATAGTGTGATAGGTGAAACTCTCAACAAACATGACTGTTGTGTATCACCAACAGAAGTGCAGTCTGAATCACTGCTGTGAAACAACCGTTGAAGGGAGATATTTTCTGGGTTAAATCAGCTTTGTGGTTAAATGATTGATTAAAATTCATATATGAATATATTCTTTAATCTGTTTCTATCAATACTATTTCTATTCTATCTTTGTGTTAATCAAAGCTTAATATGTTATCACAGAGGAAAGAAACATGACAATATAACCACAGAAAACCATAATGTTGTCAAAGAAAGGCTATATTGTGTTTTATGTGTAAGACTGGGTAGATTTTCCTGCCTTTTGACAGAACCAGGCTAGGTATATTTCTTTGTTTCAACACTTTATGCTAATCAGTTGCTGGCAGCAACTTTATATTCATAGTTCAGACAGATGACTAGTATGAATCCTTTTACCTAACGTCAAGCAGGAAAGTTGTTTTCCAAAATTATAACACTGTTAAAGTTAAAGAAAAGTTAAAAGGCCAAAGGTCCATACCAAAATAAGATTTTGTCCTTGAATTGCCAGTTCAGACTTCTATTTCCTATCTATACCATCATGTAGCACATTTGAAAAATGCTTGCCAAGCAGCTACAGTGACACACCCTGAAACAAATATCGAGGAGCTCGCAGTCCAGGGTCATTTTCAGCCATCTCCAACTTCAAAATATCTCAGCCATGAGCAAAGCAAGAGAAATGTTCAGCTGGTAGCTGCAAGAGTAAACAAAACAGTCTTCATCCGCACCTAAGGAATGCAAAAGAAAGCAAGAAGAAATGAGCAACCGTGTCCTAATGACTACAGGAAAAATGTAGTGTTAGCACAATGCCCAGCTAATGTTGGCAATGGTACCATCGCAGCTTTGGTCACATGCCCACATGGTTAAAGTTAACCAAACTCAAAGTGCTGAGGGATAAACAAAAAATGCATCTTAAAAACTGATGAACGAAGAGTGAGTGTGAGCTACTTTTGTTGCTGGTTGTTAGCTGTTAGTATTCATTAATAATACATGTGAAAAATAACTTACAATGCAAGTTCTTAACAGAAATGGCAGCCACTGGCTATGTGTACACAGCAATACTCTAACAGTAAACCTTAACGTGTATGAGTTGCAAATACAATATTTCTTTCCCATCAACATGTAACGGAGTACAGTACAATTCATGCACACATTATGTCCCACTATGCAACTGTTTACATCCATCCAAAGTCTCAGTATGCCTCCTCGGGTATCTCTCTTACCTCTTTCTGTTCTTCATGCATGCATGTAAAGCAGCAGTGTGTGTTGCAAGATAATGGGAAATCTCTGGTAGGATGAAATACTCCAACTAAGGGGTATATATGTTACATAACACATAATAACTAAGCTCAGTATACTCTGGTACTCAGAATATGACCTTACTCCAGTAATCAGAAAATGTTCTTTACAAGGTAGTGTCTTATTCAAAGAAAGGTTTCAATAGGATTAATAAACAGTGGGAATACATCGGTTATCTTGGTAAGCAACTATCAAACACTTTATTGACCAATTAATAAAGTATTCAGATAAAATACATTTTTCCCTTTTTAAAGAGCAATTATAACTATACAAAAGAGAGAAAGAGGTCTCTTAAAATGAGCCCCTCATTGAGTTCCTTATCATAAAAAGCCAGAAATTGTTCAACTAAGTATATCTGTCAAAAGAACTAAGCCCATTATAGCACTTAAGCACCAGTATGTGGTTAAAATCGGTTTGCTTCTCTTCCATCTCTGCTCTCATATATAGCATATTTTAATGCAACTGAGTTTCCAATAAAGCCATTCTATTTTTTTAAGATTTTGTGGGCTCTAGTGGCCTTATTTACAGTAGAGAGAGGACATGTAAGTGGGTAGAAAGGGGGATGGCATGCACCACAGGCCTCAGCACCATACCTACAGCGACGAGGGATTTGAACCTCCATACATGAAGTGTCTCCTCAACTAGTTGAGCTATCTGGTACCTCAGGCAGCTCCTAGCTTTTTGTCTGTTTCTCTTATCAGACACTACAAGGAGTAAGCAAATAAATAAGGGCTGTTAATACTTTACCTTAACCAACAGACAGTGATTTTTCAAATGTAATGTTATCTGATAAAATTATCTTCGACAGAGTCTGTTTGATTTTGGTGGTACTTCCATGTAGAATTACAAACTGCTCCTCTGCTGGGCAGAGAATGAAGTGTTTGTGCTCACAGGGTACTTCCTGTGCAACCTCGAAGGAATAAAGCCTAAGTTGGTCTAACACATTAAGCACTACTTGCTTTAAAATAAAAAAAACAGTTTGGTGCAATGAAGAGAAGTTAAAAGCAAAAAGCTGCTCAGCTTGTTGCTGACAAAAAAAGAGGCAAAGGCTTGTTGGGACTGCACTGCAAATGAGAAGAAATATACACATTGGCATGACTTTCAGGGAAAACACAGAGCGTCAGATCATATCAATATGAACGGTACTGACTGATTTTGAGTTGTTTCTTAAAATATCTATTTAAGTAAAAGAACTGCTATACTAACCAGCCCTAGCCATAAAACAAATGTGCATTATTCACTAGTCTTTCCCAGATAGCAATAATACTGTTTACATTAATATGCTAACATGAAATGTTACTTAGAGTAGACCGGGTACTTTCTACTGACATGCTTAATGATTCATTTTCTATTGTTCAATCTATCTTGTGGTAAGCTAATTTACCTTTACTGTGGACCAACTGTACAGTATTTTCCCTTTTGGATTGTTTGAAATCAAAAACTGAAGACATTTTTTGTCTTGGTCCTGCTGTATTCTCTGGCTACAGCTATACCTGTACTGTGGCATAAGCAGATTGTGTGATATTAATAGCTGTGTGTGTAAAACATGGTGGCTACAGTAATTGTGTAGTTTTTACTGATTCAGTGAAATAAATAATTGGCATTATTGTATTCGACTTACTGAGTTACTGTTACAGTTAACTTGAATCGTTTCAGCTATAATGTGTGCCAGAACATTGGCACTTTTGCAAAATGTGTAACATGACAATTTATGTGGCCACATATGGTTTGGATTCCAGGTTTGCACTAATTAGCTGATCAGCTGACCAATCAGAAAAGACTTAGACTTAGACAGGTAGCCTTAAAGAGAGTAGCTGAAAGAGCATTTAAAAAAAAAAAAACACTACGAGAGATGCTGTATGATGAAAAAAAAAAGTTTTTGAACTTTAAAAGGAAAAATAACAAATATCGCATGAAAATGAGCATAATATGGAGTTATTAACTTGGAATGAGAAGCTAAATTTCTCTGTGCGAGAATCAGCACTGTGCATTATCTTTCAAATTAAGTTTCACTCATAGAAGAGATTATCTTCTTTGTATTTAGTTAAGTTTAATTTGAGCTTGTTTAGGAGCTCCATGGGCACTGCTTTATCCATGGGAATGGTTTGAAGAAAGTGTGTGAGTGAGGGGGTGGAATAAGAAAGAACAGGAAGTGGACTAGTGTCGACTTGAAGATATGGCAATATACAGAAACACACACATATACTCATACACACTCGGACACTCAACACCCCCCTCCCCCGAGGGCCTTTGAGCTAATTAGCTCCTGAAGAATTTATTTATCACAGATAAACTGTCAAACAATCTCACTGGCACATCCCCAGCGGAAATAAGCACTACTCATTAGTTTGTTCAATTAAGCTTTCTTTTCCCAGTGCTGTGCACCCTCCCCACATCACCACAGCAATGAAAGTACACGTTTTGGTCCTACATAAGTTGCGCTCCTTAAGTAGATTTCCCATATATGCATCATTGTAAAGGTGCAAACCTTCAACATCTCCTTTTCATCAATTCCTATTTAATCCAAATTAGCTAGTGCCCATAATAAATCTCTGTCAGCGGAGGGAAGGTTCTCATTTTACATTATTCTGCTTTTGCTGTTGAATAAACTCATGAGATGAACTCGTGTCACATTTCAAACTTTTCCACACGAAGGCCTATTCAGGATTATTTTAAGCTGAATGAACTGAATTCATAGTGTTTACTTCGTTGCATTTCATTTATGCAGCATGACAACAAGCTGGGACTGAGCAGCTCCAACTTGGTGTTGTGACAACTTGGTGTCAATAGCCAATTATTCAGTGGGCTGAAATGGTTCTTTTGAGCTTCCATCTGTTATGTGTTTGCAAAAGCATGTTCTTCTTTCAGGTTGGATGGTTTGTGTTTAATCTAGAGACTGTGATATGCAGCCTGCACTTGCATTCAATGTATAATATCATATCTGATGTGCTGCAGAGTAGATTTAAAAAAGATCTGTTGAATTTTTTTATGCTTTCGGGTTGAATGATATTTTTTTCACAACATTATTAGTTTATGTAAGCTACAGTTTTGGTCGGTTTAGTAAAATCCTTGAATTTTTAAACGCAAACTAAATTTAAATTATCACTGGTGTTTTACCATCAGATACTCAATAGATTTCTTAGAGTAACATTTTTTCCTGTCCTTTCATCACAGGTAAAGACTCCCAGCTTTTCCTCTTTCATGAAGGTACTCTCTGCTTCAACAGTGTGAAGCATCTGCATGCAGGCAAACTTCTCTGGCCTGCTGATGAATGCACTAAACTTTGAGAGGGTTTTTACTTTCCTCCAGCCTGAGTATATATCCCCATAAGACAGTATTGCACAGACACTACGAAGGCAATATTTGGCCGTTCCATCACTCTAATTCACTCCCTGCACATCCATATTTCATTCAGCCTCGGTTTTAATGAAAGCCATGGCAACTTCACCACCACTGGAGTCTGAGTGCACACACTGAGCAGAAAAAAAATCATAAATAAGGACATTGGCCTTCATACGAAACAATATGACAAGCAATGAAGCCCTCGTGTTGGGTGGAGAAAGTGGAGGAGGGTGGGTGGATACAGCTACACTGTGAAACACCGGGGAGACCATCCGTCTGGAAGAATTTTGCTATCTCCAATCCCCAGTCCTCACTTTTCCTCCAACCGACACTTCCTTCCCTCGATTGCATAGTTTATCCATATTCCTCACAGAAAACATTAGCACAGGTCTCATGTGTTGTGCTGTTTTCTTCCATTGGCCTGAATATGCTCAGATTTTAAGTAAGGCTTGTTATGTTGACTTGTGTGTCTGTGTCTCCAGGAAGTAAACATGACATACCCACTAAAAGGCTGTTGGGACACTGTGCTGGGTGGCATGGCTGGTACCTGGATGCATTGCATTTACTGTACACAGCCCCCTCCTGCTGGATACAACACAGCATTAGCCAGAAGAGCACACCTCTGTTTCAAAGTTAGAAATTTTTTGGAAGTTGCTCTTGTATCACAAAAACATGGAAAGTCAAATTCAACCAATTGGTTGAATCTTCTTTTAACAAGCCACCTAATGAATAAATGACATCAAAATCATTTAAAAAATAATAAAAAAGGAAATGTGCCATTTAAATTTTAATCATCTAAAACCCTCTGGCATTACTCTGTAATACTGCTGACAAAAAACATGAAGACAGAGCGACTACTTTCAATTCAGTTCAATAGAATTTTGCATTTTGCAAAAGATATCAAAATTGTTTTTTGCATGTCATGATGCTTATTGTTTGTTTATGCATTTGGCAGACACTTTTATCCAAAGTGACTTACACTCATATCCCAAGTAGGCAGGTAGCATAAGAGGGCCTTGCCTAAGGACCCCTACTGGAGGTAGTATGTGGGTTTGGGTCAGGATTCAAACCCCAAACCAATCTTACCACTACACTGTTGCAAGACAACACACTGTGGTATCTTTTGGTAGACCAAGTAGATGGTTTAAAGAGTTCCTGTTCTGCAGCAGTGCCAAGCTAGAATCTTCTGAGCTGTAGTCAGATGTGTTATCCATTGTGCCACTAGCCCTCATTGGTGCATTTAACAGCCATCTCTCCTTACAAAAAAATATTTTAGATGTGTTTTCACGCATTAAAGCAACATCAGAATGCAAAGAAAGCATATCTTCACTACAAATTCCTAATACTCTATATGAACAAAAAATAAATACATAAATAAACTTAATGTGATTTTTGTCTACATATGTTGTGGTAAGACTGTGCTAAAGGACTGCACTCACGTGTTAGTCACATGTGCTCTTCCTGTAGTCATAGGACTGACCAAAAATATCTTTACTTACTTTAAAACAGTTTAAATTAAGAGAAGGTACTGACTCAAACTGTGATTACCAGGCTCATATCTGATTTTTTTCAGGGTTGTGTGGACACAAAAATATGGTCATCCGTTCAGATTTCTAAATCCGATCTGTGTCATGTGGTCTAAGATTGGCTAAATATTTTATTTGTGGCTACGCAGCATGAGTGAGGGTGCTCATATCAGATCTCACGTAACTTTTTCTTTATATGCATGTGCTGAGCCGCAAACAATGTGTCCAAAATTAAAACTCTCAAAGACAGATTAACGTACCTAGATAATTCAGTTTTGGACTGAATAACTTCTGCATCTATACACTCAACTAGACTCATATGGGCCTAGGAGCTCTATATATGCTCCAAAGCTACGTCTTTTTGTAAACCCAGAAAACTGTAGCTGTATCTTAAAACGGTAAAGCTACAAATGAAAGCCCGTCTTTGAAAACTTTGATTGTTCCTGTTTTCAGGCGGCTAACCCTTCAGAAATTGACTAGAATTCAGTCCATTAAGTCTACATGCTAACTTGCTTTCTCATCACTCTCAATCAATCAATCAGGAGATCAGAGTTAGCCTACTGGCATAAAACAATAATGATAATAATAATATTGTGTACTTTAACTTGCCATTCTGACTGCCTAAATGTATTTCAATGTAACATATTAATCTTGGCAAACTGAAACACTATACTCACACTTACATGAAATAATTATTGAATTACAGGTGAGTCACTTCCTGTATTCTAACAGTATCTCTTGCATGATCCATCAGGTACCAGCACAGGATCTGCTAACTGAGCTTAACTGAATAACACTGCCAGTTAACACATTAAATAAAACATTGCTCTTTGCATTAGTTTCAAATGATTACACCGATCAATCGATCGATAGATGGATCAATAGTCTTTTTTTTTTTTAAATCTGTTTGCCATGAAGCAACAAAAAACAACCTTTACCTGCATTAGTTGAAATGCATGTATCAACAAGGTTTCAAGTCAATGGTCTCAAACCAAATACAGATGAGTCTATTATCCTATTACAGCCACTCAGAACGATATGATGCACAGGGAGATAAAGAACAGGCTGAGCCCATCAGAGGACATTAAATGGGGCCAGCTTTCAGTGTCCACTCTCTGCTTTCACAGAAAACTAGCAGAGACGAGGAGGCAGGGCTGCTATAGTGCATCAGGCCTGGATCACACAAGACCTGCAGAACTATACAAATAAATTGCTACAAAACTCATATGCTGCTGTGTACATAATATAACTGCACTCAAATCAAACATAAACAAAGGCTTAGTGAGGAGGAATTATTTGATGGAAATTAAAACAAAAACAATTGACACAGAAAACTTGGCATTTAAAATTTCATGCATAACATATCCTTTAAAGTGGTATTTTCCTTTTTAAGAAATCAGTCATGCGTTTGTTTTTCTATCGCTTTATAAAGTTGATCTTGTGCCAAAGATGTAAAGCAGTGTCCTGTAAAATCACAACACAAATTATGTTTAGTTTTTATGCATCGTGTTTGTCTAAATCCCACAAACAATCTGTAATAAACACAGAAAGTGAAGACTGTGGTTGCCTGCCAGTGAAGACTGCCATGTAATGGCAGAATGTTTTCATTGGAATTGTGTATGAGAAGAGGAAAGTTGCAACTGAAATGAGGAAAAGGCGTGCCACAAATATGCCCTGGAGCTGCGTCTTTAAAGACGCAGGCTCAGCATAAGGTATTCACTTTGCAGATAAAAGCGTTCTCTCCTCACATAATCAAAATATACAGTAATGCATCATTTTCAACCAGATAGCAAGAGAAGAATTAGCTCAAATTATTTTAAGTTTTTGTTAATTACTTTTGGAGCCTGAAGCAGCTCGTGCCTCTGAATTGAAGGGAACTTCAGAATCGCTCGGTCAAATTAGCTGACTTATAATTCATGCACTTATCACCCAACTCTAAAGCAGTGCTTTATGGAGCATCCCGCTCTTTATCTGTATGTACACCTCCAATGTGATCACAAGCTCAAATGATATTTCTGCTAACACTCAACCCTTAAATTAAAAAAAGCAGTGGGCGTGCATTTCTGTGGGCATAATCTAATACTCCTGATCTCAATGGAACATTTATGGAGGGTTTTATAACTCTAATTATCTTAGCCCATTACAGTATATCAGCTTTAGCAGTCCATTGTATTCCCAATATGCATCGGTAGGACAGATGCCTCTGTGGCATAGTATATTCATCTCAACTTTGAAGGCTTTGAGGCTAGATTTTCATTGCTTGCAGTGTTGGATGTCTGCATAACTGTGAACATAGCATACTAATTTCTAAGTTCCGCAGTTCTGATGTTTTCGCTCAGGCATAAACTCTTTCTTTTTATGCAGTCACTTAACAGGTGGACCAGGGCAGCAGGAGGATGGCCTCAAAGTCAAAAAATGACACCCGGGTTTTGTTCTCCATCTGTGGCCACATTAGCATTCCAACACGAACCAAAGCAGATTGATGGCACTAATAAAACTACCATGAAAATATAACCGACATGTAAAGACAGAGTATGACTCAAAAACAGGGTATTAGCCACTCTGAATTTAACATTAATCCAGCAGTTTAGAAAACATTTAATTACAGGTTTATGATACACAAAGTAATTAAAAGCAAATACAACTAACCCAATGAAGCATTTATAACGGTGGATAAAAGGCACAGGAAATATTGACGACAAAATGTGAGAGTATACCGTACAATTACATGTTAAAGGTTTTTAATTTGCCTGTGAAAAAAGATTGCACCTGTGTCAATAATCACAGCGCCTGTTCTGTCACCTAAAAGTTTAAAGGTTTAGTATCTAGGATGTACTTACATCAAGTAGCACAAACAACAATCTACAACCAACCATATGCCCTCCCTATAACCCCAAGCTATGATGGCTGCAAGAAATACAAATCACACACCCTGGAGGCAGTGTTAAGTTTGTCCTTTTTGGGCCACAGTAGTAATAGTGCAGTGAAACATGATAAAAAAAAACAGTTGCTCTGGTTTACCCAAGAAAGAGTCATCTACAAGCTGCTTGAAGGTCTCCAAGTTAGGTGTAATTTTCAGTTTTCTATTGATTTTGAACTGAGATTTTTGCAGACCACTACACCTTAAAATCAGCAATTGTTGGTGTGTATAATCATAGGGCTATATTTTACAGTGTTAACAGCTGCTCGTGCATATTGTTGTGTTGAAAAAATCCAAACAAATTCTTCAGTTGGTATTGAACTGGATGTCCAGGGTATATATCAGACAGGAAGTAATAAGATGTTACTGTTTTGTGTCGATGTTTTGTTGAGTATCCTTTAAAGATGGGGCCCCGTGCCACATCAGTCTGTAGCTCAGCCACAGACTGAGCTGTTAATGTTCTGCAAAGAATGTGCAAATGGCAGAAACAAGTCCAAGTGTGGGCAGAAAACACTTCTGGTACTTAGAACCAGTGATGGAACAAATTTGGTCAAATTGGTAAAGTGCCCAAAGGGAGGAGGGAGATGTTCCACGGAAAACCAATTCCAAGCTTGGGTGAGCTCAGGATTGTTTGGAAACTCTCCAATCTAGGGGCCTGCATTGAATGGCGTGTCAGGCAGAGACTGTTAAATAAGATTAGAATAAGGACCAAGAGAGCAGCACAGGTACCTCAAAGGATGGCTGTATAATGTTAAATCACAGTTACTCTCTAACAGCCATACATCAGCTGCAGCAACATTGGTTAAATGTTACATGAGGTATGATGTTAACTCACTGGACAGTTGCAGAAAACAAGAGGTTTTTAGTGCATTGTGAGTTCTGTTTAGAACAAGTTCTCTTTCCTGCTTTGATTTCTTCCTCATCGCACCAATTAGGCTATGCCCACTCCTGGAGGAGTTGAGAAGCTGACGATGGATATGTCATGGGATGGTATGATCAAAGCAGAAGAGGGAACAGAGAGAGAAAGGAATCTCATTCAGTTTCATATTTATTAGGCTTTCAAGAGACTTGTTTTACAGCTTGTAAACGCAGCCACTTCCAAAAAATGCAGCTTAAAGCTCAAAAAAAGGAGAATGAAGGCCCTAGAATGAAACGAACAGACACACATTAACATCTTTTGATGAGCACTCCACTGAGCCAAAGTGACAGAGAGATCTTGAGGCCTTCGAACACTGACTGATCCCTCGCTGCCTTCTCTTTGGTTCAGTTAATCAAGGGCAGTGAATCATTATGAAAGAAGCATTTGATGGAGGTTACACTTACTTCTATTTTCTATGTTTTACAATGAATGGCTTTGGACATGATAATTACTGGCATGATGGAAGAGCAGGGTGGATTTGCTCTATTCATATCTTGTCATTTAAACTGAATAAAATGCCATGAGTTGATACTGGAAAATGAAATGGCACATATTCGTTGTAATATTTTAAGAGCAAGTCAGGAAATGAAATTCATTAAAAAAAAAACTGTAAGACATATAAGCTAATTAAAAACAGATATATTTAAAGTCGCCAATGTTTCAGCTGTCACGAGTGAGAACAGTGCTCTTAAAAGTTTCTGGTCCATCTCATGAATAAAGCCAACTGTTCAGACAGCCAAACCCTCAATTAGAAAGCCTTCCCAGCCTGCATGTATTGGTGAAACGCAAACTTTAAATGAGGAGAAATCATCATTTCAACAAATGACACCATCATTTACAGCTCAGAGCATTCTGAAGCCACGCAGTTTCTATTTTGGGCCTCACTTTCACAAAGCAAAAGAAATAAACAAAAAACCGGGTTAAAACATCACTTAAACCCACATTGTGTCAAAAGTGAAAATAAGATGTTCCATGAGGCCATGACTGCATAATCCTATATTCATTCATGTTGCATCGCATTTTTGACCTTTCACTAGTTTTGACTCATATCCATTTGCTGTTGAACAATGTTATGTTTAACTATATGTCGATGTCTAACTATAATGTGGGGGCTAGCTCATGTGACAGCTGGTAACTTGTGAGATTTGACACCAACGAATGCCATGAAAAGGATGAACGTAGCCTCCGATTTGAAAAAAATAAGCCAACGCCTTAAACCTGTATGTTTATGTCTAATAGCCAGCAAGGGGTGACTCCTTTGGTTGCAAGTAGAAGCTTGTTTATATGCAGGCGTTGACGAAGTGACTCAACTTCTGCCTTGATTTGTAACCTCAGTAAACATGCAAAAAAAAAAGTGGCTTTCTTTGCCGTAATTGCTAGTTTCACATATCATTTAATAGACAATTAAGTCCATTTATTGTCCAATGTAGAGTACAATAAATGATAAGGCAAGGTATGTATTAAAGCGGAGCAACTCTGTGAGTGACAAACTACTATTCACTTAATGGTATACAAGAGCAGATGTTTATAGAAAGCTAAGTCCATCAGTTTGCTGCTTGGTCCTGGGCTGAAACCACAGCTTTAGAGCTTTGGTTCAAAAACAGTTGATAACAACTGAGTGGGAAACAAATCATCAAACAATGAGCTGTAAGATACTAAAATGCTTTTTAACTGAGGTGACTCAAAGGGTCAGATGACAACAGTCTTTGTTCTCTGTTGCAGCAAGTGACCCCCTTCACACTACTAAAATGTTCATTTATAAATATTGATTACTATCAATGTTATGATTGCTTTACATATAAAAAAAAACGTCCCACGTTAGCAGCTAATACTGGTAAAATATTGCAAATCTAAAATGAAATCTACAGGTCTTCCACAGCTTAAGGTTTTACTCGAAATATGTGCTGACAGACTTGGCTTTCCTTGTATATTTTATCAGGAAAGATTCCTCTAAAACAGAAACAGGCCAAAGCTGGAAGCTGCGTAAACTTCTTCCCATGGAATGTAATTGAAATGAGAATTCAAAGCAGAAACAGTATTGGTTCATGTGAGGTGCGTTTATTGCTAAATTCAAGGATGTGGAATTAACAGACCACCTTTCTTCCAATCGTTCTTGACTTAGTGCTGTTTGACTGAGACAGATGGGGAAGGTAAATCAAGGCAGCTGAGTGGAGAGCACTGCTGACAGCACATTAGAGCCTCTCTCAATGAACTGTCACAAGTGCACAGTGAAAGTAAAGTTTGATCATACGTGGCTGCTGTCCTGTCAGACATCCTTAAAAGCAAATGGGGCCTAAGTGCTGCGGAGCTTGGAATGAGATGACAGTTGGAGCTGGTGCAAAGGGAGGGCTTTGGCACTCAAGCCTCCATCCTGCAAAAGGACAATGAGAAGAGAAGGTCTCTGGCTGCATCTTTCACCCCGCACTCTGGCGGTGAAAATGTCTGACAAAATGACACTCCGCAACATCACCATTGTCGTGTTTAAAGATTGAGACTGGAATTATATGTCGCTTGTGGAAAATGGTCATATATATGTGCAAACTTCTACAATCAGCATGCACATTATCATATCATTATGAGCCGTTATATGGGAATGCCAATGGGAATGAGTCTACACATACTACTCACATCTTAGCTGGGTCTTACTGTAGTGTCAGTGGTCACATAGATACATTATATAAAGTTTGAAAATATGAGGTGTAGTGTGTTTAGAATACTGACTGTTCTCAATTTAGAGCGTGCTGAACCTTTGATGTGAGCTTTAGATGTTATATTTTCCATCTGTGTTAAAGCAGCCTGACCAGATGTCATCTGCCAATCTGCCCCACCAAGTGACCTGTCAGCTCAACCCAGTGTACATTAAAAACACCACTTATGTGCTCAAATGTAGTTGGATGTTGTCTTTAATGCTTTTTATATGCCTCGTTAGTGTGTGTTTGTGCTTTTGTATCGTTAATGTGCTAATGTCTTTCTGTGCATTCAACCAGCCGCAGACTGCAAATTAAAATTGGCCTGCCTGGCTAAATCCTGTACATTTACATGTTGGACCTAAGTGCTCGTGTTAATTAATGTGCATTGTCACTTCTTTAATATAAACTAACATAAACATTAGGACTTGATTAGTTATATGTCATTATTTTTGAAGAAATCCCTCCATTGTATCTCTTTTGCTATTGTGGTGCTTTATAATCTCCTTGAGTTTAAATTGTATTGATATTGGCAGTCATTCTGACACTGAGCTTTACAAACACAAATTACATTAAATCACAGTAAGTAGTGCATTACGAGATGATTGTAATAAAAACGATGAACTGCTTCTTGCGCACTATGTCCTATGCTATTTTTGTTTCTTAGCCTGCCTTTCTTTCATTTCTATGGCAAATAACGTCAGAGTAATCAGCATTCATGTCTATTACTGCCAGATAACGTCTGCAGGAACCTAGAAACAGATATCTTGTTTCATTTAATGCGCCTTATAACCCGGTGTGCTTTATGTATGAAAATAGACCCGTTAGCAGTCAATCATTGATATTGGGCCTTATAAACCAGTGCGCTTAGCACTTAGCCCAAAAAATACGGTACATCCTTAATCACATAACATAATCACAGAGACTTGTCAATGGACGTGGAGACTTAAAGTAAATTGGATTCCCTTTACCTCCATTGCGAAGCCTCAGAGTCTGGCCTATTTTATGTAAAACATGTTGTTCTACTTTAGCGGGTGTGAAAGAGTGTGTCATGTTAAAAAAAAAACACTCAAAATTCAAATATCATGATGTTTAATTCACTTTTAATGCTTACATGACTATTTTGCACTTTAATTTTGCGTTGACTTTCATCATTTTGCAATCAAAACTTTGAGTGCAAAAACGTTTTTGCTCTCGTGATATTTGTTGAACTGCACTGAGTGTTTGTGCCATCAAACGTAGTACGAACCATTTCCAAATAGATAGAAACAAGAGGCTGAATTAACATCTCTAAAAGCCACTCATTAGTATCAAGTACCAAAACAGTTATTGGTTTGTTAGCAAGATTTGACCCTTAATTTGACCATTTTTTATGGATCCTGCTTTTCACTCATTGGTCCAAGGATGAATTTCAGATACAATGCAGATTAAGCACATCAGATAAGTAATAAACAAGCAGAGCACTTTAAACTACTGAAAACACAACAGGACTGACAAAAAAAGAGAATAAAAAGGCATTGGTACAGAAAGCTGATGTATCTTTGATGAATAACTTACAGGCCCAGGGACCAGCAGTGGGTAGAGCCTTGTTTACCTCAGCCCAAACCTGCCCTCCTACATCGTATGCTACTTCACTCTTCCATTAGTGTGTGTGTTGAGGCCTGTGCCCACTGTTTAGCCCGGCGCAGAGGTACTTCTTGCTGTAGGAATTTGGTCTCCCACATATTTTAAAACCCACTTTCACTGACTTCCCAGTGGGCCAGCATACCTTATCTCTGATGCAAAAGAACACTTTCATAAGTGCCCCGCTGGAGAGAGAAAACACACAAACAAAGAAATACACAGACATAGATTGAACTTTGTTGTTTTCAACCTGTTTGTTTGGTAGGTGGTAGCGGGCAAATGGGCTAGTTTTTTACAAATGGAATGTTTTATACACCTAAAAAATGGAATAGACGGGCGAGTAAAACATGGACATTCAATGTGGTATCATCATTATGACATTAAAAATGTAAACATTTCTAAAGGCCTTTTAGAGTCGCAGTGTGAGAGCATTTCTTCTACACTGGTGCTTTCGATGTTGGCCATTTAACACTGAAGCCCTCAAGGGAGTTTTTCCTTAACAAAGATGGTAAACTATCACACACATTGGACAAAGGAAAAAAAAACGAGCCAAAAAAAAAAGGAGGCCACAAGATGGTCCATCATTTTCTAGCTGAATGCTTTTAACGTCACTGTTCCTCAGACAGACATCACACCATGTCTAAAGTGGGTCTGAACCAGGAAACATAGCCATTAAGAGCAATTCAGCTGCCTAAAAGTAGTGTCTGACAGGTTCACTCTTACTGACAGATGCCATTATAACCTGTAAAACGTGATACTGGCACTTTAAGGTTATATCATTTTACCCTTCAACTCTGCCTGCCCATCTGCTGGATATGTGCACACTTCTCTGTTTTAGGGGACACAGCCATTTCTCTACCAATGTTTATTAGAACTACGTCTAATACACGTCGAGGTCAAATGTTATGAATTTATTTGATATTATGAGTTTGTTGAGCAGTATATGTTTGTCAGTGTGTGACGCTACTTCTTCATATACCATGTAATGATCCTGTCCTCTCACAACAAAATGAAATCTTTACGTCCCTGATTCTGAAAGCCTGTAACCCTGTATAGTTTCTTGAGCTTTGAAAAAAAAAAAAAAAAAAAAAAAGAATCATTGCCACAGTTCAGATGACAATTATGACAGCCCAGGTTTAATCATAGAATCAGGAGTTCATTTTCTCAATGTCAACATGAAACCTTGTCAAAAAATGAATTCTGTCTTTCTCTTGAGAGATAAGCAGGCTCCAGTGCACCAGGCTCATTCAGAGGAAAAAAAACTTGCAGGTCACAAGGCAGCGACTTGCATGTTTTCTTATTTTTTCCACCCTCTCTCTCTATCCTCCCCCTCTCCTTTTTTTCCGAAAACCACCCAAGAAGAGATTAATCATGAAGGGAAAACTCAACTTCACCCTCTAGCTGCAGGTCACAGTTCTTATTTCGTGTGGAATTGGCTTTCGGAAAGCAGAAGGCCTGCCCGGGGGGCAGGGACCTGATATGAGAGGAATTTGAGAATGAAGCAGAGGGGATTGATTAGCCCACTTCATATCCCACACTCCGTAAGCACAGTCCAGCTGCAATCTAACACACCGCTGAGCTGAATAGACAAGAGAAATTGGATTCCTTCCTAATATTTAACCTTCAAGTCAGCTCTAACAGCTGTTGATGGGTTGCTCTCCCAGGTAGTTACAAGAAGACTTTTTACATGTTACATACAGAGGGAATAGCAAAGTGGGAATGTGATGACTTTTCTGTAGGTTATTCAATTACAATGGTGCAAAGAGGACCTAGGCCATTGAAGCACATCATCTGCATGCCGCAGCACTGGGGGATTTAATTTTACACCTCTACTTGTCTGAACATGCTGTTTGAGTGTGTGTGGGCACACACATATACACCACTCACATCGGCACGTGTGCACACAAACACGTGCACAAAAAAAGTGCATACACATGTATGCCCAGAAAGAGCAATTAATGCCATAGAAGTTGAGAGTGCAGCTAATGGACGGATCATATACCGCCATAATGACTTACTTTGATGTTGGTTGTCAGAGTAGACCTATTTTAGACTGAGAGCAAAAGACGCTTGAACATATCCTGTAATGCTTTCATTCTTTTTTATCCTTTTTCACGAGCAGATGTTCAAACAAAGCAGTGGCATTACTTCCATTCACTCAGACCTGAATAGTGACTTCAATTTAGATTGTCAGTTTCCTTAGTCTGAACTCAAACGCAGATCAATGTATAAGAACATAAAGAGCTGACAGATAAATGGTGTATCTCAGTGACTCAGTAGCCATCTTAGACACCAATGAATATTAAATGGCTTAATTTATGGGCCAGTTTGATCATATCCACCCACAATCTCTTGTGCCAGTCTTGGGGAAGTGTTGATAAGAGAGCAGGATGTCATCAGGCTCTTTTTCTCAAGTCATTAAGCCATACAGTTTATTCCAAGCAAAGCGTTGCCCATTTGAATGAGCACATTAGCAAATGTCTTATGATAATTGAGTGCTTGAGTTGCAGAATTGCAGAATTGGATTCATTAGTAGAGTCACACATTTTTTATTAGCACCTTATTCTGTTTCAGAGCTGCAGGCTGCATTGCCCGATGACATGCAGCTTCTCCCTTCTACACAATGAAGAGAAATTCAAGTGCCGAACTTCCATCATTAGATAAATTGTAAAACTTCACATCATGGACTTGAAAATAAATTTAGCTGATTTTTATGTTCCCAATAAGAATTGAGGTCAATTTACTAAAGCATACTTCAGGCACAGGAAAGCAATCCAATAAAGTAGTCTGGTAGAAATCTATAGACAAATGATGCTTCACATTCAATTACTCTGAAGATTTTATCTTTACTTTTCAATGATTTTGTCAATTAGACAAAATAGTATTTCTTAATTCATCAAGGACTCTGGCCTGTGTGTAAGCGTTTATAAGATTAGCAAAGGCAGAGGAAAGAAGAGAAATGCAAAACATGTTTTTGGTTAAAATGAACCAGTAAATGAGTGATCCACATTCTACTGTAGCTCTTTATGTGAGAATTATCTCTGCTTCTTGATGTGGGCTTGTTGCAGCAAATGTAAAAAAAAGACGGGAAACAGTTACATATTCCGTGAATTTTGACACATTGGCTATTGTGCAAATAGTAGCACACCAAACCAATCCACCGGGGAGCCCATACAGGCACCATGAAACGGTACTTGCAACACAAATTAATTGGGGGAAAATAACTAATTCTGACATTCCCCGAAGAGGGTCTTTCATCTTATAAATACTGGCTGCAAACTTGAGTATTTTTGCTAAAGTAACACAACACTGAAGATGATAGGATCCGTATGGCTCAGCCCCAAGGGCCCAGCATGACAAAGAACACTTGTTTAGCAACTGCATAACCAGGTCCCAACATGGACCCGTGACTGTGCCCAACCTCACCTAGGAACCTGCCCCATTTGCATTCTGCCTCTCTAGGCACCAGGCGACGCAATCGAAGGGAATACAGCATCCCAGAGATACCATTGGGAGCTCACACATAAATTAGTCTTTTATTCCCTCATCTCTCCTCCCCCTTCTCTCCCTCTCCCATTCCTGCTCCTCCCCTCTCCTCCTTATTTGTCCCATGGCTTCATCACATCACAGTTCATGCAAAGGAGAAAGTGAAATCCAGCTTTAAAGTTTTTCCACCTCATTACGATCTGCATTTACTTTCCTGAGGCTGCTGTGTGACCCAACGTATCGGCTTTTAAAGTTTTGAAACCAAATGTGGAATGTGTTCATTGGAATGATAAAACGGTGTAAAACAAAGTTCACTCTAAATCAGAACCAGTGTTGTTCGTGTTCCAAATAGACAGGCCCATGAATGGCATTCATACTATTTGGGAATCATGAACCGAACGGGGCTGTTTTTAATTGATGAATGTGAAAACTGCTGCTTACCCTAAAACAACGTTCTTTCTGAGAGTGAATATAGAGCCACCTTCCTTTTTGTTGAGCAAGAGTTGTTTATTTCTTTACAACACAGAAAGACTTTCCCAGCGACACATTGGTATCGTCTGTATGACCCTCTTTTTGCTACTTATGTACAACAAGCAACTGTAGTGCCAAGGAAACACAGCACTGTTTTGTCTATGTTTAGTAATAGCAAAAACAAAATCTCTGAGCCTGTCTGCAGTTATTCCAGAGCTCAGGTGAACTAGCTTCAAATTTGTCACTCTTCACCAGTATCAACTTTCTTCTTGTACGCTGAGATCTGCAATCGATGATTTCTGCATCAGAGTACGGTTTTAACGAGACATTGTTTTATTTCATGTATGATAAAGGATGAATACTGAAACATTTGATTTGAACTCTGTGCTTTTTTATCATTAGGAGCCATTAATGTTTTATGTAATTTGTTAGAGGCAGAATTTAGCTGTAAGAATGGAAAAATGACATAAAATAAAGTACTAACAGTGTCTGAGTATCTCAATGGTTAGTAATAAATAAGATAAATGCAGAGATGTGCATGCATCTGTTCAGATGGCAGTATTCAAGGGCACTCCATAGTATTATGTACCACATAGGAAGTATAATTCAGACAAAGTAATCAAAAAGTGAGAAACAAACAATAAGTAGTTCTAGTCTGTGTGAACAGTAGTTGAACTAGTTCTTGTGAAGTGAACAAAACTGATTGAAAAACACAAACAGCCAATAGCTAAAACATTTACATGGAATAAAATGTGTTATGTTTTGAGTACTATGAAGAGAACTAAGCTAAGAACAGGAAACATCATCTCAGAAATTTCAGGTTTTCATTTGTAAGTCAATTGCATTTGCGTGACCATGTATGTATTTGAAATGCTAATAAAATAGGTAGCGCTGCTAGTTAGTACTGGTTAGATCTGCAGCTGGTGCTACTTGCCAAAGAACTAGTCAATTAATGACATTTAACGCACAAAAACCCTTTCTGTTCATCTAATTTGAGAAAAAACAAAGACAGAAGACCATTGTGATGTTGAGTGTTTCAAAAGCTGCCCTCAACCAATTCTTAGCTTCCCAGACAGCCACACTCTTGGATAGCACATCTTTGTTTTAAGCCACAAATGCCATCATTAATTCACCCTTCCTAGTGAAACCCCATATACCCATGCCACTTTTTTTCTTGTCTAATTAAATATAATTTTGAAGCTCTTTAAATCCAACTTCATCCAAATGCACAATCTAATTTTTCATTTGCTTTTGTACATGATATAAGACATCAAGTCAATAATTTATTAAATTACTTTTCTCATTCATTTTGTTTTATCTATAATTGATCTCTTCAGTTGAAATTCTGTTGTTCCTCTTACTCAGCCAGTCTGTGGAGAGTCTGCGTGACATCACTGTGAACAGGGCTTGCACCTCAACATGTTACCACTGGGAAACACACACACACACACACACACACACACGCACGCGCACACACACACAAAGCTGTTTGAAACACCCTTAAAAAGTGTACATGAACAGTACTTATCAAACTCTATTTCATCCATTAAATTCTCCCTCTTTGCATGCCTTTTCACCCGTTCTTGTTTTTTTTGTATTTCAAAACCAACATGTCCGCTGTTCTAATGGCCTCCAAAGACCCCTTCTCCAACCTGAAGGCAAGCAACAACCAGTCAGGGTGAAACCAGTGCACCGCAGCTCCAAAGAGTGGGCTGGGACCAGGGATTCATACAGAAATGCAGTCATTTGTCAGATAATGACTGGTAGGGTGGTTTGCAAGGGCAACCATTTTACTCCAGCTGGCCGCAGGAAAAGGAATGAGGTGGCGGATGTATAAAGCTACAACTGTATGTATCTAGCTTAAGGGTATTGGGAAAATTTATATCTGACACAGCTCTGCCAATATTTGAAGTGAAATCAATTATGAGACTTAGTCATTTACAACAAAAGCCCTGAACACTGTATGATTCTCAGGCGGTCCTGATACAAGATGATCAATATCAAAAAATTGTTGGGATACCTTCAACTTTTGGTTAAAAAGACCAAAGATAGTCTGAGACAAATTTCTGACAGTATCAGTAATTTCAGATGATGATCCCTGAGTATGACTGCTGCTACAACCTGCATCTCGTAACCAACCATCAGGAACGTAGCACAGATTGAAGTTTCAATCAACGCAATGCTAGCTATGTTGTACACAAACCAAAAAGAACCTGAACAGTGTAGATGCCTTGTATGAATAATGTGTCCTCAAGCTCAGACCAAGAACAGTTCAGCATGAAAAGAAACAGCAGAGGGATTACAAATTCTCAGTGAGTAGCAAACCAGGAAATATATGTTATGAATACCAGAGCAAACAGGGCAGTCGTTTTTTTTTTGTCGGTCAGCAGGTCAAACTTACTTTGTGTTAACTCGACACCTAGAATCCATTTTGCTTTTCACAGTAGCAGGTTTACAAATAATCTGAGAAGCAGTGTTTAGATTGTGGATTTTACACCATATATAGTATAGTAATCACAAAAGATTTTGTCATTTGTCGACTATGTGCAAAGCAGCTGTCTTGCGCTAAAACAACACCAGATCTGTGGGCTCACCTGATAGCTTGCACCCATGTGAGGCAGCAGAGGTACCACATATTAGAGCATCAACATTGGGTGTTCAATGTCATGTGACTGCCTGCTATTCAGCACTGTTGGTTACAGTCGGCTCCTTGCCTGAGGGTTTGTAAAAATGGCAATTTTACAAAAGCAAAGATTAGTGTTCCATCGGTATTGTTTCAAAAGAGAAGTTTCAGTAATTTGTAGTGGAGCCTATAAGTGAAAGCAGAATATAAAATTCCAAGTCGCACTACAATCTTAACACATATAGTACAGCTGGAGTTTTAAACCTCCCAATCCACTCGCAAACTTATAAGGGCATTAATGATAATATTAAAGCTTGACGTTTAGGGGCTAAAATCTGGGTGAAGTCTTATAAAGCAAAACCAACTATTCCAACTAACAAACTCTCCCCTCCAGTCCTCCCCGAAGAGACTCTGTTGTCTCACTTTCAAAACAGCTAAGCAGCAGGTAAAATGCTTTTCTGTGACTGCACATCAGGTCAACGATACAGTGAGACATTCAAGATTATCACCCTGAACCCCTCCATAGCTTTGGTGAAAACTTAAAAGAAAAAGAATCAGCAAAAGTCCTACAGTAAAAGGTCTAGAATGAAATGTTTACCTAATCCAGTGGTTTATTTTGTTAAATTCTAAATTCGAATGCTTAACAGCACCAATTTCCTGTCCCTAATTACAATTTCCATCCAGACTGGCACTCGCAACGCAACCTTTAGATCTCTGCAAATGTGTTTTTGATTTATTATTTCCTCATTAGAGTAGTTTGTGACAAGAAATGAATTTATGAAATAAGAGCTAAAATGTGTCGGGGCCTTTGGCCTGCAGAGCTGACTCATTACTGTTTGTCAAAGGAAAGCTGAACATTTTTGACAACCATGTACAGCAGAAGAAGATCAGAGGGAGAAATAGGTTGTTTCAATTTTCTCAAAATGCCTCTCTGCTATTGAAATGAACTGAAGGGACATCAAACACTCTTGGCTGCGTAGCTCTCAGGGGGAAGACAGGCAAAATTATTTGATGCCATCTGAGGCTTACCACTGCCGAGGATCACAATACAGCTAGCTGACACACTGGTGATTATTCATGGCACTCATGCTTATTATTGTGGAGAGACTGAACAATGGTTTTCTGTTGTGGGAAAGTGAACAGTTATAAGTTCTAACCTGTGCCAAAACAATGATCCCGTGCGTTTCTCTCGGCAGTGAAACAATAGAAGCAGCAGGAACGCAGACGTCTCTGTCTCCTTGGGTGTAATCGGAATCGAATAAATATTGGCTGTGCAGCCGAAACATCACACAAAACCATAGCGACGCACTTGTGATGCTTGCTGTGATGGCTTTAGTCCAATGCAGAGATTGATTTTAGCCTTCAAGTGACTTTCACTTAAAAATGGTCATTAGTTGCTTGAATTTACACAACCAGTTGTGTTATGCAGCTGAAAGTGGAGTGAAAAACCTCATTAAAATTGAATGAAAGACAGAGGTAATCTTACATAATCACAAACGTATGTAAAATTGGAAAATATTCAAATAAATGTAAGGATGATTTTTACTTTGTGTTATATCCTTTTGAAAACAAGGCAACAAACAGGTGGGCTGAGGGTTGGCACTAACACAAATGACATCACTTTACTCTAAAGAACATTACTAAAGCTTTTCTCTCAATTTCTGCTTACTGGCCTATGTAGTTTGTGTTTTACCATTACACACATCCATCACAGTGTCTAAAATCATATCAATACTTGCCCATTTCCCCATTTGGGGTGAGCTGAGTAGATCAATTCATTTAAAAGGAACCACAGCCAGACATCCGTTGTAGAGATTAGTGCATATATTGGCCCGTCATCTGATGGGGGATTGAAGGTTCATTAAGTCAATGGAATCCTTAATCAATAGGCTAACTTTAAGTCCAGGCTTTTATGGCAGACTTTCTGCCACATATGTAGTTACACTGAGAAGACATGAGGCACTAAGCAGCCTTGTTCTCATTTTCATTTTTATATTGTATTTCCTTTTGGGTATTTTGTCCTTGGTAAACAGCTCATCTCACAAAATGCTCAAATATTTGTAACATGATACCTCAAGCCAGTAGTTGGAAAATGGTGAAATGTATTCTCAGAAAAAATGTTTTACAAATATGTTTTATAACCTTAGTGCCATTTTGAGATTTTGATCTACAGTTAGTATTGCTGAAGACTGCTTTCTTATTCCATTCTCAAACAGCGGGTCATCTTGGATAGTTAAACATAGTTGTCACATTATTATGCATATCATCTTACAAGTAAGCAAATGACTGGGGAACATGGAGGTAATTGTATTGTCCAAAGATACTTGAACATGTTCAGGAAGTTAGGGATCGAACCCACTGCCTTTCCATTGAAAGATGACCACTGCACTTCCTGAACTACAGCCACCCTGATAAACAAATCCATGTCACATCCCAGCATTATTGTCCACATGAAAACAGGTGAAAAATCACTTAAGTCGGAGGGTTTACGTTCATTCAGGAGCTTAAGTTTCCATACTGTCTAGCATATCCCTATCAAGCTAAATCACAGGGCATGCTCTGGCTGTGATTCTAAAGTGTCACTTGTGTCCACCTGAATTATTGTTTGTGTGTAATGCAGGGGAAGAACCAGGATGCAATGAGAAGTGGTTGTGTCCTCTGATTGATTGTTAAGTGTTGTCCAGGAGCCCATTGCCAGACTCCACTTAACGGCCTGCACAGCAGAAAGCAATCAGTGGTTGTTACTAAGGGTCTCGTGGGGACGGCCCCAGTCATGATTGATCTTCGGTGGATCTCTAAAGATGTCTAAGAGAGCTGGGTTTTGCTGGAGTGGTGTTCAGGTCAGAGGGAATGCCCTCCAACTTGAGTGTATCACATCACAACTGAAAACTTTGTTCAGGTCGACACAGATAAAACTCTTCTCACTGATTTAACTTTCCTTGTGTGGAGAAAATGAGAGGTGTCACGAGTGTTTCTGCCGCATGAGGCTTTTTAATAGGCATGACAAATTTAGGGCATTTGCATACATCACTCATGAGGTATGTTAACTACAAATTACTGCATGAAGCAGTGGATTATAGTCAAATAGTAAATCCCAGTGGAGATATTGAATGTCTCCAGGCACCACCTGAAGACACACATACACGCACAGACACAGCCACAGACACAGCCACAGACACCTCTAGTACCAGGCAGTAGAGCTGTGGGCTCTCCAGTGGCGTGTCAATGTGTTCAGTGACCACAACGCCTGGTGTTAGTCTCATTACAGAGGGATCAAAGGGACATGAGCTTCATAGCAGCGGGGACTCTCTTCAGCCCCCTTGGAAGCAACTCCTCCTCTAATCTAAAAGGTCACATTTTGTCATTCAAATATAAAACAGCATCACATCATTCGCGCCCATGTGACCTGATCAAGTCCTCTTTAGAGCCGAGACTCAGAGGAAATTAAAAAAAATGTAAAACTCTTTACATATACCTGTAAACAGATTAATTTCAACAATCCTCACTGATTGCAGGTTGCCTTTCAAGGCATTTTAATGAAAGCTAAATACATGGTGGTAACTTTGAATTCTGTAAAATCAGTGTGACGACAAGTTGGAGGTGTTCATCTCAGTATAACTCTTTTATGTTATCTTACTTTTACGTTTGCTTCCCTGTAAGAGGAATATATTAATATATTAAAGTCTTGCACATATCCTCTTATAATGTTTGTTTTAAACACGGATGCACCCGCTAAACTAAGCTAATAAAAGTCTTTTTCCGTTGTGTACAGTGCTCTGAATTCCGGTGCTCTGAAGGCTAAAACTTACTGGTCAACTATACCTAAAACCCAGACAACAAGCATACCACTACGAGAATCGATCAGCTTTGTCTCTTTTTGTCTGCATGTTTTTGCTGTCAGTTTCAGAGTCTCCCTGGGGAAAGCTAGGCTCAGTAAACATGTGTTTCTTTAAAGAAAATGTGACCTGTGCCCATAGTTGTTGTCTTGACCATGGCCCCCTCAGTGAAAATTAGCGCGTACACCCAGGTGTTGTGTCTCCATTGATGCCGTGCCAAACTGGAGCAGATGAAAACCTGCATCTACTTCAGAGCAATTTGATGTAGGACTGTATGTCAATTAAACACTTTCACATTGCACTCAAGAGCCAGATGTTAGTGGGTGTTAGCAGTTTTTTGACAAGTGTAAAAGGGCTTGAGTGTACTACTGCAGAGACACTGACAAAATCATAGTAGACAACGCGACTCCTGCAATTAAAATAGCACCAATGATTTTTGTCATGACTCTTAGCTTTCCTTCGTTACCTGACACACTGAGTGGACATGATGATGGCAGTTAATAACGCTGCAGTGCCAACAGCAGTTCCTTGGGATCTGAGCAGCTGTTCTGCAGTCTATATTGGCCTGTTCTCCAAGTGGAGAAAAAAAAGAGCAACCTAGATGAGAATTTTGTGCTTCAGTGGCTATTGAAAGATGAGGCAATAAACGGCTAAACTTGAGTAATCACACAGTCCCTCAGGAATTCCTCAAATGGGGATGGTCAAAAACCTTGAAATTTGAGCCCCATGCACACGACCCAAGCTCTAACATTTGATGAGATTCATTATTGCAGAGAGCTGAATACAAGTGTCTTCTGATTACAGGACCCACCATTATAGGCTCCTATACCAGCACGCATTTCCATGCTAGAACGTCAGTGGGATTAAAATCTCAATTCATTCCAGTCAATTCTCCAGTAACAAGATTTCATTAAAAGAAGGAAGGCAGGAAAATGGACTCGAAAGAACTGAAACAGCTGGACTATAAATTATAAAGATGTGCTTTCTGCTAACTGAACACACCTTCAGCTTGCAGATGCATTATTATTTAATGTTCAGAGGAGTTGGTTTTATGTAAATTGGAGTCTTCTATTCTCTTCAGTCCCCTTCTCAATGCCAGGTACTTCCAAACCAAGCAAAGGGAGAGATTATGCAAAGCAATTAACATATGAAAATAACATATTAATATACTGTCTCTGAACTGTATCCAATCAGTTCCTTTTCACTGGCGTGTGTACAAAACAATTAAAATTAAATTTATACTGCTCTTCCTTAACATATTCTGCAGAAAATGGAATCAGTGAGCAAATGCTGACAAAAGTTTTACAGGCCTGTGTTCTTCCTTAAAGGCACACTGACTTGAAGAATATTTATAAGAAGCCATGCTAATAAATTCCAGTCTTTGTTTCTCCCTAATGATGTGTGCATCTGAGACAAAGCACTGAAATCCATAGCGGTAGCCAGGTGCTAATGAATGGCTTACATTATGCTGTCCACTAATTACTACTGCACCATAAATAAAACACAAGACAATCAATTAGAGGTAGGCGTGTGTTTGTTAGTCACGGGCAGCAAGATCCTCCAGGCCAAGGCTTTGCAACAAACCAGCCTCTTCAAGGTGTAATTCTGAAACAGATAGGATGAGTTTAGATAAATCACATCTTGAATGTTGCTGAGTACACTTTAGGCAATCTGCTCGTACAGATTACAAGTAAATTAATATCAGCCGAGAAAATGTTAGAAGGCATATGGAGCAGGAAGTCCTTTCCACCGAATTAGACAAAAGAAATCCAAAGGGCAGCTGTCCTTTCTCTGCCATTTTAATGGGGTTTTGCAAAAAGGCTTTCTTCTCCACTTCATACAAAGCACCTCCAGTTTCCCAGACACCAATCAGCTGACGTTTCACCGTTGATTTGAACCAGAGCAGGAGAAATCAGAGTGCATTAACACTGCATGTAAAAGGCACTAACTGGATGATCCTTGCATTATGTGGCCTCTGGTCTGGCCTATCTGCGTAGTTGGATGCATAATTTGAGCATTAATATAATTAGCATTTTAGCACAGTCTCTAAAGTAAACTGATTAGTTGATAGTTATCTAACTAATGTGCCAAGAGAACCTGCATGTCACTTGCATCCAGGCAGCGGGACAGGATTACACATGACAGGGCTGGCCTTGCAGGAAAACAGACAAAGAGACGATCCCTGCCAGAAAGACAGACAACAGCGAAAAGTACCATGGGAGAGTCTAGCTTGTTGTTCAGGTTTGCTAGTGTAGCAGTTTGGTCAAACAGAATCAGTTTCCCTTCTTTATTTTCAAGGACCCTTAAAAAGATCATACCAACATGTAACACTAAATCTGGAGGGTACAACAATAGATTCTCAGTTGTATTTGCAATCTTTTGACCATTTGGAAACACCAACAAATACGTGTTTGAGCAATGTTTCAAACGCAGCTGACTTTCTATGCAACGTCTTAATCAATCTATAATTCAAATTAAAAACTTTAAAGTATCCCTGGGATACTAAATGTCTTTCATCTTTGTCAGAGTGGAGTTTCATCTTTTTCATGGGACAAATTAATGTCCCCAGAGATGATAGAACTGCTTTAGAAAAAAACAAAAAAACAGTGTGACAGAGTTGCAGTCCCATGATGCAACGCTCCCAGTGGTTACATCTGCTCCGTTCTTTCATCTTTCGCCATTGTTAGGTGGGAGCTGTCACATTAGGAGGAGAATCGTGGCTTCTTCCCGCCCCCAAGTACCTCTTTTTTCCCATTCCAGCAGTTGGCAGGGTGGCAGGCCTATACAAAGGAGCATGCACCAAGAGCGCAGAGGGGAGCACCGTTAGAGGAAAAACAGTTTGGGAATTAAGGTCATTAATTTTCCACTTTCAAGGGCTGCCACACAGACGGAGATAAAGTCAGCATAAATATTCTGCCGAAGTTTCTCCTGTTTTTCTCCTCTCCCCATTTTCATCGGCAGCCCATTTATCTCCATGCTGTCAATTAGAGGCAAAAGCAAAGAACTAATTAGGAACTGTGCAATTTTAATTAGCTGTTTTGATAATTAAACTAATTGGTTCCCTTGTGTTTCTGCAATGTGTGCTGAGAACTTTTTGATATCTGGGCAGCAGATTTCCTATCCGCTAGTTAATTAGTCACTTTTGCATTAAAAAGGAGCCTTCCTTAATAGCCTTAATTTGCAGTTGAAAAGAGAATCTACCATCAATAATTTGTGTAATTGGTAACCGTTTGATTGTAATTTAGAGGCACGGCCGGACAGCTCGGCATGTCTAATTCCTAATGACTAGGATTAAAGTTGGATTAACTGTTTGGGAAAGGGATTCACTCTCCCCTCTTCCCTACCCACCGAATGACACCTTGTCTACATTTGATTGGTCATGAAATTCAAATTGACTAGGTGAACAGCAGGGCTTATACCAGTTTTATTACTTTCTATATGGAGAGCCTGTCAGGTTACATCAAAAAGATTCCCATTTTCCACCCACCATCTGAGGAGCTCCACAAGGAAGAAAGGGAAAAGTGGTTACAATTTTATATATAAACCTGTGCTATCAGAGTCATTTGTGTACAGCTTAGAGGGGGAACATCCAAGATCAGCCACTAGGAGGAGCAGAACCTCAAGTCTTGGTGTAACAAAGTACAGCAGTAACAACCTTACATGAAGCTGAATTTTTCTCTCTGAGCACATGATGTAAAATTACAAACAGCAACTAAATGTCTTCCTTTAATTCATATATGTTAAACTCTAGGCAGATAATGACTATACTATATTTCTTTGTACAAAAATGTCCTACAGTTTCAGAAACACAAGGTGGAAATCAAACTGATGTTTACAGGTGGCTGCATGATGCCAGAATGCATTCAAATATTGATGGAAGCTGGGAGGCCTGGACTAAAAGCATATCATTCAGCATCTTAACTATCAGGCACCGTCTCTATATTTTTACAACGCACAGCCCCGTCAGTAGTCTGATTAAAAAGCACCATTCATCCCACTTAGCCAGAATACAATTAAGGGACATGGCTTTAAAAGCCCAGCCCGAAGCCTCTCCCCATCCCACATAAAGGGAGCACTCTCCACTGAGCCTTGCCTGTAAATATCATGTTTGATATGAGGTTTTAATCTGCTTAGCCATTCTGAACTATAGAATGGGCTCATCCTCTCTCTGAAACCCCTGTCCAATGGCTGTGTGCCTGAGGACGAACAGGAACACAACACAAGTGCGCTATCTGATTAGGTGGGGTTAATTACAGAGCACTGTTTTGTAGTGGCTGCATTTGAGAGCCGCCCATAAATAGATGGGCATGGCTAATGCATGCTCAGAAATGAATTCTAATTAACTGTGTATCAGAGAAGCCCACTCAGGGGTTTGTTTCTAGTATTCACTGACCCAGGTGTTGGATGTGGAGTGGTAAAGGGTTTGCAACCAGGACACTACGAGGGACTTAGAGGTACACCATGACCCACAGATAAACACCATGGTGTGACTTAACACACGAGTAATTTGTAGTGCCTTGATTAGGAGACACTGTGAAATCTGTCTTTGTCTGCATGTGATCATTGTTGAAACAGGAGCTTGTACATGGACTCCCTGAGTCCAACTGAGTATTGAACACCGACAGCAATTAAATACACACAAAACTTCCTCTGCAACACATACACTCTAAAACTTCTTTTACTAGTGATGTAGCTCTGGTAAGTTCACAACACCATCCATTATAACTCACCCCTCACAACCACAATTTTGGCGACCTCACTGAATGCTCTCCACATTCAAATGTCAAATGGCTATTTGAAGTCGAGCCCTGATGATACTGAACCATTTTTCCCTTTTCTTTTGCAATTTTCTGTGTGATTGGATTAATTATGTGTCACTCACTCAATGCCAGAGGTCAGCAAACATACATTCTCGGTCATAAGTCATCAATCTATGTGACCGTGGAGATGAAAAGTCAAGCATGTCAGCCAGAAAGCTGTACAGAGAGGGATCAGCCCATTGATTTCAGGGCCAACCCAATCTTACCACAGCCCTCTGCCTTGAGAACTGAAATTATCCCTGCGGGCTGAGTACGGCCAGCTTTATACGTTAGATTTGAAGTGCATGATCACATTAGAGGGACCTTTAAAATGTTTGGATGATTATCAAATGGGAATGTATGTGGAGTCCATACAGGGAAGGTTCCTGTTGAAACAGAATCTATAAAAACACCACAGTGTAGTTTAACTCAAAGTGAACGCACTTGAGTGGGGATATTTACCAAGTTTAGTAAACAAATCTTTATGCTTTTATCACTTCTGTACACGATAAGGATATAATACCAGCCCACGGATTAGGCTCCTTCACACAAACAAGGTCGAATGCAGGTCGTTATAGAAATTCTTTCGGCATAAATATCACTTTCATTTATTTTCTAAATCTTTCATTTACAATGATGTGAGTAGAAAGACATAGTAATGTGCTTAGAGTATATAATATCTGGTGCAAAATGGAACAGAAGGTAAGGACAGACTGAGCAAGCTCACACCACAGACAGCCTGCTGGCCGCTGACAAAACCAGCATTATTGTTGCTATACTCCACTCTACTCTCCTAAATGGCTAATCTTTGTTGGATCTCACCCTTAATTGGTTAACAGTCTCCGTAGGGCAAGTGAAAGTGGTGCTATTTAAGGCTCCACCATGAAACAGCAACACTTTCATCTTGGCAATAACAGGCAACAATTATATTACCAGATTTGAAACTGAACCTTCTATCTACCCACTAATCAAAAACGAGGCCCATCTGTTGTGCTGTCTCTTTTGAAACGACTGTTTATCTGCAGCCTGTATGATAACTGCGTCTGGACACTAATTAACTGCTAAATAGACTGCATTAGATGGTTTCAATTCTGCGGGAAAAAGTAAGGAGAAAAAAACAACAACAATAAGCGCATTTTATGTTTACTCAAACTCTACCAGGCACCGAAGTAGCAGAATCGCTCTCCCTTCAACGTCTCTCCCTTACTCTCCCTGACACATGCACCCGCGTGCGTGCGCACGCGCATCAACACAACCTTGCGTGCGCGCGCTCTGCTCTCTCTCTCTCTCTCTCTCGCTATCCATCACGCACACTCAGACTGGCAGGCGGACTCGCGCGCGCCCGCGCGCACACACTCACTTTCCCTTAGCTGTGCTTTTGTGTTTTGTCAGAATTAATGAGAAAAGTTCCCTTGCCCTAGGGGTAATTAGTGTCCTTGGAGTTAAATAAGCTAATACTTAGACACCTCTGGCACAAGCAATTATGTTTGTGTATTGAATAATTGATTCAAAGAGGGGGGAAGGGCTGCTAATCAGATCTGAGCATAATGAATTGATTTAATTAACAGGGGAATCCGAGGGTCTCTGGAAACTGCGCGCATTTATTCAGTGGCAGCAGAGGCGAGCGCGGCACACAAACTGGAAGAGAGGCGGCGCGAGTTTGCTTTTAGCAGTTGTCAGATTTGCAATTGGATTTGTTTGAATATAGTTGCTGTTTCGGAGCAAATGAGAGGCAGAAAGGGAGAGCATTAACAGCGAGGAGAGCTCAGCCGTTCAGTCTGAGCGTCTGATCCCACCGTGTGTGCACTCTTACACAGATACTCTAGATTTATATCGCTTTTCATTGTTTTTGCCTAATTTCTTCGCATGGAATTTATCAAGAGCAAGCAGCGCCGTGTGATCGCTATTTATTTGCATTACAGTTCAGCCCGGACAGAGGGTTCTCGTCGTGTTTATCGCCCCATTCCGCGTATGAATTATTATTGATAGAGGGGGGAGAAAACGTGCAGGAGGCAATTCATCTTTCTAGGGTTTTTCTTTTTTTTTTTTTTTTCCTTCCCCGTTTATCGAGGCGTAGTCTAGTCAACCGCGCGTTTTAAAGCCGTTTCCAGGAGAAGCTCCGAACAGACCAAGCGGTGCAGCCTGCTGGAGCCGAGGACGGATCGCCCGGGGAAGGACTCCTCGTTCCTCAGGACGATGGTGTTGGACAAGGAAGAGGGTGAGTAACATCTACTACAGTAGGATGCATTAACCCGGGGAAACTACTGACATTTTTCTTCCCCCCCTCCCCGTCGCCCCGGACCCTGCGCTCCCGCAGCCTTCGCTACACATTGGCTTTTCCAAACCCCATTCAGTCACGACAGGGTCCGTGTTTTAGCGAGGAAACGAGAATAATGTGTGGCTGCTTTCCGTATCTTGAAGTTCCACCAACGCAGTTTAGTTTGGAGGAGTTTATTTCAGACCACATTTGTGCGTTTTGATGTGTAAGCCAGAGTTGGAGGATAGTCTACAGTCTGCGGTGCGTGTGGGTCCTCTGTCCTTTCCTCCTCTGAGTGCTTTTTGCGTCTGTGAAGTTGGCGAGGCAGCCTTTGACATCACCACGGGATGGGAGATGACAGCAGAGTGCTTTTAACTTGATTGCAAATTATGGATAGCGCCGTGAAACGTTCACTCACTTTCCATCAAAATAGGCCTACTTGCATTACTTATCTATTTCAATGTATTTAGGTTAATGGGTAAGGCAATCTAATTAATTTTAATTTAAATCAAACTCGCTTCTAATGACGTCCCATTTTGGATTAAACTGATGTTCAGATGTGCAGTGAATTCATCACTTTCAGGTCTGCGTGGCTCTTAGCCTACATAAGCGCTGACAACATTTAAGGGACATGATGGGGATATTCATATATTTACAACAGACCTACTAAAGGATTTATGTGATCTTAAAAGAAGTGATTCTGAAGTTCTTTCTGTATTCGGTTCCTCTTTAAGAGTATTTTGAAGATGCATAAAGACCACCTGCTGGCATTCACAGTGACACCCTTCACAACCATAAAACAAATGTTTTGTTTTTATTTCTGTTCGGCACTGAAGTTCATCCGGGGCTCCTCCTCATCCAAAAGTAATGAATGCATTTGCAAGTCATTATTTATGATTGAAAATGGATATTTCATTTGTCTTAGCGGAGCATCCTTTCACTTACACATCTAAGAACCAATAAAAGGATTGTGGCAGAGACATAAATTGGTCTGTCTGGCTGAAGCCAGGTTGGGCTAATGTACTCAAATTAACTCAACTGTAAATTGCCTCCTCTGGATGTCTGTCTTGCTAAAAGTTCCCTATATGATTCATGATTCAGATTGCTTTTAACAGTTATTGGCTAAGCAATATGGTAAATGTACAAGGTGATGCAAATGGCATTAGTGGGAAAGGATGCACAGGAGCATGTAATGCAGTCAATACTACATTAACTACTGATGCCCAATTACAGAACCAGGGAGAGAGGCTTTTAGGAGCATTAGGACTTGCAGAAAAGCTGAGATCACCTGCTGCTCATTGCCTAAAAGCTTCACCCTTTATTTGCTGGGCCCAACCCACAGTTCCAGCATTTTGGCCAGGTTGTCAACAGAGCAGCTTGGCTCTGGTCTCTTTCACTTTGGTGCCCTCTTAGCGTTTATTGGCTCTAAAGTTATAGGCTTGTCAATTCAACCTTCTTGTCTAATGTATCCTCTAAGTGCCTGCACAAATAAATGTGTGCGCATGTGGTGAGGGAGGTGTGGGTTAGTGTTTTTGGTGACCACGAGTGTACAATCACTTTGTTTTTCTTAACTGATTTATCGTTATGCTTGTCTGTATTTGGAGAAGCAGCTTAAGCGTTCATATTTCAGTCTTTCCGTGGCCTATAAAACAGATCATCAGTGTGTCTGGTGTTGTGTTTAAAGTCTCCGATCCAAGTTGGCAACAGAGTAATGATGCTGCTTGTTTGGCGGACTGTTTTTGAACTCTTGACTCCTCAAAGAAAAGTCAGCAACCATTTGCACAATTACCAGAAAAGAATCTCTGTATACACAAACTGCTGTCAGTTGTCATTTTCCTAATTACTTCTGATCAAACATGAAATATTCCACATTTGTTTAATTTGGATATACCTGCACATCTTATATGTTATGTATATGACAAGTTACACGTACATCTTAAACTAATCACCTCTTTCTCAGATGATTAAGTCAATAACTTCTAATACAAACTACCTTGTAAAGCACTGAGAGCATGGTGGTGCACTGTGGAAGGAATACAAGCACTGCTCTGTGGAGGGACCTAATGTGCAGGTTATAGTTGATAATGAACAGCAACACATGTACCAAAATATTCTGCGTCAACATTTTACTTCACTGTGTGATATGAGGCTCCAATTTGTGTCTAATTTGAGAGGAGGGGGGGGGGGGGGAAGCAACTCAGCCATTTTCTTACTTAACTGCAGGAGAAGAAAGTGGGTCTATGCTTAAGGCATATTTCTGCTGAACATTTACAAAACCACAGTTTAGTCACTTATAGAACAGAGCAAAAGGAAACTCTTCCAACCCCAGAAAAAAAATTCTGGTCACCTTTGCTGGTTAATTTAGAATCCAGTCATCATCCTCTCCAGGTGGAATTTGTACAATCATAACGCATGTGATTGGAAAGCAATGCTTCAGATGAATACAGACTGGCAATCTGTCGGCTGCTTTAATAAAACTTGGGCTTCGGGCTCCGATTTTTATTTTGAAATAATAAGAATTGCTTCATTCTTTACCAGTGTTACCATGGTAATACTGTCTTGTAGCGATGTTATATTGATTTAGAAAGTGGACAGTAATATTTCTTCTCTGTTATTTGGTTTCTGAGGGTTGATTTCTAATTTCCAGCTGGAGATTACTTTTATATGTTCCTTAAGTCTTTTCACTTTTACAAAGGAATGCAATTTGCTCTCTTGTATTTGCCATTTTCTCAGCTTATTGGTTTGCTCTTACTTCAAAATTAAACTTGCCCATTTCAGATATTGAAATTACATCTGGTTTTTGTGCTCTAGGCCTTGAACAATATTACAAACACATTGCTTTGTGTGATATTTTCTTCAGTCAGAATGTATTTTTCTTTCCTTTTTTGTGAGCTTTATTAGAGGCACCTGCAGCACCTCTGTTGTACTGTAAACATGGTTTGACAGGATACAGTGTGCGTTTCAAACAAAGTGGAACCTGCACAAATCTTGTTTTCTTATAAAATACATGTGAAAATAAATGGTACCAAGACATGCATGTGTGATGATAACATTGTGTACCTTGAACTGACAGGCAACATGTGCGTCATCAGAGTTTTGTTCACACTATGCCAATTCATTTTAGCTAAGCTGAAAACAAAACCACATTAATGCCATTTTCAGCTGTGAGTGTTTAATTCCATCTTATCCGAGTCTGATCTTACAAATGCAGAATTCTCACTAGAGACAATTTCGTCTGTTGCCACTAAACCTCGAGATCCCTATCAGCCCCGATCGTTTCACATTTACGAGTGCGGTAGATGCGTATCATTTCCGTGATCTAAGTGGAATTCAAAGGGATTGAGACTTAAGAGACACGTGTTGGCGAGCGCGCCCACCTGCCTTCGATGTAAATGGCTGCACTCATCAGTGTGGCGCACAAACTCAATTATGCACTCCTGAGCTGCAAGAGCATCCCTTTTATTACTGCCAGAGGCCACATGCTTGCCATGTTATCATAAAGATTCCCGCAACAAGATGTGTGGCTACAGCACACATCACAGGGGGCAGGCGATCCCTGTTGTGTCATACCTAAACCTGACCCGCTGTTTTTGCACATGTGCTATTTTCAATGTCAAGATGAATTTCTGGCGTGAAATCAGGTTGTGTGTACAAAAAGAGAAATTCAAAAAGAGAAAAAAATACTTGAGCACAAAAGAAAATGTTGCAGTGAAACCCTCGTTTCCACGAATAGCAGGTTGAGATGAATCATTACTTAAAAATACATTAAAGGAGCCTGGTGTCTTATCTAAAGTTCAGAAGTTCTCTACAAAACTAAAATAAACAAAGAATATTAGTTGAATCACATGCTGACAGGAGTAAATAAATATGTATAAATAGTTAGTTACTCATCTGTTTGAACCTGTCGGAAGCTGGTCTTACAGCCACCTGTCTCTGCAAAGCTGACTCATAAGGCGCTGCTGACAACACTCATGTCAAAGTGGGAAGAAATATACTGAGTGATGCTAATGATGCTTTTTACCTAATGCTAGGTTCATTATTTAAATGCTCTCTGTTCTGATTTGGGTGTTAAGATGCACTTTGTAAAGTTTAGTCTTTGCTCTCTGGAAAAAAAACAATAATTCCTTCAGTCTGTCATCGCAGGGTTAGAAAAGAAGGACACGAGACATGGGAGAGAGGAATGACATGCAGCAAAGTCACTGATACAAGCGGCTGTCTACACTGCAGCGTCGTCAACTACGGTTCTTAAGGAGCTCAGTGTTTTGTTTTTAACAATGAAACAGTGGATTAAATTACACAGATTATCATTTCAGTGCATAACTCATGCACAAAACCAAATCTCAAATGACGTTTGCACTGATGTGTATGAAAGGAACTGATCTACGATAACTCGTTCAATGTGAAGCCGGTCTGGTGTAATCCCTCCAAAATATAATCCCTTGATGCGTATTTCTCCAAAGTATTGACCTGACTGGATGCTGGATTTCTAAAGTCTATGCCAACTGTAAATCTCGGAGCTTATAAAATCTGATAAGTTAAATTGGCAGTTATTAGTTACTATTGGCACATTACGGTTTCCAGTGTGTACATATTTATTTTACGAGTGGAAAGTCCCAGGAAAATGGTGCAGAGGCAAATAAAGGGTAGGAGTTGTGGCGTCTAATGAGGTGTTTAGAGAAATTTCTGTTTTGAAAGAAATATACGAACACATATTTCTCTTCAAACTGCAAATGCATCTGTGGAGAAGGGGTGGAAAATTTGAACAAATTTCGGCATGGCATGTTTATTATGTCATCAATTTATGAGGGCATAATTACTGTAATGGTGTCACAAAGATTTTAGCCAACGTGACCCTTAAATAAGATTAGTTTTTTTTTCTTTTCTTTTCTTCACAGCACTTAAACTGAATGAAAATAAAAAAAACTTTCACTGTCCTTCCTGGTTCTGCTGTCTCTGTCTGCTGGACTCCTCTCTATGTTGGGGAACCACCATAGGCGGGGTTAGGGCAGCTCCCCCACATGTAGTGACAGTGAAACAGGTAGCGTTAAGGCAACCTGTTAGTCGAGGCTAACAAGTTTTTGTCCGAAAACACCTCCAGTGTAGGAATATTTTGGCTTTAAGCTGAAAGAGAGAGGAGAGCCAGTGAACACCAGATCAAGAAATTACTTTTTTCATCCGTGTGCCAAACTTCAAATATTCAGGTGCGATGTTTCTTTTGAAAAAAAAGAAAAGAAAAAGCCACTGAATATTCTTTTTTTTCTCCAATATTTTCTTTTCATATTTGAATGCTAATATATGAATATTTTCAAGAAAAAACTTTATTGCTGTTTTAAAGGTGAACTCGAATGATGATTATTATCAGAAACGGTGTTGGTCCAGCCAGTTTAAGTCATCATAGCAGGCTTTACAAATAGCACTGTAGCTGCAAATTGTAAAGTAAATTGTCACTGGTTTGATCAACACTGGCCACTGGCTCTTTGTGAACTGAAGAAGTGACACCTGTAGAAATACTATGCAAATCATTTAACTTCATTTGAGGAGTCATAAACACAGGTCTGTTGTGCTCTCTCTGGGTCAACAGAAATTCTTGCCAGTGAAACGTTCCCATTTGGAAAATTCCTGATCCTTACTTAGTTTTTTTTTTTTTTCATTTGTTTCTAGCCCTGCCTGTGTGAGTGTGCGGCTCGCAGAGTGGCAGTGCTGGTTGTTCAGAAACACTTGTGGGTGTAAGGAGCATAACAGCCTCAAGGGGCTGCTAGTGAGGCTTCAAGAGCATCAGTTTAACTCCATTCTATTGAAGTCCCATCATTGTGCTCAGTTTTCTGCAGGTCCAGTGTCAAAAAGGTAGTTTCAGCCTTCAGTTGCTGCTTTTTGTTTAATCCCTGAAATGGTATGATTTCTTGACTCCTTTTTTTCCATTACCTGCACCGTTAGATAAAGATGCCGCTAAACGCAATCATATTTACCCTGAAACAACCCAAACTTAACTTTTTTTCCTAGACATTTTTTTCTTTACAATCCAAACTAAAATGACATTTACCAGAGCATTTAAAAAAAAAGAAAAAGAAAATGTCACTTGAATATCTTTATGCCACAAACAGCTAAATTAAAAGCCTCCTTTAATTAACTGTTTTTGTACCAGAAGAATCCCAAAACCAGGAGGATGGAGCTGTCACACTTTCTTTAGATCTTACAGTTATCTTGTTGGTAAATAGAAAAGCTTGGGGTGTCTTCTCATCAATAAGAGCAAACTTGCTGAGAACTACCCCTTATTGGATGACCTTCAGTAAATAAAATCTTAAGTAGCTAATTAAAACCTGTGATTAAAGAGGGTTGTTATTTGCTCTGAAAGGCCAAATAGATTAGGTTTTGGTTATTGAAGTTAATGATTTAATCTGTGCTTAAGTATGATATTTGTAGCTACAGATTCAGAGGCAAATGGCAGCTGCCATCCACACACACTCTAGGTGAACTTAACATGAACTTAAGCTTGTTTCACAGACCTTTAACTCCCCTTTCCCCCATTCTCCTCACACTACTTTTCATTTTATTCCATTTCATTTGACTATTTCTCTATGGTCGACTTGCCATTTGATTTTGTCCAATAACAAGAATCACTCCTTGAGGAAATAAAAGCAGGGTCATTCTTCATATTATGAGGTAATATAAAGTGTTAAAAGGAATTCATTAAAGCCATATTCATAATGACATATTACATGCCATCAATAGTATTTCTCCATGGAGCGTTTCTGGACAACCTGACCATATAAGACAGCTGAGTTTACCATCCCAAATGACATCACTCTGAATCTTCATAAAGGCCTCCTCTCTAATTGTGCACCCACCCAATCACCCTCATTATTTACCCCATCAGGTGTGGGAGTGGATACTTGAATGACATTAGAGGCCCACGCTGCCAAAAAACTGCCCCCTGTTGGGAATTTGCATTATTCAAGATTAAAGAACCTCACACAGTGCAACACAGTATGGTGTTCCTTCTTCCCCTCCATTTTCAACACACTGAGGAGCCTGAATGGCACACCTGTCTCCTGGCATATTCTTTAAAATAGTAAGTGTTCAGTAATTGCAAGGAAGCGGGAGGGATTTTGTACATCACTTCCTGACCTCATGAGTGACACAAACTTTGGAAGGCTACATTTATTCCTCTCCAAATGCATTTTTAATGCAGACTAAAAAGTGTTGATGCATTTTGTTCAGGATGGCAGAAAGTGGCTGCGACAGAATAGTTTTATTTCTTTTCTTTTTTTTTTCAAATGGGAATCAAAGTGTAGCAGATAAGTTAGCCTCTTAGAAAGTTTCTAAGTATGTAGTTTGGGAATAAATGTTTTTTTTTTCTTTTAATCTGTCTAAAATTCAGACTGGAGGACATGTCAGTTGATCTTGCGTATGTACTTTACTAGGACTGACAATGAAGACACATTCACCGCCTTGGTTACTGGCCACTTGCACTGGAATGAGAAAGAAAGAAGTTAAAATGGCAAGTTTATAAATGTAAACTCTTTAGGTCAACAGGAATCAAAGCCTAACAGTACCCCGATGTTTGATTGGCTGGAGCAGACCTTCGTGTTCTGCCAGCATTCTGACAATCGTCCTTCTTCACTGTAAGAGCTCTCGTGGGTTTATTCAGGTAAACCTGCATGAACAAATCATGAATGTTTTGTGTCATGTCTCCTCCTCCTCGTTAATCTTAGTACCTCATTTTAATTTTCTTCCCCCATCTCACTCTTTCTAACTCCATTTGTACTGTTGACAGATTACCTTGCAGAGTTCCAATCTCAACCTACTACTGAGCAATGAAGTGTTGGAACAAGTTGCCTTCTGTAATAATTTGGAAACTCTGCCAGTTTCATGTCTTTAAAAAAAACACGAGCAATGAATTTAATTAGAAAGCTGTTGCATATCTCTGTGATACATTTCTTTTAATTAACCCCATGTGAATAAATTAAAAATAATAGGGGGCTGAAAAGTGTGGAAAAAACACCCTAATGAAGTTTTCCGTTAATTGGGATGGAGTCTGCAGCCAAACCACAGTGAGCAGTAAGCACCAGCAGCTAACAATGCCTTCTGTAAGCCTCAGAAAAGGGCCCAGGGCCTTCGTGCTGACTTCAAGAATAAGAAATGCACCTCTGACGTGATGGAAATGACCGTGGGCCGGGAGAAAAGGCAGTCCTGTTCCAGGCTGCTCTGCTGAGACTCCCCATGCCGCGCTTGAAGCTGGGCCAGTGTTATTGCAGCCCTAATGCGGCTGACTCATTTGGAGCGGATCAGGAGTAATTATGGTAGGGAAAGTGGCTGCCGACCGTAGGGGTCAGGACACTTGTAACATGTGAAAAGAGCAATTATTCCAGGAGACAAAACCCTCCCTTATCCTGGCCAGTGCCAGGGTCAATGCAAGGGACGGCTGGGCTCCGTTTCAGCAGGGCTTATTAGCCACAGCAAGCTGCAAAGTTTGAGAGAGTGCATCTTGTTAATGAACAGTCCCCTGCACCAGCCCTGTCTCCTCTCTCTCCCACTTACTGTGGGTGTTAATTATGTCATAATCATAGCAGGCATACAGTCCCAGAATTCACCTCACAGACCCCAGCATTCATACACAACCATCTGGAAAAGCAGCATGCAGTACAGTAATATAGATGGCTCTTAGAGCAAATTATAAGAGAAAAACACAGCCAGTTTGAAATGTAATATTGACTCGGGCCTTGTAAGAAACTACCTAATTTGGGAGGAAGAGTGTATGCACGTGTCTCCAAGTGTGAGTGTGTGTGCTCATGCATATCTTTTCCTTTGCTCCTTCCATATGCTCCAACTAACGACAGGAACATGAATCAGAGGTCTTTGTTTATCATTCCAAAAACGCTCATCAGACTGCTTTCAACTGACATGTGTATTCCAGCTGATATTATTACCAGATGTCTCGTATTTTGTCTTGGCGACAGAAAAACATGTCTTTGGGCCCAACTGCAGAAATGATGGAAGCTGCATGGAAGGGGCTGATTTCTTCACACAATAGCAGGACATCTGCATCAGATCTCTATTAGCCTTAGTGGCAAACACCCTTGGCCAAGGAACAAATTTTATTTGGGATTGCCATGGCCACAGCATTTACAGCTGTGGCTGAAACACAAAAGACTTGGGCAAAACGGTACCAGAAGGCAGACAACTCATGGAAGACCATGAAAGTCCATGTTATACAGAAGCAACATAGTCGTTTCCTCCTTTTTTATACTGTTACCCCTCTTTTTGCATAATATGATAAATGTAATATAATATGATGATTAAATCACTTTTATAGGGATATATTCAGTAGTTTGCAACTATATGCAGTAGTTTTTAGATTCACAGCAGGCCATTAATGCCTGGTTGATGGTTTGTACAGCACTGCTCTGAATTTATAGATGGTATTGGTGATGATGATAAGTGCACATATTCCAGATAAATGCAATCACTTTGGCGATTGTGGTATATGATTTCCTTCCCAGCGTGTGTCTCCATCCCACTGGTGGCTAACACTTTCTTATTTAGTGCAGCTGCGAGCTAGAATTATGGGGGCCCCAAGAGAAAGGCCCACCCAGGGCAAACTTCCACTTCCTTGAAAGCCCACCTCCCTCTCTATGTGTCAGGAAGGCTGAGTGATTCTCATCAAGAACCTTTACCTCATGAACCAGCAAAGTCTGCATCCCACCATTGCATTAGTGCTTTTAATTGATCAAAAGGCATTTAACAAAACACAGAAGCAGATGTAACTGTTCCTCCTGCCATTACAGGCTGAGTGCCCATGAGAGCAGCTGTTCCACTGGGAGCATGTGTGTAGTTGTGAACTGAAGGATACCCTGAATGAGTGAATTCAGGTACAATCTACAAAAAACAGCTCATAGTTGATTAAAATGATTTGACAGCTATTTTAGTAGTTGCCTCCCACGTTCTTCTCTAACTTTTATCTCAGTAAAATGTAGCAGAAATATAACTCTGAACCGTTCTTTCCAGAATGATTTGATGATTAGGATTAACACAGCCACAGCAGTCGATGCTAAATCAATAACCAGTCCTTCTTTAGGTTGCATGAATGACATTCGATAGCCTTGTAGAAAACTGCACGATTATATGACTGAATGTGACATGCATTTCAAACACTAACTTGCTTTAAAAATACCAACATGCCTTAGTATTTGGTAACTGTATTTATCTGCTTTTTAACACTCCCTCAAGTGCTCCATGCAATACATTTTCTTTCAAAATCTTAAATATACCAAAAAAAGGTTTAGTGGACTGATGTGATTTTTTCTTTTGATAGCTGAAAAGATGGAAGTGTAAATGTGGGAACAGAAATCGGACGCTATCTATAATGAAAATGCATGCTCTGACAGACGGTTTGGGTTAAGTAAAACCAACTCTACAAATTCTTCAAAGATACTATCTTCAAGAAACAGAGAGATGACAAGGCTTTACACACGGAACTAATGGCAAATTAAATTCCCCCTCAATAAGCATATTTGGCAGGGCAAGTGCTGTCTCTCCACTTTGAGGGGTAAAATGCACCCCTTGCTGGAGGAATGAATTGTGATGTGGAGAGGCATGCTTTTGGTGACATCAAATGACACTGGAAGGTCAGTGGCACTTGTATCTGTTAAATGGAATGGATTAAGTGGAGGCTCCCTCCTAGTCCGCAGCTTTCTTTCATAATGCAGCTTTGTGGGAGGTGGCAAGAATTGGAGGTTCAGTTCTACATTGCTGTTTCGCAGAGCACCCGGAGTGGTGACAGGTGCAAGAAAATGTCTCGTGGCATTAACGGAATTGAAAAGACATTTACTTTACACAATCCCTTCCTTTCCATCACTGTTCTTTGTTTAGAAAGTTTTTGCTATTGTATGCCGCACTACTTATTAAAGCCGTTTTCCAGAGGCTTCTTTGGTCGAAGACATCCAACTAATGGTCGTTCACTGCAATGGCTTCAAGACAGAGGTATCAGTTGAATATAAAAACTGCTTTTCTGGCAGACATTAGGTGTTCCACCACTGAGATATGTCTCCTACACTTACAGCAGAACTAAAGGACCAGCACATAGAAAGGAATGTCGACTAACTACAAACATAGAACCTGGGTCATAACAGACACAAACTATGGTGTCACTTTAATGATGCTGCCCAGAGTTTAAAGCATCCAGTTGTTGCGGTGAGCAGCATAGAGTTACTCAAGGATAGGTTAAGCTTTGTCCTTTTCAAATGTGATGTAAAACACACATGATATGTTTTAAGGAGTGTGTGGCAGATGGTGGTCTCAACCAATTAGGAGTAGTTCTCAGAAGGTGGAGGAACGACCTTTTTGTATAATTAGTTCTCTTATTTAAAGCAAAGATTTTGAGTAGAATAACTAATTAGGTGTCATAAAAGGCAAATTAAAGATTTTTGTGATCCTTGAGGGAATTAAAGCAACTCCTTTCTTTTTTGCTTTTCACAAGCTCTGAAGCACACACACATACACACATGCACACACACACACACAGACACATAGAGCCTCTCTGCTCATTAAGACTGTTTTTAGTTCTGTAGAAGCCTGTCAGGCGAACGCTGCTGGCATACCTGCAGAGAGCTCCCCTAACAAGCCATGAAATACAGGTAGAAGAGTCCGCCCTTATCCAGTGTGGCTTGAATTTGAAGCTTTTTAGCTTCATTTACACTGTACATTGGTATTTATAGCAGGTTTTGTGATCCTAATGCGGCAGCTTCAAGGGGTCTGTTTTAGGGAGGGAGGGAGGTGAGGGAGCTGGAGGGCATGCGGAACACTAATTGATGGCTCCCATCACCAGCACTGGACCAATTAGATTCTCTTTTCTACTTCTGATAAAGAAATAAGACCGCTCAACACCACTGGAACACTTACTGACATATAAACCAGAGCTCTAAATTTGACTAACAAGCTCTCCTATTTCTTTCACCTCTTTTTCAAAAGTGAAAATGCTAATCATATTACATTTGTAGCATTATTGATGAGAGGATGGCCAAAAATTGCAGAGCAAATCTAGATCCAATGAGGCACTTTGTGAGTCCATTTACATGTGTATGTGCTTATGAAAGAAACTGAGAGGAAGAGAAGAAATTATTTTATATTCCCAGTAAGGTGTGCTAAAAAGTGCTGTAAGATTTTTTTTTGAAAGGGAGCAAACTTGATAGACTCAGCTGGGAAAAACAGCACAGAGTGAAGCAATTCCTTCTTGCCAGCCGAGGTTGTGTTTATCACTGAGCAAAGCAAAGCCAAACAGCAGGTCCAACTACACAATACACTGTCACTGTCGTGCATACTTTCCTGCCAAAGAGATGCAAATTAAAAAAAAAACATTTATCTTGTCGAGCGAAAATCACAAATCAGCAACATTTGTGAAACTCCATCTAACATGTTTAAAATAGGCCTTTACAGCTACTCACACAAATAAAATGCTGGCCTTACCCCCTGTGACGCAGAATGTCCAGCCCTTTTTTCTTTTTCTTTTTTTTTCCAGACAGAGAGAGACAAATGTGTTTTGAAAGCATAGTGGCAATGGGCGTCCACTGTGTGTTCTTTTAGACGGATCAATAGCTCAGTGTGTGAGAGAGTGTCTTAAGAGCTGTTGTCTTGTGCTTTCAGCTGTGGCAGACCTGTTAGTGCTACAGAGGGGAGCTACGCGTCCCTGCCTCCGGTACGGAGGCAGTGGCCCCCCTCAGGCCACTGCTGTACCAGTGGCCTGAGGGGGGCTTTTAGTCCAAACACAAATGTCAACCACACATAGACTATTAGTGTTTAGTGCAGTTATTAAATGGACTTTATTTGTCCTTTAGGAGGCTAAAAGGCGCACTTAAAGGGGACCTGCATGACAGCAGGGCAATTTGCGAGTTTGGTAACTTAGGCTCGCTCATTGCGGACATGAGTAGAGATAAGTGTAAAAGGAGGAAAGGCTGTAATGCTCTGAGTATGGAGCACCATGTGCGTGTTCTGAGGTTAGTGTGTGCTCTACTGTGAGTGTGTGTCACTGTATGAAACACTCACAGGGTGCGTGTATGCTAAAAGGCACTTAGGCCATAACATATCTCACTGGGGTCTGGTAGCAACGTTTTTGTGGTCAGATGCTTTTTAAAAGGTTAATGTTAATCTATACCAAACAAAGCCCATGAGGAGCTTTTACAGCTGTGGACAGTTGAGTGAAATGGGCTTTGATGAAATGGTAGGTAAGTAACACACCACGCACCTTGTTGTAAATACCACAAAAAGCTAAATGCACATTGTGTTTTTCTATTCTCAGAAATCCATGAGACATGCCCCCTCGTCTGAATCCCACTGCCAGTGATCATGTAACTTTTGTATTACAGCATGTTTTTAGTGGAACAAGTGAGTCAAGGCTTTGTAGCCCAATGTGACCTGTGTGCCTATCTACATGGAAGAATGTTTTCTTTAATGCATATGAAGCAGGTAGGCAGTGTGCTGTGGCCGTCTGCGAGGCCAGGCTTAGACGCCTCGAGAAGCAGCCAGCTTATCAAAATGAGAACATGAAAAGTCACTCGTGTTCCCAGGCCGTAAATCACGCATGGCTGTTTGTCTCCTTATCACTACAGGTGTGCCGATGCTCTCCGTCCAGCCCAAAGGGAAACAGAAGGGGTGTGCTGGCTGCAATCGCAAGATTAAAGACCGCTACCTGCTCAAGGCCCTGGACAAATACTGGCATGAGGACTGTCTCAAATGTGCCTGCTGCGACTGCCGCCTGGGGGAGGTGGGCTCCACCCTCTATACGAAAGCCAACCTCATCCTCTGTCGCAGGGACTACCTGAGGCAAGAAAAACACCCAATCACCTTTCTCCACTCACAACAAACACAAAAGCCATGCCATTCCAAGAGCTATGTGACTTGACAAGGGCCTTTTTTGTTAACCTTCTGGTCTGGTTTGCTTTGGTTTCTTAGTGTGTTCCCTGTGATTTTCACAGTTAAAAATCAATGTAAGTAATGTAGGAAAAAACGTTCCTCTTCAGTATTTCTCTTATTCTTACACCTCTTTACACAACTTTAGTAGCATCAGAGGATATTACTAAAGAAATATGGGACTTGAGAGGCCCCATCTATTAATGGTGGATTTTTTAATGGTGGATGATTTAGAGAGAATGGTGGGGCATCTATGTCAAAATTAAATAATTGAATTTTCTTAACTGATACAAATACAGCAATTTAATTGTGATAATGTCAAAATTGCTGTGCATTTATTTAACACACTCATGTCTTCAGTGTATCTGCTTGCTTAACCCATTCAGACCTATGGCAATTATTAAAAACAGCCTTCTAAAACCTTGAAACTGTTCACTAAAACCTTTTTATTTCTCTGGCTCTAAAGAAACTAGAAACATTAAATAAAACAATTCGAGAGGTGAAACCTTCAGCTTTTATTGTAAATTACTGACTCTGCCCTTATGTTTCTCAATCCATTTTTAGAATTATATTAGTGTGTCTTGAAAATGTTGATGCAATGTGTGCATCATTCCAGGCTTGAAAGGTAAAACAACACAACCCATATGTTGCTCCAGGTCCAAATGGTTAAACAAATGTGTTCTGCACTTGGTCTGTAGTCGACCTATTGGAATATAAAACATTTATCAAATGGGCAAATATCTAAATACCATACTTTTAAAAAAAGGGAATATCACTCTATTGGTGATTAATTTTTTCCATGCTCGTCTCTGTGTTTACACAACATGAAGGACCTCTGTCATGAAAGCTCTCAGTCAGTTGTAGCTGAGCTGTAGGCTGTGAGAATCCTCCAGGCAGGCTTGTTGCTTCCCCACTGCCCCGCCTCCTTCTTCAGATGCCCCTGCCATCTGCTTGTTAAATTAAACATGACCATTTCTTGGGCGTTAGGTCACATTCCCTACCATTTATCTGAGAGGGAATCCCCCAGGGGCCGACTTAGGGATGCCGGTGCCCTATGCCCCCCTCCTGTCCAAAACACCCTGTCCTGCATTGCCCTCCCCCTGTCCCTGTCACCATTTTCCCTCAATGTATCAGCTTCCAGCTCTCTCACTGTCACCCCTGAGTTGCTGCTGCCCCTTGTTAGCTTTGGATCAGTTTGCTGTTCTAATTTTAGAGGCTGCATTTTAAAGGAGCAGTTTAATTTAAAAATGATTACTAAAATATAAACATAAAGAGAACCCTAATTAGCTTAGTTTTCTTCCTATCCCTCCCATGACTTTGGGTGACATTTAACTATCATCTCAGCTCTTCCAGTGACCTGGAATAAGCTTGTAGCCCACAGGAGAAGCACACTGAGACGTTGCGATGAGATGGGCCATTACTATCCATCAGTCCCCACCCACAGTTAATGCTTTTAAGATGCAGTGAGAGGTACCCTTAGACCTGGTGTTGCTCCCAAAAGGGGCAGATGATACAGATGAGGTAATAATAAATGGGGAAATGAGCAAGAAAAGGCAGAAATGATAAAGCTCAGGGTTTCACTTGGTAAAATACATCAGCTGAAAGGACAGCAACTCCAACCCCTAAAGCTGGGGGGGGCTAACTGACACAGTGGATGGGACAGGAAAAGCTTTCTTGCACATAAGACCATTAAGATGTAGAGGTCAGACAGGGGACGAAAAAAGGAGAGTGGCATGTGAAATCAAGAGTTACAAACACTAAAATAAGGGAAAAAATGGAAAGAGGGGAGGAAGAGAGCTTCCTGTGCCCCTCTGCTGCCCCAGATTGTTTAATGAAATCCATCCCACTCGCCTGCTCTTCAGGCTGCGATAAATGCAGAACACTTAATGGCTCAGATGCTTGAGATGAATTCTATTATGGAACAAATTAAAAAACCTTGCCTTGCGCACAAAGAAGAGGCAGCAAGAGAGACCAGAGCATTCGATAGTTAGTGATACAGTGTCCACCCAGCACCAGTTTTTTTTTTAATTTCCCTCTTTTTTAAGTATGCAACAAAGACTACCCTCACCTGGAGTTGTAGTCATCTTAAATTAGTACAAGAAATTAAGCTCCTGCACTTTATCAAATACAAGCAGTGGATCAAACACACTAGTTATTTGTCAGGATTTGGAACTCTGCCATACTCACATTAATTATTATAGGAGCTCCATCTGTGATTGTCCTTCAGTGGCTTTAGCAACATGAACACACTCAAACTTTCCAAAAGCTTTCTTTTTTAGCACACACACACCCACATACACACACACACACACACACGCACACATACAAAAGAAGTGTCTGTACACAACGCACCCGGTGTCCTCTCATGCCCTTCATAAGCATACAGCATCTACAGACATACGGATCTACATGACACTCATGCCACTGTTTATAGAATAAAATGAAAAAAGATATATCTTTTTAAGCAAACTACGGCACATTCTTTCATCCATTCTTTCATCAAACTAATTAAGCCTTTATGTCTTGGGCCGATATAGTTATTGTGTGATCATCAGGACCTCAAGACTGATATCATTTAATCTTTCATTTCATAAAGGACACAACAGTCATCCACTTATCAAAATGGAGTATAATTAACTGTAAGAGGGGAGCGTGTTCAAGAAAATGAACATTATAAGTTACCCACAAGCCAAAGAAAAAGCACAGGGAAGATGATAGCTCGATATGTGGGTGTGACTGGTTTTTAAATCAGTCCTCTCCTTACTCCTTTAGGAGGTAACAGAGTTGCTTTTCCTTTTTTGGGCACGATAGATCAGAACAAAGGGTTTACGCTTTCAAAAAAGACACAGTTGTTGGGGAAGGTCAGAACACGCAATGCATGCATTAACAGCTTTTCCGCTTATGAAATCTGACAAACCCCACGCAGGCTGGGAAGTCTCAACGAGTTCAGAAAACAGGTAGAAATCTTAAAGAACCACAGCCCAATCTGGGAGAAGCAATACAGAGAGGCAGATGATGCACTGCAGGAGCTTTGACGGTTTGAAGTTAGCAAAGCAGCAAGTTGAAAGAACTTAAGGAGGGCCTTCTTTTCTCTGAGGACCCATTGTAATGACTCAATAGCAGAGGAAAGAGAGCTTCTTTATGGTGCTGCCGTCCAACTCTGCTCTCAACATCCCACACCAGCACACGCGGTTACATTTTTAGCTCCTAAACAAGAAATCTTTTAATGAGTACAGTCACTCTCCTGGGTTCAAAAAGGATAAGAAGCAGGGATTAGGCAGAGATACGAGTTGTCGCACACTGCCACGCAATAAAAAAACAGCCACCACCTGAATTTAACCAAGTAAATAGGAAAACATCATAGTGACTATGACATTTCAGCTGGCAACAAGTTATTTAACCCTAACTGATGCAGTGAGCTGCTTCTCATTACCAAAACTACTATACTGGAAGAAACCTCCTGTGGTTGTGGAAAAGATTACTCAGTTTCAGATGAGTCAAATCCCTGGTCTGCACCAAGCAAACAACTAAACAACTAAGGAGATTGCTGAAACTACAGAAAATGAGTTAAGAACTGTCTAGATCATTTTAAAACTGTGCACCATCATCATCAAAGAAGAAATGAGGTCATTAGAAAAAAATCACAAACTGAGATCACTTAATAATTTAAATGAAATAAAAGAAAATCAACAGGAGAGCTCACAGCTAAGTTTAATTGTGAAAGTAAGAGTATTTATACATGCACAATAGGAAGATAACTCAAGGTATTCCGACTAAACAGCTGTGTAGTTTTAAGAAAACCACAAATTTGTTATGTGATTTGCTCGGGAACATAAAGACCAGCAGATGAGGTCCTACGCGCATCATGTCTCGTACCAACTACACAAGCCTGTTCAGGCAGTGTTATGATCTGAGGTTGAATCAGTTGGTCAGGTGTAGGTTCAGCAACGTGATGTGCACAAAAAATGAGGTAATCTGACAAGCAGAATATACTGAATGACAAGGTTAGGTTTCATCTGACTCAAACTGTGAACCAATGGTTCATGGAGCATGAGACATTAGTTTTACACATGGATTAGCCAACACAGAGACCAGATCTTAACCCCACTGAGGATCTTTGGGATGTGCCAGGAAAAACTTTTAACAGCGGTCTAACTCTGTGAATAATACAAGATCTTGGGGTAAAAAATAGGGCAACTCCATATTTAAATTAACTTTGCGAAATTGCATGAGCTTGCTGTGCCATATTCGGAGTGTGGGACAGTTTTTTTTTTTTTTTGGCCAGGCAGTCTATAAACCACATTAGAAGAGCTCAAAATTTAATCCGAGCAACAATAATGACGACTTCTGATTCAAGTATTATTATGGGAAGCACTTCTAACCCTCCAATTAATTTAAATCAACCACAAAAAGAATTTATAAAAAATGTTTTCGAGAACAAAAGTAATCGTAAGTATGTACCATTTTTAAATGATTGATTAGCAAAACATACAGGGTTCACGTTATTATGCAGAGCTCTGAACCACCTCAAGTTTGAGTAATTCACACACTATTTAACTATCAATGCTGAGGAAAAACTATGATGTTAATGTTTTACCTTTCTTCAGAGAATATTGATTTATTTAATCCAAATGACCAGGGAAATTGAAGTGCATGAGCCACTGCACTCCTACAATACGGGACGTGTGTCAGAACAATACAGGAGAATTCTTCCAAAAAATAGACTATTCAGACCGAAAAATCTTTTTTTTTCAAATTAAACTGTTTCTGAAAAGCAATTTACAGCTTATGTTCTTTTAAAGGCACTGTTTCAGAGCTTTGGACCATATCAAGATTATTTTTTTCTTTTACGACTTAGGTAACAGCATGAATAGTTGGATTGTCTATGCAGTTATACAAGTCAGCCACAACATTAAAACCTCTGACAGAAACCATTAAAGGAACACTGTCACATCTCATCATTATACGTTTCTGCATCATTACACTTTGACAGGATAAATGATTGTTCATTATTTCAATGTACATCTGGACAACCTGGGTCAACTGATGGATTTAGATTCCTTGAAGAAATCACATAAACTCTTAAATGTCACATACAGTATGTTGTATTCAAGCCTTTCCTCACTGAAAAAAAAAATACTGACAGGTAAATAATATTGATTATCTCTTTACAATGGCACCTGTCAAAGGAAGGGGTGTGTGTAAGGCAGCAAGTGAACTGTCAGTTCTTGAAGTTGATGTGCTGAAAGCTGGAAAATGGGTTGAGGATTGAGGATCTGAGCAACTTTAAAACACCAAATTCTTATGGCTGTGGTACTGGGTAATAGTTGGATTTGAGCCTTAAATTCCTACTTTAGCATGTGCTGGTGATATTAGCCTTATATATTTTTAGGTTAATTCAATAGACCTGAACGTGCGTTATCATTATTCATTGGTGCATTATAGTTATTTATTTGTGTTGTTCGCTTCCTCATTTTTGTGGTATTGTGCAGCTCTCCCTCTCAGCGAACATTGTGTTGTGAGGTGAAAATCATTTCTTACTATATGCAGCGCCCCCTCAGCCGTTACTCATGAGACTACTGCAGTGATGGATCTCTTTGGTTGCTTATAGTTTCACACTGCAGGAGCAGGAATAGAGAAGGTAATGTGTTTGAACAGTTCTCTCAGGCTGTAATCTCCTCTTAGCACAAGCAGCTCAATTAAGCCATATGTTGACACCACATTAAAACCCAGACACATCAACTGTTGGCTGAAGAACTGTATGAGAGGGACACAGGCACATCCAGGTCACTTTAATCCCTTCCAACTCCTCTGAGCCAAATTTCTGCCCGTGACTGTAAATCACAAAGCAGATAAGGCCACCTGGTTAGCATGAAAGAAGTGGACTGCGTCATGATTCGAAGGTGATTAAGAAGGATCAGTCTCACTTAAGAGAACATGGTCTGGGTACTGTGGCTCTATTCAGCTTACCGTGCTATGTGCTGAAAGCTTTTTTTCTTAAGACTTGAGCTGTGGAGTTTGAAAGACGTGGGCGTTTACCAGCTTCTGCAGGCTTTAGTTTGTAAATTTAGTCTCCAGTACCAAGCTCAAGTAATCCTCATAATGAAGCTGAAACAAGGATACTCCGGCAGTATTTCAGTAACAGACATAGCAGCAAGGTGACAACTGGCCAAAGATGTGACACATTGCTGTGAAAGTAGAACTTAGTGTCAGCCACAAGTTGACAAGGGATTCCCCAACAAGCATTTTCACAAGTTGGAAGCATCAGGTGGGCACCATGTCTGCAGCCCAGCAGGGTGTGACAGAGATGGTTTACAATAATCCTACTAGCTGTTATAGGCATGTGTATATCAGTCTGTGTAGGCGACCAATGCCCTCTAGGTTTTTCTTGTAAAGCCATTTTCCCTCGAGGGTGAGAAAAGGACATCGATGGGTGACCCACCCCAGCTGTAGTGAAACATGGAGAAGTATGTAATTCTCATAAGGCCGCCTCGTTGCCAAGGTCAAATATTACCAACGTATGTATATAAAAACCTAAGATACATGTGATGTCAACATTCTTCATCGATGGATATGTATCATTTCTGCATCTCTCAGTCCGAAGAGCCCAGCAACTCTCACACTAAGTTACATAGTGATGTTTTATGGGAAACAGAAATAATTTGCAAAGATGTGTTTGCATCCCAAACTGTCATTTACTTCTGCTTACCAAGTACTTTTGCATCCTAAATCGAGGGGGGAGAATGTCAGAAAATATTTGAAATATTTCAAAATCAAATAGATATTACGCCTCAAAAAATTATTTTTTTCTTGTATCCGGTTTTAAATGTCACTGATGTCCACTGATTTTTAGTGTAATTAATATAATGTAAAATAATGTAACTAATTAATCTGCCTTTAATCCAACTGTAAAACTCAACAGTTGCCCATAGGCGTGTTGTGTCTGCACTCAAGGTCAGTTTGCTTAGCACTAAAAGTTGGTTTGTTTTTGGATCGATACTGTACGCTCATACAAACATAAACCTTTCTACCTGAAGAAAAACACATTCTTCGCATTACAGAACACCCGGTGGGTGGCAGATGCCTACTGTATGAGAATATTAAGGTTTTTTTTTTTGAATGAAGCAGTAACCAGTTGTAACAATGTCTCAGTTTAACACCCCATGAATCCTTCTCATGGAACATAACAACCTTTCTTTCTATGTTTCTGTCTCTTCTGCTCTTCTGGGGCAGTGGTCCCTAATTAGAAGCAGAGCTGGGTAGACATTTTCTTTAACAAGGTGAAAGCAACTGAATGGGACAAGCATAAACGAGGCAGGATATCAACACTCCAACTCCTCTGTCTGAGCCCTACAAGTTTGGGGAAAAGTGTTTAACATACTGCTGGAATGACAATCTGCTGTTGCCTTATCCCCTCTTACAAAGCTGTGAAGCGGCCCTTCTCCTGCTGCAGAATATATGAATCTACAGTATCTGTGCACTAGAATCTCCAAATTAAACATAGGGCCATGCGTGTGGAAAATGAAAATGTAAATCCGACTTGAGAAAAAGCATTTGAGGTCCTTTCACTTTAAGAAAGAAATGTTCTCCACTGGTGCCTTCTATTCGTGTTTATGATCTTTATCATCTGCCTCCTACCTATTGAGTCTAAACAAGCTACTGTGAGAGCCGAGTGGGTTCAATGTAAAACATTCAGTTAAAAACAGTCAGTTAACTCTTCACGGTTACATCCACCATCTCAAACTCAAGTTTTTCTCCGAATCAAAAGGGGATGATGGAAACGGAGAGAGAAGGAATTGAACCCACAACCTTGTAGAAGAGATCTTTTTCGACTCATGATCGCGTTATACAGTCGTGTAAAACTGGCTTTAGTTGTAAACAAACTCATTTTCATTTTAGGTATTTTGAGAACTTTAAGGAGCCGAAATGGTTCGCCTCAGACTTGTTTTTGTTGGTTTGCATTGTGCAAACTGGAAATTCTTTGAAGATGGAGATTAAAACCATGTGATATTTTTAATTAGATCATTAGTCAAGTATTAAGATCTAGGTTTGGAACTCTCATTAACAAAAATACCAACAGAATGCCAAGAAAGATTTGTGCTTTACATTCAGCGTATTTTTATCATGTCCCGTTTCCTGCTTTTATTCTTTCCTGTCTCCCCTGTTTTGGTTAAGCTACATTTTTGTTTGTTCTTTCTGTGCATGAAAGTAAAAGCAAGGCGAGTTAATCTTTCTTTTCTCTCCGTCTTTCAGGCTCTTTGGTACAACAGGGAACTGTGCAGCCTGCAGTAAACTGATCCCAGCCTTTGAAATGGTGATGAGAGCCAGAGATAATGTTTACCATTTGGACTGTTTTGCCTGTCAGCTTTGTAACCAGAGGTAAGAATGGGTATCGTAACTGCACAACAACACTGCCTTAAAAAATATATGAATGGAGTGTTAAAATGGCCAGTAGCTTAAATATTAGAAGCTCTTGGAAAAAAAGGAAAGAAAAAAAACCCTCTGGTGCAAATAAAATATTCAGTTTAATTGCATTAAAACACACCGCAGCTGGTAAGTCTGTAAAAAATAAATTTTGGTTGTCTTGTTGTGTTGTTCTGCATTTGTAATACCCTGCTAATTATTTTCTATTATGACACACTGCCAGCAGTTTGTTCTTGTTCATGGCAAGATCTTTAAATCTTTTAAGCCAGCGATATGTAAAATTAGCTCTTGTTCTTATGTGTGCAAATACGAACAGGAGCACCAAAAACTAAGCTCACCAAAAGCAGAGAAAAGGAGAAAAGACCTGCACAGGTGTAAAATGATTTCTTAGGGATAAGGGATAGGGCCCATTATTAAATTGGAACGAGCACAAAGCCTATGGTATGACGAACATAGAATATGACATACCCAAATATTGCTTTTTCCCCATTAATATACTGTCAGTAATGGCACCAGTTTGAGAGCAGAGCGTCCTTTGCATGCTTGTCAGGGGTGCTGTGACCCTGTTCCTCCACACAGCACAAGCCCATTAACCTTCTGCAGGCCAGATTCAGTTACCATAGTGAACACCTGCTGTAAGGGAATTATGACTGCAGTTTCTCCTCTCAGCTGGCAGACACGAAGCCAAGTCTCATCTGGCACAGTATTGCACGACTGTGACTGTTACCAGCTTTATTTACTGTGTTACCAGCCTGGCATATTACTGAAGCCAAGCTATTTTCAGCTATATTCTTATCTTCACACCCCTTCAGTCACATTATGGAGCTGTGTCCACTGTGTCACACAAACAAACAGTAGCATAGAGAGAAACATCAGTAGGGCAGGCTGCTATGTGTTATTTTCCCTCTTCAATTGACTTTAGAGGAAATATGATTGCTAACTCTGGAACCAAACTGGTGTTTGAAAAGCTTACCCTGTGGCAGAGATTCCTTCGAGTCTTGTGTGGCACCTCAGCCATTTTACCAGGCAAAAGAGAGTTGACCTGCCTTTTACTGGGTGCCAGAGCTCGTGTCTGTTTGCTTTCCAGTAGGACAGGGTTTTAATCTGGTTTTATTTGAAGCCACGCATTGTGATGACCATCAAAACAGGCTTTGAATCTGATGGGCTGTACTCCTGGCCAAATGTGCACAATCAAACAGAAACATCTTTACCTACTGATCCTAAATGCAACATTTTCAAAGGCAAACACACACCACTGTGTCACAGTGCCAGCAGAAAGCGCCTTTGTATTCAGAACAACAACCTTGATTCTGTTTTTGTCTGCCAACAGGTTCTGCGTGGGGGACAAGTTTTTCCTAAAAAACAACATGATTTTGTGTCAAATGGACTATGAGGAGGGCCAGCTGAATGGGAGCTTTGAGACACAGGTTCAATAGTCGGAACCTCATGGCAGCAACAATCGGCTCCACACTTTACACACAAGATGGATGTTCTGTTGCACTTGGAAAGAGACAAGCGTCCGTCTGCTTGCCTGCAATACTTTTTAAAAACCCCTTTATCAGTCCCTAAGGACTCTATTGTAAATGTTCAACTTTTTGCCCCTCCCACACCCCAACACTGAGCAGTTACAAATTTTGATGTACAGTTGTGCCTGCTTAGCTGAGCACTGTATTGCTTGTATGTTTTGTGAAATTTGTTTGAGGTTTGTTTTCTTTTTCTTTTAGAAATGGTTCACTGGAGGGTATGTACAGTCTGTTTTTTCTGTATATATAAACTGGAACATTTATTTTATGAAATGTAATGCAATTTTATTACTAGTGTGAATTAAAGATTCTTAAATGTTCATCGTGAGTTTTTTTTTCCCCCTCTTGCTAAAACCAAAGGTGTTGTCCCCTGTGTTGATATGCTGTCATGTCTCCAAGAAGTGCGACGCCATAAAAAGCCTTGCAAGGCAAAAATATATTTGAAATCCTCTTTAAATTATGATAGAACAAATCAAGTTTTATCACATTTTGCAGGATCTGGAAGGAATTAGAAAAGCTGTTTAAAAATGAACTAAATAAGATGTTATTTAGAATAAAAGAATGGCTTTTCCAAACTGTTGTTGTGAACATGCAGGTGTCATGGAAGTGAGATAAGCTGAGCTGCTGCTCTGTGATTCATGCATCACTAATTGCCATTTGATTATGAGGGTGAATTGGCCTGGAAATTAAATGCAACGGCAAATAAATTAGAGAGAAAATAAATGCTCATTGAGTTCAAGCTCATTCAAACTCATCAGCAACGGAAGCAACAGAGCTATATTAAAAAATACTTTTCTCAGAAGACTCTGTTAATGGAGATGTGTGACAGTGACTGTTTATCTTATGAGGTTATCTCTGATACACCAAGCAGGAACAAATACACAAAGTGTGGTAGAGCTGTCAAATATTAATCTGATACATCAAGTGATAATCCACTTCAGTGAGTTTGCTCATTACATCTAGTTGTATGAATTAACCCCTAATCTGAAAAAGCATAATACTAATTATATACTGTTGCCATGATACCAGTAGCAACACTGGTGCAGTGAAAGTTAAGGTGGAGTTAAACCCCCGTTTATTGCCTGAGGCTAAAATTTGCAGATATCACCTAAACGCCCCATACACAGGAAGAGGTACCGTTTTGAAAAAAAGACGGCACTAAACGGCGTGAGTGAAGTGTGTTTCGCCAACGATAACCATACACAAGAGGAGTAGAGCTAATGCTAACCTGTGCAGGTGCTAAATGATAAAATGAAAACTCACCTCATATTAGTTTCCTGCTGTTTTGACTGCATGAAACCTGGGCATGTGGACTGATAGCTGTTACTTTGATAAGTGTACGCACAGTTTGTTCCAATGTTTCTCACAGGTTGAGAATTTACATATGCTGGAGAGTTATTTGGCTTCGAGGTTCTCTTAACATTACAAAAAATTCCATCAACATTTCTTTCTGTTTAGATCAGACTTGTGTTAAAAACACTTTATGTTTTTGGGCTTCAGTTAGATATTATATAATATTTCTACACAGTCACAAGGTAAAAGACAAGAAAGAGGAGGCCAGCCAAAGCTCTTCATAATAGCCAAGTTCCCTCTTTTATTCAGCCCTTTTTTTGTTTTATTCTCCACACAGTGTTTATCCCTTACTGACACACACAGACACACACTCGCAGCCCGTGGACGTTTCAAATCCTCTGTGTGGCTTAACTGATGTATGAATTAATGTGCTGTCAGGGGTATAGAAAAGGCCTTTAATATGTTTAATGTCCAAGACTTATCATCTCTTTATTATCCAACGCTGCCTCTTTCTGCCTTTTTGGACAAAGCCGGCAAACTTCCTATTTCAACCCAGGTGTGATATTCTGGAGACACTTTCCTACCAGCGGGACACAGAAGAGCAATATAATTCTCGAACATGTGAATTAGGTGTGCAAAGAGTATTAATTAAAAATTCATTAAAAATTCAGACTCACTGGCAGGTGTGCAAATAAAGGATTAGGTAGACATCAATTATACCACATAAGAGAACATTTTAATTGCAATTCCTGGGCTGATTTACAGAGGGAAACAATCAGGCTCTGTGCAATATGCCTTATTGCTCATTTCCCTGAAAAATAAAGAGGGAAAAACCTCATCAGGTAACACTACTGTCCCCAGCTTTGAGGTGATTCACTCATGTATGCACATATGCAGATACCAGCAGCTATAAATCTATATTTTATTTATCCACTCATGTGTCCATACACAGTACAAGTGTACACGCTCACAATGAATGTACACTTGATTTGCACACGGGTATCACTAAGAGTCGTGCGCATAGTGGCTTACAAAACACGATAACATACTCACGTGCGTATTCGCACACACAGAGACACATGCACTGCAGTTTTGCATTCCCATCTGCTTGTGTTGGTGGAGATGTTCTTAAGCACCAAATGTTGCGCTGTTATGACTCAAGTTTGTGAATTCTCCAACCTCTTCTGTGTTCCTGATTACTGCATTATGGCATCTGCTTAATTAGCTTGGCTGGTGTCATATGTTGCACACGAGGGGGTGTTAAAAAGTGCTCTTCCCTCCTGCTCATTATCTGCTACGATTCATGTGATGTATAATCTCTCCTGACAGGCATTCGTATTGACATAGGGACAGCTGTCAGCAGAGAGTGGTCATAAAGTGTGCACATAGAACAGAAACCGCAAGGAGAGCAGATAAGTGGAGAAGCTGCCAAAAAATCTGAGTGAAACTCGTGGTCCTGTGTTTCATTCCAGATTCATCAACACTGTCGCAGTTGTAATTATACAGAATTTAATTTTATGGTTGAGAGTTTTTTGGAAGAAGAAACAGATAGTAGTCTATGCATTTTGATTACTACAGGTAATATTGAAAGTAACCTCCTGCCGGTTTATTTTCTAAATTGGCGTGGTATTCAACTCTTGGCAAGAAATCAACCTCATTACTGCCATATGGGAAATGCTGATAATTATCTGCATAACAAGTCTGGACACCTTTTTTTTTCATCCATTTCCAACAATACAAAACTTTTTTGGAGAGACGGAACATTTGCAGTAGGAAATGTCTCTTCTTTATAATCAAATAATGTAAAAAAAAACAATGCCATAATGTTGCAGCACGGTGGTGTGGTGGTCAGGTGAGCCACCTAAAAGTCCCTGATGTGGTTGCTCAGATACGTTTAAATTACAGAACTGGAAAATTACGAATACCTTTGGACAAACTTTACAAGTGTGGCCCAACGGTGGGATGTTCAGGAAAGTTCCAGAGTAATAAAGGTCATGGATTTTAGCTCAGTGTGTTTAGTGTATTTGTTTTGTTTTGTTAATTTTGGTTTTGTAGAAGGATTTTCTTCAACAGTAAAGCTGCTCTCTTCAACACCTCTCTGTCACACACAAAGTTACATTGCAGTGGTTCCTCCCCTTGTTTTGCACAGACAAACCAAACTGATACACGATCCTACAGAGAAAATGACACTTTTGCCTTTGGAGCATTTTTGTTGTATTCATTTGTTTACATTTGTCGCTTTTCAGACTCTTAGCAAACTTTAAAAAAAAAAAAAAAAAGACCTAGCAAAGATTCTAGCAGGTTCACATTACAAGTTCCCGCTGCAGGAAAAAAAGGGAGAGCTCACACTGATTCTTTGTCATAGCGACAAGAATATGGGCATGCTCCTATGCTCCAAACACAGCAGCAGCTGATTTAGCCAAGTACAAGCTGCACTGAACACTGTAAAGAGTGGTAGACAGAGCAAGGAGCAGCATGGCAGCTGTCAGGTGAGAGTTGGACAGGAAATATGAGGATATTCGGATACTTTTAAAGTAGTGAGGTGTAAAGAAAATATAAATATTACTGTAAATATCGGTCCTTGTCGGACCAGAATGAGAGACCCTGGTTTGCCCTGCTGGCAGTAAGTCGGACTCCTTTTCGTGTGTTTTTGACTCCACCAGGGCAGCCCAGTGTCACGGATTTGGATTTGTAGGTGCAGCCAAGGCCCAGAGGGTCTCCAGTTTGGTTGGCTTAAGATCGTATCTTTGTTTTTAGCAGACAATGTGGTTCTGTTACCTAATCAGACAGAGAGGCAATGGGGTGGTTTGCTGCCAAGTGTGAAGCAGCTGGGTCGAGCATTAGCACCTCCAAGTCTCAGGCCAAAGTCCTCAGTTGGAAAAAGGGTGGATTTCAGACTCTGGGGTGAGAGTGATCCTCTTCTTTGATTGGAGGAGTTTACTATCTGTTCGCGAGAGGAGAGAGAGAGAGGGGGGGGGGGGGGGGGGGGGGCTTCTTTTCATTGGAGGCAGAGAATCAGACCCAGGATTCACTAGAGAGAATATATCTGTTAGCTGGCTTGGGAATGTATTGAAATGCCCACGGACGAGCCAGACAAGATGGCAGCGGCGATGGAGGTCTGGGTGACGGCTCCCCCCTCCGCATGAATAAGCTGTAGAAAAACGGTTGACTGGAACAGTATGGTGTTATAGGTAACTAGTTACACTGCTCATTGACCCCAGGAGTAGTGGAATTTTATTAATGGATTACTTCGAATATGATCAAACTCAGAGCAGCTACTGCTTGAAAGTGACAAAAAAAAAGCCCCTTTTCCTGCTCTGATACTGAGCTTAGTGTGAAACCTGAATGCCGTCGCACATGAGTAAAAATAGGAGCGCAAGGAAAATATGCATTCCAATGTGGAATAGATTTTGTCATCTGCATACTTTCACAAAGGATGCTGGTGTTACATCCTAACATAGGACTGTCTTCTAAGATTCTCACTTCTTTTGATCCACAGTTTGCGTTTTCAGCTCTCTTTTGGTTAGGATTCTGTGGTGAGGTTGGGCAAAAGTAAGGGTAACGTTAATGTCCCAGCGAGGCTAAATGTAACGCTGACATGGTGTCTTGCAGTGGAATGGTATGTATATTGCATTTTGTCATAATCTTGGGCTGACCCAAGAGTATGGCCATTATGAAAGTACAATTATTCCCAGGATACTGGCCTGCATTCAACAAGGAAGACCAGCTTCCTTTATTTCCACCAAATTATACAAACAATGTTTTCAAACGTTTTCCTATGTACTGAATCACAAAACACAACAGCATTTCTATCAAGACAGTCTAATGCTTTGTCAAATAATCCGTTTCCTCTTTGACTGTGAGCAAACCTGGTTCCCTTTACTATTTAAAACCTAGCTACTTTGTTAGTTTTTCAGAAAAGCATCTAACATTGAATGTAGTCACTTATTGGGAAAAAAAAGTTGCTGCTTTCTGCTGAGTTACCAGAACGGCACCGTGAGCACAAGGCCTCTTCTTTCCTCTTACATCTGTGTGTCTACTGTACTGAGTAGCTGCGGCACATTCAGCTGATCACGCAGCAGTGAGCTGCGGACATTCATTTTCCTAGAGTGATCATTTCACATGTAAATTCAGCAAAAATCAAAGCAAACCTGTGTATTTCTTAAACTGTTAAGTTAATATGCTGTCTTAACGGGTAACAGTTCTGACTCCATTTCAGACTCACTTATGTTTGTTAACAGAAGCAGCAAAATATTTGAAAAATAACATGTTTATTAGTAATAGGGCCCTGTCCACCACTGACACAGATCTTTGCAAAACAAACCTTTTCTTCTGCGCATGCACTGAAAGACGTAACAACAATGGCTGACATGACGTCACATGGAGCAAAAACTCTACTTCATCGTCTGTCCACACAAACATATTGAATTTGACTATTGGTTTCACCATCGCAAAAACTATCATTTTGGTTCTGAAGTTTTCGCCAAAGAGTCAACTCATCAGGCATGCTCAGAATCTTCTCCTCAGTTTTGGTGTGTCATCAATGTAGAGGTTATCGCCACCTACTGGCTCGGCATGACTATTTCAACATTTGTGGCAATTCTTGGAAGTATTTTTTCAGACGGATGGGAAAATATCCATTCAAAAAATCTGGAGCAGTGTAGTTGAGGCTGTGTTAAAATATAGCATTTTTAGAGCATAAAGTGTACAAGAAATACAGACCCTCGCTAACACTAGGCTGAAGGATAATGCCAAGAATTCCATAACATTCTTATTATTATTTTATAAGTTAACGCTGTGTTTGCAGAACATTTATCGTGCATTGCCATACTGACAAAAACTTCCAAGGTTGATTTTCCTGCCCATATTGCAGTGCCATAACGGAAGTATAATGACAAAAAGGACAGTTTGAGTGGATCATTTTTAGCCTGTGCTCAAGAACCATTATGCCGATTCAGAGGCTTAGCTACAGCATTTGTTTTAGAAATGTGACAAACGCAGTTACCCAACATAAATGAAAACATGTGCAGAGATACTCACAGTGGTCAAGTGACTATTATTCTCCTTAAAACTAAGCAGATTTTCATAGCCACTCAAACGCTCCAACATATGTTCGATTGAAGCCTAATGGACCTGCATGTGCTATGAGCAAGAGACTGGAGAGGGCAATTAGTTACATGTGGCTTTGATTAGCACTGATTCCCCAACAGAGCTGGAGGGAATAAAGAAAAAAAAAATCTAAATTAATGTTGAAGCTCTTTGTGACAGAAAACAATAAAATAGAGGAAACTATTTAAATTCGTGTTAATAACAGGTAAACGTGAACATGCTATCTATAGTATGGTGCCCATGGCTAAGATTATGCATATTCTACCTACAAGCAGCTTGCGCCAAGCAGTGCATATAAAACTGAAATAAATGGCTACAGATGCATGAACTTGCCCTGAAAGAGGTTTGCTTACTCTGTGATCTCATTCTTAAATGAAACCAATTTGCCTAGAAATTGGTTCTAAGGCCTAATGTTGAACTCTGCACATCAGCTCTACCACACACACACACACAAACACACAGTCAGCTTTTACAAACACACTTTCGCAGTCACACTGCTTCCACCCCTTCCCTCGCTGCAAATCATGTTTGACTTTGAAGTGCTAATTTTGGAAGTTTAGCCAATTTTTATTTGCTGCTTTGAAATGTATCCCCTAAGCTGCTGCACCAGCAATGAAATATACAGACCTTTACAATGAGGGATAAGTGACCAAAATGAGAAGCGCCTGGTTTTCTTCCTAACATTATATAACTGTGAATAATCCCCACATAGCATTTTTTACTGTGCCATCACAGCCTCAATTTATATTCCAAAATGTTATGCAGAGTTTTAACTTTCTGCTCATTCCTTCTCAAGTTGGAGCTAATTTATGATATCTATGTCACAACTCTGCAGACAAAAACCTAAAACATTGTTCACATAATCATGACCTTATCAGTGTGTGGGAGCAAGAAGAATAACAAAAATGAGGAGAATAGAAGTAATCTGAGAAATCTATCTTCACAAGATACTGAAACTTTTGTGTGTCTCATAGCAGAAACCCTGAAACGCTCTCATTAGTGCATTTCTTTGCAGGTGATGACAGAATGCTGTTGTTGTAGTGCGCCAACTCACTTTAATGGTGCATGGACCCGGTCAAGAACAAACACTTTTAGATACATCTGCCATTTGGAAGCATTAGCATTACATCACAGTTATGACTATTGAGCTCTGTGCCTTTGTTGTGCAAATACTAACTCTTACACTGAAAATGGCCTTGGTGCAATAATAGATGTAGCAGTGTTTACCACCCTGATGGCTGTAAGGATGACCTCAATCACAAGCCTTTTCTTTTCTTTTCTTTTGCAGCTTTCAGTGGAAGCTGGGACACTGAATAGTAAAATAAGTTGATCAGATTGGCTCCTCACCAAGCAACCCAGCTATTAACATGGCAAGCAAATAGCTTGAGGGAGAGAAGATTTGGAATGTGGGGCCCTTCACTTTCCAGCACCGCTCTGCTTTAACACAGTCCTGGACTTGGCAATAAATTGCTTTGGTAATCAGCTTTCTGAAAAGCTTATTTACTGCTTGTTTTGTGTTTATTGTAGTTCTCAGAATAAAATATAAAATTGGATTTTATAACACGCGCAGTTTTCTTCTCTCATAAATAACTGCTAGAGCGTGCATCACCTTGTTGAGTCTGGCTGATCCAGAGAAGGCATTTATAGTATTTTTATTATTATCTTGGTTTTGATGCTTCCTCCCTGTGCTCATAAGGACAGACATGATGGGATTAGATAGAAGCATTTCATGGATAGAATGTCAAAAAATGATCAGAATGTCTACCAGCTGCCCTGGGATGTGTATTTGTACACATGAGTGACAGAGAGTGAGTCAAGAAGGACAGCAGGGAGTAGTTTGTGCTGTGTGTAGGCACCAAATGTAACAGCTCTATATTCTGTTATTAAGTGAACAAAGTAACTGCACTGCAGCCAGAATAAAAGACAGAACTCTCCTTCCCAAATGCCCAGTCCATGCGCTCTGTGGGCCAGTGTACAGTTTGGCACAAAGGAATTATGTGGACTGAAGAGCTCCTTATTAAGTTAACATAATTGGGTGTTTATACCAGTTTCCCATCAGTCAAAGTGTTAAAGCCTTAGAGCAGACTCATCAATACTTAAAATCATTGAGTGCCTAAATACAATCATTTCCCAAAAGAAAAAAACTTAAACAAGTGTATTAATTGAGGACCAAGGTTAAGTTACTGAGAACATAGCACATGCCTGCTCTCACTTAAGTGTTTTTTCTTATTATCAGCACTCATAATCCGTTCCCCTTTCAATTTATGTAACATAAAGAGAGTCTATTGTTTTTTTTCCAGGCTTCTATCTTCCCCTTTAATGAGTTGTGTAGCTTTGTGTATATGTTAAATGATTGCATTGTTACAAAGCCTGCAGATCGTGCTTTTCTTCCTGACCTGGTGACATCATCATGAAACACATTTGCTTTATGACTTCCTGGCGGCTACTTTGGTATACGCACAAACAAAAAAAATTAGCAGCAGTCTTGCACGTCACTTTTCTTGACAAGTCAATTGACAAATCAGAGCAGGGAGGGCTTTTCAGAGCGGAGGGGGGGTGTAAACAAGAGCAAAACAAAGCCTTACAAAGGTGATGATATGTGCCACAGAAGTGCACAGAAAAATAATATGACTCTCTATGATCTCTATGGTATTTTAACTATTCAAACACTCAATCAATTTATGAGCCTGTAAATGTGCATCATATGTGCAGCTTTGTTAATGTACTTAATTATTATTATATCTATTTTTGTCTATTTGAAAAAAATATGTTCTATCCAGAAGATAAAATACATAATATCAGGACCAAAAAAAAAGACATTGAAAAAAAAAAACACCCCTGAACAGCTCAGTCAATGTTTCTATATAGATATGCACATTCAAATTTTTTTATGTCACCACTATTATCATAATTCATTCCTATATGTTGGCAATATCTTGCATTTAACTCACACTAGGTAAATGCAAAAGGCAAATTCTTGTTCTGCAAGTGCATTTTCATCAGTTTTATAGGTGTAATTACATTGACTATAGCAGCACACTGCATCCTTTGTATGTGATGGCTTGTCAGACATCAAGTCATCGATGATAAAGTGAAGTATCTAAGTTTTAACGGCTGCCAGGGCTAGGGACAGGCCAATATACATCTATGGCTCTAATAAAGTTCTATCAGAAAAGTAGAGCATCTATCTATCTATCTAAACATACATACCCATCTCAGTCATATGTTTTATTCTTTGCATGGTAGATTTGTTTTACATTTGTGGATGGAAGGATAAACTGTGTCAACTGACAATGATTTTAGAAGGGTTCCTGATCCCATGCAGTGATCTTTATCACAGAACCGTTCAATTGTTGTTATTCAATACTGGTTTTCACTCTTGTGCACAGCATACAGAGATTTCTCTGGATTGTTTCTTTAAACTATGAATAGTAAAATCCACATATTAAGTTGATAAACTTTATTCATTAAAACCTTAAATCACAAGCATGTACGTGATCGGGTGGTGGATCCATAAATGATGCTTACACACAAAAAACATGCATGAATGAGAATGTACCCAGCTTATTCTTCAGATTCTGCGTACACATGTTTTTTAGAGCAATTAAGTCCCATGTGATGAGGTGGAAACATAAAAAGAGGCAACATAATTCACCATAAAACAGACAATTTCAAGGAGGTTCTTCTGAATGATATCTTCTGATGTAGCTTCTTATATTTAGTTTTTATTATATTGACTTATTTAACTGTAGGGGCTAGTAATATCTGCAGCAGTGCACAATGATAATGCATCAGGTAGGCCGTTCTAGCATTCCTGAAATACCTGATTTGCCCCTGGAACTGAATGGGGTGTGCTGAATAAATGCTGTCTGATCTGCCATATAAGTATTCTAATTTTTGGCTTTACAAATCTGGTAAAAAGAATGCAAATGCACATTTTGGCCTTTGTGCGCACACGGTTTTAGTCATAAAAGTACAGTTTTATGCATTTGGCCCCTGGTTTCTTTGCAGACGGTATCCTTCTAACAATAGCAGAAAGGTTGATAGATATGCAAACATTACCCACACGGCTGTGTTAATCCATTCTTTGACATACAATATAGCAAATAAAAGCAGCACGAAAGGCAACTAAGACTAAGACAGCAGTAAAGCACACAAAGGGAGGACAACGGTTCAGTTGCTGTTCATAATCATATTTAGCAATTATTGTGGTGGCACATAGTTACAATGAAATCCAAATGAGATCTCTGTAGCACTGACATACTTTCTGGTAGCAAGTACAGGATGCCTCATATATGATTAATTAATTGCGGCAGCCTGCCATCTGTGTTTTAACTGATTAAATAGCTCACAAAGTGGGATGCTCCTTTTGATGTGAACCTTTGGGGGACTGGCTCTGTCTTTGTGTTTCTACCTTGATTAAGCACAATACTCCAGCACCTCTACCAGCCCCCTTTTTCAAAGTCTCTTTAATTTGTGAGGAAAGGACACGGAAGCATTTGGGGTGCTTTAAAATGTTGCCCATTTCCAGTAGTCAAGGGCCTGTCTCTTGCTTTTCCACTATTTTTAAAACATTTTTATAAAGTGAATGTTTCACGCAGGGTAGTGCTGGTGAGCAAGCATCGGGCTTTCAGATAAAAATTGATTCCAGTAAATTCTCACCTGAGATCCATCACAGTGAAAGGCTTTAAAAGGTCACACATGTAATAAGTTCCTATGGTTTCAGTCCCTCTAATAATAGGCCTTTAGTCTGCCATGGAAGGCTGGTATATAGAAATAATTGAGTAATCTGTGGACCATTCAATTCAATCGTGGGACTCAGTGACAGTGCAAGGCCGACTGGGCTGTGAAGAGGTTGTTCTGGATAGTCTTTCTGCTGGCAGGGAAATGGCTTGTCCCCTAAAACCATGCACCTCCATCCCTGCAACAGCAGAGTGGATCACCAACATTGTACAGGCTCTTCTAGACCTGAATTCAAGTCAGCATTTCAACCACAAGAAGAGTACACGAGTTGACAGAAAATGCCCGTGAGCACTAATTAAATTAAAAGCTCTTTAAGTGTTCAATTAAATTAACATTTATCCCCAATATATAGTGAGGAGTACATTTGAGGTAAAGAGCAGAATGAATTAATGTTTTTGTATCTGAAAACATTTTAGGTAACAGAGTTACTATTTCAATTAATAATTTTAAAAATGCCTTCATGGCAGCTACTGCTGATACACAGCCCAAGAGCCACTCATGCCTGAAAACCCTCGACTGTTGCTACGCCAACTCATTCTTGCATAGCAGAAAAGTTATGTACAATAATAGTGGTTTACTCGTGAAAGTTTGAAGTACATTTCTTCAGACATGAACAAAAACAGGGTTTATCTGATGAACTGAACTGTAGCCATTAACCTGAAACTAGCTAATTATGATGTCATTACCCGATAAATCCATTTAAAGCAGTCTTCAGCTGACTTTGCCAATTAAAACAATCTTATAAAAAGGTGGTATGTATATATTTCTGTCACAAGGATAAAAGACAGACTCAGTATTTCTAGTTATTCAAGTCAAAGTGAAGAAAATTCAGAAATATGCAAGGAAACATGTCAGTGTCAGGCAGTAATTGCTTAAAACACGTTACATGGCAGAGAACTGTTTTTCTGAATTGTAGAGTTGCAGTATTAAACGGCTTTTCACCTGTTTTCCATTTATGACTTTTAGGGCAGGTCTAAAAATCACATCTCCATGACACAGTAAGACGGAGTACACAAGGAGTGAAAAAGCGACCCCACCCCGAACACTCAAACATTATAAATGGAAACTCCACAATGCATTAGCATCAGATTAGCAACAAGCTAGCTGATCGTTCTGCCTTCATCACTGACTACAATAAGGTGGAAATACATATTTAAACATAGAGCAAAAGAGACACTCTTACTGAGCTTGTATGACAGTGGGTTTTTTTTTTTTGTGTAAGATAATTTGTTTTTCCAATTTCCTGGCAAACACTGCTGCCTCTCCAAAATTCACAAAGAAAACTTTCAATTTGTAAAGTAAACCTAAAATTGTGGACCAAAAAAAGCTAAACTGGAAGTCAGTTTGTGTGCATTTCTTCCTTTAAAAATCTCTGATTCTTAAAGGAAGAAATGCACAGCCAGCTGATACCCACACATACACAGAACTATGAGGAAATGAGCCATTACTCATTTTTACTCTACCTAACATACAATTATTAATAGCTTTGTCTTTCACCTATATTCCATGGCTATTTTCGGACATTCTACACCGTGTGAAGGTTATACTTTTTCGTCCAAACTCCTCAACCTTGCATGAAGATCCTTTCTGCTGTGAGGAATTTGCTGACAGAGCTTGCTGAAGACCTGTGCTGAAAGCCCATCACTGGATTCCCTAAAAGTCTCCCCAGAGTGAGGAAATAGCTGCAGGAAGAACAGGCGTCCAGGAAGTGTGCCAAAGTTCTTCCTGTAAACATATTACTCTGTCAGTCGAATCATATTTGTTTAAGTTTTCTTTATTCCATTTTATTTTTTATACATTCAAACTGCACTCTAAACTTGCGCAGGTTGGGAATGCAACTCCTCAAAAAGAGTTAATTTCAAGAAGTATGAGTAATGAAGTAATCTCAGATCTCTGCTCACTCTAATACTTTGTGGCATTTTATTGATCTTTATATACTGCTAATTAATATGAAGCTTCTTACACAGCAGCCTTTGAGTGAACATCACTTCATCTCTTTATCTGCCTTAGCGCAGTGCAGTCTCTTTTCCTCCCTTTGTACATGATGTATCTGAGAAGGAAATGGGACAAACCTTATGTGTTGTGCCATTCTGCAAATTTGACAGCTGCACTGTGGGAAATATACTCCAGAAGGATAATTCATAAATGACACACACACAGTTGTCAGTAACCTTGCATCTAATGGCAGGCTATGTTTGATGATGCTATATCTTCAAAAAATCTGCAAACCGCAACAGCATTTCACACAGGTCCCAACAATCTCATCATCGTTTCATTTTCTCAAAAAAAATGTTGCCACCCATCAAAGAATCATTCCAAACACATACACAAACACACACGCGCGCAACAAGACAGATTTAGAAATATGAATTAAACCAGAACAGATGGCCCTTAAAAGTAAAACACAGTAATTCAATCTGGCTAATGGGAGGAAAGCCACAAACTGCTCCGTTCTCGATTCCTTGACGAAGAAACACAACCGAGTTGCTTTTCCAGTTTTAATGCTCAACCCCTCTGTCATAGTGTGTTTCTGTGTTCCCCATGCATATTATAAGACGTTTAAAAGGAAAACACTGTATATTTACAAGACGTGCCCGTCCATGTGCACAGACAGGAGCTATTAGTGCCTAGACAAAGGGGGAAATGTATCGTAATTGATTGTTACAAAAGATTGCCCTCTTCATGAAAAAACATTGAGCAATTTTAGAACTGCATTAGATGCCTTAAAGTGCTGCGCAAAGGAGGCTCTTTCAGCACCACACATTCATGCTGACATGCAGTTTGCAAAACAATTACCATGTCCTCTTGTTTGATCTTTGTCCCCACTTTGGTTTTTTATAAGTGTGAGTACAATTGAGTTGCCAGCCATGCGGGCAATCATGGCTTCCATCAAGGGATGTCAGCTATCGGCAAATGGAATGCATATTGCCAACACAAGTTCAAAAACTGCAATAAGGACTGGGTTTGACCACTAAAATGATGGAGTTAAAATGATAATGAATTGCTATTGGAAAGTTGTGGCTGCATGTGCTCTTGTGGTTGTTTAAGTCTTCACAATGGTGTCCACGATTGTTTGCGGGTTGAAATATAAACCCTTAAATGTATGTTACAAAGCATTCATTATGTTAGGTTATGAGCAGTATTCACAAAAGGGCCCCTTAATATACTGGTATATTGCATAGTATAGTATAGTATAGTCTGGCATCACTGCCTTCAAGAGCTGTCCATACCAAGAACATAAGCAAGACAGTTGTAAACACTGTTTCAGTTCAAGAGGATGACAGAAACCACACCAAGCATGATGGCAAACAATATCGTGCCATTACAGCAGTTACAAAACAAAGCTGGGATGATTTCTCCCCTCCACAGTGCTTCAAGATGGGCAGGCTGTGAGCCATTTGATAGTGCATTAAACACCATTTCCTCTGAAATCATCCAGTTTTGACTATACAGTAGGATATTACTTATCAAATGGTCTAATAAATTGATATAAGGTGACATAAAGCATCAAATTATCTGCAATACACTTCCAAGCGATCTTTGGCACTGATGGGGTCTCTGAAGTCTGCCCCTCACTGGTGCAGTCTTTTTTTTTTTTTCGTCAAGAGTTATTGGAAACTAGAGGTTCTTAATTTCAAAATTGCAAGATAGAAAAGTGGGCAAAGAGATTGGGGAGTGACAAACCACAAAGGGCCACAGAAAGGGATAGGAACCACTTGAAGTGACCAGCCAGTCGGTAGGTATATACCAGTAGTTGACATCAAGCTATAATCAGACTCATGTAGCATCCATTCAGGGTACAATACCAAAGCTTTCCTTGGGAATCTCTGAGGATGAAAGAGCCATAAAGCTGGCTTTATCAAGACAAAGCATATCCGAGTCTGGACTTGACTTTACTTCACTCATTTTCTCTTTGTTTATGGAGAAATCTCGACGTACAGAGCGCATCAAGAGGTTTACCGAAATGTCCGGGGAAAAACAGAATATAATTTTACCCTACAAACAAACTCTAGAATCAAATATTCGACAGTCTTGCGATATGCTGAACAAAAATTATACCAGACCTCATAGAACATTTGATGGGAGACATTTATGGATAAGTAATGTGAGTTAAGAGGGGTTGGATACTGAATCTGGAATTTTTAAGTAGCAGAAAATTGCTTTAAGTGAAGCAGCAATATAGGTTGGACACTTCTAGTCAGTCTTTGGAGGAAATAAATTAACCTGCTGGGCTGAACACAAACTTTCCAACCCTATTGTTGACAGTTTTTATGAGCCTAATGCACTTTGTGATGTATAGCATAATAACCCTGTCTATGACTGTAGGGCCTTACTCTTAATATTGGCTTCCGAGTGGATCAGGCAAAATTATTGTAATGAGACAAAATTTCCATACAACAGTAAAATGAGTTCATTACTCTAAGTTATATTGGTGAAGTAACCAAAAGATATTGATGGTTTTATTAAGCAAGAATTGAGTTTAAGCTATAAACAGAGTTAGGCAAACATGCAGACTGCAAAATGTAATAATAATTACATTACAGTCATCGAAAAGGTTATCAGAATGGGTGCTGCTGCTCCTTATTCATTACTTTGAAACAGAGGAGCAGTTTCAGTTCTAGGACAGCTCTAATTTCTTGGCTTTAGCACACTGCCTTAAAATTGTGCAGACACAGCTGCTAAACTGCAGGTGGAAATCTAATTCTTGCAACTCATCGATTCCAATCTTCTGTTCTAAGTGTCACAAGAGGGGCATGACCACACAATGCATGAATGTGGGTAGCTGGAACCAGAGAATTTCACTTGTCCGCTTGCTGTACTCTTGCTCCGCTTGGACCTCTCTGGGCAGACCCATTATAACTGGGAGAACTAATGGCTGCAGCACATTATGGGTCTGAATGCGGCGCTCTTCAAAGGAAGAGCTTATGGGAACTCACTCAATATGTAGAATTATTTTGTAATAATCAAGAATTTCAGGTGAATTTGTGCAGAAACGGTGTGATTTAAATTTTTCAATAAGAGTGGACCTGGATAGAATTATTAAAGTGTTATAAATAATGAACATGCTGGATCATACAATAAAAAGAACATTTTACTTTTGGTGAATTTGGAGGATGCAGTACATGTATCCATTAAACAAATTATCCTTAATCATTCCCCAAAAGGTTACCATCTCTCTCAGTAGCTGGCTGTACTCTTAAGCTGTCCAGGGAGGGCTGCCTCAGTACATCCTCTACATCAACTGATTATGCTATCTATCAAGCCCAGCTGTCACTGCCCATTTAAACCTTTGTCAGGTCCTGCATGCAATGCAGCCTGCAGTAAACCACGTAATTGCACTTTTGTATTCCAACACCTGAACATCATACCTTGTATATTTTTAAAAGAACGAAGAAGAATTGCACACAAGGAGTATTTTGGGGAGTTGTGCCGCATTGATGGAGGCATGGGGTGTAGTCCTGATGATGAACACACTGGTGTCAAAAAAGGACATTATTTGTTTTTTTGTCATGGTTACAGCCAGCTAAAGGAAAGGCGAAACAGATGCCAGCCGCTTTTTTCTTGTTGCCAAGGCACAAACAGGATGCTGGCAGCTACAAAGATTCAATTATAAAAAGTACAGAAAATAATTAGAAAAATAATAGCACTTGAAAAAAATTGCCCCTCCAGAAATTGCGCATAACAATAAATCCGTTAATTAGCTCATTAATATTCAATTGGGGTCAGTGGACTTAATGGAACCTTTTTCATGGGCCAAGGAAATGTTTAACACTCAGTTTTTCCTGTGCCTGTTCTCATTATCAACTATGCACAGGCAGGCCTTATCAGTCCTCCAGATGGCAAGGAACAATGCAGCACTATTATCGTCTTACAGCAGCGTGTGTGCCTTGTAACCGGTGTGTGCCTGGGACAGTGAAGTATAGATACTGAGGCATTTAGTGTAATTGATATGTGGTATATATCGTATTGTTTAGGCCTGTTTGTTTGCTCTGCTGGTATTCAAGGCGAGAGGAGAGGCGAAGATTGATTTTCACCGCAGCCACTCCTGCTCTCACCACAGGTCACAGATAACTTGTCAACGCAGGTTTTTTGGGCCGGTGTAAAATGCATCAAGGCTAAACTCTCCCGGGCATTGTGGAGGATAGGGAGTTTCATCTCTGCAAACACAAGCACTCACGTTGTCGTTACCTTGTGCATGAGACAGATGTTTTATTCAACAAGTACAAGGGATGGGGAGATGTCCGAGCAAAAGCCTTTTTGCATCTATGCTCCGTACGGTTCGTCTGAAAGATATTTTTGGTTTTGCTAACACTACAAACTCACTGTGTCACTGGATAGGTTTACCTTTCATCTGTGAAGCGCAAGCTCATTAATTTTTGTTTCAGTTTAAGCAAAAACTACTTCCAGGGGTCCTGCTCGTATTTGTCTTTAAAAGGGAATGCAAGGTCAACCACTGGTGTTGTTGTTTTTTTTTAAACCTCCTTTAAAAACCCTTTCATGGTTAATTTAAATGGTTCTCATAGCGAGTCAATATCATTCTCCTTACTTAATTAAGACACCTTGTCAGGTGGTAAAGAAGATCCTTGGAACTTGGTAAGGCCCTGCGTCTGCTCTCTCTAAATATAAGCTTCTCAAACCCTCTGATTACTTGAAGCTATTTCTGCCAACATACGGCATCAGCCTATCATCAGAAAGCAGACCGAGACAGAACCACCCATGCGTAACCAAATTAATGTGTCAAAGTCTACAGTAAAGCCAAGTTTAATTAATGTAGGCATGATGAGGACTAAGTTGTCACTACAGGGTATTTCAAACCTATGACATGTACATTGCCTTTGTTGGGATCTCTCCAAGAAATCATCAAGAAATATGCTAGCAAGGATTTAACAGCTCTGTGATTTTCTGAGGAAAGTAAATAATGCTATCTGCTGCAAAATCTATATTCACTGACAACCAAAAGGGAAATTGATGCCACTTGTTAGAAATATTCGGTGCGTTTATTTTTTTTTTATCAGCATTTTCCATAACACTGTTAGATTAATGTGTCTGAATTCAGAAGATGAACCGTGACATCGTCATTTTCCATTTATGTGCTCCATCTCCCAAATCCATCATAATACCTACAACAGTTAAATGTCAGTCTTTTGAAAGCCAACATTTTCAGTCTCATCCAGGGTTCCCCCTTAAGAAAAAAAAAAAAAAAGGCAAAGACATGAAAGCTGAGAGTTCCTTTCTGTCTCTGTTTGAGGCCAAGGCTGTGGATTTTTACTGAGATAAAGGCATTTGTTCTTAACGTGTCCGTTTATTGACAACATTCTCACAGCAAAACAAGATTATCAGAGATGTTTCAACTGTGCAGAGAAATACAGGGACGAACTGGTTGACTTGAAGAAACAGTGTTCCTGCATCTTCTTGATAACAACGTGAAACTAAAGCGGGGACAACATTTTAAAAAATTAGGCTGGCCACAATAATGTCAACAGGAGAGTTTAAGAAAGAAAGAAAGCATTTCTAAACAAATAACCGACAATGGATGTCAAATGTGAGCACAAAGGCTCAAACTAAATCAGCTGAATATGCTAGAGTTACCCCACAAATAGAGGCGATCTTAAATCATTTGCTTAAAGGTTGCCGCTTGAGAGCCCAGGTGTCATGGATAATTCCCACTCGAATATCCAGAGCCTTCACTATCCCACCTACTTCTTCTCTTCGAGCTTTACTTCGCCTCTGTTTAAGAGACAAGCTGCCATCCCATTGATGCCCCACCACCAAAATACCAAACACAAACCCCCTCCTCACGCCCAGATAAAGGCAGTCACTAAACCTGTGGGCAAAGGGAAAGAGGACGCTCCCCACTGAGAGCAATTGGGATTTGAGAAAGTTAACCACTTCTCAAGCACAAAATTCCAGCATGGACAGCAGAGAAGGGATTCTGTCCTCAGGCCTCACACCCACCTGATCAGAAGGTCAGTCCCATCATCATCATCATACTTCTCGCCCATCTTGCACTCTTGCTGCCTCTCAGTAACTCTGGAAGGGCTCAGCTCTCTCATTTACCACAAACAGTGTTGTCAACAGTATTTTCACTGCTGTCCTTGGCTCTGAAATGATAGAGGGTTCATATTTTGAGAATTACACGCCACAGGGGTGAAGGGCACAAGTGCAACAGGGATAAAGACAAACGGCAGATGCAGTGTAATAGTTAACCAGTAAAGTTGTTTTGTTGGGTAACATAAAACCATAAATACAAAGAAGAAAAATCTTACAGCCCTGATTAAAGAAATAAATAGACAGATAAATAAATCCAAATTAAGCTATAGTACTGTTTTAGAGCTAGTTTCTATGCAGTTTAATGCATATCACATAACCAGAAAGCTTCTGTAATAAAACTATTTGCACCTAAATAGCAGATTCTGTATTTATTTCCAGATATTTGTTCATTTCATAGTAATTCCTGTTTATTTTTTATTCATCTATGTATCTATTTGTGGGGAAAAATAAAGAAACTGCGAGCAGACAGATGGGGAATGACGTGCAGTAGGGCGCAGGGGGCAGAACTCATAATGATAAATAAAAAAAAAGAATCAAATATTGTATGCGGGTGTCAATGTTATCGTATCTGGAAGTCTTTGGTTTTCTTTGGTGACCTAAAAACACATTTGCACGTGGACTGCATTAAATGAAAAAATAAAACATGTGCACAAGGCCCACACAGCGTTAATTACAACCAGGACAAGAGTTGAAAATGCTATAGTTAGATTTGCATTGCTTTTTCCAATGTCCACATAATCATCTTATGATGAGGTCACAAAAAACAATATCAGCAAACCAAATCTATCAAATGGTGGAAAACTGTATGGACCTATATTTTACTGTTACTTTTACCTTTTTTTCTTTTCTTTTTTTTTTTTTTAAATAAAGGGCATTCCAATTATAACACAGATCTGTTAAGGGATTTACTCAAATAATCACATTTGTTTAAAGACAATTTGTTAGTTAACATCAATACAAATTAGAATTGTAACAAGCAAAACACTGACCAGAACACAAGACGAAGGACAATAATCAGAAGCTGACACACTAGCGAAAATACTTGAAATACTTCAATTATTAGTATGGGGCACAAAAATACCAAGGACAAAGGTTTTGTTGTTCTGAAATTCCAGCTGATGAATGCAGTTTGAATGATTACAAGTAACATTTCACCATCATGTTTCTGGTCAGATGATAGCCTAGAAGATATAATGTTTCAATAACACACCTACACTTTATGAAGTTAGTGGGGGGGGTGTTTTTTATATCAATGGAATTAGCATCTTTGTCACTTTACTTTTTTTTATTTGGCTAAGAAATTCAAATTAGCACATTTCTGTTCGTTTCATCCAGCTGTTTTTAAACAGGTGAGTAGAGACAATGACATCATGGTTATTGCTTTCCACTCAAATAATTCAGTAATTATCCAATAACTGTAAAACGCTACATAGGAAATGATTCAAACTGCTATAAAACATCTATCATCCAAGGCAGAGAAAAGATGATCCAGATGACTCTCCCTCCTGGTGTTGGACACAGCGGTTGTTCGTAGCACAAGTGTTAAACAGATGAGACTGGGAAGGTCAACAGCAGGCTCCATGGATACACTGACCACAAGTGGTTTAACGGTCCCCACAAATATTCCTGACCCTTCAATTAAAAGGTTTCCATCTTCTGTAGACACTTGTGCTACCCTGTGCCTTTTATTTATTCACACCTATGGGTCTCCAGTAAGACAACCTGAAAGGGTGAAGGAGGGGCATTTAAGCATATCAGCACTACAAAAACAGCCACATGTTTACAAGGACAAGACAAGCACATTACGTTCAAACAATGCAGCGCTGCCTCCAATCCTGTGCTCTCTTTCACTCAAAACATCTCGCCCCCTCAGGGTTAGCAGACCTTCCTTCATGTTCAAAGATTATCTGTTAATCCAAAATGTGCAGGAGCATGAGACGACAGGAAAGGGACCAATACTCTGGGGGCAGGGAGGAATGCATGGCTTTATTTGTTTGCTGGCTTTCATATTAATCCATTGGAACACAGTGCATTTCCCCCTATTTTCTGGGCACGTGTAAATGTTTTAGAGCCATTAAATGGAAGATGAAATTTTCAATGGATAGCATGTAAAAGTATTAATTGTAAAGACCATTATTTGGTGTCCATGAGGCTGAATCAGCTTAGCCACTCCATTCCCCCATTTGCATACAAAATGCTTTATTTTGGCAATCAATGAAAGTGCTCCACTGTATGTGTGGCTTATCACATGCTTGCAGGAAATGGATTCCTTAGCCATCTCGCTAAATTCTGTTGATGCAGAACAATTTGAAACATGGCACAGGCAGCAATGACATTTAAAGATGCCTCGGCTTAATTATATTTTGCAAACATTTGGGCTGTTTGTCCTCGGGGATAAAGCGCCACCACTACAAAGTTAACTTGTTAATAATTCAAAATGAATCTCTCTTTTTGTTGAGGACCAATCATTATCTGCTATTAGAGCTGGTTAAGGGCATTCAAGGTGCCTCAAACACACAGGGGAGACATGCTGCTATTCAATACTTAAATGAAATGCACACATGCACCGCAACAAACTTGCTGAAAAATCAAGCCACTCCAATTCCTTTAAGTCTTTTTAACCTCTTGTGCAGAGTTCAGAACAATACTTCTGTGAAGAAATACATATATAATGATGTCACACTGCTGTAGTTTAGCAGCAGTCAGGTTTGTGCTTAAACTGACAAAGAAGCGTTAATATGAAGTCGCACATTAACTCAGTTACTGGTTTTTATTGGTATTCCACTGGATCATCAGGGCTAAAATTCTAGTGACAGACAGCTGCCACTTTTAATAACTCACTGTAAGCCTTAATACTACAAATATGCTTCAAATCAACTGCATGTCATGAAAACTAATAAACAGCATAAAGTAAGAGAATGAGGTAAGTTGTAGAGAATCATTTTTTGTGATGGATTTTAATAAACCTAAAAAAGCACTGACGAAGAATGCCAGTTATGTACATAATTTACATAGATCACTTAGGAAATGTTACTGGTTTTACCTGGTACAGGGATGAGTCTGGCACTGTGACATGAAACAACAGTTTCTCAGTTTAGAGAAAACTGATCCAATCAGAGCCACAGGAGGGCTAAGAGTTAGTCAGTTGTGCCAGGCATGAAACTAATGCCAATGTCAAACTGTCGTCAGATGAAAAGAAGGGGAAGGAGGAATAACATGACAACAAATATGCAAGTAGTTCCAGGGAGGTTTGAATTGGCACATCGACAGGGATATTTTAATAGGCTAACGCTTGTTTTCGGCTTCCCTAAATCATGGCAAATGGCCTGCATTTATGTGCAGTGCTTCTCAACTGACCACTCAAAAAGTTTTTACACAGGAAGCCACACACATTTAGCTGCATGATGACCCTCCAACTGAGCCCATCATGAGCTACTGTATGTCAGACTTCTAGTGTCTAGGTGCTTTTCTAGGCTTTCCACCAATTGTAACTGTCTCATGATTAATAATTTAGGATTAGAACAACAGAATTGTGAGTGAAAGCTGATCAGAGGGTAGGATATGTTGGGCAGCCACCTCACAATGATACGAGCAACACAGAAATTCTTCAGGTGAGAAAATAAGGACAAGGTGCACAGTTATCTGATGCAAAATTGGTTTGGTGTGAAGCTGTACATCACATTTTATGTATACCAATATGACATTGGTGAGGTTTAAGTGGTTTTGGATGGCAAAAATGAGCTCTTCTGTGGCCTCCACTGAGTAGCTGTTGGCTTGACTCGCCTATCGTCATTTCCTCCCAGATTCATTCTCCAAGCCCTTTGGTCACTGGGAGGTTTTAATAAGATACTTAAAGAAGCTGAACTACAATCAAATTGATCACATTTCTGTTTTTCTTGCTCTGACAAGTTACAAGGTCTGCAATTAAATGGTTTATTTGTCAATTAACCAATCGAGCACCACATACAGCTGCTGTAAACCAGAAACTTCTTACATTTTAGAGGTTAGTATTACTAGAGAACAAGTATTTTCAACTAAAACCACATAGATAACGGGAAAGAAAAACCTGAAAACTGGAATATTTGTGATATTTGACATAATTTGAGATTAAAAATGTTCTAAACTGAATATCATAACAATACCACATAGACTGTTGGAAATCATTTTCACATGCATGCTGTGTGCAGCATGTGCATTCATAAGGCAGGGCTCACAATGAAATTCTCCACAGAAAGAGGTGAGCACGTTTTGTTCATGACAACACAGGCAACACAAATTTAAATTGCATCCCTTGGTGATAGTCTGTCCTTCTCATATAAATAAATTAAAGTGTGCAGACTGGCAACCATACAACTAAAAGACAGTCAAGGTCTGGCCCATATTGTAAAACATGTTTTGACTCCATTAATCCACTTCATTCACTTCTCACAGCTGCCTCTCTTCTATGAATATACAAGACTCAAATTTGTGACAGTGTGTCCTTCGTGACACTCAAAACCAGGTGCATCCCCATCAATATCAGCAAAAAGAGGGAAAAAACTAAACCTTCTCAAAATACATACTGTAGGAGTGCAATGATTTAATATACTGCCATAAGCCCTTGCTCCTACACTCGACATGCAATTTGGAAATAAATTGACTGATTTAGATAGAGGCACAGGGAGGAGAGGGAAAAAAAACTGATGTAAACCTGGTTCGCTACTATTGAATAAGGTGACATTGCGCAACAAATCACTTGCATGAATAGAGAAAGAAAACGATTTCTATTTCTAAAAAGTAATTTTGTTTGGAGAAGGTGCGTTGATTGCCATGTATGTGAATCTATTCCTTATTCGGCTCGAGGAGCCTGAACATTTTATAGAAGTCAATGTTATATTTTGCTGTTAGCATAATAATCAGAAAGGCCAGACTTTCATCCAAAGAATAACAGAATCTCATTTAGTCCAAGTACATAATAGAAGGCCAACTGCAATAGCCTATCTCTCCCATTCTTTGCATATCTTGCTGTGCGAGAGCAGAAATAGTTGACTTTTACAACTGCCGAGTCCATTGTGTTTTAATTGAGCCCAATGAAGAATAATTAAGTAATTAAAAGCTTGATAAGAGAGAGGCACAGTAAACAGATAAAAGACAAGTGCTGGGACACTGCAGTGTGAATTGGACATACCTCCAGTATAAGAAGACAAAGCATCAAAGGAACCATCCAAAATGAGCCACCGGTCTGTGCGTCACTTCTTTAAAGAGCTTGTGGTTGAATATGGTGAATATAGACATGGTCAGGCTCAAAATTTAATACTTCCCAGCTGGATTTTGGGAATGGGAGTGTGCTCTGATATTTTCACCACTCTGACATTAGTGGGTTTTATTTTTTGAGTAATTGCACAGCTTGATGTGTACTCAGAGGTTTCCATGAGAACGATGAAAGTCTTACTTCAACAATGCTGCAATTATGGGGGGGGGGGGATATGGAAATACATTTTGAGCCAGTTCACTGTCGAGTTGCCTGGAATAATAGAGATAGAAAACAGAAACGTGAAAATGGCAATTTGAAACTCAACTGCTGTTAAAATAGCAGCCCCTAATGAAAAAGAATCCTATAGCCACAATCCCTAATACCCTCTACGTGTCAAATACTGCAGCTCGTCCATGTTACCTTCAAGTAGTTCATGGCACCGCAATTTCCAAAACAGTGGTATCTGTTTTATTCAACATACAGCAGCCATAATCTCTGCTGGCATCATATGCTGGTTGGCGGTGATAATCTATAATCCATTCAACCAGAGAGGGTACACAAATGCATATTTGTTTCCTGGGATTAAAGGCTTATTGAGGGTGTATGGCATGGCCAATAACGTTCATCCATGCCAGCAATGCCAGCATTTTAATCTGTGTTGTGGATACAGGATTATCTTTAAAGTCACAAGGTAGTATTCAAAGTATTTTAACACAAACTATATATTTAGGATGTGAAGATCAAGTTTAAAGGTTCGGTCGAGACAACATCTCTTAATGATTTTAAGGTTGTTAGGATTTGAAATGGTCACTTGATCCCTTTGCCTGCCAGAGAGCCTTATGGTCAGCAAATGAAACTGTCACATGAGGGTCACAGGTTCAAAGCCAAAGACTGAGAGGTCTGCAACCACTATTAGAGAGAAATTAAACCTTACATTGCTGCCGAAATAAGATGCCAGTCAAAGAACTGAAAAAAAAACAAAAAACATTTTCTAACCAAAACAACAACGGTGTCAACACCAACCTTCATATAAACTCACTGCACCAAGTGTTCTAACTGAATGTTTCAATATAGTGTTGTTTTTGCATCACCTACTAAAGTTAAGAGTTTGTGGGGAAGAAAAATAAATCAGGCTTGAGGTTTTGGTTGGAAGACAGCTTTTGTAAGACAGCTATTGAACGGTCTGTTTTGTAAAATTTATTTTACTACAAATATCCACCCTAATAAAACCCAAATATTTTATGTTTTAAGACATTCTTTACTTTGCTTAAACTGTCTTGCAGAAAAAAATATTTTTGATTGCTGACAAAGGCGAAATGGATCCAATGTGATGCTCTACAGGCCTCCACTGAGCCTTTGTGGTCTCCAGTTGTTTACCTCATAAGTTGTTGCACTTCAATCAACTGGAAGGCTTCCCACTCCTCTCAGCACTTCTGATTATAAGGCTGTGTGTAGTCAGTAATGATAATCTTCTGTTTGAGTACATCAAGATAGAATTATTGGATTTTTCACCTTAATTGACAAAAAAAATGTGTTTTATTGCATTTTTCTGTGTGAATTTTAACCCATCTACCTCTGACTAGAATTGTTTTGATGACAATCAATCCCGGTGGATTTCTAGAGTTGGCCAATGGGGGAAGCTGTGTATCATAGTCTGCATAATAAAGAACATGCCTGCAATGACGTAACTGAGGAAGCACTTTAAACCCTCTACACCCTGCACCACCCAGTACTTGTGATGGATGCATAATCGATAATCCACAAAGTCAACAAATCTGACCAAACGCTGCATCATAATGACATTCTTTCAGCCCTGAATTTACAAAGAAGATATCTTTCATTGAAAGAAGTGTGGTTTTAAGTATCTATACATAGTCCAGATAAGGCGACGTCTCTCCTCGGCCCAAAATTGATATCAAACCCAAGCTACAATCAGAGCTTGGAAACTTGACCAAGATTTGTATCACAATATTTTTTACTCATATTGCTCAATAATCAGAATGTGCATATAATGCCATTAATGAGAAAGCCCACACTTGTTCGACCTCAAGGCTGCTCATGTTTTCTGAGTTACTCAATATAAACTGGACTTGTTTGTTCACGAAACTCTAAAAGGAATCTTTTAACTTGGGCTTCAAAAGGCTCGTGTCTAAATACAGTTTTCGACTGAATTCTTTGAGAATCAAAAGACAGTTGTGATGATTCTGAGCTATCCTTTATTCTCGAATCATTAACTTGATTCTCTCTGCTGCCAGCATTTACCACATGAGGCCTGTCAGCCAGCTTGGCTGCTGATGCTCCCTCAGTTTGGGAAAGCAGCTTTGGCTTTCTGTTTACTCAGTGGTATGGTGACGATTCAGCATCATGGAGTCAATCTGGGATTACCTGACGAGATGGAAGCAACTGAGTCAACCTAAATCCCATCACAAACTGTGTTGTTCTCCTTGATCCTGCAAAGTATCGATGTGATGTATTTTCTATATTTACTTCACGATGTATGAAGTTATTGAAAAAAAACAAGACAGATGTCATATTATTTCCAAAAGCAGATTTTGCTTTTAGTGCTGAGACTTTTCAATTTTATTGTGTCCCCTAACAAACCTTTATCAGTATTCATGTAGTGGGAAAAAAAGGGCATAACATTTTGCCCACAATAATTTTTCTATAACTAGCTAGAAGAAGGTAATCACATAAGAAGTGATTACCTAAAGAAAACCAACAAACAGTACAACATCCAATGCAAATGAAAATCTGTACACCTCACTTATTGGTGCTGGAAAGATGTTGATTTGTGGTTAAAATTGATTCACGTGAAACATACATATAGCTATGTGGGTCAAAGCCCTTGGGAGATGTCAACAAAGCAACAGCACTTATAGATCCATGATTGAGTTTTTAAAAAGGCATCTTCCTTTGGCTCTAATGTAATAACCAGGTCTCCATAGTACTGTCATTACTTAGATCGTCTGTTTCTACATTAGGTAATATGGCAACACTTCATCAGCAGCTTTTAGCAGTGTTTTCAGTGGTTTTATCACTTTATGAATACATGTCAGCAAATCAGTTCCACTGTGAATTCATGAGGGGAAGATGAACACATCGGCTGCCTCTTATGAGCTGACACGTGTGAAGAGAGCTACTGTACACACAAACTTATAGGATCATGCTCTTCTTTTAATGGCTAGGGCAAGGACAACATTTAATTAGATGCATACCATCAATTATATCTCCATCCCTGGCAGGGATTAACACATTGATCTGGGTTTCAAAATACCTTTAGACTCTTGATTGATCTTTACTAATAAGCCCCCTAGGTTCCTCCCTCAATACCTGATGTTTCAGCATGTCCATTCAGTATATAGTCTTGTATTCTTTGTACTCTACATCCTTTTGCTATTGCATTCTCTTTTTTCTTTATCTTCTACTTAAAGGTTGATATTTGTTTAGATATTATTTATTGTTCACATGCCATAGATTATTTTGACCAAGAAGTCCATGGTAGCTCACAGAATTCTCTGAAAAGGTGGGGGGGGGGGGGGGGTAACACTGATTAAGGATAGTCCCCTGATTCTTTACACTGAGTTTCATATCTATGCCTCGAGCACTTTAACACTACCAAAGGGTTGACTTGGAGATGAGTTCATACTTGTGGCTTTTGGACAGTTAGACCAACTGGCACAATTATATTCTTTAGAAAAAGTCAAGTTCCAAACACCCTTTCACACTAACTTCCATCATATTCCTCTCTACAGCAGACAAACAAGAGGTGAAGTTTAAGATTACATTAAATTACATGAAATTATTCCAAATAAATTTAACAGTGAGAAACACATTGCACGCAGTTTGGGGGAGAATTTGGGATCCAATCCGCAATCTTCTGATTGAAGCACAACCACTCTCCTGAACTAAAGCTGCAAGAACATCAAAAACCTAAATCAAACCAATGATTTTGGATCCAGGTTTGAGAAAGCACACAGAAGAATGTGACATTTATCCTCTGGGAAGTGGTGCCAAAAAAATATATACATATAAATGTTGTGCTTAACATTATTTGTTTTTCTTAAATAAAGATGACATGCAACACTAGAGACAATTTGAACCTTAAAACTACGTGCTTCTGACTTGTTCTGAAGTACAGTAACCTTTGTTAGGCACATTTAGGGCCTGAAATTGCCCAGACTTGGATAACAACACACACTTTCGTCATGATGAATAACTTTAAAAAAAAAAAAAAAAAAAAGGAACTGTCACAATTACAAATAAAATCGGAGGGGAAAAGGAGACACTACTGTCAATACAAAAAAAAAAAACCTAAAGAGAGGAAGTGAGGAGGAAGAGATAAAAGTAAACAAGCAAGACACAGGATAAGAATAAACATCAGATAGGATTTTACTGCTGGAGAGAATTCAGAGAAAAAACAGGATGGATGCAGAGTTAGCTCCATTGTTGCTGTCGGTGAGGAATAAATGATTAGCTCTCTTGTTCTATTGCAGTTTATTTGCTTGCCTCTGCTGGCAAAGTTGTCGCTGTGGAGGTTTAAATTCATGAAAAGAGTATGATCGTTTCTCCCTTCCGATGTGTTGGCTGTAAATCTGAAGAAGTTGAAGGGGTGGTCGATTTCTGCATTAAAACTGATGATACATGTTAATTTTACTCCAGACATTTACTTCAGTGTCCTGTGTCCTGCAAATACACAACATTACAACTACAGCGTGTTCATCCATGTCAGGTTATTCATCAGAGGTCGAAACGTAAGTTAGAACCTCACCTTTATCATCTCTTTCTCACAGATGAAGCCTCGGTTAGGCACCTGTATTCCGTTTCAGTCTCTTTTCAAGTAAAAATGTTTGGTCAGCTTTTTGCAAATTTCACAGCAAAGTCTTAAAAGTTTGCATCTTTCAAAATGTTCTCTGCTAACTTGCAGCACCATTGCACTGTAATATATACAATGCATATTACAATGCAATATGCAGTGCAATTACAATTTTTGTTTTGCATTTTTGTTTGTCACATATATCATAATATACAAAAAAAATGCTGTCTTTATTTTGTTAGCTCCTGTAAGAGCTTCTTAAACATGACAACATAATCTCATGTATGTTTATGTTTATGTTTATGCCTTTATGCAGACGCTTTTATCCAAAGCGACTAGAGCTGTACATGTACAGGGTTTAGATGGAGGTTTTTTTTTATTATGACAGCAGCGTTATGTCCCACAACTGTAGGGGGAGCCAAATTCTTTTGTGATGTTTTAACCCATCATTCCAATCTGAACGATGCAACCATCCTACATTCACAAACCATATATTTTTATCTTATTTATATATTATTTTCAGTGCAGGATTTTTTGCACTGCACACTATTTTAAACATAAAAAAAAAAAGAAGATAAATAAGTTGATGTAACAGAGAGCGGAGGTCAGGTGTGTTTAAATAAATGGTTAAGTTTGCGAGACAAACTCAAAGAGAGAACCACTAAAATCGGAGAGTGGCAACATACTGTATCATATCGTTGTATATAATTCAGAGAAACCCTCAAGTTGGAGGATACAAATAAAATGCAGTCTGAGATAAGAACAGGACAGCTTCAAACTTGTACTCCCTACCCCTCAATATGTATAAATCTCCCTTATGTGAAGGTAATTGTTATGAGTATTTTCAAATGATAGCAAATAGATTTTAAATTTTTGTATCAATCTACCTGATAAAGCTAATCAAAGCTGGTGGCAAAGGTGGCAAACAGTGTGAGATCTAATCCCAACTCTTTAATGAAAACATGGTGTGTGGACTTCTGATCCTGGCACTCTTTCCGAAGGTAGTTCAAAAAAAGTTGATAAAATCATCACTGGGAGGCGCTGCAATAAATAAACATGTTTGTCCTACCACTGCTTGCAGCCCTGCTCAAGTTGCCATGGTGACTGTACCCTGTTGAACCTGCTTGGCTTCCTCACGTGTGCCGTTAACAGCTATATTTGCTGCTTGATTTTTTTCATTTCTTCATTCAATCGTGTTACCAAGTGTTTTTTGTTTTGTTTTTTAAATATAGAAGACCTTACTTTCGGTACATAATAATAAAAAGTTTATATTCACAAATCGTGATTTAGACTTTTTTTTTTTTTTCTTACTTGTTTTGAGCTTTGCGAGTTAAAATCCTCAGAAAAAGAGGTTTAATACATGGTGCCCAAAACTGGGGGTTCAAAAGTAGTAGTAGTAGTAGTATTTTGGGATAATAACCATTAATCAATTAATGCTTTGTTCTTGTTAGCTGGTAAAGGATTCTTGAGCAGCAGTGTGTCATTTCATAGTAAAATAAAGCTGCACATGGCTGAATTGATTTAGTGAGTTATCTTTTGCGATGGTGTGCAGTGTGCCCTCTCAAATAAGCAGCTGAATTGTGAAGGAGAACCTTTTCATGGATCTTGTCAAGAATGTCCTCCAGGATGTAGGCGTGTATGTTTCCTCATCAGCAATGAATAGAAGATTTCAGGGCCACATAACCAAGGATGAACAACAAGATGTCAAATCTCAAAAACAGAAAGGTCAGTCGGAAATTTGCAAAAATATCTAAAAAGAAACCAGAGCATTTGGAACAAGTTTCAATGGACTGATGGAACAAAAATCAACTTCTATCAAAATGTCAGAGGGTGGTGGAGATAAAATGTAATCGTTTAATGACCCAAAGTGTAGCACTCCTGTCAAACACGGCGGTGGCTCTGTTCATGTTTAGGCACGGCAGACAATAAAACAGGCACATTGAACTTGATAGATTAATTCCCCCATGATGGAACAAACAGGATGGATACAGCTGTATACAGGAACATTACAGGCACTTATATTAAGCCAAATGTATCAGAGCTCATTGGACGACATTTCAGTCAGCTGGACGACATTACTGTGCACATGGCCAAAAAAAACCACCAACAAGCTTTTTAGGTTGAAGAGGAGAATAATCCTCGACTGGCTAACCTGATCTCAATCGGATTTCCACATGCTGTAAGACTAGACTGAACATAGGGAGAACTCAAAAAGGCCACCGCTGAACATTGCAGCTGAGGCCCGGGAGGAGGTCACTGCAGAGGATGCCAAGTGATTGGTGATGTCTGTGGAACGCAGTCTGTAATCACAAAGTGATAGTCTGAGGTTTCCTATAATATCCTAAATATGATGATTTTGTTAAATCATTCCAACTGATTTGAATCCCCTAACTTCGGGTGCCTTTTATATTTAAAAGGCTGTACATCCCATTCACAAGAAAATGTTTCAAATTAGATCTGAGATCATGTTCATTTAAAGTGATTGAGCAGAAATGCTCAGAAAATGAAAAACAAAACTGGCAAAATACTTAAGCTCTGACGTGTACTTGGCAAGGAAATCCAATTCTGATTCTGGAGGGATGAACCTTTGAATACACCCATACACAAGATGTCTGATTGCTGAGTTAATTGGAAACTATTTAAAATGCAATAAAGCTAGCTAATCAGGACAAAAAGCCTTCGGCTTGTCACAGAAACAGTGTGCCACAACTTTCTTAATAGTTTTCCTAAATTCACAGTCTGTGTTTCATGTTTATTTGTCCCCTATTGTTTCCTTAGTGTTCGATTTTGAAGGCAAAAAGTTTAACATAGACTAAACTGTCTATTATCCTCACAATAATTTTAGTACTGCAGCCCACACAGGCCTCCCAGTGAAGATGCCGAAGTGACGCATTGTTAGAGGTTGGCTAAACGTTTACTTGTTACATAGCTGCACCGTTCCTACTGAGCTCCAAATATGGTAAGAAGCTACATGATTTTATAGAACGGAAAAACCAAACAAAAATATGTCTTAGTCACTGTATTCCAAAGACAATTCTGTTTACATACCATAATTGCACCATAAATGACTTCACTGCTGAGATGGTGATCTCCTGTCATTCTGTGTTTGTACCTGAACCTGCAGTGCCATCTGCTGCGCTTTGGTGTAAAATACACTCCGCAAGGACCACAGAGTGGATGAGTTGACAGGTCATGCGTTGCATTCATGGGCTCATCGTAAATGTCTAATCTGTAAACGTAAGCCGTGTGTTCAAAGCTTTCACCAAGAAACGATCATAAATCAAGTAAAATTCCCATTGGTGGTTGGTAGGTCATGTGTGTGTTTAAGGCTCCATCACACCTGATACAAATAATTATTACCCTTCTGATGGTGAAGTTTGATGATGAGCTGACCCATTCATATCTGCCAGAACCAGGGAAACATATAAAACATGGAGGCTGCTCTGCTGGTTTTCGACTTCAGTTCTGAATGAGAGTGATTGGAAGGTGGTTCTGAGAACCGTGCGACTGCTGCACAGTGCTGCTCTGTCAAGTCTGCATATGCCATGTCAGTCCCCTCTTTAACACTGTGACTTCATCAGCAGTGAATCAGTTTTTTTTTGTTTTGTTTTTTTACTGTGTGAGAAACAGCATGTGTGACATGAGAGAATGAAAAAAACTGTCAGGTTGCATGGATTTCAAGCTTAATGCATGACAGTTGAGAACCCTGATTTAGGGCAGCTGTGCCCAGACGGACAAGAGTCCTCATTCATAAAAAAGTTCTTCAATTTTGAGTGAATTTAGTGTTAAGATTATTTCTGACGCTCCCATCAATTTCCAGGCATAAAAAAAAAAAGTTAAAAAATTTTTTTTTTTTTAAATTTACATGGGTAGATTTTCAGAATCTTTTTAAATTGAGATCAATAGATCTTTCCATAAAGCTCACACAAAAGGCTTGGACACAAATTTAGGGATTATGAATAATACCATCTACTCAAGACATATTTGGCCATCTCAGTCTTACTTCAGGTGCATTTTATAAATTAAGCCCCGAGATTGAGAAACAATGCCCACGTGATCACGTCAAACAGCTTTGAGGGATATCTCATCCTGTGACGCCTCCTAAAGGGGCTTTGATTTCAAATATTTGTACAAGATGCAACAATTTCATCGACAGGTACACACACAACTAAATAGTCTGAATTATTCAAGTTGAAACAGTGACATTTTAATCAAATTACAAGATTTGTCATTTGAACAAAAAATAAAAATAAAAAATAAAAAGTACAGTTGGGGATTTGTAGTCAATATTTCAAACAGCGCTTGAATGCAGCTGGCCTAATCCGTTCTAATCTGGGCAGGAACGTCCCCACTTCAGAGATGACATCTGTGGATAGCAGCTTTACTATTCAAGTGAAACTAACGCATGGCCATAATTTTTCCAAGACAAAATGACCATCACAACATGCCAGAAGGTTACTCTTATATCATGCTCTGTTCTCTGCATTTCTCTCTTCCTGCCCAGGATGCTTTTACCCAGAGGAAAAAAGGAGAAGGGGCAGCCTGAGGGTAAGGCGACTTATCAGGTCATCATCCATCCATCTCCAGTGTTGATTTTTAGCACTTGTTGTTGTTGTTGTTGCAACCAGCTGCCGCTCTACACAAAGAGCACCAGGCCTTTAACCCACTGTCCTGCAGATATTTCTTTATAATGCTACACAATCCTGTTTTGCGTGTTTGAAAGAACGTGTGTACCATGCTCGCCTGCTAATAAAAAAAACATGCATTTCCGCATGCTCGTGTATATGTTTAAAAGTGCGTGCACTGAATCTGATGCATAAAATTACTGTTGTTGAATTTGGTGGTCATGTTCAATTCAGCAGCTCATTTCAAGCATAACGCAAATGAAGGTGCTGTGTTTATTGAATGCCATCTGAAAATGAAGGTGGTCACTAAACACAAGAAAAGTCTCCTCAGTGCAATCAGCAGATTTGGAGATTTAAAACCATAACACTTGAACGTTTACAGTAATAAACAAATAGGCTTCACCATATGTGGCCTATTCATATTCATTTAGGAGTTACTTAGCTTACCTGGTGGCAAGCACACGTGTGGAGGCCTCAAACTGAATTTGTCATCCATCTTGAGTAACCAATGCGAATTGAAACCTGATTATATGCGATTACATCGGTACGTAGATCTCTGATCAAGTCAAATGTGCAATACGCTGTAGATGGACGGATTCTAAATCTAAAATCCGGTAGGGTCAAGTTTTGCTGCAGAGTCAGTGTAAAGGATTCCCAGAGTCAACGTAAAACCTCTGAGTTGGTCTGCATCATCACTACGATATCGCACGCCCGTGGCGTACAGAGTGAAGTGTAGTAGTGTGGATGCTGTTTAAAAGAAAGCACATTAGCTGGGCCGTTATCTCCTCTCAGATCCATTAGTGAAAATACACCACACAGTTTGTTGCTTGCAGAGTAAAGATAAGTACAACATGTTGGACGAGAAAATACTGACAGAGGTTACGCTGCTCTTTTGGACAAAAGTCTGTAAAGCATCGATTAAGTACAGCAACAACCCGACAGAACTTAACACTCACCTGAATAGGTGTCATGTGAACCCCGAGATTCTAACACAGCCAGCACAAGCAAGAGAAAGTATTTGTTAATGATTCACTGGTCTTTTACCAAGTACATACATTTCTCTATCCATTTGGTCTTCCACTTTAATTTACAATGGAAAATAATGTCTAAGTTAAAAAAAATAATTAATGTTAACAACTGTATCAGAAGGTTACATGCTGCCATTCCACACTCAATTTTTTATCAAACATCCCGTCATTCCGACACTTTTTTCCTCCTATGGTCGGAATGGCGCTATGTTTTTGTTTTTCTTAACATACCGCCATTCCGACAGTTCCTTTTAATAGCCTATTTTTTACCCAAAACATTTTGCACTAATGATATGCCGGCGCAAATACGCCCTAAAGTTTGGCGCACAAACTCTGCACATGCAGAGGCCACAGCCTCGCAAACAAACTTTAATAATCTATTATCAAAATCCCCTGAGATTTCAAATATAAAAATACTTATATTAATGTAACTCTGTCGAGACTGAAACTGATTAAGCAGAAATACAGTGTCAGTGAGCTGTCACAGCAGCCAGCTGGAGCGGAGCTCTCCACAGAGCCCATGCGTCTTTTGCACGCTGTCATCATATGCAAATATAATAATTGTAATTACAGATATCACGGCTACTGCACAGGACACAGTTGCGAGCACTCTGCCTTGCATTGCCAATAGGAGAAGAGAGAAATGACAGCATAGAATGTATAAAACACAACAAAATGTAGTAAAAACGTTTATTCATGTTATTCACGTGATTTATGAGTACTCGCTCCAATTTTGGGAAGCGCGGATGGGCTTGGCGCATTTGGCACAAACACACAGCTGTTGCGCAAGGCTTTATACAGCCTATTGATATCGTAAGGACCTAACTGGTCACACCTGGGAGTAAATGTCATGTAGAGATTGTTTTTACATGACATTACAGCTGAACATATAGCTTTCATCCACAAACCAAAGTGGGAGAGCCCGAAGACGCATGTGCCAGACGCACATAGGCATGCGTAAAACCAATTTTGACCACTTCATGCTGTTTATTTGCTTTCTTTTAGTTAACTTTCGTTTCTTTTGGATTCTTGTGCGTGTTATGGAGCCGTTTCGGTCCATGTTTGTAAGCCTTTGTTTCCTGGATAAAATTTTCGGAAGTTGAAACAAGTGGCATTGGAGTGTGTGATTGAAAACCACCGCGGACTGCTTCTCCTCCTCCAGTTGCCGAGACTTTGTGTTTTTAATAACGCTTATCTGTAAACATATAAATTGCATGAACAGAAAGAAGGGACTCACCGGTTGAGTAACGCACATTTCCTTATACTGAAAGCCTTGTCGGAATGGTGGGACATTTGAATGTCGGAATAGCGGGATGTCGGAATGGTGGGATGTTGGAATGGTGGGACGTTTGCATGTCGGAATGGTGGGATGTTGGAATGGTGGGATGTCGGAATAGCGGGATGTCGGAATGGTGGGATGTCGGAATGGTGGGACGTTTGCATGTCGGAATGGTGGGATGTCGGAATGGTGGGATGTCGGAATGGCGGGATTTCGGAATGGTGGGATGTCGGAATGGCGGGATTTCGGAATGGGTGTTGCCACCCGTATCAGAATGCATAGAATCAACTGCACTGAATGTAAGTTTCAAAATAGACATCATGCCTGAATCGTTTCTTACCCCGTGTGTCAAAATACATAAATTATGCCATATGGAGAGAGCTAAGCCCCTGTCTTTAAAGGACGTTTCTTTGAAGCAGGAAAATTTCAGAGGCTATTCACATTGGCAAAGGTGTCGCATAAAAAGTACCACCGAACAAGAGAGATTAATGTATTGTGGTAAACCAAAAGGCAGCTTTGGCTTGCTCGATCTACACAACATCATTCAAGATGATATTTATTAGTCCAGTTGTGTCGAGTATATTTTAAAAGAAACTATGTTTTGAATTTCACCTCGCGTTAGAAATGCACCGGTAGTCACTTCTACGTTATAAAGTTTTGATTCAAGCGCTTCAAGAACCAATAAATAAAATAATAAAATTTTAATTAAGCGTCTTTGTGAGAATTTAGAAGTGAAAATCGGGCTGACAAACACAGGCCTAGTTGTTTGGAAAGTGTTATTAACAACAAACTAGAACTCATCAATGACCACGCACATTACCGAACAAGAAGTCAATTACACATTGGCGGTTTAATTAAAAATATAGAGTTTTTAGACTGCCATATCCCAGCAATTTGAGTACAGTAAACTACACAAATTACAGCAATAAACAACACTCACCGCTGTTTCCTAAATATGCAGAGGAATTCATGATAAGCCGTCACACGTGATCCAATTAAACATTTTCTGAGTTGTGTCCGCGCGCAGCAGCAGTTGAACGTGGTAGTATAACGATCGAAGATTACAGGTTCATGTAGCAACAAAACAATTTGTTTTTACGGTCCACTGTCAAGTGTACCTCTCCACCATGCCGTGGTAACGATAGCTATCGGTTTGTGGGATATTTTTTAATCTTAAAACAACCACTTCGTGCTCCTAACCAAACACACAATAAAGTGCTGATTAACGGCTACTGGAGAGCGGCAGCCAAAGTTAGCCACCCTGGTAAAGTTAGTTCGGTCTGCTTTTCCTAACACGTTGTTTTTCTGGAATGACTTAGTTTCTATAATCCATAAACATCAACGTTTCTCAAATCAAAGTGCTTGTTGTCACTTTCTGACCTCTGGTGAACTCCGTGAGGAATACGTGAGGGTAGAGAGCAATATGGGGCACGACGTAATATAAAACGTATGCCGTATCGCCATTTTTTCTTTACAAGCCTTACAAGGATGACGGATAAAGCTGGTGATAACTATTATTACAATGCATCAATACTCTACCAGGGATGCATGTATTTATATTCCAAAAAATAGTGGAAAGCAATTAACAAGTAGGCAGCTAAGAAAATGCAAAACAGCAAAAGTCTTCAATTGTTCCCTATCTTGGGGCAGACTTTACTGTACTTTTCAAACTATGGGCTATTTCAAACTTTGCCCACAAGTTACACAAAGGAACTGGGAGGATAACATCTGCACACTTTCCCATCGAGCTGGTCCAAACACCTACATCTTCATATCCAACTCTTCTGGGTAACAGTGTTTTTGACCCAACACTGGGTCATTGAAAGTTTCTTTTGTCAGAGAGTAAAGCTGTCCAGGAATTTGCAGCCTGGACCCCTTTGTGTCTTCAATACTGTCACAGGACACGAATAAATGACCTCATTCCCAACGATCTTATGCTTGGATGAGGCTTACTGACAGTGTTTGAGGTTTTTCATCATACATGAGATCAAAGTAACCATTTTAAGGCATCTAACTGTTTGGAGACTTTACAGACAAACTGATTTGTTGAAGTAGAGAACAGTCTTGTTGACTTGTTGACTGGAAATTATCTGTAACAGCCGCAGAGAAAAGAACTAGCTGAGAAGGAACTTGGCGAACTGTTTGCTGTAATCAATGACTTGATTGAGGGATTTTTGTCCTCTCCAGTTGGACCAGGTTTCTACTCTTCTGTGACGCATCGGTTGTCAGTGCCAGTCGATCCAGACCAGTGGGACGTGGACCCTTCTCCTTCGCTCACACACACTGTTGAAGCGATGGCAAAAGTGAAAAGCCTTGGACAAGGCAAAAAATACAATCTGATTGCTCAAGTCATACCCATCTATGGCTTTGGGATCCTGCTTTACATCCTGTATATTATCTATAAGGTAACCACTTTGACTGGCCCTATTGATAGGCTGATAGTGTGAAAATGATATGCTGCTACACTTGTAATGAGTGTTGTACACGCCCGTAAAGTGCTTTCAGCTTTGTGCTGCATTGGAATGATTGTGCATTTGCATACCAATTAAGAAATGCAATACACAGTAGGTTTATTTTAATTATCAGCACTGCTCTGCCACTACAACCATTTTCATGTTCACAGCTGACATGTAAGGGGAAGACGAAAAAATCAGGAAACTATTCGACAGTGACAAACGCTAACATGAGGAATACAAATTGTAAGTACCTCCGGCATTCTTAAGTACTTGTCACATGGTGCAATTTCAGATTCTTTGTTTTTCTCAGGATTAAAAGAGGATTATTTTATAGGAGAGAATTGTTTTCCTGAGCAAATAGTCATGGATAATTCTCGGGAAGTTCTACCCCTCTAGAACAACCAAAGCTAAAGTAGTAAAACATCTCATTGGTGAATGAATGGCAATTCCACAACAGCACAGCAGAACAACCAGGCTCCCTTTAGAATCTCGGGGTACTTGGCATTTTAGTCACTGACATATTGAGTAATTTGAATGTATAGTATTTTCATAAATGCCCATTATGTTTCTATATTAAAACAGTGTATGTTGCAAATTGTGTAGTAACCGATTCTGAGTTTGCGAGGCTTCAGGAGAGACTCCTGCAAGCAGAAATGAAGATGGAGAGGATTGTCTCAGGGAGAGGTCATTCTTCTTCGAGGTGAGAGTTATTTTTTCTTCTGACATCCAATGTGTTACTTCCTAAAGTGCCGAGTAGCACGAAAATTACTTCGGATTGGGACAAATTGGGTTAGACGTGGCATGAAAGAGAAATTGTTCAAAGGTGTAAAAGCCACTGACATATTTCACTGAAGTGGATGTGCTTTAACTTTAGTTAAACAGCCCGGAGGTCATAATTTATAATGGCATGAATTGTTCTGATTGTAAATGAATGATTAAGGAATACTCAGAGCACTCAGTGGACTAAATTAGTCTTTTGACTAAGTAAGTTATATGATTTTTTTACAAAGCCTCTGACAGAAAAGTTTGGGAAATCAAGAAGATTCAGGAACGGGAGAACAAAGAGAAAGTACACATTATCGATATATCTATAAATATAGCAAATTTGAGGCTAACAGTTTACTAACCTGGTTTAAAGTGATCTGGAGGAGAATTATTACCCCACTCCTGACTTTGCTGCCATGTTTGTGCTGCTCTCTAGTGGCAGAAGGCGGAAGAGTAAATCCTCAACATCAAAGAAGGAGGAGAAGCTGCTCAAGCAGCTTCGACAGATCACACTGCTGATGCAGGAGGGTCGCTTCGAGGGAGCCTCCCCAGAGATGGAGGCTGAGCAGGTCCCCTATGGTGCAGAGTGGGAAGGTACATGCCTGAAAATACATCTCCAAGCTCCTCACATTATTTCATATCATTTGTTATAGGAGCAGATTTAGTCTCCTGTGAAATCTTACATGTACATTGACACAGGCTACCCAGAGGAGACCTACCCAGAGTATGATGTTCCCTTTGGCAGACGGGGGTTTGAGACCTTCAGGCTGGAGGAAGCCCCCAGTCAACCCACTGCTGAGGCCCTAGCTGAGAGGATGATGCAAGAGGAGGAAGAGCTTATGGCAAGGAAACTCTCCATAGTTCAAGAGGAAGAAGAAGAAGAAGAAGATAAAAGAGAGGATGCAGATGAGGATGAGGAGGAAGAAGTGGAAGGGACTGAAGAGGAAGTAGAGGAAGGCATGGAGGAGGAAGAGGAGGAAGAGGACTTAGCGGAGAAAAAGTGGTTGCTCAGTCCCCCTCTGCTGGCTGCTGAGAAGAAGCAGGAGAGAGTTGGTTTGGAGGTGAGCAGAGAGCTGCAGCATCAAAGTGGAGGAAAGAAACAAATAAGCTTTAGTGAACAGAAACATGTTTTCCGCTACCCCCGAGAGGACACTTTCGAGGAGGAGGGAGAGGAGCAAGAAGAGGAGGTGGAGGAAGAGGATGAGGGGACAGAGGTGGAGGAGGTGGAGGAGGAGGAGGAGGAAGCTGAGGACGATGAGGAAGATCCGCTGATGGAGGCAGAGAGTCTACTGTTCAGTTGTGGAGGCTCTTCAAACCCAGAAGAAGAGGCAGAGGAGGACAAAGAAGAGTCTTTGTTGATGTCAGTGCCGGTGGAGGGAGACGGTCATGTCCATGCAGACGTGCCCAAAGAAGTGGGGGTGAGCGGGCTGAGGATGCGGAACAGGAGGGAGACATAAAGAACTCTTCCTGTGTCTGAAATACATTTTTACACATACAGTGAGCTGAGTCTTCCTACTGTGTTTATCCTTATCCCTTATATGTTTAAACTGTTGAACCCAAGCAAACAGAGACATAACACCATTGTACAAAAGAATCACCTTTAATGTAGCAAGAGCCTCTATCGACTTCCCTTTATTTGCAGGCATTTGACACAAACAGCTGAAAAGAATCTTCAGAAGTTCACATTTATTAATAGTCTGTGTATTTTTGCTATGGATTTAAAGGCCCGCCACACCTTTAGTTCACCCACATAGGTGTTTTCAGTTGTTTGCCTAATAATTTTGTCCTCTTTTTAATGTGAGTACAGTTTGCTTAGCCAAGACCAGCTGGTTAATTGAAAAAAAAAGTGTGTGTGTATGTATGTGAAGTGCCTTTAATTTAACAAAATTATCTGAAGATCATTATAAATCAAAATAAATAACCCAATAATAACACATTTTCAGATGAGCGAGAACATTTTGGACCCGCAGAGCATTTGCACGGCCCATAATTACTGTCATTGCCTCAGATATGTCACCATTGTTCCACATGTGTTGTGCTGTATTTGACACTTTTTTTGACACTATAACCTGGAAATATTTCACAGGTTTCACCGAAGCCATGGATGCTCAGAGCGGCGTTGGAGAGCAGAGGCTTATTGGTGTGTCACATTGTCAGTATCCGGCAGTTTCTGGCTCCTCTCTTGTGACTCAGTATGGTTCCTCTCTGTGGGGATGCTCATTTCGGTATTGTGGGAACGGTTTTGAGTGTGCAGTGAATAATAATATGAATAATATCCAGGAGGCATAACAGTTTATCTCTACCAGCAAGAATTCGACATAGAAAAAAGATCCCTCCAGAGAGCGTAGCGAAGAAGTTGTGAAGGGGGAGGCTGTGAAGAGAAATTTTTTGCAAGTCTGTAGTAACTGTAAATGTAATCATGTTATGCAAAAATAGACAAGAATAAAGATCCATGGATACAAACCATTGTAGTATATGTATGTTGTAACATAACATATCATTAAGGCATTACAAGCCATTCTAATATCGCCATTTGTGAAGAAATCTGTCTTTTGCACTTTAATTGTATTTTAACTGTTCAAGAGCAGTTGATGGAAAGTTGTCATGATGAAATTAAGTTCATTGCACCGTGTATGTTCAGGTAAATGCCTTTGCACCAATAAAAGGAAGCCACTTCAGCAGGTGCCGAGAGTCTGTGTCAACTTGTAGACATGTATTACAGCCACTACTTGGCCATTATATGGCAACTAATACATATGATGTTCAACAGGATGCCTGCAAGTCACGGAAAAGAAGTCAATTAAAGGTTTGTTCGGCGTTCTTCAGTGAGGAAGTCAGCTGGTGCACAAGCCAGGAAGATTAATGATAATAATGATTCATTTTCAAACCCACGTAGCCGGCAGGCTGGTCTTTGTCTAACGTCCAACACTTGAATGAAGCTCCATTCAAAGCTTCGACTGTGTTTCCTCATATCCTGTGAAGAGAGAATATAATGGCAAAAGTACAATCATATCAGCATACAGTAATTCCTTTTCAGCCGATCTTCACTGAAGAGATTTGTGTAGGTCTCGTTCATATCGATTCACTTCTTGTCTGCCAATTTTGAGGTTCACTGGCATTCGCGGTGTCAGCTATGACTGTCTTCTCCCCTGTTGCCTTATTGCAGCCCATATCATCACTCTCTCTCCTGCGTGCTTCACTGTTAAGACTTTTCATTCAAAGTTTTTAGGTTTTTTTTGTTGTTTTTTTCCACTTGGAGCAACGATGCAGATGATGAAAAACTGAGAAGGTTCTGTGTTTACATATCATCTCATAAACACGCTCATGCAGGTCAGTTAATTCTAATCTCAACTTTATTACAGTGATAACACATTTCCTGACTTAGATTTCTACTTTGGCACCTGTATTTTCAATAAAGACTCTCCACAGTATTTGTCTTTGATTACTCATAAAATTAATTATTTGCTACTAAAAAGCAATAAATGGGAGGTGATAACATATTAGAACATCTGGCATTTAAGTGATATTAAAGAGTGGTGCACGAACTTTATTATTCTAATAATTTCCTGACATTTGAAATATTCTGCTTGCACATGTATCAAATTGCAACAGTGTATAGCTTTTTGAAGTTTAAGGCCCCTGCTGCAACAGCAAAACTTTTCTCTTTAAGCTTTCCTGTTCCTTTTTTCTTTGAACATGAGCAATGTTTCAGTGAATTCACATAATCTTTTCTGGTTGTAACTGATAAAGCAAGTTAAAGAAGCTTGCTTTTTAGTGCACGATCAAAAACAGACAAATAAAATGCATTCATCTTGGTCTTAGAAGGAGAACGCATTGATGCTTCAAGGGTAAGATCAATCAGCAACCCCCCACCCCCCCGTGTTCGGAGCTCTTTCTCTGATAACACAAAGATGCAAGGAAGAAAACAATACCATCAAAAGAAAAGCAGGCAAGAGAGACAGAACCACAACAAATCCTGCAAAATGCAGCTTCAACCACAGGATTTAACATGTCTGTTTCCAATCCATCTTTGTCACCCAGTGTAATGCTGGAAATGTTTCATACTGAGAGTGCCAGCATACCGCTCAACAATGGATCATCTTTCTATTGCACACTGCTATTCCTTAAGACTCAACTAGTTGACCATAAATAGGCGTGCAACTTAAGTTTGTTGATGTTCCTGTAAAAATACCAGATCGAGTATGCTTCTCTGCAATCAGCAGAATATAAGCAGAAGAACAAGAGAATGTGATTACTGGGAAGAAATGCCTCGTCATAAAACAAAAGAAATGTATAAATTTGTACACACCGGATCCAAGAGAATACATCAACACTGTGTCTGTTCTTTTTCCTCTTAAGAAAACTGGACACACTTTGACTAACTGTAAGTTTTAATTTTTCCATTAACAAAGAACTGTGTCTATATCACCACAGTAAATTGTACACCGTTTACTGTACATCACAATGACAGCACTAAAAACAGAAAGTGAAAGAACCTTTGGTTCCTGGACACATGTATGAAAAGCAGACTTTACAGCAAGAGTATCAACAGTTTGGAAATAGAAGTTGAAAATAGAACACAATTGAGTACAAGAATAGCACATTTGATAAAGATTTCCTCATAACCCACAGTAACAATAGCGGTATCAGAGATTGTTCTTTGCCATCATTTAGCTTCTTTCTTCGTTTTTTTTTTTTTTTTTTTTTAAATGGTCATAAAATACAAAATCTACTATCATATATCTGTGAAAGAAAACTGTCCCATAAGAAGCAAGAGGAATAGCATTTTTGAGTAAAAATGTGAACAGCACAGCATGTGATATAGAGACTTACCGCCAGTCAGATGAGGAATGTATCAAACTCTGCCTCAGTGGAGGACAAAGTTAATCAAGGATGGAAAGCAAAGCATGAAATGTGTGTTTAAGCTGTGGTGGATTCACACTCTTGTGTGTTTGTTGGCAGTAAGTGAATCTGTGTTCAGTACATTTAGTTCCAAGTAGACATCGGAGGGTATGAGCACAAACTTCAGCCTGAGTGCCTTGAATAGCTGGTGTCTCTGCTGCCTGAAGTACAGTACGGCATAAATGAATACTCATCTCTTTAGTGTAATGTTGTGTAGAACCTACATGTAGTTCAAATATATTGCACATAGACAGTGACGGAAATGTTGTCCACGGTGCGCACTTTGGAATACTACCTCCCAGAAGTTTTGCCAACCAAGGTAATTTACTACACTAAATTAACTCTGCATTAGACAACTGAATTTGGAGAAACACTATCTCTGGTGCAAAGGAGAACAGAGAGAAAGACCAATTCAAGCTCATTTCGTTTTACAGCCAAAGTGTAACAATGAATTAGTCTTCAAAGGCACAATAAAGTATGTACAGCTTTATCTCTTCCATCACAGACTTCAAAGTAAAGTGCACCATCATCCTATACATTCACATATATGACACTGTGGCCCAATATTGTATATGGTACACAGCACCGTGTAACACGCCTTTGCCCTTTTCATGTTTGAGTCTCGAATTGATTCATGTGGAGACGAAGGATTTTCTTGCAATGATAATTAATGCGCGGAGCTCCATGGAGCCAATAATGATGAAACTGTTACAAACTATAGCAGAAAAAAAAAAATCACTATGTATAAAACATGTATATAACAAAAATAAATATACTGTGATGTGCATATAATTTTAAACTCACTAACTATATAAGCAGTATTCATGCATGATGAAGTGTGTGACTTAGTGTTTTCATGTGGCAGACTTCGTAAAGTCCAGTCAGCTCTTAAAACTTACTAATGTGTAACTGTTAGTTATAACTTACACATAAGAAAATGTTAAATTTCTATAACTACTACATAAAAGAACAGTGTTGGTTTTTATAATGCCATTACAGTACAAAATGACAATAGTTATCACAACAAATTAAGTAGATTTTGAAAGTGGATTACTCTTTGTGCTTGTTTTCCAAGACCATCTTGAGATTCCACCGATACCCCCACCCCCCCACCCCCCGACACACACACACATACATAAAAGTTGAGGCCCTCAAAGTATTTTGGAATATGCAGTACTTCCAAGCTACTGGGTGATTTGGAGATCTCAAACCAGTCCCCAGGGGTTCATTAACCACCCTTGAAGATGGATGAACCCCCTCCTCTCCTCTGCTCTTTAGGCTGGGGTCTATTCACAGGCTAATTTGCTGTCAAAGCTGGAGAGGGCAATGGCAAAGGCTTGCAGGGCACACATTGGATAGTTATAGTCCATTGTGAAGACATCTTCTGCCACACGGCCAAACTGCATCACTATGTAGTCAGCTGCAGAGAAAACAAACAGGGTAACATAAGCTACTTTAAAATGTTCAACACTCTCTTTTATGTGTATTGTCAATGGTGGACACCCAATGTATTTTGTATCAAATTACAGAAGGCATTAAGGAAAGAGAATCTTATGAATAAATGAACACAAGCAATGTATAATCGTGGATTTTACAGTAACAGAGCATTTGGAAAAACGAGTTGCTCTTTGGCTCCCCTTACAGTTGTGGGATGTAACACCACTGTGAGAAAAAAAGACACAATCTGTGCACATGTACAGCCATACGCATGTATTTGTTGTCACGCTGAAGAGGCAACAAAGACGCCATCCAACGCCTACAAAAATGTCAAGCTACCGTAATGTAAAATGGTGTGGTGAGGGTCGTAAACTGCAGCAGCTCAGTTCCCAGGTGCTCGGGGGCGGTTTCAGGCCCAGACATGTGCATAAAAAAAGATTAGTGTTCTTCAAAATTGGTAATACATACATATATATATAGTTAAATAAATATATAGTTTAGGTATAGGTTCACAAACTGCAAAAAGTGTGCCTTTAATACATTCAAGATAACACTGATGAGGCATTTTGACAGCAGTATTTTCACTTGCTTCTTGAGTGGAGAATCATTGATCATCACAGAAACTGAATGATTATTTCTCTCGTTCTCTTATGCTCTCAGCAGAAAACCATCAGGATTTTGTCCCAAGTTGAGCGGTTGTCACTCATCAAGTGAGATGACAAACACTCAATTCACAATAGGTGGGTTCAATCACATTAAGTAGGTGTTAAGGCCCGATTTACTAATAATTTGGTCAGACTAACATTTCTACATGCATTGTGTGAGTCCACTTTCAGTCTGACTAACACATGGAAATAATTTCTTTTCAAAGTCATTTGTCATGTAAACATGTTCAGTGTTGCTTTATGCTGCAGTCATTTGGTTTTCATTTCTCCGAACTCTCTGTGACCTGCTGGTCCCACTTTTCTAAAGGATGTTGAGTGTAATCTGTCTATTTTTGCACTTCAAATGCCAAGTTTTATTGGAGCAAACCTAATGGAGAAAGCCTAAGTTAATAAAGAAAAAATTGTAACCGCCATTGTGAAACCAATTATCTTCCAGTGAAGTTTTGGGCTCCTTCAAGCCTTCCTTTGAAGGCATTCCGTCGACCTTGCTTTGAAGCACACCCCTCTGAACAGGCAATGTTTAGGACTTATGTGGCCTTCCCTTTTTCCTTAATCAAAATGTGCCACATAACTCCGTTTTACGCTGAGGATGGATGTGCAGCAAACCTTTTTGCAATGAGGATCCCTTTAGTCTGCACTTTGATGTGTTTTCAGATCAATGTGCAGACAACTACGAGTGTAGTTGTATAAAACTGTCTGGCTCTCTACTGACCATCAATCATCAGACAACCCAGCCATTAAGTAAAATAGTTTATAAAATAAGGAGCACACCTCGTTTCCCCACCTGTACTTTTTTAGTTTCTTTCCCTAATATCAAACCTAAAGAAAAAAGAAAAGAAAAAAACTTTATAAATATGGAACTCACGGTCGTTGTCGTGAATAATTTGAAAATTCTTGACAGAAGCCTGCGTGACTCTGCCGTGGAAGTTGAGCACATAGGATTGAGTGTCATCATTCCATACAGGTGTCTTGTTGTGAAGTTCAATCACGCTCTCTGTGTTCTTGTTCTGCCACCTGGCCAGCAGTGACTCATGGTCCTGTAATGAAGAAGAATGGAACAGCTTTGGACACGGACATCAGAGTTATCAGATCAATTATGCAAGTAATAGAGGAAGTTGTGCTGGTTCAGCAGAGATGTGGATACTGAGAATTAGCCTAACACATACGTTCCGTGGGCGAATAGACACTCTCTCGTGGTCCATGTTCATTCCAGGAATGATGACACTCATCTTGCGGGGTCCTTTGAATCCTAGTACATTGGTTTCCTGGATTGAGAAGATGATAAAGTGATTATGAGTTTCTGAAAGCATGATTAGCCAATAAATGTGCAATGCTTCCAAAACACGATCAAAATATCATCTAATATTGATGTAGAAAACAAAATAAAGGAGAGAGACTGATTTACATTTACCACTCTGAAGATTTATACTCTGTTCACTAATCTTGAGATTAAGAAATAATGTATCATTATTGTTAAACCAGTGGCTTCAGCCAAAATCAGCAAGTGCTCTGCTGTTGTGGACCAGTTTAAGTTATTTCTTTATACAGTATATTTCAGTTTCTTTCATAAATATTTGACAAAAGAAACTCTATAGATTATAACTTTGATTCCAGAGGGAGTCTCAGTTTGCTGAATAAATCTCTGTATGAAACTGCACATTTCAGAGAACACTTCATGTATTTCGCTGCATGTTGCATGCTCAGCTGTGCATTTGAACTCACATAGCAAATGGCAGCTAGCTCCTGACGCAGACTGCTAGCCTCGAGGCTGGTGGTGCTCTTCATGGGGTTCTGACCGCTGTCGTATACAGTGAACTTGGTTCCCATTAGGTTTGACCTGCAACAACAGCATCACACAATAAAGAGTCTGATTCATTCATACATATAAGTCTGTGAAATAACACATGAATGGATATTTGAGGGGCATTGTCCAGAGCGTCTTTGTATAACTAATGTTTATCCATATAGCTCAGTTTCACTCCAGAATGTGTGAAATCTGCGTTTCTCCACAGTGCATAAATGCAAGTGTCACAATGAAGATTGTAAAAAGAATAGTCAACTGGCAACGTTTTGTTTTGCCCATTGTCTAATACAGGGCAACATTCATATGATATTATTGACACAGTTACAATTGACAGAAAGTTAGAAAAGAAGGTGTTTTGCATGATGGTCTGCTGAATAATGCTCCTGGTTATTCCCCTTTTACCACCTTATAAGAGTTGCCTTGAATCTAAAAAGTGGCAAGCATGGATTTTCTCGAAGGTTCCTGTAATGCAAAATGAAGACATCGTGATTTTGGGGCCTTGGAGTGATCATTCTACAATCTCTTATCTTATGTTTGTGAAAGTGCTACATACTGAGCTATTTCACAGTCTGGATTGAGATTATGTTGATCCAGGTTGTTCAATTTATCAGGAAAGCAATCTTCAACATCGTGCTGCAGATAGAAATATGAAATGCTAAAACTTAAACCCAAGAAAGACAAACTGTTATTTGACTGCATAGATATTTTGATTCTGAAATTATTTTTTAAAAAACACCAATGGTTCGACATTAGAAACCTGAACCTTAACTGTTCAGCTGTAGAGGCAGCGCAGGGTCATTTCCACAGTGAAATGACTGAAAACCATCATGACTTGTCTAAAATATTTTGTTGTAGAGGTGGCTCAGTGAGTCTGGGGTGCGACGTCAGCAGCTGCATACTGATCGATCATACAAATATAACAGAAATATTCTGTCACCAGACAGCAGTGATTCTCCACGAACCTCTTGCTCTTCCATGATAGCTATTTTTTATTTTGACAATGAGATTATCTAATACTTTGTAACATTTAGTGATTGTATTACATAGTTTAGAAAAATGTCACAGGGCCAAGCTGAAACTAGCATATGGGGGAGAAAATGAGAGAAAATGTTGCAGGCACAAACCCATCAGCTGGTTCAGCCCCACTGACAGCACAGTTAAGACTACTGATAAATCTGAGCCATGGTTGGGCCTTCTACCATCAGAATCAATAATTCAGACAGATTACTCTAACATATTCAACACTACCATGACAAAACAACCTTCTGCCCATGTACTGTTTTTGCTACTGGGGGATGGTCACCACTCCACAGAGAAGGGCAAAAGGTTAATGGCTAAAGCCTTCCCTTTAAGTCACTTCTTACATGGGGTGACCTCTGGACGAATAGTACAGTTATTTATAGTGCACAGTAAAAGCACTGCATTAATGGCTTACCATGGCACAAAGCTTTACTCTTGTTTTTTTTTACTTATAGTTAGGTAATCGTTGCCAAGTCATTGCTACATTGCACAGCAAACCCTCCCTAACATTTATAATCAAGGGTATTGCATTATTTTCACATGACCTGTGATGGCAGTATGATGTTTAACTCATACTAATATGTCACCGAAGCAACATTGCAACAGTCCAGTCAACAGAAAAAGAAAATCTTGACAATTCTGCTACAGATACAGACACAGTCTGATCATTTCTGAGCCTAAAATGAACTGATCTCACTCCCTACTTGTCTGGCGATTTTCGAGAACACAAGAGGCTGTGAAAGGCGTTCTATCAAGCCAAACCATGATCTCATTTCTCATTTCCTAACTAAGTCGAAACCAAAGTAATTTTAGTGTTTAAATCAAGGAAGACAGAGGGATAATAACACTAACAAACAAAGAAAAAAAACTTGAAATGCAGTCTAAAACTTTAAAATAGCATAAGGACAACCTCAAAGTGCTGTCTTTGTTCCTGGATGATAATGTGCACCAACCATGCATATCACACAAACACTGGCTTTATGTATTAAATGTTGCCACAGTCAGTCTTTCACAGCACAACACTAAGTGGTCAGAAGCGTTGAGATTCGATGTACATGTGGGCTTCAGAAACAATTCTGCAGAATGGAATAAAAGCTCAGGATCTGACTTAATTCATACGAATCCGCACCGGTCAGTATAGCTGTTTCAGAAGCCATACTTAATTTAGGCCAATCCCCTCAAGGACTCTTGAGAAGCTCGAGATGAAAGGTCACTGTTCATTTAAATTTAGATCTCCATCATTCAAACAGCATTGTGACTGCAAAGGTTTGAGCAGCGCATCGACCAGTGGTCAGACCAGCTCTGAAGATTAAAAGGCTCCGCAGAGCCAGGTTTGATTACACTGCAGAGGAGTTTCCATGGAGCTGAAAAACCGCATTGAAGCTGTCTTTTATCTCACTACTCGCTCTCTAACAATATTAAGCAGGGTAAAATCATTTTAATGAACATATCACAGAGCATTCTGATGAGTGAATAATGTGTGATGTATTACAGAGGGTTCATACAGTAACATGACAAATACATTTGTCTAAATAAAGCCGTTTCTTTGTTGAGGCTAAATGACAACAGGAAATTTGATACTTCTACAAAAATTTGCCTTACATATGTAAACATCTTCATTTCTTTTTTCTGTGTTTAAGTCTTGAGTCACCTCTCATTTCTCTGTATATTTAGCTTTCAAGGAGCCAGACTTTATTCACATTTAAACATTTAAAGAGGTCTTTAACAAAAGTTCTCCTGGTCTTTTTAACTCATTTTCAGTCCAGAACATGACCATTCTCTAAAAACTCATCTATGACTCATTCAACCATAAAAGCAGCATCTAACTCAAGGGACGAACCAGTGTTGTTTCTGCATATAAAAGACAGCTTATCAGAGAAACCATTTTCAGATTTATTTCGGGGCAACTGTTAATAGCTGTCTGTTTCATTTACAAAAATATACCAAAGATAACACAATCTGACGGACTTGAAATATCATGTTTGCATAAGAAATGTTATTCCCAAAAGAGTTATAAGAAGAAATCTTAACATTTCTTAACATGATATGCAGTGTCTTGGAAATTTGAGAAAGGACAAATGAAGGGGGAAATAGGTGGAAATGAAAAAAACAACAACAGATTAACAGTATTTGAAAATGATGTCCATATGAAATATGGAAAAAAAAATCCAGCGAAGACCTGACACCTGAAAGACTTGAAAGATCAGCTGATCTTACTACAGTTTACTGAAGCCTCATCAGAAAAGGTCTCCATGGAAGGGTGGCTGTCAAGAAGCCATTCTTAAAGAAAGGAAACAGGGAGAAAAGGCAGATGTATGCCAAATGACACAACAATTGGATAGAAAATCAGTAATAAGAGGTCTTATGGAGGGATGAATCCTCCCCAGAGCCTGGACCTCAACATTATTGAAGCAGTGTGGGATCATCTTAACAGAGAACGGAACAAAAGGCAGCAGACATCCAAAGAAGAGCTTTAGGATGTCCTTCCATAAGCCTGGAGAACTATTCCTGAAGATCAAAGAAACTATAAGAAAACGTGTCTAAGAGGGTATAGGCAATGTTGAAGAATAAAAGTGGCCAAAAACTCATACCTACCATACCTACATTTATGTTTGCACATATTTCAATAAATCCCAGCACCTATTTTCTGTTTTCTTTGCAGTATATAAAGAAGTAATGACTTTTGCACAAATTTTGTAAAAAATTCACTGACAGCAGCAATGGTCTAGAAAAATAGCGTGTCTTTAAACACAAGTCCTAGTGCAGTCTCACAAACATCCCATGTTGCAAAGATATCGAGGATTTACCTCAGTTTACCAATGAAACTCTCTCCACCGCGAGACAGATCAGTGGGATCAATGGAGATGAGGTAATTTGAAGTTTTACTCTTTTTCCTCTTCCTGCCAGCTAACAGGAACACCTGTGACGAACCGAGCCAGAGAACAAATCAATACAATTTGAGTAACAGCATTACACTTTAATCAAGTCATATAAGCACACATAGTTTAGAGCTACAAAGACTGTATCTTTTGAATCTTTTTTTTTTGTCTCATGCAGCATTCAGCTCTCCTTTCATTCAAACCGGTTGACAGATTTCCTCCACGTGTCTGTTAGCGACGTAGAGCTCTCTCACCTTCTTGCCGTCCTCCCTCTCCAGGTGAAGATAATAGGTTGGATACATGCCTCGGTCCATGCCCTTCTTGTCCCTGGTGATTCTGCACTTCACTCTGACCCCCTGCGGTGCCGGTCGCAGCGAAAACTCCTCCAGGTCGTCAACGTCGATGGCAGGTTCACTGACTGGTGGAGTGGTTGCGGAAGCCACCTCCTGAGGGAGAGAACAGGCCACTGGTATCTGGTGATTGATGCTTTAAATCTGACTTTTGTTAAAACACTGAAGCAGCACAATGAGGTAGAAGATCAACCTGTCCACTGGGACTATGAATGAGCATGTCTAAAATAAGTACCTGGTGCAGAGGAAAAAGACTGAGCAGACTGATTAAAGGAGGAGAGAGAAAGACCGATTATCATAACACAATGTAGAGACAGCACATTTTAAAATATTTTCAGATCTTCATCTACACTAAGATCATTCTTGGCCTTATTGAGTACATCATTCAAACCTTCCCAGTGGAGTATGTTGATTAAATTGTTACAGGGTCTGGAGTTTCTTTAATATGTCTACATCACTCAAACACTTTGAGTTTGCTGTTCACAGAAAGCATCAGCAACAAATTGCAAACCGTGTCACTTCAACAAGATCTCTTAGGAAACTCATGCTCAGGAATTGTTTTTTGGAACAGCGCTAGGATATAAAATAATCTCACAGAGTCTGGATATGAATCATCATTTAGACATAATGTCCGAGAAAAAAGACGATTTAAAAACCTTTAACATGAGGTCAAAGAGTTCAAATGTAAGGAATCAAGTAAGCTTATCCACATTTCTGTCTGTGAGGCCGCAAACCATGAGGCTGGTCACGATTCTACAAAAAAAACTGTTCACCAGAACAACATCACTATATGGCTGTGGTTTGCTATGAAGGACCTGAATATCCTAATTGGTCCAAGTGGTCCGAATGTTCCTAATTAATGGAGCAAATCTACAACAGTATGACTTCAAACTAAGAAAATCGCTCTGTAAGGGAAGCAGAGACAAATCCTTGATTGGAACTCAATAAAGACTATGTATATTACCTCAAGGGAGTTCTTTACAGAAATCATCTTAACAATCTGGCTGAGCTGAAGCATTCTCCCAAGAAAGAATGATCCAAAATTCCTCTTAAACACTGAGCATGTCTGATCCATGGGTGAGGTCATTCCTGCCAAAAGATCTCCAATTCCTAAATAAAAGTTTTCATCATTAATGTTTAATGGGGGGTTTCAATAATAACACGAAAGGTTATAACTATTTGTTGTTATCACAGAATAATTTTGTCAAATAAGTTCTGAAGAAAAGTCTCAAGAAAATTCCGCATTTCTTTCATGACATGTTCCTAAACCACAGAACTTTTTCCCGCCTGTGTCCCTATAATGTTGTATCGCAGGTTACTGTAAACTGAAATCACATAAATAAACATAGATGGTTCAGAAATCCCCAGAGAAGGGTATGAGGGAGCAGGGCCATGGGCTTACAGAGAAGTCACCTAATAATCATGCAGTCAAAGACAAACTTTAATCTAACTAACATACTTTAATCTGATCTCTTAATAGAGTTCTTGCTGATGCAGTGAGAAACGCAATTCCGGCTGCTTCTATTTTCAAGCTACTTTGTAAAATGTCAGACTTGTGTGCACCTCCTGGGAGACCATAAGCTGTTTCTGGGTGTCCTAGATGAGTTGTACAATTATGGAGTGGAACTAAATCTGACTGAAATGTGGATCTAGATCTGGAGAAGGTGTCCTAATACCTACATGCATCCAGTCTATTATGCCAGAAAAGCAGTGGATATACTATTGTGACAGTACAGTAGATTGACGGATTTCTACAAAGCTCTGCACATCAGATGCATAGCCTGAATCCCAAGGACATAACTTCTCACGAACTCCTGGAGTAACATGGGGTGGGAGACTGTAATATACCCAGTTTCTGCTCTGAGATATCATCTGTGTGGCAAATAAGCATCTGGAGGAGGTCAAAGAATGGCAAAACCACTTAATTATTATGACGTTAAACTGTAATTGTCTATTACTCTACATTCAGGCATGAAATTGTTTCAGTCAAGCTGAGCGAAATAATTTAAACTTCACTTTTGCTGCTTGTTATTCACGGGTAAAAGGCGCTGGTCCTGGTTGCCGGGCAGAAAGACACAGCGAGAGTGTGCTATGAAAATTCATTATACCTTGCATGACTTCTTGCTGGTGGCGGAGCCAGGTCTCGTGTTGCTGTTGAGCTGTGAGGAACTGGAGCTAATTTCATCATCATCATCTTCTTCTTCATCAAAATTCATACTGCTGGATATACCTTCAGAGATAATGTTGAACAAGAGAGACAGAATGATGGACACTGAGTCTAACCTGCTATCAGAGAGCGAAGTGATTTATACGCCTTTGATGTTTTACGTTGTACAGTAGAAACAGTTGGAAACTGGTCACATTGGTGTAAAAGTAGTTGTAATCAGACAGTGTAAATGAGGTGAACTGTGAGCAATGTTTGATCCATGTAAGTAATTAACCACAGGTGAGATTTCAGTGGAGAGCCACAGTGGTTTTTAATATGTTTGAGCTCTGTGGTAACACCTTATCTCTATCTCTGTTGTACTGTGCCGGGACTTTCTATCATCCAGTGTCTATCATGGTGTCACACAAAGTGGCCAGAAAGCTATGTTAACTGCATGAAGTCTATAGTTCTTCAGCAGCTACATTTCATGCTTGCTGATGTCAGAGAAAACATAGGTGAGAAAATCTAAAGAAATTAGATGAGCCGGTAGTTTACTTTAACAATAAAAAAAAAGAGCTTTGCTTGCAAACACGTAATGTACAAACATTAGTTTGTTTTCCCGTCGTTGCTCGAAATATAATTGGTAATTATTGGAGTATTAGATTGAGCTGAAGATTTAAGATTGAGCTTGGCATATTTTTTTCCTCATTTTCACAATGAAGATGACATAAAGGAGATGAGATGATACCGCAATTTATTTTGGTTTTTTTTGACTGTTTGATTCCTTGTTTTCATTTCATTGTAAAATAATATAAAATCATAGGGATGCTTGTAAAATTGTAAAATTCTGGGCTGATGCCAATGGCGGAGTAAAAACAATAATTAGGCTCTCATTTGACCCCATTTGTTTTTGTCTCATATTTCCCCTTAAAGCAAGGGAAGCAAAATATGTATTACATCAATTTAAAATCTGACAAGCTGTGCTGAGCTCCCAATGCTTAACTGAGGACTCTCATATTCTACTGGAAAAACATGAAAAAATGTCCAATGAGCAACTAACGATAAAGCTCATCGTGTTTACATCTGGTTAACCTGTCGAGAGCAGGAACCTTTAGGGAACACTTCCCTCTGCAGAGTGGCCAGCAAAAAAAAAAAAGAAGTTGAGAATAGATTAAATTAGTCGCAGCAATGTCAGTGGATTTCCTTGAGGCACTGGGTCGTTATTTCTGGACAGACACAGTGAATAACATATTTCTGTGACATTACATTTGATGCCAAATTACCTGTTCCAGTGTGGCTAATTCTAAACAAATAAGTCAGTTTGTAGACATCACTGAAACTGCTCCTTTTTGGCTACATATGATGAAGAATCTCCTTAACTGAACAAGAAAGCACAGACCTTTCGACAACAAATACAACAAGCAATGCATTACTTTTTATACGAGTATGTTTGAGTCAGTTACACTTTACCTGTAAATTACGCCACATTTTGTTTTTAATCGTCTCAAAGCCAATTTAATGAGCCACAATGAATGAGTGTGACAGTATTCAGCGTTTTTCAGCGTGAATGACGATCTTAAAAAAGGAATCTCTGTCTGCAGTTGAAAGTTTTAAGGTGAGTCACCGTGTTTCATCCTCCTACCAACACATCAGAGCAGCAGACCAGAATACCGTGGGTGTAAATATGCGCTTGTGCTGCTACAGATGCAGCCACAGGCGTTTTCTTGAACAGCTGAAAGTACCTTTCTTGAGCATGGTGACACGCAGATCCTGTTTACTCTGCGACTGAGTGCAGCTCATGACAGGCTCCGTCTCGCTCTCCTCTGTGGTGGAGTGAGCCACTGTCAGTATCTGGATCTGACTGTCCTGCTGGGCGGCGGGGCCTTCGATCGCTGCTGTACCACAATCCAACAAGAACAAACTCAGTCAAAATGTTGTTTTTCTCCTTCTCTCTTTTTTCTTTTTTTTAAAAAATGTCCAAAAGTTTCCCAGTTCAGTAAAACTAAGGCAGCCGTTGCGTGCAAACAACAGCTCAGGCTTTATTCACACAGTCGACAAGCCTGAGTAACTGTGACAACGTTTCCACATCTCTGCCTCTGGGTGATTAGCTCTCTTTCTGATGTTTTATGCGACTGTGTCTCTTTTTGTCTTTAGTATTCAGTTGACCTCTGTTGTCCTTCCTTTCCTTCAGAGCTGTACCTGGAGACATCAAGAAACTTTGGAAACAGTTTGCATCACTTCTGTGTGTCACGGCTTCATTGTTGACCTGATTTCATTCTTTATTATTTTGTTTAAATTTTGATTGTGTTTTTGCATTTACATCTACATTTCATTTCAGAGGCAGATACTATTTATATCTCAGCTCAGAAGTGTGCTGTGCAGCTGATTTTATAACGAGGCTGTGGACAAAATGAGTGACAGGATTCCATCAGTGGGGAGTTTGACCTGCTTAATTTTGCAGCTCAGTTGAATCTCATTTAATTTTCTTTTTTTTTCTGGGACAAAGTAATCCCAAAGATGAACATCCACAGTACTGCAGTGCATCAGGTGGCAAGCATCTCCAATGTCAGGTATAGGTGTGAAAAGATGAGTAATGGGGCCTGGTTATAGTTTCACGCCATTGATCTATCATCTGCATTTGATCTTTTGGCTTTGGAATATTATACTGCATTGGGTTGATTCTGCAACAATAAGCTAAGAATGCTGCACAGAATCACTGATAAACTATCACAGAAGTGTGTAATAGCTATAATTAAAATGTGTATTTTCAGCACTCAGTTTTCTCTCTCCTCTCAGCTGATGGTGTATCATCCTGTCATGCATCATAGCAGACCTCTGACACACATGGTGCTTCACGCCTGACGCGGTTTGAAAAATCGCACCCCAAATCTTTATTTGTCTTAATTGAACAGTGAACAATACGTTATACAGTCCATGACCCATTTGTTTTATCAGGGACATGCTGACCTTTGTGTTTCCCCTTCCTCTCTTTCTTATCACTTCCTGTCTGTGGAGTGGAGCTGGCCGACGCTTTGCCCTTTTTGGCCGAGCGAGGCTGCTGCGTATCCGATATCACGGCTGCCTCCTCCCGTTCAGCCTCTTGCACTTTAATCATAGGGAAGACGAGCAGCACCCATGGATGGAGAAGGAACAGAAATGAAAATGAAGGATTAGCGCATGTAAAATCACTCTGAAGAAAAGTGTTATGAGTTCAAATACAAAGCAACATTTCCATATACATTGCATGTTTTTGTTGGTGTCTCTTCTATGGAATAATGATTTTAGAACAAAAATGTTAAGCCTGAAATTGACTCCCTGCTTCTCAACAGAGAAATGTAGGCTAAAAGTGAAAAGAGGTCAGAAAATCTATTTCCCTTTTTTTTGGCAGCATTGATTGTTTTTGAATTTCCCGTCTTTCCATCACAACATTAAATTATTGCATAATAATATTATCTCAACATTTTCCTCTTCTTTTTGGCAAGAAACGTGACAGTTCATGGCCTTATGCCCAGAAAATAGCCCCCAGAACTGGGGATTAGAAGCTCAGCTCTGGTTTTTGTGCACACATAAGAGGACATCTTCAACACCAGGCCTATCAACACTTCAGCTCATGACGCAGTAATGCGTAAGCGCCTGTAATAGAAACAGTGGCCTGCAAAATCTGGGCACCACAGGTCAAAACCCTTGTTTCTGTGAATGGAAGTGAATGGAGATAATAAGATGATAAGATTAGATTTCCAAAAAGCAGTTACAGCAGGCAGTTTTTTTTTACTTTTACAGTTCACGTTTGGAGGATTTTCGCTGAAAATTCCTGCTACAAGCTTGTCGATGCCATGCACTGCTCCTCTGAGTTGTATCCACAGATCATATTTAGACTGTGAGGACCTAAAAAAAAATCTCCAGAGGTACTCCGCTGTGTATTCTGAGCTGTGATTCAAATCATAATACAGTTTGAGAAGCCACCCTCCCTTCACTTTCAGCTTATTTACAGGTGCTGTGACTTTTGCTCACATAATTTACTCAAATGTTATTGAATCCATTTCTCCTTCTGCCAGTGAAATGTTCCCCGTGGCTACAACACACACCGCAGCCTGAACAATCCACCCCCATGTCTCACAGCTTGAGAAATTTTCTTTTTTTTTTTTTAAATCACGCTTCCTTTTCTCTAAAAACACACTTGCTGATTGCAAGCAAAAATATCAAATTTTGATTTAAATCAACCCACACCATGAAAAGCAGTTGGCTTATTCAGATGTACATTTGCAAACTTTTGATACAGAACTTTGTGGTGAGGACTCAAGGAAAGTTTTCCTTTGAGGACCATATTATGTTGCTGCACAATAGAACAGTTCACCACCTCAGTTCACCACCTCTTTCTTTTGTTCATTCAGATCTCACTTCACCTCCAGTCTGCAAACCTCCCCAATCATGACTGTTAAAAAACATTAACAGTCATGATTTTGGGGGTTACGTATAGCTCCATCTGGGAAACCAGATAAAACAAACACGGCAGAGGAATGAAATCTCATCTGGCCCAAGAAAATATGCTGTCTGTAAAAAACAAACAAACAGATTGATCAAACAAGCTTTCTCACGTCTTTCTTTGTTCAATCGATGTGTTTCTTAACCTCTGTGTTTGAGCTCTCTGGATCGACAGAACACCGCAGGAGAATAGGTTCTACTTACCGTGGTAAATGGTGCTGCTGTTGCTACTGAGGTAGGATTCGACCAGTGGTGCTTGTTCCTCGCTCTGCTTGGTGCGGCGAGTGCGGGATCTCCCGTCCACGTTAGACTGCACCATCAGAGGCTCTTGTCGCTTTTTCTTCTGCTTCTGTTCAAGGAGCGCCCGCTGAGGTTTTGAGCACACAAACATGCCAAGACAGTAAGACACATAATGAAGACGAAGTTTTAGCAAATGAGAGATGTTCCCCTCTCTCGTAACGATCACAATACAAATACTTTACATCTGACAGAAAAGCCCATCAAAAAGGAACCTGTTTTTAATTTTGTGCTCATAAGTGTTTGGCGTGTTTTAAACTTTTGTATTTATAATACAATGAAAATCTGAATATATTCTGAGAATTCCAAATGACCTAGTTCAAGATTTATTTAAGAATTCAGTTGCTAGTTGTTTCTGTAAGATCATCTTATTTATTTCCAATTCACAAAATAACTAAAACATAACATTTAGACCTTTGCTCTGCTCTGCTTCTTTTTACGTTTTACATTTTTAAATACATTTCTTTGTGAAGATGCAACACAGGCAGTATGATACTTTGAGCCAAATTCTGCAGGGATAGCGACAGAAGGCATTCATGTTGTTCGATAGTTGTTTAACGCAGTTTAACAAATCAGAACAGCTTTGGAGGCATTTGAGGACCGAGTGGGCCGGTGGTTTTTACTGTTGTGGCTAATCTTAATCTGTGTTTTTGACGTTGTAAGCTGCGGGCAGAGTGTCCGTTCGAATTCATGATAATATAATATGTTGTTAAACCCTGAAGAAACTTTTTACTGTTGCAGTAAATATAGAATAGTAATTGTAGAGTTACTATCTAAAGCTATTGTGGTGGCCAGCAATGACACTCTGAAGAAGAGAGACAGCTAAAGAAGCCTCTGACAGAAGCTGCTCTCTTGTTTGATTAATACATTATGTAGAGACTGTGCAACTGGCAACCGTTTCAGAGTGTACCCTGCCTCTCACCCAATGCCGCTGGGATAGGCTCCTGTTAAGCTTGCTTAACAATGCCTTAGTTCTTTAAGATCATCTGCTCAAACCATATGACCGTAGACATAATATACTCTGCAGGTTTCATCTAACTATACACTACATGCAAGTTGTCAAACCGTAGCTCATCTATTATTAAAGGCTTCCACTTATTGAGAATTTCAGTTGCAGAGCTTCTTCTCCCTGTAAAGACACTAATGGCCATTAGCAGGTACATTCCCACAGGGCATGGATTTGGTGGGCAAGCCATCAAAGGGTGCTATAAAAAGTCTTAAAGACACAACTACAAGTAGGTTTTTTCTCCTTTAAAGTAAAATGGAACCTATACATAATGATAACGATCACCATGAAATGATGCTTCAAAAATATGATTTGTTATGGCTTGTTCTTCCTGAAATTTGTGGTAGAAGTGTAGAAAAAACACTTCTACCACAGGCTCACAGGTGGGAAACAGACATTAGGGGAATCAAAGCGCTTCATTTAGGAAACCAAAATCAAAAACACTGCTAAGGTAGGGGTTGCAGGAGCAACTATCCAAAAATACAGAGTGGGGAATAAACTAAACTTGACTTGGCCTGGCAATCTGACATCCAAACAAGAAGTATCAGTTAAACCCTGGAAGTATGTACAATGAGGGGGCTAATCACAAAATGAACAACAGGTGTGGTAATTGGCAACAGAGACCTTTTTTCAAGCCTTTTTGTACTACTGTTCAAAATTTCAACATAAATATTTAATTCCCTACAAATTGTACTGCAAACTCATCACACGGTACAGCAGAAATGGTGAACAGAGGTTGTACACTACATTGACAGTAATAAACCATTATGCACTGTGGCCTGGAGCCAGGAGCTGATGGAGCGTGCTACTGCCACCTCTTACTAGCTGGTGCTAACGCTTGCGCTTCATTATTGGGATTTTCCAAGCTGTTGAGAATGCCTGGTGAGCACAAAATACTCTTCAACCATGAAATTGTTGGTCTCTTTCTGCCTTAGATGCTGGACTTGAGACATGTGTGTAACATATGTACAGGAACCAAATTGGACTTAAGTTGTTCAGTCTGAACAGGAAGCTGGAATAAGGTGTTATGCAGCTCGCTTTTTACATATTTAAATGTGAGCTTTAAATGTGAGTTTTTTGTGGGTAATATTAGAATATTGAATTATTACAATACAATTGCAGTCAAAGCTTATGTAGGTGGATAAAGAGCAATAAAACCTTTTTTTTTTTAATTACAAGTGTACCTATATTTGTGTGATAAGGTTTTATGCCATCGTTGGGGAGAGATACAACATGTTATGACTTTTAGGGCATAATTATCAATCACCACTGAATTCACGTATCCAGATCCACTATATAAAGTTTATAAGATTACAATATAACAAAAATAACATAGACCATGACGTAAAGCTAGACTGGCGACGTGTGACTAGTTACATCTTAAAACTGGTGTTATTTTTTTCGCACTTGAATGCAAAATGGGCTGAAAGTGTTCCCATTGATTATATTTGACAAGACCACATGAACACTACCATTTATATAGGACTCAACTGACATGATAGACTACAGAAACACAGCATAACATGTCACTATGCTTAGAAAAGAATTTAAAATCGCTGCCTGACAGCATTTCTTTTGGTCACGCTACAGTGTAGCAGGCAACAAACAATGACAGCAGCTGACAACGTCTGATTTGGTTGGGTCAGTCTCTTGATAAAACTGCTTTGTTAGAATTTATTTGTCTTACTCTGTTATTAGAACTGCAGAAAGAACGGCAAAGACTTACCTGCCTGTCCAGTTTCTGCTGTCGAAGGGTGGTGCCCTCATCGTCTAAAGTGCTGCAAAGAGAAGAGCAAAAAGAGGCAGAATGAGGTTAAAATACTTAGGTCCCTCCTTACCCGTACGAGTGAAATCAGGTTTGCCCATGTAGTATAATGAAATGTCATAAAATAAGCATATATGCCAAAGTGGAACAAGGTTCACCACATTATCAGCCGTGTGCTAAAGTCATCAAGTCTCATATTATCTGTGTGCAATCTGTTCAGTCCAGGTGAGTGTGATAGTCTCTATTGCTGTTTTGCTTATTCTTTATTTTTCTTTCCGTTTCACGTCTATCTGTGTCTTATCTGCTTTGTCGTGTGGATTCGCTCCATATCGTGTTTGCTCTGGTTCCACTTTGGAACACTGAGGAGAGCCAAATGCAGCTGGCATAAGAAGAAGTGGGGAGAAGTGAGTAGAAACCATTGAAATAAATACCAGATGACAACTCATACCTTGACTGTAACTGTCATAAAAGCTCCCAAAAGTGTTTATCGGCTGCCACAGAATCCTCACTATTTTCAAGGACCCTCCAACTAACACTGGTTATCCCCCTGACTTAAAAAAAACACACAGCTCTAAAAGGCTAAAGAGTGGGGGAAGGCTGCAGACAAGCAGCAGAAAGGAGCCATTGCCTTTTAACATAAAATAGAAATTTACATATGTGTGTCATATATTGAAGACATAGAGCAATTATTTTTATGGAGAAAAAAGCTTTATTTTAGTTTTAAGGTTTTAATGAATGCACGAGAAAGACTGAGAGCCATTTATACCTTCACAGAGGTATCCATCTGCAGCTCTCTTAGTCCCTGCCGACGGAAAGGGCAAAAAACTAAAAAGCTTAGGCTACAGAGATGATGCTGCACACTGATTGAATGTTGATTGGCTGAAAGTTACTTCAGGCTGGCGAGAGACCGGAGGGGACGTGAGCAAAAACTATAAACAGCAAAGAAGCACAGGGGTGAAGCACAGTCTGCATCTACACTGGACAATCCGAATTACTCTAACACTCAGTGTCACTTCATCACAAAGCAGATCTTTGTCTTTTTTGATTTCTGTGTTTTCTAAAGCAGAGTAAAACTAAGGAATCAACAACAGCACCAACACGACCAAGAGAAGGCGGCATCCATCAAAGACCTAATACACAGAAACAGAGAACCATACAACATTCCCTCTTGGTCAAGTTGGAATCACCGGTTAACATACAGTAATGTGCATGTTTGGACTGTGGCAGAAAACCAGAGCTCTTGGAGAAAACCCACACAAGCACAAGAAGGACATACAGGCTTCACACAGAAAGAGCAGGGGTACAATTCAAACCAGGACCCCTCTTACTCAGAACAAACACTTAAATCATCGCGCTGCATTCTATCTCATTGCCTAATATGCAGCATATGAAGTTGTCTGACAAGAAAACAGTGCACAAGAAGGAATTTCAAAAGCTGGCTTTTATTACTCCTGCATATGAAATGATACAAGTGGAAGTGATAAAATGTATGAGCTAAAAAATGCAAGTGAAATTAGTTTTTTTTTTTTTGTGGAGCAGAGAAAATGAAAGTTAATTTAAAAAAATGGAGTAATGAATTATCAAGCAACTCCATTAAAGCCAATATAGAGCGAAAATAGAGCCATGTTCCATCATGCTCCATTACCGCTGCTGTATTCGTTATGCAACTTAAAATGTGGCCATTTATCAGTTTTACCAAAGTGGCCTCAAAGTTGGATGTAGCAAAAAAAACAAGTTGAAATTTTACATACTAATAATATGAGTGATGAAATCTATGTTTTCACATAGATTACATAGATTATAAGAATTGTGGTAAAATTTCAACAGCTGATAAACTTTGTTGGATCTTCTATTTGGAAAATGAAACAACATGGCTCCAATGTCATTATATGATAAATGTTTCAGTCAAATCAGCTGTAAAATCAGTCGAAATACTCATAAATAATAATTTATCAAGCCAATTTACGTTTTATATACATATTTCTTTTAACTCAAAAGCATTTTAGTAACATTTTTAGAACTGGATTCTTTAGTTGTTGCAAATGCCTCATAACTGCAAACTCAAAATGCATAAAAAAAAATTTCCCCGACAAACAAAAACTAACATTTCCAGAAAATCTGCATTTTCTACTTTTTTTATTTTTATAGTTTTTAGAGTATTCTCGTTTTGTCCACAACTCACAACAACACTATAGGGCGACATACAGAAAATTCGCTTGATCAAACAAACGCCTCATTTCATCTGTGCGCTGCTCTTTATTCATTGCATTCATTTAATGGTGCATTGTCTTCGAGCTGCTTTGCATTTCCAGTAGCTTGCAGGTTACAGCGAAGATTCTGCAAAGGTTACAAAAAAAGCATTTGAGGACATGAGGGATCGTGACCAGAGGCACGAGTGCAGAGTTTTTTCTTTGAGTGCAAACTGAAGGATGCTTAAGATATGGTATCAGGGAGGGCACAGACAGCAGCATCCGTCACAAGAAAAGCAGGGACAAAGGAATTAAGAATGGTGACGTATGCTGTTTGATGTGTAGAAATGATTTCTAGCTAAAAATCATGGATTTAGTTTCGTCCTTCAACATAACCCACAAGCACAAATGCTCACCTCAACATATGCAAAAGTTACAAAAGTGAAAACTGTATCAAAGGACAAGTAACCTCTCAAACCTTCCAAGACGATTCGACTCTGCTGTCCACACGCTCAGTGTTCTTAGGTTTGATCTTAGCCTCTTGAAGCATCACAGAAAGTGTATGTCTCATTACAGATGACTTCGGATAGACTGTACTAGATGAAAGAGACTCACTGTGCCCCGTAGCTCCACAAACTCGACGAAGAAAACTTGCTCCCGGTCCTCTCATCCTAAAAGCTTTTCACCAGGTTGCTGTTTAGCGCAGACGTGACTGGTACTGCTTTGCATGTGCTCTCTGAAATCTTTCATGTCTATAAAAAGCAACTGTGTATCATCTGCACCATATTTCATCCCAAGTAGAAAGTAAAGACAAAGGGAAAAAACGCGGGGATTGTTCCAGCAGCACAGCACACAGCTACCTACGCAACATCACGCACATCACTCTAATCCCAGCCTGTAAAAACATTCTCCTTGTATGCTTTTCTGAACTCTTTGTTGCACTCAATACAACTGGGTTATATCGGCACGAATACTAGACAATATGTGATTTGCTGGTACACTCTGACATAATGCTGAGGTCTCCGCATGATTTCAGAAAGTTGGCCTCTGTTTCTCTTTCCACCACAAAATGCCTGTGAATGTGCCAGTTGTAGGAGATACAAAAAAAAATATTCCCGGCTTTCATTGTATTAAGAGCCGCTTTCTATATCTGACAATCTATAAAGACAAGCATCAAGGTAAAGGGCCAAACAATTGCCTGCACAGAAATAGATTCAGAGACCAGTCTCCAGTGTAACAACCTGTTACAGAACATGTAATCATTCCACACTGTGCAAAATCAAAAGTCTATTGGCCACACACTTATTTACGCTATTTTTAGTATTTATTAGTATAGCTTTTCTGTTACATAAACAGTTAAGTATTTGCAATAAAAAAGTAGGAAATACACAACACAATTTATCATGACTTAAGTAACAGCAAGCTAAAAATCACAAACCCCACATTTACATTGAGCTGTAATGAAATCATTGCTAACCTTAGGCAGCTGCTGGAGGATTGATTAGAAATACCAGAATCCGCATTAATAGATATGTTTATATCAGTGTAATTGTTTTTTCATACTAATTGTCTGCCACTGTGCTGATGAAGATTACTTGTCATGTAGGGAGATGAGCTCTTGCACGTTTGAGTCAAAATGAAGGAAAATGGGACTATTAGCTGAATCAATAGTGTAGCGTAGAAATAATGAGGTTACTTACAACAGCCCATTTAATCAGCTTTATTAGAACAATTATTCAGATCAATTTATTCACAGGACCCTCGAATGATGTTTTGGAGTTTAGACCAGTCTGGATGAAATATTTCCACACTTCATTCATTCATTCGTTGTGCCTCCAATTTAGGGTTACAGGGGGGGTTGAACCTATGCCCGCCACCACGTGACAAGAGGCCAGGCACACCCTGGACGGGTTACCAGTCTGTCAAAGGGCTACATGTCCTGGCTTGCATTAGGCACCAAAACTACTTGATGAGGTATATGAAAAGATTGCCGTATGACTACAAAATACCCTGCTGTGAAATGTCAACAAAGCTTCGTTCTGCACTGACCTTTAACTCAAAGAAGACCTGACAAACCTGACAAAGTGGATACATTCAAATGCATGTGATACTGACATCAACACACACACAAAAAAAAAAACAACGAGTCTTTCGGATGTTTTCTTCAAGTCTATTTCAGTCAGTCCTGATTTGGCAGCTTTTGATTTAAATTGGCCTCCAACATGCATGTGCTGTATTGGTTTGTGAGTTTGTCCATATGTTTGTATTACTTGCATATGGACCCCTAAGTAAAACTCGTTCAGGGTAAACAACCGCAGCACAGAGACAACAAATCCGATTCTGATTGTATTTGTGTCAATGCGTGTTCCATTAATAAAGTTAGAATTTGACAGATGCCAGTCTCTCTTAGTAGCATTGTTAAACATTGTTAAACATCCTCCTCCCAGATAGCAACAGTACTTTTCCTTTTCCTCATTGTTCTAACCTTTCTCGAATAGACACCACACAGATTTTTAATAATAGATTTTAACGCAACGTGACTTTCATGCATTGAAAAATTCAGAAACACATTCATCCCTGCTTTTGTGGAAGAGCAAACCCTCCCAGAATCTTCTTGTGACCACTGTGCTCTCTCTTGCTCTGCTCTCCAACGTCTGTGTCAACAGCATTTACGAAAGGTGAACAGAATAATCACTTTCATTAACAAAACAACAGGATAGTTATCCAACACTTGCTTTATGCAACCTGCCTTCTCTTCAGAGCTTTCAATCTCTGGCGACAGACCCACTGATTGTTCCTCGAGCTCTTGTGGCCCAGCAGCTCAGAGACCTCTGAGAAACCTCTATGGTTCCTAATTAGTGAGATTTATGCGGATGATTCCGCGAGAATGAGGCAAAGCAGAAGAGACGAGAATAAAAGACAGAGAGTGTGCAGGTGTCTGCTGATTTGTGATGAACAGGGAAACACTTTTCAATTGCACATGATGGTTTTTAACTTGTGTGGTTTTCTTTCATTCGCCATCTTGTTACTTTTGAAGTTACACGAGCATTTTAAGAGACAAAAGGCTATCACACACAATACCTGAAATCTATAAATGATGCACATTTGCTGCTGTTTACATGACCCAAAATGCAGCAGCAGCCACAAAGCAAATAATGGGATGAGGCGCCTCTCGATTTTAACCAGAACTCATTCCCACCATCATGTTGACATCGCTCGCAGAGAAAGAAACACCTTGGACATTCCTGGCAGCGACACAGCCCACCCACATCCTCATCAGACCACATTTCAGACCACTACAAAACCAACTGTCAACTGATAAATGGATCAAGTTGTTTTTGTTTGAATGCTTTTGTTTTAGTTACTTGAAGGACAATGTATCTAGTCTCAGCCTAAGATCTTGCATTTTGGTGATGAAAATAAATTGATATAAATGTAACCTTGAACCTGTTGATCACTCAAAAGCTATTTCAATTGCATTAGCCCCCACGCCCAAAAAAACACTGAAATGGGTTATCTGATTGAATTCCTCCATCAAAAGACTGACAGTCCTGCAGGTACATCATCAGTCAGTAAATAATCAGTGCACTAACAGGTTTGATGACAAAGCTTACACACAGATGCAATGAAAATGTATTTACCTCCCACTCTCAGTCACACATACAGACAGACAAAGCACTCCATGCCTGCAATCAGAGTAATTAAGTGTGTCAATGGGCATCAGACAGGAGGATAATGACACACACGGACCTGCAATAGAGCAGGTCAAACAGCTTGCGATTGTGTGGAAGGTGTCTGGTCATCCCATCGATGGGTTCACGGGTGGCTTTGTTATCTGTTAAGGCTTGATTTTATGCAAAATGGAAATGCTCAGTGCATCGACCTGGTAAATCGCTGACAAATTGAGCTCTACGAGTAGTGACAAACCTTTCAACTGAGGGCTGCATGGGGAGGCCAGGGTAGTGCACTGAAAATGCTGAAAGAGTGTAACATTTACAAAACTCTTTTATCCTCAATCATTGTTTGCATGAAGTGTAAGCGCGCATAAATACTTGCACAGGGGTGTATTTGCAAAGCCTTTATTGTCACACCAGCTGGACCATTTTGTCAACACCGGATCTGACTAAAAAAATATCCTGATTTGCCCATAATTGTGTGAAAGTATATTTGTAAGCTACTGTTTCTAAATTAATGGTAGCAGAATAGAATCCATCTATACCAACTACCCCCTGCTGAAGGTCAAATGCCTGTGAAATTCAGGAGTGATTTTGATTTCTTTGCATGATGCAAAGATACATCAGCCTATCGGCCTATTGACAAACAGTAAAACAGGAACCAACAGCAGTGGCTGATACTTATGTGTGTCCTGCTTGTGCTGTGTTGACTTTGACCTGAAGGTTTATTCACATTTCATCTTGTTAGGCTCAGAAAGAAGAAGCTCTGAAAAGACATTCAGTTGGAAATGCTAAAAAGTCTTTTAGCTATTTATCTATTTATTGCAGAGATGATCTTTTTGTGTGAAAGGTTGTGTTAAAGGATCTTCTTTATACACTTTTCCGAAACGTAATGCTCTTTAAAATGTAGAGTGATGAACAGCAGTATTACTTTTAGACTGTTTAGGGACATTTCATAGGACACTTTTAATTTATTCTCTGGCATTAAAGGGAAAATAAATTACAAAAACTATCTGTATTGGTAGGGACCAATGGCTAAATCATTATTCTTAACATATGTATCAGCATCAGCCTAGCAACATTTCACAACAACCAAATGTTGAAAACTTATAGTAGTAGCTAATTTTATCATACCAAAAATAAAAAAGCTCATAGAATCTAGGGTATTTTTTGTACTGGATGGAAGTTTGACTGCAGGCCACTGATATCTTAAGTGCATCGCCAGATGACACACAGTTCGTGTGTCACTGGCTGAGACGTTAGCAAGCTTGATTTCTTCCATTTGCATGGTGCCATCCATGAAGGTGTAATTGGAAAAAATTAATCTGATGTGCGCTGCATAGAGGCAACTTGACCTTGAAGGTGGGACTGTAAACGACACGGCTTAAACTTTCTCTCGCTCTAGATTTCTGGATGTTAGGAAGAATAAAACAGCACTGGAATCCATTTTTCGACAGCAAAACAATTTCACCACTTCTAATCTACCCCGCCAGTGACAAAAAGAACAAGCGAGTCCTCAGCTGCGAAAATGCTAATCTGGCGAATTTGCTCCCCACAGAGATGAACCACTGTGCAACGACGGCTGCTTCTTTGTGGCTCTGTGAGCTTGTGGGATGTGCTGCCCTAATTTCGTTGATTTCTGTCAATGCTTGTGCTGTACGTTTCTAAGGGATGAGAAAGCAACAGAGCGCAGCTTAAACTCTGCACAGAAGCACATGCATCTTTAAGGGCAGACTCATGTGATAAAATAGTAAAAACCCTGTTCACCGGGAAGCCCACGAATCTCAAAACTAAAATAGCCTTCTTCAATACTTAACTTCTTTTTGCAGCCCAACACTCATTTCCAACTTTATGGAACATTTTTTTCTGGAATAAGCGTGGAGGCCAAAATGTAGATTTTTACCAAATAAACTATTTAAAAATTGCAAGTCTCATTCTGGAATTTGTAGATTGCAGCCGTATCTTATAGCAACCATGAGCCAATGGTATCAAAGCAAGCAGGGGGAAACCATGGCAATGGGGTTTCAATCAGAGGCAACAGCCAGCAGCGGTGGTGCTGCACTTGAAATGATTAGAGCGGATGTCGGTTTGACAACAGGGGGGGCTCCCATTTCTTTGTTTTGCTCCAAAAAATTATTTCGTCACCCGCTACAAATCTCAGGACTGCATCGTCAGCATTGGCACCAGTTAAACACATGCACGCAGATTTACCCAAGAAGCACTTTCCCAAACACGGGTAAAAACTTCCTTCGCCATCCAAAAGACAAATGATTGAAACGGTGTAGTTAAGAATGTAATCCTGCACCTTACATCCATGACATCCTGGTCAAAATACTTTAACCCAATTAATAATAATAACATTTCAAGGAAAGATTATATTCACAATTATTTTTGGAGGTGAAACTCTATAATTCACTTTGGATTTGCTGCAGTCTAAACTATGAATATAAATGTGCAACACTTTTCTAGTATGAACATGTAAAAGAATAACAACCCTAGAAAGTTTGCTTTTATTCGCTCACTTCAATGCTCTTCTTATCAGTCTGATCTCCTTGTCGCACAGTTGTACCGTTGAATGGCCACTCAAATACACACACACACACACATGCACACACTGCTTCAGAAGATGAATACTGTGCTCTTTCATGTGTTCTGAGGAATCTGGTACAGTACCTGTAGGGAATCCAGTCGGAGGAGTGCTTGGAGCTCATTCTGTATCAGCCGCTGCTGCCTTACTGCGAGGCTGAAGGCCTGCAACAGCACCAGCGCAAGTGGCTATGGGGTCTGAAGACGGCGATCACAACCACAGAGCCCACATTGCCTGTTCATCCTCTGCACACAGCCCTGTAATCCCAGCCCGCCTGTTTCTCTTTGTATGTCCTCTAACTGTGGAACAGCAGATGACTAACAGTCCAGTCAGACAGCCACACTCTTTTTCAGTTTTGCACACTGGGCACATGAAAAAGCCGTATTCTTCTCTTCCATGTGTATGCTTCCAGTCAATGCCTCTCCTCTTCCCTTCTCCCATCCACCGCCTCTTCTCCTTCTCTGCGCTGGCTCTCTTCCCTCGCTCTTACTCTGTAGGCTCTGTCTGAATCTCCCTCCGATTCGTTCCCTTTAAATCCCCCCTCCCCTTCCTCAGACTCCATCCAAATCTCGCTCTCTGCCTCTTTGCCCAATCTATCTCCCGTTATCTCTCATGCAGCATCACCTGCAGCAGCAGTGAGAGCAAAGCCTTGAGGAAAGAAAGAAGGAAAGGTGATAGAGAATGCCCTCTGCCTTGCCTCTTTGTGGCTCCTTCAGTGCTATTTCTGCACAGTGCCACCCGCTCATTCTGCTGCTACCCTTCACAAACACACACCCTTTCTTTTCTGCACTCCTCATCTTTCTTGCACACCGTGCGTGCTGCATGAGGCATGTAAAGCAGGGACTCAGATGTGTTTTCTGAACCATAATTTATTTATTCTCTCAGAAGAAGCATTAGCATATGAGTGTGCAGAGAAGTGCTAACAGCCTTTAATTCAACACTCTCTACAGGCAGACAAAGGCACTCTGTGATAGTGCCACAGCTCTGAACCTCTCTCACACACATCTGCTTCCGCCCTCCTTCTGCCACCCCTCACTGTCACCGCACAAACACACATCACTCCCTGTGCTCTCCATCTATAGACAGATAAACCAAGCGACTTCCTTGTAACGAATCTGGTTTACAAGGAGTCAATTCATGTCATCGCTATCGACAAGCAAATATCTTCATTTTAAGCATGTGATCTTCTACATATGCAGATGTGGGCAATGACCTGCGGCAAGTCCTGAAAATGTATTTGGTAATGGTTACAGATGAAAGCCTCATGTTCGTTTCTGACCGTAACAGATCCTAAAGAAGCTAAATTTAACATGGATTAAGGACATCTGGAGAGCTACGCTATTCTGAGTATCATGCATTCAAGTCTGAGAACACACACACTGAAATAATAAGGGCTGAGACATTTATAATGTATCCAAGTTGATTCTCCCAAGGTCATATCATGTGCTTATCAGAATAGACACACATTCACACGGTGAAGCTGTAATGCAACACTTAGCAAGCGCATGGTGTTGTTTAAGCACAGTCAAACAGTGGACCCACCATCAAGGGTAATCAAGCGTCTTCCCTCAATAATTTATTGCACACTGAAAAAAACAAACGTCACTGATGGAGTCACTTAGTAACAGTATACTGTCAAATCAAAAGGCATTAAAACCCAACTCAGACAAGTGTAACAGGTATGTGTTTTATATTTTCAATACCAATGTGCTTAACCAACATATAATTTACCGGCATCATGAGCTGAACTTTTTGGTAATCAACAAACTTTTGACTTTTTTTATAAATGTAAATAAAAACTGAATGCAGTGACTTGCAAATCTCATAAACAAATATTCAGTTCTTCCTAAATGTATAGAGATAGAAAGATAGAGATGCCGAACGAAGTATCCACCTCTCTAAGGTTCTTTCTTAAAATACCCATTAATGTCACTGACCAGCTACCAGTAGACCTAGTCAGTATAAACAAATTCCTCCAGCTGTTTCTTTTAAGCACCACTTCTTTTCTTACCTTTTCAGCCTTTCGTTGCCGCCCCCACGCCAACTTTTTCGAGACCTATTGCTGCCTTCAAATTCAAAGCGAGCTGACTTTTTTCATGCCACAGAAAAATATTTCTCTTTCAACCTCTGATAAGTTTACTGTGTCTTATTGAGAGAAATATTGGTTTGTGAGGTTTGAAAATCATTGCATTCTGTTTTTTATTTATGTTTTACACAGTGCCCCGTCTTTTCTTTTTTCTTGGGTGTATACCTAATGTGGAGTTGTATTAAAAAGATTTTTTAAAAATGAGTTAACCACTAGATACGAACCGCATACCTTGTTCATTAAATTGACAATTAGACTGAGATGAAAATGGTCAAACAGTTGCCAATAATTACAACTGGTAGGCAGCTCTGCCCAGAAGTACAGCCAGAGGTTGATTTTATTCGACTAAACCCAACTGCAAACCACTTTAACACAAGCACAATAAAAAATTGATTGCATTCTCTAATTCTATGGTCTTTCAAAAAGTCAAGCTATAAATGAGGAGCACTTTCAACCGTAAATAAAGTGTTGAAAGGAAAAAAAAAAAACAACTTCAAAACAAATCAGCAAAAGCAGAAACAAACTGATATCCCAGACTTTTGCTCCCACCAGGACAAAAGCAACCTGTGACTTTTAATTAAGCTGGAGGACTGAGGAGCTAAAACTTATTTATTTAAACTCAAGCGGAATTCTCATGGTCAATTTTCAATCAATTTGCTTTCTTGTAAAGGACAGGCTTTTATCTGTGATGCAGGGAGCTTTACTGAAGGCTTGGTTTGACTAAACCTGAGTGTTTTCCTCTTTTGTCTTTGTTCAATAATGATATCACTCTGGCATAATGTCTTTATTACCCCAGTCGGCTTTTAAGCCTGTTCCATTTGCTTCCTACATATGAGGTTGCTGCCATTCTCATTTTGTTTATAAATCGTAAAATGAAGCCCACCATTAAAAGTAATAAAAAAATAATTTCGAGCTTGTTTCTGAAACAGTGCAGAAATCTCTTGCATCTAGAAAATGAAACCTGATTTATGTTAAAACCTGATTCACGTTGCTTTTCCTGCCACTTAACGTGTGTTTTTGTGTGTGTCTATTTATTATACAGCCAGGTCAGCTGACTGGTCATTTTCCAGTGCACCAAAAAGTCAAGTAAGTAAATTGTCATGGAGAAGACAGTTTGATAAATAAGGGAGGAGTAAAGTTTTAATAAAAGATGTCTCAGTAAGTCAGAGAGGCAGGGAGGCAGAGAGAGTGCTGCAGGTACGTTTGTTGGTGCTTTTATCAGTTTTTATTCAGTGTTCGGAAATAGTAGACAGCCGTCTTAGTGTTCTGCTCAATATTGTGGAAAGTACTGAGGTTCTGTTCTATGAGGCATACTGTTCAGATTCAATGAGAGAGATGGACGAGAGTGAGGGAGAAATCCCAAAACTTCAAATGACAGAACAGTGAAAAGGTACGCAATGAATGAGGGACACAACTATATAAGATCTGCTCTTTAAACTTGTTGCTATTCATTGTTACCCCATCACTGAAATGGAATACAATCCTACTCCAATCTGACTGCCTTATAATGCGGGGAGAAGAAAGAACAGGATTTTTTAGAAAGATTATTAATGGTGGTCATCCTATTAGGTTGTGGTGGTGACAAAGAGGCCGATGAATTTCAAAAGAAGTTGTAGCTGTAATATCAGATATTTGGTTGTGTATCAATGTTTGTGACTAAAGGAGCAGAAGGAACTAGCCGCTCCGCTGAAGAACAGGTGTAAGAACAGCACCCTTCTTAATATTTGATGCTGTAGGGAGGACTTTGAAGTTTGGTTGTGAGAGACACAGAGAGAGAGTGGGTGGGATGGTGACTTTCTTCCCTTCTTTTATTCTTCCTCCCTTCCTTCTTTTTGTTCCTGTGACCATGCAACCATTGCTGAATTAGACAACAAATGATAAGATCCTCTTGACAAATTCGATTTTTCCCATCCAGAATTTGGACAGAGTTTTCCCGGAGGCATTTCACTGTTGGTAACAGGAGGCCAGCAATAGCAGTCATTATAATAATGGTCCTGGCACAGAAGGCACACTGATGTGAAAATGGATATCTGGATTGTGTCTATCTGTCTCAGTCAGAGTGACTGAACCACAGCTGCAGAGCACACAGCCTTAATAATATAGCAGCCTGATCAGCTATGCAGGACAAGTGGCAACTGATGAGTGACTTTTCCCTTTGTGGGGGTTAGTCCTGAAAATGTGTATATTTTTCTCTCATTTGGATCAACCAAAAACTATGATTCATAAGCACCAGATGCTGGAAGTAACGTGCATAACTGACTGAAGTCACAGCAATTTTTCTGTCATGGCACAGTTTGTACCTAGCTGTAGCTCTCAGAGGAATAAAAGGTTGTTCCATCCATGTTGAACACTCGCTTAATCCAATACAGGGTTTCAAGGGGGGGGGGGCTATCCCAGGTGCCATTGAGCGATAGGTGGGGAACATCCTGGATGCGTCACCAGTCCATCACAGGGCCACACAGAGACAAATGACACAAACAACTAAATAAAACAGTTGTTTTATTTATCTATTTGTTGTGTATCTTAACAGAAGAGACACTTCAGTTTTGTGTTGGAGTAAACCTGTGCACCTTTCACAGTTATAGTCACAATGAGAGTGATTTCTGCACACCATGTATTTACAAACATCATACCCGGCACACTAACAGGAACAAAGAGTTCATATCTGGCTGCCATTATTTATACCTTACGTGACATCATTAAAAAAAAAAATCTGAACTGCCTGAATGTACCAATAACAAAAAGCACTCTGCCCTCCAAATTTAGTCAGGAGAACAACTTTTTATGGAGCATTCAGCCCTAAAATAAGGAATTAGAAGGAGGCAATTAGGACACAGCTAAAGAGTGCGTCACTGACTGGATCCATATTATGTCACATCACTCACGGGAGCTGCTGCACCTCAGAGTGACTGAACCAGAGCCAAGGGATCGTGTTAGCAATGTGTTATTGCAAGCTAAAATAGTCATACCTGCATCAGGATTGAGAGGAAGGATGGTGTTTAATAATGCCCACCTGTTAAATTATTCATACACAACACACAGCTGAGCAACCGAGGAGCGAAATGGCTGCAACGGATATCAGATGGTGCATCAAGTGTATAAGTGAAACTTGATGTTGAAGAGAACAAAAATGGTTTTGGAAACCAAAACATGCTTTAATGCTACCATGTTACCATTCTGCTTCCATAATACGCCTTTCTTCAAAGTAGAAAAATGTCCAAAATATACCTTTATATTCAACTCAAACTGTGGACACAGTTTCTTCTTATACTCTCAGTGTATAGAGAGAGACATATAGAGACCTATATTCTGAATGTTTAAAGTGAGGGCAAGCATTTTCTTGTTTATGGAGCGCAGGAAAAGTCTTTCACTCAAACATGTCGACAAAATGTCACAAGAATTTCGCACCTGGCTTTAATCAGAGTTCAGGTTGCAGAAACATTAGCATAGGGCATATTTTGTTGGATACTAGCAAACCTGCACATCTGAAAAATAAAATCTATGAAAAACAATGATGAATGTTAGCAAATGGGGAACTTCCAGTGCAAGACGCTGGTTCCCTTTAAAAGTTAGAAAATTATTTTAAAAAAGCAGTTACTGCACCACCGAGCCTGGTAGTAGAGATGGCCCAGTCAAATTTAATTTAGTTCAACATATTTTCCACTGAGGTATCGAAAATCAAATAATTGAGCAGGAAATTGTCAGTTTAAGGAAACTACTGCATCTACACTTGAAGGTCCAACTGGCAGAAGAAAACCGCAGAAACCTACTGAGGAAACATTTTCAAATAGTTGGCAAAAACGCCAGAAAAGGCAGGCACGCCATTGTCCCCTCTTATCACTATGGAAAGTAGCCAGAAACAAAGGCATTTAAAAAGCTTGATAAGATGGCAAATTCAAGCTACCGCAGACAGTCTTCTTGAGGAAGCTTAGTCAACATCAGATAACATTCAAATAACATATTTGCTGTTTAAAGCAGTACAGGGCAGGCAGGAAGCCTATCGAGGCCTGCTATGGATCAGCATCATCAGACAGTCATCCACGGAGGTCCTTCAGAAGGTGATTTCGCACATATAATCAAATGTATCAAATTGAGAGCAACAGTGTGTTGCTAAAACCAAATGGCCATTCTGTGAAGGTTGCTGTAGGCATTTTGTATAAACAGTGGCATCTTTATTTGACGCAGAGCTGTAAATTTAAATAAAAAAAACAGAGCCTATTTGTGTTTGTGACTGTGAGCGAAAATTAAATCTAACAGCTTTAGAAACAGAGCGAGTGCGTGAACTTATGCACGAAAAGAAAGAGAGGGGAATTAGCACAAGTGTGAGGCGTTCAATTTGAATTCATGATTCAGATACATTTTCAGGGGCCACTTTTGTATTTTAATCACATCAAACTGAAAGACTGAATAAAGGCCAATAGGCACCTGAGAAGTGCTCATGTCAGTGTCTGTCATCTGTCATCAACAAACATAGCACAAAGCATATAACTACGCTGAGGAATCAGCAGTGGGTGACTCACACCCACACATGCACACATACATCAATACACATTCACAGTTCTTGTGTCCACATACATCTCTGTATTTCACTGCTCAGTGGCCATCAGGGGGCATGCATAAAACATGATTTGGATTAGAAAATGTCACACTGGATGAAACAGCGTCCCAGTGTCCCAGTGAGGCAACCACATGAACTGCTTAGACTCACCAAAGTTCCTCTCCATCCACCATTCCACAAACCAGCTTTATCTCTGTGTGCGCCTCGCACGGAATGCTCCGCACACATAAATACTACATAAATACGCATATATTTGCACATTCTGGATTCACTTCTGCATGTCTTACCATCTTTCTGCTGGTGACAAATGTAAATAAATGGATGCCGTGCAGCAGGTCAATCAGAATCGAGGTACCCATTTTAAAGATGGCCTAAATGTTTGAATGCTGGTGGAAGATGGAAGAAAGCTTCAGATTAATGTAAGCTTAGAGGCGCACTGGTGCAACGTTGCTTCTCCATTACAAAAAAAAAATAAAAATGGATGACTGTGTCGTCCCTGTCAAAAAAGAACATCTGATGAAAAAAAAAAAAATCACTGCAAGTTGAAACTCACCAACGGAAGCAGACATTTATCTAAGAACAGTCTGAGACTGCCTTCCTCCGCCAAGGCTGAATGAGAAAAAAAGAAAAGAAAAAACACTTGATACGGATCCCGATCAACAGAAAGTGTTAATTACTTCTAAGTTGAGTCGTGCACCACCTCCAGCTTTTTTTTAAAAATTCAAATCCATCCTTTAAGTAAATCCCTCTAACAAACAGCCACATCAAACCAGCCATATAGCCTTCTTTGTGGAGTTAATAAGACATTTGCCAAACATTACATAACACTGCCTTAGGATCCCTTAGAGGCTGGAATCAATACCTCAGTGTGGCAGCCAAAACAACGACTATATGGCTGTTCATGGCAGGGTTCCCATTTGGAAACCCCTTGTATCCAAGGGCAACAGACAAAGATGAACATCTTAGTATAACAAAAGGCACAAACCCCAAAATGGACTGATGAGTCATCTCCAGCGTCTCCCGTGTGTATAAACAGATGTGTTTAGATTTTGAGGCAGGCAAGTTGTGGCTTAAGCTTCCAGTGTGACTTTCCTTCTCTTTAAAACTGCAGCGCTTAATTAAATGTCTGGCTTCTGGGGGTGCACGGGCAGATTTGTTTCCACAGCTAATGAAACACACCGTTAGGATTTTGCCATGCCATATTAAGCTGATCCTTTCCTCTCAGAGGTTAATGCCTCATCCTTTGAAACAAAGGACAGAGCTACATCCCACACAGACTGACGCACAAACACACCTCACACCCTGCAGACAGAAAGACAGCGGAGAGGCAGAGATGTTAAATGACAGTGCCGTCTCGTGCTGTACAGTGTGACACCTCTATCTATCTTTAGAGTTTTACTTTATATACATGTGACTCACTTTTTCTAAGCCGTCTCTGCTCGTACTTGTCGGTCCTCTTTCAAAATTAGTTCTGGCGGTGCCTCGCGCTCACAGTCATCATTTCTAGTTTGGAAACCTCTGGTAAAGAACACAAAGCAATTTAGTGCGGATGAAAACAGGAAGCAGTGAATGAAAATTGATTGTACTTTTGAATGGGAGTGTTTTTTGTCTCCCGGCTCTTAATCTACCTCTTGTTCCCTCACATTCAAGTGCATTATACCTCCATGAATAATTTCATGCTGCATTCATTTTTTAAATTCATTTTTTATGAAAAATAAAACTCTCAGAGCTACAGAAGGTTTCTAATTATGTGTACATAAGCAGAGGAATGGAGAGAGCGGGAAAGCCAGCCAATGCTGCACACGTCTCTTCCAAACTCAGCTTCCTCATGGGGAGGCAGTTGCTGATGTCTTTCCCTCTATGACACTCTGCCGGTTCACTCCCGTGACCATAGCAACAGCTGAGACTAATTATCATTTAAAAGCTCTCTAGTAGGCTATTTAACCATAATATCTACCTCAGGGAAAGGCACACATGCGCAACATAAAATCCATTACCACCTTGCCAGTTGCCATAGCTATGATTAATTAATATGTGGCTGTACCTGCAGTGTGGCTCACATTGATGCAGCAGTAAGTGGCACAGAGGGTTTCTTTTTTCTTCTTCTATTGACCAGGAGAGGGCGAGGTTGAGCAGTGAGAAAAATATGTAGTGATGGCTCATGGGCACACGGAGGTGCTGCACAATAACACATCCTGCAACAGCAGCTTCACATTAAGAGCGAAGGTGGACGGTTTATAGTTTCTGCAGACACATATCCATTAAAGGCAGAATAATGTGTGAGCAATTAGTTACTGAAGACTGCTTTCTGGTCCCATTTAGTATTTATCAGGGCTGCAATTTCCGAAGATGTTTTTAATTTAAGCGTGCCGCATCAGTGAACACATAAAACACACAAAGATTCGTGCCTTTCAGTCTTTTCAGCTGAAAACATCAACAGAGCATCTTAATGGTAATTACTATGGAAGGCAAAGCATTACTTCTCAATCAACCCACAATGACTTTCTCTTCTGTGTGGGGGATAAAAGCCATCAACAGACTCTCGTCACGTTCTTTATTAGTTTTTTTTCACCTCGTGATTCTGTGCGTGTCTGCGTGCGTCATCAGATCATAACGTGTCCTGGAGGCCTGCCCTGTAGTGGGAACTACCACAAATATGGTGTTGAACACGTTTTTCTTTTGTCTGTCTGTCTCTCTGTGACCAGACTGCATTCACCACATACAGTAGCATCACATTTGAACAAGATACAGTCGCAACATTTCTAGAGGTGGATAGTTGACATTAGAATGAAGGCTGAGATGGATGACAGCTGTTTTCCAAGCCACGAGCAGACTGTTTTGTTTCCATGTCCCTTAGGCTGAGAGATGGTCTGATGTTTGTGGCCTTCGTGTGTATTGGCTTTGGCCACTCTTCTTTGTTTGAAGTGCAAACATGTACAACCACAGTACTCGTGAAACCGTAAGTATGGAGCAGTACAGAGTTTTGTTAAGATTGTGTGTTTCTGTTTTTTCAAGTCCTGCCCCTGTGACACACTGTGACAAAAATAAGACCAGCTTTTGACGGGATCACACCAGTAAGGATTTCAACATGTCGGTCCTTTTGATCCAGCCGTACGTCTGTAAAGTTCTGTGATTGCATTTCACGTTGATGAGGTGCTGTTGGGTTGAAAAAAACATGTTATGAAGTGCTCAAAACTACCTCTGTAATGTTCCCACAACAGTGTGAGTCTTCACTTTCTGAGATCACACACACTAACGCACATCTATTCTCTAGCCCTGTTACCTTGGCCTTAACCACCATAATTGAATGCCTAACCCTAACCTTTTCCCTAAACATCTCCTACTCTGATTCTAAGGCCGGGGATATACTTGCTTTTTAATCACTTGTTAACAGAATTGTTCACATACATATTCACATGTAATAAACCTGTTATCAGAGAATTCCACTAGGGACACACCAGATGATACAGACCAGAAAAAACACCATCCCCTACACCTATTCTTCAACATTTTCCTCAGTGCACAGACCTCTCGCCAACTATTATGACAAGCATATATGTCACTGTACGGTGGCAAAGACACATTGTAGAGATGTAGGTAATTATGTGAGTAATAACTATTTTTTACTGCTGCCGACCCTATGCCCCCACATGCAGTTAAATTTGTCTCTAAACTGCCCCTACCAGTCACCTCCATGTTACAGCTAGCGAACGCTTAGCGATCATTTATGAGCACATACACAGACAACGGCTGTAGCTCAGGAGGAAGAGCAGTCGCCCACCAATCGGAAGGTCGGTGGTTCGACTCTGGCTTCTGGGCAAGACACTGAACCCCAGTTTCCTCCCAGTGTATCACTGGGGTATGAATGTGTGTATGAATGATTAGAAAAAGCTAGTTAAGTATCTTAAGACGTGCTGTATGAATGTGTGAGTGAATGCGGCATGTAGTGAAGCGCTTTGAGTGGTCAGTTAGACTAGAAAAGCGCTATACAAGTACAAGTCCATTTACCATTTACAACGTTCCAAACATATGCAATATGCAAGGCAGCCATGATGTATCCATAAAAGCAAGTATATTCCTGGCCTAACTTGAACCTCTAAACCAAATTTTGTCTACAAAACTGTCTTTAAATCGATTTAACTGCCTTAAAAATCCCTTTTGAACTCATATGAACCACATTTTGGCCCCCATGTTGACAGGATTCCCTGTAGGTGGATGTCCTTTTAGGTTTTGGGGGCCGGAATAATAGAGGAACCAACGCAAATACAAACAAGGTGAAAACACTACCCGCTACGCTATCACAGCTGGTAATCTGTATTTTTGGGCCTTGGCTGTCAGTTTATACAGCGAGGAGGTCATTAAAATGCTCAGATGTTAGAGGCAGCAAAGGACAAACTGCTTAAAGAAAAACGTGGCAGAATGCAAACACTCTGCAGAACACACTGTTTGAATGGATGTGTACATTTGTGCTCTTGCTTGTAGCCCCTTTTTTAACTATTCAAGGAGAAAAGGATCCGCACTTAAACTTTCAGGCATATTTGCAGTCTTATTGGTCCTCAGAAGGGGATATCAGGCAAACAATATAAAACATAATGGTCATGGTGGATACAGCAGGTAGACGTATGTGAATATAACTGTCAACACACTGTCCCTGACAGCACCCACGAGACTCCAACAGTGGCTCTAACCACGTTTAACAAATCAAAAACAAATCCTCCAGCTATCTACTAATCACACTGTGACACGGTTCTGCTCCTATTCAATACTCTAAATAAATAACCAAGACATTATAAATAATCAAGAGAAACGGGACAGAGGCAGTTATGTGATTGACCGTTGCTTCAGTCTCACTCGGTGGCAGGAGAAAAGTGCATTACAAATTAAAGCTTCGTCAGGAAGCTGTTTTTTTTTTTTTAACTTAGCAAAAGCAGAAAGGAAGCAGGAATAAATTAGTTAGTTCTCAAATACACTGGATCATTTTCTAATTTCAGGTTTTGACCTTTGGCCCGTTAGAATGATTGTATGTCGTGTGGTGTGTGTTTGTTTTCTCGTGTAACACTCAATAAGCTGTTGTCAAGCTGTTTTTTTCTTGTCTTCACAGATCAATATTTTCCTGTTTTTCAAACCCAGTAAAATAACAGTGTCATTTTCCTCCATGTGATGAACGGGCAGATGGAGATAAGACCAGAACAGTCGTTCAGTCCATGATTACAGTTTATTTCAGTATAGGAGGACATATAAAGTCGCACCACTCTTGTAGCTATGTATAGGCCGAGGATGACCTCAGCTTACTGCAGGCTCAGGCCTAGAACAGTGCATTCAAGACACAGTGTAAATCTAGAGAGAATGAATAACAGTCAATATTGAATATCGTTACTTTTTAAATAAGTGCAAGTCAGTAGATTCAGAATATCCCAGTATCTTTAAAAAGCCTCCAATCGATCGGGCTGTCACTTCATTAACCACCAACTGGTATTGATGGCGCGATAGAAAACAATGCTGTATAACATTACTGCGTCTGTGACATGAGTTCCAAGACCAGCATAGAAGAAGCGGTGTTTCACTTCTGAGGAAAGTTGACTTAATGACACAACAAGACTTTAGTGAAACACTTGAGTCACTCCCTGCAACAGAAATAATAACGGTGCTGTCGCTTGGTTCGCATTAGGCAGAAACTTCACTTAACTGGGATAAGGACCCAAAAATACTTGGTCAGGGTTAGAAGAACACTGTGATAAGGGTTAAAACATGTTTTTTTTCAGAGTGCTTCTTACCTTTGTGGATGCCTGTAACAAAGAGGACTTTGTTACTAGTCCTGACAGCAGCTTTGGCTCTTGTATATATTGCACAGGCTGTGGGGATGTATTGCACTTTACTAAATTGCACTTTAAGAAACGACAACGCACATGAATAATAGCACCTTGCACTTTATCAGCGATGTTTGCACAGAACAAAATCCATTGTACATTTGCACATATCAGCAGTAACATCAATTAGTTTATTCATTGCTTTTTAATGAGTATTTGACGGCAGCTGTTTCTTGCGGTTCCAACAGAAACGTACGGCTGCACCTGAAAGAGAGCGGAGTGTCAGTCTGTGACGGTATCGGCAGTAAACTCAGAGGAGTAATTGATCATTAACAAATGTGCATTGTCAAACATCTACGTGCTATTGTGTCTAGGGTAACTGGTGTATTCTACTTGTTGTGTGGAAAACTCACCTGTCCGACTCTGTGTCTGCTCCCAGGTGCGCAGCCAAAAAGATTCCCCGAGGAAACAAACACGCTCATAGGCGTTCCAGAAGGAAACGAGTGGTTGGATAGGAGAGAGGGATGTTTCAGTACTGGGGTGTATTTGTATATTATTTCTCATGGTTTTGTGGGTTTATTTAGTCGGTGTGAGTAGCATGCAGCACTTTAATGTGACTATAATATAATATATATATCAAAAAAACGTGCCTGCAGGAATGAAGTTTCTTTTATTCTCCAACTATGTTGTACATTCTATTCTATTCTATTCTTATTGACTAGCAAAAAGGACAACACCTGCTAACAGTAGAGGTCCAGGTAGACAATGTATATAAGGTGCCACTTTCAGATCTGTGGGGGTTGCTGATGGTGTGTCTGGGCATCCTGCTTCTATGGCTGTCAAATCAAAAAAGCTCAATAAACCTCTCATTGGCCGCCTATTCATCTTCTGTTAATGCATCATCTAGCTGTTAAAGGGTCATTCTAACAATGCCATTTTTTATTCAAACGCAGTTGCTTTCATGACCCCTGGAGGTTGCATATTCTTCAAGCATAAATATAGGGTGTTTTGGCATCCATCAACAAATGCCACATGGGCTCGTATTTGGGAGGAGGATCGTCTCCAATAACCTTATAATACAAGCAGAGCACTTTGTTCACAGAGGACTGGTTTCCTGGAGTTTTCCAAAGATAGAATGTGTGGCAGACTCGTCTGCTATCAACATTCTCCACTGTGGAACACGCTACATGATTGGTGCGGGAGGCTGACGACCCCTCCTATAAGCAGACTCCAAGCATGCCTCTGACAGCATCACAAATTTAACTTTCTTCATGAAACTGGCAAAACTGGACAAAAGTGAGGGAATTACAGTGCAGAAAGTGCAGTGTTACGCTGAGTGCATTCATGGTCCCAACTGAGTGGCCTGTTTCCTGTTCAAACCTGAGCAGAATTCACACAGCTGTAGAGTTCTCTGACCACGTAACAGTGGATGTGTTTGTGCAGATGTGGATAGCTGCAGTGAGCTCAGACACATCGAGTTAAACATAAAGCTACAGCTGCTGTGTTTGTGAATGGCTATGCCCTCTGCCAGGTAGCACCATTTAGTATTCCTGCACTGATGAATCAACAAGTCATGGAGTAATGTTTTGGAGGATACATCTGTTTGTCTTTGCCCTCCTATAATAGGATTTCTGTCTACACCACTCTTACACGAACACACAAAACTATTTCTCAAAACATAATGTCCCTTCACAATTTACACCATGGTGTCTCACCATAGCAACCAGCTCCAGGGGCATTTCCCACACACTTCCAGAAGCTGGACATGAACAAAAGACTAGCAAGAAGCAGCAGAATTGATACATTTCACATTGTATAGCCTTTGCAAAACAGAGTTCAGAAAACCAGTACAAGATATAAACCCCACAAATTGAGTAGGAGTGAAATGTACAGAACAAAGGCATTTTATCTGAGCCAGTAAAACCAGATTATGAGACATGATTTGAAAGACTAGTTAGCAAATCCCTCAAAGAAAACATTTCAGCCAAGATTTTAAGGAATTTCACCTCACAAACAGGACTATTAAGTTCTCTTCAGTATAATGCATCGCGACATAATCATGGTCGTTCACAAGCAATGCTGGAGAAAAGACCAATTTCTTCTGTCTGTCACACAGGGTTAGGGAATAAACTGGAGACAACGAGATCAGAGAAGATCAGCTGAAGAAAGATTCAGATGAGGTTATTCAATTGTATATGAAATGAATGAGAAAAGTAGAAATGTCTTGGGACCTCATATGTTTGTCACCCATCTTGACGCTGTTCACAGAAACTCTGGCATCAACCACTCTCTTGCTTCTGCTGCAGTTATTTAAATGTGTATCAAAATTATTCAAAATGCCAGCCCAGGATTAGTTATATACTATAGAACTATATTGCAGTCACTTAACTGGAAACTAGAGCCAAATATACATCTCAATATACATCTAAACAGCGCGGTGCAACAGATATGGAAAACAAAAAGAATCATTTGGAGTCTTGTATCTGACAACCATATGAATACAAGCTCGAATTTTTGGTCTTCACCTACTTTTTCGGGACTATGTGGCAACATTGCTGCTCAGTCCTCCAAACAGAGAAGCTACAGCAAGCTGTGACTTTGTCCTTTTTCCCTGAAAATGAGCTCCCGGATTCAGTTGGAAACAAAACGAATGAGAGCTCTTTAGAGTAATCAAATACAGTAAAATTGCAGGCCCTTAAACAATGAGGCTAAAATACTGAGTGGGAAATGCTCCGAGAGAAGCAAAAACAAAGCTTTAATTCTAATGGTTCTTCTCCTGTTGATGTTGATATTGGTAATTACTCTGATGTTTAGTCAGTGGACAGATGGAGTATTTTTAAAACCGTGTTGAAAATTGTGTTGAGAGCAGATGGCACTAAACTGACACCCATTTCATGCAAATGTAAAAATGTCTGCTGTCATTTCGTCGTAGCTTTCGGAAGTCACATGTTTTAAAGAAGAATTTGAAAGTCATTGTTTTGAAGAAAACCTGGGGAGTCCACCAACACCAAACACACTTCAATCTCTCACAGAAATTCATGAAATGACCCCAATTTCCTAACAGCGCATTGGGGGAGGTGGTATTATTATGAGCCAATGGAAAGTGGATGAGAAACTTTGCAGCTTTATTTGGTTTGACACAGTTCCTGCCTTCAACTGAGGTGGTATGAGGACCGACAGAAGTCCTCCTTTGGAGACAGGAGGGAATGCTGGTCGAGCAGCACAACTCCAAAACATTCAACCCAGAAAATGGGGTTTGAGTTCAACACGGGCCTTTCTAAAGCTGCTGGGCTGTCACATTCAGATGCAGACGGTTTAAACTCATGAGAAAAACAACAATAAACACAGTTTTTAACACAGTGATCATTCAACTAGAAATACTGGCGAATGACCCCAACTGCGTTTGTGACCAGGAAGTGAGAGCTGATTGGTCATTTTGTGTATTTCTGTCAGACCAGACTGTGGCGATTTGTCATGAACCAAACTGCAAGTAGAAATAACCGGATTTAACAAGGAGTGGTTCTCAGGGAAGAAATGTATGTCTTTGCAGGTGTCTCCCAACTTTTCTTCAATTCAAAAACATTCCATTGTGACTGTAGATGACGACAGTGCAGCGTCAGGGCTTTGCATTTGTGTTTGGAAGTGTAAGACACCCATGCACACGGAAAAGTGAATATAAGTATTTAAGTATGCAATAAATGAACCAGACATTCACACGCGGGCCTGTATAAATGCATCACTTTCACTTTTACAGACATGACACGAGCACATTTCAGGATTCATCGAATGCATTTAGTTTTGACCTGAACACACAGAGAAAGAAGGTAAAAGAACACCAGTACGAGGAAGAAAATTGAATGAAACAAACACTCCGAGTCAAATATATTGGGAATAATTTCCAACACAGAGTAAGAAATAAAGTCTCTTCCTCTCAGATAATGAAGATCTAATGTACACGCTACATTTTTACTTTGCCGTTAAGTCGGACCAGCAGCCCTGGTCCTTAACATACACAGAGCGATACTCTGACCAAGCGTGCCATTCTACATTATTTGCTGATGTTTTTCGCATTTTTTTTAGCCCTCTTGGAGTAACCACCTTACTGAGCACAGCTGGAGTGCCACGCTGCCCCCAGATTCCTGCACCAGCGGCACACCTGCTGCTCAAAGGGCATTTCGACACTAATCCACTTTGATGTGAAGGAGAGCCAACAACCCCTCCTGTTCTAATAAGACACCAAAGGCATCAAAGTGATAGGGCCACAAACACTGTCATACCACTTAATCGTGATTATGATTTATGAGGGGAGGCAATGCTATTCCTTTTGATGGCACTGTCTCTACAAGTCTAAATATGGAGGATTTGTTTTACTCAAAAAGACTTTTGGTCAAACAAGATTAATCCTCCTAAGAACCTTGCTTTCACTTTCACTTTAGCACTCAACATATCTAAAGGTTGTTTTTTTTTTTTATAAAAATGCTCTCTTCCTTTGCGGCACAACATAAAAGTACTCATGAAATTAATGTGGGTAGATGTTGCTATTGTGTCTAATGAATGCCTGCCCGAGGAGTCGGAACCATTTTTTACTCTTAGACGTAAAGAATAAAATACATGATATCCTTTTTTTGTTTGTCTGTATTTAATTGGGCAGTACAGGTCCATTTGTGAAGCCATGAGAAAGTGCACCACGCTAACACCGCCACATCTTTTAATTGGACTTTTTCAGCCCACTCTCTCGCGCTGCAGAGATCATCTTCTTAAACCCTCACAGCAAAGAATCATTAACTGTCACTGGGGGTTGTTTCTGCATCTAAAACAGACATTAGGTTTATGCTTAAGGAAGAGGCAGAACAATACGAACTATTCAAACAATTTTATGGCTCTTTCTTCAAAGACTTGCCACTCAGTTGCTTTAACTTCTGTTTAATCTAATTCACAAACAGTTAATAAAACGTGGTTATTAACTGGACTATGCTCTGTAACATGTAAACAGGAATATGAATGGAATATCATATCTGAAATTGAGGTAATTGGCATATTTAGAATAGGGACATTCATTGGGATTTTACTGTGTGTGTAACCTTTGCCATTGTGCATTCTTTTGTCTCAGGCTGTGTTTCTTTCCCCAACTGGCTTTTAGTTAGTGTCCATAAATCCTCTTAAAGATGTTAATTGGTGTAACATTACGGAACCCTCTTGCCTGGTACCCTCTCTTTTCTTTTTTAGCCACGGTTACTACAGAAACAGGTGGACAGCGACTAAGCTATGAACTGCAAAATAACAGCAGTGCCAGAGAGGGCCTGTTGAATTGGAGAGTCTGAAGAGTTAGAGATCTGACAAATGAGACATGAAAGGCCACCTCGCAAAGAAAAAAAAGAAAAAAACGAGAGTCAGGAAACTGAATTTTTCTGTCAGGTAATCCTGTTGCAGTGGTGAAATGTTCCATAAACAACAGTGCTATTAAAGTAAAGTGGTGTTTCAGCATCGTTTCATGTCTGGCCCAGATGAAACATTTTGTTTGCGGTGCATTATCTTGTTAGGATGCAATAGTAATACGGTGGCAGTTGAAGGGAAAAGCGGGGATGAGAAACAGTCATGTGATCCATCAGTTCATTAGTACCATTTCATCAATGAATTGCATTTATATGTTTCTTTATTTATCTATTTCTACTCCCTCTTAGCTCACTATTGCCCTTTTTCTCCCTTTCTTTACATGTCCGCTCCCTCGGTGTGACTCACTGATCGGCTAACAGAGGAAGACACAACGCACACACTCGGACAGAACGAACACACACACCGGGTTGATGAAAAAGAAGATGACTAATGTTTCTTGGCACTCTTAAAAGCCAAACTTTTCTTAATTGTTTTGTCCCATTTAGTGCCCCCCCCCACCCCTGTATGGCGCTGTCAGTGCCACACGCTTTGTGCTCTTTAATTTGCTTATTTTTGTGTTACAATTAGAAAGTGCGATTGTCCATCCATGCACCAACACCGAGCAGTCAGATTTTTGGACAGGCTCTTAGAGAAGGCGGAGCGGACTCGCTCCTGACACAGCTGTCACTTCAGCTGCTCTCATGAGCAATACTGTCGCACTCACAGACAAGTGCCAGGCCACAGGAACAGGCTAAAAACTAAGGCTGTGTCACAATAACAAAGTCTTTGCTAACTGCAAAGGCTACTACTACAAAAAAAAACAGGATATAAAATATTCATATGTATGAATTAGCACAATACACTGAATCTACATTGACAATGGTTCAAAGAACTATGGAGTCAGACAGCAAAGAGCAAAGGTTCTATTTACAAAGAGGTCGCAACATTTAAGTCATAATCTTTTAAACATGAATTTTGCAGCACTGGCTTTGTTTGACTGGCTTGTTACTTTATTTTTCTCCGCACACGTAGACTGACATAAAGCTCAAACCATTTGTTTACTTGGCTGACGTTTCCAACGACAGTGCATGACATTTTGTGGGAATAAATGCTTTTTTTAAAAAGTGAACAGTCCAAAGCAGCACTGAATCGGCTTTACAGGAATGCTCCAATGATCCTGCATCGAAATCTATATGGGATCCAAAACAAATTCAGGCACTACAAGAATTACAACCTATCAAACATTTCAAAACCAGGATAAATTCCTTAAAATGTTGTTATTTTCCTACTTTCAGGAGATCATTCGACACTCGAGGCGGCTGCACAGATTTGAGAATAGCTGAAATTCAGTGATAATAACACAGCTATGAAAGCATTACCCCCTGAGATAAAGACTATTTAAAGACCGATGGCACAGACTGAGGAAGTGCATGGGAGAATAATTATATTTCTGTGTTTGCTCCATACACAGAAAGCTGTGCTAGGCAGCACCGAGGTCAATCCAATAAATTCGCCGCCATCATGACAGGTGAGAGAGATGCCGATTGGGTCAAACTGACCTATCCCTTGAGGGGGGGGGGGGGCATGTGCTACGAGCCATCGGCTTGACAAAAATTAGCAAAAATGAAACAAGAGAAGTCTGAGACTGAATATCTTTACAGATTTGAATGAAAAATAAATGCGAAAGAAAACAAAACCCATTGTGTGCCACAGATGTCCAGTGAAGTTAGGGTTCGGAGATTGTTGTAACACGCTGTCTCACTCAGCAAGCTGGGTAGGCATATGCCTGATAGCCAGAGACGCTTCAACAATAAGTGTGCTGCCTAAGGCTGGAAATATGAGTGCTTGTATGATCCCTAAAATAGTTTGGTGGTCTCAGAAGGTAAAGAGAATAGAAGCAAGATTACAGCGTCATCAATCCCCCCCCCCTCTTTGTCCTTCTGTCAAAAATTGCAGTTTAGTGTATGTCAATGCCAGAGCAGAATTCAACAAACAGTGCTTATAATAGGGGATTTACCATGAAAAAGAAAGAAAAAAACAAAAAATCATAAAAAATCTAGAAGATGTAGTGCCGCATGCATGTTGTTGGGTTGCTGCACCAACAGAGGTGAATGCCCTGCCTGTCTAAAAGTTCCCATCTTCACAGGCATGGCCAGTTAAGACAATGAAGACAATTAAGCCCTCTTTCCACCCAAAGATTGGAACCCTATCACTGCAAGGCTGGTGGGGGTGCAGAGGGCCATAACAGTGACACCTAGAAAGTAGATTAGGTGAATTAAGCTTCATAAGCTCCGACAAGTTTAAAAACAGAAAGTCCTTTGTTTCGGCGGACATGTGGAAGAAACTGACTAAACATGGGGCCGGTGCAGTGAGATGTCCTTCTCATCTCTCATATAAACTGCATTTGAGCACTGACATTTTAAATCAACAAGTTGTTAATTAACTATCACGTTTTACAGTTCTCCTGCTTGTTACTCTGATAGGGGTTTGCTCACCTTCCAACCCATCAACAGGTCCCATACAGAAAGATACAAAATTGATGGAAAATACACCATGAGCTCCACCTTATCCCCTCTTTCTATACCTGATTAAACTGTGTTTGACAAGGGGAACACAATGTACACAAGGATATTAAAGCTAGCTTTTATCTTTGGTTAAAAAGGCTCTGAATTGTATCTTGTCAGACCACCTTGCCCCACCATCCCTTGGATACGGTGTTTACTGAGTAGGTGCCAGGACACGGTGTGATTGTACATACTCTTGGTTCGAGAATGAACAGGCTCCACCATGAATAACAACGCCTGCAAAACCCCACTAACACAAACTGGTCAGACACCTGCATCCTGTGGGAGAGTCTTAAAGGGTTAACAAGCTTTATTTGTGGTGCACAATTATCTGCACAGCGTCCAGCAAATTTCTGTCGCTTCAAAACCATTCTGTATAAACAGAAAAATGTGATACCAGACAACTGAACGTTAGCCCCAAAACACATTTGCTGGAAAAGACGATGGAGACGGCAACAGGTGACTGGGTATAAACAGAGGCTCCCTCATCTTTTGGATGTAAAGATAAGGGGAGGATCTTTGTGGGACGTGACAAAAATAATCAGTCATTTAAAAATAACAACTCTCAATGTAAAACAGCAAAGACACTATCATGAAAAGATTCAGAGAATCCAGATATATCTGCAAGAGACGAGACTAAAAAGCAGTAATGAGTGGCCATGATCTCCCCGTGTTCAGGCCCTCAGGCAGCGCCGCATTAAATAACAGTGGAAATTACTGCATGAGCTCAAGAAAACTTCTAAGAATCAAGGTCAGCAATCAAGTCAAGGACCATAGTATATTGCTTAATGCACAAATGCAAGTTAAAACTTCACCATGCCAAGAAAAGAAAAAAACACAAAGAAAACACATAGGTAAACAACTAAACGCCATCAATAAATTACAAAAATACATGTTTAAAAAAATGAAGGGATTTATCATAGAACAGACAGAAAAAGTGACCGTGGTAATGAGGAAAACTTTCATTTGGTCTAATGAATCAGAATCAGAATCAAAAGCCAGATAAGACTTCGCCTGAAAACATCATGAAAGACTAAGCTGACAGACTGCTGATTTAATAAAGGCCTCGCACAGGATAACGAAGGAGGCCTCCAGTTGTCTCCTCCTCCACGAGTTGAAAATGAACAATTTATTCATTAAATGCTTATTTGCCCTGAAAAATGTCCTTATTGAATAAACCATCCTCCAATTTGAATCCAAATCCCCACAAATTAAAGCTGAACGGGGGAACCTTAAGCCCACAGTCACGATACAGCACAACTGTTGTGGGAAATGTTTTGGTCTTTTTTACACAAGCGGCCTCCTACAGTCCAAAAACACGTTTGTTAGCTTGATTAATGTCTCTAAATTGATCCTAGGATTGAGTGTACATGCATGTGTCTCATATGTCTCTGTGTTGGCCCCCGTGACAGATTGGTGACCTGTCCAGGGAGTAAACCGTCTCTCGCCTGATAACATCTTGGATAAGAACAGCCCCCCACCCCCCCAAACCCTGCAACCCTAAACAGGATGAAGCAGGGATAGAAAATGGATTAATGGAGCATGTGAAATAAAACACGTCTCAGTAATAGCTGAAGTAACAAAAGTGTCTCAATGAAGGCAAAGAATCCATTTGTGGGACAGAGTTAGTGTTCTTCTGGAAGGGAAGTTATGAGATGACATCTCTGAAAATGCAGACTCAGATACCTTTAACAGTCTAGCAGATGGAACACTAAACATTATTCCAATGCACTGTAACAAATCTAAGGAGACGAAGTCTCTCGGGATGTCCATGCACAGATTCAGAATACCAATTACACAGTGGGAGCGAACATTTATTGTGCTGTCAGGGTAAAACCTCATCAGCTGTGCCTCTGGTAATCAATGATACGGCAACTGCACCTTCGAGCATCCACTGGAATCCAAGTTAATGGCTTCGTATGACTGAGAAAGAATTGATTAGTTCATGAAATACTGTATGTCCTCGGTATGCCCAAAGAAAGATGTCAGAAGATTTTCAAAAACATTCGTAGCGATTGCTGTTGAGGAAGCCCGTTCGAACGGGTCACTTATGACTGACACGATTAGGACAACATACACAAAGGGAACGTTGTGTGTTTATCATTTCAGAGAGCGAACCTTTAGGCTCCGCAGGATGGCTTCCTCATTCACTCTCGTTCTCATTCGCTCTGTTGTGATTTTGTAACAGAACGTGAGGTCTTGGTCACAGTCGCCTCTTCTCAGATGGTTTGTCAACTTCCTGACTAATAAGTCAACCTTTTGAACAGAAGCACTGAATTTGTGCCACTGATCTAATGCAGTAATTCAAAGTCAGTGTAACACTGATATCCACAGCTCGATAGATAGATAGATAGATAGATAGATAGATAGATAGATAGATAGATAGATAGATAGTCATTATCATGGTAATGTTGTGTTCATGGTGTGATGATGAGCTGTAGGTTGGTTGTGAACTCACAGACAAGCAAACAGTGAAGCAAACATCCTGTTCATCTGCCAGCATGTCCAATATGATGCTGACACACTCATGTCAAATCTCCCTTCGAAGCCCGTTGTCAACTAATTGTGGAAGAGGTGGGAGTGTGTGTGTGTGTGTGTTTATGGGGGGGTGTTCCCCACAATTTGTTGCCTCAACATCTACATTATCGGCCTTTCTTAACAATACATACGAAACGCACCAGACTAGATAGTGGCTTTAAACGCAGCGTGCACTTGTCAGAATGGGAAATATGGCTTACCTGTCATAACTCCATCTACTGTAAGACATGGTCCTGTTGCTGCTTACTCCCTCCATGTCCCCGGCGAAGTGGACGGGCTGGTCTGGACGGTGAGACGACGAAATTAAAGCGCAAACGCTCCTTCTTTACTAGTGCAAAACACGAACTACTGGAAGCGCCTTTAAGTGAATGAGCAGGGGAGGCTGAGCCCAGCTAGACGCTCTTCCATGGACTATACCACTACAGAGAGGGGAGCGCGAGCGATCAGCTCACGGGTGCACGCGCCGCTGCCGTAATGAATTCATTCATGGGGGAGACACGGGTCAGTTTTGCAAACTGTAACCCTGCTGCGTGCGAGAAGCCAGCGTAGTCTTCAACCTAATTAAACAGCCTAACATGTGGACTACTACCAACGAATGACACCGTGTTTTGTTGTTGTTGTTTTTTTGTCACGTCAGAACAAAAAAACAACCATAAGTATGTGTCCCCAAGTTAAGTTCTTATATGTTTTGAATGGTTTACTATGTATGTGGATAGTCACGTTGTAATTTGGTTCAGTGCCATGAATATAATGAACTGCAGCTTACAGTGTTTAACAGAATCACATGTAAGTAAGTAAATATCTAGCCTAAGGTCATTTTTGTTTCCTTTACTGCAAGTAGTAGATATATGACTCTAAAAAGTTTGCTTGCTGTGCTTGAATTCCGCGGTTGGTTCTTTGCTGAAAGCAAGGCTGAAATGACCATATACATGGTCATACACACAACATATATACATATATACATTACATATATACATATAGAAAGAGAGAGATTTGGTCCCCTCAATGTTGATTCCATGGTTACTGCCTTGACTGAAAGACCGTTTTTTAAATGTGTCTGATGACCAGTGTTAAACCAAGTTAGGCCCCAGATAACACAGTATTTGGCCTTAACATACCCCAGGCTTGCAGCTTTCTTTAGCACACATTTGGCCTTGAATGATGACAGTGACACAGGGTGAGTATGGCTTCTTAAACTCAGCCACATATTGACCAGATAAGACCCAAATTTCTCTGTTTCTTTCTTTCATTTAATTTTTTGAGGGGGCTGGGGGTCCAGATGTGTCTGCTTTTGTGGAAATAGGTTTCATCCACCATGGACTCCATCTCCATTTCACTTACAGATTTTTTCTTTTTCTTTTTTTTTTGACAAGCTGTGTCATCTCAGACTTCAATTCAACTCAAAATCAAGTAAAACATTTGAATTCCCAACACCGACCCTCATTTATCTATATATTGCCAGGAAAACAGGACAAAGGTGCAGTGATTTATTGAAACATTTGCAAACATCATGAAAATATAGTTTATGATTTAAAAACTGCACAATTCTAACGGGCTTGAAAGACAATGTTTGGTATGACCACCTTTATTCTTCAAAACTATCTGAACCCTTTTAGACTAACTTTAATGTCATTTTATTTAAGTAGTCTTCAGGAATAGTTCTCCAGGCTACTTGAGGGACATACCAAAGCTCTTCTTTGGCTGTTGGCTGCCTTTTGTTCCGTTCTGTCAGGATGGTTGCACGCTGCTTCAATAATGTTGAGGTTTGGATTCTGCGGAGGATTCATCCCTCCAAAAGACCTGTTGCCACTCATTTTCAGTCCACTTCTTGTGTCATTTGCCATACCTCCCAGTTTTCTCCCAGTTTTCCTTCCTTAAAAATGGCTTTTTGACAGACGCCCTTCCATGGAGACCATTTCTGATGAGGCTTCAGTGAACAGTCGCTGGATCAACTGAAGGTCCAGATGCATCATCAGATCCTGTGTCGGGCCTTTGTTGATTTTTCTTTCTGCTTCTTGAGGACATCACTTTCAGATACTGTTCATCTGCTGTAGATACTTTTTAGGCCTGGCACTTCTTCTATCTGGCTATCTTTTGACTTTTGTCCTCCAGTTGTCCAGTTTCCTCAAATTTTAAGGACACTCTGCACACCATACCGAGATATTATAAAATATAAGTTTCCGGCCAGCCGCTCTTTGAGAACCACCTTGTGTTTTATGTCTGTCACAATGTGTTATGTTTGAGTTTTTATTTTTTTTATTGATGCAACTATTAAATAAATTACTTAAAAATTGCCAAAACATTCCTCTAAAAGTAAGTACCAAGGAGTGCACTGAGAATGACTAAAATATAATAAAAAAAAGCAGCCTACATAAAAAGAAAAACTTTAAAAGAACAACGAGAAATAAGAGGGCTTCTCAAGACTTTGAAACAAGATGAGGGGACATCTTCTGTGCACTTGTGTCAATACTTATGCTATTGATTTTATTTTATAGTAAAAAAAAACACTAAATCAACTCAACATTTAAAACACAAAACAGGAAAAGGTTACTCCTTCTTCTCCAACTTGTTTGTTGGCCCACCATTTATATGCCAATAAATAAATATTTAATGGTATTTTGTGGTCAAAACTGTCATCTTGTAAACAAATGCTGTTCAGTTCATTCATTGTCAACAATAGGAGCCGTTTGATACATGCTGTAATGTATTATGTATTTTAGAAGCATTTGGATGGTGCAATGCAATGCTTAACGCGAAAATTCAGATAACTTATTGAGCATTTTGATGTTACCTCATTTATCAAAATTAACCATCTTGACTGAGAATGAAAAAAAGAAAAACCTGGAGTAATATCTGTCAGTGATGCTCAGACAGCAAATACTCTGCTGGAAGGAACAAGGAGAAGACTGCTGGTATATTTAAAGATGGTTCGAAGGTCCGATCAAGATGTTTATTTGTCCTCCACTAAGAGGAGGAAGAGCATATCATAGAAAGTCTTGGTGCAAACTAGGTCAAAATGAGTCTGGACAAACCAACAGGATTGGAAATAAATTTTTTTTTTAAAAAGTCATGACTTCCAGTTCGTTCCTTAATGATTCCTGTGAAATAATTGGTTATGATTTAATGTTGTTAGAATCGCACACTAAGTAATAATGGGATACTGCGCAGATATCACGACTCCTGTCCATTACCAAGACACAACTGAGGAAAAGAAAGATTCTCTACCCCATCTGGCTCAATGACAGATTTTATTTTAGCACCAAAAGCTAGACACAGGGCAAAAGACACTGATGTGGAAGAAAAAGAGAAAAAGAAAGAATGATTTGGACGTACACTAGGCTTTGCAATAAGATGGGAAGTGGGCATTCAAAATCTCAGCGATTAGAAGTATTCATTTGTGTGATTTAAAGCTCCAATGATGAGACCACAATCATGTCTAAATGCCTCTCCTACCTGACCCGGTATCTGACACTCTGAAATGGTGATGAACACCACATGATAAATATATTCTTCATTTCCAAGCCAGAATTAGGAAAAAACAAATAAAACAAACAAACTAAAAAAATAAAAATAAAAAACATTCTTGGTCACATCTGGCTGAACAATCCAATTTAGCAAATTTGGGCCAACAGTCATCTTCAGCTGAAAACAATCAAGAGAATTAAATATTCTTCTTTACATATATACACAGCCGTGCTGTGAGCATGTATTCACTTATAAACATATAAAAATACTTGTCAACTAGTTTGATAAGAAAATAACGTATAAAAGTAGAGTAGAAACATTTAATCAAGTCCATTAATTTCGTCATCCGATTTTGTTCGTATTACAAGGTGATGACATGAGAAAACAAAATGGCAGCACTTCATTTGAAAGCCTGAACAGAAGTACAGAAGTGAAAGGGAAAGGTGGAACAATTTGCTGCGTCTGCGGTGGCGGGAGCTCCACGAGCGGCAGGTCCGGTGATTTCCCATTGCAGATGGGCTTAACCACGTGCATTAAAAGCTTCAGTTTTGCCCTGTTTTTTTTTTCTTTTTTTTCTCTTAAAACCAGCAGATCATCGGTTGGGGGGCAAAAAAAAAAAAAGAAATTCATATTACAGAATAATTTCAAGGATACAAAATAAATACGTTTGCCACTGTGTTACTGGAATGGTGTAACGGTTATTTGATTTATATCAGAGACTAAGTCGAGACAGAACGTCACATTGGAATGATCCGTACTACACTGAGCTCCGAAAGCTGCTTGATTAGCAGCAAACGGATTTGTTCACAATACTTGTTGTGGAAGTTGAACACGGAGCATACAGCATTCAGTGTTTCTGTCTGAAATCTTGACAGTTTTCAAGGCTACGCGACGTGCTACCAATAACTCCGTCTCTACTGCTCCTAGAAGGTGTGAAAGAGCGTACTACGTCCACCGCTGATTGACCCTCTGCCCTGAAGGAAAAGGGATTCAGTCACATTCGCTACTTTCTGTACATTGAAGAAACGGTGCAGGACAACAATCATTCAATCTATAAGACTTTCCAAAAAAAAAAAAAATCAGATACAGGAGACACTCCATATTTGGCGATTGAAATGTAAGCAAGAACCACAGAAAAAGTCAGGAATCCACTGCAGAATGCCAGAAAGGTATGTCATAGCATTAAGGGCTGTCTAGGCGTTATATTTATATACATACATATTAAATTTCATATATGTAAAACCAAACTCAACCTCACACACTGCACTGTGGTGATTTAATAGGTCATTAGAAATACACTTTGAAAATCACAACAATGTCACATATGTACAGTAGCAGATTAGCACATGGGAGTAAAGGTGGATATGGCACAACATACACAAAGCTCCAGAAGATAATCTCTCTGCTCTGGTCAGACACTGGAACCTAAAGAAAGTCATGGACATTCTGGATATATAGATTTCATTCAATCTCGGTAGCAAGTACAAATGTCACTACAAGGCAAGAGAAGTCCTTCAGAGTACAAAACATTAAATTGTCAGGCTGATTTAGAAGGCAATGTTTAGTGTTGGGACTCTCTCGTGTGAATTAGATAATGGCTGAAGGTAGCGTGGTGTTAAAATTTGGCATTGTCAGTTGTCCTTAGCGATGTCCTGGGAACAGCAGTTCCTGCTCAAAGTATCTCAGAAAAGGCCGTCTGAAGTCATGCACGTGGAGAAGGCAGCGGTCAGTCATCCACTTGGGATGTGATGTCAGGCAGAGTGGGTGGGGTGGTCGAGTAGCTGCATGAATTACAGTGATAAGGCAGACTTAGACGATCACACAATGGCAGCCGTTTTTGTCTTTCTCTTTTCTTGTCGGTTCTGGTGACGGTGGACATTCCTGTTCTTGGAATTTCCTGGAAGTCGAGAGAGAGTAAAACTATCAGAGACCGAGAACGCTGCCATTTCCAGATACACGCTTTCTGGATAAACTACTAAATATCTGCGACATTTTATGCACCAAAACCCCCCCCCCAAAAAAAAACAAACGCAGATTTTTCTACATCCATCTTTTCTTTACAGCTAAACTGTCCCCATGGTCTTCTGCGGTTCTGGAGGCAATTTACATGAAATTATCATTATTCATGACCTTGTCCTTCGAAAAATTTGGAAGGATGCTTAATGAATAATGCAAATTTCCTTTTACCACATCTTAACCGCTTGAAAATGTAACAACCGTAAGCACAAAATCGCAAAGAAGTGCCTCAAATCCTCTAAGACAAAGAACCTGCTCGCTTTTAACTGACACAGTAACGGCAACATCCTTTCACAGCAGGTACAGAGCTCTTGCTTGGTCTCGCCATTAAGAATCTCAAATCATTTAGAGAAGTAGAGGAGATGGAAGCAAGAAAAACATTGTTGCTTTTAAAGTGTCTGACAACAGCCAGATTTTAGCCAGATTTCGCGCAGCCTTTGGTCATTTCTCGAAGATTTCAGTCAAAATACAATTATACATGTTTCTTCCACCCATAAAAACAGTTACGGGGCGCTAAGTTTGCAAAGATCTTACCCAGTTACATATAGGTCATATGAGTCCACTTTCTTTTCTTTTCTATTCTTTTTTAAATCACAACTTTAAAGCCGAGCGGTCATTATTTAATCATAAGCTTTTGAAAGTGTTTTTTGGGAGGGTACTTCACAGCTTAATAGGCTATCTGACTGTAATCTGTTCACACTGCTCAGTGGGAAAGGCCCCAGGCTGTTAATGGCCTGTAGGCACCACTGAATCGCTGTTTCTACTGGAGGGAAACGGACCTCTACGGAAAGATGCATTCAATGCAACGCAGACTGTGAATTAAGTCAGACTGACAAATTAGGCTGTAATCAGATTAATAATGAGCACAAGGCTAATGCGAAGACGTCAAAAGAAACTTCTGAAACTTTCATTCTCATTGTTCTCGCTGAAAACGGGAACTTGCACCTACCTGATTACTCTAACCAGCTCGTGGAAAGCCTGGTCTACGTTCATTCGGATTTTGGCTGAAGCCTCCATATATGTGACCTTTAATTGTCTGGCCAGCTGCTGGCCCTCCTCCTGGGTTACCTGAGGCAAAAGGAAGAAGAGAATAATTACACACCAATCCGGCTTTGGCACAAAGCAGCAACATAAGTGATAATAAGGTTAAGTGTATTTAGGTTGTACTCCTCTTTAATGTAATTCTTTTAACAGCCAGACTGCTAACTTCACGTGTGTGTGTCCACATTAACTGTGAAGCCCTGAGATTTAAAGCGTCCTCAAAAACAAACAAACAAAAAAAAGGTATGTTGACTCACATTGCCATGAGTTTTTCACATTTCAATCTCCGAGCAATTTTCCACAATTAGACATTTGCCCTGTATTCTCCTCTGCCGCACAAACACCGCTCAGCATATGTTTAACCATGTGGAGCTTCTACTTTCTCATTATTTAGAGCAGGGCAGTACAATACTGTACCTCCGCACCAAAACCGAAGCAATTTAATTGGTATGTAGAACGCATCTGGGACTCCGCAGAAATCTGCATTCGCCATCTCTGTGACGCAGCTGCGCATGCAATATGGGACAGAATAATAGAAAAATAAAACTGGTCCCAAGCTAAATGAAATGAGATACAATAATTTCAAAGTTTGAGTAATTACCTTTGTGTTTCTATTCCCCAGCTACAGCCTATTTACTGCCCTCCATGTGCAGTTATCTTCATTATATATAATGTTAGCCACTGTTATGTCTGGTACATCTAGAATAAAACTGAAATCATCTAGCGAGGAAAGAAAAATAAATGATAAACCAAAGTAGTTTTGTGTCACACTTGGCTTGTGATGCCTGATCTAAGTGGGTGAAACCTATTGTAAGTTGACGGCATCAACCTGCAATACCTGTTTTCACCATTAGAGGGTGGTGTGTTTTCACAGAATGAAACGGTGACAGACTACAGCAGCCAGAAAATTCATCATTTCATCACACTCCCTTCTTCATCAATCCCTTCCTTTTGACACAACAGTTCTCTGCTACCTTTCTTTTATTCTTTTGCTCACGTCCGGTTGTATCTTAGCAGCAGCTAGCTGCAGCGCTTCCACTTCAAACATGCCAATCCAAATCCCTCAAGACCGCTTGATAATATCTCCTCAGATGACTGAACCACGTGTATGCTTGTCAGTCATCGGGTTCAGATCTCTGCAATCTGTTGGACTTACTTGTCTCTGCAGCTCCAGGTCTGCTTTGTTTCCTATGAGGATCATTGGGAACTCATCTCGGTCTTTGACTCGGAGAATTTGTCTTTGGAATTTGTAGATTTCTTCAAAGCTGAAAATCACATTGCATGGCGTTACGTGGGGTCTTCTGAGCAAACAGACTGTGAATTGTTCTTTTCATGTTTGGACGTACACATTCTCCTAGCTAAATGAACTCTCCTCCACCGCCACAACCACACACATGAACAGAACCGTCACCCAGAAGTCAGAGTCATCACCACTGCGGCTAATCCACAGAGATAAACATGTTAGCAAAGAGGAAGAAGCCTGCCACACAATTACAGCGACATAAAATTTGTTTGTCTAAGCCACTGCTCTGTGCACTGACCCGACTGTTGCCCCACTATAATACAGATGGTATGTGATGGCACGTTTTCAACCAAATAACAAATAAAAATGTCAGTCTGGGAGGGGGGTGCAGAATGCAACCACAAACCCAAGGCGGCATTCCAGTCGTGGTGAGCACATAGTAACTCTGGAAAGACTTGACTAATATAAATGGAGGAAGGAAAGACTGTTTACAACATAAACATTGGGAGGGGGGGTTGTGGGTGGAGACGAGGGAAAGCAGCTCCCTGCACTGCTGGGCAGCGACACAGCGATGCGCAGGATGGCCAGACGCCACAAGAGGAACGGCAAATGTTCAAAAGCATAAGCCTTAAGACTTCAGCCTGAATACATGCTGGAGAAATAAAACAAAAAACATTTTTTATGAAAATAATCCCACCCCCCCGACCTCATCTAGTTTACATAATGATCATTTAATCAACCCCCATATGTAGCACCTTAACCAGAGCCTAAAACATCTGTGATTACCCTCATCAGCAGGAGGGATTCACTGGAAACCCGTGTCGGCAGGTATTTGATCTAACTGACGACAGCCACAGTGTGTTGGCTGTTCACGCTTTTCGCTTCATTAACGCTACCGCAGCGTACACTGGTGCTGGCACAAACAAACACACCAGTCACGCATCTGTTGCATATGCAAGAAAGCAGCAGGGAAAATAAGGTATTCTTTCACACTAAATCCACTTCCTGTTGCCATGGCTACCACAGGTGTCATCAGATCAACCACGAGTGAAAATGACAGTTTCAAAGTGACATTTTTTTTCCCCCCTTTTCCTTTGGTATCTGAATTTAAAAAGGAATATAAATTAAAGTTGCGTGAGCTGCACCGCATGAGTTTGACTCGTCGGTGACTGAGTGGAGTTTAAGAGGTTAAAGAACTGTGCCCCACATTGTTGTCACTGTATACATAGATGTTGTTGGTACTAACACACCGACTTCAAAAAGTCTGCCCCTCGGAGGGTTTAGAAACCAGAAAATTCTTGTCTCATAAGTGTTACATCTACCTAAAGATGTACCTATCTGTACTTGTCGCGGGTGCGGGCGTTTAAGCACAACACGGGCTTTAAATAGGAAAGTAAGGCAAGGTAGGAGGTGGATGAAAGAGAGCAGGGCAAGGGAGGAAGTGTTAGAGAACAAAAGCAAATGACAACAAGAACAACAGCGAGGTCCGGAAGTGCAGGAGGCAACAAGTGAGAGCGCCCATGCAAGATTTATGGTTTTAGTAGAGTCAGAGGCTGAGCAGGAGAGATGGAGGGTGTGCTACAGTAAACAGGGCTGTGCAAAGAAAAGAAAAAAAAAAGAGAAAAAAAGAAAAGAGGCATACAAATGTGTGTGTGTTGGCGGCTGTGTGTTTCCACATGATGAAAACTGTCACTTACCTTCCTCTGTCGGTGACTGAGAAGACAAGCAGGAAGCCCTCCCCTGTCCTCATGTATTGTTCTCTCATGGCTCCGAACTCTTCCTGTCCAGCCGTGTCGAGGACTGCGCAGCACGAGCACGTGCGTTGGCACAAACAAACACACGCAGAATAACTTGCAGCAGAACAAACTGTTTGAAATCGGCTCTACGGGAGCGACACAGTGCAGCAGAAACGTAAAAAACCGAACCACAGTGTGGTGGCCCTGTGTGGGTATGTTTACTCCGGTGGTGTTTGTAGTGCAGTGTGCACTCACTATCAAGCCGGGCCGCCCTCTCGTCGATCACGCACTGCTTGGTATAGGAGTCTTCAATTGTGGGGTCATAGTCGGTGACAAAGTAGGACTGTAAGGGAGACAGAACGGGAGAAAAAGAGCAGTGAGAATATTTCGAGGTACATGCTCGAGGTACAGAATCAACTAACGCTAAAGCTGTGTCGTCATCGCATCGTGCCACTGCTGATATTTGGCAGTGCACACCTCTGGGGAAACGACACACTTTACTGCTCTATGCTGTCAGAGAACGGACCGACTTCAGAGCAAAGCTGCCGGTCAGACAGCAAAACGTTTGCTGTGTGTTTTCTGAGGCCTTCCTGGAGCTGTTTTGCCGCCATCATCTGCTCATTTTCTGGAGCTCACCAGAACTTTCACAGCTGTTCAAAGCTTTTAGTTCCCTGAATGGATTTTACTTAGTTGTCATTTCGGCTAATGCTTCTTCAAATGACCGTGTACTGCGCATGGGTATCTGCACCGATGGCCTCTAAAAGGAGAGATATGAGAATAAACAGCCACTCTGTTCTTGTGTTTTGGGTTAAAACAGCACAGACGGCCTCGCTGACCTCTACCTTTACTGGCATTCTGCAGACAGGAGGTAAACACCACTGTCTGCAGACACTTGCACAGAAAATGTGAAGTAAATATTCTCCCCACACAATAACCACTGCTCGGGTTTTCAAGCTAGTAACATATTTACAAGACGCTTCCCCAGCTGCAACAGACACACACCACTTACTACTGACTGCTTTGATTCTTTAATTCCAGGGCAAGTATCTGGTCTCTTAAGTAACCCTAAACTGGAAGGGTGGGGCCGGGGAGTTGGGAGGAGGAGGAGGAGTCACGCATTTTCTACATTTTTCCCATGTTTTGTTGTTCTTGCTCCCATCAGAGACTTGTTAAGTGGTGACAGCTGAGGGGAGTGCTCGGAGAATGTCAAACCAACACCCTAAGACACAGAGCGATCGCAAGAACACAAAGCCACGAGCCAAACGGAACTTTTACAGATAGTTACCGTCATTCGATCGAGATCAGATCAGAATGTGGCATCATTCAAACGATCAAAGGCAATTTGTGACAAGTGATGCATTATCAGAGCTTCATCACCACTACAGTCTTCTTAAAGACACTTACTGTAAAAGAAAGAGCTTTCTGACTACACACTGTTATATTGTCCAAAGACACTCATTTAAGAAATGTGCTCATCATCCCATTTGCTGAACTATTGAATGCAACGGCGCGTCTAAGTTTGTGAACCTTGGTCACTTCCTTCATTTTTGGTTAAACGCGAACTAAATCATCTTCAGATTTCAGCTCATTACTCCACGCAGAACAGCTTTAACTCAGGGTAGTCGGTGTGTTCTCTCACGATAACCACTCGTTCAGGTCCTTCCACGACATTCCTGTGGCTCCAGGATCAAACCGACTCGGTCATTCCTCGACCTCTTTATTTTCCTTTCGAACTGTTAGCTGTTCATTCAGGAGTCATCGCCCCATCAGCGACAGCAAGTCATCCCTGCCGGGACACAGGAAACAAGCCCACATCGTGACACTACCACCGCCGTGTCTAAAAGATGGGATAAGGCTCTGAAGCTCGGGCGTCACGTCGTTTCGTCTCCTCTAATTTGAATCCAAAAGTCCTATTTTGGTCTCATCCATCAACATTTTGATAACAAATGTTAACATTTTTCCATGTGAACTTCGGCAGACAGCAGATGGGCAGCTGCGTTTTCTTTTTTAAAGGGGCTGTGCTCCCCTTGTCGCCCTCCTAATAACTCCTGATGGTGAACAGACACCAATGTGACAGCAGAAGCAAGGCGGCTCCTGCGATTCCGTTGAGAGTCTTTAGAGATGGTTCTGCACCCTTTTGCATTCTGATCAGCACCTACAGCTGCAATTCTGAGGTCCTCAAAATTATTATTTTGTTTGTTCAGTTATACGCTTCGTCAAACTTGTGATGGATTTGATTTTTGTTTCCACTATTTCTATCACAGGCTTTAAACGTTCAACTCTAATGTCACTTGAAATTAACAGCTCATCCAGGAGGGTCGCGCTCATTTGTTTTTGTCATATATATGTGTCAAAATCAATCACACGAAACAAAAAAAAACAGGTAATATTTTTATGTCGGTTGCTTAACTGTCCTTTTACTGTCATGTCGTAAGTTAAATGATTTAAATCTGATTATGCTTTCGGTAATATTCAAATCCTAAACGGTCGAAACAGTCTTGGCCTTTAAGCTTCAGTGTTAGTCAAGCTCATTCTCAGGTATGAGGATGTCTTTATTTCTAATTGCTTGCCTCTAACATCTATAGCATACACCCGCAGCTCGATGTTGTTGCAGCAGATGTAGGGAATATCTTCCTCACACTCTCACTGTCTGCATGTAAGCACGCCTGCCTGTGTCACATCCACTAACCGCTGTTCAATAATTCATCAGCATTACTCTGCATCCTCGAACGCGCTTCGCTGCACTGCCAGGGTGCCTTCGTCCGACAAGACAGAAATGGAAAGAGAGGGGGAAAATGCCTGTGTTTCCCATCCCCTCCCTTCGCCCCCCCCCCCACCATCACCACTGCTGGAGCAGTAGCTTCGGCATGTGACCTCGGTTTTCTCCTTCAACCCCTTCTCTGTCAACACTGGGCAGCCACAGTGAGCACCACACTCCCTCCGACTATTGCTCCCCTCCCTCCACGTGCACGGGTAGCGTAGCTGCCTGGCCCTGCTTTGGCCGAGCTGATTGTCTTCTCTCCCTCCCCCCCCCCTTGATAGATGAGGCTGTTCTGCAGTGCCAGCAGCACCAGAGCCAGCACTAACAGGGCCGTAGTCCAGAGCCTGGCCGGATTTCAGCTGGTCAGTGACGGGCTTGATGTGGAAGTGCAACATGACTCAGGAGGCCTACCAATAACCTACGTGATATAAGCCAGCCTGAGTCATGTCCAGCGAAATGATCCATAAATCCTTATTCTGGGCCATGACTCCACCCCGATGCACACCTCAAACAAAATACATCAGCTGTATGGGTGTGGAAGAGCGACCGGATTACTGACTGAAAACACTGCGCTGGAACAAAGAGATCTTTGCTAATATATTTACGGATTCAATAAAGTAATGATCTGCAATCAGTCATAATCTGAAACAACTACAAAAACACACAAATGGCTTAATAGTTAAGTTTGTGTGATAATAATGTAACGTTATGAAGCAGAGGTGAAGAACTATTCAAACTGAGCCAATTTTCAGTCTGATACTTTATGTAACCACTTTGGTTTCACCCTAAGAACTCTGCTTAAAACTTAAAACAAAACCCCGTGAGCAATCATTAGCCCGGTGACAACATCACCACCGCGGGAGTTGTGGGCATTTTTGAGCTGTAGAAGATTACAGACATCTCTGGGTTTCAATCCAAATGGAAACAAGGCGTCTGAATTTGATCATGTAAAAGGAAATGTGTTCAAATGCTGCCGAGACACGGTACAAAGAGCAAAATGTGTGGATTCTCGCGCGAGGCCAAAGAGCGACAGAAAACAATGAGGGACCAGCGCGTGGAGCCGGGCTGCATTGCGGTTTAGATGTCGGTAAGGTAGGTCAGGTCACTCTCGGCCCCGGTCAGTCATGCAGGAAGGAAACTCCACCTCTGCAAAAGGCAGCTGGCCCAGCCGAGCCCTCGGGTGGCAGTGATGTCACAGATGACATGTTTACCTACCACGCCCACCTACCAAAGTCCAAGCCTGTCACTCAGTTATTTTGTTCAAAACAAGAGTTCATTACGCAAAACAAAACAAATAAATGAATCCAAAAAGCGCGCACAAGAAGCCAACAAACACTCACATCTGACCGACTGAGACCAGCAAACTTTTTCCGAATGACAAGTGACCTAAATTAGAGGACACTTATCAAACTCTTTATCAACACGGAAACACTGAAAAAAAATTGCGCTTTTCTTAACATGTATTTCTTGCGCTTTTCTTTTGCAGGGCCTTTCCATCAGTAATGCATTTAAAGATAATACACGAATGAATGAATCACGTGGCTACAACAATCACACAAATAGCATCAAATCAGGGTGTGGGTGTCTTTGTCCTCTACACAAACTCGGTGTTCGCATAAAAATCAGATGTCAAAGCAGCTGATCGGGTGTCTGTTTCACAACGAGCCCCAATGCGAAGCAATAAATCCTTGCAACTGCTGGTTGCCAGCCTCGAGGAAAGCAAGAACGGGTGATGTGTGTAGGCGTGTAATCAACATCATGCTTTGCACTATGCACCCACTTCCTCTCCACACAAACAGCTTCACTAACACTAAATATAGACACTTTTCCATCTCTGTCAGTTATCCTGCCTTCTTAGTTAGAGCGGCCTCTCTCTGTCTCCCAGCAATACATTTATTATCTACAGAACATGAAAGCCCAGGTTCTGCAGCCACATAGATAACAACCGAGATATTTCTGAGAGCTGTATAGTAAACACATGTGGTTACACGCGTGCAATCGGATCGGATTAATGGCTAAATTACATTAAGATTGAGTTATTCAGCTCATGTAGACATCTTAATCTGACAAGAAATCGAATCGGACCGGGTTACTTGCGATAGAATTAATACCCCGGGATAACTCCATCCACTTAACCTGCCTGGAGACGACCGTGGATCGGATCAAGCGTTCTGCGCATGCTCAAGGTTTTTTCCCGCGATCGTCACCCGGAAGTCGAAGGAGACTATATTACTGTTGTTGTCGCCGCCGTCAGAAAGAAACAAACAAGGCGATGGAGAATTCGCCGTTGTGCCATAACCATGCTCATCACAAATGTAGAGGGACGTAGCTTCATCTTGCTCTTCGTTCGCCACCTTTCTCGAATGCCTTAGTTTTGTTGTTGTTGGTGGCGAAGATGTCAACCGGAAGTGGCTCTATTAGCGATAGTTGAAATGGGTACAGCGCTACATGCTTTGTGCCAGTGATTCGATACATTCACCGCCATGTAACAAAGGATAACTACCCTTGCTCAGATAAGGAGCATAACCCAACTATAGCTATAATCGAGTTAATCTCATCATGTAAACCCACTGACTGTCAGAATGAGAGGGAATGCTGAGCTAATACAAATAGTCCTCAACGCGGTTGGGAGTTAATTACTTTCCCCACACATGGCCCAGTGCCCCACCCCCAGGAAATTCACAGACCTCGACTTGAAAATCATCATCACCCAGAGTCATTCGTTAATTAAGGGAAAATGTAGATTGGATAGCATTAAAAATGCATTATTCTGGGGGAAATTCTGTCAGCATATGCAGATTTAAAATAATTCCCCAACCTCTTCATTCTCCCCGCCCCAGCAAACCACATGTTCCCCCGACAACATGCATGTGTGAAACCCAGTTTGACGATTGAAATTGTGGAGGACCTCAGGCATATGATGCTCTTCGCCAGCTCCCTGTCTCAGAGTGCACCAACAGTCAACCGCAACTGGAGCCGACTTTTCACCGCCTGCACGATGATAAAAATCGCTTTGAGGTGAGACGTCGGGGTGGAAAACGAGCCGTTTGGTTGAATGAACTGACAGACAGCACATTATCGGCACTCCTGCTGATGTCTGGGCAGTTTATTATTTTGTTGTGGGGGGGCCTTCATCACCACAATTTGAGCCCTTTTTCATATATATAAATAAAAACTTTTTAATAAAAAGATGCAATCTGGTCTTATGATTACTTTAATATTTTTACTTTTATTTAACCTTTATTAAACCAGGAGAGGGATTAAGTAAACAACAAAAAAATAATTTCTTACAATGGGCAAAAGACGATTCTCTTACGCTGAGTGTTGAGCTTACGTCACTACGCGGGCCCCTCGCTGCTGGTTCTGCTGACAGGACAATATTGCAAAGCGCTCCACATGGAGCCGTCGGCAGCGCAGAGCAGGACAGGGGTGGCAGCCACACAAGGCGGTGGCGGGTGGGTTTTGCCCTCCGGCTGACAGGTGAAACGTGCCATATGTAAGACATGCTCAGTGGGCCAGAGCCAAGTGCAGCAATTTCAATTAAGGACACAAACTGCGTGCCAGACAGCTTGGAGCCTGCCAAGTTGCACCTTAAGCTAGACAGAGAAAGAACATGACAGACTGCGCTCATCCATTTCTGACCGCACAACACCAAATGATATATTTTACGTTGTTGTAAATGTAAAAATGCACAATAGAGGTAAATATTTAACGGTGAAGCATTGGGGTTAAAGCTCTAAGAAAAGAGAGGTTTGACTGTCGGGGGGGTGTCTCTGTGTCACTTCTTGTCCCCGAATCTGCACAAGTTTAACTTCTGTTGCACCTTTTGGACTATGAGCAGCTGTCTGTAATCAAACAGCCACCATCGGGGTTTAATGTTAAACAGATGGAGGCGAGGATCCGCTCCTCGGTGTCTTCACGCTGCTTGTCCCATCACAGAGTTTCTCACGAGCAGTACAGTCTGTGCACGGAGCATTGTTTTCGTCAAGCACCTAAGAGTGCGTGAAGTGAGAAATAGGGGGGGAAAAAATAAGGCGGAATGAGAGGTTTGAGGGGGAGGGAGACTGTAGGCTCCACGGAGAGGGAGCGCGAGAGAAAAAGAGGGGGAGGGAAAGGCATTAACTTCCTGTGGAAACACCCACTTTTCCCATGAGCTCATGCAAACCAGAAAGGTCACTTATTCAATACCTAATACACACGGAGAGAAAGAAAGCACACAATGCGTCCGCTGCCTTGAAGGGCCACTGGGGAGCATTTGGTTAGAGCTGGGAAAGATTGAAGACAAACCTCGCTGCTGCTGAGAACTGCGAGAAAACAATCACAAAAACTTCTCAAAACTGTCAGCGTTGTAAAGCTGAACGATGCATCCTCCGTAAGAGCACTCTCACTGAAGGCTAACAGTTAAAATACAGCCTTTAACTCCATGCCAAATTAAATGAACCCGTGCACGTCACTCCTATAAGCCCGCTTCCTTCTAATGCGCGGCCGATCAATAGCCTTTTCCTTTAATCATTGAGTTGTCTTTAAATGCTCACAGAGCAGTGAAACTGCTCCACCAGACAAACTCTTGGCAGAAAACCCGCATCCATCCAGGATCAATTAACTTACTAGAAATTGAGAACCTGCCACTCTAAAGTCAGGATACAATTATTTGTGGGTTGTTTTTTTTTCTTGTGTAGGCAACAAAGATAATGGATAGGAATATAGAGAAAGGTCAATGCTGTGAAGAAAAAATGATTCTTTCATCTGCTCTTGCACATCAGTAAAGAACAAGCTTGTCATCTTTGGACTTGTAGGCAACAGGCAGGCAAACTCACATCCATGAGATCACTTTGGACAGAGCAGCAGGCTGATTCTTTCCGATCACACCTACATACGCCTCACTTTACTGCTGAGATATGGGCGTAGCTGCGCCGAAAGATGTGCAAACAAGCTGCGAGCAAATTCTGCATTTCTTTCAAAAGTGTCGAAGTATACGTTGCCCACAGTGATATCAAAAGCACGGTGTACGGTGTAACCTGCAGTAGATGGTGGTCACCTTTCCCAGTGGTATCGTGCTTGGATCCAGTACAGGTTCTTCTCCAACCTAGATGTGCTGTAGGTTACATTTAACACAAAATATAAATGGAATTCTTGTGTTAGTCCAACCAAAACATGAATTCTAAAACGCACGTTAACACATTAGTTTGACCAAAATCTTACAAAAGTCAGGCTTTTTCAAACCAGGCTAACACACCCAGACAACACAGTCAGGGATCGAGTCATTCCTCTGTGTACACGCCCAACTGGACCGCTAAGCCTCGGCACTCTGTGTGCATCAGCAACGAAAAACTGTTCATCAGCCCAGCCGAATTCCACAGAAAGCTGTTCTCATGCACGTTTTTTCAGAAATTGAGACTAAAGCCGCCCTTCCTTACTTATTTGTCAACTCACGATCGCTTAAAGCCTTTCCAGACTGTTCTCATCTGATCAAATCCTGATTTCATAACCACAACTTCATCAAGATTCTACTAAAACAACTCAAAAACAACATCTGTGCACCGAATTCAGCCACAAAAGACAGTTCAAAGCGGCACAATACTACTACCACTAGCTCTACGTCAGTGAAGAACTCAGTTCCACTCCTGTACATGGAAAGTGTTACAAGTGCTGTGTAAATTAAAACTCCCGTTAAAATAATCACAGTGGACCCGATGCAAATAATTAAATGGGGTAATAACAATTAAAATAACACTAATAATCATCATGGCATGTTTGAAAACTCCCTGGGTAACTGACACTGTTTCATCTGCATGAAAAACGAACGGAGGCCGTTTAATAATCAGCAGCAAATGTCTGTGTGAAATATAATCGCCTCAAATTTCACAATAGCGAGCGTCCCGTTTCACGGAGGTCACAACGGCGAACACAGCATTCACGGTAAAGACAGCAACTAGCAAATGGTTTCATTTATGGAGCAAAAGGCAGAGCGTGGTAGCATTTTTGCTTTTTTTTTTCAAACAGCAGAGATTAACAAGCGTCTAAACTCCCCAAAGGACTCACTTTCATTGGGAAAGGGACTTTACGTGCACGCAGTAAAAGATAGGCAGATTTGATTAAAAATGTGTATTCGGGAATGGACTCGCACCGGTGTGTAAGCAGCAGTAAAACGTCTTAAAATTCCTCTCAAATAAATTAGCGTCTCTCTCAAGCTTCCGTCATCCGTGCACAAGTGAGCGCACCGTGGCTTTATCACAGCTATGGTGAGCGTAGCGCTGTGCGACGACACAACGGGACACATACATAATGCAGCTGGATGCTCTGGTTGGCCTGAAGAGTCGGGGACGGCACCCGTGCAGAGAATAAAGCGCCGGATAAATGTCCCACCAAGGAGGCCAACTCCCGGGACAGTCGACCCCTTGCCCCTCTCCCACCTCCCTGGCATTAAAACTTCAATCACACTTAAATATCAATGTGTGGACTCTGGACACTTTTGAACCTGCTCAAAGGCGAGAAATCAAAGAGCTGCCATTTAAAAAGGCCTTTCCCCCCCCCCCCTCCGCCAGACCACTGAGCTCAAAGCCGCCCGTTTGCTCTGAACCGGTCACAGTTGGTTCTTTATCTTCATCTCATAAGCACATTTTGTTGAATTCTAAGTGGAAGGCTGAGTAAATACTTCTCTCACAAACCGATTAAACAGGAAATGACCAAAAGCCTTCCAGCTGATCATGTGACATCACCAGTGTTGTCTTTCCCTGCACTGATCAATGCAGTTTTCATTACTTCCACGTTGTTTATCACTTATTCATTCATTTATTTCCATACGCATTTAATTCTTCGTGAAATCCTTTCATTAGTGTGTGTGGAGATGGGAAAACCTAGTCCTATGTGATGAGGAGTACACATGATTGTATGAGGAGAAAGATGACAAAGTGTTGTAATATGTGGACGTCATGTAAGTGTAAAAGTACTAAGTCGATACAGCAAACAGCAGACTGAGAGATATAAAAGCGAGTGTCAGACAGCATTGTGTTTGCTCATGTTTTTTGGTTAATTCGGGGCTTTATTCACTTCTTCTTCCCCTGCTTGTCTTTGTACAAAAGTAGCACTGCACATGCTCTCATGAACAAAGCAGTACTGTGATGACGACTCACTGAGAGGACACCAACTACCGCAGCGGCTCTGAGGACAGAGGAACTACTGTGTGAACTGAGGTGGTGGTGGTGGTGGTGGTGGGGGGGGGACACACTACACAAAGTCATTCAATGAAGTGTGGCTCACTGTCTCTGGTTTTCGGGAAAACCGTATGACTGACCGCATAATGGGATGCTGATCAGCTCTGAGAAGAAAGAACAGCGAGCCAATCCAGAGTTTGTTTTGCCAATTAGGAGATAAATCATTTCCAAGTGAACACGAAACGGAACCAACTTCCTTGCTCGAGATTTGACACCAAAACAAAACATTTTTACTTCTGCTGCTCGCTTTGGAAAAAAAGAAAATCATCGTTTCCACCCCTCTTGACGATGAAACTCGGCGGCAGCCGCAGAGATGCATCCATCTTCGCCCCTTCTCTCCTCCAGCACAGCGCCTGTTTTTCTGCACGCTCGTTCTCTGCTGCAGACCATCATTCTTAGCACGGGCTGATATGTCAAAGGAAATGGGGCCACTCACTGGCATCACGTCAGGCACGGCAGCATTACTGCTGTGTGCTTTTAACGCACGCAGTCCCCACAACACAGGCAGGAAATTTTATTACTACCGCAGGCGCTGCCCCATAAACAAGTCCTAATGGACACCATCTTCACTCCTTCCAGGCCTGTCTGGTCACCATCACCCACGTATCATAACCAGCAATAACATGTTGCACGCTGCGTGTCACAATAACAGATAATAGAGCTACCAGCCACACGGTGTAAGCAGCGCGGTTTGTTTTAAGGTAGGAACTTTAAATTGCTCCCACTGTTAAAAAGCAGAAACAGCTCTCTTGCTTATTAACCAAGCAAGCGTCTGTGTGTGTGTGTTTGTGTAGAGGGCCTGAGCTTCACATGCATTAACTAACCTCTACAGAGGCCTGGCTGTGAGGTGGTGGGGGGGGGGGGGTGTTTTGGTTAGACAAACCAAACACAGTTTTTCGGCAGCTGCTGACTCAGTGTGCACTGGCGTGTGCCAATTTGCAATTCCACTTCGGGGTCGGCCGACGCCAACTGTTGCAGTGGACAGAGTCGCATGCAGTTGCTGTTAGATCACTGCAACAGTCGCGCAACAGCTGCCACCAAATATCCCAGAGCGTGCCTCGACACATGTACCTGCTCCTCAGCGAGCAGCCTCTCTGAAAGCTATCTGGTGTCCCGGCAGGAGGAGGGAAACGCAGACGCTCATTACTTTGGCCCCACTTGGCCATTGTCATGCTCACATTTGGACAGCGGCGTATGGCTATGTGGTCACCTGTTGAAGGGGGTTGTCTCATTCCAAGCCCCCCCCCCCCCCCGATGGACAGCAGGTGCCTCGCAGGCTTTGGCCTGCATGAGGCGTGCCAAAAATGTCCGCCGGGTGCAGTTCAGAGCTCAGCATCAGCAGCGAGCGCAGAAACGCCTTTAATCGTTACATTAAGGCGTCTCTTCTGAGCCACGTGGTATATTCCCAAAGGCTCACAGCAGTGACACTGATTTGGAAGGCTCAGTGTTAGTAGATGCTGGGACTGGGCTGCTAAAATAAGCAGACAGCATGGCAGCGGTTTCCCATAGCCAGAGTTGTTGTATGACTGAGATACGAGAGCCGATACTGTGACCAGTTATTCTGAAACACACAGAAGTTTGAGTACAGAACAATAGCATAAAACAACACAGAGGAACTCGCTGTCCTCTCTGTCTGTCTGACTATGTCAGATGCAGTGACCGGAAACGTTGGTGTGTGTGTGTGTGTGTGGGGGGGGTTAAAAGGACACGTTCAAATACACGTAGATGTTCCTCGTACGCATCACAGAATATTTACTTTTGAAAGACCAAATCTACTAAATTGCACAGTTTTACAATACACGCACAGCTGAAAGGCATTTAAAAATAGCTTTTTGTTTCGGTTTGTTTTTTAATAAAAAAAAACAGCGAGACAGCAAGTCATCCACGTTCTTCCAAGTGATTTAGTAAATAATAATCTGTTTGGTTAAATTAGAAAAAGATTAAAGAAGAAAAGAAAACACCCATCAGAATAGCTAAAGTTTTTCAAATACTCGCGCTAACAAAGAAACCCAAACGCATACGTTGAATCTAATCAGAAAATTAAGAAACTAAACACAGAGATACATAGACGGCGGACAAAATACACACACACAGCTTTCTGTAGTCAATACAAACTTGTTATGAGGTTGCATGCAGGTTCTCAGTGGTCCCCCCCCTCCCCCCTGTTTTCTAAGCAAACAATTGTATTTAAAGGAAACATGGCTTTGAAGGGGAAACCTGAGGCAAAGCAGAAAGCAGCTTCCATCAAGCAGTGGTTTGTGACAAATGTCAACTGAAAACAGGTCCATGGCTGCCAACATTAGCTGATTTCAAGTGACTGTCGCTCACTCCTATTGTGCATGCGTCCATCCTCCCGCTGCACGTTTATCACCTACAGGCCCCTAACATAAAGCCCCTAACTGCTCAGCATAACCGTGGAAGTACAAACATGTATGCGGCTTAAATGTCAACTCTCACTGGAATTCATTTAGCAGCTTTAAAAGGGGTAAACACGCAACACCCGAGACAATTCATACGTAACCCCTTCCCTAAATGTTTCAGCTCGAGGCCGCAGAGTTGGTGCTCTCGGTTTGCCAGCTGTGGCAGATGAGGAGAGATTCCATTCACATTTCTGCGAGCGGACTAAGAGGAAGCAAATAAGAGTGTTTGTGACGCATTTTAGCGCCGCAGGGCGACTGCGAAACGGTGTGACGCATTATCGAGTTTAAAAAGAGCAGAATACTTCCACCGCCGGCTTCCAAAAACGCAATAAGAGGCGTTTGTCCGTTTTTAAAATGCATCTGTCGTGATAGATTCTGCATGGATGCAGCCACGGAACATCAGCTGAGAGTTTGCAACCTTCGCACAATTACAGCCTGTCGTTGTTATTTGAGGATTTCCAGCGTACGGCCGAGCAGTTCGTTGGCACGGTTACGTTCAGGTGCGAAAGGAAAAAAAAGTACGCAGCTCTGACGTAATGCTGAAGTTGCTGTGATATTTTGAGACACATGATAAAAAGGGAGGGAAAGCTCAGCAGTCAGTGACAAAAAAAGAAGAAGAACAAAGTGTTTTTAAAGCAGACATCTTGGCACATTTTGGATTTTATGCTATTAGAAAGCACGGATAGATAAAATGCAAGTGGTGGGACTGCCTTCTAATAAGGAAATATTTAAAATATCAGGACCCAGCTGTTTTCACCCTGACAAAGTGGACAAAGAAGGAACACTTACCGGCCAAGAATTACTGAAGTGCTTTGCCCCCCCAACTCAAAGAGTGGAAAGATAATAACCAAATCTGGTGCAACTTTTCAAAGCTGAGGATGTACAGAGTTAGTAAGCTGCAGGGAACCGCTTCACCGACTTTTGAAGACATTTTGTTAGAGTTTGTGGTCGGAGTCGAAGCTCCGACCACAAACTTTACAAAGACCTGCACTCTGTAGGCGACAGTTCTGGTAAAGAACCCTGTGAAGAAACCCAGTCGAGTGGGCGTCACGACTGATTTGTGGTCCTGAAAAGACGCAGCTTTTCAGACTGAAAAACGGTTAACTGATTGTTGAAAACACTCAATAAAAAAGGGATTTGTAACTGATCTTTTTGTATTCATGGATTAGAAAAAAGAAAAAAAGTAGTTTTGAGCGTTTTGGATCTGTAGATGAGTCAAAATAACAGGTGGACTGTAATCAAATCAAATTGTGAGGTAGAGTTCAGATTCCTGAACCCACGAGTAAATACTGACTGTGAACACTTCTGATTTAACTTATTCATCCTACACAGCAGACGTTAAAGAGATTTTCGAATCTGCATATTATCTTGATGCGTCATGCTACCCAACTGCTGTCTGGCTGTTAAATTAGTAATCACTTTATATACCTTCATCGCCTTCGCTCTATTACTGGTTTAAGAACTGATCAGTGAGGCCGATACCTTTCCTTGAAACGTATGATGCCACCATTAATGCCACTGATAAGTTATCGAGGTGTCATGTCCTTATTCAAAGCAGATAATCATCCTGTGAAGTAAAAACTAAAGAAGAAAAAAAAAGGAGCAGCCCCTAAGTGACATGCAGCACACTTTGAAAGTTCATTCTTGTCGTCACTGTAGCGGTTGAAATGTAGGTTTAAAATAATGCTCTAGTTTTCTAAGCCTCTTCATTCGCATCCAGAAGGAAAGTGAACTCATATAAAATGGAGAAATGTATATAAATGAATATCTTTCAGTCCAGCTCTTCGCTCATTTTCTTATTGACTGTCAATGGACCATTGACATTGACCATTGACCATTGTTGTTGTGACAGAAGCAAGTTGGCGGATATGGTGTGTTGGGGGAACATTCCGGATCACACCTTCGCCTGAAGCCAACAACTCGACCTCACTGAGCAGAGATGTTTCAGGAAAGATAATGGGAAGTGGTTCAGAAACAAGAACCACGCAGCTCGCGACAGTTCTTCTATCTCGTCACCCTAGAATATACAGTATATTGTTTAGATATAAGCTTTATAACCGTTGATGGCGAACTCAAGCTCTTCCGCAATGGCCCTCGCACTGATTCACATCATTTTTGCTGCATTCAAGGCTACAAATGAGTCAGCTGTGTTTGGGGGATGAATTCTGCTTATTACTGGCATTTGTCTACGCTGGCAGAGGGTAGCATCTATCCACCCCTTCCATATAATTCTTTAACCGACCAAGGACATGACTGTGCAAACAGTTATCTGATGAAATGCAATTCTTCAAAGACTACAGCAAAAGTGATGGAGTCATTTAGATGAAGCAAACGCAGAACTAATTCACAGCGAACACATTTTATCACCAATATACAGAAGAAGCATGCCGAATGAGGAAGCACCTACAAAAGAGGGCGAGTGCTGTCCATTGTTCGGCTGCAGGAGTAAAGAAGTGTGTGTGTGACTGTGGATCAGAGTCAAATTTAGTTTGCACGCGAAGGCCACCGAATCTCACACGGCACATTAGTTACCGTAACAGACCGTGGATCTGTATTCAACCACAGATGTACAGAATAATCTCGACTCAGCTATTTTTTGCAACGAAAGCGATGAGCCGGCATGTGATCTATTCACTTGCGTGTCCTTTGAATATGAAACTGTACCGGTGCCGTTATCAGGGGGTAAATAACATCGCTGTCCTCTCTTTGCCCCTCTTGATCTGAGCAAAAAAAAAAAACCTGACAGGGTGAAGATGACATCACGTCATTGGACGTGCTGCACATGTTGGAGAGATGGGAGCCATTTAACAAGCAGAAAACACAACAGTGGTGGAGACGCCAGTCGGCACCGATTAAATATTCTATTTTTCTTCTTAAATCAGAGGATGAAAGAGGATTAAATATCCATCAATAGGGTTTTCTTAGGCGATGACGTGATCTTCTTCTATGTGAAGGTGTATTCATCTTGAATCCACTTGACGCTTCATGGAGAAAGGCTGCTCAACTGCGGTGGCTCTCTGTAAACATTTGGCACCGAAGCCTATCGATAGTAAACATCAGAACTACTGTCAGTGAAGATCTCACGGGAGAATGTGGGGAGAATTGTGATAGTCACGTGATATTTCGGCCCAATCGTCCAAACCCTGCAGATTACCTTTTGCCTCCTCCTCCCTGCATAGTTATTAGCTTTACATCAGCTTCGAGGCAAAGGGATGACCTGCTAAGTCTCTTTGAGCTTTCCAAAATGGGCAGGAGTACCTTCACAGATCGCCAACTCCCTTTTCTACGAGCATTCCAAAGGCCTTCTGCAAAGGCATTTTTGTCAGATTCGGGCAAATTACCTCAGCAACAGGACCGTGTTCCGTCCATGTGCTGCGACGAGGCTAAAAAAGCCCCGTTTGGCAGCTTGCTGCAACAATGTTCACTGCAGCCAATGTCGACAGCTTTACCTCCCGCAGCTGTCAAAGAAAAACGACACACCATAGATTTGAAAAACAAGAAAAAGAACCATGTCTTTACATGTTCTGCTAAGTAACCAAACCACAGGGCTTCTTTAATACATGCCTGCCTGCTCTCACAAACTGTATTCAGAAATATACATGGGTTTAGTTAAAGCCGGTGAGTGTTCACTGAAGTCAGACTAATAAAGACACGCAAAGTGAAGGCATCGGCAAGGTGACAAAGAGACATGTGCGCACAGAGAGAGAGACGGCTGCACAACAGGGTAGAAAAATCACCAAATAAGGAGAATTTTTTATTGAGCGGACAGTTCTTTTTAAACGTAAAAAGGATAAAACCTCATCTACTGCCGATCTTTGACAGGTCAGTGCATGTTCTGCGACTGCTGCCACGAGCCAGGCACTCCATGGAGGAAAGTCAGCTTCTAATCATCAGTATGAAGCCTATGAAGTCTCACAAACAAGAATTCTGCTTCTTTTAACAAAAAATAAAAAATAAAAAAGGAGTTGCTTTTCATAAAATAAAGGCCATGTGATATCTCACACAGGGTGTGTGTGTGTGTGTGTGTGTAGGACAGTCATTGGTGCGTAGGGGCTATGAATAGTTTAGCAGCACATGAGTCAAATGAGGGGAGAGGGTGAGAGAGGGAGTAAAACTTTGTGGTACTGAGCTCCCCGCATGCAGACTATTGTTCTAAGTGTCACTAACATGAAACGTTTTCTGATTATGCGAGAACAGAACCCACACGCTCTAATGATCCGACTCTTATTAGGTCGAGCACATAGTTTCAGCAAACCAACCGGGACTCTGCAGACACACACAGGATCCTGCTCGTGATACCTTTCGGATCAGCTGCGAGGAGGCTTCCGGTACACGTAATGGGGTCAACAAACGTTACAGAGGCGGGGATTCTCCTGCTGTTATAATAAGCCCCCTGCGTTGTTTTTCTACTCCTCATCCTCTTTGTCTGGCATGTTGTTTTAACGGGGATGGATGGTAGCAGGTATTTGGACGCGGAAACTGAACCGCCTTTAAAAGCCAGGAGAACCGATGGCTTCCCCTTAGTTAAACCATTATAAAAGACGAGGAACACAGCTTCGTGGTGCTGATACAGATTGGCTTAATCAGATGGATGATTCACGAGAAAACGCGACTCAAACTGTCGGTGTACGCTAACTGTAAATTGTCCCGGCACACACGGTTTAAAGAGGCCCTCGTGCCACTGCTGCAAAATCAAATACGACATTTGCTTTTACACATCTACGTATTACACGTACATCTTTCCCTTCGGTGTTAGAAAACGTGTTGTGAAAACAGCCACAGGGCTTATTTGCGCTGTGCTTCGGCTCTGTGAGAAATCAACAGGTGACCCTCCACCAGGGCTAAACAAACAATGTGCTCTCATCCCTTACTCTCACACACACTGAAAACCTTCCTCCCGTCTGACATTACAAAGAAGACATTAAAAGGGGATAAAGACACATCGGAGTACAAATGGAATTACAAAGAATGTTGCAAACACTGTGTCACCACCTGCCTCCGCTGCCGAGAAACAGGCACGGAACTGCACCCTTCCCATTTTATTCAAACGCCTCTATCAATTCCCTGTCTCCACATGCCCATGGAAGGCTGCGCCTCTGATCCATGTTTATTCTACTCAACTGCAACTTTTGGCAGCGCTGCTCCAACTAACCTCAAAGCCATGCAGGGAAATATGTGAGATATGAGCGAAGTGGGCGTATGTGAGAGGGGTGGGGGAAAGAAAAAAGAAAGAAAGAAAGAAAAAAAAAAAGAGATAACATATGAGCTTTAGCTGCGAATCCCGCTGAGGTTCACAAAAATCCTCTAATCTGTCTGGACTTGATCGGCCAGGATGTTTTGCTCTCGTGCGTCCTCCATCTCCATTGCCGAAGGCTGACACCACGCTGGTAGTAGCAAGGATGCGAGCGAGCATGCAAACATCCTGCTTTCCAGCCAGCAGTGGGATCATCCCAACATCTCATTATCAAGCCGTCTCATGTCAGCAGATTTCTTGGGTACTTTGGGTACGCAGAGCAGGTTTTTTGATATGCTGTTATTACCGGGTTAAAAACAAACCTAGGGACGTGCACACCACCCCACATACAGTCTTCACATGGCCGGCGTGAGTCATGTTTTCCCTCACTTGGGATGCTTCCTCCCTAACGGACGTCACATTAAAGAACACACTGTGTTCAACAATTTTGTCAGATGACTCAATGTTATGTCATGCCGATGCTATTTCAACTTGAGTCAACTGTTTGGCATTACAGAGGCCCGCAGCTCCGGGGACCTGCCACTCTGGTATTGCTAGCGACATCATCTTTTATTCTCGGACTCCCAAAAATCTCTGCTTCAGCAGTCTTTTTTTTTTCAGTCTTAGACTCTCCTCAGAAATCCTCAAGATCAGCACTGCATACAGAGTTTTTCCCTGCACATTGACGATTTTCAAGTGACTAAAATGTGACAACAGACCCAAGAATACTACGAGGTATTGAGAGTTAGCATCAGACAACTGTAAGGAATGTTAACGTATTTCTGATTTAAATTCAAACTTTGTTTTAGTTAAACAGAGGGATCAAAACAGTTTCAATACTGAAATATTAAAATGGTTAATTAGAATGTACTTAAAACCAACACCACGCATTCTAATACACTAAATCTGATTCCACACAATGCCATTATTAGACCCTTTTAGATATTCAAACTTTGGGAACAGCTCCCTTATATCCAGTTATACTTAAACAGCAGCAGTAGACAGGTAAAAACACCTGAATTAGCATATTTTTAAAGGCCCGTTACTAAGCACAGAATAGAAAAAGATTATGAACTGTCTTACAACTCAGTACAAAACGTTGTTGCTTAGCTGAATCGCATCGCCAGCTTGAGCTGTTGAAGCACACACCAGTGCGGGACTGAGTCACCTCTGTCAGCCATGTATGAAAGTGACAGGTTAACAAACACATCTTCCTTTTGCCAGTAAGTCGCAACCTATATGCGAAAAGCGCTTATGTTTTTTGGGTTTTTTTACGTGCGGAAACCTGTGAAAATAAGAATCGGTATGTTTTCATTACAATGTATGTCTACGGACGGCATAGGACCGCCTTCTCGTGAGCCAGACCTTGCTGATGTTTGTTTGTGACGTTTGAAGGAGGAGGATGAAGTTGAGGGTGTTCAGTTGGTTATGTGACCGAGTCCTGCACAGAGGATATTTACCTCTGTGTGCCTATATACAGAAGGCATTACGGCACATAATACTAGTGGCCATACTTATTGCCTTCCTTATTTTTAGCTCTTTTTAGACCACTATAAGTTTTAAATTTGTGGTATTAGCACCTTTGCTGACACCTTTTTTTTTCTAAAATTCAACAAACTTCCTATTGTGTTAATGGGTTCTCTTTTTCTATTTGACCTTGGAAATCTTTGGTGTTTGGAGTTGCAATTACATCAGTTATGCTAATGTTTGGTCAAGTTAAAGAGTTGATGCTATAAAACAGTTGCAGAGGAACAGGGCAATGTGGTATTTAGGTTTTTTTTTCCAGGTTAATGGAAACAAATGCAACAATACAGGAAATGTAGTAGTCTTTGGATACCTGAATAGTGCAGTTTTATTTAGATAAGTAGCTGTATGAGACCATGTTTGAATTATTAAAAGTATTACATTTCATTGTATGAGTAGTAGGAGTAATGCTGCAAATGTTCTTCATGACTATTTTCAGAGTACTTTTATGTATTTTTGGCAAAACACATACCACTGAATCCAACGACCTACTCGTTCAAAATTAACACACAAACACACACACGCGCACAGATATAAATACACGAACACACACACATTACTTCCAGTGATTCAGGAAACAGGTTGTGTTTTTCCATACAAAACTAGGAGGTCCTAAAAGCACAAGTAGAGGGACTTCCTTTGCCAAAGGGCCAAATTCCAAATGGTCCATGACCATTAACCCACCCAGGCTGACTAAGACCCCCCCCCCCCAGCACCCCTAACTTCACAACCACTCAGCATACTTCTGGGGAAAACCTCGATTTCACAACCAGCCGTTAGGTCTTTTCCTCTGGCAGGCGACTTCTAGAAACTTTTGAGTAGTGCGTCTTGCCGTTCTGCTGACAACCTCAGAATCCCTCTGACTTTCATTGTGCCAGATATGCCAGTCCAACCACGACAGGAATAAACAACCACTCCTTGTGTTAATTTTCCCAGTGCAATCTATGACGCGGGCAAAACGGGACATCTTTTAAAATGCCTTCAAAGAAACTGGGACGTGTGTTGTGCTGAATTTACCCAGCAGAGTTCTACAATTCAAGAATAAGCTCTTAATTTGGCTGCTGTATCTGTCAAACGCTCTAACAAGGGACTCCTAAAGCTTTAATGCTGAATCACTGTTTGAATGTAATCCACCGTAGGATTGTTTGCTGTGCTACTTTAAGAGAGGATATCGAGTATGACCTTCTACCTACTGACGCCGACATTTGTGGGATATATATCCTGATATATAGTAAGCAGCAGCAGCAGCATGGGGGGGGGCTTTTACACAATCGAGAAAATTCACAATGGTCATGTCTGTGTTATCCTAGCGTCGTCACCATGTTGGCATGTTAAATCGAGTGAAAGGTCTTAAGTGTGTGTTTTGCATCTCGCTTTAAATGGTCCTTTACTTCAGGTCAGTAGGCTATGGCAAAAATCTGTGCCACGGCTATCTGATCCCTCCTTACTTGGTATGCAGTTAATGAGCTTTTTGAGCCCTTATTAGACACAACTCACCCCCCCTCCCTCCCTCCAAGTCTCACACACACTCAGAAGCTTTTCACCCCCACTCTGAAACGTGTGCCAGTCCACCATTGTCTGACTTTGTGTGGACTGCGGAGACATGCAGCTGCCTGCAGTCTCGTCTCCTGGAAGCAACACACTGACACGCGGTGTGTGTGTGTGTGTGTGTGTGTGTGTGTGTGTGTGTGTGTGTGTGTGTGTGTGTGTGTGTGTGTGTGTGTGTGTGTGTGTGGGTGGGGGGCAACCAAGGCAAAGGGCAAAGTTTGTCATTTCTTTCATGCAGAGCGTGTGTGTGTGTGTGTGTGTGTGTGTGTGTGTGGGCCTTTCGGGAAGGAGCCCACTCCTTAGTGAGTATCATGGATGCCTAGAGGGTCAAAGCAAGGCAGCCTGCGTCTGCAGAGTGCTGGAATGCAACCAGGGATGGAGGGAGGTAAACTGTTTACATGCCTTTTATATGCGACACCGATTAGTTTTCAAGTAGGCTCAGAGAGAACTGATGAAGTCACTGTTTTTAGGGAGCTGGCAGCAAAGTGTGATCTCTAACAGCATTTATGTTCATGTGCTTTTTAGTCACTGGTTGCTGGAAATGAGGTTAACACTGCAGCTGGTCAAAGTCTGTCACTGAACACAAAAGTTAATCGCCTTTCAATGAACACTTTGTGCCGCCGCAGCGTATTTTTTTTTACAGTCACTCAACCGAAACGGATTTTCTCAGTCGAGTTCCAGGTACCGGACATGGTTTGGCTCCCGCGCTGGCCCAGTTCGAGCCACGGGAGAACAAGCAACCCAAGGACCGATCCCGTGGTCCAAGGCCGGGTGCTGAAAGTGAAAACAGGTCTGTCCCAATTCAGGTCACCAAACATAGTCCTGTGTCGGTCCAAATGCGGCTAAAGTGGCTGAATCTGAGCCTAAACTGGCACACATCCACAGGCCCTACATGTTACCAAACCCAGCAACCTCTACAGGTCCAGAGCTGTCTTGCCGAAGCGGAAGGAATGCCAGACCACAGCCGAGCGTGACGACACTTAGTCTTGATTGGACCAATTTCGAGCATTTTGGTCCCCCCCCCCCCCAAAAAAAAGTCATTGTACTTATTGTACTCTACCAGACTTCTGACTAATGTGATCTTTGTGCGCTTGTGAGCTTTTACACCTTTCCCCTTAAAGTTGGCTGACTCGGTAGGCCACAAGAGTTGTAACAACTTAGTATAGAGTCAAAATCCCCTACTTTTCTTTTTCTTTTTCCGGTGGGTAAAATAGGACAGCTCGAGAGCTCCGCAGACCCACTTTCCTTTCTCATTTGACTAGCGGCTGCTTAAACTGCAAAGTGGAAGTGGTTCTCTGGGAAATCGTCGCATTAAAGTGACAGCCGTTGAACGCCACCCCGTCTCGTGCCGAAATCTTTTAACAGATAGTTGCAGGCCTCGGCAAAGTCGCGAGGAGAACAGAGCCCGGTATCCGTTTACGGGCTTCCCGGGTCTGGCCTCTCCTCTCTTTCGCTGTGTTTTCGGACCAGCAGGGGAAAAAAAAAAAAAAATCAAAGCCAGGCTTAATTCGCGGAAGCTTTTGACGGCTACTGACCTGAATAAACTGGATGGTCAGGGCTGATTTTCCCACACCTCCGCCTCCGACCACAACCAGCCGATACTTCTCCTGCACCGAGCCGTCCTTCCAGCCAGCCATCGAGGACACTTCGCGCCGCCGCCGCTGCCGAAACACCAGTGAGCAGCAAACACCCACTTTCTCCTTGTAAACTGAAGAAGAGGCCCTGCGGTGGAGACACCGGAACGCAGAGACGGAGCCCAGTTACGTGCTGAAACGAGTCGTCAGTGTCGTTCGTGGGTTTTTTTTTTTCGTGGTTAGAAGGATCCAGGAGCTACGGCCGCCTGTCCATACGCCTCGCCGTGTTCCAGCCTTCGACAACACTGAGCTGCTCAAGATGTGGATCCGATAGTGGGAGTAATCAGCCAGGCCACTACTAATGTCTGGCGCTAGGGGCCCTTCCACAGGCTGTTTGAGACTGCCTCAACACCCCTCCACCCTCCCCACCACCTCCACCTTCACCACAAACTCACACTCGCAGCCCACTCAGCAGCCCTGTTCCTGAGACTAATATCATGCACCCTGCAGTCAAATCCCAGCCCTCAGTCTGTGGCCTCGCTGCGAGAAACAGCGAGAAACGTCGCCCGCAGTTATCCAGCCATGTCAACTGTATATTTAAGGCGGTGTTTTTGTCTCGGTTTATTCCACTCCTTCCAAAAAAAAAACAACAACAAAACAGAAGTTAATGGTAATCATTCCTTTTTTTCAGTCACTTAAGCACAGATGTATTAAAAACATGAACCTATCTGTTGTTGCCAGCGTCTTTTTTCCACGTTCCCCTTTAAGGGTAACGTTATATTTTTTTTAATTTATAAATTTTTTTAATCTTATTTGCCCAAACGCACAGAAAGTTGCAACCATCTCATCAAAACGAAGCAGCGTAATGACTTAAAACACACGTCACACGAGCTGGGCAGCTTTCCGGTGCGCAGCGTGTGATTCGCAGCGACGACATTAGCCCACAACGATAAGGACAGAGATGAAATAACACTTTTACACAAGGGAGCGGGTTAAAGATCGCTCTGCCCGGTGCATGTCATCCAATCTGCGTTGGCAGAGATTTTATTAAGGGTCCCTGTGAGTACCGATGTGCGCATGCACTGATCTGCAACCTCCTTATCCCAAATGGTCGTTACTCGTATAATTAAGCTTGAGAACTACTGCCTCTCGGATACACTCTGTCCGGATTCACACAAATGCTACATTCACCATAATCACTCCAAGCCACTTATTCAAGTATTGCAATAACGATTTAATCATAACGGCTTGCAAAGACAGGCTATTCCTATAAGCCATGCAGTGTAGTATTCGACACTTTATTTCGACATAGGCCTGTTGCTATGACTATTTTAAAGCCACAACTCTTCTTGAAGGTGAAAATCAAATAAAATAAAAGATTGCGGCCCGAGATTTCACGTCAGCCATTCAGATGCAGACGAGAGCCGAAGCAGCTTCGTCGAACACGACAGACTTGGTCCAAGTTTGTAAAAGCATTGCTCGCATGTTATCATGTGCCATGTTGTGACAAATCATGTGCTGATCTCTGCTGTGTTCAGCACACTCCTGTCAGCTTTTGATGCCTGTGGCGCCATCCAGTGACTGGAGACGGCCGCTCGGAGTCATCGTTTGCACACGTATGGAAATGAGAGTCAGTCCATCCTCCTGTGTGGGTTTACAGGACCGAGGGGGAACTGATTCATTGATTTGGTAAGATGGGGAAAAACCGTGGACAGAGGGGGGAAAAAAAAAAAAAAAAAATGTTGCTCAACTTCCCGAAGTCGAAATAGTGCAGCGGTGCAAAGCAGAAGTTATTGTGACGTCGGCCTTGATGCAAAATATATGGCGACCATAAATGTACTCTTCCGCAGATAGCGAAGATCCTGGTGTGAGTTTACAGAAAGCACACGTGATCTTTTGCTAAGAGTAAAAAAAAAAAACACATTTAAAGTGCGATTGTCACACTTAACCGCACGTGTGACGTTCACTCCGAATCAGAAGGAGGCTGTGCCCTGCACACAGTAGCTGGACTGCTGCAGAGCTGCCAGACAGTTCACTTATTTTCACAGCTGAAGTTCTGACCTCAAAGCCACCTCTCAGCCTTTATCCAAACCCCCCCGGAGGGCCAGATTCTCCAGATATTGTAAATGTATGACTGGGGTTATGACCCTTCAGTCTGACCAATTCCCAGGAAGGTCCCCTTTTGCTCATAAATCACAGGCGGGAGGGCAAGTAGAACATTCACACCAAGCCCTCTCCATCTCCTTATCTCAGCGGCAGGAAAACTCGGTGACAACTCAAAGAGAAAATTAGAAATCTCTGCAACATATTATACTCTAGGTCAAAAGAAATCTTGCGTGCCTCGGCTTCGTAAGCGCTCAGTCGGTTCGGGGGGGGGGTTACTGACAGAATAAATTCCAATCAGTTTCACACTGTGGGAGATATAACAAGAGGAATGTGAGGAATTCTAATTAGCGCTCCGAGATATGAAGCTGGATGCAAGAGTCCCTTCACCTAAAGGGCACAGCCACCTCTGGGCAACTGGAACAATCCTTTGAAATCTATTAGAAAACATTTACCCCTATGCAGCCAAAGCAACTTTGCAGGAGACAGCTTTGAATAAAAGGGCCATGTGACTTTTACACATATATATATTTATTTATTGAAAATGAAACAGGAGAGGCAAAGATCATTTCTGAGATGCACCTTAGAGAAAAGAAAATGTAAAAAAAAAAAAAAACCAGAGGGGACAGAAGCAGCTGACCATCGTGACTTCATAATTTGCGGTGATGAAAAGGCTGTAAGAGTGAGACGAGACAACAGCAGACGTTTCACATGTTGGACTTTTTTTGCGAGAGGTTGATCTTGTCACCCAGGCTCAGCGCCATCCCCTGTGGAAGAGAGAGAACGTTTTACAACACAAGCATTAACACTTCAGATTATATCACACTTTCACTTTTTTTTTTTTTTTTTGGTCCAAGTCCACCTCTTTCAGTGAATTATTGGATAAATAAGCCGTTTAACTACCAGACAGACTTTATGGCAGATGAATCAAACCCTGGCTTTACTTCGAAGATTCAGAAGAGGTAACTGTGCCGCAGCTGTGACCCACCTGACTTTTGGCTCTGATGCGTATGTGTCCGTTGACGGGGGCGTCGGGCCCCAGATGGATTGGCTTCTCGATGCTGACATTGGCCAGGGCGTCTTCTCCAAAAATAGAACGAGCGTAAAGGTTGGCAGCCATGAAGCCGCAGAAGCCAGAGAGAGCCTGGTTTTGGGAGACAAACAGAAAAAAACTGTCAACATTTTCTGGCAATAACATCTAAAACGATTGGCTCAATGACAGAAGCAATAGATGGCCACACTTTTGAAAATGTAACAGGTGAAAGCAGATAATCACCACAAAGCTACAGTCCTGCAACAGCGTAAAAAGAGCTCAAACTGCTCCCTAAATCACTTTCTGTAACATCTCGCCCACCTTTTCAGGAGTCAGACACTTCATGTTGGTGGACTTGAGGATATGCTGGAGGTACTCGTTCAGATCAGAGATGTTTGTGTTCACCGTCACCTACAATAAAAAGAATATAACATCCATCTTCAGCGATCTCCTTTTCTTTTTATCTTCACAGATTTTTTTTACTTGTCGAACACGAATCACGTTGCCGTAACAAAAGGAAGCTTAAAATGCCAGACAGTTTCCGGAAGCTGCTTATGAAACAGGAACAAATCCTACCTTGTTTTCCCACTCAAACTCCGCCCACATCTGTCTGAATTCTGCGTCGGTGCAGGAGGCCGGCTGGATGTAGTCCATGATGTCGATGTGGATGTCGCTGAGGACAACACAGTTTCTGTCGCTTGCAGCTCCCGACACATCGTAGACTGAGAAGGAGAAATCGAATGAATGAAAGGATTTATACAAAAAGAAAATAGTTCAACCCTTGTGTCTGTTGGACACAAAACTTCTCCCTTACCAATGTTTCCAAATATAATGCCATTCTCAGTAGAAGCCACCTTGACATTAGCCTTGATGTTGGCAAAATCGTGAGGGGCCAGAGTTAGAGGCGAAGGCTTTTCAACCAACTTGAGATCCCCTGCAGAGTGGAAACAATCAGTTTAATCCACAAGAGCAATACAAATGCTCCTAAACAAGCCTGAGCTCGCATTATGAGAGACCGAGCTGCAACATTTGTCAAGTGAGGTGGCAAAAACACCAGACTAACCTAAAGTGGCCAGCTCGAGAGTGCAGTTCTGAAGGGTATCACTGGTCTGGTTGACCACCAGGACATCCAGCACAATGTCATACTGGTTAACGTGAACATAGGCTTCAGCATACACCGGGTCCGAGAAGCCTGTCAGCTGGGTCACCTAGTTTAGAAAAGAAAAAACACTAAATAATCAACTCGAAAGCAACCATTTAAACCAAGTTTAAACATATACAAACAGGAATGCATGCTCTCACTGGGCAAGCTGTCAAAAACCATGAAATCAACTCAATCTGTCTGAAATCTCTGAACCAAAAATGTATCAAATGTGTGTAACCTTGTTGAGTTTGGATGCCAGAGGGTCAGCAGCTTCTTTCCGCTGAGTGTTACCCATAGCAGCCAGCAGGCTAAGCTGAAACTGGTCCTCCTTAGACGTCATCTCATTTTTTGCCGTGAGCTGCATGAAGGAGATCGGATCGTCCGCCTGGACCGTTACGTTCCGTTTCTCTGACTCTTTCTGTGGTGAGAAGAAGCAAAAATGTGGGTTTAGTCTTGATTTGTTTTATCAGTGGAACTGTGTATGCGTTTAACCTTAACCCCATACACGTTTCGAGTCCTACTTTATGTGTATGGAACCTTTAAATGTTACCCCAGTACTCTCATTTATTACTGTAGGATAAATTATTAATGTGTCACATTTACTACAAACATATTAGTAAATGTGTCTAAGAATAAGTCTAAAAATGCATTGGGCTTCATCGACTTGCGGTGATGCTCTGGCCTCATGAGGTCAAGCGGCGAGTCCAGTCCTGTGAATCTGATGTCATTACCTTCTGTGACAGCTTCTCTTCCTCCAGCCGGACGGTCAGCATATGTGAGAGGGATTTGCGGCACTCCTTGTTGAAAATGTCATTCATAAGTGGTGAACACTCTGACAGCACCTTCAGGCACAGCGAGATGCGGTCCACGTCATCGTCCGTAATTGGCTTCTTGGGCAGAGAGGACTTGCCCAGATGCAGCACGGTGGCCATTATCAGCATGGCCTCCGCAACAAATGACTGCAGAGAGAGAGAGAGAGAGAGAGAGAGAGAGAGAGAGAGAGAGAGAGCGGGGATCAGAGAAGCCAGCAGAGAGCTTAAACAACTCAAAGAGCCGTTCAGTAAAGCCAAAACCAGATGTCTTACATTTTGTTTCTTTTTGTCTTGAACAATTGCAACGTAACGAAGGGCCACTTTGGTTAGTGTGGTGGCCAAGGAAGCTGCCACGTAAAAGTCTCCATCCATCAGGAAGCCTCTGAGTGGAGGTCTGGGAAAACAAAACAACTTTCTAAGTGAGACCAAGGGGAAAACTCTGTATAATTAAGGGCTAATAATCACATTCCTCCCCAAAAGGTCCTGCTCACCTGTCCTCCTCTTTCTTTGAAGGCCTGGAGGAGCTCAGGGCACTCTGTGTCACATAAGTGCCCATCTCTGTCACCAGCTTCTGAGCTGGAGCTGCACTCACTTCATCCTCTGCTTTAACCTCACCCGTCTCTTTCTTTATCTCATTGTCAACTATTGGGATCTGTCCAAGAGACATTTGCAAGATGTTGGTGCCACTTGAAACGAACCAGTAGGCTTCAGTTGCATTTACCGGTGACAAAAGTGAACAAATGTACCTCTCCCAAAGATCTGCGTATTTCTGTCATCACATTTTGAATGTCCTCCTTGGTGCTGCAGTATTCCCCTAAGATCCAGAGTGCTCCCCTGTAAATCCTGAAATGGGGAGAATCATGACAAAAGTCACAAAAGTACACAGTGCCTCATCCTCCTGTATCAGTTCCAGTTGGCTTGTCATTAGGAAGCACTGAATACATAACGGTGAACTTAATCTCCATTACCCCCATGAACGTTGCTCATAAAGCCTTACTTGACAGTTTTGATGGCGTGAAACACTTCCAGCATCTTCTCGATGATCAGGGGTCTCAAGTTGTCGAACCTCTGAATGGCCTCGCGCACAAACTCCAGCACATCAGCAGCAGCTGCCTCATTCGTGTCGCTCAGGAATTCCATCAGCTGGAAATCAAACCAACATAGGAAAAAATAACCAAAAAACTCTTTAACAACCGAGTATCCGTTGAAAGACTGAATTTAGACAGGAGAAGAAATGTTCACGTCTAAGAGGATTCTCACCACAGGTATGACATTGGCTGCCATGTCAGGGAAGCGGACGCTGCAGGAGTGGAGGGTTCGCACCAGGAGCTGCCTGTACTTATCAGTGTCTTCGTGTTCTGTTACATTGTTTGTCTTGATCACCTCTTTCTTCAAAACAATCACCAACTGGAAAAAAAAAAAAAAAAAAGGACAGACGTCAGTATATTTGTAACATACCCCAGTGGAACAGAGGGGAAAAACTAAAAGAGACACGGCTGTACTGCCCACGTGACCGACCTCCTCCACATTACGAGACGAGACGAGGTCCAGGGCGAGTTGCAACGTCTTCTTTCTAACTTCCAGGTCAGGAGTGCTGAGGACACGCAGGATGTCCATCACAAGGTCCTGAAGAAAAACACCAGCAGCAGGAAAGCGTCTCCTAATTAAACTTGATTTGCCAGTAAAACCTCATTCAGCATTTTCACATTTTAAAGACACAAAGAGATTTTTTTTTACATGAAAATGTCAACACAAAAGTCTACCATCACAATCCAACCGACCTGAAGCACGCGCTCGTGAGTAGGATGCTCCTTCAGTTCAATCAGACGATCGAGAACAATGAGCTTCACGTTGTTGTCGCTCTCCTTAATGATCAAATCAATGTAGCACTGTGCGGCAGCCTAGAGTCCAAACAAAAACACAGAATACATTAAAAGTATGTTTATGTTTATGTTTTTAGCAGACGCTTTTATCCAAAGCGACTTACAAATGAAGATATAATAAGCTATATAAAAGCTAGCAAGTATGACTCGAAAGAAGTAGCTGCCGTTTGGTTATTTGCAGTATAATAACAGCGCTGTGCAAAGAGTGTTTAACATAGAGCAAACTTTTCTCAGAAAACTGTAATGATGTACCTTAACGGCTGTAGGGGCACTGGAGAGGGTGACAAGAGTGCCAGCAGCCTCATACTTTACAGCTGGGCTGGAGGACTGCAGCAGGTTGTAGATGCAACGGATGAATCGGGCACGTTCGGAAGGGTTAGCATGGCAAACCTAAAAGAAAGCAAGAATTCAGATGTTTTATAGCTGTTCTGGTTGCTTGCTTGGATGCCTCGAAGCCTGAATCAGACTAATAAAGGTCTTGACTCACTTTGTAAATCAGCTCCACAATGACCAGCTGCAGGATGTCCCCAAAAGTGTGAACTTGGTCGATACATGTGCTGAGGTAATCCAGAGCTCGATCCTGTGAGAAGAGGATGTGAGGCAGCAGAACGCAGGTTAAGAGAGATGATATAAGACCACACAACAGAACACACGACGAGTAAAAGGACAATGCAAACCTGATCTGCATGAATCAGCATCATGAAGGCGTTTCTCTTACAGCTGGCATCTTTCTCATTGACAAGAAAATCATGGATCAGCTCCGGAGCATCTGGGATGAGATGCTCAAAGTTCCTAAAACAAACAAATTCAGTTGCTCCTGGGCCACAAATGACTAGAGTACAGTCGGTGCATAATATGGGAGGGCATATGAACATAAATCAATGAACAGTCGGTACCTGTAGATGGTGTAAATGGCCAGAACAGCATTGCGCCGCACATAGCTGTGGCGGTGCTCCAGACAGGCCCGGATGGCCGGCATGAGAGGCTCAAGCAACTCGGACTCCTTCAGCTTGCACAGGAAGCGCAGAGTGGAGCCACGGATGAACTCGTTGGGGTGTTGCAGGTCCTGAAATTAGAAGAAAGATTTTCAAGTGATGAAATTCACGCTCTCATAGCCTTTGGCCTGTGTCAACATGAGACTTAATGGTTGCAGTCGGAAGCCCTGCGTTACAATTTGGGGCCAGTTTTGATCATCGGGTGATCGAAATATTACATAAATATTATAACAAAGACTAGAGGTGGCTGACGAGAAATGATGTGAATTCATCAGTCACACAACCCTGCAAAACTGCTGTTCAGCCAGGCCCTCAGATGTAGGCATTTTGCAAATGTCCTTTTCCATATAATTTTTAAGATTCAATTCCCTGTAGTTATTCATAGACTTGCAAAAACAGACAGATTTGGCTGAGTAGAAAAAGTGTTCATGTCGCACCTTTCTGTAGGCGTCACAGACCAGAATCATCTCCTGAAGCAGCTTGCCATCTGGCGTTGTTTTGGGTACAATCTCCCAGAAGACGAGCAGCAGCTTCTTGATGGTGTGGTCTTGAAGTGGCAGCACAAAGCGAATTATGGTCATCAGCAGTCCTGGCAACTTCTCACCATTCAGGATCATGATGATGACCTTCTTCAGGGCTTCTGTCTTTGCTTTGATCTCTCCCTTTTCTGAAGAAAGATGGTTATCAATCATTTCACGATACCAATCTTCCCCACATTATAAATATCGTAATCGCAATGTTTCCAAAGTATGTTCAGTTTATGATTCTTTTTGGCCATTCAAGTTTCGTCTGAGATGGACAGAGACTATTTACACATTCATTTCTCCCTTCTGCAAAGTTTTATTAAGGAAGAATGAAGAAATTCAAATTAGGGATTTTTACCAAGATCCGCTTTTAGGCTGACTTCAGATGGGGGCTCCGAGTCAGAGGTGACATTGATCAGAGTGTAACAAACGTTTTCTGCAGCCGTCATTTTGCTGCTGGGCTCGAGTCCGTTTAGAAGAATCCCAAATTAATGTCTGGAAAACACCTATATGAGACAGAAAAACAGCGCGATTTGTAAATGACAGAATCGATGTACAGCAAAACATCACAGCCAAAGGTCTGTGAAGTTGTTTTTTTCATTTCTTCACCAGCAGCTCTGAAAAACAAACTAAAACAAAAAAAAAACATTAATGGCAAACTGGAATCAGACAACTGTAAGACCCAGAACTGTAAGCTGGGTCTTCCCAGCTTCTCAGAGGTTTTGTGGGATGAAAATCAATAACTGTAAGAACCAAGCGTCAGATCTGTCACAGTTTTGCTTTTGCTCATTAACGAATAGATGGGACTCTTGTGGGTGCTCACATACTATATACCCAACACCTGAAAGTATTTTTCTCTAATTCTAGACTTAAAATTGTCGTGTAGGCGCAGCATGAGTTGATTGTATTGCAACACGAGTAGTGCACAAAACAGCACTTTTCTAAATGTGGCAAACAACATAATTGAACCACTGAACTACTGATCCATGCCTTTGAAAAGTTGATTGACCATGCTGCTAAAGACCTTAATGGGAAAACACTAACAATATATGGATTTAACGGGATCTGTCGCTAATATGAGGCTTCAGCAGTCCAAGGGTGAAATCGAGTAAATTCCGACAGCGCAGTCTCTTTCGTGACGAATTTCCTCTTGTGTGGCTCTTGATTTTGCATCTGTGCTGAGCTGAAATAAAGACTTAAAAAACGGAGAGGGGATGCCATCCCAAGACGTGTGTGCCTCTGGGGGACATTCGACTCATTTGACTGAGAACTACAAAACCTTTCATTACCACATGATCATTTCTGGAATGCGTTTCTGTTAACCTTTCTCCTCACCTCTTATATCAGAAGTGCATTAATGTCTTGCAGCGTTACAGCATCTCTTAGCAGCCAATAGCAATGAAACACAATGACATTTTTGGTGTATCTGAGCACCTGTACAATTATTAGCCCACTTTGCACAGCAAACAACTTTGCTCTCACTCTATTTATTTTTCAATAACAAAGTAAAATATTAAAGTGTATTCTTAAATGTATCATTTATTGACTCAGAAAGACTTGTTATATATATAAAACAATGGATCAGGTATCACCTCATTTTGGTAGTAGTATAAGGGGGTCTTGCCAAAGTACCCCTACTGGAGGTAGTACCTTATCATGGTGAGTCAAGGTGGGATTTGAACCCCAGGTCACCCACATGAAAGGCAGCAATCTTACCACTACCCTTCCAGCCACATAATAATAATAATAACAATAATGGTATAATAACTATAATAATACAAGAAGAGATAGTTGACATCTGTATGCCAAAATAATCTGAGATTTCAGGCAATAAAGACGATGTGATGTAAGACAATACGACATATGTCGAAAAGATTAGATAAAATACCGGTAATTAAATACTTGTTAAAAGCAAAGGCAAGAAATTGTCACGGAGCCCCAAACACTGAAACGACCCTCTTTGTGTAAAACAAACAGACAAAAATGGAGCAAACCGTTGTGTCGTAAAACCTTGCTAAGGCTCAAATATAAATTATTTAGTCTGATACAGCTGTTTAGATCATTTAAGATATAAAATCGGCAGCTAACTAGCCACACTTAGCTCACACCAGCTAAGCATTTGTCCAGGGTTGCAATGAAATGGAGGACACTAACGTTAGCTAGCTAACTCGTCAGGGAACAATGGTCAGCAGAGGAAATATCACCCAGAATGGAAGAAATTTAGCTGCCAAACTCACCTTAATGCACAACTATTAAGCCACCCCCAGGCCGTCTACGATACCCAGGTCAGGTTTTAGCCTGTGCAAAATTGTAGAAGAGCTCCCGTTGGCGAGCTATCCCTCTCGGCTCACCGCTACTTCCGAGTGACGTGGAAGATTACTTTCAGAGCCACATCACTACTACCGTGCGCCGGGAGGCTCAAACGCGCAACAAATAATCCGGCACACTACAATTCTCCGGATGACCCTGAATGTGTCTTTCCGTTCAGGCAGCACTGAACATTTTTATTTCAATCAAGGTTTGAGACAAAAACGTCACGAATATTCAAAGACTGTATCATCTAAAAGTTATGTTAGTTAGTATTTATTTATTTATTTATTTTGTACACCCACTTATCAACAAAACTAAGTAAAAAAAAAAAAGACAAACCCGACTTAGAAATTAATCGATTCTGAACAAATTTCTAAATACGTCTCTCTGTCATTTGATGTATGAAAGAAAACGGAGTGGGCCATCCCTTTTTAAAAATCTTATCAGTCAATGAATACAAATTACACTGAAATTTGATCATTTTCAACACAAGTGGGTTACAAGAAATATCTGATCTGAATGCTTTTGGAACTCTTTCAAGGAAAACCCTGAAAAATGATGATACAATGTCTTTTGTAAATCCAGAAAACCTTTAAGTTTCACTAATATTCTTTCTCTTTGGATATTTAAAAAATATTTTAATAATTTTAATAATTAAAACAAAAATAATAACATTTTACTTCCTCATTGAACCTACTCCAAAGATAATAATCGAGTGATCAAAAAACATTTATAAAAATGCAGTGTAAAAAGCTCGAGTGAAACTGGATTAAAATGAATGAATAGAAATTCATTCACACCAAACAAAATGCCTTTAATTAAATGTATTTTAATTTTTTAACTAAATGCCTCCAAATGTCAGGAACACCACCAATTGCCCCCAATAAACTCTTATACAAAATAAGAGCAGGATTTTCAGTTAAAACCAGACGTTTTGTACACCAAACAAACAAAACAAAAAAAAAAGTAACAGCAATGTGTGCAGAAAAGCCCAGTGCTGCTCCGAACCGCGGTGTTGTGGTTTCTCCTTCATCTGTTTTGGTTTAAAACAAAATCTAATACATTATCTAATACATTTTCAGTTTGAAAGATGTGCTTAATGTCACCACGGGAACCATGACTGCCACTTAGAACTCCCAGGAGATGGACATTTGTCTCGTGTCCTTTTCATTTGCTCAACCGTTCGATAGATTCAGCTTAAACCATTTAGCAGCATGCAAGACACAAGAGACAGGTTCAGCATTTCTCTCACTCTTTTTGTTACCGTGTTTTGAATATGTTATTAAACTTTAATCAGGACATCCTCAACAATGTGAATGCGACTTTGCGATCTGGGTTGATTATAGTAGCTGCTTGAAAAACCCTGACTTAATACTGATTGCATCTATGTTCAAACTACTTAAACGTTCAACATGCATAAAGAGCCATGAGCCGTGTACGTCAGTATGTACACAAGATGTGATGTGTAAATCTTTTAAGAAAGAGAGACAAGTAGAAAAAACACTCATTCGGAGCTGCAACAAAACACAAATGACACGTGAAGATGAACTTGGCGAACAAAAACTGAAATATTTCAGAAATGTAAGAAAATACATCACAGCATATTTCAGTGGTGTGTTAGCACCCACCAGTGGAAATTCAGCCTTAGTGACACAGTGGATACACAGAGATGTGAATGAACTGGAGTCAAAATCCTTAATGGACTCCCTCAAGAGCTGCAAGCTGACCAGTTTGCCATTGTCCTCTGTAATGTTATTTCAAATCTGCTGGTTGGTTTTAAAAGACAAGTGGATGCAAGACAGTCAAGAGTCTGTCAGAATTAGATGCTTTTGCAGGATTATTGAGGTGGGGGAAAGTGAAAAAAACTACCACCAACAAAGGACTGTTAATAACTACAAAACACTTGCTTGTGTTGTCCCAATTAACTAATTTTACAGTAAACCCAAATGCTTGCTTTGGACTGATTTTCCTTGTTGGAATTTCTAACTGTCGTCAGCTTTAACTTAATACCATCTGGAAATCGGGTCATATTGTACTTGCTGAGTTTTTACAGTGGCGGTGTCCAAACATTTTCATATCTCTGTGCAGATGTCGCTACGAGTGCAGAGTGCAAACACTGACTGCCATTGATTTTTGTGTGTGTGCATTATATGCTGCTGTAAAATGAAATCTACTATATTGACAAAACTCGTTAGCTTTCTTTTTCTGCCGACCGGGAAACGGCTGTCGTGGCAGCAGGTGAGACAAATTACATTAGAGCGGCTCATTTTGACCAGCGAGGCAGCGCGCACAATGCAAAGCTGAGCCAAATTAAATCATCTGCAGTCACTGTTAATCTAATTATTCACCCCACATGCTCTTTCTGATGTGCAGTGTTGAAATTTCTGCAGTTTCAAATATCTGTTGGCTGACTAAAGCAGATCTGAGGTCATATAGTATCACTGCAGAGTTTGTAGCCTGCTGCTGTGGGTTGACACTATTGGGCTAAACAGTCTTGAATTAGACTTAAACTTTACACTGAATACTTATCAATAAATGTCCTTCGTATCTTTTTTTGGAGCAATGTGTAAAAACTGGACCCAATCTCAACCACTGAAGGGCCTTCGAGGCTCCTTATTAGAGAGACGGAGAACAGAAAACTCCTTATGAGTTCCCACTGTAGTCTGTGTTATGTGAAGTGGACACAGAACTGGGCGACATGTTTTTCTACATAAAGTTGGGAAACATAAGGCCTTGTGAACATTAAAATGTCTCATCTGTCATGCAGTGTATGGTACAATACAGCAAATAACACTGAGCTTTGCTCTGGCATTTATGGAGATGTTGGGCAGGAAGAGACCATGTATTGATTCTGATCTTGTATCATGGGAGCAAAAAGTAAAGACTTTGGTGTCCTTGAAAAAGAGGCCAACGTTGGGGCACAGGTGGAGCGCTCCAATATCAAAAGATTGCTCACCTTGCTAGTTTTTCTGTGGGAAAAAGGAAAAAGATTTTACACTGAAAATGTATGCAACTAGATATGAATAAATAAATAAGTACATTAATGCATTAATCAAAAAAAGCTATAATAATTGCTAGGCTTTGTATATCCGTCCTTATTAAACCCTTCCTCTTTTATTTTCACATTGAATCACACATTGTTCACACACGCACATTCAGGAACAAATAACTTATTTCCCTGTGGTTTGTTTACGTTGATCTATTCCATCGACAATCGTTCACTTTCAGAGCTCAGTCAGGGGAGCCAAACGATCCCAGAGCGGCTCGATGCAGCGACACGCAGCGGCGACGCTGACCGAGACACCAATTCATCTAAAGAGGGTAAATATCACTTTAATCGTGTGGTTCACAACAGCATGGCTATCTGAATTAATCGCAAACAACTCGGTTTATTTTCTATTTCATTGTGTTTTTTTTTTTGCTTCGTTATTACTTTAAAAAAAGATTTTTTTCTGCATATTTACAAGAGTCTAGAAATACTTGATTGCATTTACTTGTAATACTTGACCCATATTTAAAAAGAAGGCGACAAAAACTTTGAAAAGAAACAATACAGTAAATATCTGTCAATCAAACTTATAACATGTCTTTTGGAGGATAAATTGACTTTTTTTTTTTTTTTACATGTAAAGCTATTTTAAATGCATTCTGTTACTGGTTTTCTCTCTTCGCCTATATCCGCAGTTTACTCTAATTCTGCTGGCTTTATCAATGGGGACTTGACTAATATTGCTCTTGAATGGTGACGTATGAATCGTGGAGATTATATTGCTTTGTCATTAACACTGAAATTGGTCACTGGCAGTTCTGAGTGAGAGCTTAGTGTGCATGCAAGAGCAAAGACGTCCAGATGGTCCGAATTAAAAATAAAAGTTTTTATGCAACACTAAAAAAAAACATTCTGAAAATATTTTATGCATATTTAATATAACGCGTGAAAAAAAAACAACTGTAGCAGAGCTCAAACTCTTGCATGTAGTCGGCCTACATACATGTAGTATATGCTGTATGTAGTATGAGATGCACTATTTCCTGTGTTTGGTTTTTAAGTAATTGTACGTGTGTGAACACTTTTTGAATTATGGTGTTTTTGATTTCCATAAAACAATGGATTACCTTACAGTTTTACAATCATTTTACGGTAGCCTACAACTTGCAATCGATCAAGTGACTACGTTTTGAAATAACCCGAGCCGGTCCCGTGCCACCTGAAACAAGTAAACTGCAAAGTAAACCTGCAATGGTAATTAAGACGATGATGACTGATATTTTAGTATCTTAAATTAAAACCTTTTCATGAAATGTCCTCAGAGTGTATTGATAGCCTAATATTGTGTTACTTATGCAGCTCAGGCTCCACATTACGAAGCCCTGAGGTGTGAACCGCGGCCTCTAGGCGGCGACAGAGAGCCCCATTTCTGTAAAAACAACATCTCACCTCCTTTCTTTAGTCCAAGTGCTGGAGCACGTTTGAGTGACCATGGAGTGCGTTTGCTGTCATGTAGTTCAGCGTTAATACGGCGTGAATAGTTGAAGAGGGGGACTGTAGTGAAGACACGGGGAGCCAGACTCAAGCCATGGCCGCACGGGAGGAAGGAGAGGTTTTGCACGGTAAAATAAGGCACCACGACGGAGCTGGAAGTGTAAACAGCTCAGAGGGCTTTAGGAACGGCTATGTGAAGAGCTGCGTCACCCCCCTTAAACAGGACCATCAGAGGGGATTTTTGCTCAGCGTATGCAGGTTTTGCAACGAAGACGTCCTTAATTCAAAATTGTTCAAGGTCTCTGCCCTCTACGTCGGCGCGTTCGTTGTTTTCGCAGTTTCTTTTCTCATTTCTAGGAGCTTGCAAAGTGACTCGCTGTGGGATTTGCGGACTTTTTTGTCGGGCTTCTCCCAGTCCATCAGTCCCCTGTTCAGCATAGGATGTGCTTTCTTCTTTCTAACATTTTACCTGAGGAGGAAAAAGAAGGAGAGCAGCAAGTGTTGGCTCGTGTCACTGCCAGCATCGTGCTACCTCGGGGATTTTCTTGTTTTGCGGTTTTTGCAGTGGGGAGAGGACCAGCACCAGATGCAAATGGTGGGCAGGTTGTTATTCGTGTTGGGATGCGTGGGTCTGCTCACACTGATCCCAACACTGAAACTCAAACACAGTGTTCTCGTACTGGTTTTCGCCAGCCTCGTGTGGCTTGTTTCTTTCACAAGTTTGAGCGGTCTGCCCGCACTGCTCAGACCGCTCTTCGCCTGCTTTGCGGGGGTTTCTGGCTCCATGTTGGGGCTCTGCTTTGACCGTTACTACCCGGCCAGAGAAGCGCCGAGTGGGATTTCCAGCGCGGATGAAAAGGTGCCTGTGATCAGACCGAGGAGACGGTCCAGTTGTGTTTCACTGGGAGAAACGTCGACCAGCTATTATGGCAGTTGTAAAATGCCCCGCAGACCTTCGTTGCCCTGCATATCTAGAGAGCAGGTAGGTCATCCCCTGCAGGACCACGTCTGTTGTTGTAGTGGCAAAAATAGGCCGACAGATAATCCACAGCTACGCTCGTGCATGAAGGAAAACAACCATGTATGTACCGAGCAAATGACTCGACAGACAGCTCCAGGCTGCAATGTTAACACAGATGCAATCTAATATCAGTGTTGTTTTTTTTTAAATTTTACTTATAAAAACCCTCATGGGTTCTTAACTTTAAAAACAAACCAAAAAAAAAAAAAAATTAAAAAAGGTGGTTGTCAGCATTTTACATAAAAAAAACATTGAAGCTACTTCTTTAAAAGTCTTTATGGTGAAGATGCTACTATATTATTGTGACAAAAAGTTACCACTTCTGTAGAAAAAAATTCAGTTGCATTTGTGTTTAAATTTGATTATGGTGTGCCTATATTTATTCATTTTTATTTTGGTATTTATATATATATATATATATATATGTTTTTTTTTTTTTTTGGCAAATTATATTCAAAATTCCAGTGTTTGGACTTGGAAGTCTGTTACCAGAACTGTATCAAATTCAGCAAAAAGAACAATCAACATGCCCATGCTTGATTTATTTTTTATTTTTTATTTGCTATTGTCACGGTCAACACCTCTAAATCACTTTGACACTCTCTTTTTTAGCCTGGCGGTATTCATCCCTACGTGCAGCCCACCTCGCCCTGATACATTTAGTTGGAACCGTGTCTCTTGGAAAGAAAACAAAAAGAAAACAAAGCTGAAATTGCAGACAGTCAGTTAAATGCGAGGCCCCATCTACTTCCTGTTTGCAGAATAACAACACGACCAGCAGCAAAAGCCAGTGATGTGGCCCTGCGCTTGCATAGGACTGTAGCAGTCAGCAACACCGCGATGGTGAGCAAGAGTCAACAGTGCACAACGGAGCATGTTTCTTTTGCTCTGCTGGTAAACATTTACAGGCTGCGTAAAACCAAGCTGTTTACATTCACAAGCTAATGGGGCCACTCCAAAGCGACGCTCTTTTTCTTTTTCCATTCGTTTTTGAAAACCAGTACACCTACTGTATATCAAGTGATGCCCCCCACAAAATCAACATTATCGTGTGGCACACAATATGTTAGGGGCAAAAAAGCTCCCAGCGCCTAAGCTGTTGCCCTCATTTATGTGTAGACAATGTAGATGTTATAGACAACAATGTATTTTTAAAAGAAAGCCCGCCGTCCCGCAGTGGATGCCAGGCCATCAGGTCGCGCACATTGTTTTTGTGTCCTTGGAGCTTTTGTGACAAATGATAAGAGGACTAAAAATGTATGTCCAGTTTGTCTCGGTGGTGCTATTTCCAGCAGTTGTTTTCACCTCATTGTGCTTTGTGCAGTTCGCAGATGAGCAGTCGCACTGTACTAGTCCTTAAATGGGCTGCAGAAGAGAATAAAACAGGAAAAAAAAAAAAAAACAGAGTCTGTGTGAGCATGTACATGGAGTTAAACCAACATTTGACTCTTACACCTCATCTTTTGCTTAATCCAAAGAGATGAAAGAAGCTTTCCCTGCCAGAGTGCAGCCCATGTGTTGCTGAAGTTTCAAACTAAATGTATGGAGGCTTTGTAATGGAGACCTCAGCTCGAAATTGGTTTCCAGTGTCATTGTTGGTGGGTGTTTACCTGCACTCCGAAAGTCCCATCCTGGGAAACAGGACATTGTTTGTGACTAAACAAGACATTTACTTTTTTAATTGGTTATCAAAGCAATCAAACTTGTGGCTAGTTGTTATCACTTATGACACAAAGTTATGACAGTTTCCGGCTTATCACCAATTCATTTCAGCTTTTTCTGAGGAATGAAAAGAAACAACACAAGTGCTCTTCATGATAGGAGTGTTTGTGTGGCTCTCTGGTGGTTTCCAGTCAGGCAAAATTAGGTTAAGAATTGCGCATGAGATGTGAACGAATGAGTGAGTGTAACATTTTACTTATTATTTATTCTGAATAAAGTTATTCTGTTATTCTGATACTAGGGAAGAGGGTCAGGTGCACCATATTGCACTTTTACAGAGTTGGTAGATATCTTGAATTTTAGCTAATCTCAAATGGCTGTTTTTCTCGTTGGTTTGATCGAATGAAGTCAGCGAAGAAGCATTGTAAACTCCACCAGAAGGTATCTGGTAATATTGCTACTCTTTGCTTTGATGTAGAATTCAATGACGGTGTCATACTGTTTTCATACCGTGTCATGACCGTTTTTGCATCAGAGGCTGCCGAAAAAAGAGACACAAAGTAACATTTTGCATGATGTCACTCGTCACACATGTTCTTCATCTTCACACACATTTGGCATACAAAACATACCTTCTTTCTCCTATTTGACTGGTTTCTGTCTTTTCAGTCAAAGAGGCGGGGAAATAGTTTGGCATGCAGCAAGTTTGTCAGCAAGGTACAAGCTATTGTGTAGTTTTAGTGTTGTATTGATACAAGAGAAAAATGCTTAGTTTACAATGTGGACACAACCTTTTAATAATGCTCTTGTTCATCTCGATATGTACAAAGACATGTCGATATGTACAAACTTCCAAATGCCTGTTTAAAGTCATGCAACACGACACCCCAGCCATCACAGCAGTTTGACCAACATCCTTTATTTGCGCAGTTTATTTTCCTTCTTGTAAAAACAGCAGCAGTCGCGAAAGGACTAAACCGCGTGTTCAACACACCATCTACAGCCTTTTAAAAGATTAATTGTGATATAAACACAGCTTCCCTTAACTCATTTGCTCATTCGATAATTCGTTAAACTTGTTCTGCGAATGCAGGAGTTGGACTTTTTGGGAGTCATGGGGATAAGATTTTTGAGTCATTCCAAGATACACTTGACCTTTTCCATTTGTTGTTTGCACAGTTGTAACTTGTTGGCATGTGACATGATCACAATGCTCTGAATCCTCCTGGTCTTTGGCGACAGCTACAGTTGCTTCACCGTGGCAGTTCATTTCACCCACTAAGCCACCGGCTTCTGCAGCACAAAGCGTGGATTCTTTTCAGCTCCTCTCTACGCAGGACCTAACTTAAGTATATCGTGACTTCAGTTCCTTCATAAATTCCTGATCCCCCATCTCACGAAACAATAGCTACACACGTCTGTGCATTTAAATATAGCTAAATATTTCTTCCTGCCAGTAGCAAGGGACGTGCTGTAACTGGCTGTGCTGAACAGCAGGCACTCAGACAACGGTGAACATCCAACGCTGACTTGCTTATATGTGGTGCTCTGGCAGTTTCACTTGGGTGCATAGCCAGTGGCCTGAAGCAGCTACAGAATACAATTTATGAATGTGAGCAGGATTCTGACATTCAAAGTTTTCCTGTATTCGAACAGATGTTTGAACTTTAAAGAAAAAGAGTGAGCCCGACAGTATTGGAACTATTCCATCCAGACGCTGCTTTGAACAGTGCGCCTTTTTGGAATAAGAGACCGCATGCATAAGCATTGTGTTTGCACAAAATGACTGTGTTCCCACGAACGCACCATATTTCCAGAATATGCACACCTCAAGCCAACTTCAGGCAAGATGTACAGTTTTCCAGAGCCAGCAGATAGTGGTTTAGAGATGATGAACGAGTATGAAGGGTGTAATAAAGAGCCACAGATGTGTGTAATAGTTGTATGTAAAGGCAGCTGTTTCCCTGTTTAAGAACCCCGCCAATGTGGCACAAAAGGTCATGTTGCATTTATGTCACTAACAGGTCTTTTAAATGACTCATGGAACTGTTTTGTGTATCAGTTGCAAACAGATGTTTAAGGACAGTTGTGTCTTCGTTTATGGCTTACTGCGGGAATGGACACGAGGATCGTGCAGGTGTGTCCTGCACTACAAGTAATGAGATTCATTCAGAAAAAAAGGAGTACCGGTGGCATTTGCACAAGACTAGACAGAGCATCAAGTGGGCTATAATGCTGACGCCCTTATAGTGTCTGGGTTTTCTTACATGTCACAATAATCCATATTAGCGTGTCAATTGCGCCGTTTGAAACATACCAGCTGTGGATAGGATCATCTCAAAACATTGCACATTCAAGCTTATTCAACAGTCCTATATAAATAACTTTGAATGCCTTATTCCTCATGATGGTTTTATTGCGCTACGTTATGAAGCCTAGCTGCTATCAACATGAGAAAAACACTCTCACTTCGCATAGAAACACTGCTTTCGTGTTTGCCACAGTTTTTCACATAGCAAAAAAAGCTGTGTCCCCCCCCCCCATAAAACTGCTGTTAGCCTGACGAACATGCAGTGATTATATTAACATGCCGGCGATAAGTGGATGGAGTTGAAAATATTGCTATTTAGTCCAAGAGCTCAAACGCTGTAGCAGACGGGAGTTTGCTCTCATTCGTTTGGCTCAAATGTTGCACTGCAGTCAATTATTGAAGGTCAAATCGTAGCGTAAGAAAGTTTTAATGGCCCAGTTATTTATTTGATTAAATATCTGTCAGATTCCTCAGAGAAGTAGTTAATTTGTCACATTAAGAGCCACCGTGTGTACGCGTGCCGATCCATTGAAGTTCAGAACTTTGTTTAAAGCCCTGTGTAAATGCTGCAAGGTCTCCTTTACGTGGTTTGGTACCGTTTGGTACGCCTGGCGTTTTTATCGGTTTTCGGTAGTACCAAGCAACTGATGCTGTCTGATGACGTTTTTTTACCCCTACCTCGGCTGAGGTTCCAAGCCAGCGGAGCCAACGCCACATGGGGAGGTTGAAACACTGCAGAGTGTTGATTGATCATCGCAATTCGCAACGTAATTCATAGATACCTCATTTTTGCACTCGAATCGCATTCTGTGCGCGTGACTAATCTAATGTGGACTTCTGCATCAATTTTTGTTTCTCAGCTGGATCGGAGCTCAGCTCTGTTGCGCGTAGTCGTTTTTGGTCTCTCCCAAAAGATAATCAAACCCTTCTGAACTACAAAAATGATCATTTATTACACACAGACCATTTGGAATCAGCCAGTGGAACAGTATCTCTGAGCTGGATTCTTGTCCACCGGTGGTGCTGTAGAGCAGCCGATCGATGACCAGTTTTTTTTTCGTATTGTGAACCCAGTGTGGCGAAGTCAAATTTTCTCTTTCATGGCAGCTCGCTTCAGCAAACCCGATGTTTTTTACTGCCTGTTTATTCCTGTAGAACAGGACTTGATTTTTAAATCAAGTGCTGAAATACAAAAAAACACAATGCAAAATTTGATCAATTAATAGTGTTGTTAATGTAGATTTAATGTTCATCAGATAGTGGGATTTTCTGCATACCTTTCTCCACCAAACACCAAAATAATGTAGGGACATTATTAATGTGCACAGTGATGAAAACTGCTACCGATATGTTTTCTTTTCCTTTCTTTCTTAAAACTTGGGTAATCGTTTGCGTGCGTAGGCCTGTAGAAGTATTTTATTCGTAGTGCTTGTACCGTGAGTAAGAACCAAATGAACGTGTGATGAAAAGGATCAGGATTTTAGTCATTTTCTGAAAGGTCAAAGTCTGTTCTTTCTTTGCTCATACGTGATGCTGTGGTGGGGGGGGGGTGTCTCTGGGGCTGGTTGAGCACAACTTTTTACTGTATACATCAGACAGAGGAAGGAAATCCTATTGCGGTTGCTGCCATCTTCAATCCAGCGACACACTACGGATGCTGTTGTTTTTTTTTGTTGTTTTGACTAATTTAGATTGTTCCCATTTCAGTTCATATTAATTTGTTCTCTCAGCTTTGTGTGGTGCCGCCACAGTAACTTGAAACCTCCTGCTCAACCAGGGCTTTATGGATTGACTGTAACTGCCAGGGGTCAGCCTCGCAGAGCGCTACATTCACTGTATCAACTGTGTCTGCTTTGTTAAATTCCTTCTTGGTAGATATCTAAATAAGTTGGTCACTTAAGAGTGTATTTGTTACAAAAAGAAGTTTTTAAAAAGCCTTATAAAGCATACTGTTAGATTAACCTTACATTTTGAGACTCACAAATTGAGAACCCCAATCAGGAATTAGCCGAACACCATTAAATGAGACACATTTAAACCTATTTTTTAAAAATAACCCCTTTCCATGAAAAATAAAAGACTCTCATGTTCCAACCTGAAAAGAAACGTTTTATTCTTCTAAACCATGTGAACGTGCGGGTTTGAGAGCAGGTTAGACGCTTGAAGAAAGAGCAGATAAAGTGGAATCAACATTTTTTTCCCCTTCTATCTTGCCTTTCACGGCATCAATCTGAAAGCTCCACTTCAGGTCCTCAGAGGTCGTGCGGGCAATTCAGGGAGCGGGCCCTCTTTTTGTGTGGTTAAACTCTACGGTGACAGGCAGGGGTAAATAAAACACATAACTAACCCCAGCCCCCCCCCCACCACCACCACACACCACCCCATCTAGACAAGAACAGAGAAGCAGGCTGTGGAGAGAAAGGTTTGAGGGAGAGCAGTGCAAACGCAGAGCTGCTCTCAGCTGTCACGTTAGCTCGCAGTTAAGCCATGTGGAATGATATAACATTGACGTCACAACCAAGTGACGTACTACAGGGTGATTGCAAAAGGGGAGATGGAGGGGGGGGGCAGGAATGAGAAGTCTTATTAATTGCCTGGTAGAATATAGCGTCTGCCTCGAGCAGCGATGAGACTGGCTGAAAAGACGGTGTGCAAAAGAGAGAGTGTTTAGGTGGAAAAGGTGCCACGGAGAAATGACCTCGATGCGTGTTCTTTAGAAAACCAGACAAAACTGCTGGCTTTTATTATCCTGTATTTCAAAATCATGTCGTCGGTTATTTATTTATTTATTTTTATTTGCCTTCAGCATGTTGAGGTGGTCTCTCTGTACGCACCAAACTAGTTACGTAATGTTTAACAAATCCTCTCCCATCAGTATTATAGCAGAAAGTAAGCAATTGGTGTAAAACCCAATAGTTGAGTCAGAAAAGATCAGCTTTGTGCGCGTTGAAGGATATGTGCTCGGTCGGCTTGAACTTAAAAGTGGAGGTTTAACAATCGTGTGGCTTTCACGAGTGAGAAAGCGTGCCGTGATTAAAATGTACAGACCGTGTGCATCTTCTGTCTCTTTAAGGGTTCTCTGTGGGGATCAAATCCTCCGCGCACTTAGTGAAATTCTCTGGTTTGCTTCTATCAAAACTAAACCACCGTCCAAGCGGTGTGTGTGTGTTCAATTCAAGAGACGGACGGGTGTGTGTATGTGTGCGGTGCACGCTCAAACAAGCACGGTTTTATTTTCCAGTGTACATTGAGACCTCCACATGCTGGTCAGTGCATATTTTACACTCTTGAAATAAGGGCACATTGCTTTAAACGATTACACGTATACAGGATAACCAGATGCAACCCTGCTGGTTAATGCTCTGAGCCTCTTACACACCGAGGATGCCTCATGGACACAACTATCTAATTTACACTGTTACTCATATTGTTTTTAAAAATAAAAAAATTAAAATAAAAAGGGGGGGGGGGGCAATTTGTTCCAAAGGAACCTAATTAATAAGATGACGGCATCGTAAAATTAATTCTTTACATTTTGATTTACAGTTTTAATGAAGGGATTTCTCGCTGACAGGAGAAAAAGTGCACCGCCTCAACATAAAGAAACTCTATCTGCAGGGGGGGGGGGGGGGGGGGGGGACACTGTGTGTTTTGAGTTTACGAAGCCGTAAGTCTGGATTTTTATCAGCGTTGGAGAATAAATCAGTTTGAAAGGAGCTCTGTGGCAGCCGCTGTTTCTTTGGGAACGCTTGTAGTCCCCACGTAGGCATGAAAATGGAAATACGACCATGTTCAGTCAAAGTCGGGTTAATGTGACTTTAAGCTGATTATTCTAATTCTATTTGATGAAATGTGACCTTAGCAGAGTCTTTGTTTAACTGAAGGAGAATGTCGTGCCAAGTTAACCTCTGTGCTCTGTGAGCTTGTGTAACAGTTGCCATGTCAAGAAGACAAAGATGTCCTAAGTCATTGCTTAGCAACTCTTCGCTGATGCCACAGGTTGCTTCGATGATTTAGGTGAACGTCTCGTGAATGTTAGCTCAAGAGCTGAATCAGCATCTGCCTGTGCTCCTGATCCGTCTACCTATTTCATCCTTGTGGGAATTGCAGTGGGTAAAACTTGGCTTTGTGTTACTGGATCCAGATGCGACGGCTCCCGTTTGTACCCCTCTGCCTCTTTCCGTGTCAGAACTAGTTTGCATAGGTTCTTTTGAATTTTTCACCGCAGCGGCAGGGCCGGGAGAAAGGGTTAATGCGAGCGGGGCTCTGCGTTTGGCTGACTGCAGAGTGAAACAGGATGCAGCGACTGCATTGTCAGCCTGCTGGTGTGAGTGCAAACAGATGAGGAAATGCTGGAGCGGGTACTCCAAAACTCGGGTTGCCCTGGAAACGGTTTGCGTCATGATCACCAGCAATTAGCTTGCAGCTCTTTAGTTTTCATGATAGGTCTACCGGAGCTCAGTTTAAACACTCTTGAGGAGTCACCATCAAAGGGGGCTCGTGAATATTCGTATATGGTTTTAGTTTCCTCTGTTATTTAACATTTGGTGGACAAAGTAGCCAATAAATTTCTTTTATTTGTGGACATATTGAGGGCTACGGCTGTTTTGATGCTGAAAGACTTGTGCAGCATGTTTTCGATCTGTCTTAATTTTCTCTGTTGAGCCTTGATGGGATGTTCTGGCCTTGTCTGTGCTCATATTATTATCTCTACTAGCCTTATTTGAGTGTGTTTATTGTTTTGTACTAGATATTTGGTTTGGGGGTGTGGGTGGTGGTTACTGAGCCTTTGCCGTCAGCTAAGTTTGGGCTAATTAGGCCTCTTTTTCCTGCATACTTTCCCTCCTATGCTGAGCCCTTTTCCACTACATAATAAACAGACAAATTAAATGAAATTCCTCAATAGATGCGTTATAACAAAGTGGTTACAAAGCTGGTGGTTTTGTTTGCCACGCAGGAAAGCTTTTATTTTTCTTTCTTTCTTCTTCTTTACACCTGATAGAGCTGATTTTTTTCAGCTCAACTTGTTTCAGGAGACTTGAATTACACCACAGAGTTCCCAACAATGCAAACATTTCAGGTGGCATTCATCCTAAACTAAAAAGCTACGCCTTTCATGTGCTGACTGTTTGCTCAGTCCAGCGACAGGCTGAAAGGGGTGGAAGAAAGCAGTTTGTTCGAGGGGTGGTATGGTTGGATTTGACTGCTATGACATAGGTGGTGGGAGCCCTCGGTTAAATTGCTGCTGTGGGAATTTAAGCACGGAGAGGTAGTGGTGGAGGATGTAGTAAATTTAACTTGTATTTAAATGAGTACATGCCATAGGTTTTACTGACTGTTAATAGTTTCCAGACAACTTTATTGACATGACATAATCCTTCCCCTCACTGAGGGCTGTTTTCACCTTCTTTTCGGAGTTACAAATTGTAACCGTTATCATTTTTGCATTGAATTCTCACCCAAACATTGTAAAGCAACCTCTCCAGAAATGTTCTCTTCCTTTTTCCTCTTTGCTTTTCTCTCTTGTCTTTTTGTTCTCTGTATCTTTTTCTCATTCTCTCTCAATTTCTTTCTGTCTTTCTCTGTGCGCCTCTTTTGAAAACGGTGTCAGCACTGCTGCTTTTACACCAAAAGGCTGTTGCTAAGTGACGGTTGACGTCAGCCGCAGCTACAGAGGAGGGCTTGTGTGTGTTTAGCAGCTGAGGGCAGATCCTACTGAAAAGGGCAAAACTGTGAAGCACTATTAGTCACTGCAATGAAAAACCCCAACTCCGACCAACAGGATTGCCATTTCCAATAAATGTGCACAATTTTGTCAGAGTGGAATGGTGAGGTTGAGACAAAAAAAAAAAAAAAATGTTTTTGGGAGAAACTGCCATCGGCCAATTCCCACCCCCTTTTCTTCACTTTTTCTTTAGTCTGTCGCTGTCTCCTTTTCTTTCTCTCTTTAACCCCCACCTCTCCATTTGCCCCTCCCCCAACACGCATGCACTGAAATGCTTCCCCCCCCCCCCCCAACCACACACACACTTCCACCCCACCTTCATCTGATATTTGTGTCAGACGAAGGTGTCTAACTCAGAGCTTGAGTGCGATAGCTGCCCCATTTATTGAAGGTTGTTCTTGATGTACTTGACATTGTTTGAGGTAATGAGTTACCAGAGACCTGTGTCGTACTCTACAGCCCCCTCACCCCCTGTGCCCCCTCCCGTCTCATTCTATTCTGTGACAGCACATGAAATTTGACCTGTTAGAGTATACCAAACAAAGAGATGGTCTCCACTTAAAATTAAAATGACAGCGCACCTTTTCTTTTCACAACTCTTCACGAGTTTTATTAGTGTCAGTACTTACTTCTTGGGCAACATGCTGAACCAAACGGATTTTCTTTCTTCTTACACACGAGGCAGTATCTTTGTAGGTCATTTTGTGTAGTAATGATGCTGTAATTTACTCCTGCATATACAGCACAAGGCGTGTGCGCCTGTGCATCCGTGTACAGTATGTAATTGTGCGTGATAGAGGCTGCTCCTGGAGATAAACGCGCGCCAGACTCGACTGGCGTCTATGGACCCAGTTACGTGTTTGCAGCAGTCACATGATGGTGAGCAGAGGGCACAGAGTTTCGAATCATCCCTAGCCTCTTTCGCAGCTAATGCACAGTGTGCTGTCAGAGCTGAGGCCCACCCAGGACTGTTATTGCTCCCTGTGAATGTGCTCTGAAGAAGTTGCATTAAGAATACTCAATGGTTTAGACTCCAGTAAACACCTGGGTTTTTCCCGTGCCATTTAGCAAGATGCCCCTTTGCTTTTCCTGGGTACCTGACTCTGGAGAGGAAGCAAGTCAGAAATTCAGTCTTCACTCAGAGGCACACATCAATGAGCCGAATATATATTAATATATCCGTGCACTTGAAACTATGAGAGGTTGTCGTACTGATACTGATAATTTTGAAATAATTTACCAGCTGCAGTTTGACCCTTACCTATTTTGACCCTGTATCAAAAGATCAGCTAGATCGACAGTGGAATTGATGCCACATATTGACATCAGGCACCCTGGCATGGCACCACTGACACAGGGGATTAGGCACGGATGCTCGACTGCAGACAGCAGCAGCCAGCTGGGGGTAGGAATGGATTAAAGATGCAGTATGTGCGTCATAAGGTGAACTCTACCACACGCTGATCATAGAGAAAGTTTTGTATTACTGTTGCTAAGTGATTTGACAGGTCAGGTCAGTTTTTTTTTTACGTAAGTGTAAAAACCACAGGTTTAGAGCAAATTGATAATGTGAAATACATCTGGCTGTTTACAAGGCCTGATAGTTTGCTGTTTCTTCTTTTTTTGAGTGCCATTGGTTTTAAACCATAAAAACACAGTTTTTCACGTAATGAATACCATTTTTCACTCACTGTAATTGTGCAAAAATATTTAGATAATTTGCCACATTTTTCATCACTCTCTTGAAACAAAATATGCTGGCTTATGAAATCATAGTTACTGTGTTTAGTGCAACAAAAGAAAAGTACATGTCTGGAATATACTTATAGATCAAGCCAAAATAAGTGCTTGTAAAAATATAACAAGTATGATGTAACTATAAGCTAAAAAAGACTAAACAATATCCCTCCCGAAGACCAGAAGCATCACTAACAGTTGGTTAGTAGCTACAGTACATCTGCTGTGAAGATGGTTTGTCTCGTTTTGGACACGTTTGTTGGCTGTCAGTGCAGATATAGCATTGGATATAACCTTTTATGTACCACGGAAATATCAAAAGAAATACGTAGGAGAACATACCCGGAATACTCCCAATCCAAAGTGGCAACTGCAATTTATCTTCTATGCTTTTCGCTGCTAACCCATGTTTAGTTGTTCCTCCGGAATCCAGCGTCTCTGATGCTTTGTGATAATAACGCTCACTGATAAAAAAATACTTTCACAGTTTACATTATTGGAGAGAAATAAAATTCCCAGAATTACAAACGAAAAGCATAAAGATAAAAAAAAAAAAAACGGAGATGTGAAAGTTGCTCTTCCACAAAACAAACAAAAAATGAGGATATAAGAATGTAGCTAACATCAAAGCTAACATAGAAGGAAAACGACTAGTCAGGCTGAAAGAGGTGACAGGGGTGACCGTGTAGAAATAGAGGGCAGGCATAGAGGGAAGTACAGAAAGAGATTAAAAACCCAGGGTAAGTGCTAGGGTAGGAGCTGCTCCTTGAAGAGTTGGGTCTTTAAGAGTTTCTTGAAGATAGACAGGGACGCCCCTGTTCTGGTAGCGCTTGATAGGTCATTCCATCAATCATGGAACGACACATGAAAAGAGTCTAGATTGTCTTGTGAGTGGTGTAGGCACTGCTAGACGACAATACTTTGACGACCGCAGTGACCAAGTCGTGACGTAAGCCTTTGCGAGAGCATTCAAGTAGATGGGAGCCGTTCCATTAAGCGCTTTGTCGGCTAACATCAGTGACTTGAATTTGATGCGGGCAGCTATGGGGAGCCAGTGGAGCTCATCGAACAGAGGGGTGATGTGTGCTCTTTTAGGTTGATTGAAGACCAGATGCGCCACCATATTCTGGACCATCTGCAGAGGTTTCACAGCACAGGCTGGGAGACCAGTTAGGAGGGTGTTGCATTTGTCAAGGTGGGAGATGACCATAGCCTGCACCAGGAGCTGGGTGGCGTGTTGGGTTAGGTACGGCCTGATCTTTCTTATGTTTGACAATGCGAAGCAGGAAGGTCCAGCTGGTCATTAATGATATAATGATACCCAAGTTTCTAGCTAACTTTGACGGAGCTAGAAACTGACGGAGAGATAGGGATTCAGTTTGGATGCAGATGTTGTGGTGTATTGTTGGTTTGACTGGGAAGACGAGCAGTTCAGTTCAGGGTAAATTAGGAAAATGATGCAGTAGGACTTCTGCATGCTGAGTTAGTGGCACACATGTTTAGGGAAGGCTCGGGTGTGGGCAGTTCAGTAAACTGTTTACTTATAGCTGCCACTTCGTCAGTAAAAAATGAGGCAAAGTTGTCTGCCGTCAGATTGGTAGCAGGTGGCGGAAGGAATTAGAGTTTTGAAGGTGGAAAATAGTTTTCCGGGTGTCAGTAGTACTGTGGATCTTGTCAATATAGAAAGACTTTTTTGCATCAGTGACACTGGCTGAGAATGATGACAGTGCCTGGAATTTTGTTAGATCTGCAGGATCTTTTGATTTGTGTCATTTCCTTTCTGCAGCTCTGAGGTTGGTGTGCAGCGACCGGAGGGTATCATTGAGCCAAAGGTGGGACTGGGAGGTTTGGTGGGTAGAGGACACAGACTGTCCAGACAAGAGCTCAGTAGTTGAGCAGAGGGGCTCTGTGGCATCATTAAGCTCAAGCAAGGAGAATGTGCTGGAGGTCGGAAGAGTGGAGGCAACAAGGGAGGAGAAGTGGGTGGGCGACAGGTTGCGGCGGAAGGAAACCATAGGTGTGGAAGCAGTGGATCCTCCTGGGAGACTCACTCTGAAGTGAATGAAATAGTGGTCAGAAAAGTGCAGAGGTGTGACAGAACGAGGTCTAACGAGTGCATTAATGTCAGAAAATCTGAAGAGTTAGGACTGTCAAGGTGGACATTCAAATCACCAAGGACCATTATGGGACAGTCATGCTCAGGGATGGAAGAGAGCAAGGTGTCTAGTTCATCTAGAAAGTCACAGAGTTGTCCTGGTGGGCGATATACAGCAACCATGTAGATTTTGACTGGTGCAGTTACCAAGATGGCTTGGTATTCAAAGGTGTTGTATTTAGCTATGGTTAGTAGTTGAACCAATCTGGCCTAGTTCCAACCAATATGGTTGGAAATTAGCAGGCCCGTTTCACCCAGATGTACGAGGCGTATGGGAGAATGTGTGGTTGGTCGAAAGTGCAGCCGGGGTAGCTTTGTTTTCGGGCTTCATCCAGTTCTCAGTGAGAGCCAGGATGTCAAGTGACAGGTGGTTGGCATATGCAGTAATGAAGTCTGCTTTGTTCACTGCCGATTGGCAATTCCACAGACAAGGGAGTGTCACAGAGTGAAGTTCTTAAGTTTATATTTACAGATGTAAAAATGCTGATCTCTGATGGTTCCAGCGCTTTGTTTTGACCCACACGCTGTCAGCACAGCTTTGCTGAGTCTGCTCGTTCTGAAGCCGGAATATAGATGGGAGTGTAATTAAAGACCCCAGTTACTGTTACTGGCATGTGACTGTTTTCCATGATGCATTAGTAGAGAAGTCTAGATTCGGTAATGTAAAAGAATGTCTGGTAATCTGTCTTTATTATAGCAGTTTTAATTTGTTACATTAGTTTCTAACTGTCATTTAAAATACATTTTTGTTAATTTAGTGTAATGAGCAGGGCTGGCTTTGGGATTTATGTTTTCTTGAATGCATTAGAGGCAGAAGATAAGTATCTATCAATAAATGGAATTATCTGTCTTCTGTTGTAGAAAGAGGAAATCATGAGTGATGCATCCTGTGATGAAGGTCACCCTCAAATAGCCTTCTTGGAATGCTATTGTGCTAAAAGGCAGAAATATTATTATATTTAGATAGAAGTATATGCCACAAAAGTCTTTGCGTCTGTTTTATTTGAGACAGTGTTGTGTATATGCGCATCATAATTTCAATGAAAATCACTTATTTTCTTGGACACATTTGGCACATTTGACCTCGGCTGGTCTTCTTTACCTTTTTTCCCCATTAATTCATCTCTTCATCTACATGTCTCTTTTTTGTGTTGCTCCAGCAGCAGGTTCTCCGGGTTCATCTCTGAGGCCGTATCATCCTCGTAGCAGTGCGACAGTCCCACGGAGTCCACAATGTGAAATACCAAAATACCCCACCCATATACTACACCAGAGTGGATTATTCTCATGCTCGCAGACATTTTGTGGCGTGTTGCACTGCTCTTGGATTTAACTCCTGACTTGTTACAGTGTTGTAAACTATTTAATGTCCTGCTGTAAAGCTGTAAAAATGTTCAGTTGTCTAGTTATAGCAAGGAACTAGATTGTTATGTAGTTTCCTTCTGATGCATCCAGCCAACATAGAGCAATACTATCTTCTTATCTTAGTCTTTGTTTTGGCTGTTTGATGAATGTCAGTCTCGTACTTGTTTTCTTTTTTTTTATTTCTGCTCTGGTTCTAGATTTATTCTCGGGAAATTCTTTTGTCTGTTTTGTGTCATTACCAACAGAGACGCAGTGTAAAGGGGTTTTCCTCACATTTGATTTCGACTTTAGGTTGAAATTTCTCTATGTGGGACCAATAACCTTATCTTAAAGAATGTTTCTGCTGCTATTAAGAGACATAGTGGTGAACCGCATTGAAGGGACCTGGCTAAGACCAAAACAGGCTAAAACAGGCTAAAAGGGACAGTAGAGTTGAATAATAACTATTGTGGTAATAATTCTCTACGAGTGAAGCTTTAATGTTTGAAATAGTCCATATTATGCTCATTTACAGGTTGATGATTTTTTTTTTTTTTTTTGGGGGGGGGGGTGGGCTGTTGCAGCACCTCCAGTTACCCCCGTCTCTATTTTAGCATCTGCCCTTTTAAAGCCCACTCTCTTTTGATTGGTCCAAAATGGCAGAACCCATGGCAGCTTGCCATTCTTAATTTGAGGAGCAGCATATGCCGATTGGCAAGCACAATACAGTTGGGTTACATTCAGTAGTGACATGGCTAAGTCTCGAAGGAGAAGTCTGGAGTACTGATGAGGAGTCTCTGGTAGTTCACGAGCAGTTCTTTTTCTGTGGAAAAAAAAAACTTTTAAGACTTGGAATAGAAAATGTGCACAGCTAGATCAAAAAGCTGCTTGCTTTTAGGCATTTTAAAAAGTGCACATATGATGCTGACCTTTACCTTTGTGATCCAACCCCGGCCTTCACATCATGATCAACAGAGTAAGAAGGAACAGGTTGAAATATGCCCTTTGTTGCTATGGTGCATCCAAACAGCCTCTCTCTGTGAATTTATCCAGAAGAATAAACTGAATTTGACTCAATTGCTCTCATGCTTTATAGCTGTTGCATTATTTAAGTATGTTCCCAATTAACTTGAACAACAACAAGGCTGACAGATGTTGAGGTGCTTTAGTGTAGCCCATTCTGTTTAGATTTTGACCTTTCACTCAGCATGTGTATACAGTGCGAGGCTCGTTCCCGCCATCTTAGCTTTAATAGCAGATTTGTGAAGGTGATATGTGAAGCAAAAACGAGAAGCTGCCTACAGCCAGTGTCGGTCACTTGCTTGTAAATGATTTACTTAGCCACTGTTGTGGTCTCTTCTCGAACTGCTCCCTCTGTTTCACTCTCTCTACTTCCTTGTGAACTCCTCCTACCGCTGCTCAGCTCTGATGGATGGCGTTTGTGTTCACATGCTTGTTATTGGCCAGAGCTCCAGGGCTCAGGCGTTAGGTTGTGTTTATGAGAGGAGCCTGCACTGATTCCATGATAAAACCAGATGTTCCCTTACAAGGCTGTGAGCCTTCCTCGTGTAGCTTTCATGTCCATATCAGGTATACCCTTCCTGTTGTATTCAGGTCTACCAATGGCTAAAGTATAGCTTGCTCCCGGGCTCCACAGTGGTTGTGTTTAAAGGACTTACATAACATGTATGCACTTAGATAGAATTAAATTGTCTGAAAATTGTCTAAGTTAGAATATGTTCAGAATTTGGACTTCTTGAGATCGGCATGAAAGCACAAGGACAGAAGCGTTCCTCACAATACCTGATGTCTTAATTTTCAGTATTAAAGGGTCATTGGGACATTTAGAAGAACAAATAAAAAAAAAAACTGATCCTAAAACAGGTCTTAAAATTGAGCAAATACGGCCACAGATGCACAACAACACATGACATAATACCCGATGCAGTATGTAAAAAGTAAAAAGTACACTGCACAATTCAACAGCTTTAAGAACCACATGTTCCAGCAATAACTTGAAGTAACAGTTTTCTGTATGACATTATCAGTCTCTCACATTGTTGTCCCACTCTTCTTTACAACATTGCCAGGTTGAGTTCTGGACTTTGACTGGACCGTTATAACACCATGATTCTTCTCATTCAGTTGCAGATTTGTGAGATCAGTGCCATGACCCAATTTCAGCCAAGCTTTAGCTGTCGAACAGATGGCATCGCGTTTGACCCTAGAATACTTCTAGAGTTCGCGATCAACTCAGTGACTGCAAGGTGTCGAGGTCCTGTGGCTGTAAAACAAGCCCAATTCGTCACCCCCTCAACTACTGTGTTTGACAGTTGGTGTGAGGTGTTTGTGCTGATGTGTTGTGTCTTTTTTCCCCCCAAAGATGGGGCCTTGTATCACGGCTAAATGTCTCCATTTTGGTCTCATCTGTCCAAAGGACATTGTTCCAGAAGTCTTGTTGTCTGTTCAGATTCAGCTTTGCAAACCTAAGCCAAAGCAGTCAGTGGCTAATTGCTTCCCTGCACTGTGAAATTTAGTTAGTTAACCTTACTTAGAAAAAGCATGGGAACCGATTGCCTTGAAAATGTTACGTTGCACTAAAAGCAAGTATTGAGTAGATGTACTAAAAAACAACTAAAATGCCAAATTACTTAACTAACTGGAAGTAATAGGGATTGGCCTCAGTTTCTCAGTCTGCTTCTGTAGTTTGGCTTGTTTTTTGTTAAATAGAAAATGATACTGTGTAATATGTCTTGTGCTGTCCATCTGAAATATTAATGAGCAAATTGTAAGACTTGGAACGGACCAAAATCATTTTCTTTCCATGTCCTGTTTCATAGTTGATAGATGGTGTTCTTTTTTTTTTCCATGATGGCAACGAGTTAAGCGGGTAACAGAATTTTTGGCCACTTAACCACTTCGTCGTACATGTATTAACAGTTTGTTGTGAAACTGTTCAGCCAGTTCAAAATGTTTCTGGCTGTCCTTTTGACTCGGGACGCAGCTGCCCTGTTTCCCAGGACTGGAGCAGATGATGAGGTGAAATGTCATAGAGATTTGCTATTGTATTCATTTAACAGATTGTTGCCTCGTTGTTATCAGATCTTCTCGGTGTTAACACACTGAAGGCTTATCAGAAGCAAAAACAGCAGACAACAGATTGCTCTGCTACAATGCAAACTTTTTCCAACTCTGGAAAGTTACAGCCCTGTGCTGGACCGGCACCCCCGTCCAGGGTGCACCCCGCCTCTTGTCCAATGACAGCTGGGATGGACTCCAGCCCCTCCGCGACCCAGAATTGGTTTAAGCGGGTATAGAAAATGGATGGCTGGCTGGAAAGTTCCGATATTGGCATCATTCAATCGCTCACTTTGATGATCGTGACGCACACAGCAGAAATATGCTGTCCACATTACAAAGTAATCCACCTGGAATGTGAACTTGCACGTATTTGATTAGCCAGTTTATTGTATGGCATTGCACAGCGTCGTTGTGGAGGTTAACACCAAGAGCACGGCACAATCTCACGGGAATGTCAAAAGTGAAACTGTATGCAGGTTTTAGCTGGCACTACCACCCTTGTTGTATGCCTCTATGTTGATGCAACAGTTGTAAAAAAAGAATGCGTATGAAATGAGAAACCACGCAGTCAAAAAGTTTTATCACATCTTTGTGTGAGCAAGAGGCGAGATTCTTGCCTGGGACACGGCTGCCTGGGGACAGCTCTGCATAAAAAAAAACCTGCCATTGCCTTCGTCCCCTGGCATATATTGAGTTCTTGATAATGGTAACTTGCTGGGAAGCTTTAAGAGGAGGAAAACAATACAGAGGTACTTATTGTACCAATAAAAAAACTGCTGATTTAAATTGGCTTCCTGACACGAAACGTCACAACGCCCTGATTGTACATTTTGTGCGTCACAAGGTCAGTGCTCCTTTTAATATTTACATGTGTTAACACTTGGTAAACCTGGGATATTTTTATGAACCTGCAAATCAGCAAATCAATGTCAGCAGGAAGGACTTTGAGAAGTACTACCCAGAATATTTACACGTGGGCTCCGTGCCACCACTCTCCAAAGGTCATGCATGCCTATATTCTTGCCAATCTCTTGTGATAGCGATGAATTGCAGCGTTTCGGGTCAACAGCAAATTCGAGCTCAGATAAAATGTAACCTGCCTTCAGAGCCTGCACTGCAGGCTGCCTTCAACTATTTATAGGGGCATGATTTACTGAGTGGTTTCCAGTAAATGTGGGGCCAAAGTCATGCATGGATTGAAGCCCTTTTACATGGAATATGTTGTGTTGTGTCAATGCACTTTCGTTTTGTCATTTGAACCGATTTGAAACTCAACTTAAATTTAACGTGGCTGCATTCACCAAGTTAACTAAGGTGCTATTACTTAAATAGCTTTTTGCAGGCTAAGCTCTTAATGAATATACTGGCAAAGATATTCAGAATATGTAGGGTACGCACTGTAAGAAGCTTTGTCTGCAGCACAGTCGAGACTTGCAGTACGTCTGACGAGCCGCAGTTTGAATATGTTTAAAAGTTTGTGGAGATTCTTTTAGCTCAGAGTGGAATTAAAAGGAAAGGAAAGCAGACAAAATGCCTTTCATCAGTCAGATTTAAATACAGCTTCAGTTGGCAGAAAAAAAGACAAGCAAGTGTTGTGTTGTTCACTCTGTATTTTGTCGGCATTGACAGCTGCCAGCTGAGTTTTGGTGTTGAGAGCAGTTTAACAGTTACGGGCCATTTGAGCCCGAAACAAACCATTGTGGGGAAAAAGTTCATCACTGACGCACTAGAGTTGACCTCACTCATATTGTGGCATTTTTGTTGTTCCTGCATGTTGTGTTTGTCATTATGCAAGCTCCACACTGTGTTGCGAGCAGCCAGCTGAAGAAATGCAGCCTTTTATGCTATCAGTCACGCTGCAATATTTCTCTTGCTTATTTATTCTCGACATACACCTTCATGCTCACCTTTACTTGAGTTCTTTGAAAGGCCCTCTGTTTTTTCCTGTAGTTGTTTACAGTCAGGGGGAGGGTTTTGTGGTGAACAGTACTCAGTATCCAGTATGAGTTCAGATTTCTGTTGATTTTCTTTTCTGCCTGCTGCATATAACTCTGCACATCTTGTTGCTAAAAGATCGCCTTTTAGATTTGGAAAATAACTCATAATACTTTGCAGTTCTCTCAGTGGCCTTTTTAACATCAAGTTCTGGAAGTGTAAGTAAAAATGCCAACAAATACATTTCCAAAAGCATTTTTAGATTCTCTAGCTGGAGATTTCAACTAATGTATTGGTTATAACAGTTGCTGAGTTTTCACATAGAAAATGTCACTCTGTGAAAAATCCTCGTCTAGGATTTAGTTTTCGCACTTGTTTGCATTTTACAGTTTTTTTCGTTATATCAGCGAATTGTGCGCAGCATTAAACATGACACCAAGTAGCTCCTGCCTCATTTCCTTAAGATGAAAATGCGTCATCACGACCCTTCTGACCTTTGTCTCTGTGGTGTTTCTTCAGACTCTGACTGTGACTGGCTCACTTTCAGTTTTTTTTAAAACCTTTTTACAACATATTTAGGGCATGCTGTGGAACAGTTTATGGAAGTGATAAATCTGAAATCATCTGGTGCCTTCATTTTAACATCTTTAAACTTTGTTTTGTTTTTGTTTTTTTTCATTCAGGTGATATTGGAAGTTTTACAAAAGAAAATGTGTTTTTTTTTTCCCCCTCGTCTGTGTGACTGTTTGCTGTGTGACAGTAACTTTTATCATAAGTAAGTTATGTCAAAATCTTTCACTTTCCCCCTCGTGTAACCTTTGCTGAACAGCTGCCACTGTAACCACAAGTTAGCAATTTGGAACAGTAGCCATTTGACACAATGCAGTGAAACCAGGAGACGAGCCATGGAGTCAAACGGGAAACTCTGAAATGTCACACAAGCACATGTCATGTGGTTTGCTAACTTAAAAACAATCACAAATAGACTATTTGGGGAAAAAGTCACCTACACCTCCGCCCTATTTTCTCTTCGTCCACAATCGGCACATCTGAATTGATTTTATGCGGAAAAGATTTTCTTTTGTGAATGTGCATCTGGTCACTCATGGCATCGTGAACAATAAGAATGCATTGCTGATCGATGTCAGGTCAGTCAAGGATGAGCTCAAGAATCTTTTTAGTCGGCTGCGTTGCAGCCATCCTAACCGTCTTGCAGCTCATGACGCCTTAGACTTGATTTGTGGCATGTTGAAGGTTTTGTTTTTTTTCAACCTCCTAACAATGCCTTCTTTTTCAGGTTTGACTGGGTTTGACAGTCTTTCTACTCAGCCTTGTTACTTAATCAGCACGCTGATCTCTAAAGCATTTTGTGCACAACTACGTTGCCCCAAAGCAGATAAAACAAACTGCATTGTTATAGCAGTCGGAAGTGAGTGACTACAGCAGGTAAAGTAAAAGTGAACAGGTGGTGATAAATGCCCTTTAAGTCTGGAAACGTTCGTCATGAAGAGCTTTGTTATACTGTCAGAGTAAAACAGGAAGTTAAAAAAGGTTGATTTTCAGGAAAAAAAACAAACATTTAAGTTCCTGTATTGTCATTAGTGTAGAATAATTGTGATTTCACTCCATTAGATTGAGAAGTTTTTCTCTAAAAATGCTGCCGGTCCCATTCGCTGTTACTCTGCCATGTTGCCCCATATACAGAAGCCCAGAGTGGAAACACTATACACCGGCTCTACTGCGGGTATCTCACGTTTCTTTCGTGCTACCAGCTACCAGCTCCTATCCTAGCACTTACCTTGTACTTACCTACCCCCTCTATCTCTGCACTTTATCTTTCTGCACTTCCTTCTATGCCTGCACCCTATCTCTACTCTGTCACCTCTGACAGAGTCGGACTAGTGGGTTCCTTCTATGTAGTTTATTGTTAGTTTTTTATGTAGCTTGTTATATCTTCATTTGTAAGTCACTTTGGATAAAAGCTAAATACATAAACATAAACATACCAGAATTGCGGACTTGGAGTGGGAATGGGATTTGTTCAGGTTCCAAACTTTACCCATATATGTATATATATACATACATATCTATGTATCTACGTAGTGGACTTTTATTATCAAGTGTTTCCCTTAAAAGAAATGTAAATTCACAAGAAAAATCTCTGGAATTCTGTTAAAGTTAAAAAGATAAATAAATAAATCAGAAATAGCATTAGTTTGTTTTGTTTTTTTGATAAGGAACCACGTCTCTCAGAGGGTCTGACCTCTAATGTTGTGTCCAGCTCTGTCACAAATCCCATTTTTAGCTGTCCACAGATGTAGCCACTGATGACCTTCCAGCTGCCCATTGCGTTGTTGACTCTAACGCATAAAAGCCATCACCTCATCCACATGCTTTGGGTTCTGTTATGATTCTGGGGTGAAATCCTAAGAACCTGTTGATTGTCACAGACTTCCATTTCTTTATCCTGCAGTGGCCCAAATCCATTGCACAGACAACTGTAGGATATGAAAATGGAATATATCTGATTTTTCCTCGGGGGAAAAAAAAAAAATGCTTGCCAGCTAAGATAGACATAATCCTTCATTTATTACCTTTTGTTAGTAACCAATAAAGTCCTAAGCTCTAAGCTAAATTCTAGCTATGCATCTGTATTATTTCACTTCATCCGAGTTAGAGTTGTTTTAGCTACAGCAACCCAGGGAACTGCTTCACAACAAGTTAGAATTTTTTAAGGCGCCGTCACTTCTCAGTAAACACAAGATCAGTCAGGCCTTTCACTGACATAGATGTCGAGAACATTTGGCCAAACCGCATCTGTGTCTTTGCCTTGATGAAATAGCAGCATTGGGAAGGGGACGCAATCCAGTTTGGTCCAGATCACTTTCCTTCCACCTTCTAAAAGTCCCATACAGTTGTAATTCTTTCACTCTTTTGCTGTTTGGGCCTTGTTCTGGTCTGTTTTTTTTTTTCTTCCCGGGGACACAGGCAGAAACTACTATCTTTCCTGCTTCAAAGGAATTAGTGGGTGCCTGTCTATAGGCTGTGCTGTACTTCTACTGACACATGTAAACAAAGCGCCCTCGTAAAACCACATGCTGTGCCCCTGAGATAGAAAATGAGAGAGCTGTGTAGGCTACTAATTCTACAGCAGACCATAAGCATTTCACCCTTAGTCTTCAAGGAAAGAGAGCCTTGTTGATGCAGGCCAGGCAGACTTGGATGTTGGATCAGGACTGCAGCTGATCAATCATTTGGTGTTGTCCAAATTCCTTTGGCTTCCTGTTATTTTTGTGCTATTTTTGGACGTAGTTCCAGTCATTTTTAGTTAACTTTATAAAAATTCATATTCTTGTCCGTCACAGAGGACGAAGACTTTCAGAGTTCACTGTCAACATAAAGTCTCGTTGTGCATTTTATCCTCTTGATTTTTAATGCAATTTAGATAAACCGATAAATTCGATCACGTCAAATTGGGAACGCAGTGTGAAAACTGAAGAGAAGTGGGACTCTTCGACTGAGAGAGAACCAGTTTGGCTCATCCTCACAAATTGAGTTAGGTGCTTCTCAAACTAGCGAGAATCAGATGCAAAAGGGAATCGTGGCTGCCATTATTACTGCCCACGAATAGGTTTATACCAAATTGAAGAAAACATTCGGCAAGCGTATGGAGACAAAGTGTGTTTTTAATGTCCAAAGAAACTCAGCGCACCAGAATGGACATCTTAATTTCGGGAGCTTGAAAGGTTTTGTCAGATCCATTGGTTTGCTGCTGTGGTTCTTGTACAGAAATGGTGAACCGAAGCGGTTCAATGCCCTGGATGTCCTGGAGCAGCGATATGTGTGAACATCAATGCCCAGAGCTATTCTTTGGGCTTTCCTCTCGCCTGTCTCTGTGCAGTACTAAACAAGGAGCCTCATCAGCTCTTTCACAACACATGAAGAAAAAAGGGATTTGGCCAGCCTTGTTTCTGCATCACAGCCTGCCTCCTGTGAACTGCATTTCTAGCCACAAGAATGCATCTCCAGCAGAAATCCTGCCGCTGTGAAACACATATGCGAACAGCAACTGCGGAAAAAAAATCAAGACCAAATTGTCTTTGCATTTTCTTTGAAGTCTCCGGTGTTCGTATGTGCAAACAGCTTTAAATGTTCTTCACCACAGGCGCTGCCTGTGAGGAACTTTGTCAGTGTTCCTGTGGCAGTAGAAGGAGTGTCCCTTCGTCCCCACAAACTTATTTTCTGTCTGCACCGGTCATAGGTTGGAGAACTACACTGCATGGACTTTTTTTCTTTTGATAGCTCTTACCTCCCCTTGAACAAGAGGATCTGTTTGTGACGTAACGGCACGGCGACCGGTTCAGACAGAGTGAGCGCACGTCTGAACCGATCGCCGTGCAGTCGTCTGTCAAGCAGAAGATCGCTGGTTCAGTCCTCAAACTGTCAGTCCACATGTTGACTTAACCTTGGGAAAGATACTGAGCCTGGCTGGCGGAACATGTGAATGATGTGAATGCATCAGTGACTGACCCCCCCCCCCCCCCCCCCCCCCCAAAAAAAAAATAAAAAAGAGTAAATATTGTGAGATGTCAGCTGTGTAAACAGCATTTGTTAATGTTACACCTGTCGTTACCCTGATTTTGACTCTGCCACCAACACTGGCAGGTTATTACGTCACATTAGTTCCTATCAGTTGTCCAACTTCCTGTGAACTTTGAGGAGTCCACAGAACTGCTTGATCTGGCAGTTTTTGGCAGTGAAGTTTCCTCCTCTGAACTCTGTTTAGCCCCTGGTTTCTGCAGTCGAAATAGAACAATCTGAAGAAAAGACCTCCTAAAAGACCCAGGTTCCTTGAAAAGGTTCCTGCGGTTGAAATGCAGCTGAAAGGCGGTTAAGGCAGTTTTTTAAAAGATGTATATTTGGTTGTGCTGACATTCGTACAAATTAGTATATAGAATAAATCTATATTTATCAATACAGATTGATAAATACTTAATTACAGCGTGAGTGTGAAATTAAGGCTTAACAGGAAGTGGCTTCTATTAACTTATCAGGGAAACTGAAGCGAATTAAGCGTAATCCTCAGATATCTTTAACAATGGCTGTTCAGGGAGAGACAAAGACTGGAAAGAATTTGGAATGTTCTGCAGCATCTCGCATTGGGACAAAGGTCACATCAGATTTCAAAGTTTACAGTGTTATAAGACCGCCATTATACATTATTGGTTTAGTCCACAGGTTGTTGATAAGCGTGCTGTTGTCATGTATTGGAGCATTATGGTCGAGCATGAGGAGGAAGCAAATCATTTTCCTTGGAAATTGATTTCACACTGCGTAATAGTGAGTCATTACAGTCCTGTAAAGGGATGAAACCTCAGCAGCAAATGATGCGAAATATTTTAGACATGCAACATCTGGGTGATTTAATGGTCGATGTCATTTCAACTCTTCCAACTGGAGGTTCTTATTTGGATTAAAAAATTCTGTTTTTGTCCTTGCTTCCTTCTTCTTTCATGCTGGGTAATATAACTCAGTGTTTTTACCTTATTAGCACCCTTTCCTTAGTGGGAGATTGATGCAAAGTTGCGAAGGGCTCCCTAGACAATGTTTTCTACGATAATAAGACATTATATTTGAAGTAGGTGAGACTGTCTTTTAGAAGGTAATTACTAATGTGTTGCAGGATCTTAAGCATGGATGTTTAAAGCTTTAAGTTCCAATCTGTATATTCCATTTGGTAGAAATTCAATTTAACGTTCAAAGTGTGACTCAAAATCATCTTTCTTCTCATGTTGTGCTGACACGTTTCCACAGAAGCCCAGAATAGGCTCAACATTGGTTCTGTAGCAGGCCCATTGCAGGTTTTGTATTTTTTACCTGCCACTCTAAAGTCTCAGAGTTTAAACAACTGCAACTGTGTCACTAGATGTCACTGAATGCTGGACACTGCCCTCTTAAATTTGTCTACATTTTTGTTGACTGATTTTCTTTTATGGTTTTGTACTTTGGAACATACATCTATATCCGCTTAGTCTTAGTGGAGGTTATATCCAGTGTTAGGGGTTAGTTCCAAAGAGAATCTCAAAAGCAGATTGAAGCAGGAGGCAGACAGGTGTGTGGGAATAAAATAATTTATTAAAAGAACTTACTAAAAGCATTGCAAGGCAAGAAATCCAAAAGCATTCCACGTGTAATCCCCAAGAAAAAAAGAAATCCAAACATAAATCCAAAGACATTCAGGCAAAAACAACCAAAAAAAAAAACCGAGCATGAGCTTAAACAGGAGAAGCACAGGAACAACACTGAGGACCTGGCAAACAAGAACAGAAAACCACTGAGTGTATGTACCGAGCAAGTGATGACAAAAAACAAACAGGTGTGTCTTGTGGGAACAGAGCAGTTGAGTCATCGGCTGAACAAGAAACAGGTGCAGAGCAAATATAGCAAAAGTAACAGAAATGAGTGAGCACAAAATCAGTTTTTACCTAAAAAAGGAAGTGAAGAAGAATCTGACAAAAAATGCCAGAGAACGGGATTACGGAGTAATAAAGAAAAAAACCACAGGATAAAAGCGATGTCAGGCAACCGTTGACTCTCACGTTTATACGTATGGATGATTATTGGATAAAACATTGTAATTGGAGCCCCTGGAGAAAAGAAAGAAAGACAGATGGAATTTACAGACAGCCAATCAGCAGATTCTGACCTTAAAAAGTTGTTGTTGTGAGGAAACTCCTCCAACTTGTCCCATTTACTGCACCTAACCCATTTGGTACCTGTGATCAGTTACAAATGAATACAAAGTCATCTTAAAGCCTTTTGGCCTTTTACTGTCCAACAGTAAAGGTTCAATAATTCCCATAATGCACTGTGGTGCTGTGTTGGTGCACAATCACTCACTTTCTGTCTTTTGTCCGTCCAGATGTGTCCAGTGTTGTGGCAGCTGGTCAGGCCACGCGTGCATGTGAGTGCATGTGAGTGCATGTGAGTGCCTTTATTGCATTTGCATTGCACAAAGTGCATTTATTGGACAAAAAGAAGCACAACACAAACAGGGATGAGACCAGATTGCGCATTGCTATGGTCTTCCTGAGATGCTAAACTCACTGAATGTGTGTGAGAGAGGCTCCAAGTTTGGATGTTTCACAAGAAGTATTTTTGTAAAGCAACTGAAATGAGCTTTTTTTTGTTATTAACTTAGACAACTGGAGTCACTGTTCATCTTGAAGGTTTACATTGTGCTCATTTATACTTCACATAAAGTACACTTTCTTTAATGTTAAAGAGGCAATATTTCTCTAATTTAACAGGCACTATGCAAATATGTTTCGTGTTGTTAAGTAAAGGAAAGACTTACACATGAGGAGTTTCTTACAGCTCAGGACTATTGTCAGCCATGGGAGGGAGTAACTCCCTTCACTGTGGACCTCTCTCATTACCAGCTCTGATTGTTTACTGCATATTTTAACTGAATATTTGGCAGCGATGTGGCCTTAAAACAAGCACGTTCATCGTGTGCTCCTGCCTATCTACACCAACGCCAGTTACTGGCAAGTGCGCTATATCAGCCCCTGAAATCCTCTGAACGCAGTCCGACACGACGTGTTCCAAACACCGTTTGGTGCTCTTCGTTATCCTGAGTGTCTCCCCATTGAGCACACTCTCACTTCTATAAATACTCTTACATATTTCCACAGTAAAAAAAAAAAAATAAATAAATCTTTGGTGCAATTTAAAGTCCAGAAGAAGGCATCGTTTGAGTTGAGCACACTACTTATTTCTGTCTGCAGGGATGTGAAAATGAGCAACAATATTTTTGCAGCTTTACGAGAAGCGTCAGCCTCCTGAAAACCTAAATTATTTGTTAACATTTGTTGCTGAGATATTTCGTTGTTTCAAATTTACAGATGAGCTAAATGGGTCAAGCATCAAAGAATACAAGGAGAGAGATTACTTCCAAATAAATGTCAAACTCCAACTGGGGCTAAAAGGGTCTTGCTTGGTGGCCAGACATTGAACAACTCCAGGTCCAGTGAAGTGGTGGATGAGTGTGAAAGAGAGAGATGACATTTTAAACAAGTTCCTCTCCTTAGTCAAAGAATTTTCCATGGCCCTGCCAGGTTGCCCTGACGACACTGGTGACAACCGCGGGCGGCCCTTAGCCATCTGTAGTACCCCGAGTTATCCCTTTGGGGGCCTGTAGATCTGAGAGAAAGAAAAGACAGAAACCCCTGTTGATTGTCTGGCTAGTTCCATTGGGAGGATGTAATCATCCTATTATCGTCTGCCATTTTTAGTTTTATGTCTCAGAAAAATGGAAACGTTTCTCTCATACGTTTTAACGCTGCAAATTGACTAAAAGGCTGCAGCTGGAACAGGGGAAACGCTGTATTTTTTAGACGGAATATCTGCTGCGGGATGGAACTTGGAAGTCTCGCGAGGTCAAAAGTTCAGAGGCTGTTTTTTTTTTTGTTTTTTTTCATAATCCCACTCTGCTGCCTCCTTCATCTGGACCTTGGAACCGTGATACAAGCACAGCTCTATTGTGTCAATTAAGCTGCGTCCAAGCGAGCGGGACACACAGCGACACAGTCTGCAGCCCTCTCCCCTGGCCAGCCCCCCTCCCCCTGAATATCATGCATGTAAAACTGTGCTTTTATTCCCTCTCCCTGAATCATCGTCTCCTCATTGTGAGCGTGTGCTGCTGACGCTGTATGTCGCTGTATGTCGCTGCAGACTGACGTCAGCATTGCCCTGCTCCTCTCCATACAAATGCTCTGCCTGCCTCACTGCCTGACTACCATTGATACCTTTCCTCTGCCCCCCCCCCCCCCCCCCCCCCCCCACACCCTCTTATTAGCAGGTTTTTATCAGTTCTAGCACCTCTCACACTGCAGTGCCTGGCTAATATGACACACGGGTGTAACTAACTGGCCGTCTAATAGCTTGCACAGGTTTATTGACTCCTGTTAGGAAATATTTATGACCGTCTCATGTTGAAGTATTGTGTGTGTGTGTGTGTGTGTGTGTGTGTGTGTGTGTGTGAGAGAGAAGCTGTTTTTATGTTTCCTATTGTTTTACACCTGCGCATTTAATTACATGTTAGATTTTATAATTTGACTGTACGCGTCTCAGTAGTTCACATATAGCCCTTTTTGCCCCCCCGTCTGGAAGTGGCTGCGCTGTAAATGATCTTTTATGTATGTGCTCGTGTGGGTTTGCTCACAGTGTTACGCAGATTCACAGAGACGTTGCATGCGAGTTTAAAAATAGAGGAATTCAACAGAAACAATTCGTCTGATTGTCTGTCCAAGTATTTAGAGCTTTTTACGGGAGTGAAAGTAATAACATCTTCTTTCGCAATCCACTGTAAGTGAAAATTGTGCTTTCGATGTGTCGCTCAGATGACCTAAAATACTTATTTAGCAGAAAAGATTTTTCATATCAAATAGATGAAACATTTAAGCAGCAGTTTTAGGTAGGAAATAACTAACCTGGATGCGGATTTGAATGGTTGCTGGATTTGTATTTAGTGTTTTAAAGTACTTTTTTTGCAGAGGAAGTTGAGTAAATCTCTTAGAGATTAGAACTATGTTGTTCTATGTCTGCGAGGATATTTTAGTACAGGTGTCTGAGTGTTTGAATTGTGTTTCCTTAAGCCTCATCATTTTCATGCGTTCACAAAAAATAAAAAAGAAATCAGGGAAAATAAAAAGTCTCTTGTTAAGTGGAAGATTTGAATCTCATGGCTTGCAGAAACACCTCATTGTAAATAACTTCTGTTCTGCCACACTCCGCAGTGGCGCTTCAGCTAATTCAGCCAGCTTTTCCTGTTTCTGTGCGAGTCACAGGAGATTGTGTTTTTGTGCATTGAGCACAGATTGTGCAGAGGTGAAGCACAAAGCATGCTGTAATGTTGACGTGTTGGCAGATCCTACACGCAGGGTGCTGTATTGTGTGACACACTGCAGACATTTGAGAGCGTCACTGGGTGTCAAGAGAGCACATGGAATGTGGTTGTGTCTCACTTTCTTTTTTATCTCCGTCTGTAACTCTCAGTCCTTTATTGTCATCCCTTCTTCAGCGGCAACCTCTACTTCACCCTCTGTGTTGCAGCCCTCCTGTTTCTCTTTGTAAACAAGCAGAAGGCCAGCAACTCGTCCTCCGGCCCTCTCCCGCCATCTCGTTGCCATGGTGTATGGAGCATTGTTTGCTGGCCTCTATGTCGGGTTGCCATGGCAGGGCTTATTTGCCATATTAAATGTTTGGCAGCATTGTACAGATGCTGATGACAAACATCCAACGTCCCACTTTGATCAATGAAACAGTCAGCGATTAGAAGAGACGGAATGGACCCACTGATCTGTTTAACAACCTTTTATCATAGATTTCATCTGCTGCATGTGACGGGAAAGTATTTAGTTTTAGCATTTGGAAGTGGGATTTACGTCGATTTACGCAGAATTGTGTCCCTGTAGAACAGTGGTGAAACGGCACGGTTTAGTTTCTGCCTGTAAAAAGATCATTCAAAGCCATTCAATGGAAATCTTTTTTTTTTTTTTTTGTTTTGTTTAATGTTGTCACTGGAGTGACAGTATTTGTTTCGTTTAGTCCTGACACACTGGGTGTGTATTTACATGGTAAGGTGAGGCTGATGGTGCCATCTATGGATCAACCCTCTGTGTCTGTCCCTCTTGTGGTGTGGGGTAAGACTGCATGGGGGCTTTGCTAAAGCACACTTTTCCAGATGTATCACATTTACCTGGCTTCATTTTTCCATCTTGAATGAAACAAAGTCTAGGTTTTTTTTTTTCCAAGCTCTGAAAAAATGAAACGCACAACAGTTGATGTGTACGATCATAATTTGACTTAAACAAACCACAGTAAATGCTTTGTTTTTTTTTGTACCATAATCATATTTTCATATATGAAATTAGGTGGGTTCAGGTTCACCAACATACTGTTATACAACCTGCACCAGCTCTGACCCCACACTGCCGTAAAGTGTGACAGCTCCTGTGTGGCTACCAACAGATAGCATGGAAATGCAGCCGATTGACGTAGTTTGGTCTTGATAAGATCTCATAACTCTATTGTAGCGCACCACGGCGGTTTTAGCGGTTTGCTTTTCTGCTTTGGCTCCCAGTGAAAGGCCTCTGTCTGCTGTCGCTCAGGCAGCGTGCAGCAGACAGTACCTGCAGTAGAAAGTGCATAAAGTGGCGCAGGAAATCCTTAATGTAAACTGTTACTACACTGTGTGTTTAGATAACAGGCAGAGTCGACTAGCAGAAGCTGTTACTGACCTGCCGGTGCCCTCATTGCGGCAGTATGCTCAAATTGGAGCACAGGTCGAAGCCTCTGCTCCCTCTGTTTGACTACGGTTCATAATCTCTGTCGCACACAAATATATATACAGCGATGGCGTTTGACTGACAACTCTCTCTTGTGTTTTTCAGATGATCTTATGGGACTGGGATCTGAAACACTGGTACAAACCACAATATCAGGTCAGTACTCGCATGTTTTTGAGGTTTTAAGAGCACACAGGATAAACTCTTTTCAGGTAGCATTAAATCCACCAGCTGGACTCACCTTTAGGACTTTGAGTTCTTCTCCTTCCACGTTTTATTCAGGCAGGATACATATAGTGTAAAACCTTGCTTGCAATGCCCTTGAAATTGTTATCGTGCCACTTTTGCTTTTCTTTTTTCTTGCACAGGCATTCTATGACTTGTTTGAACTATTTGTGTAATCTATCAAAATATTTCACTCGCAGAGGCTAAAAGTCAGTATTTGTTCCTGTTCCTGACAACCCAGTCAGAGCATTGTCTCTTATGAAACCTGCCCTAAAAAAAGCAAGGATTACACACTGCGATAGACTGCTCTTTACCATTTATGGGACCATGACTTTAGATATTAGCATAGCTCTTCACTTTCCAGATGGAATTTAAATCACGTCTGTTTCCCTCCCAAAAAAATACCGAAGCTGCTGCTTCCATCTTGTTGGTAAGACACCAGAGGAAGAGAACAAGGGATTAGGAGGCAACAGCAGAGGAGGATAGAAATTAGCTTTGAAAAATTGGATTCCCGAAAGATAGAAAGACACCTTTTCAGTTTTGTCACTGTTTTCCTTCTGCTAATATTAGAGGAACACTCAAACATTTGGGAAAAAACAGCGTTCAGGTACTGTGCAACACTGATGCTGCTCTGCTGCCCGGCCTGTCTGATGTATGTGTTCATGCGCCAGGGTGCAGTGAGCGGCAACGGCGTGGATCTCTCGGTCATCAACGAGGCCAGGAATCTGGTGTCAGACCTGCTGATAGACTCGTCTCTGTCGCCGAACACCGCTGCGTCTCTGCGCAGCATCTCCAGCCTCTTGGGGACGTTTTCGGGCTCATGCCGCCCCAGGGTCAACCCCTTCACCCCCTTCCCAGGTTTCTACTCGGTAGAAGCCGAAGACTCTGTGGAGAGGAGTGACAGGAAAAGTATTAAGGTGGGTACAAGTGCTCTGCTATTGACTGCGGGATTTCATATTGATGGTTTGTGCAAGAGTTGCTGGTCATATCAAAGAATCAGTGGAAGGTAGTACCACTGGAACACCAATCATGTATTTGATTAGCACCTTATGATGCTGTAATGTAATCAGTCTTAATTTGGCCCAAGTTTTCAAGATTGTTGTCAAAAACTCAGATGCGCGCTGACTCTAACATTTCGTATCTAATTAGATACTGATTTGAGACAGCACTGATATCAATGGTGCCGCCATGGCCTCCTGCAGCGGACATCTTCACACAGCACGGCTGCAGACAGACAGACACACAGCGTCTCCCCTCTCTGCACGGAAACTAGCTGACGTTCAGCGCTAACTTTACTTTTTTTTTTATCCTTCCAAGAGCTCCAGACTGTGACCCCTTAGTCGCATTTTGCGAGCGTTTTTGGAGAAACAGCGACAGTATTTTACAGCTCGGCGCACCGGTGTGACTTGAAAATACGGCCTGCGACTTTATTTCTTTGATTGTTACAATATTTTTTCACAAAACAAAAGGGGGAGTGAGAGTATGTGTGTGTGTGTGTGTGTATGTGGGTGTGTGTCTTGTTTGAGCGAGAGACGAGAGTTCAAGCCTGCCTCATAGCCATCATAACCACAAGGAAAGCAAACTGCGCGGGTCATCATCTGCCTGTGTCCTTCCTGTTAGGGGCCCGTTATCTTCACGCTTCGCTCAAACCTATCAGTACATTTTTTGAAAGAAGCAAGCATTCAAATCCGTGACACTAAAGTCCAAAATCGATAATGAAGATGAGATGTGGAATCAGCAGGCAGAGATCTTCTAATCTTCTTCCAACATGATACAGACGGAGTGCCGACAGATATATCAAACCACTGTTTCATTTGAAAGGAAGGATGCAAGGTGATGGACATATTTGGTCCCCGTGATAACTCATACTTTACCATGTGGCGTTTTTCCTCTCAAATCAAATAGAAGTTTTGTCAATTTCACTACATTATCTGTTCACAACCAAATTATTATTTATCAGTGATGCAGGCAAGTTGGAAAAAGCTCCACTGCAGGTGGAAAAGGTTGTCCAGGGGCTGCTTACTCAACACATTTACTATTTCTTAATTTGTCATTTTTACCTCCATAATATTGAAAACAGTTTGGATTATTTTCTCCGGCTTCGCTGTGGATTATGAAATTCCAGTTTCCAGACATTCTTTAACTTTAAAGTGCAATAATATTTGTGTGACAGCATCATCATTTTGTGACTCAGGCATACATTTTACACTGGAAACTTCCTCTGCTTCACAGGGTTTAAGCAGCAGAAACAGCCTCCCCACCCCTCAGCCCAGGCGGAGTTCCACCTCCTCCACACCCTCTGTGCTCCCTCCTCTCGACTCCGTCTCTTCACGCTGGGAGCGTAATAATGGAAAGAGACCCCACTCAGACCTCAGCGTCACCAGGTAGCTACAAGAAAGCACAGACTTTGTCGTGGATCAGTGTTACAGCTTACTTAAAGGATGTGGCTGAGCTACAGTTTGGGTCGTGCTCATGAGGCTGTGATGTGAGGGTGTGAGAAAGTCCTAAAGTAGTGGAAAACAGAAATCATACTCAGTGAAATTTAACAATAAATCTGATTTGTGTTTTTAACTAAATATAAGGTAAGTTAAGTAATATTGTGTAACAAATATGCTCTTTTGAGGGTATTAACATCCACGTTGGTGGAAGCATTTATTTAATACGACTCTTTAATATGCAGATACCTGTTGTTCCAGGGCTTGGAAGTAGTTGGACAATTGACTCAAAAAAGGGTTTCATAGACAGGTGTGAGTGAGCTTATCCCTTTGTTATTTCCTCATTAATTAATCGGGTAAAAGGTTTGAAGGAGGGACATTTCTATTTAGAGGCTGCTGCTGTGAACCCACACCGTGTGGACAAAAGAGCCCTTGATGCACATGAAACAGGCCACCATAAGACTGCAAATACAAATCAAATCCATCAGAGAGCAGCATTTAGATTCGAAACACTTTTTCCACGAAAAAGAGAAAACGCAGCGATGAGTTTGGCAGCATAAAACAGGGTTACGTCCATTAAAGGCAACAATGGTGGATGATTGGACAATGCTTTAATTATATGATAAAGGAAAACATCCAGCCAAGTCAGGAACACTATTCGGCAGGTTAACACATTATTATCCAAGTGTTCCATAAAGAGAATGCTCCATGAGAGCAAAGATGGAAACCAATCAAAAGCTTTGAAAATATAGAGGGCAAAGTAGATTTTGCCAAAATATCTGGAAAAAGTCAAGTTAAGGTTGTTCTCGAAGGAAAAAAAAAACATTCAACATCTCCTGTAGGCTTGGAGGCAGCATGATGACATGGACACGTTCAGCTTCCAAAGGCACTGATTGTTTATTGGTGGCAGAAGACCGAGGAAGACAACTGTAAATGGTATATTGTGCGCTCAGATTTAACCAAATGAAGCAAAGCTCAGGCTAATCAAGCTGCATTTTGCCTGCTCTTGATAAACTAAAGGCAGAAAAAGATAGCTGGAGATAGTTGTAATAAAGTCCTGGCAAATCATCACAAGGGAGGGAAATAATACAAATTTGTGAGTATCCAAATATTTATGAACACATATTTATTGAGGTTAACACGTGGGACACGGAGAGGTCATCCTTTGCATTTTGACAACAACAAACAACCGCTTGCAGTTTTGATATGCTTTGCTGTGACTTTAAACTGTTTGTGTGAGTCTGAAGAGCCAAAGAGTGAGACTGAGAGGCAGTTTGAATATTGCAGTGTTAACCACAAACAAGAAACTGGGAGAAATTGTGTTTCATCATTTCCTTTCATTGTGTTTGTGCCGTGTACAGAGAAATCAAAAGCAGGGGTTGTTCCCATGTGAGAGTGGCGGTGTTTACTCAGAGTAAAAAAAAAACACATACAAGCTATCAGTTGAATCAGATTGTAGTAATGGTAATTGCTGTTCAAATGCGCTGAGAGAAATTTTATTTCTGGAATAAGACGATACAACAGTGCTTCATTTGGACAATGGGATGCAGTGTCCGTACAGTATATGTCCACAAGATGGCAGCAGAGGACTGGTGCTGTAAGACCACGTTCTTCTAGTTTTAGTGTTAGTTTACCAACGTCTAAGAAAATAGTGCAACTTTGTTCATCAGATGAGGCTAAACATCTGATAGTGAGACGGTTATACATTATAATGCTGAAACTTTAGTGAGAGATGAGTTGAATGAGTTGTCTTTTGCTCTCCAGCTCAAGTCTGTCCAACGGGCCCAACGCAAACCTGCTGACCATTCCCAAACAGAGGTCTTCCTCTGTCACCCTCACATACCACGCTGGGCCCAGAAGAGCAGGTGAGGCCTAACTCCACAAACTCACTGTGTGTTGTTTAACTGCTCATTTAACTTGGTGCTGTTGTATTATCTTTCCCTGAACTCCCTTCATCCTCTCTAGGCACATCGCCCAGCCTGAGCCCAGTCACTTCACCGAGCCACAGTCCTCCGGCACTAAGTACGGGTTCATCGTCGTCCCTCGTCACTCGGTCGCCTGTGGAGTTCCCAGACACGGCAGACTTCCTGAAAAAGCCGAGTGTCAATCTGAACCTGCACAAGCCCTTGGGCTACCCAAACATCTCCACAGATTTCCAGCAGGCCTTTCGCAGCTCTGCCTTCCCTCTCTGTACCAGGTGAGAGCCGCCGGGCCTGAAGGGGCGTTTTTGTGTTAGTTAAACCAGCACATTCGAGTTACGTATCGTAATTGGCCTCGTCTGGGATTGTCTGTCATAGCTGTGGCCGTCAGATGCTCAAGGGGGTTTCCAGCGGTGACGGGGCGGAGTCTCATCAAGCATTTACCAGCGAGACTCAACGCAGGCGCTCAGGTACAAACACACTTCATGCACATTATGAAGAGGAATGCAGTCATGGCAGACAATCCTGTTCGGTGATCTGATATTAGATGTTTGAAAGAGAAACACTTCTGTCTGTGTTTTAAGGATTTAACGCTGCTCTCTGCTGGACTCCAAGAATACTGCAAGTTGTTACAGTATTAGGCAAAGACACGAACATGAATAATGAATCGGAACAAATCTTTTCAACAAAAGTTTGCTGAATCACTTCAATAGCATTAGCCACTGTTGCTTCTGAAGCTACAAGGCATTGGTGCTAGTTTAAAGTTTATTTTTCAGTCACTTCTACGGCAATTTGAAAAACAATTCAGTTTTTGTATGTAATGCTTTAACGTCTGGTGAAATTTAGCGTCACATTTAAGGAGGAGCGGCAACCGAGCATTTTTTTTCGAGCCTCTTTTTGATGACGTCTTGGCATTACATGGTGTCGTATGTGTTTATACACAGGAGGTGAGGGGCCGGACTTCACTGGGGAACCTCTCATCAGGGAGGAGAGTCCGGAGGTGGATGCATCTGGAGACGGAAGGCCTGATGCTAGAGTAGACCAGGGGCTGGCAGCGGAGGAGACGGAGAAGAGCACGAGCACAGACCAGCAGACTCAGAAATCGGAGGTGTGCTTGATCAGAGAGATTCAGCTTTTTATAATTATCCTGCGCTGCGCAGGAGGTGGAACAGCTGTTCGACTGTGGATGTTTGTCCCTCCGACCTGAGCTGTTTTTCGTGCGTTTAGATAATAATTTTTGTAAAGCAATAGCCTCAGTTGGTGAGCATATAGTTTCATATTTTGCATACGAACACTGGCGTTAATAGCCACCAGCTTGTAGCAAAAGTGCAGTTATTCGTAAGTGCGTTTGAATCTTGACTTGATTTGTAATCTTCTCTTTCTGTTGCTGCTGATCTCCTCCTTAATGTACGGTCTTTCAAGCAAACTCCAGTCTGCTTCTATAATAAGAACAACCATTAGCCACGGTGCCAAGAGTTGTCTGTACGTGTACGTCAGAGCATGATTCGGCCCATAAACTGTGTGTTCACCTCGAGAATTGAGCCCACACTCTGGCATCTTTTGGTTTCTGTAGAAAGACTACAGTTAGTCTAATCTGTAATTATTTTGATCAGCATTAAACATTGTGAAAGAAGAGACTTTCAACTAACAAGAGCCTTTAATCCCAAGGTTGCTGTCATTGGTCTGTATGGTTCATATTTGTATTTGGAAATTACAGACATGTGGTCATTTTTTTATAGTCTGACTCCTTGGATGAAGACTGTGGGTATGAATCTACCATTGGCTGCACATTTCAGGCTGAATTCTCCTCTTCTTCTACAGTTTTTTTGTGTTTTACCCAAATCCCTCGTACTAACGTAAAAACCACCTGTACTCTCGCAGTCTATACGCTAACAGATGTTTGGATCTTTATGCAACGAGGTAGACCATCCTGGTAGTTTTGTTTAATGCTTGTGGAGAGAACATGTTTACCACATTTTTCCTCTGTGGGATGTTCTGACATGTATGTTTCACAAGAACAAGCTCTCATCTGGCTATTTCGGAGGGGCACTGCAGCTCAAGAATTCCTAATGTTACTACGAAGCTGAATTGGTGCAGCCCTCCTCTGTAAAACTGCCTTTGTTAAACCTGTGGATTTATTTGGTGGTTGTCTCCAGGGTGAACAGGAGTTAAGGCTAGACCCCATGCTGGATGACCACGAGACTCTAATGGAGAGGATGAACACGTGGAACTTCCAAATCTTCGACTTAGTAGACAAAACAGGAGGGAAGACTGGACGGATCCTCAGCTATGTTAGTATAACAATCATCTGTTGTCACTGTGTGAAGGCAAATCATTAGCCTGTCATAAATTCTTTGAGTTTAAAGGATGCAACTTTTAAGTGTACTCAGACCAAACAGTTTGAGGAGCTCTTTAAGGATTATGGGCACCGAGGAGCTCCTCAAACAACAACTTCTGTTTATTGCTGTGAGACCTGTTACCAAATGGTTGCATCACAGATGGTTCCTCTCATGCCGTGGAAGGCCTTACGCTGAAGAAAATGATTAAAAACATCCCCAAAAAAAGCAGGTCTGTGAACTGCAATTTGCCACAATCGCAGAAAAAGTTAAATTTTTCTTTGCTTTAAAAGCTCTTAATAAATAACTAGTTTTGTTAAGAATTTTAACTTCCTGTGTCTTTGGGTGACCAAAGTAAGGAACTAAGTTGTGTCATAGCTCCACGCAGCCCTGAGAAGAGATGAAATCGGAAGAACTTAATCTTAAAAGATTAGACACAGTCTCCAGGTGGAGTGGGCTTCAGCACATCTCCACTTTCATAAATCCCTTCAGGACAGAGATATGACCTACACCGTTGTACTGCAGAGCGCTGGAAATGTAAACGCGCAACTGTTCAACTTTTATTACTTCTTTCCACAGAAGCAGTGTGAAATTGTGAACTTCGCTTCCAGATTGGGGGCGTCATTAATCCTGACTTGTGTTTCCCCAGGTGACATACACACTTTTCAAGGACATGTGTCTATTTGAGATCTTCAAGATCCCTGTGAGGGAGTTCATGTCATACTTCTGTGCTCTGGAAAATGGCTACAGAGACATTCCCTGTGAGTGCTACACTGTGCTGTGATAAAAAAAAAAAAGATTCAAAGATAGACACGATTTTTACGTGTTATCTCAAGGTGTTTCTGTGCATCATCTGTGAAGTTTTAGTTAGCTGTACCCTATGAGTTACTGTTTCTAAGGCATTTAATTTGTACTGCTGGGTTAAAACACACAGATCACAACCGGGTCCATGCTACTGATGTGCTCCATGCTGTTTGGTACCTGACCACTCGACCAATTCCTGGGTTCCAGCAGATCCACAGTGAGCATGTAACGGGGAGTGACACAGGTAAATGCCAGTGGGGTTCTTGAGGACATCCTTTCACATCATCTAATATTCAAAATGAAATAATACCGACCAATTCTGTCTGTGGTTCTTAAAGTGTCCTCCTTCTGCTTTATCATTCACTTAAAGGAATGCAGACTGTTTGGTTTAAAATGCAGAGATTTCCACGTTTCAGCTCTAAAATATCTGGGACGCAAAAAAAAAAAAAAAAAAATCATCCATCTTGTTTGTTTTGTTCCAGATTCAGATAGTGGAATTTCTCCTGGCAGGATATCCTACGCCTCCTCTAAGAGCTCCTCAATTTCAGATGACAGCTATGGCTGCCTGGCCTGGAACATACCTGCCCTGGAGCTCATGGCCCTTTATGTAGCAGCTGCAATGCACGACTATGACCACCCTGGTCGCACAAATGCCTTTTTAGTAGCCACTAATGCACCTCAGGTAACCCACAGCATCTACTGCAGATTGTCACAGTTCAGAATATAAACACACTAATGCAAATCTTACCAGAATTTTCCAAAATGATTTGGTGAAGACGGAGTGTATGCAGATTATAGCATTTATTATTATAAGATTACACTTTGCGGAGAGAATCTTGGTGTTTTGATGACATCTGCCAGTTGACAGCACAATGTCCATCCAGCACTGTGCAAACACATTGGCTAACTGGCCACATTAATCGTTAGATCGCCACAGGAGTCGTCCAAGCCGTCAAAATGAACCTCCTCTAAGAAATTAGCAGCATCACCATTTATCACTGTAATCCCAGTTGTCAACTCAGCATAAAGGGTCTTTGTTTGCAAGAGTCTTCAGCCTGACCTCCAACAGGAGCATGTGTGTTTTTCTTTGAAAACCAGCCGCCCGAAAGTAAATGAGCAAAACACTGGCGTCTTGGCAGTAGACGAGCCTTGTGTGTATATACACACATTCACATGACTGTCTTTCTGCTGCAGTACAGAAGAGGCCAGTTTAGGGGGGGAGTCAAACACGCTACTCATCAATTTAGATGATTGCGTTTTCAAGGAAGTTATTCTTTACAGTCAACATTTTTTGTCACACAAAGCAAAAAGGAAATAACCCCAATACAACTGCACTGATTCCGTTTCTCTCCCAGTTTTAGGTAGATAGAGCCGCTAGTTTAAAAAAAAATCAACATAGCAGTATATTGCTAATTGGGCCCAGGTTAGCTGTGAAGCTACTTCAAATCTGACAAAGCACCCCGCAAACTAAGCCCTGGTGGTCCCTGTGAGGAGGAAACTCATTCAGCATCAAAACAGCCGCAGACGTAAAGCTGACTCAACGCCTTCTGGACGGCATTACAGAGGCTGCTGGGGTCAGATGAAGAAAAAAATAGAGCCGTTCGCTAATCTGCGCTTTCAGTTTATAAACTGTGCTTTTGGGAACATAATCCGTGCTCAATGTTGAGAGTCCATGACCTCAGTTAAGAACACGATGACGTCATGCTGCGTTCAAGTGCACCAAGTGAATTTAAAACAATGATACAGAAATGCTCATGAGGATGTTTAAAACAAGTAAATATGTAAGTAAATATGCTTTTTCAAATTCTTTGCTCTTATTATGGAGCATTTTTAATGACAAGATGCTAGCTATAATAACATCCCCACCATTTCTGCATAGGTATAGTTTGAAAATCCCCGGCATTTTTGTACAAAACATCCACAAGTATCTCTGCAATCATTTTCAAGTTGTGCTAATGCTGCATTTCTTCAGATGAGATGCTTGATGTTTAAAAACTATTCCATACTGTCAGCTAATTAGAATTTGCCCCCTAGTGCTATTGATGAGGAGGTCAAGTGTTTACTGTGGGGTTTTCCAACCCACCAAAAAACCTGCGTGTTAATCAGTTACCTGAGTTGCAAGATGCTTTAACCATAACTTTGACATTTCAGATTCCACAGTTCCTTTTTTACGAGCCGGGCATTTTGTGTCTCTCAGTTTTAAGTACCGTTGCAGGTCAAGGCACATGTTAAACAAGTGCCCGCTTAACCTTTAAATGGTTAGGAGCCTGAAAAACGAAGCTTAAACCTGCATTCTGTCTAATGACCAGCAGGTTACAGAAAGAAGTCAGATTGTATAGAACTCTATTATTCCACTTCCCATTTGATTGTTGAGCTCAGTAAACATTTCCCGAATTAATTAAAGTTCGACACTCCCAGCGTTAAGTCCTTTTGAATGGAACAAAGTTTTTATACTTGGAAAAAAAAATAGACATAAAACAGTGTAACTATATTGCTGATAGGGTCAGATAGTAAACAATGCATATATACGTGATCTTAAACATACTTCAGTTTTACTTTGGCTGCCTAACGTTGTCTGTGGGGTTTGTCCTGATGTTTTAAGTGTCTGGTTTGACTGTTAATCTTTAACTTGAGTCAACATCTTCCTCTTTTCTTGACGTGCTTCAAAACACAAAGTCGGGTTCCTGCTCAGCTGCTGTTTGCTGTCACTTTATGTCCTCAGACATAGTAACATTATCTCCACTAACCGCGTCGCTAATGGAAGTCATATGCAACATTAGCTCCTCAACACGTGGCCAGCTAATCCCAGCGTGCTCTACATTGTGGTCTGTCTTGCAAATGAAAGATTAAATGGTTAACCACTTGCCCCAGTTTAAATATTGTATTTCATCAATCTGTCCAGCGATAGCAGACGCGCTGTCTCGGTTTAGTCCGAGGAAAGTGGGTTAAAAGAAAGAAGAAGGACCTTGAACCTATTGATTGCTAATTGTGGGTTTGACAACCATATAGTTTGCTCAAAGGATCTTATGTCTTTCTTTGTATCTCACGTCCATGCAACTGCTTTTAACCTGCTCATCCCTCGCTCTATACATACGCCTGAGCCTTTCATAGCTCTTTCATAACCAAATACCCTCATGTCCTTTTATCTTATTTATTGAGTGCTTGCTTTTTAAAAAATCCATTAAAAGTTGTGTAACCCACATGCTGATGCATTATGTAAGAAAGTAAGATATTTTTGATGAAATATTAGGAATTTTTTTCCCCTTGTCTCACCACTGGGTTTTTTCCCTTTCTTCCTACTGTAGGCGGTGCTGTACAATGACCGCTCAGTGCTGGAGAACCACCACGCTGCATCTGCCTGGAGCCTCTACCTGTCCCAGCCAGAGTACAACTTCCTGATCAATCTAGATCACGTGGAATTCAAGCGTTTTCGCTTCCTCGTCATCGAGGCAATACTAGCCACTGACCTCAAGAAGCACTTTGACTTTCTGGCTGAGTTCAACACCAAGGTCTGAAATGATGAATCCATCGCAGATTGATTAGAATCACACATTTCTAGATATTTATTGTTTTTTTGTTTTTCTCTGGCATTATATTAATATATTTTAATTCAAGCATCAAGAGGATGTTAGAATAATGTTTATTCCAGGAGCCTGTTTATTCCCCACAGCATGATGATTGCTGGATTAATAGAGAATGTGAAGATGACCTCACACTGCATTGAATTTTGGGTAGTTTTTTGATACATCGTATTGTAATGGCTTTTGTTTTCTGAATGCACGGGCCTTGCAGACCAACTTTCAGGATACGTCTCAGCCCAATTCCTGTTCGATAGAAGGAAAAATGTCTGTCAACTGCAAATTTAAGACAAGTTCCAAGACTATAACGAATCCTTATTATATTATATTCTCCTACAACAGCCCACAACTTCATAAAAGCAACACACAGCTGAAGGTATTGCAAAGTGCTTGAATTGGTTTACTTTATTAAGTTTGTAGATCTTACACAGAGTCGCAACATATCGGGGTCAGTGTGTGGATCGATGCTGTCTCTCAGTACGATCCTTGTCCGTCCTCTTTTCAGTTCTCCATTTCTACCCTTCTTGCCACACAGGATTTTAACCACCTTCTTACCCAAAGTAAACACCAAAGCCAAGCAGGCAACAATGGTGGCAGGTGCAGATAACAAGAAACTCCTTTCCCAATATTAAACCCCGTGGGACATACCTTCACATTCTCTATTGTTTAACGAGTAATAATAAAGCACCCGTCTTTGTTTGTTGACAGGTGAACGATGTGAATAGCCCAGGAATTGACTGGACTAATGAAAATGACAGACTTCTGGTGTGCCAAGTGTGTATCAAGCTGGCAGATATCAATGGACCGGCCAAAGTCCGTGACTTGCACCTGAAGTGGACAGAAGGCATCGTCAATGAGTTTTATGAGCAGGTACAAACCTTCTGCGAACGGATCAAAGTGTGTTCCATTACCCTTTTCACTATATTTTGACATTTGATCTTCTTTAAAGCAAGGCCTTCAATAAGATGTTGTCATATTCTTTTCAAATGAGAACAAACACCTTCAAACAAAAGAATAAACGAATATCTTCACTAACAGTTTTGCCTAACGCACCCTTTGAACAACCTCACCCTCATCTAAACACCTATGTTGTCAATAAACTAAGCAAGAACAATCCCCAGATAGAGAAATGAAAACCATAACACACAGCAGTGACATTTTCTTCTTCCCTCTGCAATGCAAAAGTTTGCTGGTGTAAAGGGATTCAAAAGATTAAGAAATACAGTTTTAAACATTGCATTGGGTTTCACACTCATTCAGTGAACTATTCTCTTTTTAACAATTAGAATAAAGTCCCCGAAAGAGACTGCGAACGAATCCGAGTACACCTGTGATTTCTAATCAGCCTGATAGCCCCTAAATAAATGGGATAGAATAAAAACTGACTGTGAGACTTCACAGTAATGGAAGAGGATCCAGGATTATTAGTGACTGACAACAAATCATGTTAAACACACACACAACAATGATCAGGATGTACAGAAGAGCCAGTTTACCATTCATGGTGGATGTCTTCCGAGAGTGACGCCAGTTTGACTTTTGAGACACGTCAGAAGCTGTGAATGAGCAAGGAAATAAAAAAATCCTTCTCTTAAGTACATAGCTGGATATTTTAAACTTTGCTATAAAATACATGAAGAGAATCCTGATGATTATAAGGGGAATACTTGGTGAAATGAGAGTAAAATAAATTTGATGTTCGGCGTGCATCTGGCCAGGACTGCCATAGTGAATACATGAAGGCGATATTTGAAGTGTGATGATACAGGGCTGCACGGGTGCAAAAAGGTGTTCAAAGGTGATCAAATTCTTATAGTGATCCTATAATGATCCATGATCAATGAAAAATGATCCACTGAACACTGAACAAAACCTTAAGAACACGACCTGCTCAAGTATGTCACTGGAATTAAATCCTCTTCTTGGTTTATTTTAAAAAGAGAAAGAAGAACAAGACATCCCCCACAGCTGAAAAAAGAAATACTTGCTCATTGATCAAAATGCATTATTGAACAAGATGGAATCACGTTAATGGAAAGTGTTTTGTCGTTGCATAGTGTTCCTACTTTGGGGCTTTTATTTTTAATATAGCAAACCTAAACCGTCCCAATTTAATTTTACATGAGAGCAGACACCCCACTGTTCAGTAAGAAGTAACACAATTTATTGGTGGACATAATGTCCTCATTCTGGACACAGACCGATCGGAGGAGGTGGCGTCTTAAAATGCATCATTCACCCTCCTCCCCTGGTGGTTTCATAACCACTCACACCTTGTATCTACCATATATCGGTCAGGTGAGTTAGTGTCCCAAATGTGACCTCAACCTCAACCCTATTCAAGTGTGAAAAAGGTTTCAATAGCTTATAAACCTGACACTCCCCTCCCGTCGGTTCAAACTGAAGAGGCCTTTTGGACGAGAGGTGAAACATCTTCAGGATCCAAGAAACAAAGTACAGTTATCTTTATCCAAGTTCCTAAGATTACCATGACCTAGATGACTGCGAATCTGCACCAGCAGATGTTAATGTTGTTGTTAAATGTTGTTAAATGTAATTCTTGGTTTATCATATTTATATGTGTGATTGATGTCACATAATGATGACTCAGGATGATGATGTACTCCCAACGCTTTATTATCAAATTGAGTCAGTCTTTTCATCAATTAAAGTGAATGTCATCTGTCCAAAAGAACGATTTTTATTGAAGAAAATAAGCATTTGGGGACACTTCATATCTGTGAGGTCCAGATGACTTTTCAACGCTGGTTTATTAGGCACTTTGACTCCAGCTGGTCTTTCTTATTCAGAGTCTGAGGTCACATAATGATGACTCAGGATGATGATGTACTCCCAACGCTTTATTATCAAATTTATTCTTTTCATCAATTAAAGTGAATATCATCTGTCCGAAAGAGAGATTTTTATTGAAGAAAATAAGCATTTCGGGACAATTCATATCTGTGAGGTCCAGATGACTTTTCAACGCTGGTTTATTAGGCGCTTTGACGCCAGCTGGTCTTTCTTATTCAGAGTCTGAGGTCACAAGAACCAAAGCAGTGTCTCAGAGCAGTAAATCTACAATGGTCCTTATGATTTCTGTGGTTTTTCCAGGCCCTGATGGCGTTGGCGATGCTCCTTTGGAAGGAACGACTAATGTCGTGTTGTGTAATAAGTACTATTATAACAACACATCATCAGTAAGACAAAACAAAGCTGTGTCATGGCGGTCTAAACCCAGCTCTTGTTCAAAAGATTATTAACAAACAAAAGAACAGTCCACCGCTGGGTGAATTCTGCTTAATGATAAGAAGATCAAAACGCTGCGTCGCTATGAACGCTTGGCCGCTACAAACCAGGTGTTCCTTTGTAAGATCTGGGCTAAATAAACACATGAATAGACAAGTGCTGGGTTTCCAGTCTCACTTGATTCACCTCCTTTGAGGAGAGTGTTTTAATTTCCATGACAAGTAGAACCTCACTGACACCACTGACAGTCAGACCTCTAAAAAAGATTTTACCAAGGAATAAGTAGAGGGTGCCGATACTAATGTTGGCCAGTATACCAAAGTGATTGATTTTGCTTTGACAAATTTACAAAAGCATCAGAAAACATCAGATTCGCACAGAAAAAAGCATAAAACTTAAACGGGCCTTTCTGAATGCACTGCATCCAAGAGAAGTAGATGAATGATATGATGATTAAAGATGATCCTTTAAAAAATCCTTTCAGCTCACCTAATTTCAGTATTCTACCGTTAGACAAAACCAGATGCAATGAAAACAAAGAAGCAATTCACAGGTGGAAGTGACCTAAATAATGGTCAGGTGACTTAATGGGCAGACAGCTGGCCATCTGGCAGCTGAACGGCTTAATGGTTACAGTCTGTTTGACCGTCTGGAACACAGAAAACATCCAAAATAATACAGATTCAGAAAGCTTCGTAGGTAATGGCAACAGTAATGGTATTCTTCTGCTCTCTAGCTGTAATGTCAATGGTCCCTGTGCAGTATCAGGGTAAAAAAAAAGAAAGATTTGGAGAAACTACAAAGACCATGGTAAAGGTATTTGAAGTGTTTGTCTTAGACTAATGCCCAATTCTTTTTCTAAAAGAGGAAATACCGATTTTCTAAATGGAAAAAAAAGGTCTGAAAGTTTTTTGCGGCATTTTGAGCATGCGGCTAGTACTGAAAATACTGAATGGAACCCATGGAAACCGTGCTTTCACAGCTGGATTCATTGTTAGACTACAGGAGGTTGAATTTTGAGGAACTCTGGCTGAAGTTTGAATAAAGTAATGAAAAGTCATTGTTAAAGCTCTGTTTCTAACAACGGTCCGTCTCTAATCTGCAGGGAGATGAAGAAGCTAAATTGGGATTACCCATCAGCCCCTTCATGGACCGCTCCTCCCCGCAGCTGGCCAAGCTGCAGGAGTCTTTCATCACCCATATTGTGGGACCACTGTGTAACTCCTACGATGCTGCTGGTCTGCTGCCTGGCTACTGGATTAACGAAGCGGGATCAGACGAAGATGATGACGAGGGACAGGTGGACATCGACACAGATGAGGACGTGGATGAGGAAGACGAGTTGGAGGATGAGCTGGCGCCAGGTAAGAGTTGAAACCCACAGATGCTCTTACTGTTCTGCATCAACAGCGGCTCCAGTCTGCAGCGGAGTTTCATACACAACACAGTGGATGTACAGAATAGAGCGAATACATATGGTGCCATCAGACCAGCGGCCGTACTCCGCACTGTCCCGATATTCCTAAACATTTGTTTGCCTCTTATTTGTTGTAGGAAGGAGGAAAAGCCGCCGCAGGTTGTTCTGCTGCATCATGCAGCACCTGACAGAGAACCATAAAGTGTGGAAGAAGATCATCGAGGAGGAGGAGAAGAGCAAAGAGCTTGGCAAACAGCAGCAGCAGCAACCAGACAGCATGCCCACGTCTTCATCGGATGACATCCAGGTCATCCAGGAGGAGGAGGAGGGAGAGGAGCGCCAGTAGCAGGAGGACAAAGGAAATAGTAGAAGTGTGTGAAGAAGAAGTTGTGTAAGGACACGAGTCCCTCGAACACCTGCCTTTCACTGACGTAAAGACAGACAGTTGATAAATGCACATAAAACACACTTTGCTCCCTCTCTTATGAACACACACACTCACACAAACACGCACGCACATGTTGGAAGATTCACTGTGCAGACACTCAAATGCTTAAGCAGTCACATTGTTTTAGGAGAAACAAAAAGGCCTTACTACTGTGAGCGGATCCTTACTGCAACGGTGGGGGCCCAACCCCTATGCACTTTCACCCCATGGAGAGTCAAGTGCACCCAGAGAAAAAAAAAGAAAAAAAAAAAAAGAGAAAAAAGCACCGGAACTGAGGAGGAAGGTGCAGAAGAAGAGTGTGGACGGGGTCCAGTGTTAATTTACCCTCCAGGGTAACCTGGCTGTGATGCTGCCTTGAATGCAAAGCGCTTAACATTAACTCCTCCTTTAGGTACAAAACAGTTCCTGTATATTTGAAAATGAAAGTTAGGGGAAAAATACTGAAGCAGGTGACATCATGAAGTGATTGATACCCTTTACCAAAGTGAACAGTTCATTCATGGAAAGACAAGAGACTGAAACAGTTTCAGCCTCAATGTCAGGTATTTTTTTGAATTACATATGTAGGCATATATATATATATATTTATATATATATGCATACATATGTATAGATATGTATGAAATGATGTGCCTGTCTGAACCTTTACTAAGTCCATCTTGGCCCAGAGCCTTGGCTTGTGTAGTTTTCTCTCCTTGCTGGCGACACGAAACACTGTATCAGACTCAGTCACAGAGACATTATTGAAATGTTGACTGATTAATAGCATTATATCTGCATCATTTTTGATGCTTTTATTCATGTGTACCACCTGTCTCTTCTTTTTTTTTTTTTCCTCTCTTCCTATTTCCTTTAATTCTCAGTTCTCTGTTTTGTTTGAGTGTGTGAATATTTTGGCAGGAATGTGACAGAGAGAATGAGCAGGGAGAAAGAGAGCACTTTTTCTTTTTTCTTTTTTTTTTTTAATTGTTTCAGTATGTAATTCGTGTGTGTTTGTGTGTCCTTTTTAGTAATGTTTGGTTTCAAATCAATGAAATGTCCTCTGGTGTTTTAACATGTCGCATTCAGATCAGGAGTGCTGATTCAATGAACGGATCTTTCATGTTCCTTTTTTGATTACAAGTATTTTTTTAAAGGTTACTCAGGATTCACGCAAAGTTGAATAATTGTTTTGCAAGAATTTATGTCGTTAATATGAAATACACTTTAAAAACGTACAGAAATTAAAAAATCTGGGTGACTGAAGTAGTTTGTAATCTCTTAATGAACAACTTGACTACAAACAAATCCAAGCAATTGAGGTCCTCTGTGACAGAGGAGCATACAGTGCTGTCTCTCGGCCATCCGTACACTGTTTGCATAACCTTTTTACGACTTCACTGGAGAAAAGCTTATCTCAGCAGACTGCAGACTGTCTCTCCTGCAGCAGCAACACAACACAAATAGTTTTGCAGATGTGTAACCGTATATAAGGCCTTTTTAAATTATTTTTTACCCAACAGTACAAAGTCTAAATGTGTGTTTCTGTTACTTAGCAGATGCTGATGTTTAGACAAACTAAATGTACATCTGACTTACTTTTTCCACTTTTTTAAGAGTTTTATCAAAACTCACAACTCTGCCAGTGTCGAAAGAAGGGATCTAGGGTTTCATGTCACTTTGGTTTTGTTAAGGTATATTTATATCTATATATATCTATTTAGAGATATATATATAGATATATATATATGTACATTTATATTTTATGAAGTGACACGAGGCAGGTTAAAAACTCCTAGTTGTCTAGCTTTGTCTCTAAGAACTTTTGGCATTCCACTAGAAAAACTACATTTTATCAAACGGAAGGCTGAATTGTCGCAGAGCTCCTTTATCGCCGCATTAAATTGCGATCTCTGCGGGAAAATGTCAAGTAAGCAGTGTAAATTGACATAGTTATATTTAAAGACAAAAAAATAGATTCAAATGTGCACATTTTAATACCAAACGAGTGTTTAGCCACTGTAAAAGAAAAAAAAAAGTATGTGCATATAAATATATATTTTTTAAATAATCAAATGAATGCATCTGTTTTCTACATGCAGCTGACATGTTGTACATCCTGTAATTATTACCTTTATGTCTCCAGTGTGTATATCCTTTCAAAATGTGGAACTGTGGGGGGCTTTTGAGTTTGATTTCCCCCCCTTGGTTTCAGCCTTTCCCTGTTCTGTATCATAACCACTCTTGTCTCCTCCATTAACTCTCTATCACCGTTGTATCACTTGACCCAACTGGTGCCAAATTTGACCTACGTCCTGTAATCCGTGGGCCGGGGATGTGCCGATTGGCAACATTTCCCCAGGCTCCAGTACTGTTTCGTGCGAGAGCGACGCAGTGAGTCAAATATTCCACCGGGATCAAAGTTTGCAGCGACGATGGCGAGAGTCAGAGTTGGACTCAGGTTAGAGCCATACATGTTCTGACAAATCTGTTTTCAGTTTTTTCACATGGACCCGAGCTGGATCGTAAAGCCTTGGTAGCTCCAGCCTTGACATATTCTGGCTCATTAAGTTGTAAATGTCTGTTGGCTTTTCACTGTGCAGTCTCTCAAACCACAGTGTCCTCTGATGATTGTGCCATAAATACATCTATGAATGGTTGTTACCCTTATGTAGCATCAATACGTACGTTTGTCTAATGTAACCATTCACCCTTATCCACATTGTGGAGACAACAGATTTTTGTTGTTATTTATAGCTGTCATAAAACACCATCCCTAAAGTATCAGCAGTTCTCATTGATTTTTATTAATGTTTGTGTGTCTGTGTGAACTCACAAGATATGGTGTTTTTTTTCTTTTTCTTTTTTTTTTGTTCAAGCCACTTTAAATAAACAGAGGAATAACCTTAAAGGCCTTGAAAACGCCCATTGTACACCCATATATGTTCCCACCTGACCACAGGAGATTGATGGCGTGTGTAAACTTTGCCAGATCGACACCTTCTTCCCTGTTAGTTTTGCAGCAAGTGATACGGTTGAACAGCAGACTCAACTAACCCAAACCCTAACCCTTCCCTATTACTTAGATTAAAACACAACATCCATGGTTAGCCTCAAGTGAGGCCTAATCGGTTGCAGTAACAAAATTCTGTCAAAAGCGGTCATTCTTATTGACCCTCAGAAACCTCCCAGTTTCTGCTCTGTTTCATGTACTCCAGTACTGATGAAGCCAGTGCTAAAGGGTTAAAAAGCGCAGCTCCTGGAATGACCCCTTCGGGCTGTATTTATCCTCAGTGCCTACGATGATTTCAAAACCAGTCCAGTAACTATACCACCACCTCCCAGGGTCCAAGCCTGTAACTCCAGCATGAGGTGAAGGCATTACATTGTATCCCACCGGCCGTGTTTCACCACAATCTCTGACCATCAGAACCCTCTCAGATAAGTAGACGAGTTTATTGTTTTTAACCAGACCACAAGCATCAGCCCACACGGCGAGACTGAGAGTGAGCTGCCAGCCGTGTTGCAATCAGTAAGATCGATCAGTCTGGTTCCTTTTTTTCAGGAATTTATTGATGTCAGTTTCAGAGCCTTCTTGTGGGACATTTAGTTGGTAAACATGTGTCCTGTGCCCAAAGGCAGCACTGTCAGTGAAAATTAGGTGTGCACCAGGGTGTTGTTGCTTCCTCGGGAGCCTGATAATTCCCCACAACTACTGCAGATTTATTCCATACATTACTGAATGAACTTAAACACTCTCCAGTTGCACTCAAAAGTTGGATGTTAGCAGGTGGGTTTTTTTTTTTTATCAGAATAAAAAAATGGTTAAGACACAGCATCCATTTATAATATTAAAGTCTCATTTCTGCCCAGCTCTTCGCCTAACTCCACCCAGTGAATTACTTTGAACAGTGCTTTTAAAAAGAAAAGTACACCAATCCGAAAATGGCATGGGCAGGGGAGGGAGGCAGGAAGCGCTCCTATTAGGCGGCATATATTTCGCCTGCATATATTTCGCCTGCTTTCAGTTGAAGCTGTACACTCCGGGGACTAAAGAAAAGAGGGCCAAACTAGATTTTTCTTAGTTTTTAATGTTTTTTCTGTTTAAAAAAAAAAAAAAAAAACACAAGCAAATACTGAAATGTAAAAACATACCAAGCAGTCGCAACTTTAATTTAGTTAGAATAAGTAGAATGAGATCTGGACTCTGTCCGGGCCAGAACGTGCAAGTTAAACTTTTTTGGTGTTTTCCATAAAGCGTTTTTTGATAATGTCATGAACATCTTTCATCAGACCTTTTAAAACAACATATAGGCCTCTGAATTTCACAGGACATTATCAAACCATTCAGCATCATGGTTTGCATACTTAGAAAGCAAAGGCAGTCTTTAATAGTCTTGGACAAATATTGATTTATTGCACGTTCTTTTGATGAAAAACCTTCATTTGCAAGTCCAGAGGCTGGTGGTTCCTCTAGAAACCGCTGGCAGCCCTAAACTCATATAATACTCATATAATTAATTGTTTTCTTCTCCCCACAGTACATTTCAGGCACGCATCATGTTGAGCTGTAGTCACTATTGAATCTTCGAGAGCTTTACAGAGCCAGTCGCTTTAAATTTCAGAAGAGTTCTCCACACTGCAGTCAGCGACTCGGGAATTTTTTTTAAATGTGCCATGTCGACACATTATTGTTGCCCTGGCAGGTTGAGAAATGATATTGCAGATATTGCGTGAAGCCTTTTTCAGCTCATATCATTCCACTTTTTCAGTTTTTTCTCTTTGTTTGTTTGTTTTTGGGTAAGCTATGACCAACATTCATGTGTTTCACATCGCAGAACAGTTATGAATTAGTTTACATCCCCAACGACACATTTAAGTTCTTAACAAAAGTAAACACAACAGAGCTGTGCAAAAACGTAGTTGCTTTTTCCCCTTCATGAACTTAATTTGAGATTGCAAAAAGTATTAACTTTTACGAGCAGGAGTCCCCCACCCTCCACATCTCTCAAATATTTATACTGATACTGTATCAGTGCTTACAGGTTATAATGATACATTTCAGATCTATGTACAGCTAAATGAAGAAATGGTGAGTTTCCAGTACCTCAATATTTTTTGAATACCAAAAAACCCCCCAAAAAACACTTAAGCCACCAGGCCACCAAGACTGCAAAAAGACAAAAGAACAAATGTTAGCTTTACACGTAAAAACAGTACATTGTTAGTACTGATAAGCACCATTTAGCAGAAAGCAATGTTGCATAGTCAGTTTCTAGAAATCCATCAGGGTTGCGTTTTCTTTCAAATAGAAAGATTTTCCAAATAGCACCATCCCTGGAGAAGGGGTCAGAGTCAGTCCAGATGATGTAAATCTTGGCCCGCATCCAGCACCAATACACAGTGTCCAGAACTTTCTTGGAAAGTCTGTTAGTCCCATTTCACCCAACACATGTTGTACGAATAGCTGGTGTCATTTGTCTGCCCAAAGCTGTCCTATGACAGCAGGGCTATGAACCATCATAGGTGTACACACTATAAATCATTGACCTAAGTCATCATGACTGCACCAAGGTTCACAGGCATTTCATTTTCTGTGTGCAGGAGCTCAGAGAATCAAATCGATAGCACACTTGTGTTCCCAGGATGTCCTTTCATCGCCCGTTGCCTCCTCTGCAGTTTAAAAGTACTGTGCAAACATGCATATTGCCCACTTAAAAAATCAATAGTCGCTGAATAAACTGGATGTGCACTTTCAGATGGTAACGAGGCACCTGTGGCACAGTAACTTTGCTCTGGAAAGACTGTAAGGCACAAGTCATAGCAACAGCAGGCTAGTGTTAAGGAGTGTCTCCTGAGCAGGGGAGTTTCTGTTGCCTGCGCACAGCACATATGGAGTAAGGTTTGGGCTGTAAGGTCATTCCTAGTTTGGGAGTGACGGTTGGAACAGTTCCTGGAGGGAACTGGAGGTGAAACCTCTGCAACAAAGTGGTGAAAAAGAGGAACATCTCCATTCGTGCCAGCTGTTCACCCAGGCAGTGACGCCTCCCTGAAAATAGAAAATGTGTTCATTTAGAATCCCATTCACACTAAGTCTTGCTAATTCATTTAAACCTTCAGAAATACAGCAAGGTCCGTGGCAAACATATAACTGAGGACGGTGGGTGCTGAAGATGTTGAATAAAATCAGTGTGTTGTCGAAGACAGTGTCCAGTGATAAAGACTGAATGAGAACAGAAATTTCCAATGTGACCTCAACTGCTGGCTGCAAAAGAGTATAAGAACTCATACTACATCAGAGACAAACGCATTGGTCTCTTTCATGACAAGAGTTTGTCAGAAAGATTACACACCACCATGATCAATTTCATTAAACAAGAAAGATAGAACCGACTACCTTTCTCTAAAATTGTTAATTGAGACATTGGCTTTGGTGGTGAATGTGCTCTAAAGTAAAACAAAAATCTACATCAAACAGAATTTAGTGATTTGCAAATAACTGAAACTCTATATCTGATTGAGCACAGAAACAAGTGCTTCATGCAGGGTTGCGATGAAACATATGGGACCATGCAATGAGATCTTCTCTCATTTTTTAGCCTTTCACATTTTGGCAATACAGAGCCTGCAGTCCAGGCCTGTTGCATATTAAAACATTCTGCATAACTGACTACAGAGCTATTGAGTAAGACAAAAAGCCAATTAAATATTTTGCTTTCAAGACATTGGCAACTGATATCCTCAGTTCTCAAACACTTACAAGATGTCGTTTTAAGAAAAGGTTATGCAACACAGTGATAAAGCATTTCTCAGATTCAGTATTCCATGAGTTATCTGTACTATTTTTTTAATTAAATGTGGAGTTCAAATGACCTGCAAATCATTACACTCTCTTTTTACATTTATTCTAGTGTCTCAGCCTTGTCAGCAACATGGTTGCACGTTTGAATGAAATAAATGACAAAAATGAGTTTTATGTTGATGGCTTAGCAGCAATTAAATTGAGGTTATCCAGTTACTACCAGTCAATAATACTAATCTAAGAAGGTCACGTAATCAATAACAATTTCCAAAACTTTAAAACTTTGTGATTTCTCAAAGCTATTTATGGACAGATAAAAAGTCACTGGCTGCTGACTGTTTCATAACTTAAAATGGAGTTTTGACAGTTGTAGAAACAGACAAAATCACTAACCCAAGGAGAATGGAAGGAAGGCCTCACGTTTCACAAAGTTGCCACTGCTATCCAGAAACCTCTGTGGTTCAAAAACGCCCGGATCGTTCCAGTACTTCTCATCAAAGTGTACAGAGTAGAGGTTTGTGATCACCATGGTGCCTTTGGGAATTGTGTACCCGTTGACTTTTGCCTCCTGGGAGGTGGCACGGAAAATACCAAGGGGCACAATGTTGCAGAAGCGAAGGACTTCGTGCAGAACTGCCTCTACATAGGGCATTTTATTCTTGTCCTCTAATGTGGATGGCCTCCCATTCACCAACACACTGTCGATTTCCTTGTGCACTCTCTCTGTGCAGGGAAAAATAGAGAATTTCAGGCATTTTTCAGGTATAACATGTCTTAGCCAATACATTTAGAATAAACAGATATGCATAAGTCACATGTGAATTCAAATGTTCCAATATTAGATAATGTCTCTACTACAACTGACCTTGTATGTTGGGGTACAGGGCCATGTACAGCATAGCCCAGCGTAAAGTGTTAGTTGTAGTCTCTGTGCCAGCAATAATGAGTTCACCCACTGAATAGATGAGGTTCTCATAAGAGAAAGAGGAATTTGGATTTCCTGTGTTCTGCTCCAACTCATCCAAATAGGCATCAACATAGTGACGTGGTACATGGGGCACTCTGCCGTTTGAAAATCCATTTATAACCTCCAATAGAAAGTCATAGACCTCAGCAGCATTGCGGAAGAGCTTCTGGTGTTTTCCAAGTGGCAAATATTCAATCCAAGGAAAGGCATTGTAAAGGAGGGCCCAGCCACTCACAGCTAATTCCACATTCTCGCTGAATATCTCAATCATGTGCTGAAAGTTGCGGTCATCGTAGGTAAAACGCTGCCCAAAAATGATCAGATTGGTGATGTTGGACACTGCATTGGTCACAAGGTGTTTGGGGTTGAAGGGCTTTCCCTTGTGTTCATCAATGGCGTCAACAAAGAACATGCACTCCTCTGAGATCTTTCTTTCAAACTGCCTCTGGCCACTGCCATAGTAGCGGAAAGAGTTGCAAGCCAGTTTGCGGTGCTCAAGCCAACCTTTGCCATATTTACAATTAAGAAGCCCTTTGAAAATATAAGAGAGAATTTTGCTATTTAAAATGCAAATGATGCAATTGGTATTGTTCAGAAAATAATCGATATACTGTAAACTTAGAACAAAATCTTACCACCCATTTTGGTCATTTTCTTGAACAAAGGTAGTGAGGGACGATCAGCAAACACCTCGCTCTGATGGTAAAGGCATTCTTTGATACAGTCGTACCCATTTAATACCACAGTCATGATACCTCCGAGATCGAGACTGAAAATCTGAAAAGTGCACATTGGAACATTAATGAAAACACTCTTTAATAAATTCACTCTATAATCCTGACTGACTGATTTTGCTAAAAGGAGTGTTACATTCCTAAGCATAAAGGGACGACACTGTATAGTGATTTAACAATGGAGTGTCTTCAGTCAGAGGTTTCTTCAAGTCCTCTGCAATAAGGACTGGTACAGGAGGCCATTCCTGTCTACAAGAGTACAAGAGTACAGTAACAGCTAACAGTACAGTATTGCCTATTTGATCTCCTTACATCTATGTCTCTACTACTTATACTTTGACAATATCATTTGTCTTAAGGGATTTACTAAGTATTAATTCAATTTTGAATCGCTTGCTTATCATTAATCTTTTAGGAAAACTATACAGATTTTTTTCTTAGAAATATAGAAAACAACATAAGCTCCAAAATGGAACTCTGTGGAACACCTTAACTTATCTCCAAAGAGTTAGAATCATAGACCTACATATATACTCTACACACTGTGTTCAAGCTGTAAGATAATTTCTGAATAATTTGTCACCCTGAAGACTGAAACAAGCCTTCCTGTTTCTGTTCACTAACAAAATGGTTATAAATTCATTTGAATTACAGTTATATTAATGAAAATGATAGTTCAGAAATTGGACGGTACTTAAATAGGTGTCCACACTTAAATAAGGGGAGGACACAGGCAGCTTTCCAATTTGTGAAACTAGAAAAATATCAGCAAAAGGTTCAGCTGTTATATCAGCCACCACTTTCAAAATAACCCAGATTGTTTGAATGGTCAGAATTATTATTATTACTGCAAACTACAGTAAATGAGCTTTCTGTCTGGTCACAGTAGGGAGGGTTTCCGCGTGAGGAAAGATCATTAAAAAAAATTCTTGTATGTAAGAAAGCACGAAGTGAATGAAAGCTACTTTTTAATGTTATCTCTCATCCACAGAGGCAACAAACTATCAATCTAATTTATTTTTATCTTTAAAAAATACAATGTCTTACTTAAAAGAAGTCTTTGTGGCTGTGAGCTATTAATTCCTGGGAGGGGGCTTTAATCTCATGGAGCCCCCGACTGCCAATTATCCCCCTCTAACCAAACGCCACAGCTCGCCAAATGTTAGGGCGAGTCTCTTTTGTTCGTTTCATAATTTATCCCAGGTGTGTGTGTGTGCGTGCATGCGCGCATGTGTGTCACGAAAGTCTGACAGATTGCAGTCTGAGCAGTCTGCAGAGCCCCCGCTCATTGCGTTGCAGGGTTAAAATGCGCTTTAGGCAGTCCGAGTCATTACCTGTCCGTGAACTTCGCTTTGCCTCTTGAGGAAGACGTGCGGCTCGGTGGCCAGAGAAAAAATGTTTCCTATTACAGGGATGGGAGATGGACCAGGGGGAAACCCCGGGGGTCTTCTCTGCTTGACGAGCTGGCGAACCAGCAGGAAGGCGAGGAGAGCGACAGCCAAACAGACCAAACCAAGCAGAGCCTCTGCGCAGGACACCGGCATCAGAGACGGAGATTTTAGTGAAACCATCCTCACAAAATTCTTTCTTCCTTGCAGACAAAGTCTGATCCGACTTCGGCCTCTCCTCTGAGGAACTGAAGCACATATGTATCATCTTGCACAGTTTCTATCCCCCGCCTCTAAGCCTAAGATTGGCCAGAAAGTGAGAGTCAACTATTGGTGAACTTTGTTCTGCTCTTGATCGATAATCCGGCTCTTAGATGTTTATGTTGGTTTTAATCATTCTGAGAAGCACAACACACAATTGTATGTCATGTAGCCTCTTATTCATGATTGTTAAAATGTTTTGGGTTCTAAAGTAGTATCTTTGTTTGACCAATACAAATATGCAGATTGTGGAGTGAAGACCTCGCAGAAGACAGTTATAGTATTTACACAGACAGTGATGTAAATTCAGCTCCTTAGTACACTAGCCATGTGCATTTGAGCCAGTTTTTGTTTTAAGATAAATTAGGGTAATCTATAAGCAGTTTGGATGCCGCTGTCTGTTTGGAGAACCATGGAGCTGTTGCTTGTTTCAGTTTAAAAACAGGTTCTGTGAAATGAGAGTGAACTGGAAAAGCATTTGCCCCTTAGATCTGAAAGGCTAACGAAAAAGTTAGTGTGTGAGTGTGTGTGATAGAGAAAAAAGTACTGTGTAGCCTGTAACATTGTATAGACTAAGACTTGCTTAATCTTAATATATATATCTATCTCTATATATATAGATATATATATATATAGATGTATACATATATCTATATATATATATATATATATATATATATATATATATATATATATATATATATATATATATATATATATATAAAGATATATATATACTGCAAGACACCTGAAACAATGTTCTTTTGGACTGATGAGATCTTTGGAGATGTTTGGTTTTAATGCACAGTACTTAAACCAAACCAAAACCAAATCCAGTATATCAGCACAAACACCTCATACCAACTGTCAAACACGGTGGTGGACGGGTGATGATTTGGGCTTGTTTTGCAGCCACAGGATCTGGCACCGTACTGTCGCTGAGTCAAAGTCTCTGTATGCCAAAGTATTCAGAGGATGAATATTAGGCCATCTGTTGGCCATGTGAGGTAAGGTCAGTTAAAGCTTGGCCAAAATTGGGCCATTCAACAGGACAATGATCCCGAGCTCAGCAGCAAATCTGCAGTAGAATGGCCAATGGTTCAGTCAAAGTCCAGACCTCGACTCAATTGCTGTGGCGGGACATTAAGAGAGCTATGTTTAAAGACATGAAAATCCTCTACAGTGAGCTAAAATAGTCAGTGTCATACAAAAAAAGGTTGTTGCTATGAAATGTAGTTCTACAAACTGTTTAATAATAGGGTAAACTTAGTTTTTCTTATAGCTGGTTATAGATGAATTCTTGAAGGGACAGAACTTATTTTGTGTGTCAGTTTTTAAGCAAGTAATCTTTTACCCAATAATCTGCTGCAGGTTTTTTTTCACCCCATTGCATTAAATGTCAGATCATGCCCTACTTTTAGAGGTGAAAGGTCAAAGGATGTGACACACTCCAAACATGCACAGTTGTGTGCACTTTTCCAAGCTTGTAGGCCAGAATTTCCGCAGGACATTCCAGGACCGGATGTAAAAGTATAAAGTACTTGCCAAAATATTTTACATGATCATTTTTCTCATAGTCACTAAGCACTGCACAACTATTCATTGCAATCAAAAGCTTTTATGGTTTGGAAACCGTGATGCCTTTTGGTCGAAGAGAGTAATTGGTTCATATTGTGAATAATTTACATGAATAAGGTAATAAATAAGTTCATAGTTAATAAATAGGGAAAATAATTTCATGCTAAATGGTAAACGGGTAAAATGTTTTGGGTTAAAAATCTATTCAGAGTGAGACATCTGTATCATAAACGATCTTTGTTGTATTGTGCGTGCAGCAACGCGAGCGAGTGAGCGCTCTACTATAGTACAATCTTTGATGTATGTGCTACAGTAATGCGAAAAAGTGCTTCAGAAACAAGTGAACAAAGTTCATGTATATGTTAAATGTGCCCTACACGCTTTTGCATTGGGAAACGTTCGTCTTTGTGAGTATTGATGTGTTAAGAAATCACTTGAGAATGTGGTGAATTATTTGGTTGGTTAAAATGCGGTGCTAATGTGATGCACATGATGTTTAAACTAGGCTAATCAAGTGTGGTATTAACATGTGTGTGTTATATGGCTGTTTGTTTTCCTTTTCTGTATATTTCAGTTGCCAAACATAAAGATCTTCAGCTAAATCAGGAAAAGAAAGCCGTGTGTGGAGACCTCTTTTATTTTGTTCGCTTGCGGTCTGTCTTCACATAGTCACGTGTTTTGAGGGCAGCATAGTAAAAAGACGAGTACTCTGCGGGTTCAGGGTTCAGAGCGACATTGAGCAACCATGAGTTTACGCTAAGGAAGAAATTACCCCAAAGACTTTGCTCCTGAACAAGTCGATGAAGCAACCAGCGGCCAAATGTTTCACCTCAACTGGCTACAACGCAGCAACAGTCACAACCACTGGACACCAGATCGCAGTTATCCAGAGCAACAAGTAATCGGTGTCACCGGTCATCACCAACCACCTCTTCAGCCACAAAAGCCTATGCCAAAGCCAAGGCAGGACGAGCTCAACTAGCTTTCGCTGAGAAAGAGGCAGAAAGCAGAATTAGAAGCAAGCCTCCACCTTCTTCAGTGCCAGAAAGCAGTAGCTGAAGCCTGCGAAGAAGCTGAGATTCAAAGCGGGGAGTACAGCAGACCCCAATATGAAGAGTTTGAGCTTGTCAGTGCAGCACAGCACACTTGTGAATATGTTCAACAGCAAAGTGAGTTACTTTTTCCAGACACTCAGCATGATGCAATACAGCCTCCTGAAAGAAACGACAATGAGGTAGACATTCAAACAAACCCACCACCAGTAAACAGAGTAATGAAACCGGAGCCAACAATGAACACGTATTCAACCCACACCTGCCAGGGTTCCCGCGGGGTCTTAAAAAGTCCTAAAGGCATTGGATTTATGAATTTGGAAATAATACCTTAAAAAGACTAGAAAATGTCTTGAATTTTTTATATATGCAATATGTAACTTCTCCGTGTCGCATACTCCTCAAAAGTTTAGTTTGTAACCACTATTATTTTGATTAAATAACGTAGCCTAAATAAAGAATGGCGGAACCAATAATTGAGAACGCAACTGCTCCGGTCTGAACATGTCACTTTGCGACAGCACGGGCCTCCACACAGAGACTGACCGCAAGCCAAGCAGAAGCACAACACAAGAAGTTTATTTTTAACGTTAGTTTACCCATTTCATGTTTCATGGGGAAATGTAAATTGAACGACGCTTGGCGAGAAAAGCAAGCATTTTGTCAACCATTTGGACAACCATGTATTCCAGGTTTTTTGCACTGTATGCAAAAAACGACAACATTCAGCTTGGTACCGTGGACATGAAGGCTTTAGAGTCTCATGCCAAGTCGTCCAAGCACATGAAATCAACCAAAGGGAAGTATCAAACTCCTTCCATCGCCGGAGTATTTCAACCCGCTAACGTTAGCCAGCTAGCTGCTAGCGCTACAGTCTGCGCGCAGCTTTCGGGTCCACACCAACGATGAAAGTTTAATTTTCATCGTTGGTGTGGATTCAGTTGCTCAGGACTCTCTCTACTCCCCATATTCCAAACATGGAATAAGCAGCTACCCGATGTAACCAGGGTTAAAAAAAGAACTGAACTGTGTTAGTCAAACTTCTGTGTGGCCTGCTGAAACTTTTTTTTTTTGGTTGTCCACATTTTAACATTGTTTGAGAAATAAATGAACAAATTAAAAATATAATTCTTTGCTGGTAGATCTGTGAAATAGGTATTAAGTTTTTATGTAAAAAGGTGTTGGAAAAGACTTGCATTTGACTTGAAGAAACCTGTAGGAACCCTGCTTTCACATGTAGGGGAGTATTGTCAACAGCCTTTATGACCCTTTAGGCTTTGTCGCTCCCATAATAATGCAGGGCAAAGTACTATTCAGGGAGCCATCATCTGATGAGAGAGACTGGGACGCACCCCTACCCCCTGAAAAGCATGACATGTGGGTCTCATGGAAAGACATTTTGAAAGCTCTTGAAAACCTCCAAATGCTCAACGAATACGTTAAGCTCAATGGAAGTGAAAGAACTGTGCGTTTCCTCTGATGCCTCCACTATAGCTGTAGGGGCAGGAGCTTATCTGCGTACAGTTGACAGTGAAGGACAGTGCCATGTTGGGTTTGTAATGGGGAAGTCTAAACTAAACGCCCCGCCCTGCACTGCACACACAGTACCACGCCTAGAACTCTGTGCTGCTGTACTCGCTGTAGATGTGTTTGGGCCATGGAAAATGGAAAATGGTGACACGCCGTACAAGAGGTGGTTGTGCCCGGCTGTGTTGTTCACATGCATGTCAACATGCATGTGTTATATAGCTATTTGTTTTTCCTTTTCTGTATATTTCAGTTACAAAACATAAAGCTCTTCAGCTAAATCAGGAAAAGAAAGCCTTGTGTGGAGACCTCTTTTATTTTGTTCGCCAGCGGTCTAGCTTCACATGTTGTGAGGGCAGCATACAAACAGAAGTGGAGAATGGAGAGAGCTTGCAGAGGGTAACCTAAATAAACCTAATTATATCACTGATGATTTTAAACTTCAAACAATCTGTATGTATGTAAGATCCTGCTACAAGCTTGGTTCATGATGACTAGCTCCTCAATAGACATGGAGTTGTTTATCCAGCTGTTCCTTCCTGCTGAGGCAGCTGGGAAGTTTTTTCCGTCTTCTTTCAAGATGACCCAGTGGCCCCTACTGACCTCTCCCAAATCACAAGTCCAAATCACTCAGATTTTCAGGGCTACCTAATGAAGACATTCTTGCATTATTTCTTTGCTTCCCTCCCGCCACCCCTGACTCAAAAACTGTTTTGAAAGATATGAAAACAAATTTAACGAATGAAAAAATAAATAAATCGTGTTCTCATCTTGTCAGTAGTTTGGTGCGGCGAGAGATTCCAGGTGGTTTATGTACACCATTATTATCTAACTGGAATGGATTCAGACCAACCAGAATCTGACTGAATTCAGGAGATGTCTGACATGGTTTCCATTGCTGTTGCATTTAAAAGAAGAGTTTCTTAAATGTTCTGCATTTTATGCGGAATTACCTAAGACTGGTGTCAAGAATAAGCAGACATTCACAAGAGGAGCGATGGTAAATAAATATGTGTGGTGTGACATTTGCGTTTGACTTCTCCAAGACTGAAGAATTGTAACAAGCACGGAACAAAAACTTCACCCATTTTATATTTTTCTTGAACACCATCAATATTTCTATGACTTCCTGTGTTCTACTCCGCTCGAAGCCCTTGAGACAAGTCATTTTAACATTTGACAGCCAGGCTGAAAATATCCCATTATTGATTGTCAAAACACAAAATCTCAGTTATCTACAGCATTATTATTATTAGGAGGATGTACAACATAACACAACTTTTGCTTTATATGGGATTTCTCATGATTGACAATGGATAGTTTGGCTGCAGATGATCTTCACTTGAATTCGTTCTACTCTAACGTCTATTTAAAGATATCATTGATTTGCCCGTGATTCAAGATCTCCATATTGACCCTATATCTGGAACGTGAAGTTGGCAAATTTAAGCTATTATTTGATTACAGTTATGCAACGATCATACAGATGTATCAGTCATTTCTATCAGCTCTGTCCTGCAGTGCTTTTATTTCTGTCAAATGCATGGGATCTCGATTCGGTTACTTCAGAAGCAGTCGAGCTGTATCTATCTTTGCGTAATAAAGCTATGTGAAGAGTGTTCTTCTCGTGTCACTCTACTATGGGCCATATGTGGCAGGTTGAGATCGTGGATCCAATGACTACAGTGTTTCTACAGTGAATTATTTACTAACCGGATGACTGGAATTATCAAGTGCATGAGGAAAATCTCATTATAGACCTACTCTGTAAATCCTAATGTAGTCCAGAAGCTCTTCTTTCCTGACAACATAATGACTGTGGCAGGAACGTCAAGAGATCTTGTAATCCTTCTGTAACTTCTGGGCAGGTGTTTAAATGTTAGGTTAGTCTTGGTAAGCTGTCTAATGGAGAGCAGCTGTGGCATACTTCACTTAATGTGTGTTGTTCACCTGTTCTGTTCAGTAAATGCTCCTCTCCTCCTGCTAATCTATGTAAATGACAGTTTGTTTTACGGTTAAAATATTTTGCTGTTTACCATTTCCAGTAAAGACTGGGTTCTGATTTCTCACACCAGCTTTAAAGCTCCAGTAAATACCTAATAACCCGGTCCAAATAGCAGAGTAGCACGTTCAGCTCAGCGCTTTTTATTACTTAGATTTATTTGGCATACTTCTGTCAAGGCAACTTGAGTCATTGAGTGCTTTTTTGGTACTAGGACGGACATATAATCATATTGATGTTCCTGCTCTCTAATTCTTTCACTTACAAATTTGTACTTTTACAACGGTGTGTAAGCCTTTGTCTTCTCCCTCCTTTTAGCCCCCATCTGTGACTCACAGTTCCTTCAAAGTTCTCTAGATTATAGGTTATATTCATCCAGCTGTAAAATGATCATCCACATTGGAAAAATGGTTTTCTTTCCAAATGTGGTTCTCCCAATTTGAATGATGTAAGACAAGACGAGAAACCCCTTGAAGGACATTCTAAGATTCAGTTCAACATGAGCAAGTGACTTGGAAATGAAAGAAGTTTCCAATTTTTCACCAAGTTCCTACGAAGTCTGGTGTTGCCTGTTAGGGAGAAGACACAACAACAATAACTCGGCTGAGAGCGTCACGGATGAGCATTGCTGTGAGAATGACGCTGCCCTCTCTGTGATGAATGCTCTCCTGTGTTGTAATTAATTTTCCAGGCCAATTCATGCCCAATGGTAAGGAATGCGAACAGTCTGAGTTAATTGCAGTCTTGTCAATACACTGTTCCCCTTGGAATGTCTTTTCTTTTCTCTGACTGGTCTCTGAGCAGACGATCGCGAATGAAGGCCTTGGAGTGGCATTTGACAAATGTAAGGTGTATCTCAGGATAGGAATAGGAGAGTATGTCACATCCTTAGCTGGATCAGAGATGACTGTTTTTATGTTAGCATTTGAATTCTAGGTTGCCTGTATTTTTCATGTTTATGATTTCCTGTTATTATAATACAAACTTTACTGGATTGAGACTGCATTTCAAGTTGAGTGTGAGAAGCTCCTTGAAAAAGAAAAGTAATTATGCTATAGAAGGATACTCGTATACAAACAAGACAATTAACAATCACTGTGTATGAAATCTCTTGCCCCGTCTTGTGATCAAGTTCTATCTGCATGTGGAGCAAATGGAGACTAATTTATTGTCTCTGGTATGTGGCCTGCAGGCCTGCTCAATAGCACTAAAAGGCTCATCTACTCTAATGAGTTTCCTTGTGACGCAAAAACTAACTGGGAGGCAGGATGCTTTATGATACATCATCCAATATTGTTACATAAGGGGAATTAGACCATGGCCAGAAACCAACAGTCCAGTAATTAGCTCAGAGAAAGTGGATAGACAAATAAACCGAGGCTTTAGTTTATCAGTGGAGAGCTGTGATGCTATTCCCACACACAAAAAAAGTATAACAAATTACTGCAACTCGAAAATGGCCTCCAGACTCGCGTATTAACCAACCTGCTTTTTAAGTGTCCAGCAGGGGCTAATGGGGAAGGTTGTATTCAAACACGAGGTAGCAGTTTGTAACCAGAATATACCCAGTGCTGGGGTTTCTACTTGTCTGTTTGAAGTCCAGAGCTAGGAAAAAGAGTGTGTCTGTGAGATTCCTGTGTCATTGTTTTAAAGTCCCACTTACCTTGTTTAAAATATGCCTATACTTCAAGTTCCAGTATCAACTGATTCAATACTGGACTGTCTTTTGTGAATTAAGTACACTGATGACCATGCACTGATGTGATTTGAATACAAGCTCTTTTACTGGCTTGCTCTGAGTCACGTAGGACTTCTGATTGGTTGGCAGTTTGAGGTAAAGCATTGGATTAACCAATGGACTTTATTCAAGTGTTCCCTCAGTTAGCACAGAAATCCATAGGGAACATATATAAAACCTTGCACCGTTAGAGACCTCAGCAGATTCACAAAGAGCTCATCATTTAATTCTACAGTGGCAGAAGATCTTTCATCCTAAGGTGAGTACCGAAGAAATGCTTTTTTACCCCTTGTTTTTTGTACAAGTTGTGTTGTCACAGTGAGAAATCTAGAATCTGATGCTGGGGACTTGGGAGAAGGTGAGTAAGTTGTATTGTACAATAACTAATGGTTGCTAAGAGAAGGGAAAGTCTGCCCTGCTGTTTTGATAATGCTTTACTATCTATGGCAGGATGTTGTTAATTCTGTCAATGGACAGAACTTCTGCTATGGTTGCTGGAAAAGCACCCAGCTCCAGTATAACAGTAATAACTCTTCAATCTGGCTGGGCAACCTCAGTTAGTCAAAGAGCAATGGAGTGTGAGAGGAGGAATGTATATAGGCACAAAACATTAAGGAAAAAAAGTTATGCAAAGAAAGAAGGAAGCTCTTTTTTTCTTTTTTTAAATTGCCCTGTTTGGTATATTCTGCATTTTCCACAGGGAATCACGATCATGTTGAAATTCTGGGCACTTCTTCTTGCCTATGCGCTGATCATTTGTCAGATGTACATCTCAGAAGCAGCTCCATCCAGGTAAGAGCTGAAGCATCTTCCCTATAAAAATCAAATATATTTACCTTGAAAAATGACAGAACTTATTCCCTTCCTCACCATAACTAAGTAGATAGATGCTTTTTATTTAAACAATTCCAAGTCTCAGTTTAATTACGAGAACAATCACATCAAATTGCATCCATTACTATTTTGTCTTTATGTGCCGTATACAACTTGCACATTTTTTAGTCAGTGTTGTGGCCGAATAAGAGACACAGATGTGCTGAAATTAAATGTCTATTTTCAGAACTAGTAAGGAGTCCATGTTAGATGGAGTCACACTATCGAATGATGATGCTGAAATGTTACTCAGAGCTATCAAGGAGTTTGTGCAGATATCCTCAGATGAAGCAGCCCAACAAGGAGTAGAAGGGGAAAGGTATGGTTTTAATATTTCTATTACCTTTGAATAATTGATCATATCTTGCTTGTAAAATATAAAAAACTTTGTGCACAAGTCCAACAGCTCCAACTTTGGTGTTAATTGATTGCGAAGGTACACAGTGGCATTCATGAACATCCCTCTCTTCTGACACCTAAATGCATGGAGTGCAGTTTTTCATTTATTCATACATTCATTCATTCAGTATTAAGTGACCTGCCTGCAGTTAAGCATCTGAATGACGACGGAGAAGCATGATATCAAACACAAAAATATGCACGACAGAATTAAACCACAGAATAACAAACATAAATCAAAAATTCTGGTTATCATAGTTGTTTCATATGCCTGCTAGATTAGTCAGCATGCCTTTGAAAGAGCTAATACAGCTTTTCGGTTATTCCATGACATTTCCGAATACAACCATGCATGTAATCATCAGCAGTTATTTGCATGTTACTGTACTGTAAGCCTGTTTTCTGCATGTTTCTCTCCATCTCTCACAGCTTGGATAGACCCGTGTCTAAGCGCTGCACCGGCTTAAGCACATGTGTGTTGGGCAAACTCTCCCAGGACATTCACAAACTGCAAACCTTTCCTCGCACTGATGTGGGAGCAGGGACCCCTGGCAAGAAGAGAAGTCTATCTGAGCAATATGAAAACTACAGCAGCTTATACAATTGAAACTCTCAGATTTAGTTGATCTAGTTGAACAGATGCCTGTTCATCCAGCCCTCCACACACCAGACTGCACGTGGATCATATTTGTCTGACTAAATGCTAAAAAAAAAAGTTTTCCAATTTCATACATTCGATTTTCACAGAGACCCAAATCAGCTGCAAAATTGTGGGAATTCTGTACAATGCAATAAAAAATGACAACGGCTAAACTACTGTCTGATGGTCCATTATTTTTCTCTTAGAAGTAATTGTCTTTTTTACTTTAGATCAGTACTTATTTGACTTGAAGCTATTTTTTCCCATAAAACATAATATTTTGGTAAACTTATCGAACAAAAGCGAAAGCAAAAAGGGGTCAACGCGACTGGCTATAATACACACACAATTGCTGGAAATTTTCCCTGAGAACGTTTTTTTAATATATATTATACGCTGCTCTTGGTAATTCTTCAAAAATGCTGCTTGAGTTAGTCTTATCTTGTTTATCGTAATTCACTGCCTTTTTCATTCCCACAAGCAACACAACAGTTCAAAAGCGGGCGTGCAACACAGCCACCTGTGTGACCCACCGCCTGGCAGACTTTTTGAGTCGGTCAGGGGGGCTGGGACACAGCAACTATGTTCCAACCAACGTTGGTGCCCAGGCGTTCGGCAGGAGGAAGCGGCATGGTCCTGTGTGAGTACAAGACCAGTAACATGGTATGTTATTGCTTCAAACTCATTGTCATTGTGGCTGAAACTGTAAATAATGCAGAAGAGATGGAATGATCAAAATATCTGAGTTGGGATATATTTTTTCTATTTGTATTTCTCTTTTTGAGCACGTATTTCTAACTTCAAAATGAAGATATTTAAGTATATGTTAATGAAAATGTTCACCTTGGTGACTCCCCAGCAGGTGGAAGCTAACAAACCCAAAGAGCCTTGCCCTTTGGATCTCCATGTCTTTGTCTTTCTGTTGCTCTCTACCACGCCCACAAAGCCTAACATTTTTGTTTTTTTTTCTCTCCTCTCTTTGTCTCTCTAGGATGAAGTGCCTCGTCTCTTGAGTGACAGAACTGCATCATCACCCATGTACAGTAGAAAAACAATCTTGAATAAGCATAATTTACAAAATAAAGGCATCTTCATAAATCTGTTATGCTTTCAGACAATTAAACAGTTGCAGATATCCATCATTAGATCTTCGAAACAGGAAGTGGATTTCTGTCTCTGCACTTCTGACCTGTGACTGCGGGACAGTGTGTATCACTGGAAGTCTTTTGCTGTACATCTGCGCTGCCAACACAACCCTTCTCCAACCGTGGCTGTCTCGTTCCTTGATGTAACACTTCCTTATATGTCAGTATGATAAACAAATGTGAGAAGTTTACTTATTCTGAATATTGTAATAAATGTGATTTGAGAGCTGGAATAAATTGTATTTTAACTACATTTTGCACCCCTGTTATACTCTGTTGAAGGGCTGATATGGGGGATGATAGGATATGATGAGAAATCTGATTTCCAGTGAGATGCATGTGGTTTTAAAACGGCATGCTCTATGTTTTATGAACCATTTACAAACTTGATATGATTCTTGAATTGTGGGTCATAAACGGGTGTTATTATTTCGTTTTGAGACAAAATTATAAGCATGTCATTCAAAATTGAAAACATTATATCATGGTACAATTGGCTCATTTTGCCCCCTAGTGGTTTTTCACAGGAAGTTGAGCTGCATACAAGAAAAAAAAGTTTTTTTCTTCGTTTTTGCATCGTGTTTAACTTGATTTGTAAGAGAAAAAAAATTAGATTTATGTAACGCCAACTAAAACTGACCAATCTTCTATTTAACAAATCTTCACTTAGACTGGAAAGCGTCACATGTTTATGTTTATGCATTTGGCAGACGCTTTTATCCAAAGCGACTTACAAATGAGGATGTAACATTACAGCAAACATCAAAGCTAACAATAAGCTCCGTAGAAGGAAACCACTAGTCAGGCTCTGTCAGCAGTGAGTGCAGGCATAGAGGGGAGTACAGAAAGAGAAAGTGCAGTAGAGGGGCTTGGGGAGTACAGGGTAAGTGCTCGGATAGGAGATGCTCTCTGAAGAGTTGGGTCTTCAAGAGTTTCTTGAAGATAGACAGGGACACTCCTGTTCTGGTAGCATTTGGTAGGTCATTCCACCATCTTGGAATGACACACGAAAAGTGTCTGGATTGTCTCGAGCGTGGTGCAGGCACTGCTAGACGACAAAACCCTTTGATGACCAGAGTGACCGAGTCGTGACGTAAGCCTTTGCGACATTAATCTCAAGTGTCTGAAAAACATTTGGGAAGCATCTTTTAATGTATCTTGATTTTGTATTGACAAGAGGTATAGTAGACTTCGAGCATGGAAGACTCATCTGTTGTGGAAACACATACGTGTCAGACGTCTTTATCAGGTTACAATCAGGTAAACACTGACCTTTATCCCCCAAACTCACAAATCCCTCAGACGAAATAGTCATTAATTGAAAGTTGGAATCATGTGGCTGTTAACCAGAATCTGCATCAACGTTCCTTTATTTGACTAAACTCATCTGTACCTCCGTTTAAGTTATTTGTCACGATCACAACGGTTAAAAATACTTTATTCATCCCCCAGTGGGGGAAATTCAAAATGAGTTAAGTAGTAATTATCAATAGAAAAACTACTGAGACAGGGAATGATAGCAACAGTCCCAAAGACCTATCTGATGTTTTTGTTTGTTTGAAAGCGAAACTGACTAGCTGGCAGTTTTGGATGATACTCTGAGCTTTATTTCAATAGCCTCCTAAGCACTTGCCTTGGGAGCCTTAAGAAAAAATCCCATGCTGCCCCTTCAGAAGTTGAATATATTCCATCTTGGAAGTACTCAAGTTTGCTTTTGATTTGTGCACATAATCTACAAGTCTCTTGAACCTGAAGCTGCTAACCAAACACCCCTTACCCTCCTACTTTTCATTCAAATCTAATCCAATGTTTGCAAGAGTGACATTCCATGTGAAAATTGGAAACATCACAAGAGCAGAGTACCCCTCCCTCCTGATTATCAAATCTAGCACCGACTGACCGCAAGCCTAAATCTCTGTATGTTCAGTGCTGCTGTGAGAATGTTTTTAGGATTATCCATCCGTATACTGCAAGGCTTCAATTTAGCAAAAGACACCTACCCGCTCCCGCACATTGATAAATCATTGGATGGATTAGAGGAAGCGATCTGTCCTTCAACTATTTCCAAGTGGCCATGGATGATGCAGATATTGGGCGAAGACAGCTGTCACTACCCCATTCGGACTCTTTGAACGGTCTAGGATCCCATTTGAGCTATGCAATATCCAACATCCGTCACATATCAGCGGTTAATGGGCATGGTGCTGGGTGATATGACACATCATATCACGATACCATAGTCTTTTCCAAAGACTTTGAAACACATTGTGAGAGACTGGAGTGTTTCTTCAACTGACTGACACTCCATGGCTTAAAGCTGTATCTGAGCAAATGCCTTACTTGAAGAAAATTTTTTTTTGGCACGTAATTTCTGTTTCAGGCTTCCAGGTAGATTAGGAAAAGGTCTGGGCTCTGGAGATATGGCTGTCCCCTCCCCAAGTCGGTGAGAGAAGTGAGGCAAGGAGTTCATGAGTTATTACAGATTTGTCCCCAGGTTTACCCATTTAGCCAGGCTCTTCCACGTACTTATTAGGTGTGGAGAGCCCTTCGGATAGAGTTGATCAGCACCAGCGTGCTATTGAGGAGCTGAAGTATAGCCTGATGCATCCAGTCGTGCTAGCCTACCCCAATTTCGACCTACCCTTCATACTCACCACTGATGGGAGTTGACAGGGCTTGGGAGCTGTACTAAGCTATAAGTAGAGGGGAGTCGAGCATGTCATCGTCTTCGTCAGCTGGGGCCTGCGTGGGGCAGAAAAGAATGACAGAAATTACTGTGGGTTCAAATTATATCTGCTAGCTCTTAGATGGGTGATAACTGAAAATATCTTATTTACTTGAAATTCACAGTTGCATCCAATCACAACCCGCTGCACTATCTGTCCTTGGTCAACCTTAGAGCAGTAGAAAAGCAATGGGTAACTCAGCTCGTGGAGTGCAACTTCAAAAGTTGCTATAAGCCCAGGCGTCAGAACACTAATGCTGATGTCTTATCAAGAATTTTAAGCACAGAGCCAAATGAAGAAGATACCGGCAAAGACTTCATATGCAATGGATCAGAGAAAGCGTCTTTGGTGGAGGTTTCAATTTGTTATATGAATACTGCAAAGTGGACGTCATTTGAATTGAATGTTATTTTTATGAGTTGAACTAAGGATACTTGGTCAAGGCTTGGTAACTAGTTTAAAAAGTTGTAACATTTAACAGTAAATGTTCTAAGAGGTCTGTTTTTCGTAAAGGGGTAAATTGAGAAAAAGTATTTGTTTAATGACGATTGACCAACATTGAGTTAATACTGTGAGTATACCCTTGTAAAAAAAGGTATTGAGTTTTCATTTGAATTAGCCAATTATTTTTCTAAACCAGAGCTACGCTCTGCTATTACTAAACACACTGTTCATTTTCCTTCATGAGCTGAATATTGGCTGATATTTATATTGGGTCAAAATAGCTTTTCATCCATTCTCTACTCTACTCTGGTTCAACGCCATTTTGGAGGAGAATGTTTTAACCACCATTAACCAATTCAAATTTAGCCAATTAGCTAATTGATTTGCTAACCATAACCAGTACACATGATATGTGTGGGATGTGTGCTGAGCCCACTACTTTCCACCCTCTACACTCACGACTGCATCCCTGCCCACTCCAGCAACACCATCATCAAGTACGCTGACGATACCACTATTGTGGGGCTCATCTCTGGGGGGGGGGTGAGTCAGCCTACTGGGACGAGGTGTAGCAGCTGTCAGTGTGGTGCTCAGACAACAACCTGGTCTTGAACACCGCCAAGACCAAGGAGCTGGCCATAGACTTTAGGAGGAAAGGCAAAACAGTCACTCGGCCCCTGTTCATCGGGGGAAAACATGTGGAGAGGGTGACAGACTTCCACTATCTGGGTGTCCACATAGAGGAGGACTTCACCTGGAGCATCAACACCTCGACCACCATCAAGAAGGCACAACAGAGACCGTGCTCCCTGAGAGTACTCAGTAATAACTTCCTCAATCAAAACCTGCTGGTGGTGTTCTATCGTTGCTCCATAGAGAGTATCCTGACTTGCTGTATGTGTGTGTGGTTCGCCAGCTGCACAGTGGCAGAGAGGAAAGCACTCCAGAGGGTTGTCAATACGGCCCAAAAAATCATAGGTTGCCCTCTCCCCACCCTGGAAGATCTGTACAGTTCCCGCTGCCTCACGAGGGCTACCATCATTCTGAGGGACTCGTCCCACCCAGGCCATTTGTACTTTCAATAGCTGCCCTGGCAGACGTTTCAGGTCACTGACTGTTTCAGGTCACTGAAAGTACAGATAAACAGGCTAAAAAACAGTTTTAATGCTAAAGCCATAACTTCACTAAATACAGCAAAAATATGAGTTTCTTATCTCTCTCTAACCAAGCACTATTAATGAGTCGTGCAATACTGCAAAATGTTTTGGTTTTATGTTGATTGTATGTTGTCTCATGTTTTTTTTAATGCATTATTTTATTATCATTTATTTTTATTTACAATGACAATAAAGACATTCTATTCTATTCTATTCATATTTTAAAAAAATAAAAAACATAAGCCAGAAGGCGGTGCTTATCTTCGGAAATTAAAACCACCCTTGAAATGGAAACATGATTTTTCACAGACATCTACAGAAAAATTCATTTGGGATCATTATATTATCAGTACATTTTGCAATAATACAAAACCAGATGTTCCCTGTACAGATAACATTACTGAGTTTCCTACAGCCATAATAGTGAAATTATCTTGAAAACAAATCTATATATATATATATATATAACATTAACATTGAAGAATGGGTGCAACTTGGGTAACTTGGTATTTATGAACCAGTTAACGCAAATTAAATCTTTTTTACTGAATAAAAAACTTTGCTGTAACAGTTGAGCTAATTAAATGCAGCTGGTTTTGATTAACTAGCAGCAAAGATAAGCAATTTCTTACATAATTCCTCTCACAAGGAAAAAAAAAGGGCTTTTCCATTTTTCCAAACCATGGAAACTGCAGCATCCACAGTTAGTCTGCTCCTATGCCAGCACTGAAATATTCTGTAAAGACTGTTACAAGCTCAGGAGTCTTAGGACTTTTTTAATGATAGGGACAACAGTCAGCATACAGAAACTTCAGAAGCACAGAGATGTTTTAATTCAAATGCTCTCCGCCGGTGGGTAATGATACTAGAGAAGTTGTTGCTTAAGTAGACCTGCAATTTACAATTCATCTGACCTGTGTCAGGGACGGACATGAACCAAAAGAAAGTTGCTGTTTTTTGTAGGATACATTGCTGTGTTGTTTACAGGTATTGAACATTTGCATACATTTCGCTTAGTTCTGTCGGATGTGTGTGTCTGCACTGATAAAAAAACATTATGCGTATGTATAGTCTAAATTTCATAGCTTGTTTAACAGTGATATGCAATGTCACTCTTGAGGTAGTTTAGCCACTTATCAAACATTTCATTCAAACATTGAGTTGCGTTTCACAGACTTCTTTTTAGACCAGCATTTGTGTGGAAGCATCCATAATAACAAAGTCCTGCCCTCAGGTCTAAGCCTCTGATAGAGGAAGTTCACAAGGTTGGCTGTCCACTAAATCTATATTTCATTGACATCACCCATAGGCTTTCTGAACTGTCGTTTTGAAGATTTGAGTTGAGCATATAACCACTGTGATCCCTGTTTATCAAAGTCAAATGTCAACCACATTCTGGTGGGCTGGAGACTTATACAGAAAACAAATTCTGATTTAAGTCTTATTCATGGAACTGCTCCTTACAACCGCCAGCACACTGATTTGTAACTGATTAAATGATAGTGGCTTGTGGGAGAAATTTGTAGTATTTCAAAAGAGAGGTTGATTCTTTTTGAAAGAGTGTCTGTGAAGCCACAGGTTATCTGGAACCAGCCTTTGGAGGCATGGCACCTTTAGACACTGCACTGAAGATGTGTGCATGTGTTTACACTTTACTAGTGTTGACAGTCCTCAGTGCTACAAGTGCAACAAGTCTTTTAGATAACGAGTGAAAACACAAGCAATCTGTAAAAGCAGCTAGCGACATTGCATCACATTCACCTAGAGAATGTGAGGTAGTTTATCTCCTGTTGCTCCAGGTAAATTTGCTAGCAGACAGAAAACCTACCCACACTGTTGAGTAACAAACACAAACATGGGTCAATAATAGTCAAGGAGCCTAACCTAGCTGTTATCAGGCCAGTCCATCACAGGGTCACATAGAGACAAACATATTAATCCATGCTCACACTCACTCCTAGGGTCAATTTACAGTCACCAATTAACCGAACATGCATGTTTTTGGGTGGTGTGAGGAAGCTGGAGTACCTGAAGAGAACCCACACATACACAGGATAACATACTGAAAGTCCCCAGCCAGAATCTGAACCAGAAACCTTCTTTCTGTGAGATGATGGTGCTAACCACCACACCACTATGCAGCCCTCCTATCATGCTACGTTTTTATCCTGCATGATACAAGCAGAAAACCTAAGTGGTTTTCATTTTCTCTAATCTACCTCTTTTGTGTGATAAAGCAGAATTTACTGCTTTCAGAGCTCATGGATTCATAGCTTTTTAATAAACATTTATCACACAGCTTTGTTTGTTGGTAGTGAGTGTGTGACGACCACCTGCCTACCTGTTTACCTCTGCTTTCTGTTGCAGGTACGGGGAGTGGTTAGTGGGTAGAGTGGGAGGGTCGTAATTATATCCGTCCATGTGGGCTGGGCACTCCAGAGGGCATGAAAACAGCCTTCTGCATAGCTTCTCTCTCTCTCAGCATTCTCCAGACCTGCCATTGTTGCTTCTTTGTTTGGTTTGTTGCACCATACAACATACATCTCACTATATTGTCCACACATCCACACACAGCTGACTGCTATGTTACCTACAAGTCACATTCATTTGCAAATAAGTTAATTCAGTTATATTAAATAAAACAACTTTTTGATCTCTATCTGTGTGTGTGCCTCCCTCCTTGTTGCCACCTTACAGCCAGGTGGTAACAAGTGTCACATCTCCATCGTCGTGAGGTGACACAATTTATTTACAAAAGCAACACCGGCGCCTTCTGTTTCTTCTGATGGGTACTCCTCGCTCTGAGGGAAATGAGCGGCTTCATGGATGCACATGCTGGAGTCCTGGCAGACCTTCACCTTTGTGCTTCTGTGCTGCCTCCTCCCTCACACGTTTGACAGAAAACGCAGAACAGCTTTGCCATGAGGCCCCACCCGCTGACAGAGGCACAGAGAGGATTCTTCTCTTGCATAGGAAGAAAGATGACTTCAAAAGTTATGGATTCAAAAGAAATTACAAAGATCACACCAATCATTCCAGAGTAGTTAATTATTTCCAAATAAACTTGTTTAAGTCACCGGTATGACAGCTAGATTGCGTGGCTCTTTATGTATATTTTGGGAGCAGTAACCCAAACTTGAAATAAGTTTGCCAATATTACTAGTGCTATTTCGAAACATTGAGCAAAAATGTTTGGTTTTTTTGGCGTCAGCTATACAGGATAAAAGTTTCTTGAACATCAATGTTATCATGATTTTATGGGTATATAATTGGATGCCAACTTTGCAGTAGTGAAAATCAACTTGTGTGTGCAAGAACTGACAAAGAGGGAGCATATAAATAGTGAAGAACACCCCTGGTTGACCCCAACAGTGAGGGGAGCACATGAGGAGGAGACCTCTCCAATTCTCACCAAGACTCAGCTGTCCAAGGAAGAAGAAATAAACCAGTCCAGGGCCACAGCCCTGACATCAAAGTAGCCCTGCACTGAGCTAAAAGTCTGGGGCCTGTATTTTTATCATAAAAAAATCTACACTGTTTAACTTCTACAGGCACTTCATCATTCATTGTTACACAGACTTTTTTGAGCCTTTGACCCTCTTGTATCTTTTATTCTGTCACAGTAACATCTGTCATTCTATTGTCTGCTTTGCAGTCATTCTGTTACAACGACAGATAATCTGACATTTTTCCCAATGATGCAAGCAATCCCCTGGAGTTGTTACAGGCCTAACAGCCCCCTTGAGTGTAGTCACTATTTCTCTCGAGTATCTATGTAACAGACCTTGAGCTCCAAGGCTGCCAATTCTTACTAATTGACATGGCTGATCAACCAGTTGTTTGACTCACACTTCATCTTGTGCCTCTTTGGAATATTATGTTGTTTTTTTTCAACTTTGAATATCAACAATCAGAGATGTTTACAGTATTATACAAGATAATTCAGTACTTCACAAAATATGAATTCATTTCTTTTCAATCAAATCTCTGATGAGATATTGATCCACATATGGAAACACCATAATATAAGTGTCTCTTTTCTGGGCCCAATAAATCCCATTCACTTTAATTTATCATATAAAATGCTTGATATTCAAGTACAAACTATGAGCTAGTAACATCAAATCAATATACAAAAGTTACAGTGGCAACCCCATACTAGAAAGGTTTCAACTATATGAAAACAAAACTTTAACAGGTTGAAACAATGGCTGCAAATTCTTTAGTGTTTTTTAAAACTTGCAGTTCTCTCCTGAGTGCAGACTGACAATACATGTTTAAGACAATTAACTGGAGGAGAGTAGGTCTATTCTTGGATGTGGGTAGCCATGTGAAAACTCTCAAATGGAGCTAACGAAGGAGAAGAGGGCTAGTGTTAGAGTTGGTTCAAAGTCTCAGCGGAGTTGCTGAAGATGCCAAAACTCTGGAGTGTCTGGGGACAAGCATCTGTCACTTTTGTCTCATTACCATCTGGATGCAAAACTGGGAGTCATTTAGTCGCTGTGTCTTTTCTTGTTAAACAAAAGTTCAAAGGCATTTTTGTGCGTCCCAGCTAAATGTTTGGCAAACAACGTTTCTCTGCATATGGGACAATTAGTTAACCTTTAAAAGGCAGTCATAAGAGATAAGGTCACTGTGGAAGCTTTGATGAGCGTTGTCCAGACAATAGCAGCTCAAGCTCATGTTACAGCTCATCTATCTGGAGTGCCACTTGCCTTGCCATTTGCAGAAATTTCAAACAGAAAAATAAAATGGATGCATCCAATTGATCAAAGCCCAAAACCCTAAAGTCTTTTTGGAAAGATGTTTGAATGTGTGAGTACTAATCAAATCTGCATGTACAAATAAAAATATAGTACAGATAAATTCAGCAAAAACAACGCTTTTGTCCTGCCTTTTACTTACTGGATAACCAATGGAAAGACTTAGACTTAGTCACATTTACTTTATAGCTCACCAATCATGGAGAAAGAGGGGCAAACTGTCTGTGCCTGCAACCAAACTTTATACTGTTTGTAAGCGTACGGCCCCAGCCGTGAGTCAGATGGTGATTAGTATATATATGACCGATTGCTTTCAGTAACTGGTGTGACTAAATTGTACAACAGTAACTTTTGTGAGTCCTCAACAATGGAGTTGAGAAATTGTAGCCTATTCCGCTCTGCAGAACAACTTCAGCACTGAGATTATAATAGCCCTCATCATATGAACTTCTGCCTTCTGGTCCCTTCCCAGAATCTCTGTTGGTTTAATATAAAGACTTGACTGTTTAAAAACTTTAACTTAATTCTTCTTCAATCATTCCTTTGTGGAATGACATCTGAGCTCAGGATAATTATATTTCTGCATCACCCATATTTTCTTTAGACTAAGTCCTGAGATACATATCCTGACATTTTCCTTTAAAAAATATAACTCAGTCTTCATTATTTCATTAATAATTGAAAGTCTTTTTTTTTTAACCAGATGCAGCAAAACAGGCCTAAACCTTGATACCCAACCACCAACTCTCAAAAACGTTCAATTTTATCTCATCTGTCTACAAAACATCTTTTCACCAGTTTGCTTTCTTGTCCACTTGATTTTCTAGAAACTACAGCTGGGGAAAGATGTCTTTCTGGGAGAGCTTTGTCCTTACAGCCCTCTCATGCACACCTGACTATCTGCAGGAAAGGTGAGAACTAAGCTGGAGTTATGTGATCGTTATTTTTTGTCTTTGTGTCAGCAAACTTGTTGTCAACAAAATTGCAACAAAAACACTTCCGAGATAAATTTCACAAATGTCTAAAAGTTGCATAGTGGGCAAATGATTGTGCTAACTGGAATCCCTTTGTTTGAAGTGAGAAATTATTTATCTGTTTGTTAGCAGGACTTTTAAAAAGTAACGGATGAATTTGCATTAAATGTTTATGGTGGAAAAATGCCGATGGTGCACCCATGAACATTCAAATTAGCCAATAAGAGAGAGGCATTGAATTTTTTTCTAATTCTGACTGAAAAATGATGGACTCTAACCTATTCCACTAACATATATTTATATGAACTTTAGAAATGATAAAGAGTTCACAAACTTTGCACTGCTGTATTTTTTCTCATAAAGTATCTTACATCGTTGATCATGTACTGTCTCACAGCATCAAGCATCTGATATAGTGACATATGTTAAATCATAGAGCAGTCAGAAGTAACAGAAGTTCTGAAAAAAAAGTCTACTTCTTTTGCACTACACTGCCACCCTGTGGCTAAATTTGCCTCGACAGCATGCAAACGTGTGCCGTTTTGGACTAATGTGTTATTGGTGTGAAATGAGATAGGAATGGTACTGTTAATGCGTGATTACCGTCATAATACAATCATTTTAGTTAATACAACACATTTTCTTACAAAACTATTTCTCCAGAGCTCAAAGACTCTCAATTTCTAATAGTTTTCATACAGAACAATATTAATTCAAGAACATCTTAATGAACATCATGAATGAACATCTGCATCCTGCTTGGGATTATCCCAAAAGGAAAACAAAAACTATTTAGATTTAAAAGGCATTAGTCTTACCTTGAGACAAATTTTATATATATATATACTATATATATAGTATATATATAGTATATATATATACTATATATAACAGTGACATACGCTGAAGTAAATAAATTGTTTCAGCAAAACTTTCTATGATGATAAGCTTTTGAGATTTGCCAAACACACACCAATAAGTAGTCTCAGCTCAGGAAAAAACTCATTCTGCCAGCTTGAAAAGCCTTTTCAATAATACAACACTTTCATATTATATTCATAATGCACTACAGTGAACACTGCATCCAAGTCTGCTGGGTTTAATTTAATGTAATTTCAAGGCCTAATTTGGCTTCCTACATGTCAGTGGTAATGAAGCTTTTGTATTTGATCTAGATACCCTCCGGTTGGATTTTCCCAAAGACTTTCAAGATGAACTTAGTGCATGGTATTAAATTCAAAGACAAAAATAACCCCATGGCTTTTAAATTGTGCAATGGAAAAATAAGGACTTTAATATCAAAGAGGGGAAACACACACAAGATCTTTCTAGATTTATAATGGCCTGCAGTTTTCTTGCCGTAAAGGTCACTACTTTTCTCACAAGTTACTTTTAACGATAACAACAGACTTTTGTGTTGTTCTGAGGAAGTACAAATCAAATCCAGCAACTGAGGGGTAGGTAAAAAAATCATAGTTTATTTGGCTTGGCTAACTTCCTGAATACTTTTTTCTCTAAAGATTTGTGAAAAGCAAAAGTAAAAAACTGTAATATCTGTTCAGATACTCTAGGTGGAAGCAAAGAGCCACAGAACTCTACTACTCAACTCATCAATTTTGTATGTAATGGATCAAAAATGCTTTCTGTTTTCTCTTCTTCTTTGTCAGATTTGATAAAACAATGACTGTCCCTCTCGTCATTTAAAACGGTCAAATAGATTGTTTATTCAATGATGAAAATATCAATTGTTTTCTAATTATTGGGCTAATAAAATCTAATAGTCTGAGAGATGGAGATAACTGATGATACTGTGTGCCAGGATCTTTGATTAACAAATTCAACACTCAATATCAGCATATCGTTTCAGCAAGTTATCCAGTTTCTTTCACTGTTGGACACAGTATCATTATCATTATGTGCCACAGAGTCAAAGCACTAGTGCATTTAGGTTGTCAATATTATTAATGAGTCTTGACTGATTTTACTGCATTCATTATATACACCACTTTCGAGGTCACATTCGAAAGATGTCAAGAAGTCAATTTACTGTCTTTTTGAAACGTTGAATTAGCGCATTGTGGTAGTGCCTATTGGTGACCGAGTTTAAAAAATAATATAAGAAAACTTTGCTCTTGAGCTTAACTAGGGCCTTCCTTATACAAACGCCAGCAATCACAGGCCTCTCGCAAAATGCCTTAATTATTGCTTGGAATGTAAATCTATTTCTAAGAACAACATTACCATTTGCAAGGCCTTCATTGAGCTCTGTTTCCCTCTCGTTCTTGCTGAAGGCCACCTTTGTAGGCATAGGAATACGCTGTGTGTACTCTGAAAGCAGGCATTCCTTTGCTGAGGATGTGTTTAATTGTAAATGATGGAGGGATTTATAAAAATCTATGTTTGATAAAGACGCCCATCTAATATTCTCTTAAAGGAGAGTCACACAACATGTGGCTCTAATTGTTAGACTTCTCTTTAGCGCAGCGCCATGGGACCTTGCTGGATAATGAAATAGCTACACGCAATGGCATTCAATTTGTCTTCTGATCATACATGCATATATGTAGAAGCTCCAGGGAACTCACAGGCCGGTTAAATTGCTTACATCTTAAATTAGAAATTGACTACTTCTGTACACCAAATTGTGTAAAGAGGCTCAGTGGCTGACAAAAAGAAATCTATTGTCACAGGCCATTCACATATCTGTCATTGGCTTACTAAATTTTTATTTTCATTCAAAAAGAGAAGCCAGCATGTTGATTATTTTTGATGTGACCTTTTTGAAAACTTTGAATGAGGTTTATAACTTGTTTTATGTTTTTTATCAAAAAGGGGAGCTAAATGAACCAAAGGTAATGGATTTCAACGTGTTTTTCCCCTTAAATATGTAAAAGAAAAAAAAGAGACAATTGTAGTGCTACTGAATTTAAGATCGAGGTGTTTAAATGAATATGCCTACTACCTTGTGGCGCTCCTAGACTACATAACATATTTAAAGTGTGAATTTGAATATCTGAATTTGTGAATCTCACAAATACCATTCCTATGATGGTACTGTACTCATACTTTGGACACCATCACACACCTTTGCCCTTACGTTACCCTGTGTACTCCAGAGATAAGATGCTCACATGCTACTCATATTGTCTTCCAGCCACACTTTTAACTTCAAAGGCTTGCTCACCCTTGTGTCTCAGGAGGAATGGAGGCACCATAGCAGCCAGCCTTCTCTACTTTGCCATGGTTAACAATGGCTGCAGGCTGAAGCACCTCCCCATGCCTCCTGACACCATTGCAGAGGTGGTGGAGAGAGGAGTTAGTGTCCTGTAGCTCCACAGCACTCTGCCTTGTGCCTTGCTATCACATAACCTGTCCCTGTGAAACAAAGGTGCATTATGAAACCTGTTACAAGACTGCACTTGTTGAGAGCGGTGTATGTATAAGGAAACGCTAAGCTGAGTACTAAGGTGTTCTTCAGCAGGTTGACTCTGTATGGATATAGAACGTTGACTCATAATCATTAAGAAAAATAAGCTTGCGTGTCAGAAATAGTCTGGAAGAATTGGATTGCACAGCTTTGGAAGGGATCATCAGACACATAGTTCAAAATCAAAGAAATTTCTTTTTTAAGATATATATATATTACATCGGTATGTGTGTTGAATTGTGGCCTCATTCATACTTTGCACAGGTCTAGAAAGTGTTCTCCCTGTTGAAATGGTGATGTTCAGCTCAAAGGAACAATGTGCTGGATTTACTTTATTATGAACAAAGCTTTTGTCTGAGGTGCTCTCACACTGTACAGGGGTCCAGAGTCCAGGAGCAGCTTTGAACTATCAGGTCAAAGACATCACAGAACCAACACACCGTTTCACATTCATCTTGTACCTCACACACAAGGCCTGTCACATTTGTCCTTTTGATTGTCCTGCGTTTCTTTAAAGGTCTGGCTGGAATCATAGGTCATCTGGAGGCTTTTATGTAGGGAAAAACAAACGTTCTGCTCCTGTTCTTGACTTTAAGCAGTCACCCTTACAGAAGGGTGACTGCTTCTACTTGTTAGCATGGCTTGCTGTCACAGTAAAGAACAACAATTGACTTTTAGGGGGGGAAAAAAAGGAGTAAACTTTAATTGAAACATAGAAAAAAAGGCTTTGCCCATATAAATAGAAAGGTGGGCATAGATATGAAATCCACTGTCATGAAATATGCAAAGCAAGCCCACCACAGAGAATAGCTGAAAACACAGGTTCTTTTGATGTTAAGTCCTTTGGTTGTGCATGTCTTCATTCAACTAGCCTGTGGATGTTTTAACCTTCTGTAAAACTTGCTCCAGCACTGCACTCTGCCTCTCTACATCAGAGTAATGTGGATCTGCAGTTCTGCCCATGATTTTTATTTCATGAACACTGTAGTTCTCTTTGCCAAGGTTTATTAGCACCCACTGTTGCATTTACTATTCTCTATTCACTATCTTCTTTTAATTGTTGCTATCAACATCTCAGTTATGATCTCAGGTATGATATTTATGTTTGGAAGGTCTCGGTTGTGTTGACTGTTGTGTGTTTGGAAAGGTTCACTGCTTTTACTGATACTGAACAGCTGTAGACATATATCAATCAGTGATACGTAAATGTAATTGTGTTGTACCTAAAAGGAAAAACTTTCTTTGTAGGTAACTTTCTTATTCTTTATGCTACTGGTGTCTTTTTTCTCTCACAAACACTTCACTAGCTCTCAAAAAAACCCTAAGTAATACAAATGGGACTAATAATCAATCGACTGTGGAACATGTATCCTTTGACTCCAGGCTATTATTGCATGGATGAGTCTGAATGTCTTGTGTAGTATCGACTGTTTGAGTTTTGATGATCCATTCTCAGATGAGAGGAAGCATATCTATGCACCGAGCATCACAAATGGGAGATGAAACACAATGCTTCACATGCTAGAGCAGATAATAACTAAAAAATAATAACTTTGCTCTATCTGTGTCTAATCCCCGCTCAGTATGTTCCATGTAGAGGCCCCTTTTTGGAGCTGTAAGGACCAGGCGAGGTCCCAGCAGTGATCAACACACCGCTGCTCTTACAGGCTTTCAACACTCCTGAAGAGAAACTCCGGATTATTTGGTATTCACTGGACATAACAAGGCCTTTGATGTAGCCAGTATTCTCTTTACTCACCAGGAGCATCAACATTTAATGAGACCTGAAATCAGCCTTTTTAGAAGCTGTGAATATTTCAGATAAAAGCAAATTGTATTCACTAATGCCGACAGACTTTGAGGTGGTCAGAGGTTCATTGTCACCTGTGTGTTCTGTCTGACACTGGACGAGCAGTGCCTTTGTGTAATGGGATATGTTCATTAAAACAGACCCATTTCACTCCCTCTTAATCAGCAACACATGTGCCATGGGAGCATAGTGCCTGGAGCTAAAAACCAGTGCATAATTTATGACTGCAGGTCAGGCTGTGCAATGAGTGCATATTATCTCAACAAAGATGCATTACTCTTCCATCATTCCATATTTACTTTATGTCTTGATGCAGAAGTCATTTACCACACGATAGTGCAGTAATGCCCGAGAAGAGATTTCAGCATGTAAAAAAACTTTGGATACACAACACATATCTAGTGATTTTTACAGTCAAGTGAGATCTTTATGCAGTCACCTTTCACTTCTGCAGCATCTGTCTAAGAATTTATGTCTTTCAGAGCGAGACAGTGAGTGTGAGAGTGCGCAAGAAAGTGTCACAGTGAGCTGTGACTCTGCAGGTGTTTAAACTGTGGTGATGTAATTGGTCACAAGGGGAATAGAAACAAGAGCTTCACAGTCCTTGATTTGATCCCTTGGTTATTGATTTCTCAGTCTGCTTCTAACAGAAGTAATTGCCACATGTAATGTATTATTCAATTACAAGACACTGCTCTCAAGTTTGGGTTTGATGGTCCTTTTTGAATCACTGAGACCTATAGATAATTCAACACTGTCAGCCCATTAAGCGGTGTGAATATTAAAAGCTATGCGTTAATCCTGCCTATTTATTAGCAACCGTGACATTCACCAGCACTCAAACTTTCCCATTTTCAGCCTTTGTATAGTTGAAGGGAGTGGGCTTAACTTTGATTCAGATTCAGACACTTTGTTGTTGTGACTCCCAAATCTGGTTCATAAGCAGTGAGGCTATTTTAAATATTCTTTAAAGCCAAATCAAAATAAATGGGATCAGAATTAAGACTATGACATCTTAAAATACATTATTTTAACCCTGTTCTTATTCTTAATATGCATTAACATTGAGACATAATGTTGACTCTGAATGAATAGAAAGTAAATTTGCAGCTAAACTCATCTTATATTTCTGAAGAGAATGTCAATTTATTGAAGCACATTAACTGTATAACACAAATTATTTCTCCGCTGAGTTTTAATCTTGTAATAACCTCAAAGAATGGTTCAAATAGACACAGCAAGGACCAAAAGATTTCTCCAGGAAAGCTGGAGCTGATGTGACATTGCAACGTGTTCATGACATTATTATAGGCTCTCATGATTTGTTTTTCTTTTTGTGGCCCTTTAACTGTTGAATTTGTTTATTTATTTATTCATATTTTACGTTAATCCATTCAGACCTGATGCAAAGGTGTGCATGTTTTGACCTTTCAAGCCTGATGCAACATGAGGGGTCACATCATTTTCACAAGACACAATTACTGAAAGAAAGGTCATTTACATCATCATTTACAACTATATTCAAAGGTTTAAACGCTCAAATGGTTTTATTTAATTTATAATGTCTTTAGAGGCTGAAAAAATGTTTTAATGGAGAGTTGAAAGTTTTCTGTGAAACTCATGTTTTAAAAGACTAAAGGTCTAGATCTGTATGGGTTAATGCAAGTTCTTACCAAAGGGTGACAAATTAAAACGGGATCAATGACCCCTACAGGGAATGGATACGGGGGCTCTGTTATGCTGTCAGGAGCATGCTGGCATAGTTTGAGGCTACTTTTCTCCTAAACGGCTTAATGCAAATCCATACAAGTTGTTCTAAATGATAACCTTTTTCCTATGATGAAAAGAAATTTATTCTGATTGGCCATAAGGGCGCTCAACCGCTTAAATGGCACATTTTCACTGACTATACTCTATATCCATCTCTAAAAATTGTTTTAGGTATGTTATGCTAAAGGAATCTGTGAAGAAAGCATTGATTCTGATTATCATTGTTCCAAGAACATAAACATTTTCCTTTGCTTTTTTTTCTCAGGGGGGACTTTAAAGGGTTAAGGGGACATACTTGTGCATTCAATCACTTTTTGCCGGATTAATTCCCCTCTCATTTTTAGCAATGAAGAGATGCTGACACCTACTTAGTCATAGAGCTTTGAATCTTTGCTCAACTCAAAATTAGATTATGACTCACCTGTAAACCATTTGATGTCCTTTTATGATGACCGCACCAAGAGATGGGACTCCTTTGAGATTAAAAAGATAATCTGCCTTTTTATTTGTAATTCGTCTGTTTGAATTGGTTGTTACGTTTTTTTTTTGGGTAAACACTAGATTTGATTTAACAATAAATTCTCTCTGGGATGAATAAAGTAAACTGGTAAAGCTCAGCGTCTTGTATCGTTTGATTCGTATATGACTGCACATAGTTACATAGTCAATAATGAATATAAGCAGATCAGTTTGAACACTCTTTTTACTTTATTCTGTCAAAATCAGACATCTGTTTTTAAAGGTAGATTTAGTAACTTTGGTATTTAAAAATGATCACCACAAGGGGGCAGTTTCACCAGATGACGTGTATGTATCATATCCTATTCAATATTAATTTCTTCATTTCTAAGTCTTTTTCAGTTATCATTGAAAGGAATGAAACTCTACTCCAATGGCTCTGTTATCTTTTGATTACTACTGGCTCCTCTCAATTTAACTGAAAAATCATCAAGAAATATATCAAGTTGCAAATATGATAATTTTGATCTTACTGCTGATAATGAATCAAGTTCTGCATCAGATTTGAGTCCTTTTCTGCACAAAGGATTACTCCAGTGAAAAAAGCAACACCAACATGCAACACAGGTTTTTGGTCTTTTTCTGTCATTTCGTGTCTTTGCCGCTGAATGCGGTTTCTTTGTGAGAGATGGCCATGGTTTTCACGATTACTGATTTCTATTATCTGTTAGCCTGCAGTTTGTTTGTTCTATGCTGCCAGTGCGTTCGCTGCTTCCTCTTCTTCTGATACTATGTAGACACTATTAGAAATCAAGTCCATCGTGTTGAACTAAGTGGTATCACAGGATAACCAAGCCCGCTCCAAGTGTCACAGTAGAATATCTCAGCTGCATAGTACATAGTTTTATTAAAGATTTGTTTTATATAACCTACCACGTATTGCTTTTTCCAATTCTGTTGGTTGCTCTTGTTGAACGTTTTATACTCTAAACTTTTTTTTCCAACAGAGAGCAACGTTAATATAAAATTGCCAGTGTCTGAGTGACCCACTTCATCACTGTACAAACTGTATAATACATATGAGTGAGTCTTCTCTGAAGTCTGCAAATCTCGTGTAATTCCCCTGGCTTTACAAAGTAAATCCTATACCTGGATGTTCATTTGGATAAACCTGTTTTTTGTACAGAATGAACAGTCTGCTGACACCACGCCCCGAGAACTTCAACAGCTGTCAAAACTCTAATGATCTCTACAACCGAATATTTCCATAGGTCCTTATTTCTGAAAGTTTCCGCAGATTTGGTGATTATCATCCCACTCTTGGAGTTGGAGCGTAAAGCTGACAGTGATTTGCCATTTCTGGCTATGTTCCTTGAGGTTACAGACATTTGGTGAGGGTGAAATTGGCTGACATGGGTCCTCATATTACTTATATCGACATAATAGTACATTTTTACAAGGCAATTTTACAAACAGTGTGCATTTTATACTTTGTGCATTCCGGTTTCAGCAAAGAGCATCTAGATATTTGCTATTTAGTTGTTGTTTAATCGCTTACTGTCGGACTCTGTTTTCCGCACCTTTACTAACCATTTGCATAAAAAGCACTATTTGCACCACAACTGCATGACGTTAGTGGAAAATAGAAATATGAAATGGAAGTGGTCAGCTCTGTAAGTGCACAGAAAAGGACCCAGCAGAAGTGAAAAAAATCATTGTATTATAAATGAGGGGTTAAAAGTCCAATAGCTCACGCAAGGACTGCTGGGCTACGAGTAGTATTGACAACCTTTGCTTTATCTGCAGTAGATTAATGCATATGGTGCCTTGCAGCGTTGTGTGGCAATACAGATGAGAATCTGGTATGTCATTCTTTTTCCTTAAACAGTATTTGAAGGCCTAAAGCGGCACATAAGCCATCTATTATCTGGCACCAGAATATTGACACAATCTCTAAACACAAATTTTCTTGCAAAGTTGTGTTCAGAAAGTTTGCCAGTACCATCAGATCCGTTCTCTAGTTGCATTTATTATGCCTTCTATTATTAAAGAAAAAAGACGAGAGCAACAAAACAAGAACAAAAAGTTTTTTGTTTTATGTTCAATTCACCTTTTTCCACTTCCCCATGCTTAAACACATGTGTCTGCGTACACATGGTCTGAAGAATGCGGGAGGCGCATTCATACTCAGCACATGCTTTGCATGTACATGTTTTTATGTGTCTCTCTAATAGATGATTAAGCACCTAAGGAAGATTTTGTGCCAACATATTGAATGTCTCTAAAAAAATCTAATCTTTTGGAGGAATGGTGGTCCACCCTTTCAGTAGAGGTCCACAGATTTACTGGTTCAAAACCAGTAAACGTGCATTTATGCTGCTCTGGTAGCAAATGATAGCCCAACCGCTTAATAAAACACACACGTTGTTTTGTCCCTTAATTTGCCACCTGTTTTTTCCAGTTTACTCATAGTGTGGATCCTACCTCCAACAATTCTATCCAGTTGAATGCTTCCATGATATTCAGTCCAAGTCATGACTCAACATGTGAATGAGACTACATTATTGAGCAGTATTGATCAAATTCTTTTCTGATTACCGATAACGCTTAGCAACTCATTCAGCTCAGAGGAAACAGCAGTTTGCATGTTGAAATCACTATCTCGCTATTGCTGTGCAGCACTGTGTGACACAGTTTTAATGATCAGCCATCCAGCACTTGTTTACAGCTTGGCTTCCCAGTCATGTTCTGTTAATACCCACTCCTGTTAATATTTATCGTCAGTCTTAATTGGTTTGATGTCACTACACTGGTGCTGCTGTCGGCTTGCTTGTTGAACTGGCCTCGGTGTTGTTTCAAAGTCTTTATCATCTTGACAGTCAAGTCCTATTCATTAAAGTTTCACTTTCCATTTTCATCAGAGTGAAGTGGATTCTGTGAATGCAAGGCAGCTGCGGAAGAGTCGAACCCTGCAAGCGCTCACTGGGGAGGTACATAGTCTGTATAAATTATCAGGAATATGAACCCCGATCGAAGATGTTAATTGCACGAATGGTTAGTTATGTGGGGAATTGCCATGCATTTCATGCAGCGATAATAAAAATGAATTTTTGAACAAAGGGATCTTAAAATAATATCTAGTCTACAGAGAATACCCACATCAAAAGAATAATTCAAGGCTTTGAAATTTATCTTTGTGGTCCGAAATGTTAAGCACTAGCCCTGTGAATATTACACTCAATTCAAGATTGTCAAAGGAAAAAAAACAAAACCAGAGTTAATTAACAGTTATTACAGGCCTTTTCAACTTAAATTTGACTTTCAAATATTAGCTCTTATATATAAACTATGCTTCTGGCATCTGCAAATTAGTTTAGTGTATCTCCTCTAATTAGGTCTCATTGAACCCATGGCAACTCACACACAATGACATTAATAATTCAGCAGCATAAGATGTATTTAAGAGTAGTCATTAGATTGCATTTTATTCTCATTGTATTAATTTTATACACATCACCTTTGCAATTTAGTAAAGCCATAATCACAGGTCAGAACTTAATTCAATGATGAGGTGATCATGAATATTAAAATGGAAGTATTTTAATGGCTTTCATTGGGGGTTTGAAGACGTTCTCATTATAAAACAAGATTACTGGTTTGTGTTCTGAAGCTCGGCTGGTATATGGTCATAATTATATGACCCTAGCCATATATTTCATATTTAAATTAGATGGGGCTTGATCATTGTCTCATTAGCTGACCCCAGGAAAATAAAACATTTATGTGTGTGATCTTTCGTTTGAAGTGATAACACTGTATAATTCTGTTCCCAATAATGAGTTAACTAGCAATAATCGACAATCTTACCTACCAATGACTTTATATGTATATATATATATATATATATATATAAATATACACACACACACATTTATTTTTCTTTTATGAAAACCCTGCCCCTCAGCCGTCACACTTCTCTTTCCTCCAACCACTTTCCCTCCCATCTCCATCCTCCTGCCATCTCCCTCTGTCAACAGTGATTTTGCCTCTTGCCACAGATCAAACGCACCTGCCAAGCCCCGCTAACATTCCCGAGCATGTTCACTAATTACCCACAAAGCCTTGCAGATTTATACTCCTAATGGGGGATTTGCCTCAAATCGGGGGCAGGGCTGTGCTGCATTACAATGGTATTTATTTGCTCATTTGGGGGAAGAATCTCCAGGGATGATGTGCATTATAAATGTTTTAAGGCAAATAAACTTGTAATTTTTACATGACTATGGTATTATGTTTTCCCCTTTGTACTCCACATTTTTTCAGATGCTAAACAACTGCAGTTAAAAGGCTTATTGAAACTGTCATAATCAAGATAAAGCACTTGTACCACACAAAGGCATTATCATCTGTGAGATCAACAACAAAGATTAGCTCTGTTATAATCCTCTTGTTTCAGTGTAATTAGACAAAAAGCCTTTTAACTTTACTGTTATGAGGAGCAGGATAGATTAAGTTCTTAGCAAATTACCAGTTACTCCTACATACAAAATGCAATGAATACCCCATAAAGGAAAAAAGCAATAAAATAAAATCAAATCAAAAGCAAAATTATATGCAGTGGAATATGCAGTGGACTAAGTGAACACATCTCTTTACAAAAAGGAGGATAAAGTAATTTAAACTGTTGAAAAATTTGCCTTTTTAATTTTGGTGCTTTGTCAACTACTGTATTAGTACATCTTTAAAGTCAATTCAAGTGTTTACTGTATGATATCTCTTGTCCTAGAGGTTGGAATTGTTTTAGGATATTATTTTACACTCAGTCATTTGCTGGAATACAATAAAAAGAAATGACTCATCTCATCGTCACAGGTGTGGACTAATCTTTGTATCTATAGAAAGGGATCCTAACCATCCATTTCTGTAACCAACTTGTCTAATTTAGGGTTGGCAGCGCAGGTATCATTGGGTACATCCTGAACAGGTTGCCAGTCCATCACAGAGACAAACAACCATGTATGCCCACTTTCACTCTTAGGGTCAATTTAAAATCACAAATCAACCTAACATGCATGTTTTTGGATGGTGGGAGAAGACTAGAGTAGCTGGAGTGAACCCACACACAGAGAACATGCAAAGTCCAAAGAGAAAGGCCCCAGCTGAGATTTGAAGCGGCAACATTCATGAGGTAACATGTTTAAGTACTCTAAATCCTGAAAACCAGGCTTGTGCATGTAAACAATGACACAGAATAGTAACTGCGACCAAAAAATGATCTTCGTGAGGGGGGCCTTTTTGCTTCATTCTACACTTGCGTCCTGTAATTCCAGTTAGTGACAGTAGTACAGTTTCATCAATACTAGCAGAAGTAATGGTAAAGTTCCAGTAAAACACGTTATCATTTTAATAGTAGTTCCCTAATGCTACAAGTTGTATCGTGCAGTTAAAGTAGGGGCAGAAGTACTTATTTTGGACAGTGGTCGTTGCATTATTTAATAGGTGCACGAGCAGTAGTTGCTTTAGTTTAGTAGTATTGTTGACTCTACCAGTAACAGAAACATTTCCAACATTTCCAAATCTAGCAGCAGTTTTAATATCAATTGAAGTAAAAGAACTGAAATGAGAAAAAAAATGTAAGAGGTACTGATTTGATTCCTGTCTGAAAAGTGAAGATTTCAATGTCTCTTAAAAAGAAGTTTGCTAACCTCGATCAATTGAAATAGAGGAGACAGCGTACACTATCCCTGACCCTTGGGTCTCAAACGTCAACTTTGGGAGTGGACAAAGATTTGCATTTATGAGGATCAACTTAAGCATTCATATACAGGTATCTTGATTTCGACAAGATTCTGAATAAATGATCACTCATTAGCCATCCAAAGGAAAGGTAAGGATGAAGCCTAATATATGGATGAATCTACATTACTCTTTTCTGATGGTGTCTGTACATACAGCTTTAATGATTTCTAAAAAATTCAAATTGAGTTAAATAATTTTGCTTGTGGTATGCGAAATTCTCCGTACTATTTGCTCTAACAGGGTTGAGGTCTGTTTAAACTGATGCATTAAAACATTAATTTATTTCAAAAGATCTAACTGAGCCCTCACTCTCGTGAAGACCTACCTGTTGAGATCTCTTTCTTTTTTCTTGTCGGGAGGAAGCATTCGCAGAGGGAGAGTGTTTACTGCTTTTTCATAAAAAAAACAAAAAAAAAACAAGTTTTCCTAAAGCCTGCTGCTTTCTGCATGGTTAGTTCCCCGATGCTGCTCTAATGGAAGGCAACGCACTCTGCCAGTTCTCAGCAGCAGTAACAGCAGCATGGTTTAGGGGGAGGAAGAACATGTTGTGGAAGTGCTTGAATGCTCCTCAAAACAAATAAACTCGACTTTCAGCTGAGCGAATACTTGGTCACCATACTATCATTAGTGGAAGTGAAAAGGGAGGGAGAGGGCTGTAAGATAAACCACTTTTTGGCCTGTGTCTATTTTCACACTCTGTCAGGGTTTTTTCATGCACAGAGTTTCATCATATTGAATAAAACATTTCATGTCAAATGAAAATTCAGTGTTTTTCAAATTTAAATTCTAATTGTTCATTCCTACCTCTATATAATTACCACGTTCATTTGTTCATTTAATGTAAATTAGTCTTATTTTTTTGGACAAACTCCTCAAATGAAATTTTCTAATTTACTCATCTATGCTCAAGACCCTTTAAAATGTTTCACTTACAAAATTGTATTCATCCTTTTAACAAGCTCGCCTTCTCAACTGATGTGACCTGGCCCTTGGGCTACGGTGCCATGTAGGAACAACATTTATGAACGTCCATCGTGGTCTAAAAGTATTTTCTGGTCAAAATGTAAAGCCATGAGTGGGGAAAATGACTAATGTTGGTTGTTTCGATAGTTAAGTTAAGCAGTAAATGAAGAGTCATATATCACATATCCCTTTGGCGCATGGCAGAGTTGTGAAAATCTGCAAACATTGACATCTGAATTCAGATTTAGCCTTTTTATGAAGGAAGTTGCAGATTTCGGCATATTTTTTATCTAAAAAAAGTTATATTTTATATTCAGTATTTTCCCTTTGCCTTTTGCTTGTGCCGGGGAACGATTTTCTTTTCTTTTCTTTTTTGCTGGATATGTTCTGAAGCTAAGCTACGTGAAAAACCATTTATAACCACATCCTCTGCACAAAAATTAGATTGCTGCCTTTGTGTAAACTATTGTATTATAACAGATAAAACAGCTGCGGTGTTAATTGTTAAAACCGACTCCACAGGGGACACTGTTACAAACAAAAACTCACAAAGACACCAACCTATAAATCGCATACACTCTCAGCTGAGGAAAAAATAAATAAATCAAAGAATATTGTCTGGTGGAGAATAAGCAAAGGAGACACCACATGTCTGTAAGCTGCCACGACTGATCCCCCCAGCCTGTCTTCAAAAGCAAATGAAGAGCCTTAATAACAGCTGCCATAACATGAGATCTTTTAAGGAGAGACACCCTCCTTCCTTTACCAGTCTACCCCCTGCTGAGAAAAAAACCCTCTCTTCACCAATCTCATTTCCACCAATCAATAAACGTAGTCTTCTGAAGACAACCAGGCGAAGCCACAGCTCTGATCCCTTTCTTCTCCTCTTTGCAAATTAGAAACAAACATTACACTTCTCCACGTATTTGGCAGACTTAACAGATACTGCTATTACCTGTGTCCTAGACTAATTCTTAATTTGATAAGTTGTTTCACCTTGCAGCTGACATTTACAATAATCATTTGCATTGATGCATGAAAGGTCTCAAAATAAAGCTATCATTTTGACTGTTAAAGCCCAGACTTTTGTCATTTAGCAGAAATGTAGCATCTAAGTATGAAATATATATTTACTTCTTGTAATTTACAAGCAACTTGTACTTAATGCACAAGCTGTTATCTTGATGACTTGGTTGAAGTGTTAGTCTGAGAACTGTGTCACAGCAGACCAGATGGTGGAGCCAAAAACTCAAAAGAGAACCAGTCTGATTTGTAAGTTGTTCCAATGGAAGTTTGCTGGATGGCTTTATAGTTTGTAATGTCCTTGTGTGTTTGAGTGAGAGTGTGTATGTAGCTATGTGTGAGTTTATGTGTGCTTACAGTAAAAGCATGGGTGCATGTGTGTTTACCCCGTACTAAAAACACTCGCTAGAGAAACAGAGAACAGGGCTCATTTTCTAACCAACCCCACCGGCTGGTTCTGGGCTATGGATGAATAATGGCTGAATTCAACTGTGCTGAAGCAGAAACACATTCCACACACTCTGCAAAGCTAATAGCCAGAGCAAAACAACCACATTTGAACATTTACAATTAAGAAAGCTCAGTGATTGAATATCTGGGTGACTTGTAAGTCACGCTTTGGAGTGAAATAAAATGCTGCTCCAGGATATTAGTGAATGCATCACAAAACCCTAACTATGTTTTAGATGTGCCTCAATAGCTTTGGGAAATAAGTCAATTTGACAAGGAGCAAGCATTTTGTTTGTGATGAGGGTCTATGAGAATTTTGGCAATGACGTGTCTAGAATGAACGATTCTGTGACGGCAACACCAGTTTTAGAAATCTTAATTAAACCAGATAATGAGATGTATTGGAATGACACTGTAGCTCCTTAACATTTAATATTCTAGAATACTTTTTCTTGTAGTCATACATCCATAATTTTGTATTTTGGCAACATTTGGACAACAGTTGTGTTTTTGCAGCTCATTCCCTCACATTTGCATCGGCGCTGATGTAGTTTTAAGTATTTTGCTCATTATGTCTGGAGCTTGGTTTGGCATGCAGACAACAAAAATATGAACATTATTAGGTCCTCAGCGAGCAAAAACTTCATAAACTCAGCCTGCTTCCACAAAAATAATTATTTCTTGAACATTACTTTTGAAAGCCCTTTCTTTGTCTTGCATTGAAATGGAAGTACAGCATGTTAACCTATTGATCATCAGCTACTAAAGCATACGTAAATAATGTCAACTCAAGGAGCTGTATGGAGGAGAGAACGCAATTGAAATGGATGGAAAAAACATATCTGCAACACCATACTCTTACAATGACTCAAACCATGGATATAAACCCTAATTTACCCTGATTAGAAACACAATAATAATCAGTCATTATGATAGTTTGTGCAGATGACCACACAATATACATTATACATTATGTATTTAGGATGTTGTAGTTCATTGCTAATAATTTGTAAAAAATCTGTCTTTTGTTTTAGAACTTGAAACACAATGTAAATTGAAATAATACCTGAACTTCTTTGATCTGAGCAGATCGATCTTTCAAGTAAATTTCTTTATCAGTGCATGAAAAATTCATGCCACGCCAAAGATTCTTAGAAGATGTCCAGGTCAAGCACATAAAATAACACAAACAATCAGCTTTGTGAAGAATGTTGAGAGAAACATCTGCGGATTCATTCACCCGTGGCTTCTCAGATTGCTACGGCCATCACAAGCCCTAATGGCTTTACCTGGTGGCCCTTCATTCACAGGACTGACATTTCATGTAGTTAGATTTGGCAGGTGCTCATTCTGCAGAGCATAGGCAGCTTACTTTGCCGTTTTATCAGCCCCTGGTTAGAGAGCTGGCCAGAAAATAATTCTGCCGCAATTACCATATGTTGTGATTGTGGTTTTGGAGCAACACTACAACATCTGTGTTATACTGTCAACTGGGGCACCCTGAAAGAAACTTTCCTAGTCTACATTCCTTCCTTGCATCTACTGAGCAGGTGCTCTTTGCAACACTGCTCTTGTACAGAGAAGTTTTGGGCCAACTTCAAGGTTTCTCTCACTTAAAGCCTTTATGTACACACAAAATGTTGAAAAATATTGACTCACTGAGTGTAAGATGATGGGACTAACAGCACAGATATGCCTTTGAGGTCACATAGCTGTCTGTAAAATGATCGCCCACTCCTTTGCTCTGTATTGTGGAATGTATAGAACACAACACTTCATTTTATTTACTCATGATCCCACTAATTCTAGATCACCATAGTCAGGTGAATGTGGAAATAATTTCGGTAGCTTGACGACATTGCCCTGTTTCAGTTTAAGTACAAATGACCACTTGCACACGCACTCCTCTAAAGGCCTTAACAAATCATATGAAAGTGGTGAATGAAAAACATGCTGTTGGTAAATCAAGCCTACATATGGGGATTCCCTGGCCTAAACAATCAATTATCTCTACAAACTTGCAACATCTATCAACATTTGTCACAAACCATACAGCAGAGCAGGTGGTGAGGAAATACACCATCCGCCAGGGACCTGGAAGACCAGCCAGCAGGCTCCCAGTCAAGTTGGTGTTTATTCCAGTGTTAAGTGATGCCTCCCACCGCAGGGCTGTGCTGGTCTGTCACACAACCGCTCAGACCCTCAATGTACATGTCATTATTGTGCAGCAGAATGGCAACTGTCATAGAACCTGGCAATCTATTCCAAAACAGATCCATGCAGAAGATGTTTTGAATTGCACACTTTGATTTTCTCCCAAAATCAAAGGCTTCTCTCTCCTGTTCTGCTTTCTCCACACCCTCCCTGAGCTGCAGCCAACAATAAATATAAAGGAAATCACTGTGGCCAATACGGTAAATCACAAATTTTGCAGGGCAAGACCTGAACATGAACCTATTTCATATTTCAGTCTGATTTATCGCATATGACAATTACACATGAGGGGACGTTTAAGTCAATCATTCCAGCAGTGTCACCTCACTAATTGATCAGAGTTTGAGCAATTAATCAACTGCATTCATAAAACCACTGACTCCATAAAACAGAGAAATCCTTCTTTGCACTCCACATTTACAGATTTGTCAGTGACAGACATAGGGAAGCTAAATAAAATCGCACCCATTATGTAGTCTTTTGATAAGTAAAGTAATAGCTCAAGTAAGCGAATGTAATTTAGCAAAACCTTAGCTGAATGATAAATTCAAGGTTTTTCAGAAATCCTGTGTATACTGCCTGTGCACTTGCAGAAGTTCCTTAACATTTCCCTCTTGTTTTCTAACAGTGCAACTGGATAATTCACTGGGGATTCAGAGATGCACAAGATAATGCTGAATGCCCACAAAGCAGAGACAAAAAAGGAAAGAAAGAAATAAACCAGAAAGTATGAGGTGAAACACTGCCAAGATGACAATCTGTTTTCAAGAAGTGTGTAATTAGGAGACCAACACATTTTAACATCAATAGACAGCACTTGGCTCTTTAGAGGAAGGAAACGGAAAGAATTATACACTTAAAGCATGACCACAGCATCATGTTTGAATAAATGGGAAGAATAAGTCAATTAAAAAGAAGCTATTTCAGTTCATAAAAGATGGGGTAAACACTGTGCTAGATGCAGCAGAATAATCAGAATCACATTTTGTAGAGCTATAAATTTGTCAAGGGACTGCAGAGAAGACAAAGACCTAGAAATTATCTCAAAGACTATTCAAGAATAATTAAACTTTTATGGTTTGTGAAATAATTGAATTATCCATAGAAATGCAGTCTTCTTTTTTTTTAACCACAGCAGCATTCATCATAAACACATGGAGTCATGTGCTCAGACAGTCTCATTCTCTCCAAAATATGTTCATGCCTCTGCTCTCAGTTCAGCTTTATGCAGATAAATGATGTACTCCTGCACTTCTCTGCTGCTTTAGCACAAATATATCTATATACAGAACTCATGGCTGGCGTGCTCATTTCAAGAGAGCACCGACTTAAGTCTGAAGAATTTAATTTCCATTAAATAGAAAGTTAATCTCGTGTATTTCTTTTTTTGCCTGAAAGATATTCTTAAATTGGACAGAAACTCAGAGAGAAATGTATGAAAAAATATTTGACATCTGTCAGCAATTATTAGCTTTGAGTTCTTGTTTTTGGCAAACAGTGGCTTCATATGCCAAATTCCCTTTGCATTGACAAAGGAAGGGAAAAAAAAAGAAACAAAAAGCAACTGAGCATTGATAGGGTGGAAAATGTTGCCATTCATATTCAATATTCAAATTTATCTGTGTGTATGCGTGTGAGTACTCGGTGATCGCAGCGTACCGATTTCTGCTTGAAGTGCTGTAGATTGTTGCCTTTGACATTTTCCCATTGTGCGTGGTGGTGCAGCAGGCAATAATTAAATATCAGGTGCATAAGCTGCTCTTTAATTTGACATGTGTGCTTGAGGCAATAAACACATGTGGTGCAGTGGGGGCTGCATAATTGCAGAGGAATAAAATATCATATCAAGAGTGAGAGGATCATTGTATCAGGTACCCGATGACAGCTCGTTTGATCATTATGCCAAGGCTAAAGAGGTTGGCTAATTAGTTGTCATTAAAACTCACCCTCTAATCAGGGCTCGCTCTTGCATAAAAAAATGTCCCTATCACATGATAAGTGAACAATGTGCTTAACCCTTTCAAGCAATTGCAGTGCTTACAGCTATTACCAATGGGAATATTGAAACATGGGTTGACTGATAGGACATGAAGATGAGCCAATGTTATCATATGTGGTGCGTTCCTTAAGAAAATGTCTGATCTCTAAACATGATTTTTTTTTTTCTTTTGGCTTACATTAGCTGTGATTAGCTATTTTTTTCCAATATTTTTTTTGTCTTAAATGCCAAAATCATTAGGTCTTTATTACTGTGCAGGTTGATGCTCTAAGCAGAACGGAGAAGACAGAAGAGAACAAAACCAGTGTAAAAAGACAAGGATCACTGAATGACTTCTTCAGACAGCCTCCTGATGAGAGGACCCCTGATGTCACTGAAACCATAGGTGCCTCTTGCTTTGACTTTCAAAAGATGGCAGAAAGTGCTCCAGTGAGAGACCCATGCATTATTAGCTGACAGGTCCATATAAATAATAAGGTACATAATGCCAAGTATGAGTGCTTGTGTCTCCGCAAGGACACTCAACAAGTGCACCTCTCTTTGCCACATTTCCATTTTGTTCAACAAAGAGCCTTCCTGTGCGAACAACTTCTGTCTGAAAGCCTTGCCTGATCATTCTTTTATGTGCCACTTCCCAGAATGCGCAACATTCACAGGACCTCATGATAATAGGCTCGTCGGGACATAGAGAAAGGAGCGAGACGCTTGTCAGAGTGGATACATCTGTGCTTGACCCGAGGGAGATGGCTCAGAGCACGACACATCAGTTACAGGACACTGAGAGACCCTCTCGCCCCTCCTTCCTTGTTCCTGACTAATGGTTGTCAAGTTAGTGAGGGGCTGTACTCTTGTCTGGGCCTGGCCTGTTGTCATGTGAAATCCATTAGAGGTCGCAAGCACACAGGATGGGCGGTCGATTGATAAGGCAGGAGGAGAAGTGAGGCAGAAGCAGAGGAAGAAAAGAAGCTTTTTATCTCCCAACAGTACTGTACTTTCCATGAGGACTTGTTAAAGCTAACTGAAGTAGAGTGGAAAATTGATGGAGATGTCTTACATTATGATTGTACTTCTGAGGCATGGGTTGTAAGTTTTTATTCTGAAATGGCAGGAAAATTGAAAATAGTCTCCTGTGTAATCCGAAACATGTCAAAATGGAAGCTCTCTTGCTGTCCACAAAGATACATGGCTTCTCCTCAAAAATGGACATAGACTGACACTGCTGCCCAAATCCACCACTGGAATTTAAAATTTAAGTGCTTAAGTTTGTTCGGCAGGGGCTGTCTACAGCACCTACTGTTCTTAAATACATGTTTTTCTCTTGATTTAATGATAATGTGTTCATCATTTGACTTATTTATTCCCCTTTTCCCATTCATTTTAATTAGTTGCCCATGTCTTCCAAAAATTCAAACCATATTACAGATCTCATTTCTCAAGACTTGACTCTGTGTGTTAGCTTCAGTGACAGCACTGAGTCACACTGTGGGTTTCTTAATTAGATTAATTCACAAGCAATTTACCGGGGAGCCACTGTGTAGTTGTGAACCAGTCCATATGCTATTCATTAGCTACTCCCCTTTTCTTTTTTTTTTTTAAGTTTTGCACTAAAGACACTGAAAACAATCTTTTCTTACAAATCAGAAAAATCAGCAACAAATTTTTTTTCCAGGTCCAAGCACTTTAAGTATCACATGTGATATTAATAATGCATCTAATGCTGATGATTAGCATATTTTATCATACTTGGTAATGCCCATTTAAAAAAAGAAAACATTTCTTTTTTGAATACTGTTTTTATGTTGAATTTTTCTACAAAGCAGATGTTTTATGATCTATAAAATGCTCCGTAAAAGTAACTTTTCCCCCTATTGTCCAGCTTCATCTGACAACACCTATATTTTGAGACGTATTTTCCCATTTGTTCAGATAACTCACAAATTAGTCAACCAGCCACTGTAGTATTAAGATTACACCGACAAACACTCAGCGGTGGTCTCAGTAAGTGAGAATGTCATCAGAAGGACCTGCGTGAAACAAGAAGTGGAATATCAATCCTGCATATTTGCATGTTTACTGTAAAAATACAGGACTGCCTGAGTTTATAAGCCCAGGATGATCTGATGGGTCAATTTAACAAATTTGAGCAGGCACCTCCTTCCGCTCTGTATTGGCGCTGCTGATGTTTCATTGGATAAAAAAAAGTGTGCTCCACTTACTGATAAGTATATAAGATAAACTGATAAGGAATATTTATCCAAATGATAGCTTCATATTCCAGGAAATTAATAGATCTAAAATACCAAGAAGAATACTTTAAAAACATCTGTATTGTTATTGTTAGGCCAGTCTGGAGGCAACGGTATGAAATAAAAATATTGGGTGTCCTACTGGTCTGCAGGGTCATAAGGGCCATCTGAATTATGCATTTATTCAAGGATCCCAAGATAGAAATTGAGGGATCACCAATCACCAAGCTTACCATGAATTGAAAAATGTGTAAAGCCTACCTGCATACTACCTGTTTTTAATATTTTCCTAACCCTATATTTTTAACTGCTACCACAAATCATATCTGGGAAGACCGTAATCAGTTTCATGTTTGTCAGTTCAGACCAGAAACTGCCGTTTTCATCTTTTTCAGGTCGTAAAGTTAAAAAAAACCAGTGGCACCCCAGCTAAAAACAAGTCCTATAATTGGTTTGTTCTCTCCCCTTTTTTGTCACGTGTTCACACAAAATGCATGCTTACCAAGTAGTGGGATGTAGGTGTTCTTTTTGAGTAGCACAGAGATGAGCCACAACTTAGTTCACTTTTGTTTTTGAGCCAAAATGTCATGTCATTTTGGGGAGCTTTAATGCATTATTATATGAGCCTCTTAGTGCCCATTTTACTACACTTAGACACAGTTTGTCCACTTGTTTTATTGATTTACTTCTCTTGTTTTATCTTTCTTGCCATATAGCTACTTTGCTTGCAAGTATTAGTTCATTAGACTTAAAGGCGGCATTTTATGCACTTTTCCCACAAGCTGACACATCTTCATGAAATGTCTGTGACTAGCTCTCCTCAAAATGCCACAGAAAGACAGTTTAACAGCTCCCTTTTCATTCATGAATTTACACCTCTATTCAAATGTACAGTTTTAGGACCTGATTTAGCTTTGTGGCGTGGCACTCAATAAAACTTGAAGCACATTATCATCATATGACAGAGTCTGACACAGCCTGAGAGCTAACATTAGTACATACAGCAATCCCAGCTTAAACTACTACCCACTAAACTGATAGAAATACTCGGCAAGCAGTTTAACTCTCAGATACTTGAGTACTTGCATTTCCCTCATTTGCAGTTCATATATATATATATATATATATATATAGAGAGAGATAGAGATATATCTATATATTTATTTTTTGTCTTTTCACGATTTAGGTTTGAGTTGTTTTACACGTGAAAAAAATTTGCTCTTCGGGTTGCCCTGTTTTGTACAGCTTTTAGCTTCAGCTCACCTGTTATGAAAACTTCTGATTGTCTAAAATAAGAACACTCGGACTGCAGGCAAGACACTGACTGCATAAAGATATTTCATACAAACCCAATTTAAAAAAAAGGAGAAAAATGAAAGAAATCCCGATAAGATTTCAGAGGCTAGCACAAAGAACTTGTGCGTATGGGCTACTTTTCAGCAAAGGGAACAATTATTATTTTTTTTTTTGTAAAAAGCGGAGCCATCAATGAGGTATTCTATGATAAATGGAAACTGGAACCTCTAATTTCCAACTTTGAAACTCTTCTTAAAATCTGCCTCTCCTGAATTTTGTCATACATCATTTCATAATTTCAAATTAGAACTTCCTTGATTAATGTCTTTTATGCATAGATAATAGAAAATTAAGTCACTCCTGACAATATAATTATCATGAGAGCTGTCGGTATATGAGGATAAATGGATGTGTATATGAAGTTGTATTTGTCTCCGCACGTGTTGGTGGGGTGCATTTATAGTACATGTTTCAATACAGGCTTTAATAAGTAATTTTGTTTGTCAATGTCCATGTTTGTTTATACATGCGACTGATTATAGCTGTTTCAGAATATTGTCTGAAACTGGTGCTCTCCTGGGGTCTTTTGAAGGATGCTACGGAGCCACCTATGATAATTAGAAAGCTATGACCTTCTCATTAGAGCCAGGAGGCTGCTCTTTCTCTCCAGCCCCCCCTTCTACCATCTTGCAGGCCTGCCACAGGACAACCAGTATATCAAAGGAAAAATATTTATTAATGGCAAAATTACAAAACACATAACACAGCCTTTGAATTATGGCCTCTAGTATAAGTCAAACAAAATGTTGTGCTTAACCCACCAAAAACTCTGCCCATCTCTGCTCTCTGGTAGCTTGAATTTTTCATTATACATTTGTAGGGCTTCAAAGTGGCATCTCAGAGCTAATTGTTTTCTGACAAAATAGTCACCATTCTGGACTTCCCTGCTTTGTTAGATCAAAATGTAAGAAATGATGGATTGAATAGGATGGCACTCATCTGGTGAGAATGACAGGAAAAAATAAGGAGGGAATAAAGTAGAGGATTTGTAAAAGCTCTTTGATTAATCTAGCACATTTTGTTTTATGGGTAATTTTCTGCTAGTCATTAACATTTTAATGTTTCTGAAGAAACATTTCCCACTTTACACTTCTGTTTTTCAAGTTTAATGGTAGAATGATAAACTTGACGTGTAATTAATATGGTTCTAGATGGAGAAAAAAAGCAGCCGGTAATTGAACAGAAGAGAGGTACAAACAATGTGGTAAACATCCACATATTTTTAACATGTTTGCTTCATTTCTCTCTAGAACAGAGACATATAAAAGCTCAACCACATATCTTACCATAACAGGGCTGAGTTCACTTCAACACGGTCACTGATTAACTGCTGGTTTCATGTGCTGCAGCCATTTGGCATGTTATTACTGGATGTTAGATCCACATTTGATCATTTTAATGTTTTAGATATTATAGACACCTCAACCTAACAAGTGATACACTACTAATAGATGTAAGAACACCAAGTTCTTTTCTTTACCCTTTGAGTCTTAAATTAGATATACTGTCTGGAGTATTTGATCACTAGTTCCGTGAGATCTTGTGTCTATGTATTTTATGACTATCAGCAAATAATAGCAGTACCATGCAAAGAAAGGAGTATAGACACTTGGCCTTTGGTTTTAAAAGAGTGATGACTGGCCAGGTCACCTTAAATTGAGAAACAACTTAAAGGTGACCTGTGACCAACATGTGGCAGCTCTCTGCTGGAATTTAAGAGGAACCTTATCAGATTATTTCAGTGTCAGCTCTTGTAAGGGTTTGACAGCTAGAACAAGAAATTCCAACCACAAATTTTACAAATCCATGAAAAGTAAGATTAGGCAGTAAATAACCTCTACAATAAAAAGAGGATTCATGTTATTTGTGTAACTGCAACATGATTCATCGAATAATTTTGTTTTGTCAGGACATGGAAGTTGACGTAACTATCATCGCTATTTAAATGTGAAATCATAGGTAGATCAAATTGCTTGTATATAATTATTATTATTGTTGATTCAAATCAATTCAGTTTTATTAATATAGTGCCAAATCACAACAAATGTCACCTCAAGGCACTTCAAAGATACAGCCAAATTCAAACCAATTCAAATCAAATCAATTCCAATGAATCCAATGAATTCTTAATTTGTCCAATTCATACAAAGCCAATTAAAAAAAAAGTTGCCTTGCTAAGGAAATCAACAGAGTACCAAAACTTCTCTTCAATCAAGTCCCCCACCCTGAGTGTGAACAGTGGAAAGAAAAATCTCTTTCTTCCTTTTAACAGGACCCTCCTTTTAACCTGTCAGAACCAGACTCAGGAAGGGTGACCATCCACTCCGACCAGGAAAGAGGGAACAACAAGCACCATAACACCAAATCAGGGATACCTGCTGAGAAAAAGAAGTACAAGTTAATGACATAAACAATGTCATATGTAGCTGGAGAGCAAAGAGAGCAGAGTGAGGAAAGGTGTGCCCCCCCCCCTGAGGTCCAGGCAAATAGCAGCATAACTTTGGGATGTCTCAGAATCACCTGAGCCAAGTCTTAACAGTAGAGAGGATTTCTGCTTCCTGAACCTAAACTGGCAGCTGGTTCCACAGAATGGAAGAGAATTCCATTCTACTTCCAGCTTTCATTCTACTTTTAGAAATTCTGGGAACCACAAGTAAACCTGCAGTTTGGAAGTGAAGTGCTCTGTTAGGAAAATATCTTACAATGAGATCTTTAAGATATGATGGAACTCGGTCATTAAGAGCTTTATATGTGAGGAGAAGAATCTTAAATTATTTTCTGAATTTAACAGGGAGTCAATTAAGAGAAGCTAAAACTGAAGAAATATGATCTCTCCTGGTAGTTCTCATCAGAACTCTGGCTGAAGTATTTTGGATCAGCTGGAAGCTTTTCAGAGACTTTTTGGGCCAGCCCAATAATAAAGAATTACAGTTGTCGAATATGAACGTTTCTAATGTTTGCAATATCACGAAGATGAAAGAAGGCAGTCCTAGAATAAATGTATGGGAGTCAAAGGATACATCCTGGTGAGATCTAATCCAAAGAAAACATCTTTAGTTTTGTCTGAATTTAAAATCAGAAAATTCAGAGTCTTTATGTCATGCGTGTAGTCTAACAAACTGATTGGTTCCTTCTGGTTTCATAGATGAGTACAGCTGGGAATCATCAGCATAGTAATGGAAATTCATGCCATGCTGTCTAATGATATTACCATATACAGTATAAAGTGAAAACAATTGGTCCAAGCACAGAACCCTGTGGAACTCCAGGATATACACTGGTGTGTGAAGAAGATTGCTCGTTTACATAAACAAAATGGAATCACTCTGATGAGATCCAGCAGGACAAGCACAGACACAAGTTACCTATCAGAGGCTAAGAGGAGATCACCGGTAACTTTCACCAGTGCCACTTCTGTGCTATGATATCTTTAAATAGCTTATTTCTGTGTAAATTATGACAAAGTTTAAAAATAATGCAAATGGTAATTATTATTATTTTACTTTGTTCAGGTGTCGTTATTAAAATACTGATAACCATCGTGTCCACGTTGTGTTGATAACTGGACAGCTGTGAATAACTGCCAATGTAAATGTGAAATTATCACGTGATAAATGACTATTTTCCAGATTAATTCATCATCCTTATTGTATAAAATCACTTATTGAATCTAATCAGGGCATAACTGATTATCATTATGGAAATGAGTGGTTTTTGTTAAGTTACTTAGGTTTCAGTGTCCTGTTTATATATATATGGGCGTGTAATTATCATCCTAAAAATCCTAGAAGCCAGTACTACTGTGACAGATGCATGTCAGAACTGCTGCACAACACACTGTGTTGAAAAAAATTATTCTGTGTAGTAGTGCCACCCAAACCGAGTCATTAGGCTCCTTGGCACCTGCAGTTTCCTCCTACGTAAAGAGCTGTATAAATTAATCACACACAGCCTTATGCACTTTGATGCAATTTATAATGCACATTAATGAGGGCTGACAGCTGTAACTAAAAGGCAGAATGATCACTTACAATTCAAATAAAAATCACAGTGCAATAACAAAAGTCATTTGCATGACTTTTTTCCTGTCATGCTCTATTTTCATCTTTATCCAGCTTTTGATTCCTGCTGTTTTATCAGAGGCCGAATGCAAGTGAAAAGACTAAATGATCTGCAAATTGATGCAACACTTTGGCTGTGTCTCACTCCAGAGTGTGCGCTCTAATTGTACATTGTGTAAAGGTATGGTATTGGATGATAAAAAGGCTTTTCTCCACACCTCATTTCAATCTCAATGTCTTATCAGTTGCCTTTGTTAACTCCCTGCTTGTCTATGGCTATTCATAAATTGTACATTTCGCGCTTTATTACTAATTGCATTTCTTATGCATATGTTTCTACACAGGAGCAACTTTTGTTGTGCTAGATTCCCCACGAAATATTAGTGGAAATAAATTTACAGCCAAACATTGTGCTCACACTTATACATCATGAGGAAAGCCTTTAAACTGACCTTCAGAGGTGCTAATTGAATTTTGGGCATGTGGTAATGGTATAACTGATTTCATTCTTCATTATGGCCTGTAATGACATTTCTCAGCTGTCAGAGGTGTTGCAGACGACTCGCTTTAAGATGAATTAACCATTATGCCATCATAGATAAAGCATAACCGTAAAGGGGGAGGGTAGAAAAGAGTTGAGAATCCAGGGTAAGTTGAATGCTTTCTGAAAAAAGACATTTGGCAAAGCTTGCAAAGAATGGATACTTTGCCTTTGAGCTGCTTGTAACAGGAAGACATGTATGATTGTTAACAACTGCAAAGCAAACCCATATGTCTCCACCCCTGTAAAATATTTTAATAAGATCCTAAAGATTTCATTATGTCAGCATGTGTAGGTCAACTGCAGTGCAGAATCTGAAGTGGTATATATACACTTATAGTACAAAGAGTACAGCTGGTTTGTGAGGACATGCACACAAGGGGAAGCCTGTCCCTGGCTCTTATTTCCATGCATAGCCTTGTTATAAAAGCAATGTTACTTCGAATATTGATTCACTGGCCTTTATAAAGCAATGCTTGCATTAAGGTTGAATTGGATATAAAGAGAAAAGCTGAAGTAAACTCTCTTCTACTAGTCTTTTGTTGCCACCATATAGTCTAATTATTATAGTGCTACAATTATGTGGCCTACTCTAATTGAATTACAGCACACAACTGCACATTTTATCATTAATCTAAGATTTTAAGTATTTACTGTATATTCTAAGTATATGTCAGACACCAACATGTCATGTCAATTCTATATCAGAGAAAAGGGCCACTCATCTACAGAGTGAAGGCTAAGTAGATGGGATGTGGGATGTGAAAAGGAAGGGTGACTGACACAGTTTAATGGTTCATTCCCTGGAGGTTGAATATAGATCTGGTTATTTCAATTTTCTGTCACTTCTCTGTGTATGTCTGGCTGTTGGTCTGTTTTTTTTTTTTTTGTACACAGGAATGGATCCTGCAACAAAAATAGTAAATGTTCTGCCACAGCTCTCTCTCACAGACTGAATCTCATGTAAAAGGCAAAGTATATCTGACTAGTCTATGAGATGTTGCTTTGTTGGCACAAACTAGCAAACATCACGCTTCAAACTACATATATTTAGGAGGAAATTTTACTGCTGTAGGTTCTTTTTGATTAACATTTCCCCAAATCATTTTCAGCATTGTCTCAAACAATAATTAACATGAAATTCTGACGAGCATTTAGTCAAGACTTGCAAATAGGGTTTCTACTTCTTCATGAGGCCATCCTGTAAAACATTTGATTTCTGGTTATTTTCTTGAGTAATACTGTTACTCAAGTATAATAATAAGTTTATTATTTTTTTTTGTTTGTTTTTTACCTCTCCCATTTTCTTTCTACTTTTTCTTTTTAAGAGCTAAGATCAACTGAAATTTATTTGAATTGAACATGTTTTATACATTTACCGCAGTTCCAACCAGGCTAATTGCCCTATTTCAGTCAGTCTGGTCAATTTGGTATTTAAACTTATTCTTCTAGATTCCAATTCGTATGAGGTTGTTTGCAATGATAAACACATACATTTATCTGTAGGTATTCTTTGCTAATGCAACATTTAAGAATCCCTTTATTTTCTTTATATCATCAAGTTTTGTTGACACTTTTGTGGATTTCACTCCAGACTGAGGGCACTCTTACAGCAGGACCATCATTTGAATGGACCGCCTAGGGAATCTAGGTGCAGTGGTTGAAACTCATTGTGAGGAGGGTAGGGGTTTCTGGGTCATGCAGACCTCATGTCCTCTTTAATACTACTCCATATGAGGCCAACCAACTGAACCACCAGTGTCTTTGTTAAATATTCATCTCCTGTCAATAATTAAATGCTCATTATTTGAACCTGAAGAGTGCTGTGATTCCAAATTTAATGTGCCTCTAATGCATGGGGCGATAAGGCACACCTAATAGCTAGGCTGCATGATGAAAGGTAGATGCGTACAGTCATACCCATTCTTTCTCAGTTGAACAGGTAAAAAGAATCCATGTTTCAAATGAAAAATTTAAAACCGTTGTCCAGAGTTTTTGAAGAACATCAGAGGTTTTTGTATTCTGTGGCTGTACATGATTTGGAACAAATGTAAGAGAAAAGAAGCTTGTTATCTGAGACCCTTTTAGTCTGATCCACAGTGAAAGCAAAAGACTTCAGGAGATCTGTTCCTGGAACTGCCACGTCACAATCAAGCACCCACACAGAAAATAATGACACATGAGCCAATTTAGGTGATAAACACAGGCAGAGCACGAATACACAAATATACAATAAATATGCTAACAACGAGATCTGATACCCAAGGGCAAGGGGCTCACTTGATAATACGAGTATTGTCCTACAGCTATGTTGCAGACTCAAACAGTAGCGCTATCAATTAACTCCAGCAGGAAGTCAGTGCATCTTCAATCTTTTGCCTCTTTCTCAAACTTTAAAGGATTTTTAAATACATAATCACTTGCTTCTTTGATGTGAGGCATTTTTCATTGTTTGTTGTTATTATGATCTCCACCATGAACAACTGAGAATTATCCAAACTGTTTTTGCAAATGTCATTAAATGTCTGTGCATGTGCACGAATGTGTGCTCTCATATGGCTCAAGGACCTGTCTGTGGGTGTAAACATAGGGAGGGTAAACAGGCAGCTTGTTGTCTCCATTGTTATTATCCTGTTTGTATAATTAGCCTTATAAATTGCTAACATCAAAGGCACTGTCCCTTGAAATACTTCCATGTGTCTGTTCAAGTAAAGGAGAATAGAGGAAGGAGGCGCAGCTGTGGTCCCCATCCAATTGAGACATGTTCCATTTCAATGAGGCGTATGGGAAACTTTGCCTTTGCAGATTTTTATCAGTTTCTCTTTGTGTGGATCATGTTTGACTGCTGGAATATAAAAGCAGTAGTAGAAAACTTGAGAGAGAAGTTCATATATTCGTGCTCTCTTGCAGTAGTTTGGCTCATCAATGACAGAGGCAGGAGCATAGGTTTTGGATTGTTGGATCATAAAAAAAGTCATATGTCTTCTGCTTAGTTCTGGAGTTGGAAAGGTGGATTCCAGACACTGTTTTATGACCCTGACACACACTTCTGTTGAAATGTCATGATGCTTTATGTATTTAATGTGGGCAAATGATCAATTTAGAAGTTGGTTATGCTTTTGACATATCTGAACGCCCAAGTTTTCAAAATTACTGCTTGCAACTCCTGGTGTAAACCAGGCGAGTCATCCCGAGATTGCCTCGTGAAGGGACATTTTTCCTGTTGCCTTCCACCCCTCTCCACACAGAAGCAACATAGTTAATTATGCAGAGCCTTCAGATTAATTCCTCTCTCTTGGTTAAAAAATATCTACAGTGTATTTAATGACCTATAATAAGTGTACGGATGTGGAAGTGCTGGAGAGTGCAGCATGTGCTGATTCTGCTGCACTCTGGGATGTTGGCGTGAACAATGATGGCTTGGCAGCTGGAAGTGATGAGAGACAGAAAATGTCAGAGGGGGTTTGCACAAATTTGATTGACAGTACCAACTCTGCCATCAATTTAATGGCAATTATTATTTAATGTATATTACTTAAAAGCATATGCAAAATTAAGATTTAGGCACAAAAAACACATTTATGTGGTATTTAAAGAATGATATGCATAATATATTGCTTGTTAATATTTATGGCAAAGAAGTTCAAGCATTTCTTGTCTGAACTAGTCCTGCTGAAAGCGTTAGCTCTCATGATCTCAATTAATAACTAACAAAGTAAGAAAAGGAAGAAGCAGCACAAAACTGGAAGCTTTTTACACCATGGAGAAAAACCTGCCAAGGGGAATTTATCTCAGATTCAGAGTCACTTATGTGTAAAAACAAGAGACTGGCCTCTTTCAGGCAATGATTCAAGAAAGAAGTTTCCAGAAAGAAAGAAAGAAAGAAATGTATTCAAGATAGATACATATTTTGATATTTCTATGAATTTTCTTTTTCATTCAAGCAAAAAAGAAGCTTAAATATAAATGTTCTCTTAGATAAATGTCCATTACCTTAGCGTGTCTCTCATATTCATGTGTTAAAATGTAGTCTTTTGTAATCTATTCTTTTCTTTTTTCTTTCTTTATTTTTTTATTCATTCTTGTAATTGTATTCAAGACACGTGGTGTCTTGGTGTATTTTTGGAATGTTAATAACCTATAGGAAATCAAAACAATCAAAAATGTAACATTTATTGTTGCACGGTCCATTTGGCAACGTTGTTCTTGTCGTCTGCTTTGAATCCATCTCTACTCTTTCCTTCACAATGGTGGTTTCTGCCCCTCCTTAGAATCCAAACTTCACACCCTGTCAGTCTCTGGTAGGTTTAGTTCGGCTTGCATTTATTCATTTGTATATTATTTATGTATTTGTTCTGTTCAATTATATATATATATATATATGTCCAAGAGTCAAAGATATTTTCTTCTTGTAAACATTAATACAAAACAATGTTTACAAGGTCAGTGACTAATCAAACTGAATGATCACAGTGCCAGATAGACCAAAATAATTGTGATTCTTGCATTGCTACAATAAAAAAAAGTCCTACTTAAATCTGGCATTGCATTGACATCTGTACATAATGTCAAGCGAAGGGGAAACAAATTTTCAAGAGCAGAATCTAAATATGATCTACTCACATAGAGTACGTTTGTGATCACTATAATGGTGCATCAAACAAATAAAATGCACAAAAAAAGAGTTTCCCCATTTAAGATGTGTAAAAAATATATTTTACCTGGAAGACATTCAGCGAACTGAGGGATATGTGTTGTTCTTAATCTGGGAGAAAGCACTCAAGAGCCACAGTGTTGTTAAACATGTCCAAAAAAATGTGATAGTTCTTTTTTAAATAATTAAACTGTTGTGGAGTAGCACCCGGTTCTGATCCCACCTCCATACATAAAGAGCAACAATGCATACAGTTTTCATAAGTACATATGTCTCCATCTATGAACAAAACAATGCAATTACATAGAAACACAACACATGGGGGCTTTTGAAAAATTTAATCAGGTCAACTGGCCTTAGATATGTCATCTTCATCCTTGTATCAACTGTGATACAAGCTGTTAGCCCCCAGCAGGACTAACAAGTTAAGGACTTGGCAAATCAGACAGTAAAATTGAAAGTAAACATTTTGCTGCATCCTTTCTGCTATTTCTTTGTTGTATTATTACCAAGATTAATGATTAGTGTGATTGACACTTAGATGAGGGCTTGATGGACTGTCATCACTCTCAGTCAAACCTTAACTAATATAATTAAATTATAAATGAGTGCATGAATATTATATCAGTATGGGAGGGCTGCCAGGGAATTCAGTGTTGCTTTCCAACATCAACAATTCTACTATTTCAGTCACCCCTGTTCATCCTCAGCCACTGCTAAAACACAATGGAGATTTTCAACTTATATCAGTGTTGATCCCTGCATCTTCAAGTAGCCCCGCAAAAGGATGGAGGTCAATGTGATCGCCACATAAACCAGTGGGAAAACCAGTTTAGAAGAGGACAAGAACTGAGGTTATAAAATCTGCTTATTTTGTTTTCTTATAAGCCCCTGAGGGTACGAGACCATGAACTGACAGGCCCTGTGTAATTCTTGACAGAGGAAAACTTTGTGTACAGACAGTCTCAGCAACATGTTATTAAAAAGATGAGCGTGGCTGTGGAAAATAAATAAATAAAGAAAAAATACTGATTAAATTTTAAGCAGCCGGCGGGCCGATAGTTTGCCTGAGGCATATTTGTCAGTTTCAAAGGGTGTTTTTATTAATTTTGTATTTTGCATTTTGTTAGTGGAAAGAGCTTACTCCACCGGGAGCGCCACAAGCTATAGCCAGCAGAGCCTATAGCAGGGAGAAAGGAGATGCAGAGCATGCCAAGCAGATCCTCCACACTAAGAGAAAGAAATCAGCTCTAGATCACCAGCATAACTTGCAGACCCCCTGCCCTCTACCCAAAACACACACAAAACACTTGTTCAGATACAACCAATGAATGCACTGTGTACACTCATACAAATCTTTATGTCAGATTGTGTATTCTTCATGGTACACAGACCTTATGTGCAAAGTTGATTTTGGCATCTGATAAAATAATGTTGTTGTATGGATTCACCACTTCTGAATCATGTAGCCGCCTCTAAGTTTTTCTGCCTTTTTACAGGAATCATCAACTGGTGATGACGCTGACTTTTTACCCGGTCTGAGACGGCCTTAGCCTCAGTTTTGTTTGCATCTTTGCATTGCTGAGTTAGCATCATGCATATGTTAGCATCATGTTAGTTTCATGCACATATTGTATTGTTAGGTCAGATCTTTTTTTTTTTTTTTTTTGTAGATTTTATAAATGGACATGTGACCCAGGCTCATTCAGTGGCCTTGAATCACAAAATGTAGTGCTTTTGAGTCATTGGAATTCAATCAATTAGATTTTTTTTCATGAAGTGTTGAATACTTTGATATAAAATAAACAATATGTACATTGTTTTAACCTTATGGTCTGATAAAGCAATCTTAAACTGGTTTAGCAATCATGGCTAAAACTGTGAGAGCAGTTCTTCTTCTTTGCTGAATGATGACCATTGTCATTTCAGTCTGTGTTCTTACATTTTCATTTTTCTAAATTGTATTTTTGACGTAGTTATTGATTTTTGCCAATCTTTCCGCACATTATTCCATTTTGCTCTCTTGTATGTGTTGCAGTAGCCACGTCTTGTTAGCCCAAATTCTCTGCACTTGTGGGTGATCCTGATGTTGGTGGAATTTCCAATTCCTCTAGCATTCTCTCGGTCTGCCCTGAGTACTCTTCCCAGTTAAATGTGACCATAAAACCATACAAATGATTTTGTTTCTACAATTTTCTACATAATATACAGTATTGTTGCATTTAACTGCAGATGGCCATACCTTGACATTAGCTGTTATACTGAATATTGGTAGATATTAAAACTATGCATTCAATACACAGATGAAGTTCTTTATGTATTTACTTCCTTTACTTAAAATAAAGAAAATATATGCCAATAGAAAACATTTTAACTAATAACTGTAACTCATAATTTCTACAAGAGCAGAATATTAGGAATAATTATTGTTTCTGTGTCGATATTTGTGCAAGGCAGTTAGAATGAGGAAAAATGAAAACAAAAAGTACTCAAAAGGAACTACACTTGAAATCTCACAAACTGCAGACAGACAGTATCAAACAGCATCCAACATTGAGTAGCAAAGACTGCCCTCAGGCTATAATTTGCTGAAGTTTTACCTGCTGCTGGCTGAGACCGAACACAGGTGTGAAAACAAAGCCATGTCAGTGTGCATGTGTGTGTATATAAAATTGTTTGCACACTAGACTTAGCAGTAGTCTAGAAAATTGCTAACATTGGGGCCAGATAAAACTCCCAAGTCCACAAATAGCTTTAATCACCATTAAAAGAATAAAAACAGAAATAGCCGTTGAGGCATTTGATGGCTATTAGAGATGTATGTTGCATCTTCAAAATCATCTTTCATTCCAAAGTACTCATAAAGCATTTGCGTCAAATCAATCAGACAGTGCAGTTTGAAGTAGCTGCTACTTTGTTGTGTAAAGGTGAAAGAGTTAATTAGGTGATAGGAAGGTGACTGATGCTATGTATATACAGCTCATGCGACAGGGAGAAGAGCCAAGTGGGCTGCTGCTAATCATGCCCTCCACCCCCTTATTCCTGTATTCATCTTTTAACCATGTGCTTTTGAAGTCAAGACTGTCAGGAGTTCAGTGACATGCTCTCAGTTTTATTGGGTTATGTAGAGAAAGTATGCTTTGTTTATTATGCTTGAGTTTGAATAATTCTCAGATGAATCACTAATGTACATTTAAGTTCTGTGTTCAAAGAAGTTCACTCTCAATAGAACAAAGACTGGGGCTTATTCTCTTTATTTTTTCTCCCTCTCTCCTCGCAGGTTGTACTGTGCACAGAGATGTGAGCACGAGAAAGTAAGAAACAGTGACATCTAGAAAACTACTCTGTCTCATTATGCATTATTAAGTGTTCTATTCTGTAAGTTAAATTTGTAATTAGGAATTTATAGCATTAATAAATGTTGTTTCTCACAAGTGATCATGTTTGACTTCTTACATCTTTGAAGAGATTACACAACAACATTTCCTGAATTCTATACTTGCTGGTATTGGTATTCTATGTCTAATAGACTAGATTATTCAGCTAAGTGACAGCTCAGCCTAAATGGGCACACATTGTTGCAATTACAACACACAATAAGAAGTGATAATAAGTATGAAGTGATTCAGGTTTGACAGCAATACACATACATAAAGTCAGACAACCAAAAAAGAAAATGTATCCTGTCACCGATAAATGTGATATAGTATGAAGTGTGGATCTATAGATTATGTAATAATGTTCATTCATTGATATTTCTTAATGTGAAAGAAAAGTAAGAATTATAAGCAAATAGAGAGTCAGAATGTGATGGGGGCATAATTGCCTCCCAGCTGGCCGAGGACAAATTTACAGAGCTGAATTGATGTTTTTGTGAATGGGACGGCTGGCATTCATTCGTCTTATTCAGTGATATAGGCATTTCACCTGAAAGCGAAGACTGGGACATTACCACACTTCCACTGTTTGGTCAGTCTGAAAAATTGCAAAGAATTGCACGTTCATTTCAAAATTGTTTGAAAATGCTTTTAGAGAAAGAAACAGCCCTGCTTAACAAAATGTGTTGCTAAAAATGACACCGCTTCAGCACAGGATTGGGATTAGAAGCAGTCGTACAGGATGTATATAATTCAGACACAAATTTGCAACAATGATACTTTCTTGGGTTTGGATGAGTCATACAGATGTCCATAGAGATGGATGTACTTTTCCACTCTTCCCACTGGCTCCTTTGTTTTTCAAAAATGCCATTTGCTCAGCACACAGCAGCTTACAAAAGTTGTCAGGTGAACAACTGACAAAAACAACAGTTTCAATAAAATTCAAGTCAGTTTTATCTATGTAGTGCCAAATCAAACAAAACAAATGTCAATTCAAGGTCCTTCAAACATGCACTCCAATTTCATTAAATTAATCCAAATTAGTCCAATTCATATAATACCAATTGAAAAAAAAGTTGCCAGACTAAGGACATCAACTTCAAAACAACACTGATTGAAATGAAACTTTTTTTGAGTCAGTCCTCTATCGAACCAGACCTCTGTAGACCAGATCTAAGGAGCGTTCTGTGAGAGATTGCGAAACGGTAGGTGAGTACAAAGGGCTTGGTATGTTCAGCTCACAGGCGGTATCGGATAATGAGGAGATGTATTACCATACTAGCTGCTGAAGTGAGGAAAAACCTGACAGGGATGAAGAATGGCCCAGATAGGATCAGCAAGCAGGCTCTGCTGGACTGGGACCCTCGGTGTGAACGACTCGCATAGCTGTACACGACATGGCTGGTCCACAGGGTTAAACCCAAGACATTCAGGGAATGTCGGACGAGGCTACTGCCAAAGTCGGGGGGCTCCAAGGAGTACATCTCCTTGGCCGACCATCAAGAGCAGCCGGAGACCGGTGACGATTGGCTCCTTGGTATTACAGTTGTTTTCCAGGATCTTGGCGATCAGGCCAAGCTGGGTTTATCTGCTGAATCGTAGGTACAGGGGTTTCCTGACATCCTCAGGAGGTTGCGCGGATAACCCGATGATCCTGAATGGGGTTATTAGGCGCTGGAGGGAAGAAGGGACCCCACTGGCAGTAGTTTTTGTTGCCTTTATAAAAAGGCCTTTAACTCCATCACCCATGAGCATATCCTATGTGCTCATGTTATTGAGTTAATATGTAACTCATATGAGGACTATGTGACAAGGGTTGGCAGCAAGGGTAAGATGACACCCACTATTAACATGAATATTGGAGTGAAACGGGGACCCTTTGTCCCTGCTGCTCTTCAACATAACCATGGACCAACCTCATCCAGACACCGGAAGACACAGGGTATGGCCAAGGGAAGGATGGGCATAGAATGATGACACTGGCATTTGCAGATAATTTGGTCCTGCTGAGCAGTTCAACAACAAGGGTGGGGATGATCCTGGAGATAATGGAGACATTCCATCGTCATGAAAGACTGCCAACCCTGGTTGATCAGTGGAAGCACTATCCATGTGGTTATCCTAGCTTCAGGAATATATTGGTTGGATTAAAAAAGAGACCTCTTAAGCCCTCACAGCCGATGAGGGTTGTGAACCTATTTGCTGTACCGAGGCTGATCTATCAGGCCGATCACTGCGACGTGCTTGTGTCTACCTTGGCCACTCTCAGCGGAATGGTGAGAAAGGCAGTCAAGTAGTTCCTCCATCTAATGCCTTTAACATGTAATAGATTAGTATAGTCTCAGAATACAGATGGACTGGGTATAGTTGACCAACTCATTCTCTCAATCCAAGCATGGGGAATACATTGACTGTCCAGATCTGATAATCAATGGAGAAAGGCATTTACAGTACAGACTGTGAGACAGAATGACTTAGAGAGATTGTGATGCTATGTCACCGATGTCCCTCATGAAATTCTGTAATTTTGTTTTGTGGTTCCCAATGCTCCTCCGCATTGAGAGGAGTCAGATGAGGTGGCTCGGGCATCTGGTTAGGATGCCCCCTGGGCGCCTCCCTGGGGAGGTGTTCCGGGCACGTCCCACTGGGAGGAGACCCCGGGGAAGACCCAGGACACGCTGGAGAGACTATGTCTCTCGGCTGGCCTGGGAACGCCTCGGGGTCCCCCCGGAAGAGCTGGAGGAAGTGGCCGGGGACAGAGACGTCTGGGTTTCTCTGCTCAAGCTGCTGCCCCCGCGACCCGACCCCCGGATAAGCGGCAGATGATGGATGGATGGATGGTTCCCAGGGACTCCGGTCTGTAATCCTTGTACAGAAAAGTATTCCCAAAAGTATTCCCAAAAATTCAGGTGTTCCAATCACTTTCATGGCCACATAGCCACAAATTCAAGCACCTAGGCAAGCACTGATTCTACAAACATTTGTGAAAGAATGGGTCACTTTCAGGAGCTTAGAGAATTCCAAAGTGGTACCGTGATAGGATACCACCTATGCAACAAGTCCAGTGGTGAAATTTCCTCGCTACTAAATATTCCACAGTCAGTTGTAGTGGTGTAAAGCACACCGCCACTGGACTCTAGAGCAGTGAGGACGTGTTCTCTGGAGTGACGAATCATGCTTCTCCATCTGATTGACGAATCTGGGTTTGGCCGTTGCCAGGACAACGATACTTGTCTGACTGCATTGTGCCAAATGTAAATTTTGGTGAAGGGGGGACTATGGTGTGAAGTTGTTTTTCAGGAGCTGGGCTTGGCCCCTTAGTTCCAGTGAGAGGAACTCTGAATGCTTCAGCGTAACCAAGAGATTTTGGACAATTTCATGCTCCCAACTTTGTGGAAACAGTTTGGGGATGGCTCCTTCCTGTTCCAACATGACTGTGCACCAGTGCACAAAGCAAGGTCCATAAAGACATGGAAGAGTGAGTTTGGTGTGGAAGAACTTGACTGACTTGCACAGAGTCCTGACCTCAACCCAATAGAACACCTTTGGGATGAATTAGAGGGGAGACTGTGAGCCAAGCCTTCTCGTCCAACATCAGTGTCTGACCTTACAAATGTGCTTCTGACAGAATGGACAAAACACACACTCCTAAACCTTGTGGAAAGCTTGCCCAGAAGAGTTGAAGCCGTTGTAGCTGCAAAGGGTGGGCCAACGTCATATTAAACCCTACGGAATAAGAATAGGATGTCACTTAAGTTTAAAGGCAGATGAGCGAATCATTTTGGCAATATAGTGTATGTTGTTGGAAAGTCAATATACTATTGACTTTGTTTGGTTTTAGGTATGGCCATGCTAATTCTCTGACAGAAGTACACAGGCTAATATCTCAAATTCAAGCAAAAAAAAAAACAGTGATTGTTGACACATGCTATATCATGTTCATGATGGAGTTTTGCTCTTGTATTATTTTTTGGAATTTCATTTACCATTGCAAAATTTCCCGTCGCCTCACAGCAAGAGGGTTCCTAGTTCGAATCTTGGCAGGGGCCTATCTGTGGGAAGTTTACATTTTATGCCTGTGTATGTGTGGGTTTCCTCCGGGTATTCTGGCGTCCTCCCACAATCCAAAAACATGCATGTTAGGTTAACTGGTGATTCTAAATTGATCCCAGGAGTAAGTGTGAATGTGCGTGGTTGTTTGTCTCATTTGTCTCTGTGTTACCCTATGATGGACTGGTGACCCATTCAGGGTTTACCCTACATCTGACCCAATGGCAACTGGGATAGGCTTCAGCCCTCCCGTGACCCTGAATTGCATTAAGTGGGTATAGAAAATGGATGGAAGGATAAACCTTGATGAACTTCCCTCCAATTGTATGTTTTCAACCTCTATATTGATAGTAGTGTGTCAGCTCTAATATTTGGTGTATAGCAGGAAACAAACACTCAAACCTTTGCTGTTTGCTTAAAAATAATCACTTTGCTTTGCTTCATAAAGCAAAATATGTTTGCTTGCAAGAATTATTCAATTGACAACAGGCTGTGACCCAAATCAAACCCATACTAAGCAATTAGGATCAAACCTGAAAAAAGATTATGAATTAATGAAGAAGGCATTAATGAATAATTAATGTCAAAAGAATTATAAGCCTAGTACATTGTGTGTCGTTGAAAGCTCGATGTGCACTCAATTAACTGTCTTCAACCTTAGGTTATTGTTTACACTTTTTAGTAAAATAAAAATGCAATTTTATACTGTTCTTGCATGGCTTAAATGATTTTTTCCCTTTGTAGGACTGGAGACTTATAAACTAAAGAGCTATAAAAGGAAGGAAAAAAAAACACATATACCATCCATTTAGTGTTGGCTTGTGCCTGCCAGATCCCTTGTGAAAATGAGGCAGATCTTGAGCATGTAGTGGTGGTACAAGACCTTGTTTCTCTGCTGTGTTTCTTAAAGCTCCTTCACTCTCTGTTGAGCTCCCCTGCTACTTCTTGCTCTCAGACATAAAATAAACCACAGATATAGTGCAGAGTTCAGGAGGAGATACAGCATAACAGCATTGCAAGTAGCCAGACAGTAACATACTGCATAAGCATTGTTGTTGGCTTACATTTAACAGAGCTATTTGTTATATATATGAGTTGCCTGTTTTCTTATTTAAGCAACTGTAAGCCAAGAAAAGCAATAACACAAAAAGCTGATGCTGCAGCTCCATATTTTTTATGTCATTGCCCCTTCATCTCATAGATATTCAATTCACAAATGCTCTTTCAGTATCTTATTTTTACCCTTTATTCCAAAGCCAAGGACTGTTTAAATCTTTTTTCCTTCCTGTCCCCTCTTTGCAGACGGGGAAATTCTTGACTTAATTCCATTAACTTTGTATTGCTCCTCAATCTTTTGTGCCCTGACCATCAGTGCTGTGGATTGCCTGTCTTTCAGCAGTTCTGCTTCAGTGCTCTTGGATAGGATAGGACATGACAGTTACATTAATGTCTCCGTGTAAATTGCTGTCTACATGTAAGAAACAAGTGAAAGAGGGAAAAAAAGAAAGCATGGAACATTCATCGTTCCAATGACAGGGGGAATTACGACAAAATTCATTGTGTGAAACCCCAGATAGCCATAATATGTTGTGGTCTATAATAGTGTGCAGCCATTTCACTGAGGATCCAAACCAGGGAGATAGAAAGCACTGACATTGGGCTTTTCAATCAAGCAGTTAGAAAATAAAGTTAAATCGGAATCTAGGCTTTCTTTGCAACTATTTGTCCATTTTGGGGAAGTACTGTACAATCAATGAATGTTTTGTCAACTACTAGTTGTGCCGTAGAGTATTGTTTCAAATATTTTGGCCAGACTTTGAGATGTTTTGGATCAATGTGTTTCTTTTTATTTAGTTCCTTTATTGACACTTTTTAGGAAGCTTTAGTGTGCCTTAAGTAAGGTCTTACTTGATATGGAAAACTTGAGTAACTGTCTCCCCTCTGCATGGCTTACACCCTAGCCCACGCAGACACGTCAGTATAGGAGAAGTGTAATATAGGAAAGGAGATGAACTAACACAAAGGTAAATTGCTTTCTAAAATAAAACAAGTGCACATAAGTTAAATAAAATATGTCCGTGAAGTAATTTGTCTCTCTAGTTAAAGAACAGCACGGCATGGAGGGTTTTTTCTTTTTATAGCGGACATTCATTTTTTTGTAAGCTGTCTCTTTAAGTATGCATTTAATATGTTTTGGTCTGATTCAGAAGTCCAGGGTATACCTTTGAAGCAGTTTTAACTGTTATAGTGAAAAATTGTAAAAACCTTGAAGGAAGGTTATTCATTACTAATTCTAATCAATTTTTGGTGTCTATGTTTTAAACATAGCTGTATAAAAACAATCCTGAATAGACAGATAAAAAATAAACACTAAATATTCAAGAAGAAATTAGTAAATGTTGTATTGATACAACGAGACACACAGAATAAACTTCTCATGTGTGTCTCGTGTGGGTTTAAATTATGCCAGTATCATCAGTGATGAGAGTTTGCCTGAAAAAAGAAGAAATAGAATCTAATCAAAAATATAACTTAGACTGCACGCATCATTATTAAAAGGAGAAAGGATCTATAATGGAACTGCTTCAACAAACCACACAGTGCTGTTCTATACTAAGCAAAACTGCTCTGTGTGTGATCTCAGGCTATACAGAGACACCAGTGAAGACCAAGACTTTTCTGAAGTGAGGTGGGCATCCTAGACTTCAAAGTACATCTAACACAAAAGTTGTGCTGTAGAGACGACAACATGTCCTGAAGACATGTGTAGAGATGAGTGTCTCTGCCTTGCCTCTGTTGTACAAGCAAATCTTCATGCGTCTCTGACTTCACACTAAGCCACATGTCAAGACCAGGATACCTGGGAGCTGTTCTACTTCTAAGTGTCTGCCTCACTTTCTGGGGTCCTACAGAAAAAAAGAGGAGCTGGTAGCAAGAGTGTGCTGTTTTTGATTTGATATTAGACTAAGTAACAACCATGACTTTTAATATTTTTTTTTAATGCAAAGTCATTTGATAACTACTGCTTAATTACAAATTATTTTGTGGAATAAAGTACATGTATGTGTCCATGCATGCATAAATATGAGAAAAGCTATAAAATTAACTGAGTTGATATGAGATTTCTACAGTATGAATTATCTGAAGTTTAATAGATTTCCCTTTAACACAAATAATTTAAAGGTGCCAACTTTCTTGCAAAGACAGATGTGTTGACCTAAGTTTGAAATAAAACACTTTTATGGTGGCGATGGAAAGAGATGACAAGGGTAAGAGATATTTCTATTATTATACAATTGCTACAGCTTTCCTACAGGGACCCAAACAATATTCCTTTTACGCTGCGCTATCCATCATGATAATGAATGGCAGTAACTTATCCTGGGACATAAATTTGGCAAGCTCCAACAGCACTGTGACATAGCATTTAATTACAACGCATGTCTAATTGAGAGACCCCCCGGAAAATAGTGAGATGTCTCTCTGGCTGTGGCAGGGTTAAAAAACTTAATTAATTATGAGGCACCTCCCTCCCTCTTTATTCTGAGTCACTGGCGTCCCTGCCTCAGTGAGCTGATGACATTTTCAGCCTCCCTTTCATCCTTCAGAGAAATGAATGGCGTGGCAAGAGCGTTATCAAATGAGCTGTAGAGCCAGCCAGTGAATATGTCATTGAGTGTGACATATTCCCTGAGTGTGACTGCTCCCTGAGTGAATTGTGATTTATTTGTATGGCTTCCTCGTCATGTTAACTGACTTGCTACCCGACACCCCTCACCCCTCACCCCCACCCTGTAGTTGACAGGCTCACTAGATCATTTGGGGATCTCTAGGTGAGATGCTGGCTAATATACCTCCCTGAATAACAGTACCCCTGTGTTTGACCCCAGATGGCCCTCACTACATTCATACTACTGTTTCCATTTATTTCTCGCATAGACCTAATCAGTAGTATTGGCACTCCATTTCTTACTTGCAGGGCTGATGTTCTTGTCGGTGTGTTGTGGTGGGGTGTGCCGGTTCGTGGCTTCAAAGCAATACACTTGACTGCATGGCTGGTTTATCATTAGATCATAATGGAAGAAATTAGCACTTTCTGAGTTAATCTAAATGGATAATTCAAATTATGTGTCAAAGCTTTGTTTCACCTACAGCACAGTAGTACTATAAACACATGTGCTGACTTCAATGAGTTTGACACCAAGATCTGATCATAAGCAGGGATAGAACAAAACCCATCTATAAGAGGTGGTGTACTGTTATTATGCAGTAGTAATAACCAGTAGCAGTTGCTGAATCTTGACAACCCTGCACCATCAGAGAAACATCATCACAAAAGTCAGTTTAAAACACACAAACAAACACACGGACATGACAGTCATTTGCAAAACTAGTCTGCATAATTACTTAGTTTATTTTGAAGGAAAGAAAAATCAGCCACAGTAACCAAGGAATGCTTCAGAATGCTTCATTTGATGATTAAGGTGACTTGACCCCTGCAAAAATAATTTATTATTAGAATTTTTTTGTTGTATGCAAACTTTTGTATTATTTACACTGACATTTACTAGTGACAGAGTTAACTGACTGCATTTCTGTTCTATTCTAGAGTTGGACAGAAATGTTGCCATACAGGAAAATTTGCATCAGTCACATCTCCATATCTGGTGTGGAATTTATAAACTGAATGACAGTACAGTACAGTGCTATCCGAAGGTAGCTGTATAGCTTATGTTACATATGTCTGCAGTAAACAATGTTGGAAGGAAATGCAAACAGAACACATTTTCAATATTCAACAGAAAAATAGAACATGATCTAATTATTAAGATCTTTTTTCTTTTCAACTGGGTAAGTTGTAATGATTTTTTCTTGTATTGTGACGGCAATATTTATTCACTTGAAATAAGAACAGCCGAACGACTGGCAGTGGAACAAGATTGGCTATTGGGGTTAGAAACTTCTGGGAACATGACTTCGATCAGGTTGTGGCCACATTTTCATCAAGCCCACATTGAAATAGTTGATGGAAACATGCCATCTGGTGCCACAGCCATATATTGACTTGTTGTTCACTCTCTTTCCTTTTTAAAAAAAACATTTTGAACTACTTGATGTTGTTTGATCTGTCCCTGTTAACCACACTGTAAATAACAGCACTATTTTTCATGGAATAGCGTTTTTTTGTACAAAAAAAACCAGAAATGCAAATAAGTTTACAAGTAACAACTGCAGAGCCCTTGTTGATTGATAAACCTTTGTAATAACTGGTTGAATATTTGCTTACAAGAATAATTGGTAGTGCTAGCTTTACTGTTGGCATCTATTAAAGCTTTTGTCAAAAATATGACTTTTGAAACTCTGAAGGCAAAGTTTGAGGAAACTTGCATCAAAAAAATCTTAAAGTTGTTGACAAGGCACATACTGATCTTCTTGTACAAATAAATAAATAAATAAATGACTCACTTTAAAGTTGTCTGTGTTTGAATCAAGTTTCTGTGAATATGTAATGCATTCATCAGCCTTTCAATACGCTTCCAGTACCTCTGTTTGGCAGAATCAGCACTTACATGAACATTTGAGGTTTGGTAACACAGGGACAAGCAAAGGGACTGTGGAAAACCGTCTTACCTGAAAAAGGTGATACAGCTTACCACATAATCCTTTTACCATCCTTATACATGTGTGTCATATACACTCATGCCCGTGTGCTGTTGCCCCACCTGAGCTTGATTAGTGAATTCCTGAATCTGAGGTGCAGTGTTGAAAGGCTGCCAGCAGACACTCAGCAGCAAATCAAAAGCTTCACTGTAGAATCAAAAGAGTTCAGTCTTTCTCTGCATAAACATGAGAGCAATGAAGGTGGTGGGCTGCTCTGAATGTGAGCCAACTCTGACACCCTCAGTGGTTCCTGCACACTTAGCTGTGTGTGCTGTCAAATTCAGGTGTCATTTTAAGCCAGGTGAAATTACTGTTATGTACTTTATCTCTCACTTAAATCTAAATAGAACATTTTGTGGAAATATTACAATAATGCATATATTGTAATGATAATGTAATGATATTTGCTCTTTTACCTTACAGCATTGAATATTTGTGCTTTCTCAGATGGTCTTTGAGATTGACCAAAGACAGACAATGTTTTCTTTTTTCTTACAGCAGAACAAGTGACTCAGCACATGAGATTTTGAAAACGTAACCAATGGTTATTCACAAATTTCTTCTGTTCTTCCATTCTAACTTGGAGGCAAAACAAAAAGGGTAAATTTGTTAGTGTTAGTGTTATTAGGGGGGATTATGATGTTAATACATCACATCAAAGAGCCTGAAGTAAAATGCAAGTGCCTTCATTATGTTCTACGTATATGCAGCACAAATGCTACTGTTTACCAATCAGATCATCTGAAAAGGTAAATAGCCTACAGCATTAGCTTCATGAAAAAGAAAACCTAAATAAAAACAATTTCACCCATTGCTTCCTTTATAGACGTTGATGGAGAAACTTTCACCACAGCTACCATTAGCCGCTGACAGCTCCTGTCACATCTGCTGCACAGGCAGGGAAAATGACAAGTGATGAAAGGGCTAATGAGTGTCACTGTTATGTCTCAAAATTTCTTGTAAAATCTCATATTAATCTCATTATCTCATCTCGTATCCCATAAGTAGAAAATCCATCCAAATTTCAGATAGGACAAGATACATGTTAAAATCTGAAAAAAAAGGTATTTAGGAAGATAAATTATTGTGAATTGTTTAGTTGCATGTTGATAATCTATTCAGTTTTCTCTTTTGTTCATGTTCTCGGTATAAAATTGACAAATACACTTGTTGTGTTGATGCTAAAAACCCATGTGGCGCACCTGTTTCCTTGTAGAAAATTGGGTCAAGAATCAATAAGAGAATTGATAAAGATCTTGATTGATAAGAAGATAATGTCATTTCTATCAATAAAGTCTTAACAAATCCCATCAATAAACTGGCTTATGTGCTCCAAACATACTCCAAATTTCCTTTATTAGTACACCGAGAAGAAGCCATCAAAAGCAAAGAATAACTAATAGTGATAGGGCGCACATTTTTGTAAAATTGTTAAAGTGTATTAATACAGTCAAATTCCAAATACAATTGTTGTCTTTCATATATTTTTCTGTTTGTTCCCTCAGACCGCTAAACGTGTCAGAAACTGAGATTTTATAATTGCATTGTCATCTGGCAAAATCACCATTCAAGTAACACAAAGGTCCACAGAGTTGCTGTGTCAGAAATACTTTGGTAAATAAATCCCTTTTCATGCATGTATACTAGAAAGAAAAGTAGTCCAGTTAACTGGCCAAATCAAACTTGAAACTTAGCCTAACCTAACTGTTCATGTAACCATGCAGATTATATTAAAATTATATTATATTATATTATTATAACACAACTTTGTCTAGTCCCAATACTTTGTCCAAAGTTTGATAAAACTTTGTCCTCTGTGTACAGAGAGTTCAGATAAAAACAAGAAGCAAAGTGAAAAGCATGCAGCATGGGATGTAATCTTATTAGAATAATGAACATCAAGAGGACACCCTGTAGTCCCTGTGCTGCTGTTCACTGTGTTATACAGACTTTCGTATTAGTGCCAGTCCTGTCTCTGGTAAATGTCATGCAAACAGACAGGTCATTTACATTTTTGATAAAATGATCCTGCATTTTTTATTTGTCTTTGAAATTAAAGACTCCTTTAATCATTGTGGAAGGAGGGGGACCTAGCCGACGTACTCATGTGTTTCTGATTGCATTAGAACTGATGTGGCGTGGCATGATGGATATTTAATAGTTGCGCTGTCCCTCTATATCATGTCAGGAGCCTGACACACAGAGATGCTGTGGAGCTCTCCAGCTTAGACAGAATTGCTTTAATTATTAGACCTATCATATTGGCTTCAAGATAGGAGGATGGTTAAGGAGAGTGGGGAAGAGAAGGGAGAAGGAGTACAGACAGGCAAAAAAAGGCCATGCGAGACAAGTCAAAAGTTGTTGTCAAAGGTTTTAAATTAGTTTATCAGATATTTGCTTATGGTGATGGTGGTATCAAACTGACATGCCATATCCTGTTTGTCTGCTGTGCTTTCTTCTCCACAGGTCTCATAGTGGGGCCTAATTGCTATGTGTATCTACTGAGGCTGTGAAGAGCCCACGGCAGCCCTGTAGTGCCCCAGGCAGTGTGCTGATCAGACCTCTCCCTCGGCTGCGCTGAACTGTCATCTTCTACGGCTGTGTGTTTTTATATTGCTTTAGAAAATGTATTCTAATTGATTAAAAAGATCAAATGTAGGCCATGCCAATGAGTATCTCAAAAGAAGCATAAGAAGCATCACAGTTGCGTCACCAGTACCACCAGTACCACATTCGTCAGTGCACAGGCGCTGGCAAGCCTATTCTTGATAATCCAGAGCTATAATGAAGGAGCATAAAACGGCCATACAAATTTTCCAAGAATATTTTTTATGGAAATAAAGGGGACAGATGAGAGCAGAGGCCAGAGAGTGATTATGTGAGGGAGAACAGCCACTCTCACGTTGGCACCTCCAGCTTGCGGGCCATCTGCTTAGAGGGCCTGGAAATGAGGATGACAATGCTAATCACTTCCATGGAGGCCTGACTGGTGTGGATGAATGGCCATCCCAGGCTCTAAACACACTGAGTAGCGCTCATCACACAATGTTTTTGTCTGGGCATGCCAGGTCCGCAAGCCTCCACCAGCCCCGCCCTTTTCCTGTACACACTCCATCACTCAGTGGCAACATGTGTATGGCTTCCTGTCAATTCAGGAAGTCTTGGTTCATGTCCCAGCCACATTAATGGACTAGGCAGAAGATACTTAGTAATTTCCTATTTCCCTATTGAAGCAATTGTTGTCGGCCATTCTCATTCATCTCAGTCAAAAAAGGTCATTATCTGTTTCTTGTTTCTGTATTAGTTGTGTCTTTCTCATATTCAGTCCTTCATCCAAGAAATCTGGCAGTCACTTCTTTTAAGGTGTATTCTTTGGGTCAGTGACTTTAAAATCCGAAGCGTCACGATTTGTGCTGAATATATATTTGTTAATGGAGTCTTAACATTTGTCACAGAGGGAGTTATTGTGCACTGTAGCCCAAGGTGAAATCAAATAATCAAAGCAAGGGAAATTATCTTGACAACCAGATCAATCTAGTGACACATGAATTTTCATGACTGATGGCTCAAATCCAATAAACAGGGTTTTGAGGTAGAGAAAATGCCTCTTTAATTCCTTTGTCTTTTGGAAATATGACACATTACATGAGCAAATAAAAGGCTGTGCCAAGACTGTCTTTGGGCACAGGGTGGGGGGGTTCATTAAGGTCCATAGTCTTAACTTTTCTTCCTGATGGTTTCCAGCTGTAGTGTGGTACATTGTCATCTTCTTGGGGCTTGCTTTTGTGGGTATCCCCATAACTGAATGTGAAGTGGACCAGCTGTCTGGCAGCCGCGTTCTCTTTGCCACTGCTTGGGGTAACCAATAAACTTTCATGTTTTTCTGTCAACAGAGGTTACCCCAAAGCCTGCTATCTGAACTATAATTTTGTGTGATATGAAAGGCTGATAAGGAATAACACAGAGTGGCAGCTAAATATGGCATGGGCACATTTTTCAAGAATTTATTTCAGATGTTTGACAGTTTAACTGTAAGTTGTAGGTCATCCATCTACACTGTTAACCCCCCAAAACTATTGAATTGGGTACAAAGTTTTCATAAAAAATGATGTATCTGTTAAAATGATGATAATGCAGAATTGACAACTGCTTTTGTTACACTCCTAAATTTGTTCTTTAATTTGGACAAAAATGAATAAGCTGACAAATCTTGTTTGAAACTGATTAACAAATTATTCAAGGATTCTTTATTGTCATTTCGACAAATGTTAAAAACATGGAGGGAAACAAAACTGGTTACTCTGGTCCCGGTGCAAGCCCAATGATGAATAGAATAAAAAAGTAATAGCTAACTAAGGACATATACAATACATACACACATATATATATACACACATGATATTAAATAACATTGAGGTTTGCATCAACAGAGACCTTGGCAGATTGCAGGGCAGGGCCGGGGATAGGGCATTTAAAAAAAAAAAACTGCTGACTTAGATGCATAAATAAATTGATCTCCAAATATATTTGGGTGACCAAGCTAATAAAGTCCCTCTTTTGGAAAACAGGAAAGAGGTGAGTGGATGAGTTGTGGATGAGCCGTTGCTTTCATGACTCATCATAAGATTATTAGTTGGACTCATCTGGATTTGAATTACTTTGTTTTAATTGGATTATGATTGTATTACAATAAATTGGATTATAATTGGCTTGAATTGGAAGCTATCTTTGAGTTGCCTTGAGATAACTTGTTGTGATTTGGTGCTGTATAAATAAAACTGAATTGAATTTTCATACCATTTACTAAGGAAATTTGCGCTCCCCAAAGTGTGACTAAAATATTTTATGAACTCTAGTCCTTATCTTTATCTGAATGACTTTTATGATTGCAAATTAACACGTTAAAGTATGAGTACAGTATGAGTATAATCTTGCTCATTCTAAGGTAATCTCTTTACATTTGGAACACTGCAGAGTTTGTTTGACTCTGCAGTTTGGGGCCCCTTCATGAATTGAATGTCCTGCTGTTCAATGCCAGAGGATGGCATTAAACATGAGCTGGACATTCAATTTGTGAAGGGGCTAAACTATATAAACTTTTTTTGTGATTTGTTATGCTTATGTGGAGTTTGTCATTAAGTTTGCTTGACAAGGAGAGAAGTATTGATAGAAAAAATGTCTCATCCTTTTTTGCATAAAGGTCATCCCACAGGATGTTACAGGCAACTAATAAAGTCTGAAGAAATGCTCACAATATCAGTTGGAGAAAAAAATGTGTTTAAACATGATAATTGTTTCCTTCTAATCCTACTCAGTACATTTAAGGCTCTTACAATGGGTTAATCATGAACATTTGGGTTTTTCAGTTCAAGATTAGCTGTGTGAGAAATGATATCCCCTTTTTTTTCTAAAATAGAAATGATTTAATTACACACCAGGCACATCAGTGATGTCATGACTAAAATTCCATAAAGTTTAAAGAAATTTTTTTTTGTTATATAGTCCAAACTTATATAGCTCATTGAGAGTGGGAGGGCAGGGTTTTACTGTGTGTTTCTGTAGCTGGTTCACACTGCAGCAGTTCAACTTTCATGCTGGCCCATGTCGGAAAGCACTTCATTCTAATGTGCTGTGGCTTTTCAAAACCCAATCCCAAGTAAGAAATAAAAGCCTAGACAACTGCATTACTGTCCAGCCTGTCAGCTTTGTTAAATATAAGCTCCATCCTGCCTGCCAGAGCCTTAAAAGCTAAGCTGGCAGAGCGCAGGACTCAAAGTGACAAAAGCAGATAGCTGCAGCTGTGATTTTAGGAAAGGAGAATGGACACTTAAATGCATTTTTCTACGTTTACAAGGAGTTCATTCTGTTCTCTATGAATCAATAATAAGAAGCATGCAGGAGACCTGAGATACAATTAACCACTCTGGGGTACTTCCCCTGTCACTACAATAAGATTTAAAGTCAACATGCTGTCTGGTGCTATGGAAGTCATGTTTCCCCTTAGCTCCAGTGAGCCTGTCTTATGGGGCTGAACAAATCAAAGTAGCCTAGAAAAAACACGTTTCCTGTTGCAAAATCTCGCGTCCCATGCTGGAAAATTAAAGAAAAGAAAAAAAAACTTGTGCAAATGTCAAGAGTGTGTTACATCTGCTACGAACAAGTGCAAAACAAATGTAAATGAATTCCCATTGTAGTGTAAGGGCTTCCCTGTCATTTCACTGACGACTTAGATCATATTACAATGTGGGACATAAAACTGAAAACATTTTCTAATGGTATTTCTCTCTATACTCTTTTTTATATTAATTACCAGTATGATTCTCAAGTCAGGAACATTTAAGCATATTTGAAAAGTGTTTTCTCATATTAGATTAACGTGTGCCTCAGTTGGTGGCTCAAATCCCTGTGCATTGCATTTGGATATTGAAATGTTTCATGCAATTATGAAAACCTCATTGCTCTCATAAAATGTCCATAAATTCAATTGCAGTTTGTGTTGAGGTTGTGATGCACTGCATCAATACACCCAGACATCTTTTCTGATTCAGTGAGTTGTTTGATCGAGGAAAAAAAAAACAAGAATAGTCAAGAATTATATTTAAGCTGAGACAACCACAGAAGATGAAGGAGACTTTGTATCTGAGCCACAGTGGGACGCATAAATAAATGAGTAAATTGGCTCCAGCTGTATAATTGTGATACAATGATATTCCCTTATTCAACCAATTCTCTACAGGATTAATAGAATCTATACTCATGGATATGGACTTGTTTTGAGCTATGGAATAAATGGTCTCGCTGAATAAATTTGTCAGTTTGTGTAAAACTATGAAGCTAAAAAGTAAATCTATACATGTGAGTGTATATCATAAAATCAAATCCACAATTTTATATCCGCAACTGTTACATCAGCTTGAGGCTGAGATGTCAGCAGACCGGTGCTTAAAGAAGCAAATACCAAGCAGGGAAACTTACAGAGTGAAAAAGAGGAAATCATAAAAATGATTCCCAAATCAGCAGCTAAATATCTTTGAGTTGAGTTACAGTGGCTCCAGACTGATTCACGTGTTGTTAAGTGATGAATGCCTTTGGACCACTTGTGTATATTGTGAGTGAATCAATGTTTTTTTTTGTTTGTTTTTCTTTAGAAATTTGGCTTTTTGGTATATAAAGGTGAAATCTATATTAAACGCTTACTAACATTTCACAACCTACCCCGAAGTCAGTATGTTAAATGACTAATTTGCTCTATTTCAGTGTGAGTAACACCACAATTAAGCTTTGGGGGATGTTTTAAGAGGGTGCTTGATTGACATGAGCCTGTCATGTTCAGCAACAGATTGACTTGCCTAGCTCCATTAAAAAGGCTTGAAAACACCTTTAGAAAAAGCTGTAAGTGTGACAGCATTTACAAATGGGATTTAGCTGCTTTATGTTCAAAGGTAAGGCGTCTCATTCATTTCATGGTTACCAAATTCCCACCACACAAGCATAAATGGGAGCCAGTGCAAGATTTGACCGATTGTCTCTGACTTGTTCGTTTAGATTTCAGTGATTAATATACTGTAGCTGCTTTTATTGTTGAGTTTAACCCTATTCATACATAAGCTCTTCATATTATTGTACTCCACATAAGCATGTCAGTTCTTAATGAACTAAGGAAAAACTATAATATGACAAAATTATTTAAATGTGAGAAATTAGTCAGTTTAATGTCAGTTTATGCAGCATTTCAGTCGACAGTTGAGAGCTTTCTCATGATTTTCTTCTTTTTCTTTCTCTTTTTTGTTTCTTTAGATGTTGGTCATACACTTAGATTGCTTCATGTGAATTGATTCCAGTACAGCACCACAAAAAGCCTTAGTGGAATGGTCTGACGACAATATGCTTGAAAGATGAGGAACTCACTCGTTCCAGCCATTTACAGCAAACATTTTCTACAAAGTGCTCCAAACTGAGCCATTACACGATTGAGGTGAAAATATTTGCTTTTATCACCCATCTATTTGAACACCGGACATATCCACAGCCTCCTAAAATACCCAGTGTGTAGCAATCACAGCCTTGCTTTGAATGTCATTTCCAAATAATTTACCAGCTGTAATTAGCAGACTCTAGTTATCGTCACAGTGCTTTGTGGATTCTTTAAAAAAGGAGAAATTGAGTGCACTGAAATAAAAGTGTACATTAAAAGTGTTGTATATGTACACATAGTCTGTATATACATCACTGATGATTGCACACACCAATTCCAAATAAAAATGACCTCTGGCTGACAAATTAGAAATAAACCTGTTTGACAGGCCCCGTTTGGTTAGAACAAATGCGAGACATGAAAAATTGTTTGACACACTTTCATAAAAGCAAGTGGCGGAAACCCATCCTTTAGCATGTGGTAATGGCCTCTCGTTGTTAGATTCAATGGAAAAAGCTATTCATACTGTTATGTGATTGAAAAGAAAATTGATTCCTTTTGATGTTATAAATGTGTCTATTACCGCATTTGCACACAAAATTTCTATGGAAATTATAGAGAAAGGAGTGATTCTTTGTAGGAAACACTTGGGAATGACATATTGAATTCTATTCCTGCCCGAATATCAATATAGTGTTCTAGAACAACTCTAAAACTATATGATTTTTCACAGGGCTGAAAGGCTCAAATCACTACACTACATATATATGAAAAAAGGTTAATGGTTAGATATTTCTTGTATTCTAATGAACAGCCTCTTCAATTTACTACTAAAGTTATGAGAAACTTTTTCTCTTCTGCATGATCCATGATCGTTTAGGAGCAGCTTTTTTTTCTGGCAATATTTGCATGTGGTTGTGTGCTGTCCTGTATCATGTTTGCAGTACACTGCTAAAAGTAACAATAAGTAATAATAGTAATAATTGTCTAGTGCTTGTCAGGCGATTGAAAGGTTAATTTGAGGTCAACACATCTGTTTTGGATTTTATAGGTGAAATGACCAAATCTATTAATGTACTATACAGAAAAATGTCAAAGGATGATTATTTTTTTTATCTGTCTTATTTGTCTGGTTAATGACTTTGTCTTTATCCTGTTAAAAAAGTAGGTAGAAATTTCCATAGTAACTTAGCCCTTTGGACATAGTCTGATTATTTGTTTTAGACCAGTAACTGTAACACAAAGGTTTTCAGTTTAACCATAATTAAGAGGACAAAACCCTAGATGTTAGGCATTTCTGTTTCAGAAATGGCTTTTACTGATTCTTAATATAGCTGCCAACAAATTCTCAGCTACAAAACATAATATAACCCAGCAGGGAAAAAAATGCTTTCACTGAAGTATTGTCATTAAAGCCAAATACTGAAAGAGCTTAGGTTTAAAGGCTAAGAATACAGAGCAATGCCAGCAAGTATAAAGATATAAATATAAAAAAAGTCTTAATATCAAGGAATTTAATGTATTATTTTTCCCCAGCTTAGATCATATAGTGATGTACGCCTCGTCTACCTTTTTTAAGTTTTTAATGATTATGTATATTTGTTTTGTATCAACTTGAAGACTGAACTTGAAGAAATGTGTCCAATCCCTGTAGCATTTTAAATGGTGCCAAACATCTTGTCCTTTTTAAAGCTATAATTGACTCAAAAAATGTTATATTTCACATTTTAGGCAAGTGAGAATAACTCTGTACAAGAAGAAAGAATGTTCATAATTAGATGTATTCAGGATTTCAGGTTGATAGTGTGACGAACATAATCTTGTACATTAGAATATATCAAAAAGGAATCACCACAGTTTGTTGCCCTTGGAGAGTGCAGACAGAGGTTGGAGAAATATTTAATTCCTGCCTGAATATGTACTTAACTTCAAATCAATCTGACTTAAACTTCCCACGTTAGCGCTTTTAATTGGTTCAAATATAAATTTGGGTCTGAATCTCTGAGAAGGAAGATAATTCCATTCATTTTACTCTTTTTACTGCCAATAACCTTCAGATAAGCTTCATTGATTAAGTTCCTGAAGAAACCATGTTGAGTATTTTCCAAACGAGTGTGTGAGGTTATATGTTATAATGTGGCAAAACTGCTCACAAAAGAATCCAAAAATCTAAAAAGAAATATTTTCTGTGTAGCACGCCTCATAATTTAACCCATCGGTGAACACAGACTGCTTTCTGATCAGAACACTACAACATTATTCAATTGCCTTAATGAGTGTATTTAAAAACTATTCAGCTAAGCTCATATTTGATATTTTAGACCTGTTGTAAAACATTTTGAAGTCCCAGCAAATGGTTGTAATGGCTTCCTTTCAAAATTGTGATAATGATTATGATTGTATTCAAATGAAATGAAATCTCAAAGACTGCGATGCAAGTCACTGTTACTAACTCAAGCGCATCAGTCATTTTCTCATTCTTGCAGGAGAACTGTCAGTTCACTCGGAGATACTTTTGATGTCAGACACAAAGGGATAATAATTGCTTTAATTCAAAGGTACACTACTTACAATTTCAATCAGTTTTCAGTCTGTGATCAAAAGATGTTTGCAATATACTCTTGAGCGATCCAGTCCCTGAGCTGGAGGACAGATTTTCCCAGAATGTTTAGTTAATAGAAAAGCAGATGGCACTTCTTTTTTCTGCACTCGTGACATTAAAAAGAAGCACAAAGTTTCCACACGATGGAACATAAAACCAAAACATCATGATTAAAATGACTGTGTTATATTAGAGGTAGGAAATATAGGCTCTAATGAATCCTTTTAAATTAGAAATATTCTTCAATTTTGGTGCTTGAAGCAAACCGTCCCAGGCTGGATGGAATTACCCACTATGTGAATAGATCTTCAATCATTTTTCAAAATTTTCCCGATTTTTCATTAGAATCCATAGGAATACTGAGTAAGTCAAGCAAAGTGGTAGATTTGTTAACGTGATGGATGCGACCTGAGGACAACGGGATATTAATTTGCATGTGATTAGCAAGACTGTGATTGAGTGGATACAGAAGTGGCATGCTGTGGTGTGCTGTTGCCGTGTCTAAGGTTGTCATCCGGCATGTGTGAGTCTGAGAGAATGTGTACTGTGTGTGCACACGTACAAGTGTGTGTGTATTTGAGTGTAAAACAAGCTCAGTGGCTGCAGGTGTGAAAATAGCCCAGGCTGTGAACTCCACACACTCCAGCATCCTCTCTCACTTCCTCTCCCACTCATTTCTTTTTCTTTTTCTCTGATTTGGTATTACACTGCTGCACTCTGCTCATTTGCATTTGCTCCTGTCACCCCTGAACCAGTCACAAGCAGAACCTCCAACCTCTTTTTCTCTCCTTAATACAGTCAGACACACCTAAAGAAAAAAAAAAATCTACTATGATCATTCACAGCATGTCACATTTTTGGGGCATGATTTGGTTGAAACTTATAATACATGTCTAACCACTGTGCTTGTGGATATTCATAATGAAATGATGACGTCACGGTTTCTTCAGAGCTGGAAATAACTACAGTGACTCATGATGTAATTACCAAAAGCACACAAAAAGATCATGTTTTGTTTAGCCTGCTGTATGACTTATTTGTGTTTATTTAGGGAATCTAGCAGGTATGAGCCATGCTTTGAATTCACTGCCTGTTCCCAACATTGTATAATGAAAACTGTTCACATAGAGTGAATAATCTAATTTCATTGTTCCACTTGAGCTTATGCAAGAGGATGTTAAAAAAAAAAATCTGAGCTCTGTTGTCAAAAGCCTTGATGCTTTTTAAATGTCTAAACTTAGTCACTAAATTCTGCAATTTGGCAGCATCTTCCTCTGCACCCATCTGCATCAGTCTGTGAGGGCTCATCGGGTCACTCTGAGGCCGACCACATGCTGCTCAAAAACTTTTAAGTGTACCAACTGAGCACACCAACTACTGATGCTTCAGCATCAATATTTCATTCAGAGACAGATACATAACCACAGACCAGACAAAAACACAAACGATGTGTTTTGAGTCATTACGAAATTACACATTTAGATAAACCCCGCGTTAATGCCCATTGGCAGTTTATAAAGTTTTGGGAGAGTTACAGAGGTTTGACTGTATAACATTTATCAAATATGTTTAATACTATGAGTTTATTTATTTAGTTTAGTTCTTTTCAAATGACCTTTCGGAGACAGTGGGCTAAAAAATGGCAAACTTTTACATGAAAAGGAACATTTACCTGTTCAGTTTTTATTGTACATGTAATGGAAAAGGTTGACACTTTTGGACAGCTTTTGGTAAAATAATATGGCATTACCAGTGGACTCTACTGCTTCTGAGCGCATCACATTATGGCTGTGATGTAATCACTGGAGCCGATATCAGCCACTTGTAACAATGCAAAGCTCTTGATTCTGTCTTTCACCCAGTGCCACATCTCAGAAGTGTCTAATAATTAACTGCCAGTGCAGCTCTGCTAAAAATACACCATTAGTCTATTGTAGAAAGATGCCCCTTCGGACTGCACAGCACATGTGAGCCACGTAGGAAGTTAGGCATAATAAAAAAGTCATAATAAAGTCATAATAAAAAAAATACCAGCGAAGACTCTCAGTTGTGTAGTACTTTACAACATCAGCCTGTGGTCTTGATGGACAACACAAAAATGATGACACAAATTTACTGAAGTTTTGGAAAGAGACAGTTGAGACTGAATGACAAGCACTACGGCTCATGTAGAAACTTTTTCTTGAATGACATTCACTGAAATGTGTTAATACAAACATTAAAGGAGAAATTTAAGCCATGAAGTAGCTGAATCATAGAGTTTTGTTTGCAGCTTTCTGAGGTCCGTGCTGGACACTTTTCAGCTGCCTGAGGTGTATACTTCGACTTAGTGCAAATGAGTGGTGGTCAACTTGACATCACATCTCTTGAGATGCAACACAACTCTACCAGAATGCTTTGCATCACTGTTCAAATACACGTTAAATGGAAAACACTTAAATGTTGGATGCACTGATACACTGTTGTGTATGTTTTTATTTTATCCCATTGTGTTTATAGTTTGATTCGAGCACAATAGATTAGGCATTCAAATATTTTACTGAGTTCATTTATCCAAGCATCAGGAGAAGCTGAATATATCAGGTGACTTTGGTCATGGATCTGTGCTGTTGAAAATGCTGCGATTAAGTCCAATAAAGACACAATAAACAGAATTGTAAACTCACTCGAGGGACAAGTCAGGTTTAATTTATCCAAGCTCCATTCTTCTCAGGGACACGGTGTGTTGTTAATGAAGTCTTATTAAATAAGAAGGAGTGTTTGACTCTCGCTTTGGTACAGAAAACACAGCAGTTCCTTTTTAAAATGTAGTTTGATGCCACAAAACATTCAATTCTGCAAAGAACCTTGGGGCATTATAAAAGCAAACAAGTATCAGATGACACAGTCTAAGCAGGGAGTTTACATCAACCACTACAAACATAATACACTCAGATGTTGCAAATCCTACAGAATGAAACCATTTAAACCCATTAAGAAAGATTGATGGTGATATACTGTAGTTTTAGCATGTTATTTCTATATGTATATAAATATATTTACATTATTATCATTATATATATAAGTATATATATATATATATATATATATATATATATATATATATATATATATATATATATACTAATATAATCCAACTGAAACTAAAGGATGCTTTAAGTTCTTCTAAAAACATTATACAGTTGAAGAAAATGGGTAAAATAATGATGCAGAACAATCCTAAGCTTTTACAAGTCACAGGTCAGCCTAATTATGTCTTCTCATGAAAAATAAGCCTGACCCTGTACATCTCATACAATTGTGCATTGATTTTCTAAAGAAAGTGTGTTTAATAAATTTAGCTACTGGAGCAGGACCAGGTGGTCAATCATTGTCCCATTCTCAAAGCCCTTGATGAGCGCTTAGAAAGATCACAGAAATAATACAGCATTGTTCTCTCTAATTACAGCATGTCAGACAAGAGCGGATTTGCATTTTAAACAAGCACTTGTTCTGATTGAGGAACAATTGTTATATATTTCATTAAATGTGTGAGCCATGCAGAGGGCAGCAGACTCCCTCCAAACAGCAAGAGAAGATGCAAACCACAAAGAATCCAGTTTTACTGGAACAGCAATCCATCAGCAATTCAAGACACTCTTTTATATATGTTTGTTTGTTTTCATTTATTTTACACTTATGCATACTTTAGTGATATTTTCCTCCCACCAACGATTAATTTAATCTCTCAGCCTTCTTCAAGGTCTTTTTATATCACCCCCACTCTGAGTTCAAGCAGAAATGAGAGAGGGTCTGAGGAGAAAAGGAGAGGAAGTAGAACTAAAACAAGAAGAAAGAATCAAATACCCTTTAACAGTTTTTGACTGCTTTTGCTCGATTTTCTCAGAGTGGATTTGAAGCAGGGCTGGGCTGCTTCCTGAATATCTTACAGCCTCCTCAGTGTCTTTATCTACAATTCCACTTATTTACGGATCACTGGAGGAACATCTGCTCCAACACTTGCCCCAAATCTAAGAAGTGATGTTTTGCAATATACCATTTAATTTTTAATGCAGAAATTCAGTTCTCCTTCAAAACAGAAAAACTTTCATAGATAAGCTCCTTTTGATGACAACTAAAGAACATCCAATAGCCTGGAAAAATACTAGAATTCAAGGGATAAACAAAACCGCAGCAAACAAACAACTACAGTTATGGTAAACACTGCAAAAGCTGACAATATCACAGCAAGATTAAAGTCACTGCGCTATTTTATCTTAGTTATAAACAAGTTTGAATACAGCTAATCAGATGGGATAAGTCACAGTATGTCAAAGAATGCACAACACAAAACTTTCCAGGGGAGTTTCAGTTTTACAGAAATGCTAACAAGGAGAGGTCATGCTCCATTATTGGCAGAATCAAATCATAAACAGTGAACTTAATGTACATAAACTTTAACACATACAGACCTACAACACCTGCCTCACACAGAGGTTTAGAGCGAGCAATCTTGTACAATTATTCTGAAGTACATTCCTGGAATTGGTACTGATCCCTTTTTTTCCCCTGACAAGAACAAGAAAGTTGTTATGCACCTGCATGTGTTCATCTGTACACATGCAGAAATACAGGCTGGCCTTACGCCAACACTCCACACTTCAGCCACAGCCAAGTGCTACACATATTTGATTTGCAATACAGTATAATAGGCCATCAGCTTAATTATTACTGAGGAGTTATCATTTTGAACTTTCTGTACAGAATTACTGGAATGAAAAGAATGGCTCATAATACTAACATGTGCACGTGGCTCAACAACAATGCTGTTCATTGAGAACAAATCTAAATTACTTTTTTTGTGTGTTTTTCATTCCCATTGTACTGGTTAAGAGAGAAAAAAAGACAAGAAGGAGCAACAACATTTCAGTTTAACAGATATTTGCATATTATGACATGGGGTGACGTCCTTTCATAAATTATGATTAAATACATGGAAGACATGTATTACAACAAACAAAGCTTGCATTTATTTGTTCTAATGCGGTAGTACAGTAGCAGTTATTCGTTTCTTACTCACCAAGAATGATCCAGTAGATATCAGGCAGAAAGATAAATTATTAAAATAGTTTAATCACTCTCAGTTTGTTGTAATACAAACACTTAATTAATCAGGAATAATTATTTACTCCTGTAAACACTGAGATATCTTTATAAGATAACAATAAAGTACTGTGTTTGTGCCTGTTTGAATTGTATTATATTGTACAAACTACTGGAATTTATTTAAACAGTTTATCACTTTAAATGAGATTACAGTATGTGACACTGCAGATTTTTACATATTTTGCATTCTCTATTAGCATGTCACCACTTTACAAGCTTTCACATGTATAACAAATCCTTCACTGGCCTTTGGCATATTTCCAGACTGCAGTCAAACAGTCTTGGGACACATTTATTGGAAAAAAGTTAAGTTGTCAAGTTAAGAACTATTGGCCTGTTTCTCTATTTTTGTTCCTTTATATATATATATATATGTCTATCTAATTGTTGTTGTCTTTTACACGTAAATCAGATTTCCTGTCATCGATCAACTTTCCTTGAGCTTAATCATTCTGGTTTTAACACTGGCCAAATTACCGAAACTGTCACAGACAGAGATTCAGTAATTTACTTAAAGGCAGTCAGAGCTGCAGCTCAATCCTCAGCTTTTGTCTCAGGCCTATTAGCAGGTTTTTACACAGTAAAAGCTTCCTTCCTCCTCTTGCTGTTGCTAAGATGGGCATTTCAGGCAAAGGACACTTTTAGTTGGAATCCTACTATATGGCATGAACATCCAGTATTTAATGTCCTCTTCACAGGGGTGCCCCAAAGCTTTATGCTAAGGCCCCTTGCACTTTGCAATATACACAACCTCTATGACTTGGCGATTCTCTTAGTCCTTTATTCCTTCATTTTATGGCCCCACATTGGTTGAACAACCTATCAACCCTCAAGGATATTTTCAAGACTTGTGGCTCGTCTGAATTGACTGGAACTTTTCTCTTTCACTTTTCTTTCCACACTGCGCTCATGAGGTCAGAGCTTTGCCAATGTAGCATGAGGGTCAACAAAACACTACACAATCACCTTTACTGTAAAAACTGTAAAAAAAAAAGAAAAAAGAAAAACTTAGTATGACAGATCATTCATTATAATTTAGCTGATGCCTGCAAGCTTTAACAATAAGCTTCCTGGACACACTGTCAACTGCAGGTTCCAGTTTTTGGTTTCTTCATCTGTCTTTGTGTCGTGTGAGTGTGTGAGTGGGCTGCTGGACAGAAAATACTGTGTATTGTTGATGTCACAATATACAGTATATCGATGTCGGGAAAACATTTTAATAATATACACGAAAGACGAAGTTCTCCAGGCATATGTTCAAAATGATGGAAATAGTAAGCAGAAATATTTAGAAAAATAATGTCAACTAACTTACATTTTTTGACTGTTATTTAGGGATAGGATCCAGCCCAATCCTGCACTGGATTAACTGGGTATAGAACATAGATGGATGGATGATTGTCATTCATTCGTTTGATAAAATAAATAAATTAATATATAACTGTCCTATATCTGTTCATTTTAAAAACACCTCTGCAGGTAATTAAACTAAAAAATGTGCATGGTGTAGTAACCTAGCATCAAAGACAGTTTACCAGTCAGATCTGATGTTATTGTATGGTGTGAGTCAGGAGTTACACCCTGACCAAACTGAAACAGTGAATAACACCCTTAGACTCATGTTTGCCAAGTATGTATGGGGCTGTTTGTATTGGATGCAGGTCATGCAACTGATTTTATAACAACACACAGTCAGTGCAGTGTGCTTTGCAATTTCTTCTTTGCTCACTTTGAGTAAAGTATAAACTGAATTATCCGTTGTGTATATTTCTATACAATATTTTACCATCCCCTTTTCACCGCTATTTGAAAAACCTCAAAGCTCCATTTTGGCTTTTCTGGCAGGTATTTATTTAACTGCTTGTTTTAAAAAGGCTTTAAACCTGTCTATTGATACATTTCCAATTTCACTATGGGATAGTTTCCTGTGTATAGTTTGAAAAAAATGACCTGTAAATAAATGGACTTTGTATTTGAACATCTTCCTGTGCAAGTGAGCCCTTCGGAACCCAGAGATGTTTCCATTTGTGTCTGCCTTGTAAGATCTGTGCACAGCCCCTTCCCACTGTACCTGCCCTTAGCTGACCTTCTCCTATGTTTTACTTGGCATACGGTATATCCATCATAGTTATACTGATCTCTCACTGTAGCTTTGTAGAAGGCAACAAGTCAAGATCAAGTCCAAAGTAAACAGTAATCTGATGGATGGATAATTCAACAAAATATAGCTGACTGATTATTCTTACAGTTTTAGGATTTGTTGATGTTATGGTGGCAAGTTCACTGAAACTATCTTTGACTTTTATTGAATATGCTCTCATATCTTTTGTCATACACATCTCTTTTATGATGTACTTCACATCTAATGCTGTTTATGGTCTTTTTGCAGTGGTCAGTTTGAATATACTAATTTATTCATTCTCTAAATGGCTTGTACTTAACACATGAGAAACACACACAGTCAGTGGAATATGATTCTGGTGTTTTATTACAGACATAGTTTGGATAAGACTGATTGTCGGACTTATTACTATGATAGACAGAGGGATGTTTTAGAAACTATTCAGTCACACTTTTTTACACTTTTTTAAACACTTTTTCTCCACACTGTGCTTGATGACAAATGACGAGAGCTTAGAATAACCACAAAAATTAACACATACTATGTTCTGACAACAGAGGTTACTTTGACAGTTTGACAGAGAACAGAAGTGAAGTTCAATTTGGCAGAAGAGGAAACAATTACTTTTTGCAATACAGACTGAGAAACGCCCACTCCCAAAGAAATCACAGTAAGCTCTCAGCCACCTTACACAGACCACAGGCTTGTGTATAAACATCCAGCGGTTTGCAACAGCTCCTCAGTACCTCAGGTTTCCCACTCTTTGGCTATATGGGATGTCATTGTCAGCTGCCTCACATTTGTTTGACGGATCCTAATCACACCTCTTGTGTTTTTGGGACTAGCCTTTCAGCATTGCAACAACGCTGCTTCTTCTATCTGTCAATCACTGTCAGTGGGTGCTACTTTCCTGGGGTTTGGTTGTCAATCAGGACAGCGCTGGACATCGCATTCACATATGGCCTGTTAACTGCTTTCAGATTGATACCATACAAGCCTGACTGGCCTTTGAGTCTTTCTTTTCTCCTGGAATCAGTTCAGCTCAGAGTAGGCTTCTGGCCTTTTGTGGAGAATGCAGCATATGATTCAAACAAAAATACAAGGCTTTATACTTTTTTTCCCCCCTGAAAGTGTGATCAATACATTGTGCAGCAGAAGTTGCTCCCACAAAAGCAAGAATATGTAAACTTTTGTTTTACACTCTCTGTCTTTGGAAAAAACTTCAAGAGGATACATCAAACAGAGAACCAGAACACTTTGATCTCACTCTGAATGCAATGAAGTTACGTTGCATTAAAATTTAAAAACTGGACTTGGAAAATAGAATACCATAGAGAAATCGGTATAGTAAAAGAAAACCTGTGTATTGAAAAGAATATTGTATAATACTTTGTGAGAACACAAGCTTCAATAAAACTTGTGTATCTTGTGATGATATACTAAAGACAGATTCTCTGCGAAGTCTGGGAAGTTGAGGTGGGAGTCCAGATGTGGATGAAGGTCTACTTTGGCATGTCATTTAACTGACAGACAATCCTTAACAAATGTACATTATGGTATGGCAGGGGTCACGGCTTAGGAAGAGTAATATATTTCACGGTAGTGGACAACAAACATCACAGAGGTTGTTCCCTGGAAACTGTAAACCAACCATGTTCTTACCTCCACTGTTGCCAACACATCACTACATGCTGACAAATGACCCTGGCACACAAGCCAGTATAATTTACCACAAATTAAACAGCAGGGCTCTTAACAGAGAGCCAAGGTTCATATGGTAAATACATTTCATCTTGATGCAATCATATATTATTATATTACATGGGTGACATGCCTCTGGTGCAAACACAAGTAAATATGGTACCTTGATCTGTCAATGGGATCAAGCATACTTTGCAACAGCCTGTACAAACATAAATGGAAATCAGCAGGGATGTGGAGATGATGAAAATATATGACAAGATACCTACTTTATTTAATCTGCAGGGTAAATCAGTCAACTCTGCAGAAAAACAATTGGAACAGTAATGACAATATGGCTATTTGGAATATGAATTAAGTATCTCAATCAGTTTAATAAGAAAAAAACAAAAACAAAAAACAAAATATATACATATATCTATATATATATAGATATATGTATTGTTACACTTAGAATAGCAGTGACAATCATAATATAATGACATGATGATGGAAAAGGTGAGAATGTGTCATGAAAGTAGCATATGCTTATCTATAGCTGATCTTAACTGTATTTTGATTGAAGTTTAGTGGTATTCATCTGTCTGTGACTATGCTCTCCTTTTTTTTACCTTTTTTTTTTTGCTTTTCACGAAACATGTTATTGGTATGTACATTTTTTCCCCCTTAAACAGGTATCATCTTAGGTCAGTGAGAACACCTCTTCCCTTGCCCTGTGCACAGCCGCCGAGGTAAAAGGCAGAACAAGCAATCTAACAGTATGAAGTTTACAGTTACAGCTGTTAACATAGTTGAAAATGATTAAGTTTGGAGGTGGGTCTATATTTGGGGTGGGGATCTTTTCCATTAGGGGGTGATTAAATAATGATAAGCTTGTGAATATTTACTGTGATATTACCGTGAATGTAGTGTGTGACCCACTTTAGACTTTCACATCTGAAAAGGATAAACCCTTTGATAATTCTTTGACTGCAGACACTATTTGACAGTCAGTTTTGGGTAATGAAATGTGCTGCAACTCTGTTTTTCCCCCTCCTATCTTACTTCTGGTAAAGATGCAGTTGGGCTAGGCCACAAAGATGTGCAGTCTGAGGTAAATGTGACTGAGTGATGTGTCATATAATCTCTTGGACATGTCTAGAGGACGTTATTCCAGGAGAGGATATGGGACTGCCTCATAAAACATTTATCTGGGAAGAGTAGCACAGCAATGGAAGCAAAATGGAGTGACAGAATGAAATGAGGTAGGGAAGGGAGAATAACAAGGAAAGTGTTTGACCACATTTCTGTTTTTCTAGACATCTTCTTCTCTCTCTTTTTTTTTTACCCACTGAAAACCTAATTTATGCTGAGAATTAACAATCTCATAACCGATGAGAAAATATATATATATCAGAAGATGACACAGGGATATACACATCACTAACACACACACACAGATTGAAACATGCTCTATGAGCTTAGAGAGGCTTTGATAACTCTAACAAAAACCCTGAGGCTGAGCTTTGATACAGAGCTTATAATCCGGCCAAGTGTGCCAGTGGTAAAACTTAGCTGCATCACTGAGCAGCAAATGCAGCTCTGAGCATATTTTGTCCCACAGTCATTTATTTGTTTTGTAATGTTGTACGAGGGGATCTTTAAATGTCTTACAGTGTCATATGCCAAGAGTTCCACATGCGCCCCAGTTTCTTGTAAAAACTAAAAACCTGTTTGCTTTAATTTATATTCTACACATTGTTGCTCAACATCTAGCCAGATTCTGTATAGACGTTTGACTCCTTTATTAGAAATTTTGTCTCATGAAATGACAGATACCTTACTGTGCAAGAATTTTCATCTTAGGTTATAAACCAACACAGTTTGTGAAACTTCAGCAAAATGTTATCTCCTGAATCTTGTTGTTGGACAAACCCTTCTCTTTTGCAATTACAAGGACTTGGACATATCTTTATAAAGCAGTTTTACAGCGTTTTGAGAAACTGTCACAGAAGGATTTATTTTCATTTTTATTTTTTACCAGTTTCAACAGATGAAGAAGTCCATATTTAGATGCCAGAGGTTACTCACATGAAGTTTAAGAGAGTTTGTGTCTTAACCAACCAGGCACTTTATTTAATTTCAAGCTTTCAATTTAGCTGTTGAGAGGAGGCTCGGACCGACTGTCGAACCTTGGATTCATGAGGTGCAGATTTGCTTTCGCCCAGGTCAAAGAACAGTGGACCACATCATTACCCTCTTACCGAGTTACTGAGGGGTCATGGGAGTTTGACTATCCAGTCTACATGTGTTTTGTGGACTTACACTTTCACATTCTGTCATATGTATGTGACTGGTAGGCGGAGTGTAAGCTTACATTTAATGTTTCGATGTTGTGTGTGTCAATTGCCCACACCGTGCTTGGTTTAGGTGCCTCCTCTATTTACCCCATGTTTACAGTTTATCAGAGTGCTTAGGCTGCACCTTCTGGTCTGAGTGATCAGGTGTGGCCCCTTGGTGGCCCTCTTGCCCCCACTGGTGACAAATGTACTGTACGGGCAAGTATGTGAGCAATTACATTGAGAACTGAGACGATTGCTCATATGAACGCGAGGCGAAACAGCAACTGCATTTTCAGCCTAAGAATATTAGGATCTTGTTCATGAGTGGTGACAAGTTGGAGCAAGAGATGGACTGATGCATAGGGGCTTTGTCAGCAGTAATCAGGGCGCTGTGATGGTCCGTTGTGGTGAAGAGGGAGTTGAGCCGGTGGCAGAAGCTATCAGTTTACTGGTCCATCTTTGTTACAACCATGTTGGGCGGCTGTAGCTCAGGAGGAAGAGCAGTCGCCCATCAATCGGAAGGTTGGTGGTTTGACTCTGGCTTCCCCAGGCTACATGTCAAAGCGTGCTTGGGCAAGACACTGAACCCCACATTGCCTACCGATGTATCCATCGGTGTATGAATGTGTGTATGAATGGTTAGAAAGCACGTAGTTATGTATAGCCTTATGTATAGTATAGAGTGAATGTGGCATGTAGTGTTAGAAGCGCTTTGAGTGATCAGTTAGATTAGAAAAGCGCTATACAAGTACAGTCCATTTACCATGGTCTGCCATGGTCTTCTCAGATCTGGGTAGTGGCCAAAAGAATGAAGTCATAGATACAAGTGGCTGAAATGTTTATCTTTTTTCTTTCAGAGGGTGGCTGGACTTGTGGGCCCTTGAGATAAGGTGAGGAACTCAACTATGCAGAGGAGGCTTGGAGCAGAGCCGCTGCACTTCTGCATCGAAAGGAGTCAGCTGAAGCTGTTTGGGCATCTGATTAGGATACCTCTTGGTCACCTCCCTTTGGAAATCTTTCAGGCCCTTCCAACGGGGAGGAGGCCACCAGGCAGACTCAGAACTCGCTCGAGAGATAATTGATCCCTTCTGGCCTGGAAACACCTTGGGATCCTTCAGAAGGAGCTGGATAGTGTCACTGGGGAGAGGGATGTCTGGACTTCCCTCCTGGACCTGTTGCCTCTGCAACCCAACTTTGGATTAGTGTAAGATAATAAAGAGATAGATGGACTTTTGCTTTCACGCAATGTTGAATCAGGTTTGGGCACTCACCCTGATTTGGCATAGGCACGAAAAGCTACTTTCTTTGGGTTAGGAAAGTATTGTTACTTTCTTTCTACATACAGGGTGACAAGTCCCACATTTTTTGAGACAAGACACATACATGATGAAAACCAGAATGACATCTCAAAACCATAACTTTTGACTTCTCTTTAACTTAGAGCTTTTTTCTCAAACCAAACAAAACGTTCTGTGTGAGTGAAACAAAACACACACATACAAAACAATGTTTTCATGAGTGTTGAACATAGGTTTCCTGAACAAAGTTCTGAGAACCGTATTTTTCGGACAATAAGGCGCACTGTTGATTTTTGAGAAAACTAAAGGATTTTAAGTGCGCACTTAAAATCCTTTAGTTTTCTCAAATACTAAAGCAATTAGTTAAAATACGGTTAAAATGTGGTGCGCCTAATGTATGAATTAATTCTGGTTGTGTTTTCTGACCTAGAACCAATTTTATGTGGTACAGGGCGCATTACGGCCACCGTAGTCACGAGCCTGCGCAGTAATACGATCTGTGCTTCAACATTAAGGTGTGTTCATTCATTCATTCATTTTCTATACCCGCTGCCATAAAAATGGCTCCTGTTAAGAGATATGCTTATGAAGCGGATTTCAAACTCGACGCTATCAGTCATGCAGTACAACAAGTGAGTTGAATAAAGTTTGACTTGTCTGAGTTTTGTTTCATTTAATGCGCCTTATAACCCGGTGCGCTTTATGTATGACAATAGACCCGTTAGCAGTCAATCATTGATATTGTGGCTTATAACCCGGTGCGCTTTATGGCCCGAAAAATACGGTACTTACTTCACCAATATCTCATTTTAGACTTGTTTGCTTGCAAGGCATATGGTTGCCGTAAAATAGCGGGATTATACATATTCATGATTGCTAGGCAATCTTCTCCTCAGGCAACCAAGTTCCCTGATAATTATTAATGAATATTTGATTGATATTCTAGGTTTTTGACAGATCATAAGTTGGGTTTTCTAAAAGCAATGAGTATGGGTCAACCTGCTCAATATATTTATACATTTTTAATCATTATAGTGAGATGACAAGTTATTTTTTCTCATGGTCTGGAGATAATAAAGCTAGTTTTGTAGTCATAACAGGTCAATTATGTCATTATCATAACATAACAAGGATTGCTTTGTCGTAATAATAAATACATTTATGTTGGTATTTCGAGATATCTAGGCTTGTTGTTCCAAGATAACTGATTCATATATTTCATCTCTCTGGCCAGCCAAAGTTCATTTTCACGTCACAGCAAACAGTGGGATCAGTTGAAAAGCAGCTACTGGCTGAAGCAAGATATTTATACCCTTATCTATGTCCTCAGATGCAACTCTCTGTGCTCAATAGCGAATATTTACTGAATCTAATGCATCAAACAGAATTACATATGCGTACATTGAATTAATGTTATTGATCATCTTCAGCTGTCATGACAGCAATAATGAATGATACAGTCAGATGTTAACGCCAGAGCCTCTCATTATCAAGTTCACCCTAACCACTATGTGATCTTTGGAAACGAAAGTTTATTTTCTTATAAAATCAGAAATGATGTGACCTCGAGAAAACAAAAGGCTGATCTCTCAAAAAAAAAGATCAATTAACTTAAATCAAAACAGATGGCGTTAACTCAAAATAACAGCATTAGACTAACTATTTGCAGGCAGGCTGCTCTCAGCTTATGTAGGAATCAGATTATTGGACATTGTTAGCTCAATTTTCACCCTCCTGAAAAGTCCAGTCTTCTGCGTTTGGTATGATTCATTAAGATTTTCAATTTTCCAGGTTATTGTATTAATACTTACATCAAGAATACCTTCAAGATGTTGGGCCAAATTATGGTATGTAGGTGACATATAGCACAAGATGTTATAAAATTGAAAAACTATTACATTTGACAACAAGGGGTCTTAAAAAACAATCTTTATCTCTTTCCAACATCTCTATCTTGTGTTTTTGTTTTAGCATGACTTTTGCAAGTGTTTCTTCAATGAAAAACCAGAACCTTGAAATAGATGACTGCGGGCAAAGGACCATGGGAAAGCTTGCTCACAGTGCTCTTGGTTGTGCTTGGCTGGCCTACTGTGGAGCTTCAGAGCTGGACCTTGTGATGCTGACACACACCAGAGCCTAGTGGGAGCCTGGTGGAGTGGCCTCTCTCAGAAAGAGGAAAGCTGCTCCCATCCAGACAAGGTCATACTGGCCTCTTGTCATTATCCTCTGGACAGACAGGGAAAAAGCATTCCTATCCGGCAGCCATTAGTACCAAGCAGAGACCAATTACCAACAAGCAAAGGGCAAACAGTAAATGTACATGAATGAAGCCAGGCAGGTCAAAGTGGTCATACAAAGCAAAGGTCAGCGTTGTCATAATTTCAGACAAGTTGAAGTTGTAAATAGCTCACCAGATAAATACACAAGCAAGATGGGTTAAATTAAGTGTACTTTTCCTGAGTGCCATCCATTCTGTCCATTAGGGACATTCTGCTGTAGTAGACCTTTATTGTCATTATCTGAATTGTCTTTCTCTAATCTCTTTACCCAAAGTATCCGCAATATCTATTCATCATACACTTAATCTGCTTTAGATCAATAGGGGCTTTTATTAGAGTATTTAGATAATGTTGATATTCTCCTTGAATTCACAAAATTATTAACATAAATTTCTCTGAAGTATCATTACCCTCACCAACCGATACCACCAGCACCATTGCAAACAGATTTGTATCAGGCCTTCCCCAGTGTACAGTGAGACCCGAGAAGTATGCACTTAATGTTGCTGTCAAAGCTATTTCAAAAAAGTTTCCCCTTCAGTTTTTCTAAAACTTTTAAAGGAAAGTAATAACACGTACTGTTTGACAGGCAGGATGTAGGGTCAATGAGGCAATAAATACAAGTTTTTTTATTAATTTATTTTTTTCCATGTACACATGCATCCTTGCTCTTAGCTGTGGAAAGCCACAGAGAAACGATGGCGCTTATCACTGCTCGTCGTCTTGTCTATGAACAAAGTGAGGAAAAAAAAAAAACATTCACAGGAACCAATCAACCACCAGCTGTTTCACAACTCTAATCATGTCAATAGCATCATGATGTCAATAACAGGTTGTGGAGTTTGAAGGCTATTCCTTAGATTTTTGTTACTTCTTAGTCACAGTAAAAAGTGAAATTTAAAAATAGGTGTAATTATGATCAGCAATCTGTTATGCCTTAGACTTCTTGTCCATCTGCATTCAGAAGATTCAAATCTGTAGATTTGAGACTAAAACCGTGTGCTAAAATAAAGATGCATTCTCACCTTCAAACAAAGTAAAGACTCAAATGTGCTCACGCTTTGGTTTATGCTGTGCACAAATGGGCTTTGAAATGTACATATACTCTTCAAACCATAAGCAATGACATGTCTGACATCAGGTTCATCAAGTATCAAAAACCCTATTATTAATATTGCAATTCATAGTACTATTATAAAACATTTTGCAAACTGTTTCACAGGAAAGGATTTTGCTACTTTTAGTAGACGTTTTGAAGATCAGGTCATTCAAATTGGTATATGTCTTTAACTGTAGTTGGCAAATTCCCTATTTAGTTGGGATAGCAAAGCTGTATACACTACAAAGAGTATCACCAAATGTTAACCTAAAACAATCATTTTAAATTTGGAGGTTTGATTTGGATTTACATATCACAATATCATCAGTTTGCAGAACAAAACCATTTTTTTCTGGGGAATTTTGATATGCATGGTTTCTACACATAAACCTAATTTTTTCGTATCTCACCCACCTCGTTTGTTGTCAGAGAATAAATCATCCAAGTATGATCTGCTCCTGTCAATTTGAAAGGGAATTAAAAGAAATGCAAGGGATTGCAGGAACTGCTAGAGTGAGGAGCCAAACACCACAAATCTATCGTTTTTTTCACATCTGGTGAATTTTCATCTCTTCCTTAGTGTTAGATTGGTAACTAGAAATTTTCACACACCTCCTCCCACTATGCACTTTCATGCTACATAGGGGTGATCAGCTGGAGGAAATCAAGCCCCTCTCTAAATTTCCTCTCAACTGATTAAGATAAACTGCTTTTCAGCCATGGTTACCCCCCAACCAATCAATTAAAGTAATCAATTAAAGGCCTGCCGGCTGAGCCTTTGGTAATTGAGGGTTGAATAAACACAGGCTGCTGATACTGATGATAAAGCCGTAACAAAACCATAGGCATGAAAAGGGCTTGAAAAATGTAATTTCTGGGATTTGAGTAGGTCTCAATTGTAAGATATCTAAGGGAAGCTCGTTTTAGTTATTTATTTAATTTTATACCCAGCAGTACTTTCTGTTTATCCCCTGCTGCCAGAGATTCTGCCCTAGGAGTTTAAATATTGAACAAAATCACCAGCCAGGCCTTTCCAACTGGCCAAGACTACTATTTGAAAAAAGTGCCAGTCGAATTCAAACATGGCACTGTGTTCCAGCTTGTCCTCCAGTGAAAACAAATCCTCAGAGGCGGGTGAAAGAGACTCTTTGGCCAGCCTGGCCTTTCCACTCCTGGCTTTAGGTCGAGGAGGTGAGGAGGCTCTCTGTTCTTCAGGGATCCTGAAATATAGCCCAACAGGGCTTCTTAACTAAGGCACATTCACCTAAATATGCATTTGTGTCTGGCACAGAAATATCTTAGCATAAAACAGAAAAAATAATAATAAAAGAAAGTAAGTAATCTTTAGAAATTATGATATTTTTCATGCTGCATAAACCCTTTATAGGACATTTTAGGTTTTTTTGTAAAAGGTTTTTCTTGCAGGTAACTATTTTGTCTTAATTAACCTATTTTTGTTGCACTCAGGTCACTGTGAAGTCCTCAGCTATCTCATTTTGTCAGATTGGGGTTTTCTAAAGAAGAGAGACATTAGAGACAGTGGGATAGGTCCTTGTTTAAGATTCATGTGACTCTATGTCTTTATGAGGTCTCTATTTACATAATTGTTCCGCCAGATCACAATCTCAAAAGTGGCTATTTTGATGGTTTGCAGCATGACTTATGGTCTGCATTCTGTAGGAGAAAAAGTTAAGTGCATATATCTGTCCTTGTGTATAACTAAGGTGACTGTTTCAGATTTTTAGTGTCAGCCCGGTTCCGAATACTTACTGTAATGAGTTGACTAAATCAAAATGGGTGTACAAATAAAAGAAGGTGACATCAGATGTTGACCAGCAGTACCTTCAAACAAAAAATAATCAGATATAAAATATAGTAGTGTATATGGCAACTGTAGTCAGAGCAGAGAGGAAAGTGCTGTGCCTGCTCCAGCTCATTATCTAACAGCAGTATAACATAATTTAACATTTCCTTTGTGTTCAGGGACACCACAGCAATTAGCTAACAAGTGGGTCATCCATTAACCAGGCCCATGGCCCTGGGAGAGATATAAGCCTCCAGGGCAACACTCAACAATTCTCTGTAATAGAATGGCTAAGAGAAAGAGTCCATTAGTAAACATTTAGGAAATCAGTGAGAAGGCAAGTCTCCACGGGTAATTATATTACTGATTATTTACAACAAATACTCTCTACACTTTATTGTGTTTTCTTTCTTTATCTCTCTCATGATGCTGTGTTCAACTTTGTTCTTCTACCATTTGCAGGTTCACGTCAAAGAATACGGAGGTTATAAATAAAAGTTTGTTGCCTCTTACACTAAGACCGCCGGTGCCCCTGAGCCTGCAGACTATTTCAGCTAAAACAGAGGACTCCCACCTCCACAATTTTGAATGACATGAATAATGAAAGCCTGTTGATTTTCCAGAGATTGTAACTACATGATCACGCAGTCTGAGGAATGAGACTGCTCTTTTGAGAATCACACTTTAAAGCCTAAAAGAAAGGAAGATACTTCCTGCTATTGACGTCCTTCTTAACTGTGATTCCACTCTCTCAGCCCCAAACAGTAGATGTAAACAAAGAACCGGCTGCACTGTTGGACCCTGATCTCAACAGGGATGATATAGTATGGACACCCCTTTGAAATAGTTTACTTCAAAATAAATACTTAATGCAGTTTGCTTTTCTGATGAAATAATTCATTGAACACACTAACATTTGTAATAGCTAACCAGCCCCTCACAACGGTGTTAGAGTCAGACTCAAGGTTGATCAATAGAGGCCTTAGGGGTTTTATTTTCTGTTCCTTGATCAAGGCTGTTAGATTAGTATAGGTACAGTGCAAATAGGACTGCTCCTTGAGCATAGGCGGCGGTTCTGCAGCCCAGGTCGGAGCATCGCTCCCTCATTAATATGATTAGGAAAACAGCCTTCGGGCAGTGAGGATGCAGAGCAGCCCACACTGAGGCTCAGTGGATACCAAAGACAGTACAGCGGCACAATGGAAGAGTGTCAGTGAGTTTTTCAATGCCCTCCCTTTGCAAAACCAACAGATCTGAGCAGAATGCATAAATGGTGGAAAAAAAAAGAGAGACATTTGTGTGACCATGAGCCAGAGTGAGATTCATCCCTTCAAAAGCATAATTGGTTGATATTTACTGGCCTGTAGTGAAATTTAATTACTGGAAAGGATCTAGATTTGACATATTGAAATTTGCTAATTCATATTTTAGAGAGGTTATTGATCATTTTATTTCATCAACAACATTGTTGAAATTTTTTTCTTCTTCTTCTGGCTTTGCCTCCTTGGATCGTTTATTCACTCATCATACAAACCTCTTTCACAGGATTCAGGAAAATCCTACACATTGTGAAGTCTGTGTCACACCAGTTCCACAGAGTTAGAGGTGGGAATAAGGAGCATATCTACCAGTTTCAGTGCAGATGTTTGTGTGCGTGTGTGTTTATTAAGTTTTAGAAATTAGCAAAATTATGTTGCATGTTTTTTTTAGTTTTTTCTTTTTAGACAGGCATGAAATAAAGTGAAATATAAGTGATAATATAATTTATTAGTGGCAGTAAAGCTTAATGTTTCATCTTATTTGCCATCCATTTTGTTTTTGAAATCAAAAGACAAGACTTTCTTTTTTTTTCTTAGGGTGGCTGTCATCCAGTGAGTAATTATCATTGGTCTGTGTGTCATAAACCAGGAAGGGTAGTGACACTTCCTCCGATCTATTCATCTTTTAGTACAGATGACTTCAAACCCCTGGCTTCAGAAACAGGTTGTCACCTTCTCATTTCAACAGGCAGACAACACAAGTGTTATTAGTGTTCTATAGTCAGCAAAATGGGTGAAAGTGAAAATGGGCTTTATGTCTTTACATAGCAAAATCAGTGCTTCATGGCAAAAATGATTATGAGGACAATGACGCACACAGTGAGAAACATTTAATAGAATTTCAGGAGTAGCATTAAATGCCCTGTACGTGATTGCAAGGACACCGTATTCCACATGGAGTAAACATGAGTCTGGCTTAAATATTTTTCTTTCATACTGGATTGTGGTACATTTAGCAGCAAGTAAAGTTAATGCCTACTATTATCATTATCCTTACTTTGAAAAAAAAAATGTTTCGGGAAAGTTTTATCATTTTATTTTCCAGACCTTGAAAAAAATTCTAGTACAAAAGAGAGGTACAGTTTCTTTCTCCTTTTTGTTACTCAACAACAGCACTGTTACAAATACAGCAGCTTTTGTGTGTCACTTAAAAGTAAACCTTTTGTGCCGTGTACTCTAACTTGAAGGGCAAGCACATGAATTAAACAGTGATTGGTCCACATCGAGTCACAAGGCAAACTGTACTTTGTCTGTCATTTATCTTATTTACTGTAGTTATGAATGTAAATCAATCTGTGATGTTTTAAAACCATCTCTACAGAATATGCTGCTATGGAATTACAAGAACAATGTGGTCAGCCTCCATGTATTTGCCTTAAGATGCAACCAAGGACCTTGAAGAACAGACGATTCTTCAGTCAAATCACAAGTGGTGGAGTCAAAACTGTTGGTTGTGTCTACAATACCACTTATAGCCAGTAGATGGTACTCTACTGTGGGGCTAAGCAAGAACGGGGTAGTGTACACTGTTGATGGTAAAAGGATGCGATTCTCATCAACTATAACAAGTTTTGTAGATTAAACATATTTAAGATGATTTCAAAGTAATAATATGTGTTTCCCCACAGAACATATCTGGGATTTTTACAAAATATTCAAATATAAAAAATATTTGTAAAAAGTAACTTCACACATTTAAGTTGAAAAAAAGATTATTGAGGGAATCCGGTGTGGATTGTCCCATGTCTGTCCACTGCTGTGTTTAACAGACAACAGCAGATGGCCCCTGACTGGCTCCCCGCATGTCCCTGTCAACAAGAATGTTAGGCAGAGGTTACTTTGTTCGGTGATGGAAAACCCAGATTAGTCCTGTCAAAAAGCAGGCAACAATGCAGCCCAGTGCTTTGTTTCCCTGTTTTCAAAGGCATTTGTTCTTTGATAAGGTACCGGAAACAGTTAGCGACATGATGGTGGGAACCTATGGAAAAGAATACACTTTCTATCAATTGTGTGTTCCTTATCCCCTGGTGGCGTTTGCTGGGTGTGGGAATAGGCAGCATTCTCGGTACTGCCGCTCTGAGATAGCATTCACAGGCCAGAGCACAAGAACAGGCTGCATTCAGTCTGAGGAACCAGGGGCCCTGCACTGCAGAATTGTACACAGGGATGGACAATGTACACTATCTTTTGGTGTGGACACAAAGAACCAAGGAAAGATTTTATTGTAAGGTTTGGCAGGTCTTGTTTGCAGAGTCCCCCTTTTCTTCCCTTTTTTTTTTGCTGGTTCCTTATATTTACCTGCTGCTGTTTTGTTGTAGAGATTTGCTGACATTCATTGTGTTATTTTACCTTTGACTGATTGAATAACAGACTTGTCGGCACTACCCTTGCTTCCCTCCGTCATCATCGCTTTTTCATTCATTCTGCTTATGTTTCACTCATTCTGCCCAATCTCTTTTTGAGTATCTGCCACAAAGGGAAATCTTGATTACGGTTTTGTTAAGATGAAAAGGTTATTAAAGGCATTTCTGTCACATTTTTTTATGCTTTACCAAATGGCACTAATAAACATTTCGGCTGCACATGCTCTGAGTCAAGCGGCAAAAAAATGTATGTTGATATTGATATAATTGATTCTTTTTTAGTAATTGGCTTCTCTGCGAGCTGAATGTCTCCACTGATTTGTGATCCATTCAGTGCTGAAGCTCATCAGATGATGTGAAGGCTAAACGTTTTTAATAGAAGTTGGACCCACTGCTGCCACCCACAGAGTCACCACATTGCATTGGGTAAATTAGTATTATGATTTTAAGGGATAAATACCCATTCCACCTAATTAATCCACCACATCACAGGGCGATATGACACCAGGAGCCCAACAGATCAAAGACCACAGATCAAAGGCACCACCACTGTTAGAATCCACAGGCAAGAAGAAGGTTTTCTTGTTTATTTCTATATACAGATGGTCTGTAAACTAATGACTAAAGAATACAGCAATATACGCAAATTTGTTTATTTGTTGTTGACCAAAAAATGCAGGGTTGTTGGTCCACCAATAAGCATGTGTAATTAGGTAGTGGGGTTTCAAAACTCAAGACTTAAATTTTTAACGCTTGTTGAAATTCCTTGTTTGGAAAAACATCATTCTCTCATTAGCATAATGTATGATTCAAAGTGTGTGCTTTGAATTAAACTGCCATTTGTAGATTTGACTCTTATAGCCAAACTGAGATCTGCTCAATATGTTAACTGGAAAACTTTTTTTTACCAGTTTTATTAATGCTTCACACTCAGTACGAGGAATAAATTGATTGTTTGTTCTGGCCTGTAGCTGAGAGGAAAGAGTGGCGTTGGCTGTGAAATATGAAATGAAAAGATCAGTTAAGAGCACAATTAACAGCGCCTCGCTCTTTGAATGATAAAATGTTTAGTGGCCAGTTCTTTATGTCTGAAGCAATCCATTAAAAATTTGCTAAAAGACATTTTAGAAAGGATCTAAAAAAAAACTAAAAAAAAACATTGCAAAGCAAATGCAACAACTTTTTATAGTTCCTTAGATTAGAAGTAGCACACACTGCCCAATCTTCGACCTGATGTAATGAAAGAGCAAGTTAGGCCCTCTGTTTAGTATTTAACACACTGGCTGCGCTCTAAAAAATGTAACTGTTCTGCCAAGTTTACCACATATTCACTGTTTACTGATGGCTGTTACACATGTGGTTTTTGCATATGCTCTCCTCTGCCACTTAAATCATATGTGGTCCCTGGGCTTTCTTTTGACATGTGCAGTGTTGATGCTGCCACTGCAGCTTAAAAATTTCAAGCAAAGAAGAGGCATGTGTATGAAATAATAATGACCATTTCAGACAGTTATATTTCTGACTGTCATCTCTCTTTTTCTATCCCTCTGTGACCACCACAATAAACCCGATCTCCTACGCACATTTCAATCGCAGTTTTCTTTACATATTTGCTTTCTATGTCAACATAGCTCTGGTTTTTGATGATGAAATACATTTTGCAAATGGTGAAAAGAGAATTGTGAAGTAACTGACTAAGCATTATCAGAATCGACTTGATCCTGAAAAGTCCTTAAATTCATAACGAGTTGTTTGCTAAACTCAACAACTGCTGCTTCCAACAAAGCTGGGCTTTGGACCTTGTCTCGCGGGACACAACCCCCCTACATCGGAGATCCAGGGTTGACTAGACTGACTGACTGACTGACTTGGGACCATGGTCTTGCCTTCAATAATTCATAAAACAGTATCAAGTCCTTCATTAATATACTATTACAAGCTATATCAAAACACGAGCATGCATTCCATAAATGCAATATTTTCAATTGAATTGTTTGTCTCTTTTAAATAAGTCTGCATAATCCGGCTCTGAAAGCACATCTTTACTGAGTCCTAGAGGGATCGTCATGACATGGGGCTTTTGTCATACCACTCAAAACATTCTCCATGATTTATTAAAGGTAGCTTTGTGAAAATTCCCACCTCTGTCAGACGACGTCAGTGCAAATGATGTACACATGTCTTGTGGCAAAGAACCTCTTTCAAGCAGACTATGCTTGTTTTGTCACCGTTCCTTTGTGTAGGCAGGGTCGGCTATAGTCTCAGCAGAGTGTAGATGTCACAAAGCATTAAGAAGTATGAGATTCAGGATGTTACATTTAATCTCCTCCACTTCCCCAGTTAGCAGAGGAGCCAAGCAGCAGCGGAGGGAGTCCCAGCATCCTGTAGAACAAAGCTGGCTGACACGATGTTTGCCTGAGGGGCCTGCACTCTCTCTCTCTCTCACAGGCGTAGTCTGCAAGCATGTAAAACAATGAGAAACCCGTCAGCTGACAGATACACTAAGCTGCAGTCACTTTGAATGACAACAGTGCATGAGAGAAGCAGCGGCAGCCCCAGACTGGGACTCAGTGCAAACAGCTTTGCGAGCAGACAGAAGGCTCTATCACAGCGATCAATCACGGCTTCTTAGATCCCGCTGTTGTAGTTTATTGCATTGTCGGAGTACTGTCGAGTCATCACATCGACAGAGGCTTGCCCCAGTATTTCGTCAGTATTTTGTCCTAAACAACAACAGCTTGCGTAGGGAACACCTGCCTGTATATGTGGCTATGAGGTGTTTTGCAAAGTCAGTAAGTAAAGCACTGTGGTAACTCTGATTACACCAGAGAGCTGCTGTGACCTGGTGTTAAATAGGAGCAGATGCCTTTTTAGACAGAAGGGTGGTTGACTCTACTGAACACTGGGCCCCATCTCAAGCATCCCAGTTCAGTTTCCCCCCCATGTAATAATGATCCATGGCAAGACGACACATTTGACCCCAACAGCCCTAAAGGTTATAGAAATTATAATCAAGGGAGTTATTTAGATAGAGTTGATTTGATGCTCAGCTAATAGCAGTGCTCCTCTGTTCAGCGTCAGTGTCAGATTGACCCTTTCCTGTTTACCACCAGCTTTGGAATCATGTTTCTGCAAAAGAAGCAACTGTGACTGAGATTTAAAAGGCCACCCTCAGAAATATGATCAACTCCAACAAACCTATGAAAAAAAAAAACATGCTCAATGATACAAATCACTTCAGTTAGCCAAAATAAAGGCATGCATAAAAAAAAGCAGGACTGTAAAAAGGATTTTACACAACAGAGAATCGCTACATGAATAAATCCAAGCAATAATCATGCTTAGCTGACACAGATACACCACAGTCCCACGGGTGAGCTGGCAGCACCAGCACTGCTCCCTCTACAGGTAAAGAGGCCCACTCAAAGGGGTCATATGGCTCAGCCTTTGGCTTCACAGCTCATCCTCCTCGGCATCTCTGGGGTACATGAGACTCTTCGGCATACACCACTTCTTTCATTAGCACATGCCAGGCTGCTAGTTGCTGTGGCTGAATCCAGGGCATGTCAGGAGCCATGTCTAGGAGCCACTTGAACTGACAAGATGAGAATGAGGGGCCAGGGGCTGGCATATGGTGCTGATTAGCAGTCAAGTTTACAGAGGTTCTCCAACCACAGAACATAATCAGATCTACTCTCAGCATCCTGTCCACTGAACAGCATCTCACACACATCGATCCTTCCAAGATTACACTGTACCCTCTGAAAAAAACAAATCATATTCCATTATTTTAAACTTTTACCCCACAGGGGAAACATTGAAGCTGTGTCATTTAAACTGGATCTAACTTGTCTGAAACTTTACAAAAATGTGTTTTATGATTTTCATGTGGTCTTTTTGAATTAATGAAAATAAAAAGCACATTTTCAGGCTCACCCTAAGGGACTTTGTCAAATGCTGATGGATTTCTGTGTGCACTGACAAGTAAAAACTAATATTGAGAAAACAAGAAATCACAAAACTATTCTACATATTAATGAGTGATTTCAAACAGTCTACGCCAGCCCTGGTACACCCCCCTGCCCACCCGGCACTGAGCACAACTCCCCTCAAACAAAACTTTCAGTGCCACTGTTGAAGCAGCAACATCTGGCTCCTCGTGTAGGCACTTATTAGGATCAAATTAAGTAGAAATGAATGGGATGATACATGACAGGGTGCAGATGTTCAAAGCTGTGGTGTGAAAATCTGAGGGCAGAAAACAGCTTAATGAATTCAGCATCTTACAGCAGGGGTGAGGTTTGGGTTCACGGGTTAGAAAAAAGGCTAATTAAATTCAGAAGCAGACGCACAAGAAAATAAATGTTTGTTGCTTGTCACTCCCCTGTTTACCCGTGGCACGCTTAGGGACAATGTTATGATTTGCAGTTAATCAGGCAATACAGGGAAGTGCAAGTGAGCGGTCTGCTCTTTTGTGATTCATGAACGAAGGCATATCAGGCCTGGCATGCACATGTCTCCCGTGAAGTGCTTCACATATTAGCTGAACTGTAAATCGAATCAGGTTAGCCATAGAAAATATTTGACATGTGGCCCTGGACTCCCCCGAATTAATCTAATTCTGTATAACACAATACATTGGAAGCATTTTAAAATCAACACATCCCAAGTGAGGACTTTGCAAAAAAATTTCAATATTTTTCTAGTTTTTTAAAACCCTTCATGGTTTGTGGCAGAAATAACCCTGCAATCCAAAATCGAACAATGTCCGCTCAAAAAGAACAAAAGTCACAAAATTAAAAGCAATCGCCTGGAAGATGGTTACTTGCCAACGTCACACAGTGAGTGTTCCACACGCAGGTTTTGAAAGACAGCATTTGTATAACTCATTAAAAATATTTTCCTAACCCTAAAACGTTGTCTAGCTATGGTGCCAAACATTTATGGATGTATTTTGTGACATCTAATTGTATGAGTTGCAAATTGAAATGAACTGAATACTTCCAACCTCAATTTTCTAAAGGTGGCTCTGAAGATCTTCTAAAAACCTCTAGAGGTTTCTGTTGAAAGTTGCCAGAGTACGAGGACGACCTTCTGCATCTTTGTATGTAATGTGTTGATCTGAGATAAACGAAACACACAAATTCTTATTTTCACAGGGCTATGCAATTTTTTAAAAAATTTGAATGTCCATTGCAGTTCTGCCAATAAATTGGCCTAAATGTTACACACTGTAACATAAACGGAACATTCCAGGTGTCTATGCCTCACCAAACAGTGAGTATGATTGAAAGTGCCCTGAAATAAATGTGTGCTTGTTTGTTGACTGGTTTGACTTTTGCACAAGCAGTTTTGAAAAATTGGAAATGGCAATGTGAGAAATATTGAGATTTGATATACCGTAACTATTAAAAAATGTTAATGATAAAGTTTATCTTTTGTGACTGCGATGAATGTTTTTTATTTTAGTTCTTTTCTTTTTAAATTGTTCTGTCCAATTTGGAGTATGAACAAGTGACACCTGGGACCAAAATAGAAGGACTACCACGTAGGAAGTGAGGTCAGGGAGTGAAGGTTTTACTGAAAAAACTAAACTGAAGGTGCTGCCATGGCATGAACAAGAACTACTAACTAAAGTAAAGAGAACTAGAGACTGACTGACTGAAAACTAACGGACAAGAAATAACATGGAGAACAGCTTGACAATAGGAGAGCAAAAACAATAACACATACAACGGTGTGGTCCCGAACAAAGGACAGCCTGGAGCATATATACTGAAGGAGGTGATAACAAACGAGGAACAGGTGTGGCAATCAGAAAGGAAGACCTGGTGTGACACAAGAGAGGAAGTAAATTAAAGAGAAAGCACAAAGGGGGAAGCTCAACAAAATAAAATAGGAAGTAAGGAAAACTGATATAAAAGATGAGATCGCTGACAGAAATGAACTAGAATACAAAACAAATACCAAAACACAAAGATACGGATCATGAGAGTATCCTGCAGATTCTCAGGGAATTGCTTGTAAATGGTTGGTGTGTGTTAAAGTGGCATCCAGTAGAATACCAAGACCATACATTTTCTAGCAAAATGTTGCATCATGAACAGATGTGCCGTGTTATTTCCTTCAGCTGTCTACGGGTTAATGATGCTCATACGGTGTAGAGTATAATGACTTTGAACCACCTCTGTCATCTAGAGTGGCTCGGACTCACACTGGGATGTGGACGTCACAGCTCTCAGTGGATGGCAAAGACCTAAGCCAAAGAGGTAACTTAAATGATGGCATAAAACATTGACAAAGGACAGTGAGCCACCTGTCATTGCTTAACAGCTTTATTGTTATCTCAGTTTTGAATAACAGTTCTCCTTGAGATCTAATATTTCATGGTATTCCACCTGTAATGTGGGTTGGCATCTGTTGGAATAAATTCCTGAATTCTTGACTTTTTTTTGTGCAGAAAATATTTTCATTTAGTCACTGATTTATATCTTTTCAATGATGAGAAGCACTGGATTTTTCTTTGCATTGGAATAACAAACAATGAATTGCTAAACACTAAAAGAAAAGTTTGAGTTTTTTGGCAGAAGCACTTCAGCACAGGAAGTTTGCGTTTTGAGGCCAGTCTCTATTTTAAACACAGAAAACTATGTTTGTATGTAACTGACTTTTTTTTGAGCCAAAGAATCACAAAATATGTTTCTTTTATACTGATGCCCTTCTTGATTCAGCATACAATTCTGTATTGACTTAAGCGTAATGCAAAACAATCGTGTCCAAGGCCTTTCTGTTGGTGGCATCCGGCGGGAGTCATTCTTTTTACAATTCCAACTGGAGTGCAGGTGAGTTATGTCTTTGGCAGAGTTTTGCAAATGACTGTGTTCCTGTATATTACATAGAACCCTATAAACATTTTAAGTGCAGACCCACTTCCCTGCACAGGAGACATATCATACTTTGTTCCAAGTGTTCTAACACATAAACACACATTTTTGGTAATTCACAGTTAAGGAAAATGCTGCATTAAAAAAAAAAAGTTACTCTGTTTCTGTGTTATTATTTTTTTGCAGCCTAAAGCAGACGAGAAGTTCTAAAAATTGAGAACCTTGGGTGAAGTGACGGAGAGATGACTGCAAGTAAACTGAAGAAAACACACATGCAGACTTATATATTCAATGTAGACAAACACACACTCTACTGTGACTTTGCAAGTACACTCCATCTTTCTGGGCTGGCACTTCCAACAGGAAACTGACTAACAGTATTATGTGACACCATGGAATGTTCTAGGGTGCTGCAGCCTAGAAGAGCTGACCTACACCCAACAACAATACTTCTTTTTGTCCTACCTTTCCCTCAAAATCGCAGCTCCCCACTCAAATGCAGGTGTGGGGCTTTACAATAAACATTTCTCAACAGTCATAATTAAAAGAAATGAAGTCAGTATCCGTTTGCACAAATCAGGACTCTCAAGGGAATGACACCATTCTCTATGTAGAGGAAAGGAACAGTAGGCCAATGTTAATGCCAACTCTCAAGTTAAGTTTATTACAAATAGAATTTGACTGGTAAACCAATAAAAATGTACATTAAAAATAAAAGCTTTTTAGGAGGTTATTCAATGTACAAGCAGGGAGGTACTGTAGGAGATGTTCTTTACCTAGCAGTATGTCCGTGTAACTTTGACTTACGGTAAACTGGAAAAAATATTTTGGGTGGTCTGTTGGAATGATAGAATATTCATTCATGCTGAAACAGGATGTTTTAACTGGGTTGTCATTAAGCTTAGGTAATCTGCAGTGGAAATTGATGGTTTGTCACAGTAGTACCCAAGTAAGAATCATAATTAATTTCAATACACTAAATGTATTATTCATCTTTTAAAATATTGTCAGGTCTCACTCTCTCTGTTAAATATAGATATTTAGTGTCTTTTTTTCCACTTCAATTAGGCAGTCAGAAAGAAAAATGTGGTACACAGGCACTTCAATACCATATGTGCATGCAAACAATGGTATAATCTATCAGGAGATTTAACATGTAGGACTCAATAAAGCTAGATTTTCCTGCTTGTCCTGATGCAGGAGATTTGAGGCTTGCCCCAGTTTCTTTGGGGTTTCAGGTGCACAGCGGGGAGAAGAGATAAAAACGGGGGCTTTGCAGGAGGAAAATAAAATCACAGCGCATTAAAAACAAATCTACTGGGGGATCCGCTAGCAGCTTAAGAGAGCCAAGACGATTAAAGGGTCAGTGGTCATAGACTGCAGGTTGAACGTACCTGATGCCACTCACTTTGGTTCACGAGAGACATTGCCAAAACCAATCTTTCAAATTCAAATGGCGAAAGTACACAGGAGACACTGTGAAGGTCAATGCAAAGTTACTGTTGGTGATGGCAATCAGCTCAGCAGATCTTTTGGTGTATTAGTCAGATTCGTTGTTCATGTCCACTGGAGTTGTTTTTCCTGTGAAAATAACGGACATATAAAAAAAAGTAGTCCATCAGAAATCAACAGACAGATAACTTCTTGTAGGGTTGAGTGCTGATTGAGGACTGAAGTTGAATAAAACCAGACACCAAGTCGACATATTCAGCTACATGAATCTGAAAAGCCACCAATGGCTTCTCGGATGTAGATCTTTGAAAACAGTTAAATATGCAAGTCTTTATGTTGGAGATGATGTTAAATCCTCAGTAATATAGTCTCCAGCAGCCAGTTGCTCTTTTATTTTTCACAAGTCATTGTCAGCAGTCAGTTAATCACGATTAAAAGCAGCTTAACATTTGGAAAAATATGTCTTTTATACAGCCTCTAAAAATATATATTTTTCTTTTTTAAGCTTCATTTTCTTTTGCTTAATTTATTCATAGAATGCAATGGAGAAATAGTAAACACAGATAATCATATATAGAAAAACGAACACAAGAACAAAAAAAAAAAATCAGGTCGAGAAGACGCATTCTTAAAACATTTACAATTAGAAAGAAGGAACCTGATTTAGAGTTCATCTCATTTCAGTTCATCTGTTTGTTTCATGTGTTTTCTTAAATCCGTTTGTGGCTATTTAATTAACAAATACATAACCCTATAAGATCTAACAGTGAGCATTAACAGCGCATATTAAATAAAAGTCCAAGATGGGAGTCAAAAATGTGCTTGTTAAATTCCTTTGTGTCCACTAAAGGGAATAGTCGTACTTCAATATGCAGAATATGTACTCTCTCTCTCTCTCTCTCTCTCTCTATATATATATATATATATATATATATATATATATATATATATATATATATATATATATGTGTGTGTGTGTGTGTGTGTGTGTGTGTGTATATAGACACAGATGTTTTTTTTTAAATGATAAATTATATTTTGTAATACTGAGGTGCTACTGTATGAGAATAAGTTGTCCATTTTGTCCAGTAATTAGTTAGTTAGTTCATGCTAAGGTTAAAAGTAAAAGCTAGCGTTCATTTGTTATATTTTTCTTTCGCAAAGCCAATCAATTCCCTTTTTGTTGGGGCTCTTTAGTTAGCTACTTTCTTGCCGTTATAGTTTTTTATTTTTTTATTGGCTGCCTGCCTTACAATAATTATATACTTATCACTAGAATTAATTCTGGGTGAGTTATTCCCAAGACATTTTATACAGAAATCATGTTTAATATCAAAAAGCCCAATATTGAATTAATAATTTTCAGTATTTCAATCTAATAAGGCCGAATAGTTGGGCTGTCCCAGAGGATGTGGAAATGATCTGCATGGGAGTGTCCAAGCTCCATCCAGCACAGCTTATATGAGCTGTTTGTTTCCCTGCTTCCTGCATATGCTGCATCTAATTGTTACCAAGTGATGCATCAAATGAAGAGAAAAAAAGTGTTTTTTTAAATGAGGCAAAATGGAAAACCACAGCCCAGTCTCACTAGAAAATCTATGAGTGGGACGTCCACTCGTACTGCAGTGGTATCACAATCCATGGTGGTAAATTTGTGATGATAATGTACAACTAGGCTGTTGTTTTCTGTTCACGTGACATGACAGGAATCTTAAAACACGAGCATTAAAATGCATGAGCCATAACCATGTACCCTTTGTAATCGTGCCGTGGAACTGGAAAAAGAGCATATTCACTGAGAGATGAATTCCTTGTTGGAGTTTTCCTTTTGGTGAAACACAGGGTGAACTGCAGTGACTCAACATTTCACTGTATCAATAAAGGCCTCTCTCTTTACTCTGTCTGGTGTCACTAGTGGTGACTGTGAGTGGCTCCCTAGCCAAAGGCCTGCTTTATCAAGCAGCCAATTTAACAAGACAGCTCTTTTCATGCTTCTTGGCTTCTCCAGTGGTAATGGATTTCCTCAATGAGTGTCTCTCTTTCTCCAGCTTTCACACTTTTCTTTCTGTACTGCTGGGCTCCACTCCAGATCAGATCTTTTGCCACTGACTTTGATTTCTTTAGGTAAGTGATCCATTGCTCCAGGCCTGACCAACATTGCCTGAAATCTGGCCTCACTTTGGCTCCTTGTGGATGATATTGTACACTCTAATGCAAAGTGAAGTAGAACATCTAAGTAGCCTCTCTCTCCACCCTTTGCCTTTCCTACTCGCCCACCACTACCTACCCAGTCTCCATGTCTCTCTCATTTCTTATTTTGGTTTTTAAGCAGTCTAGCTACAACTTACTTCCAGTCTGTGTGTACTAACAAACTGATGAAATTTTGACATCACATTGAAGAAGACAGGAGCTAAACTAGTTGTGTCTACACTAACTAGTGTTATTTACTGATGTCTGAAAATTGCTTTTTTCTTTTCTTTTTTTCTTACCATTTTGTTTTAAATTTGTTGTTGTGTTGTTGGACATGTGTCATCAACCAGCAGGCTGGGTTTATAACTGAGCCACAATTGTTCCACCAAAAAACAAACAAAAACTAACCCTTGATAGTCATGGTTAAACACATCAGCTACACTGCATTTCTTTGACAATTATTTACGAGACTTGAAATAGATTTTTTTTCTTGCTATCCATTTGACAATACCTAATTACTGCCATTTCTTAAATTAGTTTGGAACATCAATAATTCCATTTTAAGAAATGTTTAGAACTGTATCAAACTGCATTGAATCAAACTGCATAAAATCAAATCAAATCATCTGCTAATATACGTTCCTAATAGTCTTGCAGAGATTCAAACCTCTGGGGGCCTCTAGGGCAGAAGGGAAAGTAGGTGAAGAACCCGTTAGACAACATGTGCACCAATGTTTTCTTGTGCATTTTAAGGCAGCATGGTGGTGGAATCGAGTATCTCCACGTTCCTGACCTTCAAGATAAATAAAGTCTCCCTGCTTAGATCCAATAACATTTTTAGTCTGTACTTCATAAATAAATTAAACATAGGTCAAGCCACCCCCACGGAATTTTAAATACAGGATAAGATGGCCCCTGAGGGAAAACCCCTGAACGAAACAGCCACCCATTACATATAGTATAGTTTCAAACATCAAAGAAAGATTTGTTTGCAGTGGATCTTTGCTAACTCTTGATATGATACATAAATGATAAAATCCTGAAAGAAGATCTTAGCCATTGATACTTTGAGATGGTTATTGATTGTTTATGGTTGTCAGAGAAACATACAGTAATTGATAGTAACCTGGAACATCTTCCTTTCCCTGGGGTAGTTTGTAAATGTTTATGCATCGCTTGTTTTAAAACATGTAGCTTGCAAAACATCAGGCAACTTTTACCAATGAACTGAAATGTATATCAGTTGAATCAGTCCACTCATCTGAATGGACTGATTCATCTGGCATGATGACAAGAAACAGCAGTATCTCACAAGCGATTAGACAGTCAGCACCATGGGTGGGATTACTGGCATTGTCAAGCTGTTGTTGAGTGTTCCAAGCGACATACAGGGACATGGAAATCTTGACTGGGGGAATTCTCATTGCAGCAGGGTCTCATTGCAGTCTTTTCCGCTACAGACAGAAACAAACTGATAACTCTGTCTGAAGTCAGGCTAGTGACTAAAACAGAAAAAAAAGTGTTCAAACTAAACTAAATGATCAACTAACTGGCTTTTTCACCTCAGGTGTGTAGAAATAATTCATTTATGTCTCTTAGGAAATTAAAATGCTCTAAACTACTTTAATTTGGAAAATAAACAACAATAACGTTCTCTCAGCACAGTAGCTTATATGAAGTTATATGAATACATCAGTTGATACAGAACAGAAGAGGCATAGCAGGAAATCCAGCTTTCCTTGACCTTATACTGAGCCACATGTTGGTTGCTTTAGTTTGTATCTTTGTCTCATGTGAAGTAAGTTCCATCTCCCAATGCTGACTCACTTTTTTTGACCCAATGCTCACTTTCAAGTAATGTTCAGGTTCTCCTCATATCTAAGTAGTTTTTTTTTCAAGTCAACCAGCTGTAGCTGTCGACTATATGTCAAACCAAAATAATAAACTCGGAGGGAGATACTGTACACTGAGCCAGTGCAGAAATACCAGAGACTGTAGTTTTGTGAATGGCCACTTAAGACTTCAAAAAATATTAATTCCCCATAGTTTCAAATGTAAAACATCCAACTTTACCTCAGAAATATTACAGCCTGTAAAAAAGAGAAAATGTTATGGTCTCTGAGTGGCAATATCTATCTTTATACACTATGGTCAAATCGTACAAATAAGCATGCTTCAGGCTCTCAAGGTCTTTATCCTGGGAAACATATTTAACATAAAATTTTGTCATTTTCATGGCTTTAAGGGTTTATCTTATTTGCTTTGATAGATTGATCGGAGAAAGATTAAAACATGTTACCAAACCTGTGTTAACCTCTTATCTGAAATTATGTTTTATTACTTGATTTGAGCATAAAGATGCGTTTACATTTGTGATTTTTCATAGGTCTGCTAACTAAGACAACTATAGCTAGAAACAGAGAAACTGTGAATTGTCTGAAGGCAGAAACACTGGATCCTCGTTATCACATTATAAGTTTAGTACTTTTGTAGATGCTTTAATCCAAAGAGACATATAACTGATTTTCAGTACTCGCACACTATTAAGTACATCTGGGTAATGTGGGGTTCAGAGCACTACCTACGAACACCTGAGCATGTGGATTTTGGAAGCCAGAGATCAAACCAGCAATTCTCTAACTGGTGGGCAACAGTTTGATCTTCTGACCTACAGCCCCCCCCACCCACCCCTCCATTGCAACACCACCATTTTCCATGCCACAGAGGAAAACGAGAGACTCCAGCCAGAAAAGCTGCTAATTATTCCACTGAGCAGCATGCACGGGAATAATTGAAAATATACCTTGTCAAATTTGTGGATGTTTCTTAATTTCATCCAAAGTAATGATGTTAGATTTACCACCGTTATGGTACATGGTAGATTGAAAACCTGTTAGCCTTTACCTGTGTATGGATGTAGTTTTTTTTATTAATTAATTAATTTATTTTTACTAAAACTAAGACTAAACTGGCTCAGAAGACTAAAACTAAATCAAGTGTCAAAATTAATACTGGCACTCTCCAAACATAGTCACTGTAGTTAATGTTTAAAGGTGAAACATTAGTGATATGACTCCTTAAAATGCTAAACTGATCATAAATGAAGCATAACTGTTCCCACACTTACACAAGAGATATAGACTCTAATTTGACTTATAGAAAACTGCCAAATATAGCAATTTACTTAAGTACAGCATATAGCCAAACATCATAACACCAAAATGGTCTTTTTGTCACAGAGGATGATTGTAGGAAACCTTTCTGATGAAATTTTCATTGTTGCGGGCAGTCACTGTGCACCGTGTTAAATGCTGTTCCACCACACAGTCGAGTGTTATTTGTAAACTTGAAAGAGTTTCCCTCTGGATTTCCTCAGTGTACTTTTTCGGAGCAAATCCTGTGGTTTATGTCTCTTATCTTCCAACTGCAGGGTTTATACAACGTTAACCATTAGCCCAATACTTACGCTTCAATGTGGTTCTGAGACATTTGTTTACAACATAGAATTTTCATTGCAGCGTAAGTTGAATCTCATTATTCGTATAAGAGTTTCTCTAATCAATGGTTATGGCATCGATCTTACTGTGGACCACAAGCTAAAGATGTGTTCAAAGACCATGTGCACATTGATGTGATTCTCTTTCTCTGGTTACTTTTAAGAGTCATACAGCACTTAATCTTTGTACATTTAACAACAGTTACCCACTGTCAACAAAGACTGTGCCTGAGAAGAGTCTATTTTATTCTGAGGTTAAATATTTAATCTATTTTCCTTCTTTGTCTTCTTTTCTAAGTTTTCACTCATAATCATACCTATACTTGAGGTCTGGGATTAGACACAGAGTCACAAAAAACAGATGACAACCGTTTCAGGGAGGCAGCATATTTCAAACCACACACTATTACATCCTTAACTATAGGAGCCAATATGGGGTCTGGAAAAACTGCATTACAATTTAGCGGACCAGTTGAAAGCTTTTAAAACCAGAGTCTTAATATGAAACAGACGGCAAGGTTTGATTTTGCTGCAGCGATTCCAGAAGTGAACATGTGTCTCAACAAGGTGCCAAATTTCTGACAACTTACATATTCAGGTCAACCAACACCATTTATCCTCTGAATTAACAACATAAATGAACCGTAGTTAAGCATTGAAGTTTTTGTTTTTCCGATGGAGAGTAACTTTTAATTAGTGAGTCAGATTATTTTTTCAGACAAGTACATTTATTTCTTCTGAACAACAGAACCACAGCGGAGGTAACTGTCAAATCCTCAAATGAAATATGTTGTTCTTAACTGCAAAACCAATAAAATGATAGATTCATACATTTCAGTATGATCTCATTTCCGTTTTTCTCTTTTCATGCGTAATGCTCATCATATTTAAGAATCCCCACAGCTTTAATGAATGTGAAACTTTACTCATTAAGACATTTTCCAAGCTCAATGCTACTGACCATTTTTTAAATCTTTCTTTTTTTATCTCTCATTCATCTTCTTATGCTGTACTGATATACTTAGCACATCTGTTACTCTAAATAGCACAGGTTTTAGTACCCTTGGTTATTATATGTATATTTTTCATAATATTTATTTCAATATATCCATTCTACCAATAATATTTACATTATATTACATTGTCTTTGCACAATATGCAGTATGTACAGCTGAAATATGTTTTTCTGTTCGCTAAGGACAGGAGACAAGACTTTTTTTTTTTATTCTCAGAGTAATCACATTCTGGATGTTGGAATGATTGTATGTTTCAGTGTTGATGTATTTGAAATAATTTTGATTGTCTGTTGGGCATTGAGTATTCTAGAAACTCTGTGATCTTGCAGCGTTTAATATTTCCTGGCCAATATCAAGTCAGTGGTACATAATGAGACACATTAGAATTACAGTAGATATTCAAAAGGCAGGGTAAATCAAACGACTGTGCCACCTCTGGGTGGAGAGTAATTGAGCTGGCTGACATTTTATTCTGTAGTTCTGTGCGCACTGAGAGACAAAGCCACACTAATAATACCACCATAATTGATACGAGACTTCTTTCTGTTCTGCTGGTCATGCCACAGGCAGTCCCGAACCCCTCACAATAGTATCATTTACTATTGCTGTTAAGTCCTACATATTCAATGGTTCAATGCATGTTAAAATTTCCACCTAATTAGATGAGAATAATAAAGATCTGAACTGATTTCTGAGAGTGAAACTCGGTTGTTTGAAGCATGTCTTATGCAGTAATTAATTGCACTATAACTGTTCTTCTTCTCTTTGCTGACTCAAATGTGTATGTATTATTTGCAAAATGAATTAAAATTCAATTTTAAGACTTTTTTATCTTATGTATTTTACCTGTATGTACAGTAGATGTTTAGGGCTTACTGCTAGTCTCTGCTGTCCTGCTGGGGTAGGCTGCCACTGTAGGGGAGTAATATTGTCATGTGGGGGTGAGATAATTAGTCTACAAGAAGCTTTGCGTAGGTAACATCCATATAATGCCAGGATGTAACATTTCCCAGCATAGCACTGGAACAAGATGAGCAATGTTGCACATTTACCTGTTTACCTTTTACCTGGAGTTTTAATGTTATGGCTGATCAGTGTACAATTGCATTTTTAGATTATTGCAATAACAAAGCATCAACTAAATACACTGCATGTTATTGAAAAAAATACAGAAAATACACTTTTCTTAGTAGTGACAAGTTCCTCTATATTTCTACTATTTGAGTGAGTCATATGTATATCACAGCTTAATTTAACAACTAAGAAAAAAAATCAATATTTATGCATAATACACCTTTTAGAAGTGTTGGTTGAAATTTTTTAAGTCATACTTAGAAAGAAATTCTCAAAATAGATTTTGCTAAGATTTCAAATTGCACTTTAGATTCAACAATCAATTTTTTTGTCAAAAGAACTTACTCAAAGGATCTTGTCAAATTTGACAAATCTTTTTCTATACATCTCTTTTGTGGTGGTGATGATGATGATGATGATTATTATAATTGTGGTTACAAAATGTGTTGTGAAATGCATCCATCCACTCATCCATCTATCTATCTCTGCATTTCTAAGATTAGGTTGTTGAGGCAACTGGTCCATGTGGAACATTCTTCTGCACCTCCTTGGCGATTCCAGGGCAAGAATGGTTATACAATTCCACAAGCTTTCAGTTATTGGGTCTATCCTACTGTCTCCTCTCAGTTGGACATGCACAGGAAACCTCCAAAGCGAGGTTATCCAGAGTAATCCTAATCAGATGCCACCTCAGTTTGCTCCTTTCAATGTAGAGGAGCAATGACTCTACTCAGAGCTCTGCCTGGATATATGAGCTCTTGACCTTATCTCTAAGGCTGAGCCCAGCCACCCTTCAAAGAAAACTAATTTTCAGTCATATTCTTTTGGTCACTATCCAAGTTCAAAGACCATAGGTGAGGGTTGAAACATAGATGGACCAGTAAATTAAACATTTCACCTTTTGGCTCAGCTCAGTCTTTACCATAATGTACAGATACAATGCCCTCATTAGTGTTGACAAATCCCCAATCTGTCTATTCATCTCTTGCACCAATCTACCATCACTTGAATAACTTCCCAAAAGACTTAAACACCTTGACTTGAGGCAAAGACCCTACCCTTACCAACAGGGAGCACTCCACTTTCTCCGGTTTGTAAACATGACCTCAGATTTGGAGGGGCTGACTTTCATTGCAGCTACATCACACTTGGCTGCTAACCGCTCTGGTGCACATGGGAGGCCATGGCTTGAAGAAACCATCATAACAACATCATCTTCAAAGAGCAGGGATGAAACCCTGATGTTTCCCAATCAGATGCCTTTTTCTTCCCAACTATGCCTCGAGGTCCAGCCCATCAACACCAATGTCCCAAGCAGCAGTGCTCCACACAGATTAAGGTCAATGCAAAAGTGCATGAATGCAAATCTGACTGTAACAACAGTAACCATAGGTCGGTTTTTCTCCAGGCTGTAGATGTCATTGTCCATCTTTTTCCTTTTGTGTGCACAGTGAAGCAGATACACTGCATGAATGGAATTCTTTGCATAAATGAATCCTTCTCCATAAAAGGATTAATTTGAATGAAAGGACAGGCAATGTACCTACCTTATTAAACGCTCAAGTATTTTAAAAATGGATGTACATTTGTTGACAAGGTGAAAGTAAATCAGAACCTTGAGCAAAACAAAAACCTTCAAAAGTGTTCAATAGATTCAATTTTGTGGACCATGTACAACTTCAGTGTGCTAATGAACGGATATTTGCCAGTGTAACAGTCATCAATGTGAACATCTCCTTTGATGCCTCATCGAGCAGAAAGCTTTTAAACAAAATGTTTGAAGTGTCTGCCTGTGTAATAATGATTTATAATTCTCTTGAACTAATGCAAAATTTGCTGTAAAAATTTTTGTGAAATGAAAATAAATTGTGCCCGGAGGGTCAGGCCAAGATTCAAAAGAAGATCACCCAAGAGCAGCAAATGATTTAATAAGCCACCAGCTCCATGAGGGCATGAAGTGAAGCAGAATGGAGAATTTCAAAGTGTGTCTAATTAACATCAGTTTATTGCTATGTCAATCTCTGCAGCTAGTGTGTGAATGAGGGAGGGTTTAGATATGTTGAATTGCTTTGCATAAATATATGGAATAACACTTAACTCCTTAGGTTAATATGAGATTATCAACCCAACCAACACACAGAGGGAAAACTATGCAGATAAAATATAAATCTCACATTTGTTAAAGAAAATAGTTAGAAATAGAGAACAACTTCCAAGAGTATTCTTACGCCCTTATTCCTCGAGGAATGAGTAGTTGAATTAAGGAGTAAGGAGGAGTAATTGAAGTAAGGAGGGTTTCCTGGGCAGCCATTCTGTTGTTACCAGGACCAAGAGTCAAAATAGATGAGGTTGGAATCAATAAGACTGTAAGCAGGAGTCTTTTGTAGAGAATATTCTTTAATACGGTGTACACCAGGTCATACAGCTCTCATGCATCAGAGGTAAGACCTTGAACAAAGAAACCAGGTTCTATCGAAATCAGGTATCTATTCTCTAAGGTTCTAAACAACACGTCTGTCTTTGGGTGTTATTTTCTTCATATGGTTTCTCTAAGGAAAGTCCACACATACTGGTAACATGTTGACATGTCATATGTTTTCTCTGAACCCACTGCTACCATATATCACAAGACTGACCCTTCCAAAGATACAGCATCAATCAGGTCTGACTAGCACCAAAACATACTATCATTGAATATTTAATACTGAATATTTCATACAGAAACTTATTAATCTATCAGTTTATTGGTTTTGCAGTTAATTGAATATTTAAACAATTTCATTGCACAGTAATTATTTGAACCCAAATACCTGCTAAGCAAGTTGTAAAGTAATTTGTACCATATTACATTACTGGGAGAAAATGTGTTCAGACACCATCTTTAATCTTATGTTAGTGTTTCATTATGACTCTGTCCTTAGAAACAAGAAAGAGCCCTAACAGAGAGAGGCGAATGCTGAGGAATCACATGTTAAAGCTTTGAGCAGAAGGAACAACATACAGATCTCTTTTTATGTTATCCGTCTATATGATCTCATTCCACTGTCCTCTTAGTGATCAAAACATATTTACACTTATGAAAATGAGATTAAAATAATGTAGCAAAGGCAGTATGCATCTTTACTATCATAGGATCATATTTTCAGGATATGGCTCATGCAATAACTTCTCTCTGAACATTTGTAGACTTTACTACATGTTTCTTAACATACTGGAGTACTGTTAGCTATTCATCCATGAAATCATAACAGAAATTATGAGATGCAAGAAGCTGCATTTAAAGCTCGACTGATGATCAACAGCAGCAACAGAGTGGAAAAGCAATAAACAAAGATTGGATCAGTCCGCTCAATAATTACTCCTTACCTGATAGTAAGGAATAATTATTCGGTCAAGTATTAATATTCAGTTATTCGTTTCTCATTTAAAATGTAATTGCTTTGCAAATTACTTTGATGTATAAAGCAGTTGAACAACTTGTCATGTTATCTTTTTATTATGGCCCATAATAGTACTAATTCTTACCTTCAGATAAAATTCTGTATGTTATTACCTCTGTGTGGGTAATTATGGAAACTTTTAAAGACTAATATTTTTCATTTATATGTCCTAAGTGGTGCTGTCAAGTTAACATGTTTTTAATATGTTAATACACCTTCTATCTCCCTTAAAAATGATTGCTGCTAACCCAGGGTAATATATAATTGGGTCCTGATCCTGATCCCCAGTCATTTTTAGCCAATGGTAGATATTCTATTTTATTTTATTTAACCCTTATTTAACCAGATAAGTCGGTTGAGAACCAATTCTCATTTGCAACTACGACCTGGCCAAAAGCCAGCAGCAAAGGGCAAATTATACAAATAACAATCATGATATATTTTCATAATACAATTAAAAACACTGACCATTCTCACACCCAATATATGCATTACATTCAACAAGGAAATCCCATACAGTACAATATGTTCAGTATTATTGAGGGGCGCTATATCAGCTGTTATAGGGCGAGAGGCGCGATACACCCTGAACAACAACCATGCACCCTCACTCCCACAGTCAATTTAGAATCACCAATTAACCTAGCATGCATGTTTTTGGACTGTTGGAGTACTCAGAATGTACCCAAGCATGCACAGGGAGAACATGTAAAGTGCAAATAGAAAGGACCCAGCCGGAAAGCAAAATGGGAGCTTTCTTGCTGTGGGCCAACAGTGCTGACCACCACACCGTGCAGCTCCAATGAGATTTTTGCTGGCCTCAATAATAATAATGAAGAGAGGAAATCACTTATCACTTATCTTCAATAATTAATTTAAATGATACTTTATAAATCTCAAAATGAATATTATATTCCTGCAGTACAAATTGTTGTTATTGATAAGATATGGATATGAGAGAGAGTTGAAATCTTCAGAGACCATGAATGACTTGGCAACAACTTAAATCCATTTAATATTTTCACAAAGGTACAACCGTACAGCCATGTCTCAGTAAAAAGAATATTGCCTTCCCAATAATCTGCTGCATTCTTGTCAGGGCTCCAAGTTTATCCATCTTGTCTGTCTGTGGTCTCACATTTCCCATGACAATCAAGGGCAGAAAAATGGTTTAAGCTTTTTCCTGCTTTCTTTACATTTTGTTCGTGCTCTACATCCTTCAACATCTTCTCTCCATCTCATCTGGAATTGGGGTGTAATTCCAGGCATTACTTTGCTTTGAAAAGCTCAGCTGCTGCTACTAAATGCAAATATATCTCCTGTTGGCATGGTTAGGCATTATAACAGATGTTAAAAAGTGCCTGCAGTTACCGGCAGAAATTATTCCAACAGGAAGCGTCCAAATCAACATTTAAGAAAGATGTTTAAGAAAAACATTTTCACTGACAAAAAGTTGAGTAGAAAATCCCAAGAAGATACAAAGAATGACACAGTATGTCAGGAGCTACTTTGTTACAGTACAACCAACAATATAATGAGCAAAGACAGCACACACTAAGATTGAGGCTGTGGCAGCGGCCCTAGATAGCGACGCCTGCCCTGGAGTGTGTGTGGCAGGAAGTGTCCCTGATAGCTAATACTGCCTCTATTTGAGCCAGCTCCTGAGGTAATGTGCAACAATGTACAGTTGGAACTAAATGTACCTGATCATGTTTTTTCTATTGTATAATTTCCAGATTCTCCTAATTGTTGCACGTCTTACCCGTAACGAGTTGGTGATGATTTGTTACCAACTCAGTAATAAGTGGGCACAGAGAAACAATGTCGTAACTTTGCATCAATGGGGTAATTAATCCTGATACTCAGCACAGTGAACAACATGTAGATAACAGTTTTGAAACCTGTGACAAAATGGTTCTCTTGCTATTTGTAAAAGCCTGAACCAGGCCGAACTTCTTGCTTTTTGAATATCTAGCAATGTATTGATGTTTTGAACATAGTGCACAGCTGTACATGAGTTTGTCCAAGTGAATTAAGGTCTAGGTTTTTTTTTTGTTTACACATACATAGAGAGTAATGAGTTTATTTGAATTTTTTTACCAGATATAGGTATATATAAAGCTTATATATGGGCTCCAAGTTACAGGTATCTGTCACGTTTCAATGGTGGCGGCAAGGAAGGAGGATCCAGGTGGAGATGCGGAGCGAGAGCCAGGAGGCAAAAATTAATTGAAACTATCTATTTTTAAGATAAAGTCGGAAAAACACCAAAAAAAAAAAATAATCAAACATGGAAATACAAAATCAAACCATTGAATTATTAGATTCAACTGACTGATCTAAATGGAGCCATGGAACTGGGAGTAGCACGAGGGAGGGTAACAGTGAGGATCTGCTAAATGCTGTGACAAAACAGGGAGACTAAATACTGTGGGGGAGAGTGATTGGTGAATGACTGCAGCTGAGGATAAATGAACACAGGTGAAGGGAGTGGAGCTGATGACTAGACTGGAGAGAGACTGAGGAATTGAGTGAGGAAATGACAGAACCTAAACAAGAAACAGAATGAAAACAAGCATAAAAAAAACATCAAAACAACACGGAACATGACAGTATTACTTTTGATTGTGGCTACATTCTGCAACTCTAGTGCAATACCCAGTCGATTTATGTGGTCTTCTATTAACATTCAATTGTTTGTGGAGCAAAGCAGAGGGGAAACAGAGATGAAATGAGAGTTAATTTTACATGAGATGACGAAATGTTGTTATGTAGATGGCAGGAGAATTATTCTAGCCAGAGGTTTATATTCATGCCTAAACTATGGTTCTTATCATTTGCAGATGGGAAAGGACTCAAGTAACTGTGAAAATTGTAATTCTCTAATATGTAGTTGATGTTGTGAGAAGATATGCTGTAGAAAGCTATAATGTTTTCATAAAGCTAACCAAGTAGCTTGGATCCCTAAACCTAAACAACTGTTTTTCTAAGTGCTGCGAGGCCAGCGACGGCTCTTCCTCCTGAGATACTGCCTCTCATACTTTTTCTTGTGCCTTTAAGAATGGCTTGAATGAAAGCAATGATATTAAGTCATTCCTGTCCCTTAACCCATTATTTACAGACAGTCCAGTTTCATTAGAAATAAATCAGAGGAGTGATTTAATGTTGCAGTACAGATTTGTAAAGTGTTGTACATAATTGTAATGACACATTTGTCTGTTTCTCATCACATATTTACTGCTTGAAAGTCCCCAGGCTTTCTTTGCTCAGAGAACACTCATGTATACAATAATGCCCCCCTGTGCATTTACAGAAATGTATTCTTGCACCAATAAGGAGACAGATACAAAGTGGCTGCATCCGTAAAGTAGCTGACTTTAATCCCATACGAAAGACAACATTCCTGAGCGCTTCTGCTCCTATGCCTTCATGTTCAATTCATGTTAAAGCACTGAGCACCGGCCAGTGTTCACCGATTTTCTGTTTGCTCTCACTCACAGTTGGTGAGCAATTCCCCTGAAGGTGGTAATGATTCAACAAGAGGCCTCAATTAAACACCAGGACAGTGCTGCTCACACAAATAGTGAGTTTAATCCAAGCTGATATCAAGATTAAGCTAGATATGCACACATCCTCATGTACAAGCACAAACACAGTAAGTACTCCAAAAAAGACATTGTGGATGTTGTGTGTGTAACTTGCATACATGCATATTCATTTGCTTTGACCAAATATAACTGACAAATGTATTTTCTGCTACCTAGACTGTCATTTGTAAAGCTTCTCACACAATTACTATATTTAATATTGGGTAGATAACTGATAAATGGGTGTTTTTAATTATATTCTTTTGTGATATTCTCCTAATCTGTCATTTAAAACATATCCACAAGATCCTTGATGATTAGTGTGGGCTTTCACTTTTTTCCTCCCATCCAAATTATTGCTTAAAAAAAAAAAAGCTTCAGTCCTTCTGAATTAATCAAAAGCTATTCATTCTGTTTTTCATCTGCTGAAGCCATGCTGAAACATTTTAATGCTGAAGCAGAACAAAGCAAAATCTGGGCAAATTACTTCTCTGAGCCTTCTTGAATTTGTAGCACTTGTGCAGGTTGACTACACATGGTTGCAGTATGTGTTACTTGAGATTTTCCTTTGGCGTCAGATCATTGCTCTTCATGTCTCTCTTGAACATACAGAGAAAAAAAGAGATCTCTTGCATTTTAATTTTTCAACCCGAATATAATGCTGTAAGCAAACATCTACATGGAGAAATAAGCCTATTAAGATTATAAGTGCACTTACGCATTCCAAATAGAAAATTTGACATTATAAATGTGATATTATGAGACAGCTGCAACGATACAACTGTAAAAACCTGCGCATATCGCATTCATTGAATTGCAAAAATTACACATGTAGCCTAGAACCTCTGAAAACGTGATGATGAATCCCTTTTTTTTCAACTTCTGGCTGATAAATCACCAGACTGCACTAGCAAAGTATCCTGCTTGTGAAAAATGCATGAATTACTAATTAATGAGGCATTCTCGCAACATTTACATATTCATAAAGGTGTGTAATTCTCTTACGCTTGAGAAAACTCAGTGATAGCTTTGAGAGAATAACACACATTCTGAGAAATAGACCTTTTATTTTGTTAAATTCCTCAAAAAGCTGAGGGAGCAGAGATGCTTTTAAAAAAACATTACACATTTATTCTTCCCCACAGAAATGCAGTCAAATGCTTTGGAAGAAAAATGCACTGAGGAGATGCAATGATGTGAAACAGTATACAGAATTACATTTTCTGAAATATCGTCCCATGTGGATTTTCAAAAGTTCATTTAGCAACCCAGTGTTCCTAACAACTGTGCTCAGAAAATCTGATGGATTTGCATAAACAGAAATACATTTTCAGTGTCATCTCACTTTATTATGGAGATATTTGGCTCATGCTAGTCAAAATAATCGATAACATGTATCTTTTTTTGGTTCCATATTTTTTTTAATAAATCTAATCACTGCACATTTTCAAAGGTTACATGATGCATTTAAATTCTAAGAGTGTTGTCTGTACATGTACAATAACAGTCATGCTATTTTTTTCTCTAGTTTTCAGCGCTATCTTAAAATCATCATTGTTCACTTTTTCAGTATTGTTCAGAACAATCAATAGCTCTTCCATGATGTGAGTCTTTTGGAGACAAACAATTTCAGTGAAGCTGGTCCAAAATGCTTGGCTGAAGTCTGAGCCTGTCCCTCTACTAAGAGGGCCTCTCCATTGTTTCAACCCTCTCACAAGGGCTTTGTGAATGTGCTCCTGAATATGGGTCAAAAAGCACAAATAACATTCAGATGGTTCCTAGGCTTTCCTCCCAGCTATGCACCAAAGAATGACAAGTCCAACAAAACCATGTTGAGTTTTTCACCCTATGCAATTGTCTTTTCACATTAACTCCAAGCTGGGCCTTTTCAGGAAGGCCAGAGTTGTGTCAGGCCTACTCGGACACAGACCAACTCCAGCAGCAGGCTTGGACTGTTCAAAATACCATGCAGAGTCTGATTCACTCCTTTATCCCAGTACAAAAATGGCTCTTGGATGCATTGTACAAAATATCAAAAGAGAGAGAACACAAAGTATTAAGTAAGAATGGTCGCTGTGGCCCAATGGACACATTCATTCCCAAGTGAAATCCTTAGTCGACTGTGGTTTGTTTTAGTTAAGCACAGGAAGGAGAAAATTCATTCCCAAGGTCTCAAATTTCAAAGGAAAAAGAAAATTACAAATAACTGAGCAAAGTATTTAGCATCATTTAAAAAAGGTGGAGAGTGTTTAGTCAATTTTAAATGGTCTTCAGTATCATTTTAAAAAAGTGATAGATTAATATTTTTGCAGAGCAAAATTGATATAGAAAGATTTCCAGATGCAGAACAAAGGGCAGTTTCATTGAAAAGTTAATTGAAGGTGCAGTCAAGCAAACAACAAGGATGGCATTTCAAGATACTTAAGTTTGAGTTTAACCTTGCTGGACTTTTGGAAGGCACTTCTGAGCATCAGGCACAGGCTTTTGGCAGCTGCACAGGGAGCCTGGTGGGTCAGCCCTTCTCTGCGAGCTGCTACTCCACACTAATCTATTTTAAACCATCTGTGAAATTAGCAAGATTTCCTAAGTCCTTCACCTCTAAGGATTAAAACATAGCTAAGGGTGTAGGGTGTTCTTACATACTGTTCTTGTATACATGTTTGATGACTCTTGAGATCAATTCTAACATGTTTCTTTCCACCTGTGCTTGAAATACATAGGAGATGGGATGAAATATTATATCTGGTAGAGATCAGCTCCTGGAAACACAAGGACAGGTATTGACTAAATATTTTATTCATTTCAATTTCAAGTTAAATCTAAACATCAGAAAAATGGAACATAGGTGTTACATGTTTGTACATCTAGTAACATGAGGGCGACCAAGTCTCAGCTGTTACAGAGACATACCTAGCCATGCAGTACCTCTGCACAATGAAGCCATGAGTCAACTCTAATGAGAAAATCAGATAAATAGCAACTGCTCTTGGGGAAATGGTGCTGTCTGACGGATTCACTGGGTGCAATGACTGTAGCATTGAGAGATCCAAATGAGTAAAATATTGTTCCAAGCGCTCCTCTCTGCTCCCCTTCCCTCCGGTGTTTAGTCATCAGAGTTGTGAAATAGCAGCCCTGCCGCTACACGACAGCATTGCCGTATTAATTACTTTGTGCTGTTCACACATACGCATCTTTGTACAACAGTGACAGTTCATCTGGAGAGGCCACTTACAAACAGCGGTATTACAAACCATAGCTCACCAGACCCATGATTATTCTTGAAACTGTTTTTTTTTTTTTTTAAATACACAACGCAAAGCAGAAACAGTTAAAAGAAGACTCCAAAAAGAAAATGAGACAGTACAGATTCAGCAGAGTTTAGAATGTTGCACACTGTCTTGTACCATAATGCAAAGACATATACCACAGCACAGAGGTTTTCTCCATACCATTAGTTGTCATGCAGGCTTGGAAAATTACTATAAGATTTATTGCACAAAGGTATATGTCTAGTTTTCCATCTACTGCTGGAGCACGCTAACACAGGCATCTATTACAGACACTGCCGTTAAACTATATCCCCCCTGTGCTTTCTGGGAGGGAGAAAGGAGCACAGTGGAGAAAGGCATTTAAACAATTCCCCCAGATTTTTAAAAAATAAACATTACAGAAAGGATTTTCTGTTTATTTAATTGTTTTCTTTACTGTAGACGAATAAGCTAACAGAGAGCTAGCAAAAAATACACGTATTGATATGGTTAATTGGTTTTAAAAAAAAAAGTTGGATTAAAAAATGTTTTTAGGGAAGCAAAATGTAAAACTCTTATGATTATCACAATGATAATGAGCATTAGATGGCAGAGATCCAGAGAAGAATGATGGGCATAGTCTGGGTTAACAACTCTCAAGATGACCTCTGGCTCTGGCACACACATCTGTCTCAATAAGCACAGATACTCACACACTGAGCTCTCTGAATGCCTGCTTTGACGAGGTCGAGAAGCCTCAGAACGTGTGGATTTGCAGGTTGTTCTTAAAACCAAAGCACAGTAATTGAGTGAGTGAATGTTGTCTGTTGCATGCAGATGGAACAATCAAGGTGACCTTAAAGTTAGATTCGAAAGTGACCAGAAACTGTTTCTGCCGTGCCACTTCAGCTGTTTTTTTCATTTTTCTCTGCATGTGCGTCTTACATATCTGCTGCACATTGTCGTGTTACTACTAACTTGGCAGCTACACATAATGTACTGGATACCTCTTTGCTATAATAGAATTACTAAAGTTATTGAATTTTATGATACCAGTGGTTGAACTGAATTTGAATTTATTTGAAAAGCAACAGTATACCCAAGTTAGCCAAAACACTTACTTTCATTGGCAGTCCCTTTGCCCGATGTTTTCAAGCAAACATTTGAAAATAATAACTTCATCTTCAATCCAGGAATTAGACCTTACCCTATAACACGTACAATAAACAACAGAATCTCAAAGCAATTAATATTAAATAATGAAAATATAATAGGACAGGACCAGACTAATTGTGGTACAGGCACTAATGTGAGTTTTTATCTTTTTCTTTTCTTTTTACTGTTCATCTGTTAGGAAAGTTTGAATTCCTCTCACATACTGCAGCTCATGGCAAATCTGCCGGATTTACTTGTTTGCTTTGTTCAGGTTAGCGGTGCAGCCACTGCAAGTCAGTAAAGCAAGCTGCTAATTGGTGGGCAGGCCACTAGCTAACAAGGTTAGCCCCGAGAATCATACTGAGGGTGTGTTCAGAGAGGTATTAGCCATGCAATGAAAAAGTAACCCACTGGTTTATGTCTGTAGGACCACAGCAGTCTGGTGAAAGAACTGCTCGGATTTTTTTCTCAGGAAGAAGTGGTAATACTATAGTTTAAAATGTTTGGTTACAAATTAAAGCCTCACTTTAGACCACAGACAGCCTCACTTTAGAAACTTAAGCAAAAGCATTTTACGATTATCAGCAAAAGTAAAAAAGGATTCATTACACACACAAATGGGTTCTGTCATGTTCTATACTTTATGTGTTGAATTGAGTCATCATGAATGAACATGCTGTCAACATTCAAATGTGTGTCTTGAGATAGAAATTAAATTAAATAAAAAAAAATATTCTATCTATGCCATAGGGAAATTATGTTAAGCTGATTTAGAGTCATTTTACATGCTTGTGACAGTATACTGACTGCTCATTTGAGTTATTTTTACTTTTTATGATTTATAGACATATGTAGTTACTTTAAAAATGGACAATATTTTTCTCTGAAATACAGAAGAGTTAAGGAAGAAATTAGCATTGAGTATTGAAAAGTACAACTTAACTTTGAATTCTACAGAAGTACAGTACTGTGAGCTAATTTACATTCCTGTACTATGTAGATGGATACTACAGATAAGTTAATGTACATGGGATACGTGTACCATTTACCTTACAGCTGTTTTTGCCTTGACACATTATAAACGACCATAGTAACATAAACCACTGTGGAGTGCTTTGTTTTCTGATAAGTTTTTAAACTCATGGGCCTACCACTGAAACTGGCTTTCCTGGATCACACCATCTTTTGGCATCCACCCGAAACATAATTTGTCTAGAATGTTTTTCACTGCTGAAATGGGCAAAATGTGAAAGCAGCAAAGACCTCCCCCTTGTTCTTTTGACATAGAGAACAGTGATATCACCATGAAGTTTAACAAAAGTATCAAGTAAGCCTGGCTGATGCAGTGATAGATAGATAGATAGATAGATAGATAGATAGATAGATAGATAGATAGATAGATAGATAGATAGATAGATAGATAGATAGATAGATAGATAGATAGATAGATAGATAGATAGATAGATAGATAGATAGATAGATAGATAGATAGATAGATAGATAGATAGATAGATAGATAGATAGATAGATAGATAGATAGATAGATAGATAGATAGATAGATAGATAGATAGATAGATAGATAGATAGATAGATAGATAGATAGATAGATAGATAGATAGATAGATAGATAGATAGATAGATAGATAGATAGATAGATAGATAGATAGATAGATAGATAGATAGATAGATAGATAGTTAGTTATAAATACACATATTTTGACAACTTTTTATTTAGACTATTTAAGAAGCAAAGAAACAGTAATCACACGTATCAATAGGCTAAAGGATTTAGGTGGGTTCAATGCAAAGTTACATATTTAAGATCAAAAAGGCATCAAGAGTAAATGATCACCTTGTAAAATCAGTTTGATGCTGAAACTCAGGACCATTCTGTATTCAAGAAAATGATGAAAGACAGGAAACCTGTGAGGTGTATAACTTGCAGATTTTCTCATTTTGTTTTTATTGTGCAGTCTGATGTTGGCTAAAATCTCTAATACGTCTCCCTCTGTTTTCTTACTCTGCAGACTACAGAGAAAACACTTCCTCCACAATGTAAATAATTACTCAAAACTTAAAACAAAATGTCTCTTTAATTGTAAGTGTCAACAGCAGTACAAAAGATGGAGTGATGTGAGAAGCTTTCTGCAACACAATTTTTGTCTCTTTTACAGAAAAGAAGGAGATTCTTGAGGTAAATGAGCTAAAACAGGCAGTTATTCAGCCAACTGCATTGATACAGTGGGCCGAGACACAGAACACGCAGTCATAAGATGTCTCAAGTGATCCTGTGGGGATAATTTAATATTTTACAGTATACACATTGCTTTGGTGCCAGGTTGCACCCATATGTGTCAATCATTGGTTTGTTTGTACTTGATATAGTGTATTAATACTACGAAAGGTGTGGAGAGGGCTCTCCGCACACACCAATGTAAAATTGTTTACCTTAAGTTTACCTCACGTCAATACTGCACATGGAAACCAAAGACTTGCTGGTATACACTTTTAAGCCAAGCAAAACAAAACAAACAAAAACAAATAAAAATCAATTAAGAATTTCTTTTTTTTTTCCTTTTTAACCTTTTTAAGCAGTAATAATTGACCTTTGTTCTGTATAAAGAAGAATGTGAACACAAATGTGATGGCAACAATTTTTTTTAACTTGAATTAAAAACTTTACATTGGACTGTACAAGATATTATGATAAACTATTTACATATTCAGACATAAACTTTTTTTAAAAGCAGCAACAGACACTATGTATTTCATTTTCTCTATTAACAACCAAAACTTTACCTACGTACCTGCCAGGGCGGGGGAAAGAGGGAGGGTGGGGGGTGGGGATTTCTATGCAGAAAATAGCTTCAGCCTGCCAGCAAATTCAAAACAATGGCTCCAGTGATAGAAGAGCCCCACACAGTGTTGCTTGAGAAGACAACTCTAAAAAGCAGAGTACCAAAGGCAACCAAAAATGTTGCCCTGAACAGCAAATTTTACACTTCTGAACAGCAGCTAGCATGTCAGTCCAGCATGTCAGTGAATTGTGCTGATTAAATTAACACAGAGAACATTCCCACCATATACATCACAAAGTTCAGACAGAAAAAAAAAAAAAAAATCAAATTACAGTAATGTTGAAACAGCATAGAAGCTTTTGTCCTCACCTCATTCAAACCATCTGCACATCTTACAAGTGGAAAAACAAGAACAAATTGTGAGGGCTACATTTGCAGATGGCAGGACAGTCGTTGACTTGTTCATTAAACATTGGCAGCATGTAAAAAGATGGCCAAGTGAGAGTGAACTAAGAGAATGCACAATGTCATGTGCAGTTTGCCACATTGAAAGAAAAATAAATAGTTGCACACTCCCACATTATTAAAAGTAACATCACTTGTGTTTGAAACAGTCATTTGTAACCAAGAAAAAGAAAATAAAGAACTAAAGAACAGAATAAAAATAAAAACATCTTTGTTTATTTTAATAATGTCAATTCAAGCTGTATGCATGCAGATATTTTCAGATATCATCTGCTTATGGGCAATTTGCCACGTACTATGAGCAGTCTACTAAACACAAAACACAAGTGAGGATACACAGCATACCGCTTAGATCGTGTTATGATTGGAAACAAATAGTTGAATTAATGTTTTCCATTAAGTGCTTATTGGTTGAATTAGTACCTTGCTTGTTTATGAGTCTGATGAGGATTTTTTCCGTTGGTGTGTTGAATATTTTACTAAAGCAAGTGAGGTGTTTCTTTCTGTCTCGGAACCAAAACCGTTCTTTTCCAATAAGCAGAAAAATTCAGCATCTACATGAGGTACAGTGACTTGTCAGTTGTTAAAACATACCAAAATAAAACATGAAAGAGAAAATAATAGAACAGGCAAGTGCATAACTTAACCTATGAACAAAAATATATTTACTATGTTATATTTACAATAAAATTCAAATGAGATGGTAAGTTCACTGAAAACCATTTTTAGCTCCAATTTGTCAATTTCTTTTTTTTTTTTTCCAATTTCTCTGATTGTCCACGTTGTTGTTTTACTGACAATTTTAGAGCCAGCAGTGGCTGATAATAAATACATTATGCTGATACTCTACAGTTTGAAATACAATATACAATGCACTGAAGTCTGGTGTTTCATGGCTCTCTGAGCCTGCTGTTGAAATTTCTGCTCACTTTCTTGTGCTGAGTCTCTCCCCAAGGCAGCCCTGAAGCTTAAACAAAGTGTTCATTCATCACACGTGTCTTTGCATAAATACACAAAATAAGTAGACAAACAAACAAAAACACAAAGACTCAAATCTGGTAACTGCGACAGCAAACCCATTTGAGTCCAGCCGGGGGAATTTTGTTCATTCATGGTGTTTTTCCTCAAACAGCTTCACATTAATCAGAATCGATAAAAATACAATTTATATCCAGTGCTTACAACACTTTTGAAACATTGTCTCTTTGTGAGTTTATGTTGTCATTTTTTTTCTCCTTTTTCCTTTTTTTTTTTTTTGTGTTTTTTGCTCTATAAGCACAGTCAAGTTTCAGTTCCACGAAGAGTCCTTTTTAACTACCAGCCCACTAAAGCAGTGTGGCATGGTCAGGAAATTATTTACAATCACATACAAAGCAATCTAACCACCAGCAAACAGGAGCAAAGAGTTTAAAAATACCAAACAGGTTGACTTGGAGGGAAATCCACATAAGTTTGTTCATCAAAAGCATCCTTAAATTGTTTTGTACCTCAAATTGAGAACAATGTAGAAATGATGCAATTAAAAAGAATAGAAAAGGAATTATCAATGAGGTGATTTAAAAGAAACAATAAAAAAAACAACAACATACATGAATTATGTATGAATGTTTCCAAAAGTTGAAATGATGCAAATCAGCACTGGATGGGTACTGACATTATGAATACAGAAGATAAGAGTGCTACAGAGCTAGAAAGAGCCATCTGTACGAATAAGAGCCAGGAGAAAAATGCAGTGACCAGCAGTGGGGATCTTGACCAGTTAAAGCCAGTGACCAGCCATTCAGATCCTTCAAAAAGCTCTGCACTCTGCACTCTGCACAGGTTCAAGGGCAAGGGAGGGGAATAGCTGGACTCATGCATTAATAATGCTGTATTTCAGATGATACCCAGTCGTCAGTCATTTTAATAATCCCCCACAGCTTGATGTACTTGTTCCATCTGCTCGCCAGTGCCTGGTGATTGGGCCAGGGTGGGAGCCCTGTTGAAGCCTTGCTTCCAGCACTTTGATGAAGAGCACAATGAGGGACACACACCCCATTTTTATTGTTTTCCACCCGTTCCCCACTGCTTTCTCCTTCTCCGAGCCAGATGGCGCCCCCTGGGTGCTGAGGTTGCCACAGACTGGGGTCAGAGCAGGGCATGGCAGGGAGGAGAGCCACTTAGACCTTCTACCCCATAGAGGATCTGAATCTCAACATCAAGGCCCTGACCGCCAAAGTTATTCTATTCTAGTTGCAGTCTCCAGAAGGTCACCACAATTAGGATAGAGAATTTGTGTGCCCTGCTTTTGAGTCACTGTATTTTGTCTTTTTTTTATGTTAGAGATAAGAGTAATCCAAAAGCTGATTAAAGAATTATAAATAGCAAAATAAGTTCAAAAGGTGACAGAGAATTTATGTGTGCACTGATGGAAATATTGGTGTTTTAAGACACCTTTGTCATATGTACATAATGAGGTAAACAGATATGACTTCAGCCTCTTCTCTTTGTTAGGTGATGTTCCAGCAAACTGTCACTCCTTACAAGAGGACTTCAGTAATCATTGCATCAACCCGATGACTGTGCTGCGCTTTAAGACTTCTTAGTGTTAGTTTAAGATTTACAATGTCTAAGAAAAATTACATTTTAAGACCTAAGACTTTAAACATGTCATCCAAATGGGGCTAAAGTGTTTAACAGAATGTACTGTGGCTTTACAACTACACATTGTACAAGATCAATTTAAGATTGTAATGCCACCAAAGCTGACTTTCGCTGCTGTTCAAATCCCACAGATTGGAGGCCTTTGGCCTTTTAGCATGCTGGCCTGATTACAATCACTCTGATTAAGATCTGGGTGAGTCAGGCTGGGTTGCAGGGTTGGAAATAAGTGAGGGATGCTGCAGTGTTCTGTTTGGATGGGGATCAGGAAATGAAAAGGCTGGCCTGTGTCATTGAAGATCACTGCATTGGCCTCCGTGGAATACAGCTACCATCACAACCTTCCATCCCCAGATGTAACATATTGTAACCTCCTGCAGAGTTTGCTGCCTCTGTGTTCCTGAGTTTCATTAGTTTATTCTATTCGGCTAAATTAAAGAAAGACTGGATAATGAAGCTGCATTAAGAGATGAAGAGATTGTCTAAGACTCACAAAGCCTCTCCCAAAGGACTTTACAGGTTTTAGAGACAACTTGAAATGTTTGGCACTTCCACACTGAAATATGCAGTTTTGTAAAAAAACAAAACAATCAATAACAGAAACATAATAATAATAATAATAATAATAGTAATAATAATCGTAATAGTAATAATAATAGTAATAATTTGAGTACCATCTGTACTAAATTGGAATTGCTCCATGTTCATTTTTAGATATTTTGTAATGGTAATATTTTTCTCTTGATTAAAAACATTCACAAGCTGTTGGCTGGCACACTATACCTGAGAGAGAATATTCTTCTCATCTTGAGCAGTTAGATAATGTAGCAAAATCATCAAATTGAGGAGGAAAATAAGGTAAGTGACTGTAACAATTATAAGTTCATATCAAATATTTAGTTTCAAGTTCTGTCTTTTGTTTTAGGAAATGAATTAATTGTGTATAAATGTCCATGATATCAATGAAAAAATAAACAATGATTAAAAAAAAAAAAAACTAAAAAAAAAACAAAAAACATGTATAAATTATCACAACCAAACTGTGTCACACACTTGAAGAAACGCTTAAGACCAAATAGCTTTTGAATCTGATGAAGCCACAGCAGCATGCTGGCTTCAACATAATACGTCATTATGTTGGTTTTTTTCTTCTTTTTTTTTCTCAAAACATTATCAAACCTTTGTGGTACAGTTTTTTGTTTTCTTTTGCTCTTTCCCACTCTCAGATCAGATCAGACCAGCCCTCCGGGTGTCCTGCATGAGAGTTGTATCTCTTGGGTTAAAGAGGTTTCAGTTGGCGCTGACTGTCTCTTGTGTGTCATTTTCACTGCTATAGTCTGATTTGGGCTCATCCTCAAAATCTTCGTACATGTCCATCTCATCCTCGCCGTTCACCTGTCCGCTGTTGTTTGCCATGGTATTGGGCTCTAGCTTCATGTTGTAGGTGCTCTGAATGACGGGAATGGATGGCTCAGGGCTCGCTGAGGCACTTGAGCACTCTGAAGTCATCTGAGGTGAGGGTGTGGTGGTCGCCATAGTTATGGCTCCAGGATAGACCATACTGGCGCTGGTGGTGATGGGAATCTGTGGTGGCTGCCTGGACAAGTGAAAAGGGGATACAACTGCAATTATTTTTTATGCAAATTTTACCTTAAAAAGTGCTACAGAGCTGATGGGAAGAATACTGAAAGTACTGTTTAGGGAAGTCTCTACACATGTCTAATCTTGACTACATTACACTTTCTTTGTTGCAGCACTTATTTAAGAGGAATAGATTAAGGCTTTCCAACAGTCTGCTTCCAGCCAGCAGCTCTGTGAAAATGATTTGGGAGAAGAGAGGTTCTCTTGACAGCTCCCGTTTTGAGCTGCTCAGAAACACTACCCAGTTTATTGGTGACATAAAACCAATACGCGGTTAGTGCAGCTCTTGTCTGCTGTTGCGCTGCATGATTGATACTCCAGCCACTGAAGCTTATGACTGACATGGGAACACCTGGAGAAGGGTTCTCCTGCTAACCACACACAGTAAATTAAAACGTTAAGCTTCAGACTGCTGCCCTCCAGGCTTCTGTAAGTGTACACTTACAGCTTATATCCTGTAATAATGTCTGCACTCTATGCTCCATTTGAAGACTGCTATTGTATAAAATTATTAAATCACAGCTATTGTAAAACTATTGATTTTAAAGTGGATGTCAAGCCCCTGTCTTAAAACCAATACAGTGGAGGTTAACTCAACACTCAATTTGGAAATGGTGCTTTCAGCTTGTAAGAACAAGCTTCAGGCAGACGGAAGGCTACATTGTGTCTTAGAATTGTTACTGTGGTTAGATTGTGGCATTTGTGTACGTACCCCACAGTGAAGAACTGCCTCATCTCTTGTCGCCGCGACCGCATCATCTGCTTGTACTCTCCAATGCGAAGCTTTTTTCCATCGATGATGCAGGTCCTCTTAGGCCGTGGCTTGTACTTATAGTTTGGATACTTCTCTAAATGGAGCTTACTTAGACGAGCTTGCTCTTCGTAGTATGGCTGCTTGTCCTGGTTAGACATGGCCTTCCACCGAGAACCTGTACAGCATTTTAAAAAGCAGTGTTACTAAGTGAGGGAGTGAAGATGCACGTGGAGGACTCGATTTGAACACTTTTCGAGTAAACACACACACACACACACATATATGTATGTATATATAGACTATTTGCTAGGATTTATTGTCCATTCTACAACAACCTCTTGATAGCTGTGCCTTTGCACATTATCTAAGAGGAGAGACATACTTGTTCCTTACTGTCAAACAGTAAGGAACAACGAGCTGGTGTAGTAAATACTACTGCTGAAGTGAAGTGCACTACACGGGCATGGATGACAGCACTTTTAACAGCTCTGATGTATGGACTCCAGAGCTGAGGGGACAAGACCCATTTAGTCTCTGTCATTTTTCATGACAAACACTTATGGTAGTGATGGGCTATAAATCCATCTGTAGGCTGAGGTGAACTGACGCACAGTGGCCTACGCAATAGCACACCCTCCCTCCTTCAGATAGCATCCGATATTTACATATCAGAGAGCAATATAGCATTTAAACTAAAACTGAAACTGCTTGATAAATCTGTACGATATTAGAAAAATACAGGTTGATTAACATAATTTCACAGCAGGTGCTGTCTCACAGTTGCTGAACACTTCTTCAATATGTCATGCAGAAAGCAGTGGCTGTTGCGAAAAATTTAACTTCATTTAACTTATCACTTTTTTTCTATTCAAACATTTAATTACAGTACATGGCTTCAGTACACAAAGGCAAACACTGAGGATTATGAAAAATGCTGCAGAAAATGAATCATTTCAATTTAGTTTACAGCAATTCACAGTGTCCTGAACATTAGGAGAGCATGTTGCTGTAGTAAAAAGAAAAGTCGCTGTTCTGCGATCTTTAATTGAACTACTGTAGCTATATCTGATTTTGAGGTTCTTACCCAAAATCTTGCTTATGTTGGAGTTGTGCATGTCAGGGAAGGCCTGGAGGATCTTGCGCCGCTCATCTTTGGCCCACACCATGAATGCGTTCATTGGCCTTTTAATGTGGGGCTCGTTGCTGTTCCGTCCTCGGGACTCCCTGAAGACTCGTGCCTCAGTAGATCCAGCGCCTCCTGTTGGCCAATAATAATAGGGTTGGGGTTTATCTGCAGAGCCATTGACTTCCTTGGACCCTGGAATAGCCAGAGCAGGAACAAGAAGAGAGAGCGAGGCAAGGCATTGATTAAATGACGAGCCAAGTTTAAACTCTCCTTCATCTACTGTCATTACTGCTATCATCATCATGAACATTGTTTCAGATGAGTGTGGGGGGGGTACAAATCCTCTGAGAGGGGTAGGCTTCTCTGTTGAGTGGAAAATCTGACTTGACATGATTATGTGCTACAAAACTGAACACATGATCAGTTTTCAAGGGAGCTGTGCTAGCTTGTTCTCAGGCCTGTCCAGATCTAGAGGAGGAAGGTATTTAACAGTTTATTGTCCGTTTAATTGTTTATTGTTGTACTTGAGCACACACATTTTGACATTTAATTTGACAGTTTGTAAAAAAGTGCAAACATTTTAAAGACTTGAGGCAGTCTTTAAAATGAGAAAAAAGTTTTAAAAAAATAAAATAACTCTTATTAAAGCATTCTTTGTAAGATTGCTTTAACACACATATGCACAAATATATTCTTTTTAAAATTCCTCTGTCTCTGTCTCACTCTCCTCCTTTAAGAAGAGTACAAACACACACACACACAAACAAACCAGGCACACAGTAGCAAGTAGAGAGTGCTGCGATTCTGCAAAGAGCTGTTTCTCAATCAGGGCATTCACAATCAGCATAAGAGAGTTTCTCTCAGTATTAAACTGTACATCAGACTGATAATGATTTCTGTTTGCATGCGTATTTGCTTCCTTTTATATGTAAGATGTGAAAGAATTAAATAAAAGCAGTATGAATATTTAAACAAACAAAAACATGTTGATAAACAAGGCGTGAAAAATAAGACAAAAAAAGCCTTCCATATGCTACGATACATCTTTAATGATCTCAAATCTGGAAAAGAAAGCTTGGGATGACTCATGCATATTTCATCATCCACATGTGAAGCCTTCTCATTAGACCATTCCACTAGCAGCCTTGGCACATGTTACCTGGGGTTTGATTTCTATTATTATTTCAGTTGATAAACAAAATCAAACTCTTAATGAGTAATGGAGGGCTGTACAGAGACATTAATTCCAAATCCACAGAAACATCACTCTGTGCTAATCACTGAAGATATTACTGCACCATTTTAACCTCAAGACTTTGACAGTTTCCTCTTCAAAAAAAGCATGCCTTGTTTTCAAAAACTCAACAAGCTTTTTTTTAACTATTGTAAGAGCCAAGTAGCACCTTCAGTATGACAGAGATGGATGCAGGTTTAAGTCTGTGTTCACAGAGGATGTTTGTGATGCAGCTTCCTGCAAGTAAACATGTCGCTCTCAGTACACAGGCAACCTCAATTTTTCACCTGCTCATGTTTGACTCAAAGGGTCACATTTATGATATCTGCTTTCAAAAGGGAGCCCAATGAGGAATCTATTTTCATGTTGTGACACTTCAGCAGTTGTTGCTCAGAGAAATCGACTCTTATTCTAGCGAGTGGGAGTGAGGACTCCACATGAACATATGCAAGTCTTTCTGAAAGTCTTGTCTCTCTTTTTGGCTAATAGGAAGTAGAAGAATAGAGGACGAAAGTATGTATAAAATGTGAAAAGTTTAATTCTGGATGAAAAAATATGGTAATACCTTCTCTTAATGATCAGATTCGTTTTCAGATCTTGAATTTTTTGTGTGTGTTTTGATTGGGAGATTTTGCATTTTCATTGCATATGATGACACAGATTCTCCAAGAGAAAGCCGAATCTCTAAAACCTCTGTCGTTCTCTCAAACGCTGCGAGCACCATCTCTATCTTTGCTTTTGTCTCCTGAAATACTACAGGCCCTGAAGCCATTATGAATTCAGAAATAATACACTACCTTTGCTGCCACCAAACCCCACAGTACGTTAATTTCATTTAGCATGCACTCACTGTACAGGATGAATTGATTTCACTTTGTTTGGTTTTGACAACCATGTTTATTGTGCAATGAAATGTGGTGTGGCGGAGGGCTGACAGTATCCATCAATGTGGGGCAATCTGCTGACTGCCGGGGCCAGATGAAGGTATTCATTAGCTCAGGAGCGCAGCGCTCACTCAGACACGACAGCCAGTGTCTGCACCCCGGGATCGCTTGCTATAATTTACGACGCCTTTCGTGCCATTACTCTATCACTGACACTGATTCAGCAATTTATATACTGGTGTGCATGCGTACGGGCAGAGGTGATCTTCTTATGGGGAGGGGGGCAAAACAACTGCCTGCCATCACCGAGTGCCACATCCATAGTTAGCCAGGAAACCAGCCACGTGACTTGGTTCATTGGAGGGAATCCAGATGAGCCATGGTTTTTTACTTCACATGGTTGCGCACACAGAAAGGCATCTGTCTGCTCTGTCAGATGCTACAGAGAGCTGTAGACTTGAACAACAAGAGTATTACATCATATTAAGTTGTACAGAGGCAGGTGGGGTGGTCTTGGATATATAAAGAAAATAATAGAAATATCAATCTGACTCAGAGTGAAAGCTGCCCCTGGGAAACCACCAGCCTGGCTCAGACATAAACCTTTGACCTGAAATAATGATTTTTCTTTATGGTAATCTCTCTGATTAGACTATGAACATTCAAACTAGACGGTTGGGAGGGTGGATTTCTGTAATATAAGACCAGCCAAGGCTTCATTTGTGGATAGATTTGCTCCATCATTCAGACCCTCTTATAGATAAGACTTAATCAGAGGCATCCTGCGTATTAGCACAGCAAATTGCCTGAAACTGCAACATGCAATTCACCGCAATATTGTCTCCATATTTTCATTGAAAATCACGACACCGCTCTGACATTTTGCAAATGAGCATTAGCTATTTCTTCCAGGAGGGCAGGACATTTAGGAACCAGTTAGTTAGGTGTGTGATTGTGTAAATAAAAACAGATGTTTAGCGGTGACAGGGCCAGGCCCCCTGGGTGGTAGCTGGGGAGAGAGAGAAACAGAGGGAGTGCTGCTTAATAGAATTTATTGTGATTCATGAGGCCCGCAGCTCAAGTGTGACAGAGCGATATGAGAATCCCCTTTTAATTTGTTTCTCCTGGAAACACTGGAGATGAGGAGCATGAATTACAGTGTGAATGAAAGATTGTGTGTATGTGTGTGGGGGAATAAAAAATGAAAAGAAAAAATGAACAACGAGTAAGCAGAAGAAAGGCAGGGAATTAGAGAGAGAATGTTGTGAGGCCCCAAAGTCAATCGCACCTGTGAGCTACAGGCTCAGACTCGACCGTGTACCAAGCCAGAGGGTAGCGCTGCCCCAGCTGCCCCCTCTCCTCCTCTTTACTCATCTTTGTTCTGTCGTCAGACATATTCTGTCACACAGGAATCCGCTCAAGAGGATGAGCCTCAGTGAGCAGGCAACAATTACACAAACCTGCCAAGCCCTCCCTTTTGGGATCAAACCTAACACCTCTGACTGAAGGCATTTACTGTTGACAATGAAGCTTCTCCCTCAGAGCAGGATCAGGCGAGATTAATGGGTATAGACGGACAGAACATAGCGCTCAGTGGCCCTGCTCTAGCCTGAGCCTCATGGCATGCTAATTAAACCATTACAAATTACAAGTGATATATATAAGCCCTATTATAGCATGTCATGTCTTTTTTTCATTTTCCAGTTTGGAGTATTTCAGTTTTTTTGACCCTGAGCGATAGTGTGCGGGTGCGTGAAAGTCAGAACTCGGGAACAAATAGCCAGCTTGTTTTAACTTGTAGGCTGCAGAATTATTTAAGTCTGTTTTAGCAACTCTTATGGGTTTAGCAGCAAGGTGAAGGCTTATCTTTCACAACTTGCCAGCTTCACTCACACAAAAGTAGAAACACGCACAGACAAAAAGCACACAAACATGTTTTTTTTCCAACTTTGGGTAAAATAAAATTTTGCCAATTAAAAAAAAAAAAAAAATCTTATTGATTGTTTTGACCTAATCGGCTTGTAGCTGTTACTTTTTAAAACCTTATTTGTGAGCCTCCACATATAAGGTTCCTTTAAGGGAAACTCCTCTGCAATAAAAGCCTAAACTTGGTTCCCACAGCCTCACGAGGAGAAAAAAAAAAAAAAAGCCTCATAACAGCTCTGAGCTACCGATGTTAGGAAACTCTTCAGTGATCCGTCACAACAATGCAACACTTCTGTTCTTCTCTTCTTATTCCATGAGGACTTTGTTAAAGAGTGTTCTTGACAGAGACATTGATTTTATCTCATTGGGCATCTATATTAATTCTGTTTCCTGCCTCCTCACATCTCTCAAAAGCCTCTGTTCTCTATAGACCCTCAGTGATGGGGGTGGTTTAGACAAACACGCAACCTCTGCTGTATGACTACTCCACATGTGAATAAATAAGGGGCCTGGGTGGCTTAGGCTTTTGTGGTATTTGGTAATGTTTTCATCAGAGCTTAGAAAGACCTAATAAATTGGTAGTTGAATCGTGTTTTGCTGACGACTTTGTTAAATTATGAAAATCCTATCCGCTGCTATTCCTCTAAATTTTTTTTTTCAGTTGGGGGCATTTGGACTTTGGTTGCTGCATGCTTTGCAAATATTAGCTCAAGAAATCCTAAAGCTTTCTGTGAACTGTGGGGATAACAGACGTTGGTTGTACACTATGCCTGCTCAATGTGGCTTCTCTGTTCTGGAGGGAAAGCTACTACACACCAAGGGGCTTTCACACCCTATGTATGGAATGGGAGGTACACCCAGTAATTTTCCTTTTCAGGAAACACCAAAGTATATACACTGTATTCTGGGAGAAAGTGTGTTACAGTACAGACGTTTCCAAAGTTGTTTCCCTCCTTCTGTGATAAAATGTTCTCAACAGCTAATTGAATTAAAGTTTCTTTCTAGGTTAAACAAAAAAAAAATCAGAGTTCAGTAGATTTTAATGAGGCACATTTGTGACATGCACTCATTGTTCCATGTAAATGAAAATAACTTAAAAAGGCAGGAAATTTGACATTTTAAAGGACCAAACCCACCCAGTTTTAACCCTGATATACCTTTGATCTTTAAAGGTCAAGTGCTCTTTGGGTTATTGATATAAAAAAGAACAGAAAAAAGCTGCAAGTATATTGTATGTGTCTATAAAACAAGGAATACCAAAAAGCTATGCCTCCATTGGCTCAGGGAGAAGATCCTTACAAGGATTTAAAAACTTAAAACACGTTCTCAAACGAGTAAACACTTTGTGATTTACATCTTAAAATCTTGCTTCGTCATTCAACTGTATGCATCTTCTTGCTGGTGATGGTTACAGAGACAGACTGATATATTTGTGGTGTAAGAGAAGAAATGCTAACTGTGTGGTTTGACTTATGTGCACTGCCCTGTCTCCCAGTCTACCCCCCTGGGAAGAGGACCTCTCCCGTCTTCTAACCTCTGCCTGCTCCTAATCCATAGCCCACTGGGAACACTGATGTGAGGCGTCTGGTGCAAGTCTTTCCCTCGGCCCTGAGCAGGACTTAAAAGGACACGACTGCCCTGGTGTGCGCTCTTTTTTTGTCCTGACTCCACGGTAGCCACAGAAGGAGGGTTCCCACTGGGAGAATGAGCGCTGGAATCACATCTGTCCGAGGAGTCAGACGGGTGGGATGGGATCTTCTGCTGCGGCTCACATGGGAACATGTCAATGAATCCACTAAATGCACCTCTTATTCTCCTCCTCAGGATTGGGTGTGATGTGAAACTACACATGCTTTTTAAAAGAGGAATTTACTTTGGAGTTGGTAAACAAATATTTTTATGGGAAAGTTTTTTTCTTGTTTTTTTTATTTTTCTTATAAAGATTTAATCTGAACCAATTATTCTGAAGCACACTAACCATTTTAAATCTCCAGGGAAAGTTTAAAATGCTGATGGGTGACATTGTCCTGAGAAATATCTATTCCTCTGACTCTTTGACAGATCAAAGATGAGTCAGAACCAAGACATGCCATGGAAACTGCTGCAAATATTTACGCCTGACAAACATTGATTCACTAAAATCTCCTTTGCTCCTGTGTAGGAGCCAGCACCACAAAAGCAGATGACGCTTTTTCACATTGGTGTAATCAGAATTTTCACCGCTGTGCGTGGGACCTCAAACAAGCACAACAGCAACAGGAGTCAAGCTTGGAAAAAAGCCAGCTTTGTCCTCAGGCACCCTTGTTCTTTGCTCACCTACCTGTGAAAGCCTCAGAGCAACGGCTCATTTCAAATGGCATTCAACCCAACCCCCAAGTTTCTCTTACACACACCTACATGTTTCTGCACACAGTCATACCAACCGCTCTGCATCTAATACTCAGACAATATATAGACATACTGCAGTACTTTTGCTCTCAAAGTATAGGATTAGTTTTGAGTGTCCACCCTACATTGTGAATATTTGATTACAGAATACTCACCAATGTTTAGTAAAACTGCTTTAATTAAAAAGAAAATGAGCTCATTTTGAACTTTGCAATTATGTCTGATATTTTCAAAAAAACAAGAGACCAAAAAATGACTTTACCGTCTAGATCCTCAGGCCTGGTGAGGTCAATAACTCTGTGGCCGATCTTTCCTTCTTCTCCCAGTTTGCCGAGGTGGTGCCCGATGCTGTCAAAATGAGCCCTCTCCTACAGGAAAACACAAACAGTCAGGTAAACGAACAAGCATATGTTCACATTTTTACAATGAAAGAAAATTGTAAAAGTAACCCCCATCTGGAATTTGAACATTCAAGAGAAAAAGAAGTGTCTTTGATAAATGCAGGTTGTTTTGAAGAGCTGCTCTTTTGACATGAGCGAGATGTAGCTTTTTCCTCATCTCTCTATTCAGCAGCAGATATAATGGATGACAGGAGGCAGAGAGACAGTAAGGGCCAGGGGTGCTGTAAATAGATTTACAGAAAGATACTTTGTGATCCCAAGCACACAATGGGGCCATGGCCCTCTTTGCAGTGCTCAGATTTTCCTCTGTAATCTTCTCCTTACAACCTGCCTTCCAGTCTACAGCGCCCAGAGCTCAGCGCCCATCATTTATTCAGAGTTCATGCATTGGAGAACACACCGTGTTTTGCGGTTTGTCATGTTGCTTTGTGCTCAGATTAAACTTGGCATCATGTTGTACTTGACGCACAATGAAACCCTGTCATTCAGCACTCTGTGACAATATTAAATGTCATGTCCGTGTGCATTTACAGAATAAAATAACAGCTTTCGGGGGGCCTCTGAATAGTTGCTGCACATTACACTTAATGTATTATGCAAGGGGAGAGTGCCGACTGCTGCTGGCTCCATTGTTGAATGACCTACTTCCTCAGTGAATACACAGGGCATTAGCAAAGGGCTGTCTTCCTCTAAAGACTCAACTAGGAGATGGACACTTTGACTCTGCATGATACAAATAATCCCCCCCCACTCCCCCCATCCCCACCACCACCCTTGGTTTTGCCCGGATGACACTAAAAGCAGGCATGTTGCCACCATTCAGAAAAAAGCATTTGTTTATTCCCAGGGTGTACATTCAATCTCTGCCAAAGATGTACTGTCTGCGTTTACCTCTGCCTCTTTTCTTTATTCTCAAGCCTATCACATGCAGTATGAAAAGACACTCATGTAAAGTCCCTATACAATACTAACAGCACCCCAGCCACACACACTGACACCAACCCACACGTTAATCTTTGAGTCCTACCTTTGTAATACATTGTGCTGTTTTTCTCTCAGAGAAGTTTTTCAACAAATAAGAACGAATCAAAAATAGTCCACAGACCTAATGATTGTGACCAAAAAAATGTTAGTTTATGGATTTATGTTTTTCCTGATGAATAAAACCTTGTTGACAAGAATAACCAGAATAAATTATAGTGCATTTTGATGAAAAGAAGAAAAAAATAAAATCTTCAATATCTTCTTTCTCTTTTATGTGACTTTTTTTTCTTGATGGGGAGGGGGGGTGGGGGTTTAAAAATATGACAAGATGAAGGATGAAGATAGTTCAGATAGATAGCCCATTTGAGGCCTTTCACAGTATTTTGATTTTCCTCATGCTTTTATTTATTCAAAAACTATTCCTCAAAAGAAAGGACTGCAATTTACCATCATACTTGAAGGAGCACTCATTATTTATGACCAGCTGAGTGATTCTGATATACAATTAACCACTACCTGCTTATGGCCCGTGATTAGAGGCTGTCTATCTGATGGCCCTTTGCTTACTTAAGTGTTTTCTAATTATGACATATGTGGTGGTCCCTGCTGGGCAAGAGGACACTTTATAAAGAGAAGATGGAGTATGGAGCCTTTCACGGTGTCACGTTTTGTGGAAAGCGACACATTCGCTAACATGCACGCACGCGTATGCAGAGCAGAATCCATCACCCAGCCACATTATTGCTCTTAATGAAAGAAGCCAGCAGCGTGATGACAAAGTGACTGAAGTGCGATTAGCTGGATGGTGCTGCTTCAGATCCTTCCTGGACAGTCCAGGAAGAAGACACAGCGTTCTTCGGTGCTGTATATCTGTAATAAAGTAGTCTTCCCATCCCTCTTCTGCACATCGTTGGCCCCTCTTGATCAATCAAGTCCTTTTATAAACTCATGATCATTAAGCATCATGTTGGGCTGAGAAGGAGTGAGAACAGGGACCATCCATCAATGAATTTCATTAATAAGCAGTGTAGTGTTGAACTTCTTTCTCCACCACACTAAGTCATATGATCAGTGAGGATCAGCACGTTAGACAGCTTAGAGCAACACTGAATGAAACTCCTGTTTGAGGATTCTTTGAGGTTGCTTCACTTCATCTCACACAGGAAATAATTTGGGGGGGGGGGGGGGGGGGGGGGGGGGGGTTATAGGAACGTCCATACATTTTTCATAGAAGCCAGTGTTTTGCATACTACAATATGATGGTCTAATTACACTAAGTATTGCTTTCCTGTTATGCTAATTAGTATCAGGCTATCAGCCCAATATGGTACCACAAATTTTCATAAAATTTTATATACTGAGCTTAATATACTTATTGGTTATAAGTTTGTTAATTTATATCTGTGAGTTAGAAATATAGTTGATATTAGGGCCATAAATTATCTGCACTGCGCCAGGGTTTTGTTTTAGGGTTGGAAAATATTCAGTGAACTAATGCTTCTTTACTGCCCACGCATCAAGTGCTGTGATAAATTAATGGCAGTTTTATTATTTTATAGTGTCATTAAATTTTTACTGATCACTCTGACACAGAGGAGTAGCAAAGGACATGCTGTATCTGGGGAAGCTAGCCACACAGCCATGAGAAGAGACAGAGCGACTGGAAAAAAAAACAAAACAGTGTATGGCAGATATAAAAAGGTATTTATAATGCACACTTCATGGGGATGGTAAGAGCGAGACGTACTGAAAATTTATTCTGCTGAACACTGAAAGAAAAGTCACTTAGCCAAAGATGACATGAGCAGAAATCAAGGCTGGTCAAACAAAGTAAAGATAAAGAAACAGGAAACAAAAGATGTAAGCGTACACATTATTCCCCTCGCACTCGGACCACAACTGCTGGCAAGCTGCCGCTCCCTCCCCTAAATGACTTCAGCATGCAGCTCTCCACACCGCAAGTAAAATTACAGCAGTGCACTCTGAGATATGGTGGAAGATCGCCACCCACAATAATCTCATCTGCCCTGCCTGTGCAGTCTTTTGTCTTTAAAGTTTGGTAAGAGATGAAATACTTCAGTTACACATAACTTCAGATGACCAATGTAGCTGTAACTCACAGAGGAAGAAGATCAAGTAGGAATAGGAAAGATAACTGAATCTGTGGAACTTCTTGGGCGAGGTATCCCAAAAGGGCCCTTGTCAATGCTGTAAGGAAAGCTTTAATCTAGCTGGCCACAGAACATGTGCTGGAGGCTGCTTGCGCTGCCCACAGGGTGTATTCTGGGTAGAGGCGGGTGGCGGACAGCCCTGTGTATTGTGCCTGCTCCTGCCCTGTATTTAGGCAACACACTGCCAATCCTGACACTCCTTCACTTTTTCCTTTGTAAAAAGATTGAGGCTATACGGTAGCAATATGGCCTGAGATTGTTCAGAATCAAATACAAGAAAGCTGCAATGAGGGATGATGTAGACTGCAGTGCAGAGTCAGCTCACTTTCCTAGGTTTAACCTATCTTAGACTATAAGATTTTAGAGTTTTCATCTATCATTCAAAACTGATGCAACACCACAGCACAAACATTTCATGTACTGTTAGTAATGATGAGTCTAAATCTAAAACATAACTTATGAAAGACCTCAGACAAGATGAAGAAAGCCTTAACTGTACCCGGCAGTGGTGAATGCAGAGAGGTATTGAAACACTTTCTCTCAGTAACCTCTGTACGTTGTGGAGTCTTTGTGTGAAGACACAACTGTTTTATAGTAACTTTTAAATGTTGTGCGATGATCAAAAACATATGAAACATAATGTCTTCTGGTTCCATGCTGAAAAGTGTTAAGGCGAACTGAATGATGCAGACAGAATTCAAACTTGCATGTTTGTTCATCAAAATGCTTTGAGATCAGTCTTGATCTACTTTATTTCTTCACTCTGTAACTTCAGGTCATATAATGTGGTTAGTTTTTAGTTTTAAATGGATGAATAGATTTGATAACATTTACTGCAGTACTTTGTTAGATATTTGAACTATCAACTCTTTTCCTTGACATTGGAAATTATATCATTGCTTATGTTTAAGATTTTAAGATTGAAGCCTTTAACAGCTGCTGTACCCTAACAGCCACTTACATCTGATAATGTGCAGAACTGGCTCTTGTTATATCACACACCTGGTATGTGGTAAGTTGGAGGCACTGGTTCAGACCACAATGCAAGGCTTTGTATATCGAGTGTCAGTCATCACTGCGGTCCGTAGCTCTTGAGTGAAGACTCTGAGGGTCTCAGACTAAACCCCTCAACAATCTGTCCCAGTCCTGATGGAAACAAAGACTCTACTTTAACACGGCTTCTCACAGCTGAGCGCCTCTTCTGTTTTGTATTTTTATTGTAAGCAGTTGCAATGTTATTTATAAGTCTGCAGCTTTCCAGTAGTTTTTGGTAGTTTGAACCATTTAAATGTTAAGTACATCCAGCCATGCGGCGAACCCACAGGTCCTTTAATGCAGGCTGTTTCTCTCTTTTTATCCATGGCTGTTCCTTTGCTAAGGCTAATGCGCACAGCAGCAGAATCAACAGTAGCAGCCACAAAAGGCTGGCATCTGTTCTATCATCGCACAGAGCAAAGATGGAAAGCCATTTCAGTCCCATTTGTTCTGCCAGGGCATCACCTCATTTGTTTAAAAGAGAGGTAAGAAAGGCCTTTAATTAAATTAAGATGCTCATATCTATATATATATATTTATATATATATCTATATATATAAATATATATATATATATGTGTATGTGTATGTGTGTGTGTGTGAGAGAGAGCAAGCTAACCTTTTCTGGGCTTTGTGCCAATCTAATTTCTAGTTTGTTGTTTGTTTTTAATAAAAAGAAATGTGCCATCAGTATTAAAGATAAATTGCTTTTTGTTTGGGGTAAAACCCACAAAATGTGACCCTTCAGTGTCACTTGAAATGTTCACTTTGGATAAACAGTCATTTCTGTGGCATACTGCGATGGCTACTTTGGAACATGTTGTGGACATACAGAATATACAGCACATGTGACTGAATGTACTAAAATAATAAAATATCACATTTATGGGGGTAAATTGTAACATGTAATATCAGTCCATTTCAAAGCTGTAGCACAATTCTGACACAGTATTCATTTATATTTTACTCCCTGTTTGCCCAGATTATATGTGTTGACAACACATGCTTTTACGAGCTTACAGTTCTCAATAATACAGAAAACTTCAATGCTTCTTCCAGGGAATGAAGCTGAGTTTAAGCCCGCAGATTCATCAAACCCTCAGGAGTGCAAACAGCGGGATATTAGAAACTGCAGCACCACCAAAACCCCCTCTCAGATGTGGACAAAACCTCAGGTCTTGTTGGACACTGGAGCAATTATGTTCCAACAAGCAACAATACCAGAGACTTATAAATGGTCCTTTATAACCCATTCTTTTCCTCATCCTTTGTTGTGTGTGCCTTGTGGCAAGTACGGCATCACAGGTTTTAGTCACTCAGGCCAACAGCATTTCTGAACAACTACAGCAGGCAAAATTTTCACCATGTTAAAAGACAACTGGTGAAGATAATGGAGCCAAATGACCCTCCAAAGATGTGGTTTTGATGTCCTTAAGGGGAAGAGGTGAGACAGCAAAAGACTTGACCTGGGACAGAAGCCTACACTCACACAGAGACACACTTTATCCGAAGTGTTACTTCATTTTTTATTCTTTTGGCAAACGTGAACAAGTGGACATAGCATTAATGTAAGCAATCTTCACAATAGCACTTGCTGGCTACAGCCAGTGTCTGGGAGCTGAACATAATCTAATTTGGATGGGCAAACCCTTGTATGCCAAGGATTTACATTGCAGCCAAAATGCCTTGGTTTGCAATTTCCAAGACAGCAGCCGAAAAGGAGCAGAAAATTGCTTCCAGGCCTGCAAAGCAGACAAGATTATATTCAAAGTCTTTGTGAGGGCTTTGCCTGAATAGAGCCCTGGCATCACATGCACACACAGACACACACACACATGCACACGCACACACAGGAGGAACAGTATAAGCACTACAACCAATAGGTTAGGAGTCTGCATTTTGTGGAGCACAAGTGTAAGCTCCATTTGAATATTTACAGCCTGAGCTTTGGGATACGAGAAATGGACAATTGTTGTCATCAATACTGAGGAAAGAAGATGTTGTGGGGCAGAAAGGGCAGTTCAATAGGTTAATACGCTGACCTTTCCCCTTTTGATTCCAGTTAGGGACTTGTCAGCAGAGGAATATATTTGATCTCACACAACTTCCAGGACATCACATACGCTGCATTTTATGAGAACTAAGAAACTGATGCATTGATGTAGAAATGTGCTTTTAGTGACAAATCAGGGACAAACAAAACAGCCTAAACTAATGCTATGGAGCCAAAAAAGAGACTACAGAGTTCATCAGATGACTGGTCAAAAAGTGATCACTCTTTCTTTGCTGTTTTTATTTTTTTCCTGAGCTGTCACACTGTAAGTCACATGAGTCCGAAAAGTACCGACATATGTGTACACAACAGGGACGCAATGTAAAATGAAAGTTGTTTTCTATTGTTATTCAGGCAACAATTGCGGCAATGCTCTCTGAGAAATTCAACCACTCATTAACTAGCAGTTTACAGGCAGGTAAGTATTGGTTCAAGGCCTGGTTAGACCTGCCATCCAGCTTCGACTAAGATTTCTGTCAGTGACAAAACAATTGAACAAACTTTTATTCTCCTTAGATTTTGATGTTTATTGATAACTTTTTGCCTAATGTGGCAACTTATATTGAAATTTAAAATTTCTGTTATTCAGTTAAACAGGTTTTTAATGTTTGAATACAATGAGTCACATGGGATGATTGAAAATACGTGCCTTTTGTTTTTCAGAAGAATATGGCAATGGAACTGATATAACTTTATATAAGAAAAAACTGAATTTATATAACTAATGAAAATACATTGCTTAAATGTAAAACGTTTTTTTCTTGCTGAGCCAGTAGAAATCTATTAGCAGAAAGCTCTCCATCTCTGACCTACTGGCTATATATTCTAATAGGCCATAAATGTTGATGACAAGGCAGCAACATACTGTAGCTGAATCTCTGCATGCACCATCTGAGTGAAAACAAGTAGACACAGATGCTTGTTATTTATTCACCCATGACCCTGAAAAACAGCATGTCCAGTTATAGCTGCAGTGCATAATAGAGGGAAACAATTCAAATGGTTACAAATGGGCTCAGATGCACTGTATAGTATATGACTGTAGGCATACTGGTGCGTTCTAGGTAAAAGCTTCCACTGGGTGAGGAGGAGATTGTAAATAATGAAACAAAGTAATTGCCCTCCGCAGACAATAATACCTTTAGATAAATATTTCAAAAAGGCAAATTGCAGAAGGGTTGTAAAAAGGTTTCATTGTACTGATGGGATATAGTAAAAACAGACAAATAAAAAAACAAGCAGGAAAATCCGCTTTTGTAAAGCATGAATATTTCACATGTCCTCAGGTTAAAGGCTTGTATACTGTTGAACAGAGTCTGATCTATCCTGTCTTTTCCTAGGTCAATGGCCAGGAAGGGAGAGAAGGGGAGCTAGAGTCACAGTGACAAAGGTTAGTGAGGAACGCATTGTACTGTTCAGATACACTTTGTATGAAAAGATGAATTGATCTATCTGTAGGCAGCACTTAGACCCACTCCTCTGCCCGGTCATTACAGTGGGATAAATCAATATTTAATATCCCCTCTAACAGCCACACTGAATGATCTTAACCTCTCCTTAATCCCATTTATGTTACCTTTACAGAATCTTCTTCTTGTAAGCTCTCACTATGATAAACTTCCAAACAAGAGACTTGGACGGGAGCTATTAAAGACCACGCCATATTTATGTCAGGTGAGGCGCTTTCTTAAAATATTAATATTATGAAACTGACTAAAGTGAAAGCTTTTATCTGGGGCGTTCAAGCCTTTCTACTCTGTTAGCTTGTTGTATCAGCAAAAGACTCTCTCACCTCTCATTTTACAGCTGAATTACAACTTACTGTTCTTTATTGCAGTCAGAGGATGAAGATGATGGGGCAGTTCTTTTAGCTGACTTGATGAAGCTTGGCTTTAATGTTCATATCACCCTAATAGGAACTGTGTCACTGAAACTAACAAGTGACAATAGCTCACTATGATTTGCACAAGCCAGAGAGTCAAACGCCAGCTTGGTTAAAGTGTCGTTCAAAGAGACTGATTTTGTAATAAAAATGGAAACACATTACCTGAGGTGATGCTGTTTCGTTTATGGGTAAGTAGGTCTTCTCAAGAGACACACAAAGGTATGAGTGAAAGATCTGAAGGGCTTCAAATTACTCTAATTATTTGGTGGTGCCTCATTTTTCTGTTGTCAATACTCTGGTTCCTTTATTCTGCTTATTTCCTAAATAATTTTTCAATTTTTCAATTTTTATGGCCCTTTTATGGCCACTTGATATTCACTTACTCTGCCCACCCACAAACATTCACGCACGCACGCACAGACACACGCACTGACACAGACACACTTGCACAGTTTCTCTCTCCTTAGGTGGCAAACACAAACAAAAGGTAGATTACAGGTGAGGAGTGACTGATTCATTCAAGCGCATCTCTTTAGAAAAGGAAAAAAAGGCATTCTTCCTCTCTGAGATGATTGCTTGAGCACTGGCTGAACAAAGGTTGAGTCCAAAATTCACAGAAAACAAACAGAATTCCACAAAAGAGTAAGCAGGGAGTAAAAAAGGTGTTAAGCTTTACTTACGAAGGACAATGAAGCTGTAGGTGTGCTGCATGTGGAAAATCGTATTGTTTAGTTACTTCTGTCATGTCATAGCAGATTAGACTGCATGGTTGACCACAGACACACCTTAGTTGATAGGTAAGGAGGCAGCTGTACCAACTCCTGGGACTGACAATGAAAAAAAACATGTTTGCACGCGCTTGCTAAAAGCTTGTATATGTACCTACAATACCTACAAAATGAATAAATCAGAAAAAAAAGCTTAGAATTTATTTTTGAGCAAGGTCGCGTGGCTGTTTGTCAGTACAGTAATGGAATAATAGACTGATTCCTTATTGTAGAGGTATTTTTTTCCTGGCTTTTGAGGGTGCAACTGTGCGAGAGATGCTTCATCTCTGTCCTTTCATTGGGCTGCACTGATTTATTTACTTCACTTCAGTAACAGCATAGTTGATTGCCACCTGGAAAGACAGTTATCACCAAATTAGAGATAAATCAAAATAGATATTCATTGACTTTTTTACATATACATTGACCTAGTTGAGAGTGCTGGTTGAAAGTGTCAGGTGCTGAAATATTAATGAGCATCGCTCCCAGTTTCTGCCTGCTCCTCACAGCCAACTGGCAACATGGCATCAAGCTGAAGAGAGGAGGACAGCTTTTTTCTTTCCTTGATTGACTCATCGATTGAAGATATTTTTAAAGGGAATCCCTGGGAGTGTGTGCTCCTGGTACAAAGCAGCCCCATCCCGTGTCAGGGGACGGAGAGGACTGCGAGTTGGCTTTAATTGGGCAGACTTCAGAGTCTTCTTAACCCACACCGGGCACTGCCATGGCCTGTTACGGCCCTCACACCATCATCAACAACGCAGAAGCCTCGAAACATGCACACACAAACATATTCTTGCTAATTTGAGTAAATATACATGTGCATGCTAAATTATGCCAGCTCTTATCAATACGACCACCCTGGACGTGGATTAAAGAAAATTACTAGTCTTAAGAATTACTGCTGTATCAAAATGTTCCACTTTCATGAATAGTTTCTCCCCTTCACTTCTTTCAAGGAGAGCTGAAAGTTCTTGTGGTCAACTGCTCATTTCTTGCTTTATGGAAAAATCTTGCAATGGAGAAGACCTGAAACAGTAATAATAAGACAAGACTTAATGATTCTAGTTCTAACCTTGTCAGCTCTGCAATTGTTGAGGCCCACTGAACTAATGCCCTGCTGGTGGTGTTGCAGCTGCTCCCTCTGGATCTGCTCCCTCATTTTCCGAGCCTCCTGGATGGCCTTCATCACTGTGTCCTGGTCCCCGAACAGGGCAGTCGAGTTCAAGCTGGACAAAATATCTAGACACAGAGACAACAAATTTTGTTAGCTAGAACATACATAGCCATCAGGGAAAATCATGTGTTTGTGACATGTGCTGTACAACATTGCAAAGCTTTACAATATCATATTGACATATGTGAGTAAGTGTGGAGACACTTTGAAGTCTTACCAAGAGATGAGCCCCGGCCCAGGCCTCCTCCAAGCGGACTGGGGATACCACCCTTGCCAATGAGACTATTAGGACTGCTTTTACTGCCGAGGAACAAGTTTTGTGTCGGGGATGTGGGAGATTTGACCATTTCTGTCATCTTTGGCCGAGCAGACAGGTTGAGAGGCTGTGTTCCCTCCTCCTACGGCAACAGAGACAGGAGTATGAAAGAAGACAGATGTGAATGGGTCCCCCCTCCCTTTCCTGGAGCAGCTCCGGATTCCCAGACAGCACAGTTCTCCTCTGTTTCTGGTTAATTATAGGATCCCTATCCAGACCCACACCTCCTCCTTGATTCCTCCTCTTTCTGCCTTTCTCCCCTGCTCTCCCCTTCTCTTCTTTCTTCTCTTCTCTACTCTACTCCTCTGCGATCGTCCTCACAGTTGCCCAGCGCCTTTGTTCACACTAATTAAAGCAGATTCTGTCTCTCTGTACATCTTCATCTGTTCTGCCTCTCCTCCTCCCTGCTCCCTGTGTCTGCACTCTGGTTCGAAGAATAAATAATGACCAGATAACGGCGGTGGCAATGATCAAAGACAGCTGTTCCATTCATCAGATGTCGACTTACATTATCTACTTCATTAACTTGTTTTCTAATTTCATTCCTCATTTGTGCATACTCTGTTTTATCATATGCTTTGATATCCCTATTTCCAAAAAAGTATTAAGAGCAGTGAGGCTCTTAGATGAGGTCAAAGGAGGATGCATTTGTTTTGAGCTCTATTTGCTGGGCTGGTTGCAGCCTTTTAAAACCTGTTACTTCTTTGAGATGAAGAACACTTCTCTAAATGCTGCCATTCTCATCCTTTTGTCTACTGGCTCCAAATATGTTCTACTAATGGGTACTAGAGACTGATGTAAAAAAATATTTGAATTGATTTATGGTCTAAATATAATAGATAGTTTTAATTAAAAAATTTCAGTAGTTCATAGTATGATTGTACAATTTGGAAAACACCCCAAGATAATGGTCAATATAAGCAAAATATACACATTAGATGATCTTAAATACAATAAATGCTGAATGACTGTGGGAAACAATGCAAACATTGGCATCACAGAAGAGGAATTTAACTCGACACAGGATAAATCTCCCTGTGTACCCAGCACAATGAGGGCTCATGCTATCAGTTATAGTATTTTTCAGAGCCCAAGTGTCTCCTTATCCAAACATATGGCTCAAGCATAGACTGCCCCAAGGCCTTGTTATTACTCTGCCAATAACAGTTTGTCATGTCAGTGAAGCTGAAAGCAGACAAACAAAACTGAAGGCAATCTGATTCTACTGGAGTGTGGACATAACTGGGAAGATGCCAGTGCATGTTTGCCATCTATCTATTCATGTATAATTCATTTATCTAAACACCTTAATTTTGTTTTATTTCACAATATCTATAATGTTTCCACTTGATTTGGGGTTTTGTTCATATTAGGCTGATTGGCATTAATCTACTCTGATAAATGGATTATTTTTCTTGTATGATGAAATTAGTGTTGAGTCAGTTTGATGGAAATTCCAGGAGGCAAGGGACCTGGATGTGTGTGTGTGCACGTGTGTGTGTGAGTGAAGAGAATCTGAAGTTGTTTCCTACCATGATTTATGGTCTTTCTTCATTGTAATGTTATTAAGCTAAACTACTTCAAAATGGGCATATGTTTCTGATTATGACCTTAGTGAGTGGGAATGATCTATGTGGCCTTTCGCTTGCATTGAGATTTAGTGGAGTCATGCCATACAGCAGCAGAAAACGTACCCTATATTTGGTTTGTTTACAGGGAAAAAAAAAAAAAGAGTTGTCGATCCTACTTTTTCTTCACTTTTGTCAGCAGTTGTATGGAACTGTTGTAATGGCTTTATTTCAATTTTTGTAACAAAAAAGAAGAAAGGACTTTTCATTGTGGAAAAAAAAAAAAAACATGTGTTCCACAAATTACTGGCTTGGAGCCTGCCATAGCTATAGCAACCATGTCCACAGAGTTCTGGTTGAGAGAGGGCCTTGTTAAAGCTCTAGAGATTGATGGCCTGTTAGAGGCTGGCCTCACCACACTGAAGTAGTGAACATTGTAGGCGCTAGTTTAATCAGACAACACCATCTAGGCTGGGTTAGGTCAAGTGCCTCTCAAGGTTTGGATTGTGGGGTGGGCTGGTTGAAGGAGCTGAGAGTTGTACCTTGACTTGAGTGATGGGGCTGGAGGAACTCTTGTCATTCTTCAGAGATGAGGGAGAGATGGGCCCACTTGCATTGAGGGGCTGGGGGAGAGGAGGCATCTTGGCTCCAGGAGAGACCTGCATGCTGGCAAGCTGGGCGGCATACAGTTGCTGTGGGGTGGGGGGTGGGGTGGAGAAACCCACAAGGCGTTAACATCCAAATCCAGAAAACATTCAAAGTTTTATATTCTCTCTTTTCGTCTCCCTAGAACTCTCTGCCTCTGTGTCTGCCTTCATCCCCCCTCTCTTTCTCTCTTTTACGTCTTTCCTCTCTTTCCATGAAGCTGGCAGCGAACCCCCTTCAAAGGTCTTAACTGTATTTCAAAGGCTGAACCCAGAGAGAGACAGCAGTCTTAAAAACCATACAGAGATGGCTTTCACTCAAAATACTTGGAGCCCCTATTTTCCACTCATCACAGAGAAAAGTTTGCCGCCTGGATGCAAATTTGTTAGCAAAGAGCTCTAGATCTACATAGCTTCCTATTGAAGTTTCTGGCCTGTGATTTGTCTCCACACAGTCACCAGAGACAGCCGCACTCCTCAAACAACCTCATCTACTGCCATCACAGAATATGTTAGACACAAACATTGTAAGTCCTAAGAACCTGTATGAAGACCTCTGATCTAATCAACATTACATAGGTAACATTTAAAACTGATGTGAACAGGACGGAACTCTAAAAATTCAGTTTACATTACGTTATTGGGCTCATTATGTGGCACTAGAATCAGTAGTTACATGCATATGATATAAGGGTTTCAAGGTCTTAAAATAAATTGGTGAGCCAAGTGTTGGACAGATCAAATTTTGGGCAGTAATGTATTGATTACTCTGGATAATGTTACAGATTTGTATCTTGACATCAAGTTGCATATCTGTTCTTCAGTGATTAAAACCTCAACTTGAAAATAATGTCATATAATTATTATTATATATCCTTTTCTATCCACCCACAGCAATACAGCAATGTTGAGACTTTTCATCCTTGGTCTGTAATCAGTGGCCTGGAAGGAAGTCATGAAATGGGGTTTTGTCTCCTACAACAAGCAGCAGGGGTCTGTCAAATAAAGCTACTGCCTGAAAAAAAACGTGTTACTCCACATCTAGCCTTAGACCTCACTTCATCAGACAGATAGCACTTAACTGGCACACTGGCCTGCTATCCCCAGACAAGGTAAACTGTATAGTTTGTTGTGTTATTCAGTCAGATGGTGCTGCCACAGATAATCTAATTTCTCTTCCACTGGCCAATCAGTAAACCTTGACTCATTTCCTGGTTTGACTGGCCACATACAGACAGCATTTTGTGTAGATGGTAAAAAAGCAACTTGGCCCTACTGTCCACACCTTTGGCAGTTTAAATGAAGACGTAAGCCAAAAAAAAAAAGCACTTTATTTCCACGCACATACCTCCAGATATAAACATATGTACTCCTCTTAGAAACCTTATCGCTGCCACATAAGCGGCAGTACAAAGGCTTCATTCTTCCAGGGGACCTAAGGATAACAACAGCACATGGGCAGCGGAAATGACAGACTGATTATGTTCCCACAATGATAGCACTGCCTCTACCTCCCTCACAAACAGCCTTTTGTCTCCGACAGGCTCGGACACAGGAGCAAACTTAACTGTTTTCTTCTTATTTAAGCTAGATTTAGTAAATGTCAGTGGTAAAGGCATTTTGTGTGTTGGAGGGACGTGAAAAAGGGAGGGAAATTGTGACAGTAAGTAAAGTAAAAAAAAAGAGACTGAGGAGTCTCCATTGACTGTCACTCTAGGCTACATGGAAGTCTTTGTAGATGTCTGCTGGACAGATGTTTGCTAACAGGCCTGTTGATCAGCATACCCCTGACCTTGAGTGGGAAGAACTTTATTGTCCCGGAAAAAGAACATAATTAGACTTTTCCTCAAATTGCACACTGTCAGGATGCCAGTACTGATTAGCAGGTCAGTACCATGGGGTGAGATACAGTGGTTAGCCTTATGACCAGGAAAACTCCAAGAGCATAAGAACAATAAATACAATCAAGGGAGACAGATGTAATATGCTGCTTAAGCACGGGAAAAAATGTCACTATAAATGTGTGTAGTTTGGTGGCACTTTCTAAAGCAATATTGCAAATATGGTTCAAAAGAAAAAGAAAAAAAAACAACAATTCTAAATGAATAGTGCATTACAGAGTGATTTAACAATAGGCTTCTTCTAGTTTTAACAGGAAGTCATTAGTATAATGAGCACTGTGGTGTCAAAGGCTAAGGAAAGATACATTTTGCCAAGTTTTGGACCTCATTTATAAACTGAATTACTGAAAATCTTTGTCCACATAGTTTAAAACTGAACTAAAGTATTCCCTTGCTGGTTATACAGGGACGGATGTGCCTGCGAGCTTGTTGGGAACTTTTCATGACCTTTAAAAACATCGAGTGAGGAATCAACTAGTAACCCAATATTTGTTCCACAGAATAATATGTGTTGTGCAGGTTCAATTTTCTCTCCCATCTTTCTCGTCTAATCTTCAAAAGAGATACCTTTGGCCCATGTGTATTCCTGGCTGAAGTATTATCTGTGCTGCCACTATGTAATAGTTTTTATGCTCAGCATCTTTCATAAACTGGACTCAAAAACAAGAACAGAAATGATCTTAAGACTAAGTTCAAATAAAATCTAAGATCATTTTTCAATTGTCAATTCTTGTCTCCCAAGACATAACTCATGTGTCTGCATCCTTTAGTTGACTCTCACATCCAACAGCCCATTCTTTATATCTACTTGCCAGGTGCGAGCAAAAAAAAGGTTCACGGTAATGAGGGTCAAGCTGAAAGTCAATGCTCTGTCTCTGGAGTCCTGGAAGAGTAGGTGAATGCCTTAGTAAACCTTTGGAATGATGCTGTTTTTATTTTCCGTTTCCTCTTTTCTCCCTGAATACCAAAAATATGTTGTTTCTATTTGTAGGAATGAGCATCAATAAAGTGTTCTTCTTTATTATATTCAAGGAAAATAATACAGATGTAGTAAACAATAGTATTTTTAGTTGACAAACGACACAAATATAGAAAAAAAAACCAAAACACTACACCTAAGGTCTTTTTTTTGACCCCATCGTTCCCTTTTTCCCAGATCTCAGCAACCATAGATTTTAAGTGAGTGCAACACACCCAAGGTCAGCCTGTTAGCCTCTGGTAATTAAAAACAAGCCCTCTGGAGTAGCAGTTATCTGTCTGAGGTTAAATGAGGAGGTTCACTTTTCCGCCTGCGACATTAAACTGAGATTACACCCTATGCTGATGATTTTAAACATCTAAAATGTTTGATGTGCAGTTAAAATGGGCAGCATATGTTTGTGTAGAAAAATAACCAAACATTTGCAACATATTCAATAGTTTTCTTTTTCTGCAAACATGCTTGGCCGTATTAACAGAAACTGAAGAATAAGAAAAATCTTTTTTTCCAAGAAAGGTATAGGTGCTGTATTGCAACATGTGCCAGAAAATATGGTAGCAGTTATCTGTCAGCTTTCACATTGGCAGCACTAACGGTGCATCACACATGGAAACGGAAAAAGAAACCAAGACAAAAAAGCCTTAACAATTTACAGCACAAACATCTTTCTTCACACGAGGCAAGCATGATCTAATGGCTGCACAATCTTAAACAGATTCTCATGTCTTTGTGTGTCTGTATGTCAATGTCTCATTCACCTCTGCCTGGCCAGGGCACTGAGCACTGGACTGGATATGAGGACATTAACTGTGCTTCAGTGCACCACACCATTTAAAAGGCAGCACAGCGCCAGCCCCGTTTGCCACAAGGCTTGTATAGGCTCATTGCCCAGGGCGACCATGCAGGCTGACCCAGGCTAGGCCCAGATGTCAAGAGTGGAGGAAGGCGTTCTGGTGCACTGTGCCGAAGCTTTCCAGTATGGCTCAACATCTGTTTCATCTGCTGGCATCCAACCTGCTCTGCTCTGACCCTCCTCCCTCCTCCCTGTTTCTTCATCTTACAACTATATATATTTACGTCCTGTTTTCTCAGTTTCTCTCTGCCACACACACACACGAACGCAGTCTCATTCTGTCTTGTGTAAGTGTGGGTACTCCAGGCCCAGGGCCCCCGGAGCCAGCCCTCTCATTCACTGCTGCTCACTGCATTATCAACTCTATCTGTCCATCTGTCCCTCTGTTCACCACTGCCTCCATCCAGCTGCTCACCTAGCCGTCCTATTAGCCAGCCTTCCTCGCACTCTAGCATTCTACACTGCTCTGGGTTACCTTCAAAGACCAAGCTCCTTTGCTCATAAACACAGAAACAGCTGCTCTCTACAGTATGCCTCTCTTTTCCCCCTCCTCCTCCTCTCTTCCTCTCTTTCAAAGTCAAAAGTGCTTCACTTGTTAATGATAGAAGCCATTTCTTCACATCTGTACCACACAGGCATTTACATCCAAACAAAAGATAATGTGCGGTTTGCTGCTCTCCCACTTTCTTCCTGTTTGTCCCTGACTGTGTAACACTCTTTCTTATCACTGCAGTCGTCTAAGCCAGTGAGTACTCCTTCAGATGTGTCTGTCTGCTTGAGATCTGGTCCGGGTTGTTGTTAAGCATATGGGCTGCTTTTCATCTTTACAGTGGGAGCACAAGCTGAGGATGGGCTCAGGTTTATCACGGGCCTAAAGAGATGCCATAACAAATAGGGCTAAATGTAAGAGTGCTGCTATGTCTTATCTCAAGCAGCTTGATTTCCAGTACTGTAAAGCAAGAGGATTTCACGGGCCAGGAAAATTCATAGGGAAAATGCAAAAGAATCACACATGAAATGAGAAAACAAAGAAGGATAGAGGTAATTGACAGAGAAATTCAAAAACTAAGACACTCAGAGATGATTCAGGATGTGGATTAGAAATTCGAGAAAGCAGGAGACAGAAAATGGAGCTTTGACTTCATGAAAGAAAGGCTTTCTTCCTATTTATTTAGTTCAATAACGATACTACACACAGAGAGCCCAGATGTTCTGTTTGATCCAATATAGTTTTCTCCAAAATGGCCTGAACTCAAGAGTCTGTTTTCAATTATAAAAAAACAGGACTTTCTTGTAGGCTGTCCTACTGTTCATTTGTTCTGTTAAAAAGACGGGTGATATATTAAGTTCACATTCTCCTTGAGTAAATAGTTTTTCACTTGACAAGTGATGTAAGAAATAGTGTACAAACAGCAAATTAAATGCTGTCCCAGATAGAAAATTCTTTTGTGGAATTAGGGAAATTCCCTTCTTGTCTCCAAAGTCAATTGAATATAGTAGATGTCCGGACAGATTGGGGTACAATCTGAGCACAATTTCCTCTGTTAGGTGAGACGTGTCAGCTGTAATCAGTGAAGGACAGGCAGGGATGGAGCCATTGTTTCCTGCTGGTCCTGGGCTCATCCCAGCTCTGTGTGGGCACTAATGAAGAGGGGCATGTCTCGCTGGGGTAGTTTACCCGCCTCCTCTCCTGTGAGTTGCGGACCAGAGCCAATCTGTCAGGAAAACATTGAGTGAAATTGCCCTGTGGTACAGCAATGCCTGGTGACAGCCACTTGCAGACTGTCAGCCACCAGAGTGATGTTACCACCCTGTATTGACAAGCAAATTACAGTCTCCAAACACTCTAACGCACCCTGGAAGATTCATTTACATCCATCAGCTCTAAGCTTTTGTTACCTTGTTGGGTTTTCTTCTCATAAAGAGAAAAGGCAGGGAAATGGGGGAGGATCCCAGACTGTTATGACAGAGGAGATTGTGAAGAGGCTGCGTGGCCAACATTAAGACTGACAGAGCAGCTATCCTTGCTGGCTGCATGGCTGCTCACATTACTTCTGGAGCATTGTGGGAATTAATTCTACCAAGAAGATAATTTTTTAAGGTTCATATATTGCACAATCTAAACTGAACAAATTGGTGAAAATTATACCTTGCCAAGCAGCTGACAGGAAGAGAGATTTTAATTGAGGGGATCGGCCTCTTCAGCCATTATGTGTGTGGGATTTTATATCTGTTTGTCTGTATAAGTGTATAAGAAATATAAACAATGGGTTTAAGTTGAAAAATATACACATTTCTGGACAGTTCCCAGAGTTAACAGGAAAAGTGCCAGATGAAGCATGAAATATAATCTAATAGAATAACAAAACCAGGAATATTTGAAAGGCAGCCTTGGATCTCTCATAAATTTCATACCTTAATTTTGATTTTATCATAAATATTCCAGTAGCATTATATCAAATCATAACACAAGACACAGTAAGTTAGTTAAAGAAAGCTGTACCACTGTATTACTGTACAAACTTTAAGACAAGGGTCTCCTTATCTAGTTCCAATACAGACCGAACAACCAGTTTTCTGGCTGTTTTGGGATTTTATTTCTGTTCAAGAGAAGAATATTCGTTGCTGATTCTTTTGTGTTTCAGAAGACTTTTCAATAGTTTCATTTTTTAAGTAACAGCAAGGGTGCTGGTGCTATTATTACCCTAAAAGGGTGGAAAGGACTCTAACTTAATTCCATGTCTGGGTTGATATGGTGTTTTTAATCATAGCAGGCTCCCAGTGCTTTGTAGAGGAAGTGGTAGCAGTCACATGGTTTGTTGATCCCAGCTATGTAGAAAAGGGCATGTTTGACTTGCCTTACTGTTTTGAGGGGAATCTCTCTGCAGGGTAAATAGCAGCCAGCAGGCGGAATATGTGACAGGCTGACAGACTTCAATTAATGGAAAATACACCTCTTTTTGTTTACTGTGTTCTCTAAAGGTCAGTCAAGTCATGGTCTTGGAGGCACTGTTTTTACCCATTCCCAGGGTTAGATACATAATCAGAATTAATGACTATAGCCCTGTCTCCCCTTCTCACCCCAACCCTTAGATATATGACTGTCTCATCTGACCTCATACACCCCTATAAATAGCCTGAGCATGTCTGTCTAAACTGACACTCCCCTCCAATGAACTTTTCTATGATACATAAGCAAAGCAACACACGCACTCCAGAAATGTATTCACGAAAGCAGCCTCTATATTTTACTTTTACAGACACACATCTTCAAACATGAGCAGACTCATTTAACACCTTGCATGCTTCTGATAACTTTCCTCATGGCTGCATAATGACGCACAGCTCTTCAGAGCCAGCTGCATGCATTGTTAGAACTTGCCAAGGCTCGTTAGCGCTGACGGTTGTGGCCTCCGAAGGACAAATGCCACGTGTATCAGTATGCAAAGAGTTTTGAACTTGTTGCTGAGCTCTCTTTTTCAGTCTTGTCATACTTGTTTCTGCTGCTGAGCATCACAAGTTGCAGCTATGAAACAACTTACGCCTTTTGTTGACAAAGAAGCAGTGGCCACTTATAACCATATGTGCTAACAGAGATGCTTTTTCATTCTGCACTTTATTCTTTTGTTTAATAAATAACATTGCTGATTTCTAGCTTTACACAGACGTAAGATCTGCAATTAATCAGACATGCAACTGAAACTGATAATTACAGAAGCAGCAATGCAACTCTTATACATATTTTATCAATCAGATTTCCATTTGTATATTTCTGTGTAAATAAATTCTCGTAGGAAACTTACAAAGACGATCATTATCACCAATTTGAAAAATAAGATAATGCATGAAACTAACCACGGTAGCAGTATTTATAATAGTAATGATTTAAAGGATAGAAAGCAGATAATCATCTACATTAAACATTATGGCCTCAGGTTAAGCCTTGACCTGGGTTCAGGTCTTTTAAATGCTGTGTGAGAAAATTCCTGGAGCAGCCTGTAGGGCTTTGGGCCTATCTCAACATTTTCTGGGGCTCCAAACCTCTACTCAGCCTTATTTAGCATTACATAACAAGAGTATTTTTTCCCTCACACGTATAGTTAAATTAGGTTTATTTTCAACCATTCTTTTTTCTTAACTGTTTTCTGCAAAGAGCTAAAATAATTGTATAGCTGATTTGCTAGAAAAAAGCAATAAAAAGGATATTCTTACACAGTCAATTGTCCTCTGATAAATTCACTGGCAGACGATTAAGGCAAGCAAAGTGATTCTCATTCTCTCTAATAACTATTATCTTCCTAACTCCTCTGTCTGGCAGAACCACTGGGGATAAATCTTCTATAAAATGGGGATAAATTACATATGTAAGGTGATAAGCGTGTGTGAGCCGGGGCCCTCCAGGATTATTTAGTGTGCAGCTCATTACTTAGCGTACAGCTGCTTAGCCATCCTTTCTGCCCTGAGCTTGGCCCGCTTCCCTAGCATTCTTTGTCATAGAAATGTACATACCTGAAGCTGGAGGGGGCTGAGTCCTGACGCTGCTGCAGCTGCCATTGTGGATGGAATGAACTGCACCGGGTAGTTATCACCTGTCAGAGAGTGGGAGAGAGACAACAATGCATACAGGTTCAGACAATGAGCTGGCCCACAGTGACAAGGCAAGTGCCAACATGGATTGTGGGCCCTTTGCTGCTTCTGACGCAGCAATGTGGCACATTGCAATGAGTGCTCGGCTTCAAGCCCAAACATCTGCATTAACAAAGGGATAAGGTAGTTTTACTTAAGTGGACTTACTCCACCTGCACATTATTCTCACTGGAAAATATTATGACAATACTGCGTAGTTAAACAAGTTGTTATAATGTTTATCTATTTGTGTGTGTGTGTGTGTGTGTGTGTTTAACTAGTTGGATCAAGTTCACTATCTTTCCTTGTATACAGTTAGTGGGTTTGTAAAAGGCCGTATATGTGCTTTCAGGCAATTCATACAGTGGCAGACTTATCTGGCTAAAGTTTCTGAATGACAGCTTTGGCAGCAGAGTGAAAGCACTTGTATGCATATTGGTTAGAACAAGTGTACAGTCACAATAACAAGGATGAAAAAGAACTTCCAATACATTCTTATCTCACATATCACTGATCAAGCAAGAAGAAACTGGTTTTGAAAAGCGGCACTATTCATTTCTATTGGCCTGCCATCAGCGCATTTGTCAGACAGGGATATAAAAATGGCTGCAGTTTGACTGATATCCATGGGAGTGCAGAGACTTCTACACTCAGCCTAGTGTGTTGAGACGGACAGAACATCCCCAGTGAGATGGCACAGCTTTCATACAGGGGAGGTTAGTTTGAGCCATGTGTCTAAGGGAGAGGAGGTGGGGGTGCACAGTGGGAGTGGGGAGGGGTTGTTGGCCTTCGCTCAGACCCCACTTCTGCCTGTCACTTCCCCTCACAAACATATGGAGCCATTAAACCACAGACAAGGTAAATGTATGTACCTTCTCTTTCACTTTGCCCTCGTCCGCTCGCCTCACTCTGCAATCTTGTACACCACAGCACAATGTGATACAGGCCATGGAAATTCAATCCCCATTTAGTGGCAAATAAAATCACATAGCAGAAGTGGTTTCAAATAGTGCTCGGTTGGATGTACGGGAGGGTGTGCTGTGGTTATTTCTACACCTCCTCTTTTTGGAATCACTTTCTCTCTGTCTCATTTGCTCTGTCCTGTCTGTGACGTAGGATTTGGGGATAATAAATGACTGGATGTCTTTAGATGTCATGTGAAACCTGGGGAGAGTCATGTGCCACACTATAACTGCTTGGCGGGGGGGGGGGGTCTCATGCTCCAGGGTCAGGGTCTTGGGTGTGCACAGTCTGTGTCAAGACACTAGACTCCAGAGGAATGGGCACAGGGCCAGGCTGGTGTAATATCTGCTGAAATGTAATAAATTCAAAACATTTTCTTTTAAAGTTGGAAATAGATGTTTTCATGCAGAGAGTCTGTATTCTAAATGCTACAAGGAGGAGCAATGTAGATGACACCATGGCTAGATTTCCAGGGTCCCACTATAAGTCACAGATCTGCTGAGGGCTGACAGATGGAGCTAAGACCTTTCTTATGGCAGATCAAATCACGACGAATGGAAGACTTTTTTCACCGGTTTCAAATTTAATTTGTCAAAGTTGTTAAAAGAAAAACATGCTTAAGTGGAACTATAAACTAAATATATCTGAGTTTATAGTTTACAAAATATATTCAGACCATAAAGTGCAAAAAAATCTAAATTACTTAATTTACTTGCAGAATATTGAGAGGAAAACCACTCTGCCCAACTTGAATTATTTAAATAATAAATGCCACAATATCAGAGAGCAGTTTAAATGTGACAAGTAATAAAATAGCATGGGGAAACCATCAACTGTCGGTGGGATGTCTATGAGGTAGACTGTCAGAGAAACCTAAAGACTATGGGGTCATTCGGCAGGTCCATTAGAGGCTCCTGAAACTGAATGCTGTGCATAAACAGTGCAAATAGACTGAACAAGTCCAACTTGTATCTATTTGTTTAAAAGATGACTTGGTGTCTCTATGACTGTGCTTGACTACCATGCAACACCAGGTCATTGAGCACAGCCAGCAGATGGGGTGATGACTTACCACTATGGTGCCAGAATGACACTGTTGCCATGAGAGCACCACAGGGTTGGGGGTCATAAGCAGTGGTCCCTGTGAGCTGTCTCATAATGATAACATCAGATTAGTGGGCCTAAGTCTTGGAAGTGAATGCTTGGCCCCTCACTTCATGGAGAAAGGACACGGCAGCATCCTGTATACCCTGCAGGTGGTGACGATAACATTGTACTCTCTGGGTATATTGTGTAGAAATAATAAATGCTTTAAGAATATCTCTCCTGACTTAAAAAGTCATTTCAGACCCCCTTTGCCATTTCCTCATGTGCTCATGAATTATGCAGGAATCATACACATTGTGACCCCTGACCATGACTCCATAATAGCTGTTGTTATTTGAGCTAAAACCTTTTCCCTTCAAATCTACTGCAAAAAAGCTCAGTGGTAAAAGACTCCCCCTCAGGCACTTTGTTTAAGCTGTCATGGCTCCATAGTTACAAAATAGCTGACTTTCTTTTTCATCTCGTGGTTCCATAGTTAATTCATTAACTGCTCTACCACACCTTTTAATGCTCTGTTGTGAACCTGCTGACTTCTGAATGTTTTTTTTTTTTTGTTCCGTTTTCAGTCCTCTTCTTTTTACGGTACTATTCTACAGAGAAGGACCTTCATTTTTGAGTTGACTCATAAATCAGTAAGGGTTTTCATCAACACATCACCGTCTCATTCTTTTTGTATGTGTGTGTGTGTGTGAGCAGGGGACAGCTAAACCTTTTTAAATGTAATCGACTAACCAATTGACCAGCACTTATAAAAACAATGTGTGTCTATAATCCAGTAGGCCTTGTGATGTGGAAAGCTTAGACTGAGAAGAAGGAAACAATTTAGGCTGTAGATCTTTGTTATTTTTAGTATAAGTGGTATGGTTGCACATCTTTAATTTTCACCAGGATATGGGGGTGTATGAGGTTATTGCTTTGGCAGGGCATCAATCAACATGATTTTTTTTTAGGAAGGTGGTGGAGCTTCTTGATCCATAAAGACAAAGAGAGAGAACAAGGCATGCTGTTACATGCAATGAAAAGTTATATGTGCAAGAAAACCTGTTCTTACATCACACACAAGCTTCCCACATTATATTTGTTCTCTAATCACTAGAATTACCCTGTCACACGATTCTGTGAAAAAAACATTGCTTTCTACGTTTATAACAATAGTAAGACTTTTAATGCATGTTTTTGCTTGTGCTATTGGACCTTTTCCAGTGGATACAAGAAAAATAATTAAAGCCGACACACCCCAGAAAGATACTTCCAAGTTGATAACATGTTTGCATTCCTCTACTTCTGTGCCCATATCTATTGTTCCACATGGACAAGAGCGTTCCTCGCCTTTGGTCTCAAATCCAAGTTCAGACAGAACAGAGCTTGTTAGGGGCTTCTGATGCGTTTTATTTGTTGTTATACATTTTTCATGCATGTTTGCAAACTTTCAGACCAAATAAGGGTTTTTGAGTAATAGCAGAAGGAGAAAAGACATAGCAAGCTGAAAGAAAGGAATGATAAAAATACTTAATTAGAAAGCATACCTGGCTTATAAGACATTCCAGGAGGAAAGAGAAAGCCTTGCTGGGCGGCAGCTGCTGCTGCTAGAGTGCGTTGGTCGTGTGGAAAAATGGGGATCATGAGCGGAGGCATGTGACCCTGGACCTGCTGAACAGATAGGGAGCAGAGATCAGAGAGAGGCCTAAGCATAGGCATGGCACACAGAAGCACAGAACCCACTCAGGGGGAGGCCAGATCACAGCTCCTCCTAACGCGTGCTGACAGGGGGCTCCGCAGCAATGACGGCTCTCGTGTGCTCACACATTACCTGGCTGAGCTACGCCTGCACTTAATCCAAACCACAATTTCACCTCGGTACTTCAAAGGCCCTGCACGCCCACATTGTTCCACTATTATTTAGAGGAAGTGACATGCAGGACAGAAAGCAGAGAGCTACTGTAGTCTTCTAGGGCTCCTGTGGAGCAGTACTGTATGTGTTGAAAGAAACATTTTCAATGACCCTGCCTGCTGCAGCAGATCCAGTGTGTCAGCAAGAGGTTTTGTTGCACAGGTGCGGAGGCAGAACTGATCAGTATGTACTGTACATGCATGAACTCACACCCCTCTAGGGAAGATCAATTACTTGCATATTGTTGGGGGATCATTTAATGACACGGCAAAAGCTGAAAGACAATCCAGTCATTTACTTAAACTGTTTTTCAGGAGTGGAAAAAAGGCAGGCAGCTGCTCTATTTAATTTTACTGTCTTTCTTTATCTGTGTTTCTCTCACATATCAGCTTTCACCATTCACCCTGTTGCTGACTAGCCTACTGGGAATATCGACACAAACACCCTGCATTTGAATGTCAAGGGTGGTTGAGTAGTGGCCCACTGGCTTTGCACACATGTTGGAAGTCCAATTTTTCCGTCATTCCCAGCTTCCTGAAACTCTATGATAGGGAGCAGCCAGGCTACCATGGGCCTGTGAGGGTTAATCTAGCACTGAGCCAGATCACCTCAGGGGAACCTGCCTGGAAAATGGGTTAATAAAGGTCATCCCCCAAAATAAACACTTTACAGAATGTTTCTCTATTCATCCCTCTTAAAATCAACTGGCAATAAAACAGGTCTGGGTGCAATTACTGCCGTTGCATTGGGGCATGAAATCAAGCTGTCCCATGTTCTGGCTGAGATCTGCTAGGATCTCCACTTTTTCGGTCTGTGCTGCTCCCCCCTGTAGACCCTTTACTGCAGTATTTGCACCTAGTTTCTCTCGCAGCTAGCATGCTAAACCCACTTAAGACAACTTTATTGATTTGCCCAGAGGTGCAAAGCTAGACTGAAAACTAAATAAATATAGCTATTTTATGTCTACTGAGCTTTTACAGAAGTGCAAGTGCAGAATAATAGAAAAGTATGTAATTCTTCCAAAAGTAATTCTGTAAAATATGCTGTTGCTGGAGAAAAATAAATGGCAAAGGAGACTGCGACAAATGTCCCTAAATAAAACATTGCTTTATAGGGTCCAAGTTTCCATGCTGAATGGATGAAAGATGGAGCTTGGCCTTACATGTATGGAACATATGGAAAAACACAATAATTAATGTCACAACATGAGGTAGGGCCAGTGACAGGCATGGGATGGGGGGATGGGGGACACTGGGGAACACAGCTTTTCTCTGTGTATTTGGACTGCTAAAACAGATGGAGTCTGTTGCTGAATGTACGATAGTCAGAAGCGAAAAGCGCTCCCTCAAGCCCCTATCCCTTGAAGTATGTTAAAAAAATTGAGTTACATGGCGGTTCATATATTTTCATGAATAAGCTAGCACACATCAGCTGTAAATTAAATGTCACTTTGTTTTAAACAAACTGAGTTAAATAGAAGAAACAAAGAATGTCTAACTTTGTGTTCAGATCTTCTGTCTTATAACTTTATAACTTTTCTTGCATAGTAACTTGCTGCTCCAATCACTTTTTAAAGTCAAAACATCATTGCCAAACTATATACGACTTTAAAGTGTACTTGCCTAATTTGAACCATAATCTCCTCTGCAAAAAGAATAGTGGCTCTTTCCCTTGTGGAAATAATGGTCATGGTGCAACACAACAAAAATCACCCAAAAAAGCATCTAAATGTTAGTTAATATTAAATATCATTGACATGACATAATTTATTTTCTTTTAATTATTTAATTGAAGAACCATAATACAACAGAACTGTACAAGACGTACTGGGAGACTTTGGGTCAAATCAACTGAAACAAGGATGAATTTTTCTGCAGCACCACTTAATGATGAACCCTAAGTGATACAATTTCATCTGGGAGATCAGCTTTTATTACTGTTATTATTTTAAAATATGGAGTAGAATATACAGCGTTCACTGAGGCGAAGACAGAGAGGAAATGTGTGCTGAAGGGGAAATAAATGCATTGAGTTTGAATGGCTGTGATTTGCAGTAATGAGCTCCATGCATTAAAGTTTAATTTACAGCAGCTAATGTCAGAGAAAGGAAAATCAAATTTTGAGGAGCTTCAAGGTGGCAACAAATAGTGGAGCTTAGTTAAGCTGTCAATTAACGGCTGTTGCAGTGGCTGAGCAGATTTCAACATTTTCATAAGTTCTTTTTTTTTAAGTAAAGGAAAAAGATATCTTTAAAAAAAAGTGTACAGATGTGTGGTCTACAGTCTTTCTCTGTAACTACAACCCAACCCCTACATATAAGAGTTACCCTCAAGTTCATCTATGTATGGGCTGAGTGCCCAGTATATTTCTAATGCCAAGATGATCTTGAGAAGTCGGAGAATGAAGTGGAGCAGATGTGTGTGGGGGTGGGGGGGGGATGTGGGGGGGATTGGGCAGTGTCCTCATAAATACAGCAGCATTGTTGTGCTGGCACTGCTCTTCCTTTGTCTTAGCACAGCTAAGTACTGGATAATGTCATTTCACACCATCTGCCCCCAGGCTTCATTAAAGATACATGAATGGGCTATCTTATGAGGAACAGGTGCTATTGTTTGTCCCTCAAGACCCAGCACTAAGGATCTGACTCGGAATACTTGAAGAGGAGCATCTGTAGTGATCAGTCAGACAGTCTTGGCTGAGGCCCCCGTCTCTGCCAGCACGCGCTCCAACAGAGGTTTCCGGGGGAACTCAGCCGCCTTGCTACATGTATCATCAATTCAGATGACCTGATGAAGTCTGTAGCAGGCCAGCATGCAATCTGTTTCCCTCTAGAGGAGATGCTGGTACTTGATAAATAGACTCCACTCGCAGTTCTACTTTGATTAGGAAACAATACAAATACTATATCAGCAGAGCTTTATATATATCAAAACAACAAAAAGAAAAGAAAAAAATGTTTGCTATCCAACAAAACATAGTCAGTCACACAGTGCTGATATTTTGCTGGTTGGCTAAAATGGTAATTTGCGTAAACTGATTTTAACAAGAATAAGTTAAATAAGTTTAACAAGACAGCACTACAGAAGCTCAACTGACTAGTCAATGGTAAACAGCAGCAGCCCATCCAGCGGTCTAACTGCAGAGGGCGAGCCAGACGGCTCATATGTCTGATGTGTAAATACACAAGGTGTAAAAGACTGGCTTCACTTGAGAGAGCACCCTTTATTTTTCCCTGAGCACATGAATTAAGAACACACACACAGAGACAAGCATACACAGAATTAATCTTTTCATGATGTACTTTTTCTGATACCAGATTTATTTTATTACTCTAATGCATAACTTCATTATTTAGTGAAATGCAAACCGTTTTCACAAATGAAAAAAATAAACGATTCCGTTTTATTTCCAATAGGTTGAGTCTTACATATATTCAGGCAATACTGTAAAGGTATTCTTGAAGATAAGATAAAAAAAATGAGTAGTTTTTTTATAGACGTGACCTACAACATGAACTGAAGCAGCTACAAAACACTCAGTGCAAATGGAGATGTACAGCACATTACAGCATTCACTTGGGACCCTGTCAACACCCATGCTCCTCACTGTCTGTTACAGCCTCTAAACAGCACCCAGGAGGCCTGAAGACCCCCTGCTGGCGTTCCCTCTGAATCCTTTTAGACTTTGCTACCCAGAGACCACAATATACAATGTTCAGTGAAAGTTTTTGTTTTTACTGTCAGTATTAAAAGGACTGAAACAAAAAAGGGGCAAAATAGACAAATATATATCTTAGTTGTCACTATGGTTCATGGTTTTTTAAGCTTGAAAAAAAACTTGTGAAATCATGGGCTCTTCTATTCTGATCAATTAATACTTGACACCTTTTTAACACAGATCCTCATCTTGAGCATGATCTGTATTAATTTGTCATGAAGAGACTTGTAAAAAAGAAAAAATCCATTTCCAGTATTTTATGACAGTAAGTAACCTAAAAATCACAAGAGTTAATGGTGGTGATTTTTCATCCTGATACATCATTTAGACGATGACAGACACCTCTCATTACACATTAGGAAGAGATCACAGTCATCAGCAGTCATTTAGAGAGAATTCACATCTCAACAAGATATATCTCATTTTAATAAAAATTACTTCCACACTTAAGTAGCTGTAAGAGCCCAAACCCTAAATTCCTTTCTCACATTTTCTGTATGAAGGGTTCAGTCATTTTTTTGCACAGAGGATAGACTCCAGCTGTTGCTGTAAGAACTGATAGTTCACACTTTGTTCCCTTCAGATCCCCACAGAGTCGTGCACCAAACACCCTCAAGCAGAAATCACCTTTTGTGATCCATTTAAAGTGAAAGCGATCTTTAGCTTGCTGGCAAGTCTGGCTACATCCCAACAGCAGCACACACAGTAAAACTGACACTAGACAGCAGGATATGTTTAACAACTGCCACTGTGTACACAGCCCGCTGGGTGTACACTGTACTGGAGCCTAACCAGGAGGAAAATCACTCAGTGGAAGCGCTTCTGCCGAATACTCTGTTGCTTCAGGATTTTTTCCCCACTAATTAAACAATCAGCAATTCTTTGAGGACATAATACTGCCTTGCTACTGCTCACTTATTCCTGTACAGTATCACATGGCAGACACACAAATTGATCAAACAGAGATGTGACGGTGTTTGGATTTGTCTGCAGCTAATGGTAATCATACAAATAGATCAATAGATCTGAAGTTGACTTTGATGCTCCAGACTCTTGCTTCTGAATGAAGGTCTTCATATTACCACCCACTCGACTGAAGCACATTATTCTTGCTTGTCTTCTCTGGAAATTAGAGAGGGGAGGGCTAAAGCACTAGAGACTCCAGGTCCCCAACAAAGGGCCCTTGTCTTGATCAAGTCTCTGACCTTTTATCATCACTTCCTTCTTGTATCTGAAACCCTTATATGGCACACTTTGTAGCAAAACTACAAAACAGACGACTGTTAAACAAAACCCATAATATTTTCAGTGAATTGTAGGGGTATGGCATCAGCTCTGACATTAAAAGTGTGCACTGTTTGCTTCAGATTGAGTCAAATGGCACACTATATGTGTGTGCTATGCTGTTGAGGATGAAATGCTCCAAATTCAGACATTCAAGTGAAGTCAGGACGTCTAGAGGGAATAACCAATGGTGACTTCTGCTAGCACTAATTCCTTCAGCAGTACAACAAGCCTTCTTGGACAACCGCCATTCCAATATGTCTATATTAAGACGATGGGGACTTGAAAGCAGGGTATTGCAACCCTCTGATCCGCCTAACACAGCCCACCCAAATCCCTCCACTCTACCCGTCTCCACCTCATAGCTCCTCTTGACTTCTTTGGAATCCTGGATAAAACTGCAGGCTACTGTTTGCTTAAATACAGTGCCTGGCATTTACAGGATTCCTGCCCAGTGCTGCAATTTAATGTAGTTTCAGTATTAAATGTTGAAAATAAAAATCAAATAAGACCAGCCTCAAGTGAGACGCAGAGGAGTAAAAAAGGTGAATAAAAAAAAACACATTTCAAGATGAGCCAGTGCACATGTAAACACATTTACATCATGCATGTGTGCAAAATAGATACATTAAAAAAAACTTTTTGTTTCGAAATGTTGGTGTAGAAAATAAATCTCAAGATCAGGCCTCAAAAGTGTGCTCTTGTTGTTGTAATTATTATAGGTGAGAACAGACAAATTTCATGCTGCAGCTTGACATTACGTGCAGACACAATGAATGGCATGAATTGTCTATAATACAGCCACACAACCCTGGATTACACCCTTAACATAGAGATTATTTTTGGCAAAAAATGATCTTGTTAAATCCTCTGGGACTCCTTCAAACAGCATGTGTTTGACTGAACAGAAGAGAAACAACATTATCAAGCCTACAAGTGGATTACTGCACTATTGTCCCATATGTACATTCAAACAGTATGGAAATGGAAATAAGTGAACTGCCCTTTACTCTCTTTGGAGTAGTGCAAGTGAGGCTCAAAAGAACATTAGATATGGACCATTCAGACAGCCAGCTATGTTCATGTGTTGTGAACAGGGCTGGTTAAGTGGGAAATAGTGGTATTTTTAAGCATGTGAAAATAATAAAATAAGGTGGGTTAAACAAATCTTTAACCTTCTGAGGGAAGCAGATCGACATAAAAGCTTTTTATTCATATTATTTTATAAAGTAATTGTAAAATAATGTAATCCCTGTAGACTTGGCATTTCATGTGTTACAATAGAATACAAAGTAATTACGATTCTTTAAAAAAAAAAAAAGAAGAAGCATACATGTAAAGCATACATTTAAGATCTGAATTAAAAACCTTCTTCTTTGTTTATCAAGTTAAACAGACAAAAGTACAAGACTACCCTAATTTATGGGATTAGACTGTCAAAACCATGGTTGATTTTTCTTCCCTCTGCTCAGTTCTACTTAAACAGACTGAGGCTCTGTCTTTACCATTACCTCCCAGCTGCTTGGGTCACACAACACAACAGAGCCCATTCTGTTGTTCAGCAGAGAGCACGCCTGTCAGGAGGGGCAACTTTATTAGACACACAAATGTGCCCAGACTTTCAAACATGCTCAGATATCACTATAATGATGAGCCAGAGAAACCATAGCAGTTTATAAAAGAGGTCAATATAACATTGTAGAAAAAAAAAGAAGAATTTTAAATGACATTTTACAAAAATGTTAAAAAAAAAAAGCATAGTATTGGGAAGCTGAGTAAAAATAATACAAACCAAAATCTTTCGCAGCGATTAATTGTGCAGGACAAAAGAGCTCATTCATTGTGTTCTGTTGGGGAATGCTTGGACTCTTCTCTGTCCCAAAAACAAAAAGCTCTTTTTTTTGCATTAGCCACGGGCTGAATGCTTTACTTTGCCACCCCAGCCCTAAGAAAACACGCGCCCCTTTTCTCGCTGCCTGTGCACAGTAGAGTCTATTAATGCAGCTCCTTTTCCCTGTGAGTGTGCCCACTGCCGAGCAAGATGGCTGTGCAAAGCCAATGCATAGACAAAACAGTTTGCACAACATTAGCAGAGAAAACACAGCCCATGCAGCAGAGGAGAGGAAACTAAGTCAACATCACACTGGAGGACGTGTTCGCCCTCATCTGATATTTTTCCTTATGAGTGTTGGGGCACAATGGGTGTTAAGTTAGCCTCTTTTCCTTCATCCAGGGAAGGTTTGAGGAGCTCTAAACAGGTGCAGTATTAATGCAAAAGCACTCAGCTCAGAGTATTTGTTCGGAATCGATGTTCAGTTGACAGCATTATTTATCACCGTGTATAATTCAAAAGGCAAATTTACCTTGCAATAATCTTTTGACTTGTGTTGTTGCTTGCGAGAGCCAATAGAGAGCTGGAAGTTTGTGTGATTAACCTGTCCCAGAGCTGCTTTAGAAAGCCCTCAGGTGACTAATTTCAAATAGACCCTCAGGTGTGATTTTGCATATTACAGCTGTTAATGTGGCACCTCTTATATGGAACCTCTTAATTATTGCTGCTTAAACCATTGACGTGTCTGAATAAAAAGGTAAATTACATAACTGCATGGCTTTATTGTGTAATTTACAGCAATAAATAATCTGTGTTTATCTACATTCCCACCTCTCTGGCGAAGGCAGTGGAAACAAGTGTATGTTTTATTTAGAAAACAAGACTATTTAAATGATTTTTTCTAACAGACAAAAAGCATTTTATAATAATTATGAGATTACTTTGTGCTGTCCTCAAAATGCCACTGAATAAGCTGAGATTGTGCCTCTTACACCTTTTTGTGCATCGTTAAATTTTAACTAGGCCTTGATGACTTTATTGTTTAATTTGCACATGACTTTGTTTAACGTCAGCATTTCTTCTGCTTCCTGACAAGGAGTCACATTTCATAACTAATTAAATTGATTCCTCCCGCCCCACCGATAGAGTCCACTAAATGGAATTATTTGTATCCAAGTGTCAATATATTAAATCACAGGGTCTAATGAGTTGGGTCACTGCTTTCTTTTATCTTCAGTCTTGCTTGTGCACATCTTCATCAGCTAACAGTCTCCTTAAATGGAGGATGAAAATGCTGGACCCAAGCCTCTGTGGGTGAGAGCCAAGCCTGTCCGACTAGGCTGTTAATGCCCCCACATAATCCTACTACAGACTAACGCAGTGTTCTTCAAGCGCAAGGGAAAGGGAACTGGCAGCACAGAATATACACAGACACAAGTGTGCACACAGCAGCACACACTTCAAATGCACACACATTATCATTTCCCTGCTCTATTATTCTGTTATTATCATGCTAACAGTTTTAGTCTGGCTGTGCTAATTGGGGGACTTACACATTCTCTTTAACAATGTCTATTTTTGTGCTTTTTTTCTTTTCTTTTCGTTTTTCTTTTTTTGCAACTGCATTAATAAAAGTCTCACACTGAGAGAGAATCATTTGTGCCGGGGAGACAATAAAAGCTTCTGAGACTACACAAATTAGTCCTATTATCTTTATGCAATTACCATACGGCTGTGTGTTTATTTAAACTCATCTGATTGATGTAAAATATTTATCATAATAGTGTAGTTTAGGAGTTTTTGCTTCTCCAAATTGGTAACCAAATAGACTCAGAGCATTCAATTACTGGATTGGATAACATGAATATTCCTTTTTTATATATTGATACTGTAACAATAATAATAAGAAAAAGTGATCAGTCAGCAAGTCATCATATGGACCAAACTCGAATTTCATAGACTTTGTGTCCCTGCTGGAGGAGCTGGTTAGATAACCGTTTATTAGCTCTATTCTAATAGGTTTCATGCTAAATCTGTTGTAAAAAGCTATGTGAACACTGAATACATAGCAATCATTAGTGGGAAACTGCCTAACACTGGTAAAGACCTTACGCAGGCTTGATGATTTGTGTTGCAACGGAACCATGACCCTGACCTCCCCCAAGCTACATGTGAATCGCAGTGGAATGGCATAACAGCAAGAATGTGAAAGCCTTTTAGTGGCACTGTTAAAGCAAAAACAAGATTTTATTGAATATCTTAAGAATGACTTGATGGCTTCTGGTCAGGTTTGATGTGAGGCAGCTGTTATGCCACATCTGCAGAGAGTAAGCAAAAGAAGAAGCTAAAGCCCAGCTTTGCCAAGTTGATGCAGATGAAGTGGGAATCTCTGCCAAACTGCTTATAAATTGTATATAATTATATATAGTTGTTAACAGTTATCAAACTGAAAAAGAATCTGGGCAGACTCTAGGGTCACTGATTACAAAAAGCACATTCACTGGTTTCTTTGTAACTTGAAAATTGAAAACGGGATATACTACATGTCTATTTCCAGATGTTTTTCCTATTTTAAAATGTATTCACTGAAAGTAAACGGAAACACGCAAGGTAAATCTAGCTATTAAAAGAAAGGTTTCATGAAATAAAGAAGCATCTCTTCACCTTCCCTCCATTTTGTTGCACAAACAATATCACAAGCTGCATGGTTTATTAAGACACCTTAATTGTTTGAAAAAGTAGCAGCACCATATCACACAATATAACACAGTGTGTCACATACAGTATGGATGATTCGTGATGAAGGATTACTATGGAGCTTTTTGTTGTCAAACCACATGTTTGTATGTCTGTTCTCTTCTGCCTGATCTATAAATACATGCCTTAAAATCCATCACAACCACCTTGTAAATTGTTGGTAAATGTTAGCGTAATTAAATTTTATCTTTTCTATCTTGGAGCCTTTCACGTCGAACGCCTTCATGCCCCCCACTGTTTCTCTACACCATTAAAGACATGTGAGAAAGCCTCTGAGACTTTGAAGTGTGCATTGGACAACAATATACTGGCCTTTTCTCTTTTAATCTCTGTTTCCCTTTTTAAATAGAAGAGAAACACACATGCTGTGTTTGTATATCCTTGCGGTCACAAGGTCAAAGGTAGGATGTACAGGAACAGATAATGTGTGTGTCCTACTGTGGACTCAGGGTTAGCACATCAATGCCAAAGTCAATGACAAATAACAGTGTTATGTATTGTGATGCTTTAAAGGATATACAACTTAAATTAAATTAAATTAAATGCACTAGATTAAAAGTGACCCTCTTTTTCATCTGGGGCTCAGCTTTCTCCTGCCTGTTTGTGAAGATAAAGTTCACCCTGACCTTTCAGCCACTATTTATTCTCTTGATGTGTGTATCAGTGTGTATGACCCTGCATTCCTGCTTGCTGCACACAATCAGCTCTGTACACATATATGTGTATTTATGTGCCAGTGCACAACAATTATAAGAGTTTCAATCTCAGCATCCTTAACAAATACCGTAACTGCGGTTAAGCTATCAAAGTATCAGGCATGACTACAGACAGCACTGTCACTTTAGTTTCATTGAGCTCTACATCTCAAGAGAGTAGAATCTGAAAAACTATGCCTTTAAGTCTCATGCACTATTACTAGAAAATACCTGAATGATACAGAGCTGAAACAATTGAAAATAGATTTGTGTATCAGTACCTTCACACAAGCTCAGAAAGATAAGTAATTTATCGGACAAACTAGTTTTCTGCTAATATATATGTCACATGTGTCCTATAAGATCCTGAGTGGTGTTTCAAATTTTCAACTAAATCAGTTAATCTAATCCTTGGATTGAATTAGAGCCAAGATGATTTCAATGATGAGGGATGGACTGATGGAATACAGAGATGCTGAGGGAAAAACACACAATGCCATGAGCTTTAACTTTTGATAAGCCTCTAACACTTCAATCTGCTATCTTAAAACAAGTGACATTGTAATCCTATAGGACAAAGCGTAAATCTCTCTCCCTCTCTTGTAGGCATGATGAGAAAGGATAAAAAGAGATGGCTATTCAATAAGGAAACTTGATTGAACTCCATGCTGCCTAGCTCAAAAGCGCACAAACTAAAACCTCTATAACTACACACAAGATTCAGTCCTCATGCAAAAAGCCCTTGAAAGCACACACATAGCGTGCCAGCAACAGTCTCCGGTTGCAGTCCCCATGGTTTTATTGTTTAGACTGTTTACAATGTCCACTATGTGATCACTCACATCATCAATACGAGAGCTCAGCAAGAGGCTCTCTCTTGGTTTTCTCCCTGAAGCCAAAACAGAAGGACTTTGATGGCAGTAGGGTCTCCAATAAAGTTTAGTGCTCTCCATGCTAACAGCAGAGTAACTCAATCCCTGAAGACTGCTTACCACTTTGGTAAAAGTCTGTGACATACAGGTTGGGAGCTTGTTTACAGAACTAATTAAGTCAAAGCTGTTATATATTAAAATGGCCAGGGCACTTTTAAGAGGAAGCAGTAATGAAAACAGAGTGTCAAAAATACTTTGCCCCTGACTCTCTTTCGTCTGCTTTCCTTGATACTCCAACACAAGAGGAGTGCTCATCACTACTTGGATATTTGGAGGAACTAGGCTTCGGTTTTAAATGACCTATTGTTGGATAAATGATTTTGCACAAGATTAAACTTGGGTGGTGTGCACTCAGGGGAGGCTGTTGGGCAGTTGGACTGAACATGGGATCCTTTTATTCAATTGTGGATGTGTTGGGTTTTTTTTTCCATCAAGGAGGATTGGATGCACATTTTGTCAAAGGAAAACTGGGCTCTGCACGAAAGGGCTTTTGCTTGTATCTCTCTTCAAGTGTTTGAAATGTATATTTAAAGGAGTTTTCCCAAGCACAATCAAATCTCCACATTTATTCAAAACGATGGATCAAGAGGAATTTTCAGGTAACATAGGCTGATAACTTTGTGATATTAAGAGCTTCTAAAAGTGATATTTTTTTAAGGCTGTGCCCTTATGCTAAATGAGCATAAGTAAAGGGCCCTACGTAATATGAGTAGCCTCTCAGCAGTGTACAAGGTACTTCATTTTAGAGTGTTTTTCACACAGAGTGGAATGCTTTTTGTTTGTCTTTAGTGGAGTGGAATAAATGTCGAATGTCTGATATTTGAAAAGTTGAGATGATTTGCTTCTCACAAAGTATCCCAAGATTATAACCGTTCTCTTTCTGAAAAGAGGCATTTTAAATAAATCAGCTTTTGTGTGTATTGCAGTTTAAATCTTTTTTTATTTTTTTTTGCTTTTGAGAAATCATAAAAACAAACTTTTATGTTTTGTGGTTTTATGATGGTCCACGTGAGAAGAAACTGCTGCTCAGCAAAATATAGCAAGTGTTAAAAGGTGAAAATTCCTTTGGAAATGCTGAACAGTTAGATGCTCAATGAGATGTTGTTGCTGTAGGAACAATTTGTTGCAAAGTAAATGTTTAAAGAAAGGAGAGGATAGGAAGAGTTGTCAGTTATAGGAACGAGCACAGGAGGAGGAGGTAAATGGAGAAGGGAGTGCCTGACACCAAATACACCCAGCAGAATAACGTTAGCTTCACAAAGGCAGCCAGGCTCACAGCCTTGACCACTGCCAGTGACCAACCCTGGATTACTCTGTACAGTCTGAACATATCCAGTAATGTGCTGCTTGGGTGGTCTTTCACTTCACCTGTGCATTCTGTACTGCACCACATGAAACACACGTACTCAAACACAATAACTATGTTAGGGTCTGGCATGAGTAGCACCAAAAAAAACTTTAAAATGATCATAACAGGTTGAGTGCAGCTAAAGGAATAAAGAACTACTAGATAGATCCAAAAAACAGTGCCAGGCACACAGCGATGATGACAATGTAAGTTTCGACAGCTCTTGTGCTGTGTGAAAGCATGCTGCATTGCCCTTCAGGGACTGACTCATTTCAGAGGCATTTACCAGCCTCTTTCATGTCCCCCACCTCCAGGCTCCCCTCCATCAACAGGACTCATTAGCTGTTGTTACTTTTCCCCCTTTTTTTGTTCATTAAGAAGTGCTAATTATTCGGCTCCATATTTTAAAGCCCTCTCGATTACCAACAGGCAATTAACATTTGATGAGAATGATGAATGTTAGCGTGACAGAAAAATTAAAGATAAAGAGATAGGAAATAGAAAAAGAGAAAAAAAATGATTGGAAGGCTAACTGATGTTAGCGGTGATATTTACTTTAATCTCTAATTTTATTGATCGGTGCCACAAAATCCAGACATTTGGCTCATGGTGGCAACAGTAGTGTGCTAATTAAACTGAAGAGGCAGAAATGTTGGAGTAATCAGTGTTGAAAATGTAGGAGGTGATAGCTGTGTGAGGGCCAACAGAAATGCATGCACTGACCTGGATCTGCTGCTGGAGGAGGTTGATTTTGTGCTGCTGCTGCAGAAGCTGCTGTTGTTGTCTTGCAATCTGATTGACAACAGAGATAAAGACAGTAAGACAAATTACCCTTACTAACAATGACAAAAAATGGGGAAATACAATTGTCAAATGATATTTTATACATTAGTTGGGCATCCCATGCCAATTGTGTTGCTATTATAGGGAATACAACAATATAAGATGACAGTATTATCAGAAAGAAGCACATTAGTAGGTCAGAATATTAATATTATTATCTTTTGATAATAAGAAACTTTTATTATTTCTAAATGAACGTACATAAAATGCTCTGTGCAAAGCTACACAGTCAGATTTTGTGGTAGAGAGAATGAATGATTTACAGGACAGACTAATGTGGATATGATGGAGATTGTCAGTGCAGGCAGAGTGTGAGTGACAGAAATCCCTGCTGCCCCTGAGTGACGTGCAGCCACACCACAATGTTTCTCATCCAAGCACTGCCTCTATCTACACGCTCACTTCATTGAGCATGACAACCGAGTTTTAAGTGTCATTTAATTTTCATTTTTAAATATAATTACAAAGTGCTCACTATAAGATATCTGCCGTCTGCAAATGTGTCAAGATTAATTTGTGCTGGCTTCCTCACGAGTGTCAACAGTTAATTACTGTGTTGTATCTTGATGGCTTGATGACATTCTAGCTCTCAGCGGGCTCTCCCTCTATCCACCATCTCTCCCGCTCGCTCCTCCATTTTAATAATATTCTTCCATTTTAAAATAAGATCAAATATTTTATACCGCTGCTCATTCATGCTGCAATGTCTACAAAGCCTAAAGAGTGGAGTGTAGTTTGCAGATGAACATCATTGATTGAAAAAGAAATCAATACCGTTAATGTATTATTAGTGTACTATGACCAAATGTATCACTCCAAGCTATATGGTCTATCTCTTCATTTACCACAGGAAGGTCTGAGAGTGGGCTGAGAAAACTCTGAGTGAACTCCTTGCTGATAATTGACTCATAGCCATTAGGGTGGCTGGTGATAATAAAAGTGTCGCCTCTGTGGATAGTTTGTGTCCTTATTTCTTCCCAGACATTAACACACTTCATGGCCTGTGCTAATTTGCTGATTTGTACAATATGGCTCATTGGCCTGATTTGTGCTGCAAATCTAATGCCAGGCTTGTTCTAATAGGAGTCGATTTATCAGATATAGAGGGCTTCCATGTTTAATATAACGTTTAATTCACACATTGCCTCGCATTTGTTAATACAAGTCATAATAACATTTTCCCAACCACACAGCATAAATGTGGGTTAGAGAGCATGACCAAAATATCTGAGGCAATAAAGAGTGTAACATCTCTTCAATCTAATATTACTCTAGATTCCTTCCAAGAATTAAGATTTTATTGGCACATCTTGGGCATGAAATGTAATGGTAAAGTGACAGTTTGTTACAATTGTATTTAATAGGGTTTATTACTGATATGAGAGGGATAATAGAATAAACAGCAATGAAGGTGGACGGAGAATAAATAAGGAAAGACAGAGAGAGAGTTCACAGCGGAAATACAGAAAGATAGAACGAGTAAAACTGTGACTGTGAGAAAAGAGAAACAGTGAGCAGTTACCTGCTCCTGCTGCTGACGAGCCAACTCCATTTGCTGCCTCTGTTTCTCCATCTGTGAGGCGGCGAGCTTCTTCTGTTCATCATGGGCAGCCAGAAGCTGCTCTCGCAGGCTGATCAGCTGGGTGATCATTGTGGAGAGCTGATGTTCCTTTTCTGCCAAGCTCTCTGGAGTACCTAGAGAGGGGTGACATAGAGCCAGGTAAGGAGTGGAACAGATAAGCACATGAACATAAATACAAGTACGTGTCACACATACCTGACAGAAATATAAGTACTCAAAACTTTTAGATACCAGGGTGTAGGCTTTTGGAATAAACCTGCAGAAGGGTCCAGACTTTGTATACTGCTAAATATAAACAAATGACCATGGTGCACACAACGATCATCATATTGGGCTATTGTAGTGTACACAATATCTATTACAAAAGGAACCACACAGGCAGTAACCAACTGCAGTGAATTCACTGGAAAGTGTTAAGGTCACACACAGCCTGGAGTTGACGGTTTTGCTGTAGCTGGTGTTCACAGCTTTCAGAGGAAGAAAGGAAAGGAATTGTTCCCGGCACACAGACAAAGAGCTGCAGGGAGCTGTCAAACTGAGGTGGCAGCTTGTGTCAGACTTCCAGGGGTTGTTATGGAGAAAGTGTTAAGAGTTACTGTTTGCACTGGCCTTGAAACCATACACCTTTTAGATATGGAAGTCACACCAACATATTAGAGCAGAAACATCTGATTTGTCAAAAAAAGTAACAAAAACAATATTTTGTGCACCAAGTAGATGGTCTGAATGCACTTTGGATATCATCTACGAGACATTTTGATCAACACTGAGCAACATGTTGTCACTCTTGCAAGTGCATACTTGCAAAAGAAAAGCAATGACAGGCCAACAGTCATTCTCTCTGTGCAGCTGCTATAGAGAGCAGCTTTCTCTATCGCACACGTGTCCACACTGTGTGCAAGCAGCTCCGCTGCACTGCTCACTCCCTCCGCCTAATCAATGCTAAGTGATCCTACCATTGACTTACACAGCCAACATAATTGCCAGTGAAAGGCTAGACAGTAACTCACCCTCGTCCTACTGCACTCCTGTGTGACAAGCTGATCTGAGGGAACACAAAAACTGATAGGAAACCAGACTGAAGAGACATAGAAAGACAGTCTAAGAGAAAGAGAAGGATAAAAGCATTAAGATCCAGATAACAGTACAGCGAAGTCTGGCCGGGGGCCAGCAGGAGCTGAATTCTTTCCTGGGTGTCTTCCTCTCATCTCTGACCACATCTGTCTTGAGTTTCTCCGAGAGCTCCCAAGGGCCCTCTCCACTCAAACTATTTTAATTTGACTAAACACCTGATTTATTTTATCTCTCCAATGAGGAAAGCCGTTTGTCTTAATAGAGCCTGTCAACCTCCAGAACCCATTCAGGGCAATTTACTGGCAGGCTTGTCTGAACCTCAGTTTGCCTTGCTCTGCCTCCACTGCCTGCTGCAATGGAAGAGAGCTGCAATTCTCCATTTTTCCTCCTAACGAAAAAAAAAGAAAGAAAAAAAAACACCTAAAAGCAGCTATTCACTGGGCTTGTGTGTAGTTTCCAAGGCCAAACTACACTTGTTGTGAATGGCTTATGTGTAAAATGGATACAATCAGCACCAATTTTATTAACCTGTGGCTGTGTCCATGAAGGAACTGCCTTTTACAGGTCACTAGCAAGATACATCAGGCAATGTCATAATAAATCACTGCTATTATTACTGCAGTCAGAAGGAGGAATAGGCATGAACACAGAAAAAGAAAGAAGAAAGAAGAAAGGTAGAAAGAGAAGAAAATCATCATCCAGATGAAGCTTCAGGTCACAGACTCAAAACAGCAAAAAGTCCCATACATTGCAACAAGTAAGTGGAATGTACAGCACATAATGTGTATTTTATCTTAGTGGATGTAAATGTAAAGGGCTACGTGCGTTAAGGGTACACAGAAGAATCTGATGGGCTAGCCTGAGTGTGGGGTGCCTCATCCTGCCCAGACACCACAAGAATACTAACACAGGGTCCATTGTTTAGATTCTGAACTGAACTGTGGGAAGCCCAGAGAATCCTCTGTGCTGTGACTTAGGCCTTTACAATTTAAATCATAATTATCAACATTTTAATATAACAATGCTGAAAGATGAAGAAGAATTAAAAAAATAATGTGGACTATGGAAGATATGTAAATATGAAAACATAGTGGAAGAATTTCACTTTAGAGACAGTACACAGCTGAGCAGAAAATCAGACGCATATGTTTTTTGTTGGCTGGTTAGTGTTAAAATCTCTTTCTTCCTGCTTTAAATTATGGAGCAGGTTTAAAATGCAGATAAAACTTTTATTGGGTGGTACAGAAGAGGAGAATCGTGGTCTGTTTCTGACCAGCCCGCTGACAAAAGAGGCCGTTTCCTGCATATTGCATGGCTTTTAACAGCGGTGGGGCTGAGGTCCGCCTGTTAACATGTCTCCTCACATTGCTCTTCCGATGGGAGACAGACAGCTAAGAGATGCCTTGGCGCTACATAAACCCTAGCAGCCAGGCCAGACCTAACATGTTGTGACATCCCCCTGGTAGACAAGCGAGGCTCAGTAGGACAATATCAGCCTGACATAGGAAGAGGAGCCTTGGAGTTAGTGGTCAAGCTGCGCTGGAACTTTACTTGTTTTTCTCAGACCATCTTCTGAAATTCTGGATTGACTCAAAGAAGGAGGAGACAGCAAAGCTGTGTTGTACAGTTTCAGCCCATTCAGAATTCACCTTTTGAGATTCCTGCCCCTTTTAAACGTCATGAAGTAGGGCAGACAGCATCAACGAGTGACTAAATAAATGATAAGAGAAAAACAAGCAGAGCCATGGTTGCTTAGGGAGGGACGGGGGTATTTGAGCCTTGGGGTCTTTGGATAAAAGGCACTTTGTAGGGGTGCGATTTGTTTTGTCCAATACCCACATTTCCCTCTCTCTTGGCTCCCTCCTCGTTGCTCTAATCAAGCAGTCTCTAATTTGGGTTCCAAGTCCAGTACCGGGGAAAAAGAAGGAGGCTTGTTACTTTGAAGAGTCCCAAGTGAATAACACAGATAAAAGATTCAGGCACAAAAAAAAAGAAGAAAAGTGAGGGAGGGTGAGGGTGAAAAGGGGGAAAATCACAAGGCACCCTATTCTCTCCCCTTCCTTTGGTTAAGACAGCTGAGCCATTATGACCAGATCTGAATTGAGTTTTTTAGCACCCGAGGACTGGAATTTCTTTGTCTCTCTATCAGTTAGCTATTGTGGATGCTTCCATATGCTACAAGCCCATCCTAAGTAAATTAGGACTTGTCTAAATGCTGCAATTGTACCAAGCTGTATCCACACACAAACCGCACATAGCTTGAATGCCATGCGTGCTGAGGCTCTCTGTTTTTGCTCTCTCCTAAAGTGTGTGTGAACGTAGACATGTGTGTCTACAGATGTGTGTTGCACCCTGGTTCAATCGATAAAAGGTACGAGTGTCTGAGTAAATGCACGTGTGTGAACACTGCAGTCACCTGATCCTTTGTCTATTCTTTCTGTGAAAAACATAAAGAGGCCAACTGAGTTGCGACAAACAGTATCTTTTTGTACCTTCTATAGTGGCCAAAATAGGATTTTTATTTGCTCACAGAGCTCTGTCAAAAGCCATGACTGCTGCTTTGATAAAAACAAGAAACCCAAATTCTCTCTTGTGTTATTAACTTTCCAGTGATCAGAATAGTTCATATTGTGGATCTATATTGGCAGGAAACCTAATATAACAGCAGCTTTCATGGCATTCATTTGATTTTAACTACTATTTGCACACTTGTTCAGCAACGCCACAAGGCCATATGTGTTTCCAGTAATATGGTGTTAATGTGCCGCGATGTCTTACAACCAAGACAATATGAGCAACAGCTGTTTCACCTGGCTTGCTGCCTCTGCTGTGATATAAAGGCTGTTAATCTTGCCAATAAAACCCCATTAACAAGCAAGAAGCAGTGACTCACAAGCACGTCATCCCTAGCAGTAATTACTCTCTGTACTCAAGCTTACCTGTTATATGTCTGAACACATAAGCTTGTTCAGTTAAAAAACTTCCATCACCTTGGTCTAAAGTAGAATCTTCTCAAAACTTTAAAACCACTTAAACTGACATCAGCCCAGACGTTATTAGCTTCTTACTGCTCTAGTATGTTACCTGCTCAGCACAGATCTTTAAAAACTTCATTTTCTGATTGGCATGTGGAGAGGTATTAATAAAAGCACTCTTCCTCTGCTGTGATTTTGCTGGTCATGGTGAACACTGATGGAGACTAATATTTTGATGATAGAGAAAGCTTCACTCTTCAGTATAATTATGCTAATGTAACAGCTCTAGCACTTCACTGACTGTCCATGACACCAGACAAACTACTTCATAAAAGCCAAGTCAGAGGCTCAACCTGAACACATTTCTCCACAGGGTATGGCAGTGACCCTTAAATTCACACTGACAATAAAAGATAACTTTACACAGAAACCTTCCATCTGTTCTTTCAGTGGTCAAATGCACAATTCTTTGACTTTTTGAATATAAAGCAACATACCAGGCATCCAGATGTATGTATGCAGGGCAGTATATAAAAGCAAAATACAATTACATGAAAACAATAATTGTCTCCAGTTGTTCTATTAATCTTTCATTGCATTTATGTTAAGATATCCATCTTCTGTACCCTTAAAATACAGAAACAATGCAAACTTTTCAAGGTCCCTCACATATAAAAGCCGACCAAACAGTGATGAAGGCAGTGGCTTACTGTGTGAATTAGTAGTTAGATGTTATCTCATTCTTTTGAAAGAGAATTTATTCATAGATCTTATCTATACAACTGATAAATACATCAGAAAGTGCTTTTTTCCTTGGTTTGTGCAATAGAGACTGTTGCTTTTGTTGAACAAGTGTTTTTCAAACAATGCCTGCAGTTGGTCTGAGTTTAATCCAGATCACAACAATGAAACAAGAGGAATAACAAGAAGCAAAGATAACTGAAAGTTGTACTTACAAGGTCTACATGAACACCTGCGTAGCTGTACACATCTCATCATTAAATCTAACAACGTATCATAGCTGTTTGTATTGCACCTCACACTGACATTGAAACAGCAGAGTGAGCTTTGTTAGGGCAGTGAATCCATGATGCCAAAAGAGAATTTAAAGACTAACCCAGACTAGAGCTGTAGGGCTTGTGATGAAGCAACAGAGTAGTGATTCTGCAGCCTGGTTACAGGCATGAAGGAAAATCTTTGGATGTGTGCATATGGACAAGAATTATGTGTTCTAAGCATTACATCGATTAAAAAAATAATAATAAAATAAATCAGTGTTTCCACTTTTGTAGTGGTAATATGTAAACACTATTTCTTATTCATTCTGTGAAAAGCGTAGCTTCATTAAAGGCCTATAAACGCCAATAAAGGCAGTTCATTCGTACTGGTATGTAAGAAAATGAATGATGAGGATGAATAAAACTACTTTACTTGTTGGTTCTCGATATCAAGTCTTTCAGATAATATCAAGGTGTTTTAGATCATTCAAGAGGCACATTATCCAGCATATCCTGGACCTACCCTAGGATCCCCTCCTGGTAGGACATGCTACAAATATCTCAACTAGGAGGTCTCTCGCAGGTATCTGTCAATAGCACTGCGAAACATCCTACACGATCCATTAAGATTCTTTTTTTTTATTTCTATTTTTTCTTTAGAAGAGGGAGAACGGAGATTTGGATGAGAAAGAACAAGCCAAGAATAATGTTTTGAAGTTACAAGAAGGCAATTGAGAAATATCAGTCAACATTGTATGATAAATTGGACTGGGTGTCTTTAGAAAGGCTGCTGAACACCTCTATTTGCTAACTGGCATGCTCTTTTGTGATGGTCTCTAAGATTCAGAAATACTAATGCTGTGTTTTATCTATTCACAGCTAAATAATATGTTGGTTTTCATTTACATCCTTAGCACAATCTCAGGTCAGCCCATTCACCTTTCATGGTTGTGAAAATACAACTAGCTTTTGCTGCAGGAAAAAAAAGTTCCCAGTATTTTAGTAGAACATCCTTTCACAAATGACATCTTTCATCTTTGTAAAGCCCTGTAAATATTTTACAGTCTCTTCAAATGAAAAAAAGGGCAGATTTGTTTGCATGCAATGTGTGATATACTGTTGAATATCAAACTATAGTAGAGCACAGGCATATAAACACGGAGGATTCTGTCCTAATAGCACACGTACACATACACATATGAGCGCAGAACTAGTTTTTTTTTTTTTTTTTACTCCATTGCCACAAGCTAAATTCCTCAATTCATTAGAGGAGAAAAACACACAGTCCAACACTGACATGCATTCATCTGGCAAATGTGGCCTGAGGAATAATGATTTACTGTGGCTCATATTTCACCTGAGTGCACAGGGCAAACAGTTGACTGAAGTGTTGTGGAGAAAATGCTAACTGAGGCATTTTTGACTGGAGCAACAGGACAGATGCTGTTTTGTGCTATTTGTGTCAATGTTTTTAAATGTTTGAGTTGATATAAGAAACATAATATACACTGTGTAGTTAAAATACACAAATCATTTGGATACTATCCAAATGTGTAAATTTTTATGTTTATTTCATATATACACACACATATATATACACACATATATATGTATATATATGTATATTATATATATAAAAATGTACATATACATGTATATGTATATATATATATATATATATATATATATATATATACATTTTTTTCCTATATGTTTCTAAAGCTACACAAGATGACTTTGCTGTGAAATGTATTTTTTTTGTGTGTGTTCTCGTCTGACCAGCAATTCATGGAACTGGTAACCATGAAGTAAAAATTTTAAGTAAATAAGCGTGTTTTGAAGCTAATGCGAACGGCTCAACAATATGGGCTCTGTGTTCACACAGTGGACTCCTTTCTGTCTGTGCAGGAGTGTGGCCACCACAGGTAGGACCAGCATCAAATCAGTCTCAGCTGCCACCCTGCCCTGCCCTCTGCTCTGCTCCTAAAGAGCTTCCACTTATCTGCCTGCCACAGGACTGTCTGTGTGCACCCGACCACTGTCATGTAGACACCATTCTCAAATTGATTGTGACAGTGCAGGAGTCCTGATTTTTCTGCTTTGAAATTCAAGCTGCCGTTTCAACACGACAGTATGGTGTTCAGCTTTTTTCTTTCTTTCTCTTTTCTTTAACAGATTCCAGGAGAATGAATCCAGCTTGTGTTCCAATTTAGAAACTACACATTTTCGTCTGGTTTGAGTGAATGCTTAAGCAGAGTGTGTGTGCATAAAATTTTTTCTTTTTCTTTTGAGTAAGTTCAAGCGGGGGGGGGGGGGGGGGGTAGAGAACTGCCACTGAGCAAGGAAACTTAAACAGCTCTGTTGAGTATGAAGCTCAAAGAACATGAACAGAGCAAACATGCAACAGAAAGGATATTTATTTGCTTCAGGACACTGTGTATTTGTGTATGTTCGTGTATTTGCATATTTTTTCCATAGCATACGTATTACTATAAATGTCCTACTGTACTGCATCACGTGGAAAAGAAAAAGATTCTCTGAAGTATATAATTATAAATGTCAAGTCTAAGTATCTACATCTGAAGTCTTTATCTCGGTCTAGTTTTTCCCTTGCACTCCTTCCACCTTGCCTTCTATTATCTGCTACTTTGTGTGGTTTGGAGCCCTTCCAACCAGCCTCCTTTTCTTGCGCTGTGGTTTTGTTCAGGAGATTTCATCGTTTCTGCAGATTGACAGCTAAGCTCAGGTATGAAAACAAACAGTTAGCTCTGGAATTGACGGGTGAAAAGAAATCCGCCACTAATGCTCCCTCACAAACTCTCCTTTTCGCGAGCACCAACTGATACTAAGCCCTAACAGCATACAGATGGAGATTTGAAGTCATTAACCCTTAATAACACCATCCTACATGTCTGGTTTAAGATCACCACCTTTATTGGATTATTTTATGTTTCTACAGACTCTGAATTAAAACCTAAAACAAGACATTATGCAGCCAAACACCCACACGACAATGAGCTGTAATTACAGATGTGTCATCTGTAAGAGGTAAATAGTTGGGTTAGCAGACCCTGAAAAGCAAACCTCTGATGCTGTTGATACTATTGTTTTGTTTTGTTTGTTTACTGTACTGTGTGTTCACTTCAACAGGATAAAGTATTCAGGGCATGTTTGAACACAACTGCCGTAAAAGAATGTCTCTCTTTTCATGGGTAAACCCTCAGGTCAAATTCTGTCACACCAATCGATTTTCATTTTATATTTGTTTTCCAAGAACGGGACGAAAAGTTATTTCCACACCAGTCAGATTCCACCACTTGCGTCTGCAATTACACAGTCACTTGTCTTTCAAGGTTTTCATGGTACAATGTCAAAAGGAAGGCTAAAAGGTGTTCAGTATAATTGGTGATCTGCATAGAATATACAAGGCCGCTCAGCCAGTAGGTATTCTATTCTTTATCTGCGTGTCAGCTTTTATTCCTCACTATCTTTCATTCATTTGAAACCAACAGACATGTTTGCCTTTTGTCCTCATTTTAACCTAACAATTAATTGAAACTCAGATTCATCGTCACACTTTAGATCTTAATCATAAGGTGTTTTCTGCTTGGTACCTTTGTTTGTGTTTTAATTAGTCAGACCTTGTGCATCTTCAACCCTCGGCTTCTTTTTAATTGCCTGTATTTACATCAGGCAGACATCAAACGTAGAGAGAGAGACATTTGTAAGGGTGAGCACAAAGAAGCCCTTTGAAATGTCTACAGTCATATGAAATGGCATGCTAATTAAAAATCTAAGGCTGCCTCTGTGATAGGAGAAGCATTTATATTTGTAACTGTGGTGTATAGACTGTCTCCATAACTCAACAACACACAGAGGCCATAGTGTTTATTATCAGGCTCCCTACCTGTTTACAGACCACCAAGTAACCTTCATGTTCCCATTCATCAAACAGCAGAAATGCCCTGCCTGTAATTTAGCACACCCGATTTCAAAAGGCTAAATCATTTTAAACATTTTACCTCATGCACTTTGATCTACACTGACACACAGTACACTAGGGCAGATACAATGAATCTAGTTTACCAAGCAGTCATTCATCCTGCAGTTCATTAAGGTTATTGCCAATGAATATAATTATTAGAACATTCCAGATCCGTTTTTCCTTCCCTGTGGAAGAGGAGTATTCGATAATTAAAACAAAATGCTAGTTTTACTTATGTGCCATCCATGCAAGTAAGAATTCAACCAATGATATGGTGAACTCCTTTTATGTTTGTGAACTACCTTCATTAAACATTAAAGAGCCTATATTACGCTCATATATAGTTTAGTTTGGGTATCTACTGGAAAAAAAGTAAACATGCTATGATGTTCAAGAAACATACTAATTTTTTAAACTGTACATAGATGCAGAACCTTGTGTTTTTTTTAGGGCCCTGCTCCAAGATGGTCCAGTATGCTCTGATCAATAAGCATATTGGATGAAATTGGCTGAATGTAAGAATGATGCGCAATCTTTTTTGTGATGTTTGTAAAACTAGCCTTTTTGAAAGGCTAAGTGAAAGAAGAACGGCCTGGACTACAAACAAGGCAATTAAGTAACTGTTTTCTGTGAGATAAAAACTACTTTTGGTGTGGTCTTCAGGCTTTGTTCTGCAGACCTTTTCCATAAACATAAAGCTAAACAACACAGTAAAGGTAATGGGAAAGCCCAGATAGGGTATTATGACCTCTTAAATGAAAACAATAGTGTAATACTGGGGGAAAAAAAAACATAACTCACATAATTTAAATGGTTTTCAAAAAACATTAAAACAAGACACAAAAAGTTATCTGATGAAGTGCGGGGCCATTGGCAGCTCTGTGTTATCAGCCAGCTGGTATTGTGCTTTCCTGTGCTTTATAAACACACCCGCTTTCAGTAACAGTCAGTGCTAAGGACTAAGCAGCAGCCCTGCCCATCTCTAGTCCACCTTCACCCTGTCATAAACAGAGATTTTGGGGGAGTGCTGAGTTGTGCTTTGCCGTGGTGCGCTGGATACGCTGTGCAGGGCGTTCTCTGTCAGAGTCGAGACATTCCACTCAAACGCAAGCTCACTGAGGAGAGTGCTGTGCACGTCTCCACGCTGTCTCCTCTCCTATCTGAGCGGCTTCTCTTCTTTCAGCCCAGCCATGCTCTGTTTACATCAAGCACACTTAAAGTTCAACAATTGCCAGAGCAGCATGAATGCTCTGCATGTGCCGGAGCTGAGTAACAGGGCTCTGGGCCGTCTGAAGGGACAACAACAATAAGGCACTGACAAGCACAGAGAGTCTCAGAATATGTCTAAACGGGCTGGAATTTGAAAGAAAAGCACTTTGGATGGAGTTGGGCATTCCAACAAAAGATAAGGGAGGAGAGACATGAATGAGGAGGGCAGCCAAAGGCCTTTGTTTTATTTCAAAGTACAAGGCATTTTCTGATAATTCAGTACATATATTATGTAAGTCTGATGGGAGTCAGGAGCTTTCTTAGATGGCTCAGTGTTATTTGTGAGACAAATCTGCTTGGTTCCGATGCAATCTCAGTATTCTTACCTTTTACTTCTGCCAGCAGCTCACTGGTGTTGAGCCTCTCCATCTTCTCCTTCCAGTCTTTAGAAAGAAGTTTTTCCATACATGATGAATCTAAAAAAGACAAATGAAAAAGCACATAGAAATTCATTTTCAGCTGTAGTCATATTTTTCTTTGCATAATACTGCGCATGGTATATGGCTTCTTTTTGATAATTCTGCAGATGTAATAATTCAATTAACTTAAATGAAAAGTCAGTGAGATGAAAGAGAGGCATTTTATTTGATGGTGAACATTAAAAAAGACTCAGCCTAACAGCTGAGAAATGAGCCAAGGGTGGAGTGACAAGAGAAGACAGCACTGTGACGATAACATAAGGGCAGAGACACACATTAAGTGGGAGGCAAGGAGTGAGACTGGGCACGTCCAAATGTTCACATAGCTGCCAATGATGAAAACAATTAACATTTGTCCAGCAGACAATGAATCAGAGGAGGAATGGCTGCAATCTGCCATGCTGTCGCTGGTGTAGCTGATAAAGAACATACTGGGCTGGCTGACCCAGGCCTCCACCATCTCTAGGCTGCACAGGGTTCAGCCTGTTCTAATCAAATACCAGCAGCACAAGTAAGCCTCCAAAACTCCACCTTGAGTCGCTCCTTCAACAAACTGCTTCAGTCTGAAGCAGAGTCTGACTAAAAGCAAGCTTGCTAAGTGCTGCAAGCTTGCTCCTGTTAAGATTTTTTTTTCTTAAGTGGCAGTCATGTCTCATATCAGATGACTATCTAATGATTGTCCTCAGGTTTTATATATTGTCTGAGGATGACATAATCAATAAAAGTTGTTTCTCAAGATTGGACATGAAATCCAAAACCACAGCAAACAGAAATTACTACCACAAAGCCCTGGGGCACCATAATGAGCTGTTGACCACGTATCTAACAGGGTTTCATTTATGAGCCTCTTTCTTCCGACAGGAAGACACAATTCATAAACAAGAGGTTTAAAAATAATACCACACAGGAGGTCTTTTTCTGTTTGGTCTCGCTGTAAAGTGCTTTTTGTTGTAGTGTTTTCTAGGTTGCACAAAATTTTAAACAGAAACAGGGAAGAAAGTTTAAGAATGGCCCGTCAAATGCAACATTCTGGCCGTTATCAGCTTTGACATCAAACACAGAGGAGATTTATACAGTTGAGGATGTATACAAGTGTTGTTTCCTTTTATCCATCTGTTACATCTCTTGCCCACTTTCACAAACCAAACACCATTGCTCCTTCAGCCAAACACACTGACTTCAGACGAACAGGGAGTAACACGGGGTCAGTAGTTCTCGTGGCCTTGTTTAAGGATGGCTTTCAGGGAGATCAAGCAGAGTCACCATTTTGTTTGATTGTCCACTTCCTCCAGTGCGATGGGGGTCGACAGGACATCTTCAGCTCAGGGTCATTATAACATTACTTCTGCTTTATTGACTTTCCAATTCCCAACTCAGTTTGTCCCCTTGACCCTAAAAGAGGAAGGGAGAAAAAGCTGTGTGTTCTGTGTGTGTTGGTGTGTGTTAACTCCCTGCGTGGCACAAAGATCACAGATCTTAAAACAGGGGTTAAGGGCAGGGGGAGTAGCAAAGCTCAGCTCTTCTTCCCTGCCTCTCACCCCTGGATGAGACAGCTTCCTCTCTCAGAACAACAAACTCCCTCCAAATCAGAATCCTAACACACACAGGGCACCAGCGCTTGACATTTTTTCCCTTCAACCAAAGAAAAGTCTGATTTTAAAAGTGCTGAAAAGGGGAATTAGACAAACACACTGAACATATGTTTATATGCACACATATGCTCCCTCTTACTAGCACACACACATATGCACGCACACTTTCATAACAGATGCTCGTCCAGCACTTGATCATTAAGGAATGCACCAACAGTTGGAGATAATGCGGTGCCAGCTTCCATTCTACTCCAGTCCTCCCCCTCCCTTCCACCTCCCTCCCAGGAGAGCCGCCGCTCCCTCACTTCTCCATCCCCTCTGCTGGGCCAGACACGACCTGCCAAGTCCTCCAGAACGAGAGACTACAGCTGGAATGCACTGCTGTCCTCCCTGAGCTTCCACCTGGGAGAGGTGAATAATGACCTGGATTAGTCTATAAAATAACTCTAAAACACCTTTCAGTGTTCGAGCAGTGTGGACACAACAGGCAACCAAAAATGGGTTTGGTGAAAAGAGAGCAACTTGTGCGCAGGCGTAGTTGAAAAAAACTAAACAGTAAATGAGTCGGATGTCTGGCTTTTTTCAAAGCAGCCTTCCACAGCCTATTTCCTTCAAGAATTTAGATTAATAGGGGAGACTGCTATTTCAGTTTTTAAAATACATGTCTCTGTTCTCAGGAGAAATTAAAAATGCCAATGGAAACACTGGTTAGTATCAATATACTAATTACTGTCAGGTTAAGACAGAAAATGTTTGATACACACTGCATTTGACATAAAACAACAGATTATTTGGGAAAAGAATTCACACTTGACTCCTGATTTTTGTGAAATTGAGTGGAAAAGCAATTTATGACAACTAGTGGTGAACTTTCATGTTTTGGTGTAAAGTTCGCCACTCTTGTCCTTTCAAAGTAGGACATCACATTCTGGGGAATTAGCTTAAACAAGAGAAGAGTCCAGTAAGTTTATTTTTATTTTCCTGTGGGGGCTATTAAATCTCTCACACCCCCACCCTTCCATTTTTTTCCTCCCCCTCTTGAGATAAAATGCTCTGTGGCTGGGGAGCAGGCCATTCAGCTGGGATGAGAATGGAATGAAAACAATAGCCCTTATCAGGCTCTTATTTACATTTTCCCAGCGTCCCTGCAGTAGACAGCTTGGCTTGTCACCAAGCCCAGATCGCCCCACTGGACTAGGACCAACTTCCTCCAGCCCCACTGATTCCAATGGTCCCTATGGACCCTTGCCTGGCACAGACCCCCCTCTACTCTGCAGCGAGCACAGATAGCAACATACAATACAAAACTACTGGAGTGTGTGTCCAAGATGTTTTCCCATTGAGAGAAGAATGACTTCTGGACTACTAAGCTCATTTGAGTCTTATTGTCTCCTCTCAGGGGCTGGTGCTATGGAACTGGAAAAATGCCCTTAACCCTTTCTTGATTTATTTTTTGAGTTTTCAAATGGCACACAGAACGAAGTGACTAGTCATTACTGTTTTAATACTGCCAAATTCAGTCTGTTTGTCTCTTATCAGGGCTGTCATCTCTAGTGTACAGCTTTCTTATGCAGGTATTCTGTGATCTTATTAATGTGGGTGAACAAGCGCAGGAACTGAGACACCTAAACCTGAGATGAGTTGGCAAGATTAGACTATTTCTTTTTTTCTTTTCCACTGTATTAAAAACAAAGCTAATGATCCTCATAAATCTCAACAAAGGAATGTTTCTAAGTTGATATGTGACATAAACAAAGTCTTCAGCACCTGGCAGCCTGGGGTGCCAGAATATCATGTTGAGCATAAACCATAGGAGGAAAACTACAGTCAGAGGCAGGTTATGACTATCTGTCCTGACACCGACTGACTCCCTGACAGTTTTGAAGAAAAATCGTGTTTTTGTCTATCATTGTCTGTCTTATTCAGCGTTCTCCCACAGTTTTTTCTCTGTTTTTTTCTTTCTGGTAAAAACTAATAATCTGACTCTGGTTTTTGTTGTTCTCACTGCAAGACAAAATACTTTCATTAAATTCAATCAATTCCATCAATATCTGCAATTGGGAAGGAAAGTTGGGGTAAAGTCATTTGCTTATTTCTATTTCTATCGCTCAAATCACAGCGTTATACCAAATAGAAAAATGAATGCAGCCCCAAACAAATCTAATTTAGTCTCTTTAGAATTAGAATGGGCAGCAGTACAGCAGATCTTAAAAATTCATGATGCACTAATTTAACAATGACTGTCCAGACAGAAGTGGAATTATAAAATAGGATGTCTATGTTAAAGCCAGCAAATAATCAACAGCTACTTTGGCAACTTCACTTTAACTTATCAGTGTTTTCAATCTGTGATAGGTTTACTACATTTGTTGATGGAAAACAACACACTATCAGGTTTTGGAAGACCATGACCACCTCAAAGCACAAAAATGGTTTGTTGCAACATGCAGCAGCGGGTGTTTTATTACCCCGGGTTGTCAGCGATGAACACGTTTTAACTGCTTGCCACAATCTGAACCTCTCTGTGTGCACTATTCTCCCAGGAGAAAGATGATACTTGTGTTTGAGTGTTTGTTGTGTTGAAAAGCCACTGGCAGAGAAAAGAGGGCTGTCTGAGAGAGTCAATTTTTGCCATAAGTCGTGGATAAAAAACTAAGAGACCTCCACTTTAGCATTGGTCTTGTACAGTATATTAGTTGTCTCAGCCTCAAGGAGAAATGTGTAATTACCAAATCGATGATCAGCTGACGCCGACCATTTGAATAATTTCCTTCAGATAACGCAGAGGATCAGACAGCAGGACAAATAGGGGCAAATAGACAATTTGTAGTTGCAGTGTAGGGCAGAGGAGCTTCGAATAGAGGGTATATACAGAGAGTCTAAATAAGAGAATATCCATATCCAGTTATAGTCAACTGAACCAACCTAGACACAGAAAGAAGAAGTGGGTTTCTGAAAGATCCGTGAACTGGAAAAAACAAGCTAAGGAGTGTACAGGTAAAATAAGAGGAAGTTTCTCCAGAAAATTAGAACAGCCACTCAAAAACCAGAAATCTATGATTGCAGCCTGGTGATTATTAGTTTATTCGTGATATTTCATTAAGGTAAAGAGCTGAATAAAATGGGATGTAATTTGATGTTGATAAATGCTTTAAATCAATAATTATATACAATGTCAGCTACATGCTGCCACATTTGACAAACTTCTTTATGTTGTCAGTATAATATTACTTCACATGCAATAAGGAGAATTCAATAAAATAATCAAGGAGAACTTAATGAGTTTTTTTCTAAAAGCTATTAAATTCTGACTTTTTTTTTTTACATTCACCGTTATGTCTTTTGAGGCATAAATCCTTAGATTTAGTCAGAATCTCAGACTAACAATGACAGGTTAACTTCTAATTTCTCATCCCCTCTGCACTGCACGGGAAACAAATCAAAAGTCGAGATTTTTAAAAAAGAAAATGACTGTGACACACTCCAAGAAGTCCTTTGAATATCTTAATCACAGGCACACTAAAAACAAGACCCCATCATCAAACCAAATAAAACATAATAATTACAAGAGGCAGGCAGGGAAGTGAAATCCAGAGAGAAAACATGTTTTTGTCATTCAGCCGGTAGTCCCTGAGACAACAGCTGTTGGATGCTGCAAATACTCCTGAAGTCTCCATAATCATGCTGTTATTGAAGTGAGGACAAAAAGGGCACTAATTGCAAGGGAGCAATCGGAACGCAATAGGTTACACACCCGGGTGATGCTGCACAATGCAAACTCTGAAGAGGCAGCTTGGGGGGGGAGAAAAAAAACATTCTGAGCACAACACTCCGTTGTCGCTCAATTTCAGGCAATTACCTTTCCTCGTTGTCAACAGTTGTAATAACCTCTACCATTTCCAGAGGACTCTTTGGTGCAGTTAAATAATTCCAGCTTTTTAAAATGTAATTACTGGTGATGGCATGCATAAATAAAGAAGTCCAGTTCCTTGCATCAGTGTCAGTGCACTGCAGAACACCTGCACCTCATGGTGGGCTTTCTTTAACTGACACCTAATTATTATTCCACTTGGTGAACATCTCTCTTAGTCACCTTTAGACTATCCAGTTTGGTCATGTAAACACAGTTGCTATAAATATACTGCAGGTAATCTAAATAAGATGAGCTTCATATGAGAGAAAACATATTTCTGTTTCAGTACTTCCATCTTCTCCCAACTTCTGATTCTGCCTTCCTTTCTAAATCCCTGCCAAAATCAGCTGTTAGTCTCTTAAACGTAATGGGTCAGCAGAAGATTTTTTTCTAAGTCAAAGGTCTTTTCATGAACAGGCTTTTGAGGCTTTGGAAAAGCTTTAATGAGGGCCGACATGGGATTAACAGTTAAATACAAAGTACTTTTCACTGTAAACACTACTTCCGACTTTTTCATTGATGTTTGTAAACATTTGCTAGCAGCAAATTTAAATCTATTTCCCCCTTCTATCGCACGGAAACTTTCAGAGTCAAAGGCAAAGTGGAATCAAAGAGTTTGACACATGCGAGCACAGGTCAAACCTACTACAAGCTGTGAATTTGAGTAAACAGAAACAATCTGCAGGTAACTTTCTGGGCCCTTTAGAGCTTGCCTTGAGAAGCAGAACACACTTGCCTCTGTGCAGAGGAGCCTCTTTCCTATCCTGCATCTATAGCTGCACTGACCAACATGTTAATCCCACAGAACTGACCTGCCCATTCTGAGGAACCATCTACACACAGCACCCTGACCTTTCTAAATAGGACACGTGTCTATCAAGCATATATGAATTAAGCAGCCCCGAGAGGCTTCACCTCCTGAGCTGAGCAGCATGTGACCTCTCCCAATCCATTTTACTGCGGCACTCTGTGGCAATCAGGCTTGAATTATTAAAGTGAGCAGTGAGCAATGATCAATTCATTGCGGCCCTTGCTCGCAGGCTGCCCGGCCGTACTTCAGCAGAAATGACATTGAGAACACTTCGGTGTGCTTCCAGACAATGCACATAAATGTGAAATATGACAGACCAAATATGTCAATAATCATAACTGTACAGACTGAGGCCATGTCCAGGCTAATCCCACTGAAATGCTGTTAGATGACAATGAAGTGCTTTCTTGAGAGAAAAAGAGGTTCAGGGGTATATGATAATACTGTATGTTAAGAAGTGCTGGGTATTAAACTTTCTGAGAAAACCGTGTCGTATTTTTGCTCATAATGAATATTCTGTGCATATTTTTGTAATTTCTTGGAAGAAATCCCCCAAAGACTTGTAGTCATATTGCAGCCTGAACTACTTCTCATCTTCACAAGTTTTACAGTGAAAAACAAAAGCAAAGACATTTGAAAAGGAACCTGGAAATAGGAGAAGAGTGAGGGGAAAAAAGAAATCCAATCAAAACTTTGCAAGGAGGAGATGAGGAGCCAAGATAAACCAGTACTCAGAACCCCCAAAACTGCAATCTCCCCTTAAGCCGGAGAGTGGCAGCTGGCAGAACAGCTGGTGAATAGGATTAATGTCAGAAGAATGAAATAAAACTCAACATATGTCCGAGCCTGAGGTGTTGGGACTGTGCGTGATTGTGCCCCCGATGGATGCCATGTGTGCAGCTGGAAGAAGCTGCTGCGCTGCTCTGCTTTCTACCCCACAAGGTCACTTTTAAGAACTACGACCATTAAATGCTTGGATAGCAAAATTAACTTTTCATTCCCTCTTCTCTCTCTTCCTTTGCTTTTAAGTCTTTATTCAGACAGCAGAGGGAGTCTTTTGAACATTGCTATCAATACAAAATTCAGAGAATCAAACAACTGCAACTTTGATGCAACCAAAGAAGAACAAATAAGGCATGTCAAAAGATTCAGACAAGGCCAAAATTTAGTGGAGATTTTATTGAACTGGATAGCAAAATAACTTATCGAAATCCTATTTGCCTTTTCGTACTATTTAAGCCTTTCATATATATATATATATATATATACACACTATGTTATCTATCTATTTTGTTATCTATTTTTAACATGCCAACTACAGTGAAAAAAAAGAGACAACTTCTAGAATCTAAACCGATGCTGATGAGAGGATCAGTACAGGATAAAGATTACGAGGAGAGATATGTAGACTTGATTTCAATTTATAATTTCCATTTGATGTTGGCAATCATTACGGTCCACACACTGTAATAAATTATAATAATTCTGCACAAAAATTTAATTACTGGGTACCTTGCATTGGGGAGATTTTTTGGGGGGTACCCAGCAATTTAACTGTCAGACATAAACTATCCTGCTAATCAATGCTGAAAAACATTCACATTTATTCATCTATGTTAAATTAATAGACGTGTGAGGAAAACGAGTAGCACAGTGATCGTGGCAGTTCAGTGTGATTTAGTAAATTAATGGGTGTCTGACTCCACAAGGACAAAAAGAGACTAATAGGATCCACATGAATGGTTTACAGTTTGCAGTGAAGGGTTAGGGTGTCTGGTATAGACCCTAAAACTTTATCTCAGGAACACTGGACAGCAGAGTTGCGAAATACATACACATATATATATATATATATATATATATATATATATATGTGTATGTGTGTGTGTGTGTGTGTGTTTGTGTGTGTGTGTAAGACATTGTGCATTTGGTAATACATAGTACTGTGAATGTGTTGGCTATTTCTACAGTGTGTGTGTGTGTGTGTGTGTGTGTGACTATCCTCTAACTGTACCTTCTCATTAAACAACAGTTTTTGGTGGAAAAAACTGATGCTTTTTCCTCATAATTACAGTTGTTTATTGAATCAGTTTTGTTTACTAAAATTCAAAAAGCACACATACTGTTCATTGGACCGTAAGAAAAAAGGTCAATATTTTTAGATTACAGTAATTGCTCTCTGAGGAAGAAAAGGAGATACATGCACCCACCAAAAAAGAGACTATTTTAATGTTCAATAGCAGCCCTAATTGGTCAGGATCTGTGTATTTGTATTCATCTTATCAAATTCTGAATTTTTACAACTTTATTGACACATTTAATAACAAAATACAACAACAATTTGAGAACAAGTGTTGGTTCACTGTACGGTTATGACTCTTGCCTCAGTACTAGATAAAGAAATCATGTAGTTGCCGTAGCACATCTAAAGGTTAAGCATTCCAAATTTCAGAAAGTCCCCATTCCTTTGCCCTCAGCTAAGTGTCTCAATGTGCTGTTGTTCAAGTTCAGCAACAATGGACGCTGTATTTTTCTTTTCAGTCAGCCCATTCCCTTCCTGTGGGATACAGAGCCATACGGACTGCAACCTGCTGGGCAAAGATGGAGAAATTTGCCTCTCATGAGCGACTGAGCTTATTGGTCCAGGTCACAACAGGGAAGCTAACAACAGGCTTATAGCACTGGCTTTGTTGAGTAAAGTGCCACCCATCCAGAAATAATATGACAAAGAAGAAGCCAGGAGATGATCGCTGCAGTAAACAGTACAAGTATATATAGAGTATATGCACTATATGAGTCTAATGCTGTCTTTTTTGTTATATGGGATTTAGGAAAAGTCTCCAAAAAATCATTAATCCTAATTTTAGATATTAACATACATTTATTGACTGACTTCCATGACAGACAATTGTCAATCTAGCATCACATGAATTATTAAATGGCATCTCTTAAAAATGACAAAAGATGTTCCTCTTAAGGGTGATGATATGAATCCATTCATTGGCACTCATGTTTTGCAATGCAATAAAACACAGTTCCTTTAATTTATTTTGACATTTCATCACACCTTCTCATGCATGTAATATTATTGAACAAGGAGAGGGAAAGGCATTGAGTGGGACAAAACCTGTGTTTTACTGCTGATTAAATAGTCTCTTTGTTCATGAGCCTGTTCATCAAAGTTTGTTGTAAGATATTCATGCTTGCTGTTAAGATGGGAAAAAACAATGCAGATATGTTAATAAGCTTCATCTAGGCAACTTGTCATGTTTGGTTGTGTCAAGGCGGATCTCTTTTCTAGATGGCTGACGTATCTCTGACTTACAGAGAAAGCCTGAAATCTGCTCTGAAATCATTAGCAGGCCACAGAGGCTGTCTGTGCCCAGGGTGTGTGTTACACTCACACTATTTTGATCCTTGGTCAGATGACACCGGTTCTTTTGTCAAGTTATGTGTGCAGAATGTTTGGGAGCTGAATGCCAAAGCTAGGACAGGGATACTTAACTGCCATAGTTTCCCAGTGTAACACTACTGCAGGCATTAGAGTACACACACACACACAGCAGGACACATGTGCCTTCACTCTGCCCCACATCCCGCTGTGGAGCAGCCCCCATTCTTCCTATTTCTGACTGCTTCAGCAACCCCTACTCCAATGACTGTTTGCAGTTTGTCTGCATATGACCCTCTTCATGTTTTTTTATAACTGCAAAACAAGGCTGTTATCTCCCACTTGTAGCCTACATGGCCTAGTGACAAATATAGTAGCATTAATGGCCTCTGCCTTCTTGCATGTCAGCACTGCACTCCCTCCATGTCTCTCTGAAAACTGTGCAGTCACATAAAACAGTCAGGCCATCATAAACTACTGCTAATTTTACCATTGAGTTATTCGAATGCAGCAAATGAGGTGATCTATTGTTTTCTCTTGACAACAAAAAAAATCTAATATCTAAACTACAAATGCAATAATGCCACTGACTGTGTTTCTGTGTAGCTCATTATGAATGCAGTTAATGAGCCATACCTACAGCCTGTGTGTGGGTGTGTGAATATGTAAAGACAAATAAAGCTCTGTGCAACTCTGGCCGTGATTTGTCTCTTAGAGACACCCGTTTCCTCCTATCAAGGGGTTCCTGTGCAGCTAGTATGCCAGGATCACAATGGGAGTTTTGTGCGGCCTGGGCGCAGGGGGACACACTGAACAGCTGAAACCCAGGGAAGATGGCCCCTGGAATGCTCCACAGCAGTTGCTACTGTTGACTAATCGGAATATGAGAACTAGGGAAGGTGATCTTGAATGCAAAGAATGGCACATTGAAGAAGCAGCTGCTTGTTTTGTCATCTGAATGACCAAGACAGCAGAAAGGGTTCCCGTTTTGAAGGGGCAACAAAATCTATATCTTAGCTTGTGTAAAGTGAAACCTGTGTTGGCCCTATGGGGACAAGCCTGTGTCATGTGCGGGCTCTGTTTTGGAACAGATAGTAAATACATAATTCAGCAGTGTACCAGGCTCTTTGGGCTGACTATTTCCCTCATGCAGGCACTCCATTTAGCAGTGGGCTCTGATCTCAGCCTGGCAGCAGAGCAACTTTGCCAGTGGAGAGCAAGAAAGGGTGGGAGAGAAAATTCATAGGAGGAAGGAAAATGTTGATCTGGGCCAGATAAGGGTGACAATATGATAAAGTAGAGGACTGAGAAAAAAAAATACAAGAGGAGAGGCGGGACAAGGAGAAAAGCAAAAACCAGAGAAGAAGGATAAGGATTATAAGAAAGAATAGGAAAGAGTGAGAGGCCGAGTGTTGGTTTTGTGAAAGTTCACGTCAGTCTGGCATGCTGCCTTCGGCATACAGCCGAAAAATCTATTTAACGTCTGCTTCATTGGGTGACAAGAGAGTTGATTGGCAGAGAGCAGAGAGCCACTTTTGATCATGTGTCCTAACAAGCGATTCCAGCTCATGTCTCTTCAGCCTGAACAGATCTACATTACCTATTCAAACAAAAGTGACAGACCAGAGCACTGCTCCACTGAGCTGCTCCACCACAGGCCAAGAGCGAACACACATACATGCTCATACACAGACACACACACACACAGGAAGACCCCCACTGACACATGCAAGCGTGAACACACACACACACACACACACATACACACAGAAATACTGGCTATTTGATCAAATAGATTATCAGGATAAAGAGCATGCTGAAATTTGTTGACAGAAACAACAGATTATCAAAGGTTGTTGGAACATAGCACACAGGGGAGATGCTTGACAGATATTTGGCCTGTGTAAAAGTTCTGACAGGAAGGTCCTGGCCTTATCCTGTCTGGAAGGGTGCTTCACTCAGATGCAGCGTAGAGCGATGTGTGAAGAATGCCTCAAAGTCGGCAGCCAAGGCAACTGGATTTCCAGTCCTTATTGCATATGCATGGAGTCAGAGGCTCATGCTCAGATCATTATAACAAAGATTCCTATTAATTAGGTGGGATAAAGCAGAACCAGATGACATGGCAGCTGGGATGAGACGAGAGGGGAGAAGGGCGGGAACTAAAAGAGGAGGGAGAGAGTGCATCAATCTGTTTTGGGGACAGGGAAGGTATGTTTTTGTAATACAAAGTATAATCCAGATTATACACTCTATAATCAACCTTAAGAAAACCTATCAAAATCTCTTTATTGCTGCATTTAAAGTAAATTAAAGAACAAAAATAAATGAGTTGACACCATCAACACCTGCAGCCAATTTCCAGACAGCCTCCTCATAGAGTCAGCAGGAGCTGTGACACTGACAGGGAACAGTGTTACAACAGAGTCAAGAGTTCATCAGTGCTAATCAGACCACAGGCTTAGAGCTGATCCTATTCTCTTCCAAACCTTTCACCCATCCCTGAATCTCATTACATGGCATGTTGTAATAGCAGATAATGACCTGGGGCTACTCACACAATACAGATCACTCCCCCACACTCAACCTACTGCACAGTCATTATACAGTGATAATACACAGCCTCACCAGGGGGATTACACTTACAAATAGAGAAGAGGGAGAGGAACACAGGTCTAAGTGGTTATGTGGAATCACATACAATTCACATGTATCACCCTGTGCCCGAAAACAATTAGTATGGTGGCAAACCCTGCTGAGCTGCTTTCTGTAACAAGTAATGGTTAGGTGACCTGCTGCTGTAATAGGAGAAGTCTTTTCTCAGTAGCCATTAAATATCCTTCTCTCTGAGATTAAAAAGTGGCTGCAGTTTGCCTGGTGGTATGGCTCCCCTTTGCTGAGCTAATTAGCCATGACTCTGTCAAAGAGCTCCAGGTGTTGATTATTCTGTTGGAGCACCAACTCTATCCACTATACCTTGTCTAAAATGGGATAGAATTGTAAAAATTAAAAGCTCCTTTTTGTGTGTTTTTTTCTTGCACTTATGTCTTGACATATGTTACCACCTCAGTGTCTGTGCTCGCCATTCTTTTCTAGAATGGAAGGTGGCAAAAAAGAGGTATAGATATTCACTGATTATACTGTAGCTAAAGATCATGTGTAAAAAGTCACTGTTTTCTCAGCATCCTTGGAACTGAGCCAGTTCACTGTCAACGTCGTTTCTATGGTAGTCAACGTAGACAATGTGAAAGGTTCATTTGAATAACAAGAGGCCAGAACATTTATTTAACTCTTTAATTTAAGAACATTCATCCATCCATTTTCTATACCCGCTTAATCCAATTTGGGGTCACGGGGGGGCTGGAGCCTATCCCAGCTGTCATTGGGTGAGAGGCAGGGTACACCCTGGACAGGTCGCCAGTCCATCACAGGGCCACACAGAGACAAATGAAACAAACGACCATGCACGCTCACACTCACTCATAAGGACGATTTAGAGACACCAATTAACCTAACATGCGTGTTTTTTAGATGGTGGGAGGAAGCCAGAGTACCTGGAGTGAACCCACGCATACACGGGGAGAACAAGCAAACTCCACACAGAAAGGCCCCAGGCAGGAATGGAACCTGAAGTCCTCTTGCTGTGAGGTGACAGTGCTAACCACCACACCACAGTGCAGCCCATTTAAGAACATACTCTATTTACTCATAATTTCGTAAAAAAGATCTGACAGAAACTACCCCTCGCCCAAAAAACCCCACATAAAATACACACACACATGCACAAACACAACGAAACAAAATGTTCAGTCCTGGGTGTGCTGGCAAGACAGTACTAAGCCCAGGAAAATCCCTAAAAGCTACGTCAGGAGACTAAAACCCAATTACATGTCCTTGTCTTGGGGACGATCATAAAGACTCAACACACAAGTATTTCTGTGTTGACTTGCACAGTATTGATTCATACTTTAGTGCATTATATAAAACTGTTCTAATTGCACGTGAATCAAAGCAAGGTCACCTTGGGTTTTTATAATGGTGGCTATTTTTCTTTTTACCCTAATACATAATACTGACATTTTTAACTCTTGACAAGTGCTGTCTGGAGACTTATCCATAAGTAATGCATTTACAATACCAAGTAAATAAACATGGGGCACAATCGTTAGCCCTGCTGGCAACTGGGTCTAATAGAGCTTTTACAGCAAAGGTGACTATTCAGCTAAATGCAGTGCTCACTGCTGGGAGGACATTTTCATTCATTAGCACAGTCACAAGCACTTAAAGCACTTTAAGGACCAGAGATGGAGAGTAAGGGTGGAAGGATAGAGAAGGTGAAAGGGTACAAATATGGAGAGATGGAGGGATGGAGGAATAATACTTAAAATATTGCGAGACTCTATTGTTGCAAGGTTTATTAGACATTGTGGTAAATGAGGAAATGTAGCCAATAATTGAACTGAATGAAGGCAGACAATGTTAGTGGAAGATGTAAAAGTATTACTTTCCATTAATTTGTGGACTTCCTTATCTGTTCATTTCTACTGATAGTTCAGTAAATCAAAATCACCCCCCCCAAAATATATATATATCAAGAGCTTTGTTTTACTCTACTGACATGGTGAGGCCCTAAGATAGATGCCACTATCACAACACTGTAGAGGTGATTGGCATGTTCTGTTTATCACAGCAAAAGACATAAAGTTACAAACAAAGATGCATAGAAAAAGATCTAAAGTACGTCTTGGAGGCTTGGCAAATCGAGAATCTACATGTAAGTTTAAGTGGGATTTAATGTTCCAAATATGAGCAACATACTGCAAAGAAAGTGCCCCACAGACCACTTGTTTTCCTTTACTTCAGGTCATTGTGTTTATCTTCACTTTATAGAGACAATGAACCATCTTGACCTGACAAGGAAACTCAGAGAAGAATGTTAGCAGATGGTGAAGAGTCTCTGAGGAGCCCTGTGATTCCAACCAGGCAGGCACCAAAGCAGCAAAATTAGACACAACAGTTGTCATGTGTAAATAAGCTTTATATTTAGCTCTACGGTTGCTTGCGACACATTAGAAACATCATTAAGACTGAAAATGACTTCTCCAACATTTATGCATGTGCTTTAATGACTTAATCCAGCCCTTTCCAGTTACAACAGTCTACCTCTCCATAAACAAAGACATGATATTATTACTTCTCAAAGGTTTATTTGAAGTTTTCCATAGGCAGCTCCAAAGAGTCCCCCTCCCTCCATTTTACAGTAATCACTGATCATCATCACTGAAGCTTCCTCGAGTGCTCTCAGGAGCAGAGTACCTCTCGGCTCTTGCAGCACGGGGACAGCAGGCTGAACTTTGTGAGCCTCTTGTCTTCTCCTGTGTTCTCTGCTTAGAAACTAATTTCCTCCAACAAGGGAGTGTATTTTGGTGGGGATGATACACAGTGCATGAGGCAGATCGAGTCACTATTATTAACAGGAGATTAAAACAGCTGTATGGCACTCCAAAGCACCCACTCCTCCCTGCGTTAACATACGGCCCTGGATTACAAGCTCCACTTGACCATTTAAATTACTGCAACAACCAGCCTTCACCAGCTGGGTCTCATTACCATAAGGCCCACTGTCGCTGCCGAGAGCGCTGACGATCTTGCCATGAAAATCAACTCCACAAGAAACAAGACATATGAAATATAGCTTTACCATATGGTAGAACAAAGAAGTGGCAGTAGACCGACTCGCTAGAAGTAGAACCTCTTAACTAACCAGATATTGTCCTATTCGGTGAAGACTGGCATTCTTGTATACTTACTGCTCTAGAACAAGAACAAAACATATCCTTAAGACTCATGTCTGCTAATGTAGTAGAAAACAGAAGAATGTGGAGAAAAAAAAACAAGAATCTTGGGACATATGAAAAACTTAATAATGGAGGAATATCCAACTCTGAACTGTGACTGGATTCTATAATTGCTTACTGTTCAACTAAACCTTGAGTGCTCATTTTGACTGATTTCAGTTATCCATACTTCTGAGTTCTTGAAAAGATCTCTAATTTAATGGTGTTCAGTGGAAACTGGACTGATTGCTCTGTCTGATATGATTCAAACAACAACACAAACAATCAGTCATATCAGGATGTGGCTTAATGATTATGTGGTGGGAGGCCTGTGATGTTCTGACACAAAGATCGCCACATGCACACTTAAAAAAAGAAGTGGCAAATTATTTTTAGGCTAACAGAGGTCTAATTTATTCGTCTGATGAAGTGCTTAAGCTAAGAGCTCCCCAGACAGTAAATGAGACACATGGATTCCCAAGGGGGTTTAACATTTGATTGGATGTAGTTATATTACTACAGCCCTAATTAAGAGGGGGGATGTGTTTCAGCAGCTCTTTCAAATATTTGTTTTTCCGCCATACTCTTGATAGACTGCAGGCTGTAGAAGGGAGAGCCAAGCAGGGTGAAATGGGTGCAGATATGACATAGACCTAACAGTCTTATCACGGAAAGAAAGATTTCTTTCTCTCTGTGTTTCTGCTGTTTTGAGTAAAAATGAACTAATTAGGCACATTAAATGGGAAGGGAAGGGAACAGGACTCCTTGAAAAGGGCTTGGTTTGTTTGTGGGAAGCAAACTTTGATGAATAACTGTGGAGAATGAAAAGTGTTTTGTGTAGCAAAATAAAAAGAGGTAATGTTCCTGGCATCAGGTCAGGACTATGAGTTTTATAGTCAAAGAGTTTTCCTTGGCATGGAGGAGGACCACACTTATGCTGAGGTGCACTGCCACACAGTCTTTGTCACATTGGAGGAGGTTCAGAACAAACTGGAAATACAGTAACGTCAGTATTCCCAGCTTGTGTGTGCCCGCATGAGTGTGTGAGACGAAGAGATACAAGAGAAAAGAGGCAGACACTCAGGAAGCGAGAAAAAGGTAAAAAAGAAAGAGGGAACATTTGTAAAGATCAGGCACACTTAAGAGGAAGACAGCATTCCTTCACTCATTCACCAGACACACACACACACACGCACACACACACACAGAGTCGTACCGTCTTGCTCTGTCTTTGTCATCTCCTCCAGCTTCTTCTGCTTCAGCGTGTCCACTACGTCTGCCAGGCTTCCTTTGCGGCGCTCTGGAGTTCCAAAAGCTGATCCACACAGCAGGTCACTTCGCTCCCGGGCCCCCTCCTCAGGCTTGTGTGGGGAAGTCGAATTGTTCCGGAAGGAGTACAGGGAACATACTTTATTACTGTCAGATTCCTGTAAGACATACAAAAAAAGTTGAGAGGGGAAGCAACATGGGATGGTTATTAAATGAGAGTGTGTTCCTGTGCTCTGTCAGAGCTCCATTGAGCGTTTTGACAGTTTTTCATTCAAATTAGGTGATTGCTAGGTTTTTGCAGTTCAGGGGCGATTTGGCCGAATCAAATGGGTTCTTTCTGGCTTTTCAAAGAGCAGCCTCTGTATTTTCAACAGCGCTTGCTTCTCTGATAAATGAGATATGACAAGTGAAAAATTGAGATGAAATGATGAGGTACACTTTCATCGGGCATATCCATAATGTGCTCAGGCTTTACTATTCATCTACACAAACTACACAGAGAAACCTCCCCAACTATAATCTCTCAAATTGCCGTTGAGAGTGCATTTGTGTTCAGGTGACTGCTGTGTAATTTGTTCATTTTCTACTGGAGACTTATTCTCAGTTGAGTGCCTTGAGCATTCATAAATCTGCGTCCTGTCTCAAGCTGTTGTTGTTTTTTAGTCCCACCTGTGTATGGTTTAGTATTTAACTAAGGGTCCTGTCTCTGGCTGACTGGCTGAGTGCTCCCTGTGCACAAACAGAGATATGAAGGAAACAGGGAGAAGAATGGGGGAGGAGAACACTCTGCACATGGGAGCATATAGTCAGCACGCAGACTGTGGCCGAGGCTTGCGACTGACAGAAGGTGGCGTTAATTATGGTTTGTAGAGTCTGAGAAAGCAGAAGGTAGCTAAGCAGCCAGGAGTCAGAGTTTTTAAGGGGGGACAGTTATCTCTGATTTAAACTTTGGCCCACATAGTCCAAAGAATAAACATGACACACATTTGTAACCAACACATGCTCCACATAGAAAACTATAAGAGAGGGTGTTGCGGCATGTTTAAATGATACAACCATATCTGGAGTCATTGGCAATTTTCAGCAAAAAGTCAGGAATGCAGTAAACTGAGCAGGAATGTTGACAGTGCCAATATCTCATCCCTGTGTGGCATGTCGAGCTCCAGGCAAACTTGCAATGGAGTGTAGGGTGGTCTGGTACCAAGCGCCAGAGTAGCACGGCCGAACGGTCTCCTCTGCACCTCCCTGGCTCTGTGCTAGATGATTATGCAGCGCGGCAGAGACAGTGAAGAGCGCTTGAGGGAAGTGGAGCAGTGCTGGGTTAATCAGCTGGCCTGGGTTCAGGGCACAGCCCACAAAGACGCATGGCACAGCCATAGAGTCAGGTAATCAGCAAGGCAACAATCATTCCTTCCATCTTTTGACTTTCCCTATTCTTTTCTCATTCTCTCGTTTTCCCTCTTCACTTTACGGCTCCTCTCTTTTGCTTATTTTTTTATTCTTTTTTTGGCACATACCTTCATACCCCTGATATCTTTTTCATTCTTTTAATATATTACAGTATAATAATCAGGTTGTCAAAAACAAGAAGAACTGTGCAGCACTTATGATCCATTCCTTGAAATATGGTGGCTGGTCCCCTCATACTTTATCCTTCCAGTCTTTTTAATCTTTTTTTAACCTTTTGGGACATTTTACTCAATTCTAAAGGGATGCTGAATAAATATTGCTTCAAATCAAAGACAGTTCTCAAATCTGGAATCATGAAATCATGGAATCAGAGGTCTGGCTGTAGCAAAAATAAAAAAATAAATAGTCATTATATAAAGTCTATGAGTTAAATAAAACATTAATTGCAGTTATAAACTTCATTATGCTTCGTCATGCAGATTAGTCTCACTATCATCTTTACACTCCAGCATCATGTGGGGTAGTCTGCTTCAGAAGCTATTCGCCTATGTGTTCACGTATATGTAGTGGTGCAATGTTGAGGGTCTCAGTAGCCAACTGCAGAGCTACTTCAGAGGCCCTCTGGGTCTCTTTACCACAGACCCGTCTGTCATAGACAACCACCTGCCTCCTATGTCTATAGCCCACAAGAGCCCGTGCTCTTCCTCGCTCTGCTCACATCAAAGCAACTCAGCACTCAGAATGTACAGCATCTGGGGTCTTGCTGCACATGTAGCCCACACATAATGAGATAAATACCACATATACGATAAAGTCGAGACATTTCTTTAACAGCGACAACAGTCCAAAGCAAGCACACAGATGCAGATAAAACTTCCATTTCATCTGACGTGATGTAATTTTGTGTGCAATCATTCAAAGAAGAGGGTTAGAGATTCATTTTTTGACCTAATAATAGCTCTTGGTTTAGTGTTTGGCAGAGTTCTCTGTTTGAAGACCCCAGATTCCCTGAGGTTTAACTGCATTAGGGGACCATGGGGCTTGAGGGGCTGGGGATAGAGTATCTGCTGAGCTTATTTGTATAAGCCAGAAACAATGAGTGCTTGCTCTGCTTGGGTCTGGATACCCGAGCGAGGACAGTAAGACAGTAGTATACACTAATAAGTTTGAGACAGTCCTCCATGTCAAGGTTTTCTATTTATTCCAAAACCCTTCAGATTTCTACCAAAGAGGCAAGTAAGAATAAATTGCTCAAATTTTTTAAATACACTCTAAACAAACTTTTTTTTCCACTTGTGGGAATCCACTGAAGCTTCAGAGATACCCGAGTAATTTACTTCCTTGTATTGCTTCCAAAAGGAACATCATTG